>NC_052080.1:12992209-14372151 GCF_015852505.1 Tachyglossus aculeatus
CGCTCAATAAATACGATTGATTGATTGAAGCTGGGATTAGAACCCAGGCCTCCTGATTCCCAGACCTGTGCGCATTCCACTTAGCCATGCCGATTGCCCCTGCTAGCTATTTCTAACTTTACTGTCCTTTCCCATTTTTCTTTTTTCGCCTTCTGATGCCTCGATAACTTGGATCTTCCCTTCTCTCTTTCTCTTCCTTCTTTTCTTTAGGTTCTGGCCGTCGGCTATGGAGACGATAGGTAGGTTCTCCCCCTTCCGCCCCACTAAAAAGCACTAGACCCTTGGAATCTGTGAATTTTAAGCGTAGCCGGACCGGCTCGATTTCATTCAGTGGGGCAGGAGGCAGTTCAAGCTGAGGGGAGGAGATCTCATGATCTAGCGGAGCGGTTCTTGAAACCGAGATTGACTCTTTGTCAAGGTACGAGGACCTTCCATTGATCTTTTAGACTGTGAGCCCACTGTTGGGTAGGGACTGTCTCTATATGTTGCCAACTTGTACTTCCCAAGCCCTCAGTACATTGCTCTGCACACAGTAAGCGCTCAATAAATACGATTGATGATGATGATGATGATGATCCCACGGCCTAAAACTTTGTCTGGTCCCGTGAGTCTTGGATTTCTAGGCGTATTACATTGGTCCCTTCTACCGAGGAGACTTTCTCCGGTCACGGATACATATAATAATAATAATAGCATTTATTAAGCGCTTACTGTGTGCAAAGCACTGTTCTAAGCGCTGGGGAGGTTACAAGGTGATCAGGTTGTCCCACGGGGGGCTCACAGTCTTAATCCCCATTTTACAGATGAGCTAACTTGAGGTCAAGTGACTTGCCCAAAGTCACACAGCTGGCAATTGGCAGAGCCGGCATTTGAACCCATGACCTCTGACTCCAAAGCCCGGGTTCTTTCAACTGAGCCACGCTGCTTCCCTGTCATGGCCAAATCACTCGTTCATTCATTCAGTCGTATTTACTGAGCACTTACTGTGTGTGGAGCACTGTACTGAGTGCTTGGGAGAGTACATTACGAGAGTGAATGGCGGCCCTGGCAGATGTGGGGATGTTTTAAATCTGGGTAATTGTGAAGTCTGTGTGGCTTCTTCATTCTGCCCAAAACACAGATCCGCACCCTAGAGGATCTTACTTCATCAGCCGAGCTTCCCAGTGCAACCCTTTCTCAATTTTGGGAGGATTCAGTGGCACTCAAAATACATTCAGTGGGTCGTGGAAGCAGCACCATTTACTGGGGGAAAATTAGGTCCTTTAGACACCTAACAGTAATAATAATAATAACAATGATGGCATTTGTTAAATGCTTACTATGTGCAAAGCACTGTTCTAAGCGCTGGGGAGGATACAAGGTGATCAGGTTGTCCCACTTGGGGTTCACGGTCTTAATCCCCATTTTACAGATGAAGCTAACTGAGGCCCAGAGAAGTGAAGTGACTTGCCCAAAGTCACACAGCTGACAATTGGAGGAGCTGGGATTTGAACCCATAACCTCTGACTCCAAAGCCCGTGGTCTTTCCAATGAGCCGCCAACTAATCATGGTACTTGTCAAGCGCTTACTACGTACCAAGCACTTTCTAAGCACTGGGGCAGATACGAGTTAATCAGGTCGGACAGGACGCAGCCCCTGTCCCACGGTGGGGGGCTCACACTCTTAATCCCCGTTTTCCAGATGAGGGAAATGAGGCCCAGAGACGTTAAGTGACTTGCCCAAGGTCAACTGCGGCCTAGGCAAGATTAGAACCCGGGTCCTTCTGACTCTATTTGGGTGCACCATCGCCTGTTTTTGGTTGCTGATTCTTGATTTTTGCAACAACCTCAGAAGTGTGTAGGACATCTCGGGGGGGCGGGGGGAGATGCCACTCCAGGACCACCCGAAGGGGCCGTGTTTAAGACCTGCCTCCATACAAACCAATGACAGGGAGGTCCCCGGTGATAATCATCATCATCATCATCATCAATCGTATTTATTGAGCGCTTACTGTGTGCGGAGCACTGTACTGAGCGCTTGGGAAGTACAAATCAGCAATGTCATCTGGGCTCTTCTGGTAACCAGACGGCCTTATTTCATAATGGCAACATTACCATTAACATTCGGGGGTCTTTGAACTCACAGAAGCGACCGGTTTGAGGTTCGAATTGGGGATCAAATTTCTGGGAGTTTGCAGCTGGAAGGCTGGCTTTAAGGACCACTTTAAAGGGGAAGAATATGCTGACTTGTTCGCTGGAACCCTGGTTTCCAGCCAAATTCCCGTGGGATGAGAATGCATAGGGGGTGGGCTAAGGGAAATCTGTTAGTTCATGACCATGGGGCCGGACGAAAATTGAAGTTGGAAAATCCAGGGAGTTGGCTAATCCTCACAATACTTGAAAAGGAGAAATTTTTTTTTAAAAAGCCTCAGGCTGTCTCGGGTACATTTAGTTGGGAAGACCTGAACCCGCTTTCAAATTGTATCATAGGAGAGGTTCCTGGTATAATTTCCCCTCCAGTGCCAGATTTCTACAGCTGTGAATTAATCTGTAGGTTGCTAACTTGTACTTCCCAAGCGCTTAGTACAGTGCTCTGCACACAGTAAGCGCTCAATAAATACGATTGAATGAATGAATGAATGAATCCTTTGGCTCTGAATGGATCAATCGATGTTACTTATTGAGTGCTTAGTATGTGCAGAACAATAGTGATTACAATACTTGCTAAGAACTTACCATGTGCCAGATACTGTACTAACAGCGTGGCTCAGTGGAAAGAGCCCGGGCTTTGGAGTCAGAGGTCATGGGTTCAAATCCCGGCTCCGCCACTTGTCAGCTGTGTGACTTTGGGCAAGTCACTTAACTTCTCTGTGCTTCAGTTACCTCATCTGGAAAATGGGGATTAAGACTGTGAGCCCCCCATGGGGCAACCTGATCACCTTGTAACCTCCCCAGCACTTAGAACGGTGCTTTGCATATAGTAAGCGCTTAATAAATGCCATTATTATTATTATTATTATTATTACTAGGTTCTAGAGTAGCTATAAGGTAACAGCCTAGTGGAAAGAGCACAGGTCCGGGAGTCTGAAAAGCTGGGTTCTACTTCCAGCTCCTCCGCGTGCCTGCTGTGTGACCTTGGACAAGTCACTTCACTTCTCAGTGCCTCGGGAACCTCACCTGGAAAATGGGGATTGAATACCTGTTCTCCCTCCTGCTTGGACTGTGAGCCCCACGAGGGACGGGGACCGTGTCCTGCCTGATTGATTGTATCTGGCCTAGTGCTTAGAACAGTGCTTGGCACATAGTAAGTGCTTAACAGATACCACTTTTTTTTTAAAAAAAAGATAATCAGATTGGACACAGTCCCTGTCCCACAGTCTAAGAAGAGAGAGAGAATGGATGCCTTATCCCATTTTACAGATTAGGCAAAAATCTCCGAGAGACCAGGCTGTGCTTCCAACTGCTCAGTTCAGCGCTTTGCAAACAGTGAGCCTGCCAAGCGCTTTGTACTTCCCAAGCGCTTAGTACAGTGCTCTGCACACAGTAAGCGCTCAATAAATACGACTGAATGAATGAATGAATGCCATTCATTAATGGACCGAACATACCTCTAGACTGTAAGCTGGCTGTAGTCAGGGGACGTGTCTACCAGCTCTTGGTATACTGTCCTCTCCCAGGCGCATAATACAGTGCTCTGTAGACATTAAGCAGCCAATAAATCCCATTCATTGGTAGACTGAAGGTACCTCTAGATTGTAAACTCGCTGTGGGCAGGGGGACGCATCGACCAACTCTGTTATACCATCCTCTCCCAAGCGCTTCGTACGGTGCTCTGCATCCAGTAAGAGCTCAATAAATATGACTGATCAATCGGTAGGCTACTCCAATGTTTCAGGGCTTAAACCATGCACCTGGGTGGGCTGGGTCAGTTTTCCTTTATTATTATGATTATTACTATTCATAACAATAATAATAATGGCATTTATTAAGCACTTACTATGTGCCAAGCACTGTTCTAATCCGAGACTGACTTGCCGCTGTTTTCATTCTCCAGGTTTAATAGCATCCAGTCCATCTCAGAGAACTCCTTTGCCGGCCTCACTAAATTGGAGCTTCTCATGATCCACGGGAATAACATCCCGAGCATACCGAACGGGGCCTTAAAAGATCTAATCTCCCTCCAGGTAAGCTTCGGCCACTATGAGCATCAGTCACTACGATTCCTCCAGAATGCTGATTAGACCGCAGCAACTGTCTCTGGTTGGCATCCCTTCGTCCGACCGTCAACGCAGATGCTCTCCGACGCCTATCATCATCATCATCAATCGTATTTATTGAGCGCTTACTGTGTGCAGAGCACTGTACTAAGCGCTTGGGAAGTACAAGTTGGCAACATATAGAGACAGTCCCTACCCAACAGTGGGCCTAACGGAGAGAGCCCGGATCTGGGGGTCATAAGGGCCTGGGTTCCAATCCCGGCTTCGCCGCTTGTCTGCTGTGTGACTTCGGCAAGTCACTTCACTGCTCTGGGCCTCCATCACCTCATCTGTAAGCTATTTGTGGTCAGAGGACATGTCTACCAGCTCTTGGTATACTGTCCTCTCCCAGGCGCATAATACAGTGCTCTGTAATAATAATAATAATAATGATGGCATTTGTTAAGCGCTTACTATGTGCAAAGCACTGTTCTAAGCGCTGGGGGGGGATACAAGGTATTCAGGTTGTCCCGCGTGGAGCTCACAGGCTTCATCCCCATTTTACAGATGAGGTAACTGAGGCTCCGAGAAGTTAAGTGACTTGCCCAAGGTCACACAGCAGACACGTGGTGGGGCCGGGGTTCGAACCCATGACCTCTGACTCCAAAGCCCGGGCTCCTTCCACTGAGCCACGCTGCTTCCCACTGTAGACATTAAGCAGCCAATAAATCCCATTCATTGATAGACTGAACGTACCTCTAGATGGTAAGCTCGCTGTGGGCAGGGGGACGCATCGACCAACTCTGTTATACCATCCTCTCCCAAGCGCTTAGTACGTAGTAAAAAGGGGCTTACGACTGTGAGCCCCATGTGGGACGGGGACTGGGTCCAACCTGATTAACTTGATTAGGGGAAGCAGCGTGGCTCAGTGGAAAGAGCCCGGGCTTTGGAGTCAGGGGTCATGGGTTCAAATCCCGGCTCCGGCAATTGTCGGCTGTGTGACTCTGGGCAAGTCACTTCTCTGGGCCTCAGTTCCCTCATCTGTAAAATGGGGATTAAGACTGGGAGCCCCCCGTGGGACAACCTGATCACCTTGTTTTCATTCATTCATTCAGTCATTCAATCGTATTTATTGAGCGCTTACTGTGTGCAGAGCACTGGACTAAGCGCTTGGGAAGTCCAAGTTGGCAACATATAGAGACAGTCCCTACCCAACAGCAGGCTCACAGTCTAGAAGGGGGAGACAGACAACAAAACAAAACATATTAACAAAATAAAATAAATAGAGTAATAAATATGTACAAACATATATCCATATATACAGGTGCTGTGGGGAGGGGAAGGAGGTAAGGCGGGGGGGATGGGGAGGGGGAGGAGGGGGACAGGAAAGAGGGGGCTTGTAACCTCCCCAGCGCTTAGAAGAGTGCTTTGCACATAGTAAGCATTTAATAAATGCCATCATCATCATCAACTTGTATTTTCCCCAGTGCTTAGAACAGTGTTTGGCCGAGCATAAGCACTTAACAAGTACCACAATCATTACAGTTAACTATTATGTGGAACAGGGACCGTGTCCAACCCGATTAGCTTGTATCTGCCTCAGTGCTTAGTACAGTGCCGGGCACACAGTAAGCGCCGAACTAGTACCATAAAAAAAAAACCCAAAACAACCAAGTGCCTCTCCATTCCTTTTTGGATTCATTTGTTCATTCAACCGTATTTATTGCGCACTTACTGTGCGCGGAGCCCTGTACTAAGCACTTGGGAAGTACAAGTCGGCGACATATATTTATTTATTTTACTTGTACATATCTATTCTATTTATTTTATTTTGTTAGTATGTTTAGCTTTGTTCTCTGTCTCCCCCTTCTAGACTGTGAGCCCACTGTTGGGTAGGGACTGTCTCTCTATGTTGCCAACTTGGACTTCCCAAGCGCTCAGTACAGTGCTCTGCACACAGTAAGCGCTCAATAAATATGATTGATGATGATGATGATGATGATGATGAAAAAAAACCCCAAAACAACCAAGTGCCTCTCCATTCCTTTTTGGATTCATTCGTTCATTCAACCGTATTTATCGCGCACTTACTGTGCGCGGAGCCCTGTACTAAGCACTTGGGAAGTCCAAGTCGGCGACATATAGAGACGGTTCCTACCCAACGACGGGCTCACAGTCTAGAAAGGGGAGACAGACAACAAAAGCAAACGCGTGGACGGGCGTCAAGCGGTCACGGCTCACGCCCGCGATCTTTCCTTTCAAGGTCTTCAAGTTCAGCTACAACCAGCTCCAAGTTATCACGGGGGAGACGTTTCGGGGGCTCGCCAGCCTGATGAGGCTGCACCTTGACCACAACAAGATTGAATTCATCCACCCGCGGGCCTTCGGCGGCTTGACGTCTCTGCGGCTGCTGCACCTGGAGGGGAACCGGCTCCGGCAGCTGCACCCCGGCACCTTCTCCACGTTTTCCCTCCTGGGCCATTTCCGACTCTCGACCGTCCGGCACCTGTACCTCTCGGACAACGCCATCCGGACGCTGCCCGCGGGGCTGTTCTACGGCATGCCCCTCCTGGAGAACGTGTACCTCCACGGCAACCCGTGGGCCTGCGACTGCCGCCTTAAGTGGCTCCTCCAGTGGGACGCGGCCTTCGGAGGTAGGGGTGGAGGGAAACGCGGCCGACTCTGCGCCGCGTTCGGGCGGGTGTGTCCCAGACGAGTTTGTTATACCGCTGCTGAATCCTGAGAAGCAGCTTGGCTCAGTGGAAGAGAGCCCGGGCTTTGGAGTCAGAGGTCATGGGTTCAAATCCCCGCCCTGCCAACTGTCAGCTGGGTGACTTTGGGCAAGTCACTTAACTTCTCTGGGCCTCAGTTACCTCATCTGTAAATCAATCAATCGTATTTATTGAGCGCTTACTGTGTGCAGAGCAGCTTGGGAAGTACAAGTCGGCAACACATAGAGACAGTCCCTACCCAACAGCGGGCTCACAGTCTAGAAGTCTGCTGTAAAATTTTACAGTCTGTAAAATGGGGACTAAGACTGTGAGCCCACCGTGGGACAACCCGATCATCTTGTAACCTCCCTAGCACTTGGAACGGTGCTTTGCCCATAGTAAGCGCTTAATAAATGCCATCGTCATTACTATTATTACCTTCATTATGGACAGACCTGGGGTGGTGTCGACTGACGAGCCCTGCCTCTCTATTTTATGCTCATACAGGAAGACCCTCTGCCTACCAAGAGGGAAACCGATAGCACGGTTGGCTTCGTTCAGCCTCCGGTCTCTCCCCATGGCTACGTTCCTTTGGGTTGGGGGTTTGGGGTCCCTACCTGGGATAGGTGGTTCTGTTTCTGGTTTGTCGATCAGTTAATCAGTGGTATTTATTGAGCGCTTACTATGTGCAGAGCACTGTATTATAAATAAATAAATACGCCCAATACATACGACTGACCGAATGACTAAACGACATCTCCTCCAAGAGGCCTTCCCCAGTTAAGCCTTCACTTCCTCTTCTCCCACTCCCTTTGAACTTTCCCAAGTGCGTAGTACAGCATGGCCTATTGGCCAGAACGCGGGCTTGGGAGTCTAATCCCGCTCTGCCACTTGTCTGCTGTGTGACCCTGGGCCAGTCACTTCACTTCTCTGGGCCTCAGTTCCCTCATCTGTAAAATGGGGATTAGAACCGTGAGCTCCTTGTGGGACAGGGACTGTGCCATCCTGATTGCCTTATATCTATCCCGGAGCTTAGAACGGTGCTTGACACGTAGTAAGCGCTCAATACCATGATTATTACTATTATTATTATTACAGTGTTCTGCACGCAGGTGTTCACTAAATACGATCGGTCAATTCAAATGCCATTTGCCTCAGAAGACCCAGTCGCTAGGGATACCCCCAGATACGTCTTTCAGTCTAGTTCTTTCCCTGAAACCCCGTGGCTTTCTGGTTCCCCAACTAACTGAACTTTTGCCTGTTTGAATTTTAGGGGTTTTGAAATGCAAAAAGGACAAAGCCTATGAGGGAGGCCAGCTCTGCTCCCTATGTTCCAGTCCCAAGCAGCTGCACAAACAGGAGATTCAAACTTTGAAAGACCTCACGTGCGTTAAGCCTCTCATACAATCCCCCCTGAAGCTGAACAGCAGCAGCAGCAGCAGCAGGGAACAGGAGGAGGAGGAGGAGGAAGAGGAGGAGGAGGAGGGAGAGGAGGAGGAGGACGACGGCAACAGTTGGCTCTCTGCGGACGCGTTTCAGTCCTCTCCGTGGAACGTCACCCTCAATATGACGGATGAACACGGGAATAAGGCGGACCTGACCTGTGCTATCAAAAAGCCGGTGAACCTGTCCCAAGTCCACTGGAACCAGAGCGATCCGTATGAAATCGACATCAACGCGACCATCGCCCTGGATTTCGAATGCCCGATGAACAGGGAAAACTATGAGAAGCTGTGGAAGCTCATCGCGTATTACAGCGAGGTCCCGGTCAAACTGCGACAAGAGCAGACGCTCGGCCAAAACCCCTCCAGCGGCTACCGCTACCGGCAAGACGCGGATCACGATGCCCTCTACTACACGGGGGTCAGAGCTCGCGTGGTCGCCAGGCCCGACTGGGTGATGCAACCGTCCGTTGACCTGCGGTTCAACCGGCTCCGGAGCATGGCGGAGAAGGTTCTGCTCTCCTTCTCCACCCGGTTTTCCCAGATCGTCTCCACCAAAGACGTCGGCGGGCGGGGCAGCGGGAGCTGGGTGATGATCGAGCAAGACGAAAGCGCGGCTGGAGCTCGGGCGGTGCTGGCGGGCTCCGAATTCGAGCTGAGGTGCCACGTGAGGGCTTCCGAGAGCCCGGAGATCCTCTGGGTCCTTCCAGACGGCTCCGCCTGGAGAGCCCCGTCCGAAGGTCGGGACGGCAGGTTTTCGGTCCGCGAAGATGGTCGTCTCGTCCTGAGAGCCGCGGGCTACCCGGATTCCGGCCCGTACCGGTGCGTGGCCCGCGTAAGGGACGAGACCGACAGCGTGGCCTATCGGGTCTCCGTCCAGCCTCCGGAGGTCGGGCCGGGAGGCGGCGAGGTGTTCGCCATTGAAAAACGCGCCGGGGAGCCCATCACGCTGCCCTGTGGAGCTCTGGCCATCCCCGAAGCCCAGCTCAGCTGGATCCTCCCCAGCAAAGAGGTGCTCAGTGACTCCTCCAACTCCTCGCGTGGCTTCCTTTTGGGAAACGGAACTCTACTCATCCCCAGCGGCCAAGTCACCGATACCGGGTACTACCGATGCGTGGCCGTCAATCGGCAGGGGATGGACCGTTTCACGGTGAAGGTGACGGTGAGGAGGAAAGGACGCCACAGGCCGGCCAACGGAGGCAAACCGAAGAAGCATTCGGGTCCCCAGACGTCCCCCCGGACGAGGGCGGACGTTATCGACGACGAGGGGGGGTCCGGGGCCGGAGACGGGGGGGATCCGTCCGAGGGACCCTCGGATCGAGAGGCCCCGGGGGGGGCCGCTGCGCGGAGAAACGATGACGAGCCGGGGTCGCCGGCGAAGAAGAACCAGAAAGGTCGGAGGAAGATGAAATTCTGGAAGGGCGTGGAAAGAGCCCCAGAGAGCAACGTGGCAGAGGGCAGAAGGGGGTTTGAATCTCGGCGAAGGATCAATATGGCGAACAAGCAAATCAATCCGCAGCACTGGGCCGACATTTTGGCTAAGGTGCGTGGGCGGAACCTTCCTAGGGGCACCGGAGGACCCCTCGTCTCCTCCCCGGTCCCGACGACGACAGCGCCGACGGCGAGACAGAAAGTCACGCCGCCCCTTCCCGTGCCGAGCCCCCCAGTGAAACCTGACGCAGGGATGACCCCGCCGCCGGAGGAGGCCTCCTCAGACGCCTCCTTCCTCGGCGAAGATGAGCTGGTCTCCCCCGTAGGTCCTCTGGCCGAGAGCGAAGATGATCAAAGACGCTTCCGAACCCCCGGATCCGAACTGAAGCCCATCAGCCCGGAAACGCACGAGCCCGTCCGTTTCCCGTTTCCGGGAGAGTCCGAGGGCGCCTACGCTACGGATGCTCCTTCTCTCAGGACAGAACCTATGGGGACGACTCCTCCCACATCCGGAGCATGCCACACGGCAACCTCCCCCCGCGGGCCATACGCTGAGGAAGCGAGGACGGGGAGCTCCTCCGCGGGAGACGACGGAGGTCGGGCAAGCCCGGCTCTTCCTGAAGAGCTGCCGTTGGATTCCAGTGGCCTGGCAGAGACCGAGACTTTCACGTACTTCAACCCTGCAGCCGCGACTGATTCCCGGCCTGACGGAGGGGCCGGCGCCCATTCTGGCACCTCGCCTTTCCCTCCAGCCGACCTCGTTCCGGTCGGCAATGACGACTTCAGGACTCCTCACCCCAGTTGGGTTTTCTCTTCAGCTCCGCCATTTGAAGACTCGGTCCCCGGAGAGGACCGCGTCTCAGGGTCTCCAAACCCGCAGATCCCCCCATACCGCCTCAAAATTACTGAAAGTTGGGTCACCTCTCCCCCCCATCTGTCAGTTGACCAGAACACGGACGGGGGGCTTCCGATGGGATGGGAGGACGGGACCTCAGAAACAGAATCCTCGAGCGGGAAAAGGAGGCACGATTTGGAAGCCGTCACCGTAACGGGGTTTCCGCTCCGCCCGACAAATGCAAATCCCGTCGCTTCCCTGAAAGGTCCCGACTCAATCCCGCCTACCGTCTCGAAGGACGGACGGAGCACTCCGGAGCCGACGGCGATGCCCGACGGGGAGTTGACGACGCCTAGCTCTTCAGTTACCCAGCATCTGCGAAGGAGGCCCCACGGGAGGAGACGGTTGAGACCCAACAGGCTTCGTCAGGGGCGAAAACGTGTCCGGCCCACAGCCTTGGCCCCGGCAGTTACGGCTTCTAGTCCGACGTGGTCGACGATTCTCAAAGGGGTAGCTAATGCGCCCACTTCGGCTTCTGTGTTCTGGGACAGAACCAGCGTTCCAGATATGTTGGCCAAGGGTGGAGATTTAGCAGCAGCAGTGACCAAATCAGCTTCCCGTAGGAGGGGAAAGAAAAGGCCATCCAAAAATAAAGGGGCAAGAACTACTTTGCTACCGAGGACTTTTGAAACTCGGCCAAGTGCTCCAGCCGAAACTACACCTGGACCTCTGTCTACTAGCCCCGCTGCCGTGCTGCCATCTCCCGTCACGGTTCCTCTCCAAGCTGTGGACCCGCCTGAGGGAATGAATCGTAAAGGACGGCCAACCGCTACCTCAGAACGCCTTCCATCCCAAGAGCCTAGCTGGGAAACACCGTTTAGTGTTTCGGAAGAAGAGGAGGTGAAGAGGCCCGATGCGACCGCCGACGTCGACGACTTCCAAACGGCCACTTTGGTCCCCGGTATATTTTTTGACAGCGTCGGGACGCCTTCCAGCTCTGAGAATTTGCCAGTTTCCGAGTCTGAGGAGGAATCCCTTCCAGGTTCTCCGACTCCAACCAGCTGGGCCTCGCCGTCATCAATGTCATCACCACCGATATCTTCATCATCATCATCGGCAGCATCTGCACCATTATCATCGTCAACATCCGTTACGCCACAGGTGACTCCATCGATTTCCTCCTCAGTCCTGCTTTCTGGTGTGCCAGTGGGCGACTCTGGGAAAATGGCTAAAGAAACGCCAGTTTTCCGAGTATTACCTCCAACCGATTTGCCTACTAAAGCTGACCCAACACCCACCGCCTCTGAACCATCTCGGCGCAATGAAAGGCCCACCGTATTCACTCCCTACGGCAACACACGACATCAATCTACGGGGAAGGTGACGACCGATGCACCGGAGGTTTCTTCGAGACAAGATTTCAAGAAAACCACATTGGCCGCAGAGGACGAACGGAATAGATCCTCTCAGGATTTTCACGGCCCTCCTACCTCTACGCACGCAAAGCTTGAAAAGTCAGTACCTCCAATCTCACCCACCGTCGTAAAGCCTTTCGCTAAGCCCGTCACGACCCCATCGATGGTTTTTTCAAGTACCGTGAGCTCCTCTACTCGGCCGGCGACGAAGGAGTCCAAAGAAAATACTATATTTAACCACGTTGGGACCCCAGAAAACGAAAACTCTGAAGCCGACGGCGAGGAGGCCACGTTTGTTTTGAAGCCAAATGGAGCTCCCACTTCTTCTTCCAACCAGAACGTAATTAACGTCCCTCCCAAACAAGAACGGTTTCAGGAGGTTCCCGGGAAGGGGTCGAACAACAGCTTATCGCGGGCTCCAAATTCTCACCCTCACCTCGGAGTCGTTCCCTTCTTCCATCAGCGCCCGGCTTTGCCTCCTCCGAAATCCATCCCATCAAGGGTCGCCACCACGTCACCTTCCCCGACCGCACGAGGTTCATTCCTCCATCGCGTTACTTCCCAGCCTCCTCTTCGCTTTACCAACAAACCCAGCATAACGGCATACCTGTCCCGGGCTGGAGCGGAGGGAAAAACGCCCATTCCTCCGACAATAACTATTACTACTACTACCACTTCTGCTACTACTACTACGGCGCTTCCGACATCCAGGCCCAAACCGGTCTTTCCCAGTCGATTTGGTCATCCGGGGCAGAACCGTTTCCACGGCAACCCAAACGCTTTGGCCAACAACCACCTTCCCGATCCCACGGAGTCAGCCAGAAGGATGCCCAGCGCGGGAATCCCCTATTACGCCGGGGGCCGTTTCCCTTTCTTGTTTAATCAAAACAGGACCTTCGCCCGACCTGGGGTCCCCTCCAAACCCCAGGCCCCCACCATCCTCCCCCTAGTGAATAAAAGGGAGAGGAAGGTGACGCCAGGACCCTTCCACCGAAAGGCCACTCAGCAGACCCTACCCGAGGTCCCGAGCGGACCCCCGCCCCCGACGACCCCACCGCCGACTCCCACCCCCTCGCCCGCATCCGGTCTGAAGACCGCTTCTCCGACTTACCGTTTCCCAAACCTCATCCCCCAGACGACGCCCACCGTCCCCTCATCCAGGCGCGGCCACTCCGGGAATTTTAAACTCCCATTTGGGCCCAGTACCTTCGGCGGAGGTCAACCTGCAAGTAATTTCTGGCCCCTTGGAGAGAAGCCCCACATCATAACCAAATCTGCTCCGACGTTATCCGTCCTGGCGGAGACGGATGTGGTTCTCCCGTGTGAGGCGACGGGAGAACCCAAGCCTTTCGTCACGTGGACCCAGATTTCCACAGGTATAACGGGGAGATATCTGCATGATGGGAGTATCAGGGAAGATGTAGTAGTTGGGGTAAAAGTGGTAATAATGATGGCATTTACTAAGCGCTTACTATGTGCAAAGCACTGTTCTAAGCGCTGGGCACGTTACAAGGTGACCGGGTTGTCCCACGGGGGGCTCCCGGCCTTCATCCCCATTTTACAGATGAGGTCACTGAGGCCCAGAGAAGTGAAGTGACCTGCCCAAAGTCACACAGCTGGCAATTGGCGGAGGCGGGATTTGAACCCATGACCTCTGACTCCAAAGCCCGAGCTCTTTCCACTGAGCCACGCTACTACTTCTAGTACTTACTACTACTACTATTATTCAATACTACTACCATTGCTTACTGCTTTCAGAGCTTAGAACAGTGCTTTGCACATAGTAAGCACTTAATAAATGCTATCATTATTATTAGTAGTAGTTAAATACCACTGATTGATTGGCAGTAGTAGTAGTAATAGTAGCTGCAGTAGTAATGGTGATGGTAGAATTTAATAAGTGTCCACTTTGCGTGCTGCACTTACTAGGCATTTGGGAAACACAGAAAAATGAAGTCAGATTCCCTGCCTGCAACGAGCTTACGTCAGTTACCTCATCTGTAAAATGGGGATGAAGACTGTGAGCCCCACGTGGGACAACCTAATCACCTTGTATCCCCCCCAGCGCTTAGAACAGTGCTTTGCACATAGTAAGCGCTTAACAAAGGCCATCATCATTATTATTATTATTATGTGCCGAGCACTGTTCTAAGCGCTAGGGTGAACACAAGATAATCGGGTTGGACACATAGGGTTCACAATCTTCAACTGACACCCAGAGAAGTTAGTAATAATACTGTAACTGTGGTATTTGCTAAGCGCTTACTATGTGCCAGGCACTGAACTAAGCACTAGGAGTGGGGACGGGGAGAATACAAGCAAATCAGGTTGGACACAGTCCCTGCCCGACACGGGGCTCCCGGTCTTAATCCCCATTTTACGGATGAGGTCACTGAGGCCCGGAGAAGTGAAGTGACTTGCCCAAGGTCATACAGCAGACAAGAGGCAGAGCCGGGATTATCATCATAATAATAATGGCATTTTGTAAGCGCTTACTATGTGCCAAGCACTGTTCTAAGCGCTGGGGAGGTTACAAGCGGATCAGGTTGTTCCACTGGGGGCTCACGGTCTTCATCCCCATTTTACAGATGAGGCCCAGAGAAGTGAAGTGACTTGCCCAAAGTCACACAGCTGACGATTGGTGGAGCCGGGATTTGAACCCATGACCTCTGACTCCAAAGCCCGGGCTCTCTCCACTGAGCCGTGCTGCTTCTTGGGCAAGTAACTTGCCCAAGACCTCACAGCAGATGAGCGTATTAGGAGAAGCACCGTGGCTCAGTGGAAAGAGCCTGGACTTTGGACTCAGAGGTCACGGGTTCAAATCCCAGCTCTGCCAACTGTCAGCTGTGTGACTTTGGGCAAGTCACTTCACTTCTCTGGGCCTCAGTGACCTCATCTGTAAAATGGGAATTAAAACTGTGAGCCCCCCCGTGGACAACCTGATCACCTTCTAACCTCCCCAGCGCTTAGAAGAGTGCTCTGCACGTAGTAAGCGCTTAACAAATACCGTTATTATTATTATTATTATTATTATTATTATTCTCCCCGTTTTAGACTGTGAGCCCACTGTTGGGTAGGGACTGTCTCTATATGTCACCAACTTGTACTTCCCAAGCACTTAGAACAGAGCTTTGCACGTAGTAAGCGCTTAACAAATACCGTTATTATTATTATTATTATTATTATTCTCCCCCTTTTAGACTGTGAGCCCACTGTTGGGTAGGGACCGTCTCTATATGTCGCCAACTTGTACTTCCCAAGCGCTTACTACAGTGCTCGGCACACAGTAAGCGCTCAATAAATACGATTGATTGATTGATTGATATTACGAGCGGGGTTTAAACTGCAGGGCTGCTGATCCCCAGGCCCGGGCTCTTTCCACCGGGCCAGGCCGCTTCTCATCTTCCTCCTTCTCCTCCTCTTAGGAGCCCTGATGACCCCCAACACGAAGACCCACCGCTTCGAAGTCTTGAAAAACGGCACCTTCGTCATCCGAAAGGCTCAGCCCCAGGACGGCGGGCGCTACCTGTGCACGGCGAGCAACCTGCACGGGCTGGACAAGATGGCAGTGGCGCTGTCGGTCGGCGCCCGGCCGCCCAAGGTGACCGCCGCCCACTCCCGGGACGTCACGGTCTACCTGGGGGACACCATCAACATGGAGTGCCTGGCCGACGGGGTCCCCCCGCCGCACATCTCCTGGATCTTCCCTGACCGGAAGGTCTGGCAGACGGTTTCCGCGGCCGAGGCGCGGATCACGCTCCACCAGAACCGGACCCTGTCCATCAAGGAGGCCGCCTTCTCCGACCGGGGAGTGTACAAGTGCGTGGCGGGCAACGCGGCCGGGACGGACAGCCTGGCCGTCCGCCTGCACGTGGCCGCCCTGCCTCCCATCATCCAGCAGGAGAAGCGGGAGAACATCTCCCTGCCCCCCGGGTTCGGCGTCAACATCCACTGCTCGGCCAAGGCCGCCCCTCCCGCCGCCGTCCGCTGGCGGCTCCTCGACGGGACCCAGATCCGGCCTTCCCAGTTCGCCAACGGGAACGTGTTCGTCTTCCCCAACGGGACTCTCTACCTGCGCCACGTGGCCCCCGAGGACAGCGGGACCTACGAGTGCCTGGCGGCCAACTCCGTGGGGGTCGCCCGGAGGACCGTCCGCCTCTCGGTCCGCCGGGGCGGGGCCGGGGCCAAGATCACCCGGACCTCCCCCCGCCAGACGGACGTCACGTACGGGGGCACCCTGCGCCTCGACTGTTCCGCTGCGGGGGACCCCCTGCCGAGGATCTCGTGGCGGCTGCCTTCCAAGAGGACCGTCGGCTCGCTCTTCAGGTGAGGGACGGTTCATCCAGCAGGGAGTGGATGATGGGGACCAGTGACGGCGCCGGGGTATTTCTTAAGCGCTTTGGTTAAGCGCCTATTCCGGGCGGAGCACCGTTCTAACACGGGACGGGTACGAACCCCTCGGGCCGGATAAGGTCCCCGTCCCACATGGGGACTCACAGTCCGAGCAGGAGGGAGAACGGGCATTGAAATCCCCATTTTACAGTGGAAGAGACCAAGGCACAGGGGAAGCCATAATTATAATAATTATGGTACTTGTTAGGCACTTTCTACGTGACGAGCGCTCTTCTAAGTGCTGGGGGGGGATACAGGGTAATCGGGTTGGACACAGTCCCTGTCCCACCTTGGGCTCACACTCTTTGTTGCCAGCTTGTACTTCCCAAGCACTTAGTACAGTGCTCTGCACACAGTCAGCGCTCAATAAGTACAATTGATTGATTGGTTAATCCCATTTTGACAGATGAGGGACCTGAGGGCCAGAGAAGGGAAGTGACTAGCCCAGATTCACCCAGCGGGAAAGTGGCGGAGCCGGGATTGGAACCCAGGCCTCTGAATCCCAGGCCCGGGCTCTTTCCACTAGGCCAGGCTGCTGCCACTTAATAATAATAATAATAATAATAATGGCATTTATTAAGTGCTTACTATGTGCAAAGCATCGTTCTAAGCGCTGGGAGGCTACAAGGTGATCAGGGTGTCCCACGGGGGGCGCTCACAATCTTAATCCCCATTTTCCAGATGAGGTAATTGAGGCACAGAGAAGTGAAGTGACTTGCCCAAAGTCACACAGCTGACAGTTGGCGGAGCCGGAATTTGAACCCATGACCTCTGACTCCAAAGCCCGTACATTTTCCCTTGAGCCACGCTGCTTCCCACTTAGACACTGTACTAAGCCCTGGAGTAGATGTGATGATGATGGTGTTTGTTCAGTGCTTACTATGTGCCAACCACTGTTCTAATCGCTGGGGTAGATACAAGGTAATCAGGTTGTCCCCCATGGGGCTCACCGTCTTAATCCCCATTTTACAGATGAATTAACGGAGGCAAAGAGAAGTTAAGTGACTTGCCCAAAGTCACACAGCTGACAAGCGGCAGAGTCAGGATGAGGACACATGAACTCTGACTCCCAAGCCTGGGCGCCTTCCACCAGGCCACACTGCTTCTCATCATATAGTGCTTCGCACATAGTAAGCGCTTAACAAATGCCGTTATCATTATTATCATCGTATATAAGATATAATACAATAAGGTCAGACCCCGTCCCGGTCCCACAGTCAAAGTAGGAAGGAGAAACAAGTGTTTGATCTCCACTTTACAAGATGAGGAAACTAAGGCACCGAGAAGTCTAGCGAGTTGCCCGAGGTCACCCGGCAGACGAGTGGCGGAGCCGGGACTAGAACCCAGGTCCTTCGGCTCCTTGGTCCGGGCTCCAGACACTAGGCCACGCTACGAAGGGACACACTTTGGCCACGGTGTCCCAGTGGATAAGGGACCCAAGTCTCCCGGCTCCCAGTCCTGTGCTCTATCCTCCAGAGGCTCTCCCGATATCTTGCTGGAAGGATTTTGATAAATCGGTCACCGTCATTAATAGCATTTACCGAGCACCTAGTGGGGGAAGAGCACTGTTCTAAGCACATGGGAGAGCACCCAAGAGTCCCTCCACCTGTAGCCTTTCGCTCGGTGTTCAGGGCGGAAAGGGATGTGGGCAGAAAATACGGTCAAGCCCCGGGGGCGGGGAGAAGCCACTCTGAATAGCTGAGCTAAAGGCAGAGACTAAATCTGGATGACTAAACCAACGTGTTGCCAACTTGTACTTCCCAAACGCTTAGTACAGTGCTCTGCACACAGTAAGCGCTCAATAAATACGATTGAATGAAAAGTAAGCGCTCGATAAATACGATTGAAGACGTAAGCTCCCTGGGGGCGGGGAATGTGTCTATTTATTGACATTTGGGTCAGTTTAAATTCAGATCAGAGCAAGGAGACCTTATCGGAAGCAAGGCTCCGCACAGAGTAAGCACTTGATAAATACAACTGACTGGAGATGTAAGCTCCCCGGGGGTGGGGAATGTGTCTATTGACATTTGGGTCAGTTTAAATTCAAACCGGAGCAAGGAGACCTTCCCGAAAACAATGCTCCGCACAGAGTAAGCACTCGATAAATACGATTGACTGGAGACGTAAGCTCCCCGGGGGCGGGGAATGTGTCTATCTATCGACATCCGTGTCAGTTTAAATTCAGACCGGAGCAAGGAGACCTTCCCAGAAGCAAGGCTCCGCACAGAGTAAGCACTCGATAAATACGATTGACTGGAGACGTAAGCTCCCCGGGGGTGGGGAATGTGTCTATCTATCGACATCCGTGTCAGTGTAAATTCAGACCGGAGCAAGGAGACCTTCCCAGCAGCAAGGCTCCGCACAGAGTAAGCGCTCGATAAATACGACTGACTGAAGACGTAAGCTCGGAAGGGCTCAGCAAGTATGACCGACTGAGGACCGTAAGCTCGTTGTGGGCAGGGAATGAGTCTGTCTGTAGTTCTGCCGTCCTCTCCCGAGTGCCCGGTCCAGCGGCGTGCACACGGTAAGCGCTCGGTAAATACCAACCGACCGGCTGGCTCACCTTAGTCCGGGGCCGCAGGGATCGGATAGGTGGTCCGGAGGCGGCTGGCCCCTTCTCACCTGGTGGTTTTCTTTTCTGCCCCCCCTCGCCCCCGCTAGTTTCGAGACCAGAAGCAGGGTGCTGGCGAACGGCAGCCTCCTGGTGCAGTCGGTCACGGACGGAGACGCGGGCGACTACCTGTGCGTCGCCCGCAACCAGCTCGGGGACGACTCGGCGGCGCTGAGGGTCGACGTGGCCATGAGGCCGGCCAAGATCGAACGCGGGGCCGAGCCCGACCGCAGGGTCGCGTTCGGGGGGGCCCTGACGGTGGACTGCGTGGCCTCCGGCCTGCCGGACCCCGACATCTCCTGGAGCCTGCCGGACGGCAGCACGGTCAGCGCCCTGATGCAGTCGGACGACGGCGGCGGCGGGGCCAGGCGCTACGAGCTCTTCCACAACGGGACCCTCTACTTTCACGACGTGGGCCTGGGGGAGCAGGGCGACTACACCTGCCTGGCGGAGAACCCCGTGGGGCGAGACGAGATGCGGGTCCGGGTGCGGGTTCTGGCCCAGCCGGCCGCCATCAGGAACAAGGGCGACTCGGTGGCGGACGTGCTGTACGGGGAGGCCGTGAGCGTGGCCTGCGAGTCCCGAGGGGAGCCCGCCCCGACGGTCACCTGGCTGTCCCCGGCCAACCTGCCCATCCCGCCGGCCTCGGCCAAGTACCGGGTGTCCCGGGACGGCACCCTGCTCATCCGGGAGGCCCGGCGCTCCGACGGCGGGAACTACACCTGCGTGGTGCGCAACGGGGCCGGCGAGGACCGCAAGGTGGTCCGGGTGCGCGTCAGCGTCCGGCGGCCCCGCATCAACGGCAGCCCCGCCGCCGTGACCGCCGTCCGCGAGCTCGCCGCCCGGGGGGGCCGCAAGCTGATCGACTGCCGGGCCGAGGGGGTCCCGCCCCCCCGCGTCCTGTGGGCCTTCCCCCAGGGGGTGGTCCTGCCCGCCCCCTACTACGGCCGGCGGGTCACTGTGCATCGCAACGGCACCCTGGACGTCCGGGACCTGCGGGAGAGCGACTCGGTGCGGCTGGTGTGCATCGGGCGCAACGAGGGCGGGGAGGCCCGCCTGGTGGTCCAGCTGACCGTCCTGGACCCCCAGGGCGGGCCCGTCTTCCGCGACCCCGTGGACGAGGAGATCACGGCCGCGGCGGGCCACACCATCAACCTCAACTGCTCCGCCGAGGGCCGCCCGGAGCCCACGGTCCTCTGGGTCCTCCCCGACGGGAGCGAGGTGCCCGGGGGCCGCCGCCTGGGCCGCTTCTTCCACAAGGAGGACGGGGTGCTGCACATCAGCGCCCTGGCGCCGGCCGACGCGGGGCCCTACCGCTGCCTGGCCCGCAACCCGGCCGGCTCCGCCCAGCGCCGGGTCACGCTCGGGGTGGGCCCCGGCCCCGCCCGCCCCGTCAGCGTCCCCGGCGGGGAGACCCTGCTCCTCCACTGCGGCCCCCCGGGGGGCCGGCCCGTGGGGGTCTCCTGGACGCTGCCCGGCGGCCGGCTGCTGGACCGGCCCCAGACGGCGGGCCGCTTCACCCTCTTCGGCAACGGCTCCCTCAGCGTGCGCGAGGCCTCGGGGGAGGACCGCGGCACCTATCTGTGCCGGGCCGCCGCCGTGGACCGCGGCCCGGCGCTGACCAGCGTCCCCGTGGCCGTGACGCCCTCCCCGGCCCCCCGGGTGGTCCGCTCGCGGGCGGGGAGCAGCGTGCGGCTGGACTGCGCGGCCGCGGGGGGCCCCGGGGCCGAGGTCGCCTGGCGGCTCCCCGACGGCTCGCCCCTGAGCGCGGGGCCCCGGGCCCGCCTCTACGGGAACAAGCTCCTCCACCCTCAGGGCGCGCTGCTCATCCAGCGGGTCACCCCCGGGGACGCGGGCTTCTACGGCTGCACCGCCAGAAACCAGCTGGGGAGCCGCTCCCAAACCACCTACCTTCACGTCCTCTGAGGCCCCCGCGACCGAACGGACCGGTCCCTGGGGACCGCCGGGGCCGGAGGGACGGCCGAGGCGCGCGGGAGAGGAAGGCACGAGGAGAGCCGGCCTCGCCGGGAGGTGGCCGAGGCGCTTGGGAGGAGAGGCCGCAAAGGATGACGGCGGGTGGGAACGGGTTCCCGACGACCCCCGGAAAAAGAAATCCAGACACGTGGGGGAGTCATCCCACCGCTCCCGGGATTCCCCTTCCTGTTTACGGGACGCAGGGTGGTCTCACTGCTATCTCCCGCTACCCGGGACATCTTCAACCCAAGCCACGCCGACTGGCCCGAGGAGCACCTTAAGGGTACCAGAGAAGTATTCGCTGTCCGTGAGCTGGGCTGCAGGGACAAGACGTGCTCTGTTTTCGCATCGAAGACGTCCCGCTTAGTTACGCCGCAGCGCTTTCCCGTACCTTAACGCTATGAAACAACTACTAATTTGCCTGTTACGTTTTCCCCTTCGTTTCTGTTGGTTTCGAACCCGAGATTCCCGAGTATGAATTTAGAAAATAAGCGCGATCCATTTCTAATAAAAAGGTTTTCAAACAACAGCTCTCCTATAATGCATGAAAGCACCTCGCCTCCATCCTGGGGAGGAATCCGGTCATCCTGCGAGGATCTCCTTTCAGCGAATCGGACTGTGAAGTGGAAAATGGGGAGCGGTCCTCTCGGCCTCGTTTTCAAAATAAAGTATCGGTCGCACTCCCTGCAGACTTGACGGTTCCGAACCGTCCGTCCCCCAACTTCGTTAATCAGGAGGCGTCCCCCACTTTCAGCTTAATTGCTCCTGATCAGGTATTGGATGGGGTTCAGGCCCCTCAATCAATCAATCATATGTTTTGAGCGCTTTCTGGGTGCGGAACACTGAACTAAGTGCTTGGGAGGGCACAATGTAACAGAGTCCCTGCCCACAAAGACCTTACAGTCTAGAATGTGTCTCGGTGGAAAGAGCCCGGGCTTTGGAGTCAGAGGTCATGGGTTCAAATCCTAGCTCTGCCAACTGTCAGCTGTGTGACTTTGGGCAAGTCACTTCACTTCTTTATGCCTCAGTTACCTCATCTGTAAAATAGAGAAGCAGCGTGGCCCAGTGGAAAGAGCATGGGCTTTGGAGTCAGAGGTCATGGGTTCGAATCCTGGCTCCGCCACATGCCTGCTGTGTAACCTTGGACAAGTCACTTAACTTCTCTGAGCCTCAGTTACCTCATCTGTAAAATGGGGATTAAGACTGTGAGCCCCACGTGGGACAACCTGATCACTTTGTATACCCCAAGCGCTTAGAACAGTGCTTTGCACATAGTAAGCGCTTAACAAATGGCAACATTATTATTATTATTATGGGGATTGAGACCGGGAGCCGCCCGTGGGACAACCTGATCACCTTGTAACCTCCCCAGCGCTTAGAACAGTGCTTTGCACATAGTAAGCGCTTAATAAATGCCATCATTATTATTACTATTAGAAGAGGGGCTCATAGCTTAGAAGACTAGAGTTGGAAGCCACACGGGAGTCTTGATGGGAAGTGAAGATAGCAAGGATGGTGTAGGGATGTTTAACCCTGATCCAGCCCAGCCAGGTTCTCAGGGCTATCATCATCAATCATATTTATTGAGCGCTTACTGTGTGCAGAGCACTGTACTAAGCGCTTGGGAAGTACAAATTGTCCAGAATGATGTCAAACTTTCTCTGTGGACCTGGGATGTCACTGATGACGATGATAGGAATAATAATTGTTCCATGCTTCCTATGTGTCAACCACTGCACTAAGCACTGGGATATTCAGGTTGGACACAGTCCCTGTCCCACATGGGGCTAACCAAGTAGAAGGGAGGACAGGGGTTTAAATCCCCATTTTACAGATGAGGAAACTGAGCTACAGAAAGGCTAAGCGACTCGCCCAAGTTCACAAAGCGGGCGGGCAAGAGACGGTGCTGGAATTAGACTGTGAGCCCGCTGTTGGGTAGGGACCATCTCTCTATGTTGCCAACTTGTACTTCTCAAGCGCTTAGTACACAGTAAGCGCTCAATAAATACGATTGAATGAATGAATTAGAACTGGAGTCCTCTGACTCCCGGGCCTGTGCTCTGAAGTCTGGTTCCCCAAAGCCTCCATTTAGGGGCATGCAGTGATTATTTCCGTGCCTGCCGTACTGTGGTTTGGAGGTCCTGGTGCCATGCTTTTTACAATAAAGAACGTTTTCCAAGCTGCTGGACCCGATGCCGCGGGTAGGCTTCGAGACAGCCGCAAGGTGGGAAACTGTTCGTCGGAATCCGAGACCCCACCGGCCTCGCTGCCAGAACCTGGGCTCGTGTGGAGACCCCGGGGGCCACTTCTGCTGCCCGCGAGGGTCCGAGACAGCAACACTCATAATCCCCTTGGGCTTCTCCAGATGGTGCCTTCCAGAAGCCCAGCCTAAGTAGGATTCTTTTTCACCGTTTGGTTTTTTTTTTTGAAGCGCTTACTATGTGCCAGGCACTGTTTTAAGGGCTGGGGTAGATACAAGCTAATAAGAGGCAGCGTGGCTCAGTGGAAAGAGCCCGGGCTTCGGAGTCAGAGGTCACAGGTTCAAATCCTGGCTCCGCCACTTGTCAGCTGTGTGACTTTGGGCAAGTCACTTCACTTCTCTGTGCCTCAGTTCTCATCTGTAAAATGGGGATTGAGACTGTGGGCCCCCTATGGGACAACCTGATCACCTTGTAACCTCCCCAGCGCTTGGAACAGTGCCTTGCCCATAGTAAGCACTTAACAAATACTATTATTATTATTATTATTATTAATAAGGTTGGACACAGTCCCTGTCCCACCTGGGGCTCACAGCTATATGTTGCCAACTTGTACTTCCCAAGCGCTTAGTACAGTGCTCTGCACACAGTAAGCGGTCAATAAATACGATTGATTGATTGATTGATTGATTAGTCTCCAGTTCTAGCCTCCCAAGATCCCTCTGAGGCAGAGAGAAGCTGACATTAGACTTACTTTACAGAGGTGGAAATCGGGACCCAGGAAGGTCAAGTCGCTCACTGAAGTCACTGATGAGGGAACTGAGGGTCAGAGGAGCAAAGTGACTTGCCCAAGGTCACACAGCAGACGAGTGGTGGCATCGGGCTCAGAACCCAGGTCCTCTTAAACCCTGGCCCATTCTCTATCCACGAGGCCATGCTACTCCCGTATGATCTGAGAGGCTGAGCTATCTCAGAGTACAGAGAATTTCCTGGGCGGATTTTGTGACTGAGAGAAGCATTTGGGCACCTTCCTGCCTTTAAAAAGAATCGTATCTGCCCGTGACCTAGAAGGACTAAGAGTACGCTCATTGTGGACTGGGAATGTGTCGGTTTATCATTGTACCGTGCTCTCCCAAGCGCTTAGTACAGTGCTCTGCAAACAGTATGCATTCAATAAATACGATTGACTGACGCCCTAATGCTTTGAATGTGGAGGGTGCCTTTTTATTGAGCCAAAGAGCAGTCCCATCAACGATCCAATTCTAGCCTCCCAAGATCCCTATGAGGCAGAGAGAAGCAGACATTAGAATCACTTTATAGAGGTGGAAATTGGGACCCAGGAAGGTCGAGTCGCTCACTGAAGTCGCTCACAGTCACTCACTGTACTAAGTGCTTGGTACAGTGCTCTGCACACAGTAAGCGCTCAATAAATATGATTGAATGAAGGAAGGGCACGGAACAGGGAGATGTGGGACTGGAACCTCAGTCTCCCGAACCTGAGATCTAGGCTCTTTCTGCTACACTTGTTGCCTCAAAATACGGCTCGATGACTACAATCCAAGGTTTGGAACCTCTCTTTGAGGTATCTAATGGGCTAGGATGAATTAGAAAGCGGCCTCTCATTCTTCCTGAAGACCTATTTAGGACTGGCCTTTGGGATTTAGACATTTAGGCAATAGATCCAAATTCACATGGGAAATGAAGCTGTCCTAAGGTGTGGAGAACTTTCTCAAATAAATCCCAAATGGTTCATTCAATTACCAGGCATCCCCAGGCTTAAGAAGACTATCACTGCAAGCCCCCAAAGCTCAGGTTAATCCCTGGAAACAATAAACTATTTAGGACTGGACTTTAGGATTTGCACATTTAGGCAATAGATCCAAATTCACACCAGAAGTGAAGTTGTCCCAAGATGTGGGGAACTTTCTCAGATAAATCCCAAATGGTTCATTCAGTTACCAGGCATCCCCAGACTTAAGAAGACTATCCCCTGCAAGCCTTCAAAGCTCAGGTTAATCCCTGGAAACAATAAACTATTTAGGACTGGCCTTTAGGACTTAAACATTTAGGCAATAGATCCAATTCACACTGGAATTGAAGCTGTCCCAAGGTGTGGGGAACTTTCTCAAATAAATCCCAAATGGCTCATTCAATTACCAGGCATCCCCAGACTTAAGAAGACTATCCACTGTAAACCCTCAAAGCTCAGGTTAAACCCTGGAAACAGCACTTTTTTTTCCCTCCATGGTATTTTCAAGTGCTCGCTACGCGCCAGGCTCGGATAGGTACAAGCTAATCAGGTTGCACACACTTGGGACTGATTCACAGTCTTCATCCCCATTTTATAGATACAGTAAATGAGGCCCAGAGAAGCGATAATAATAATAATAATGGCATTTATTAAGCGCTTACTCTGTGCAAAGCACTGTTCTAAGCACTGGGGCGGTTACAAGGTGATCAAGGTTACAAGTGATGTGACTTGCCCAAGTTCACACAGCAGACTAGTGGCAGAGCTGGGATAAGAACCTACTTTTCAGGCATATCACATTGTCCTTTGTTTTCTGAGTTTTGGGCACCATAATTTTGACTATTCTTTAATCAACTGAAGGTAGTTTTGGGTGCTTATTGGGTACAGAATACTGTCATCAGTCAATCAGTGGGTGCTTACTGAGTGCACAGTAGTATATAATGCACTTGGGAGGTTCAAAACAAGAGAGTTGGTATACGGGTTCCCTGCCCTCAGTGAGCTTCCAGTCTAGAGGCCTGATTCACCCATAATTCTGGCATTTAAGGGCCAAGAACTGTGCTTAAGCACTGGGGTTGATACAAAACAAATCCCACATGGAGCTCGCAGACCAATTATATTTAAATCTCCATTTTACAGATAAGGGAACTGAAGCCCAGAGAACTGAAGCGACTTGCCCAAGGTCACACAGCTGGCACGCACTGGAGCTGAGGTTTGAACCCAGGTCTCCTGATTCCACTAGGCCTGCCGCTTCCCAGTGACCAAGCAACTCCATGGGCCAAGAGTCAGGGTGGTAATAACAGGCTGGCCGGTCAAATGATCCGAGCCCATCCTACGTATTATCACCCTTCTCCTGATAGTCTGGTGACTGTGTGTTGCCTTTGGTCAAACTCTAATCACGCCAAGTGTTCGATCTTGTTTTAGCCTAAAATTCAAACGGACTTCGAAAGATCCCGGTGATCTTGAATTTAGCTAGACATGCCCGTAAGGAAATCCTGATCCTTTTAGATGGGTGGTAGATCCAGGAACGCTACTCTATTTCTGGAAAGTGACCCTGGTTTTGTCTCTCGTGGATTTCATATCTAAATTTGTGCAAATTGGAACTATCCCCCTTAAGCACTTGATGCCCCCCACCCCCAAATCCTCAGCCCCACTGCATTTGTATGCATCAGGAGAAGCAGTGGGTAGAGCACAGCCCCGGAAATCAGAAGTTCTAATCCCGGCTCCACCACTCGTCTGCTGTGTGACCTTGGGCAAGTCACTTCACTTTCATTCATTCATTCAATCGTATTTATCGAGGGCTTACTGTGTGCAGAGCACTGTACTAAGCGCTTGGGAAGTACAACATATAGAGACGGTCCCTACCCAACAACGGGCTCACAGTCTAGAAGGGGGAGACGGACAACAAAGCAAAACATGTGGACAGGTGTCAAGTCGTCAGAACAAATAGAATTAAAGCTAAATGCTGGGCCTTAGTGACCTCATCTGTAAAATGGGGATTAGGACTGTGAGAGCCCCATTGGGACTGTGTCCAACCCAATTTGCTTGTATCCATCCTAGTGCTTAGTACCGTTCCTGGCACACAGTAAGCACTTCACAAATATCATCATTATTACATACCCATAAATTTATTTATTGATGTAAAGCCTGTCTTTCCCACTAGATCATGAGCTTCTTGTGGGCAGGGAATGTGTCTACCAACTCTACTGTACTGTACTCTCCCAAGTGCTTAGTACAGTTCTCTGCACACAGAAGCGCTCAATAAATGCTACCGATTGATTTAATCCTGGATGTCTCCCTTTTAAGAGCCCCAAAAAACAAAAAGTCCAGTAGTTCCAGCCACTGAAGATGGGGAAAAGAAGTGGAATTTGGACCTTCAGTTCCGTTGCTATTCCTCTACGTCCTGCCTCCAACCTTCCCAGTGGAATTCTTGTGGCTTTCCCAGGGACATAAATCCATAACATTTTGTGTGGTTGCCTTGCTGTGTCAGGGTCCCTACCTGCTCATAGAGAAGAAAACCACACTTTGTTGCTTTGTTCTGTGTGAGCGTGCACACCACAGTGTGAAGATTCACAGCCGTATTTTCTCCCCTTGGCCAGAGACCCAGACAACGTTTCCTTTCCAACAACACAAACCCATACATCTAAGCCAGTAGCATTATGGACTGGGGATTCAGATGATGTGGAACAGGGACTGTATCTGACTCTATTTTCTGGTATCGGTATCCACCCCAGCACTTAGTGCAATGTCTGGCACATACTAACTGCTTCACAAACACCATTAAAAAGCGGGGGTAATATATACCACAATCATTACTACGAAGGTCCTCGCTTGGGAAAGTCCAAACTACTGTTCACCATGCTAAAAATGGCTGAAAAAGAACCTCTAATTAGCCAGGATTTTAAAGCACACCTGCTATATGAATTGCATTCTATACGGAGCAGAACTTTCCTGTTGTTTAAAATGTTTCATATTCCTGAAAGACTTTGGATAAGATATATTTTCCCTTAAAATGAACCTCATTTCTTTGACAGAAAAACAGATGCTCTAACTACAAAAAAAAGCAGGCTAACAGTTGGAATTTGATCGTTTTTTAGACCTGGAATGCATTCATATCCAAGTCCCTCCCACCTTCTGTTAACACTTCTGGGGATTCAGAGGTATTGTTTTTGGAAAGAGAAATGCACAGATTTTCCATTAATGCTACAGCAGCCTACGTAAACGGGGAGAAAGGAAATGAAAAGTATGTTTCGCAATGTTCAGACACTGTCCCCCAAGTCATATTATTTCGAGCTTTTCTAGGTAATGCTTCAAAAAGCATTTCAGGAAATGGAGGTAAAACTAGTTGTGCTTTTCATTCTTTGACAAAAGATATCTCATAAAAAATTTCCTACGGCATATGTCATGTTAAAACGGGATGTGGGAAGGAAGCAGAAGCAAAGAAAATATGCAATGGCCCTTGGAAACCTCCTGGTGAAAGTTTTTTATACCGTTCGTTTCATTATGGATTTATTTCCCTCTTTTTTGATATTGGAAAATGAAGGACTCTCAGGACAGGATAAAAATGACGGAAAATAAACACTGAACAGGATTTTGCAACAAGAGCTGGTGACTGTATTATCATCACTGTCACTAAGCACTGGGGTAGATACAGCTAATCAGGTTGGACACAATCCATGTCCCACTTGGGGTTCACAGTCTTCATCCCCGGTTTCCAGATGAGGGTATTGAGGCCCGGAGAAGTGAAGTGACTTGTCCAAAGTCACGCGGCAACGAACGGCAGAGCTGGGTTTAAAACCCAGATCCTCTGCCTCTCAGGCTCCCAACGGATTAGATAAATATTGTTAACATCCTCTAAAGAAATCCGGTGAAAACGAAAAATCAGACTGGAACCTCCCAACCACGACCCTGACTTAAATCTGTGCCACAGTGAAGCCGTGTGGGCAACCTCATGCAAATCTGTCGGCAAGTTGGGGCGTTTAGAGTTTCTTAGATGCGCTTTGAGACGAATGATTGAATGTGTGAAGGTGTCTTTCGTTGCGACTGTTGCTAAAACAGTAATTTATTCTGGTTGTGCTCAGCCTACACAGCCAGTGTATCACAACTTGGACGTCGGTTGGCTACGGTTCAGAGCAGGCTGGATAACTCAAGTCGTCGTCTGAGAGAGAATCGCTTTGTGCTTAGCTAAATGTTTTAAGATGGCTCCGTGAGGGCGGGAGGGAAACCCTGATGATAGGAATGCATCCCCGTGTGGGACAGTCTGTCCCTTCCTGATTCCCAGCTGGTTCCTCCTATCTCCTTCATAATAATGGGATTTGTCAGGCGCTCACTATGGGCCAAGCACTGTATTAGGCCGACACGAGATAATTGGGTCAGACCCAATCCCTGTCACATGGGACTCACGGTCTAGGTAGGTGACAGAACAGGTATCTGGTCCCCATTTTACACATGAGAAAGCTGTGGCACAGGAAATGATAATAATAATAATAATAATAATAATGGTATTTGTTAAGTGCTTACTATGTGCAAAGCACTGTTCTAAGCACTGGGGGGATACAAGGTGATCATGTTGTCCCACGGGGGGCTCACAGTCTTAATCCCCATTTTACGGATGAGGTAACCGAGGCACAGAGAAGTGAAGTGACTTGCCCAAAGTCACACAGCTGGCAATTGGCGGAGCCGGGATTTGAACCCATGACCTCTGACTCCAAAGCCCAGGCTTTTCCCCCTGAGCCACAATCTTACCCATCTACATTCACGCTGCTGCTTATATAAAAATTGTGGTATTTGTTAAGTGCTTACTATGTGCCAGGCACTGTACCTGACGCTGGGGTAGGTACACGATCATCAGGTCTCACATGGGGATCACAGACGGAGAGCTGTTATTGAATCCCCGTTTTGTAGATGAGGGAACTGAGGCCCAGAGAAGTGAAGCATAAAATCACACAGCTGACCAGTGGCAGACATGGAATCAGAACCCAAGTCCGCGCTCTTTCCACTAGGCGCCCTGCTTCCCTGCAGAGCAGTATAAACCAAGCAATCAACAGTATTACCTGAGCATTTACCATAGTGAAGTGACTTGTCCAAGGTCACACAGCGGGCAAGTGGCGGAGCTGGGATTTGAACCCAGGTCCTCCGACTCCCGGGCTCTTTTCACAAGGCCACGCTGCTGTTTCTGTCTTGGGTTACATGAACCTGAATGCCTCAAAGCAGGAAGGACAAACCTCTCAGGAGAAGCAGTGTGACTCAGTGGGAAGAGCAGGGGCCTAGGAGCCAGGAGACCTGAGTTCTAAAGCTGGCTCTGCCACTTTCTTGCTGTGTGACCACCTTGGGCGAGTCATTTGACTTCTCTGTGCCTCAGTTTCCTCCCCTGTAAAATAAGGATTAGATATCTGATATTAGATATTAGATAGTCCTTTTAGACTGTGAGCCCACTGTTGGGTAGGGACTGTCTCTATATGTTGCCAACTTGTACTTCCCAAGCGCTTAGTACAGTGCTCTGCACACAGTAATAATAATAATAATAATGATGGCATTTGTTAAGCGCTTACTATGTGCAGAGCACTGTTCTAAGCGCTGGGGGGGATACAAGGTGATCAAGTTGTCCCACTTGGGGCTCACAGTCTTAAGCCCCATTTTACAGACACACAGCAGACAGGTGGTGGAGTTGGAGCGCTCAATAAATACGATTGATGATGATATCTGTCCTCCTTCCCCCTTAGACTGTGAGCCACAGGTAGGAAAGGGACCTTCTGAAATCTATATAGTGTATCTACCCCAGCACATAGCAACAATTTGACAAAAAGCACAGGTATTAGAATGGACTGACATGGTGGATTTTAATGTCAGACTCACTAAATAATAATAATAATAATAATAATAATGGTATTTGTTAAGCGCTTACTATGTGCAAAGCACTGTTCTAAGTGCTGGGGGGATACAAGGTAATCAGGTTGTCCCACGTGGGGCTCACAGTCTTCATTCCCATTACAGATGAGGTAACTGAGGCCCAGAGAAGTGAAGTGACTTGCCCAAAGTCACATAGCTGACAAGCGGCGGAGCAGAATTCGAACCCATGACCTCTGACTCCCAAGCCCGGGCTCTTTCCACTGAGCCACGCTGCTTCTCGAAATCCATAGAATAAACCAGAAGGAGAGTTAACTTAGTTAAAAGGGTCTCCTTTTAACCCTAGTTACACAATGAGATCTTTTGTTTCTAACTAATCGCCAACTGTAATAAAAACAGTTTGGGATTTAAAGGGATAGGCAATTATCTAATTGTCCTTTCAAGGCAAAGTCAAAATCCTTGTGCTTGCATTTATTAGATGCTTACTACGTGCCTAGCCCTGGGTTAAGAAGTAAGGTAGGTTCAAAATCACCAGATCGGACTCAGTCTCCTCCTCACACGAGACTTGGGAAAACAGGTATGTTATCTCCACTTTTTTATTATTATGATGATGATGGCATTTATTAAGCGCTTACTATCTGCCAAGCACTGTTCAAAGCACTGTGTGGGGGGGGAATACAAGAAGAAAATGAGTTAAATGACTGTGGCAAACTCTGGTTTTCACAACAGAAACCTGAAGAAGAATTGCACCTTGTTCTGAGAAGCAGCATGGCTCAGTGGAAAGAGCCCGGGCTTTGGACTCAGAGGTCATGGGTTCAAATCCCAGCTCTGCCAATTGTCAGCTGTGTGACTTTGGGCAAGTCACTTCACTTCTCTGTGCCTCAGTTATCTCATCTGTAAAAGGGGGATTAAGACTGGGAGCATCCCCGTAGGACAACCGGATCACCTTGTAACCTCCCCAGTGCTTAGAACAGTGCTTTGCACATAGTAAGCGCTTAATAAATGCCATCATTATTATTATTATTATTACGGTTCCCTCAAATGGTACAGACGATTCAGTGATACGTTCAAAATTAAATCCAATGTTCCGGGTGAACTCGTGATAGGATTCTTAGGCCGATCTTGGGTGGCTGACAATCTGAACGACGTACTTGTCACCTTCGAACAAGTGAAATAACCATTTCATTCATAAGGTTTTTACCAGTGCAAATACTACTGAATTAGGAAAATGGAGGTCTAATAATTATCTCTCTGCTTGGGTGGATTTCTGTTAAATCTTTCCTCCTCTCCACCAACACCGGCACAGTAAAAAGCACTCAAAACTCTGCCTTTATTTTCCACATACCAGTAGGATGAATCACCCTGGAACCGAAATTCCTATAAACTTACCAGAAAAGTAATGGACAAGATGAATTACCCTTTAATATAGTCATAGACTGTCAACAGTTTTTTTCTTTTTACTTTGTTTTTATGGTTGCAACCATGGTAATCTGAAAAGCAACTAGACAGTTCCAAAACAAGGGCATAGTAAGAAGTGCGGCAGTAAGTGTTGTAAAGGTTTCCATTATTTTATGGAGATGTTACAATGAAGTAGAATTATGATAAATCATATATTCTATAAATCTTGAAACACAGAATAATCAGGACCAGGCCCATATGAGGCAAAGTCTAATAGAATATTAGGGAGAGACTAATAGTGAAGTAATATAATTGATTATTTGAAGCCACACTATAGATGTAGGCTATGCACAGAAAAAGGTAAATAATCAAAAGAACATGATTCCGTATTTGGAATTGTCCAATTCCTAGATTTAAATGATACGGGGAAGAATGATTAACGTTTAGCTGATTTCTAGGGCCTGATAAGTGCTCACATGTAATATTTCAGGAAATGATTGAGTTTTTGATAATCTCACTTTAACTGGTCACCCAAGAATAATAGACATATTGAAAACACATTTCCCTTAAATTATGCTATGATATTAGTGCTGATAATCGTTTCATTTTCATTTTAGTATCCAATTCAAACAACAATCTAGAACAAGAGGAACTGTTAAAAACTTTCATTTCGACAGCCAGCTATGAAAAGCTGACTTTAATATCCAACTACCTAGGTAAGAAATTTGCAACAGTTTGGGGAAGTTAGGGATAAGTTCAATTTCTAGCCTTAGTCAATTCTCTTAAGCTTCCCAAAATGGAAGAACGTTTCATCTAGACTCCAGTTAGCTCCAAAGAACTACCCATCCCATTCATTTGCTTTTAACTTGATGTTAAAATCTACAACCTTTCCCCCTCAAGCTATTCATCTGGCGATTGGAAGGTCATAAATAAGATTAATGTTGAAAATGTTACCATAACAACATATCTCCCTCTCGCCATCTGATGCACTTGGGAGTATTCCAATGATAAGATCTACCTCATGGATAGACTGTAAACTCTAGACTGTAAGCTCCTTGTGGGCAGGGTAGATGTCTAGCCACTCTGCCGTGGTGTACTCTGCACATAATAAGCGCTCAATAAATACTGTTCATTAATATATGAACTATTCTACCCCTCCGTCCCCGTCCCCCCCCGAGGGTGTGTGTGAAAGCCATGTGAGTGTAAAAGCTTCTTACTTTTGGTCTCTGCCATGGGACAGTTTGCACTTTGGTGAACTTTTATAGGACAAAATGTTATCTTGGAGCCAGAGGTCATGGGTTCGAACGCCAGCTCTGCCACATGTATGCTGTGTGACCTTGGGCAAGTCACTTAACTTCTCTGGGCCTCTGTTACCTCATCTGGAAAATGGGGATTAAGACTGTGAGCCCCCCCTTGGGACAACCTGATCACCTTGTAACCTCCCCAGTGCTCAGAACAGTGCTTTGCACATAGTAAGCGCTTAACAAATGCCATTATTATTATTATTATTTTACAGATAACTGAGGGACAGACAAGTGAAGTGACTTGTCCAAGGCCACGCAGCGAACAAGTGGCGGAGCCGGGATCGGAGTAGCTGAGCCGACTGTTTGATTTGGCCCAAAATGCTCTTTATGTGCTCCCTGCTACTTGCCCACATTGTGTGTGTTGCAGTGGAGCCCCTTCCTTCCTCTCCCCTTCGTCCCCCTCTCCATTCCCCCCATCTTACCTCCTTCCCTTCCCCACTGCACCTGTATATATGTATATATGTTTGTACATATTTGTTACTCTATTTATGTATTTATTTATTTTACTTGTACATATCTATTCTATTTATTTTATTTTGTTAGTATGTTTGGTTTTGTTCTCTGTCTCCCCCTTTTAGACTGTGAGCCCACTGTTGGGTAGGGACTGTCTCTATATGTTGCCAACTTGGACTTCCCAAGCGCTTAGTACAGTGCTCTGCACACAGTAAGTGCTCAATAAATACGATTGATGATGATGATGATGATGATGGAGTGAAACAACAAACAGTTTGCTCCATTCTTGATATTCAGCTGCCTCTTTGTTAAATGCCAGCTACATATTCCTGCCCTAAGCTCCTCCTCATCAACTCGGCCGAGACATCTTGGGTCCCTTTAATGTCAAGTGGATTAGCCACCCACTACTTTGAAATAGCTTTAAGCAACTAGCAAGGCCCTACTGAGAGCTCACCTCCTCCAGGAGGCCTTCCCAGATGGAGCCCCCTCCTTCCTCTCCCCTCCCCACCTTACCTCCTTCCCCTCCCCACAGCACCTGTATATATGTATATATGTTTTCACGCATTTATTACTCCATTTATTCATTTATTTTATTTGTACACATTTATTCTATTTATTTTATTTTGTTGATATGTTTGGTTTTGTTCTCTGTCTCCCCCTTCTAGACTGTGAGCCCACTGTTGGGTAGGGACCGTCTCTATATGTTGTCAACTTGGACTTCCCAAGCTCTTAGTACAGTGCTCTACACACAGTAAGTGCTCAATAAATACGATGGAATGAATGAATGAACTGGCTATGCAACCATATCTCTTTTAGGCACATTTTGATGGAAACTTATGTAGTAGTAGTAGAAGAGAAGCCGCGTGGCTCAGTGGAAAGAGCCCGGGCTTTGGAGTCAGAGGTCATGGGTTCAAATCTCGGGTCCGCCAATTGTCAGCTGTGTGACTTTGGGCAAGTCACTTCACTTCTCCGTGCCTCAGTGACCTCATCTGTAAAATGGGGATGAATCAATCAATCAATCAATCAATCATATTTATTGAGCACTTACTGTGTTCAGAGCACTGCACTAAGCACTTGGGAAGTACAAGTTGGCAACATATAGAGACGGTCCCTACCCAGCAGCGGGCTTACTTCACTTCTCTGGGCCTCAGTTCCCTCATCTGTAAAATGGGGATGAAGACTGTGAGCCCCACGTGGGACAACCTGATCACCTTGTATCCCCCCCAGTGCTTAGAACAGTGCCTTGCACATAGTAAGAGCTTAACAAATACCATTATTACCTCATCTGTCAAATGCGGATTAAGACTGTGAGCCCCCCGTGGGACAACCTGATCACTTTGTAACTTCCCCAGGGCTTAGAACAGTGCTTTGCACGTAGTAAGTGCTTAATAAATGCCGGTATTATTATTATTAGCAGTAGTAAGGATAGAGCACTGACCTGGGAATCAGAAGAACCTGGGTTCTAATTCCAGCCCTGCCACATGTCTGCTGTGTGACCTCCCACAGAGTGACCGGGAGTGGACATTTTTCCAGCTCGGGGGGCGGAGGGGAAACAGAGAGAGAGAATGCATGTGTGTTTGCGTGTGTGTATATACTGCCTGCTTTCACCACTCACACCTCCCACATGGTGACCAGGACAAGACATCCTCTCACTTATGCCTGCTGTCAAGGCAGTTTCTGGGCCTGTAAAAACCTGGTTTGGAACCCCCCATTGCTGGGCCAGAGAGACAGTCTGAAAAGGCTGATGGCAGCTCCTTGAAGGCAGGGAAAGTGTCTACCTTTTCCCATCGACTGTCCCCTCCCAAGCACTTTGTACGCAGCTCTGCACACCGAAAGCCCTCAATAAAAACCACTGATTGATATCCCAGATTGATTTGGAGCTCCCCCTCTAGACTGTGGGCTTCTTGAGGGCAGGGGATGTGGCTACCGACTCTCCTGGATGACACGCTCCTGAGTGCTCATAGTACAGTGCTCTGCAGTGATCAAAAAACACCACTGATCGATTGACCGATAGGCCAGGACCGAAGAGAGAAAGAGACGATGCGGGCGAGCCACTGTGCAGACTCCAAAAAGCTACTTCTGCCGCCGAGGAACAGATGAGTTCATTCACTCCATCATATTTATGTAGCACTTAATGTGTGCAGAGCACCGTACTAAGCAGTTGGGAGCGTACAGCTCAACAATAAAAAGACACATTCCCTGCCCACAATGAGCTTACAGTTTAGAGGGAGTTCACACTGAGGGCCTTGGAAGAGGCCACAGATATTCCAGTAAAAACACTACTCTCTAATAAAAACACCATATCAATCAAATTTGACAGCTTACTTTGTGCAGAGCAGTGTACACGAATCAGCTGTGTGTGAGAAAGAGTGTGCACATGGTGACTTAATAATAATTTTGTGAGACTGGGAAGAATTTACCTTTTTTATGGTATTTGTTAAGCACTTACTATGTGCTTAACACCTTCTAGACTGTGAGCCCACTGTTGGGTAGGGACTATCTCTATATGTTGCCAACTTGTACTTCCCAAGCGCTTAGTACAGTGCTCTGCACACAGTAAGCACTCAATAAATATGATCGATTGATTGATTGATTGCCAGGCACTGTACTAAGCGCTGGGGTAGATAGACGTTAATCACGTTGGGCACAGTCCCTGTCCCACATGGGGCTCCCAGTCTTAATCCCCATTTTCCAGATGAGTTAACTGAGGCCTGGAAAAGTGAAGTGACTGCCCAGGGTCACAGAGCAGACAAGAGGGGGAGCCGACATTAGATCCCCGGTCCTTCTGAGCTCTATCCACTCGGCCATACTGCTGCTCCTTTGGTAGTTGAGTTCCTTTACATGGTTCAGCCCTAACCATGTGGTTCTCCAAGTGAGTCAGAGGGTTTTAAAAGTCAAAGTTATAAACAATATCCCACTAAAACTTTATTACCCATCTTGGAGGAATGGAAACGACTTCGGTGACTCACAGTTTCTAAATGAAGCTAAAGGAAAGTATTGGGCAGTTCAGTCTATTAAGCCCTCATTCCTCCTTCAGGCGGTAGAGTCAGCAACTGGGATGACTAGCGCCGGCAAATGCTGTTTGGTCACTGCAGATAAACACTAACTACAGGGAGTTAATTACATTCATTCATTCATTCAATCGTATTTATTGAGCGCTTACTGTGTGCAGAGCACTGTACTAAGCGCTTAGGAAGTCCAAGTCCAAGTCCCTACCCAACAGCGAGCTCACAGTCTAGAAGGGGTAGACAGACAACAAAACATATTAACAAAATAAAATAAATAAATATGTACAAATAAAATAAATAGAGTAATAAATACGCACATACCAGTCCCCAGCTTAAGAAGCAGGGAGAACAAGCATTTCACCCCCATTTTACAGATGGGGAAACCAAGGCCCAGAGAAGGTACCCGACTTTCCCGAGGTCACACAGCAGGACTCCCAACCCCAGGAGCTTTCCACTGGGCCACACTCCTTCCCACTCCAGAATGTTTAGTTAGTATTCTCAACAATTCTGTATTGGCCGACGGGTAGATGAACGGGGTTAAGGTGAGTTTATCTGCGGACAAAATACCTATTTGACTATAAATGTAGGTCCTGTTGGCAAATCTCTCTTTCCTTGAATGCTACTGAGTTTCCCTGAGGCAGAGGAAGTCGGAGAGACTCCTTACCTGGAAATGGCTATTTTTCTGGAATGAGCTAAGTAGAGTCTTGACTGAAAAAACTGGACGAATTATATGTTCGGCTCCCTTTATTTTCGCAATGCCATATGGGCTCAATCGCACACAAAGAGAGTTTCAAAGAGGAGGAGCGTGGCCTAGTGGAAAGAGACCGGGGCTGGGAGTCAGAGGAACTGGGTTCTACCCCGGCTTCGCCTTGTGCCCGCTGTGTGAACTTGGGCAAGTCACTTCACTTCTCTGGGCCTCAGTTATCTCATCTGTAAAAAGGGGATTCAATACCCGTTCTCCCTCCTACTTACAATGTGGGCCCTGGGTGGAACAGAGACTGTGTCTGACCTGATTATCCTGTATCTTCCCCAGCGCTTAAAACAGTGTTTGAAACATAGTAAGTGCTTAACAAATACTACAATTATTATTATTTTAACAGACTCCTCTCGGTGGGGACCATAGTCTTCAAGTAAGAGGAGGATCTCTCTCTCTCTCTCTCTCTCTCTCTCTCTCTCTCTCTCTCTCTCTCTCTCTCTATTTCTGTCTCTCTCTCCCCCTCTCTCCCTCCCCTCCACCCCCAGGACCCACCCGGCTTGGATTCTGACAGCTGGGAACCTCCTCTGAGAGGAATTCAACTTACCGGCTAGAGACTAAGTCATCTCTGATTTAGGGCAGCTCAGTTCAAAGGGGAGAATCCTTCTGCTTCAGGATGGGGTGGACCTCTGTTCAGACCCAAGTTGGACAGTGGTGTCAATTCCTCCACTAAAGAGCAACCAAGAGATCATTTTTCTTCTCTCCCTTGGACAAGTTGACATGTAAATTGAACATGACCTCCCCCAGTGCAGTTTTCACACATGATTATTATTATTAAGAGCTAACATCTATTGAGCTCTTCTAATGTGCCAGGCCCTGAATTAAAGTCTTGAAGAGATTACAAATAAAGTAAACCAGATTCCACACCCATAAGGGGCTCACAATCTAAGCTGGGGAGATGAGCCACAAAGAACAAGGCGAATTACCCCAGCCCCACAGCACTTATGTCCATATCTGGAATTTATTTATTTTTATTATTGTCTGCCTTCCCCTCTGGACTGTGAGCTCGTTGTGGGCAGGGGACCAGTCCGTTTACTGTTATACTGTCCTATCCCAAGCGCTTAGTACAGTGCACTGCACACAGTAACCGTCCAATAGATACCACTGATTGGTCGATCGACTGATTGAGGGTGGGGCACAGGCATTGCAGGAGGAGACAGATGGTTGTTGTAAGCTCATTGTAGGTAGGGAATGTTTCTGTTTTATTGTTGTACTGCACTCTCCCAGGGACTGAGTACAGTGCTCTGCACACAGTAAGCACTCAGTAAATACAACAGACTAACTGTCGTACAGTGTGGGGAGGAGAGAGGTGTATATTCTCTGCTCACTCCTCCAAAAACCCATCAGCACCCCTTTCACGACTTCAGACAATCTGTTCTCATCTTGAGAAAGTCACTTCACTTCTCTGGCGGTACACTTACTATGTCCAATCAAATTATTGCTTAGTACAGTGCTCCGCACACAGTAAGCACTCAATAAATATGACTGAATGGATGATTGAATGAATGAATTATCTAATCCCGGCTCCGCCACTTGTCAGCTGTGTGACTTTGGGCAAGTCACTTCACTACTCTGTGCCTCAGTTCCCTCATCTGTAAAATGGGGACTAAGACTGTGAGCTCCACGTGGGACAACCTGATCACCTTGTATCCTCCCCAGCGCTTAGAACAGTGCTCGGTTTAACAAATACCATTATGATTATTATCTGCCCCAGAGTTTAGAACAGTGCTTGGCATAGAGTAAGCACTTAACAAATACCACAATTATTTTTATTAATTATTATCTGACCTCTAGACTGTAAGCTCGTTGTGGGCGGGGAATTTGCCTACTAACTCTATTGTATTGTCTTGCTTGGTACAGTGCTCTGCACACAGTAAGTGCTCAATGAATACCATTGATTGATTACCCAGGGAATCAAGTTGGGCTCACTGCAGCACTAACCATTAGGCATCCCAGCTCAGCTCAGCGAGCTCCATCTTGGCCCTCCAGAGCCACCACTAATAATGGAGTAAGATGACATTACTTATCGGTTTTAACAGGTTTTCACTTGATTTGGTCGATGAAAGACAAAAAATACATAAACTGCGATTTTTCTTCTTTCAGTATTTGTCCCCACCCTGGTTCTGAGAGCTCAACTGAAGCTGTAGGGGGTTTCGTTTATCTGATTTCACTAAAGTCAGTCTTCTTTCACATATCTGAGGAAAACACATTGAAGGGTGATCATGCTTGAATTAGTGGAGGGAAAAATTAGGCATTTTAAAAAGAGCATTCCAACGATAGAAATGGATGTATAGACTGTAAGCTCCTTGGGGGCTCATTGTTATATTGTACTCTCCCAAGCACTTAAACTGTGAGCCCGCTTTTGGGTAGGGACTGTCTCTATATGTTGCCAACTTGTACTTCCCAAGCGCTTAGTACAGTGCTCTGCACACAGTAAGCGCTCAATACATACGATTGAATGAATGAACAAGGAATACTGCCTGTTACTCGTTTATTTTTTAATTTATTTATGTTGGTATTTGCTAAGCACTTACTAGGCGGTGGCACTGTAATACGCACTGGGGTAGACACAAGACAGTCGGGTTGGACACATTTTCTGTTCCACATAGGGTTCCCGGTTTTCATCGCCATTTTACGGACGAGGAGACTGAGGCACGGAGAAGTGAAGCGACTTGTCACACAGCAGACAAGCGGTGGAGTCGGGATTAGAACCCAGGTCCTCTGGATCCCAAGCCCGAGCTCTTTCCAGTAGGCCGCACTACTCATTACTGTTGCTCTTGGGGAGGAAAGGTCCATTAGCTTCTTTAGGCTTTGGGAAGTGGTAGGTTAGAAATACCTCAGAAAAGTTGATTCTCTCTTCCCTGCCACGAGCACACATGAGAAGGGAGTGAGGCTATCTGGCCAAGTTCCAAATGCAAAAAGCAAATGTGTTCCAAATCAAAGGGAAGAACAGTAAAGCCAATGAGTGTTGCCTCTTTTTTCTAACCGCATTTTCTTTCGTGGATTTCCCCATCTGTGTGGAGAGACTGTGATCGAATGGGGAAATCGTGGAGAAGGTTATTTTGGGGTCTGCTTGCCTCGGCATGAACCACAGACGGGAATGTTCTCACTTCTATTCTGGGATCTTGCTTAATTGCCACATATGTGGGCCAATTCCAGTATAGATGAAAAGATGGAAATAGGCATTTGATGTGCAAAGCCATATCAACTGAGAAGATGCGTCCATTTTCCGCAGAATTAGGAACATACTTTCCTTCTGGTTTTAAGAGAAGCAGAATGGCCTAGTGGATAGAGCACGGGGCTTTTGAGTCCAGTGGGTTCCAATCCCGACTCTGCCACTCGTCTGCTGTGTGACCTTGGGCAAATCACTTCACTTCTCCGGGCCTCAGTTACCTCATCTGTAAAATGGGGATGAAGACTGTGAGCCCCACGTGGGACGGGGGTTGTGTCCAACCCGATTTGCTTGTGTCCACTCCAGTGCCTTGCACATAGTACACACTTATCAAATAACATAATACTAATAATTATTATTATTGTTAGGTTTTCCACAATTGATAAGTATTCATATTTGACCCCTTGCTCACATCCTCCCTCCTGCTGGGAGCTCTCTCTCCCCTTCCCATCATCATCATCATCATCAATCATATTTATTGAGCACTTACTGTGTGCAGAGCACTGTACTAAGCGCTTGGGAAGTACAAATTGGCAACATATAGAGACAGTCCCTACCCAACAGTGGGCTCACATGCGACAGACTACCGCTCTCCCCATCTTCAAAGGCCTATGAAAATCACATCTCCTCCCAGAAGCCTATTTACTTGCCATACATTGTGGCTACCTGGCTTATCTTTCTGTGCATACTAATCGGTCAGTCAATCGTACTTATTGAGCGCTTACTGTGTACAGAACAGTGTATTAAGCGCTTGGGAGAATACAATATAACAGACAGTCCCTGCCCATAATGAAAAGTAGCATGTCCTAGCGGAAAAAGCCGGGGTCCGTGAACCAGAGGACCTGAATTTTCATCCTGGCTCTATTAATTGCTCATTGTGTGACCCTGGTCAAGTCACTTCACTTCTCTGGGGCTCAGTTTCCTCAGCTGTAGAATGGGGGCTGAATCCTACTCCCTCCTACTTAGAAAGTGAGCCCCAACCTGATTAATCTGTTTTAATCCAAGGGTTTAAAACAGTGCTAGACCCGTAGTACCCTCTCAGGGTCACACCTGGAGAGTTTCCCGTCCTCTACCAGTCTCGGCTACAGGAGGGAGAGTCAAGCAGAGGCCTACCCATTCCATTCCTAGCTTGGGCACAGAGAGTGGAAGGCAATCTGCTACAAGTCAAAACTCCCCTGTGCTGGGGAGCGGTAACTGGTCATTACCCCGTTGGAGTAAATACCAACCCCTGTGGTCCTGGGTCAGAACTTTTATCTGAATTTCCTGGTCTTCAACTCCATCCCCTTGTTCCCCTCTAGCTTCGGAGAAAGCAGGGGTGCCTGAGATTTCAAACTCATCAAAGGAGTTTCAAATCGATCAATCGTATTTATTGAGCACTTACTATGTGCAGAAGACTGCACTATGCGCTTGGGAGAGCATGCATCCTTCTTTATTCGTTAATTCATTCAGTCGTATTTATTGAGCACTTATTGTGTGCAGAGCACTGTACTAAGCGCTTGGGAAGTACAAGTTGGCAACATATAGAGGCGGTCCCTACCCAACAACGGGCTCACAGTCTGGAAACACTCGCTGCACATTTTGAATTGGAAAGTGCTAATTAAACCTAAGTCAATAAGAAAAACAAATGGATTTTTTTTTCCACGTGGTAATGGCACACACATGTAACTGTATAGAATGTGCTTTAAGGCGACGTGCCGTGTCGCCTGCCAAACGCTTTGAAACCACTGTTTTGGGTTCACTGAAAAGAATCACATGCATGTGTACCAGTGCAGAGGCACTGTTAATCAGGACACATTAGCGTCACATGTAGGAGGCATAAACAGGCATCTGGATTACATTTCCACGTCCACATGTATATCTGTTATTTACCGGGATGATGGAAAAACCTTTGAAAGAAGCGTACGTTTTCCCATTAACTTGGCAACTGAAGGAAGAAGGGCCAAGAGTGGCCCTTTTCCGGCTCCTTGTAAATACTGCGTGGCAGGATGCAAGGGGACACTGACCATTCTTAGCAACCCCAGAACTTTAACCACCTTGATTTCTTCCCAATGTCAATCCCATGTCCCCCTCATGTGCACATCGATATCAATTCAATCGTATTGATTGAGCACGATGCAAGGAGGCAATCAGTTATTTCAAAACTTGGGGTAAGGTTGAGCACCGAATGGGATGCCCATTACCAAAGGACCGCATTTCCGAAAGGACCCTGAAAGAACCATTTCCAGCCTTGCAGTTTCCCAAACCAGCCCACTTCCACAGCCCTCAATCAATCCTATTTATTAAGCACTTACGGTGTGCGGAGAATTGTTCTAAGTGCTTGGGACAGTACAACAGAACAGACACCTCCTCCAGGAGGCCTTCCCAGACTAAGCCCCTTTTTTCCTCTCCTTCTCCCCATCCCCCCCCAGCCCTACCTCCTTCCCCTCCCCACAGCACCTGTATATATGTTTGTACAGATTTATTACTCTATTTATTTTACTTGTGCATATTTACGATTCTATTTATTTTGTTAATAATGTGCATTTAGCTTTAATTCTATTTGTTCTGACGACTTGACACCTGTCCACATGTTTTGTATTGTTGTCTGTCTCCCCCTTCTAGACTGTGAGCACGTTGTTGGGTAGGGACCATCTCTGTATGTTGCAGACTTGTACTTCCCAAGCGCTTAGTACAGTGCTCTGCACACAGTAAGCGCTCAATATGATTGAATGAATGAATGAATTCCACTGATCATTCTTAGCCACCCCAGAACTTTAACCACCTCGATTTCTTCCCAACGTCAATCCCATATCCCCCGACTTGTACTTCCCAAGCGCTTAGTACAGTGCTCTGCATACAGTAAGCGCTCAATACGATTCAATGAATGAATGAATTCCACTGATCATTCTTAGCCACCCCAGAACTTTAACCACCTTGATTTCTTCCCAAGGTCAATCCCATATCCCCCTCATGTGCACATCACTATCAATTCAATTGTATTTATTGAGCAGTTATTGTGTGCAGAGCACCATACTAAGTGTTTTCAGAGTTGGTAAATACAACACCTGCCCACAAAGAGCTCACAGTTTATTGAGACCGACATCAATCAATGGTATTTATTGTATGCTTACTACCTGCAGAGCATTGTACTAAGTGCTTGGAAGAGTACGAGGAAGCAGTGTTGCTCAGTGGAAAGAGCCCGGGCTTTGGAGTCAGAGATCAGGGGTTCAAATCTGAGCTCCACCAATTATCAGCTGTGTGACTACGGGCCAGTCACTTCACTTCTCTGTGCCTCAGTTACCTCATCTGTAAAGTGGGGATTAAGACTGTGAGCCCCCCCATGGGATAACCTGATCACTGTGTAATCTCCCCAGCACTTAGTACAGTGCTTTGCACATATTAAGTGCTTAATAAGTGCCATTATTATTAGTATTAGTATTAATTTATGATGCTCACTGTGTGCAGAGCACTGTTCTAAGCTCTTGGGATAAAAGATCCCTGCCCTCAAGGAGCTTAAAACAATCTAGCAGTGCAGGCAGATGCTAAAATCAACCACGGGTAGACAGGGTAACTGAGTACAAAGACGTGGAAAAATCGCATCCCATCATCCACTCACACATGCCCAACCGAGGAACTCCATATTCCAGCTATGGAGGCAAATGGGAAGAATAGCAGGGAGGAAAATAATAATGGGAAATTGGACGGAGCAGAGTGAGCTAAATTTAGTCGCCGGGTATTTATAGCAGCCTCTGAAGCTTGCTTCCACGCACTAATAACTTTTATGTGATCAAAGAACATGTTTTACCCAGGCTTTTCCAAAGAAAAAGAGTGTGATGCTTGCCTGATTAGTTTGGGAGCAGAGGGAAGGAAGAGTCTGCATCAGTGCTAATCTTGATGATTTAAAAGCAGAGGATACAGATGGGGTGGGGGGCTCCAGGCTTCTCTTCCAGCAAATGCAACTGGAGAAAACTATAGTGAGCAGAAGATGGTCGTAACAACTGACATTAAGGCCCGAGAAGAGAGCCAGATGCTCTGGAGGTTGACTGATGAAAGACAGGAGCCACAGGGGAGAGGTGGGTCCCTATGTAATGAGAAATTTAGTGAGAAACAATGTGGCCAAGTGGAAAGAGCCAGGGCCTGGGATTCAGAGGACCTGGGTTTGAATTCTGGCTCTGCCGCTTGCCTGCTGGGTGACTTTGGGCAAGTGACCTCACTATGCCTCAGTTCCCTCATCTGTAAAATGGGGATTAAGACTGGGAGCCTTATGTGGGACAGGAACTCTCCAACCTGACTGCCTTCTATCTACTCCAGCACTCAGTACAGTGTGCGGCACATAGTTAAGTGTGTAACAAATAACATTAAAGAAAAAAAAGAAGACCTGTGTCATGTCTGAACCACGTTGTGACAGTGAGCCCATTGGAATGTGAATGTCATTTTTACTCCAGGAATTCACCATCCTAACGATTGAGTGGGTCTGTCAAATAATTTCTAAAAACGGTTTACATGGAAATGCAACATTGAGGGTTGTCGTTGAAGGACTATCTTCTATGGATCTTACCAGAAAAGCAGGAAATGAACAAGCAGGTTGCCTAGTGGAAAGAGCACACCCTGAGAGTTTGAGAACCTGGGTTCTTATCCCGGCTCTGCCACTTGACTGCTGTGTGGCCTTGGGCAAGTCAGTTAACTTCTCTGGCATCAGTTTCTTTATCTGTAAAACGTCAATACCTCATATTTAGATTGTGAGCCCCAGGAGGGACAGAGCTTACCTGACCTGACGGTCTTGTACCTACACCATAATAAGTGTTGAACAAGTACCACAATTATTATTCTGTTTGAGGATAACCCCACCTAGTCAATAATGCCTTTCTGGAGAAGTCAAACATATAGAAGTGAAATAAGGGATGGAATAAAATCACAGACAGGTAATGACCACCCAGCTCCTAAGTCCCCAGTCGGAAGAAAGCAGGCAACTCTGTCATCCAAACGCCCCCTTTCAGCTTGGTGAAGGTTTCTAAACCTTCTCTTCACAGAGGAAACATCTGGATTAGAGAACATAATTCCCAAATTAGATCACCACAAATCAGGAATGGAGAGAGCGCAACGTTCTTCTTGGTGGTTACTTGATTTAATCACTTCCCGCAAGTACTCTATAAGATGAATGTTTGACTAATTCTGACCCCAGGTCATAAGAATGGAATGTCTTACATAAATTTGGCAATTTGCATTTACTTCTCTTTGTTTAAGAGTTCTGAACAGATATCTAGGTATGGTATCTAGGTACTCTAGCCTTATTAAAAGCACATCTCTAAGAGGTCTTCCCCAATTAAATCCTCATTTCCTCTTCCCCCACTCCCCTCTGCATCACCTTTGCACTTGAAATTGTACCCTTAATCACCCTTCCCTCAGCCCCACAGTGCTTATGTCCACATCTATCATTTATTTCTATTAATGTCTGTTTCTCCGCTCTGGACTGTAAGCTCATGTGGGCAAGGAATGTGTCTACCAACTCTGATGGAAGTGCTTAGGTCAGTGCTCTGCACATTCATTCATTCAATCGTATTTATTGAGTGCCTACTGTGTGCAAAGCACTGTACTAAGCACTTGGGAGAGCACAACACAACAGAATTTGCACACATGTTCCCTGCCCAGAATGAGCTCATGGTCTAGAGATAAGACTGGGAACCCTATGTTAGGAAGGGACTGTGTCCAACCGATTTGCCCGTATCCACCCCAGAGCTTAGAATAGTGCCTGGCACATAGTAAGCGCTTAACAGATACCACTTTTTAAATCATTATTAATATTATTATTATTGCTATCACATACAGTTGCCCTTTCTCCCCATTTGGTGTTCTTTGAATTACAGCTTTCCTTCCTGTCCCATTAATAAAAACAATGTTGATAATAATACTTATTAAACACTCATTCTGTACCAAGAACTATGACGGATACAAGATATTCACATCAGACATGGTCCTGGGACCCAGAGTTATAAGGGAGAAGAACAGACCTTGTCCCTCATGGGGCTCACAGTCTCAATCCTCATAATACAGATGAGGACACTGAGGCAAGCAGGAGTGAAATAACTTTCCTAAAGTTACAGAGCAGGTAACCAGCAGATTCCCTGCTTGCTTGTCTTGTGCTAGATCATTAGACCATGTTGCTTCTCTCAGTGCTTGTCTGTGAGCTGTAGATCACTAGAAACCACCCACTTTCTCAGGTCCTACACAGGATCTATGAGAGTAAAAACTTCAGTGAAATACAACACACACACGGCTTCATTTGCATTCACTGAAACAGAGAAACGTACTCCCCTCAAAGCGATTCAAATACGCGGATGAGAAACGTCCAGACGCCCAAGAGAAAGAACCGGGCGATTTTTGCGGCCCGCCCCAGCCCTCAGACTATTCAGGATTTCCTGAAATCCCAGTGCTATTTCCCTGCCAGGCGGGGTCTTGCCGGCTTACGCTCTGGTTGCAATGTGTCTTCAGGTAAGTGGAATTACGGGAGTGGGAGAAACATTTCACCAACGGTTTTAAACACTTGCTCATTTCCTGTCAGTCGCCCAGGCAAATTGGAAGCATATGAAAGGTGAAAGCCAAAATACCATGACTCTCTCCAGCCCAAGGGATTTGCCCACCCATCCGTTGGCTTGTTGGAGGCCCAGCACCAGCAAACTCTTCAGTTCATGGCTAATGAAATCATCTTAGTATTTCCGTGAACCTAATGAAACATGTTTATATTTTTTTTTCCCTTAAGAAATGTTGGAACTGATAACAGACCACATCCTGATACAAAACAAATGCAGGAATGAAATCAACTGTTTCGTGTTTACTGAATTCTACTGACGGAACACGAGATTAGAGAGAGAAATAATGATAAACTCATGAGTTTCCCAACAAACTCTGGCAATGGTGCGATCAGAATCTCTGGAAAAGATAAGTGAGACCAGGCATGGCGGGAAAAGCCCCATCTCATTGCCCTTCCCTCTCTCATCAAATACAAATGGCCCCCAGCAACCAATCAATCAATCAAACAACGGTATTTATTGAGTGCTTCCCTTTATTTCTAATGTCATTTGTTAAATGTTTACTATGTAATAATAATAATTCTAGTTATAATAATAATTGTGGTACTTGTTAAGCGCTCGCTTTGTGCCAGGCACTATACTAAGCACCGGGGTGAAGACAAGCAAATCAGGCTGGACACAGACCCTGCGCGACATGGGGCTCACAGTTTGAATCCCCAATATGCAGACGAGAGAAATGAGGCATAGAGAAGTGAAGTGACTTGTCCAAAGCCACCCATCAGAGAAGTGTGTGACTTTGGGCATGTCCCAGACTGAGCCCCCTCCTTCCTTTCCCCCTCCTCCCCCTCCCCATCAGCCCCGCCTCACCTTCTTCCCCTCCCCACAGCACCTGTATATGTATATATGTTTGTACATATTTATTACTCTATTTATTTATTTTAGTTGTACATATTTATTCTACTTATTTTCTTTAGTTAATATGTTTTGCTTTGTTGTCTGTCTCCCCCTTCTAGACTGTGAACCCGCTGTTGGGTAGGGACCGTCTCTGTATGTTGCCAACTTGTAATTCCCAAGCGCTTAGTCCAGTGCTCTGCACACAGTAAGCGCTCAATAAATATGACTGAATGAATGAATGAATCCTCCCCGCCCTACCTCCTTCCCCTCCCCACAGCACCTGTATATATGTTTGTACAGATTTATTACTCTATTTTACTTGTACATATTTACTATTCTATTTATTTTATTTTGTTAATATGTTTGGTTTTGTTGTCTGTCTCCCCCTTTTGACTGTGAGCCCGTTGTTGGGTAGGGACCGTCTCTATATGTTGCCAACTTGTACTTCCCAAGCGCTTAGTAGAGAGCTCTGCACACAGTAAGCGCTCAGTAAATACGATTGAATTAATGAATGAATGCTCTGCACACAGCAAGTGCTCAATAAATATGACTGAGTGAATGAATGAATGAAGTTACCCTGGCCTATGCTCTTTCCAATCACATGTTGCAGCACTTAGTACAGTGGTCTGCACACAATAAACACTCAATACAATTGGGCCTGACTGACCCAAGAGGCCTCTTTTTTTTCCTCATATTGCTGCATGTAAGGACCTCACTCATCTCTTTTAGAGACAGATATCTCAGCAATATCCAAACGATTTTAGCTCATGCTTTAAGTACACGCAATGGTGCTTTCCATCAGTTTACTGAGGAGTGGCTTTGAGTCAAATTATAGTTTGTTCTTAAACACAAAGTTAGAAGCAGAATTCGGCATTTCAGGGGAGAATGCATTTTTTCCCAGCCAAGCTTCTAAGATCTTGAGTTTTGAAACAATATCCAAATATTTGGGCATTGGAAATTTTAACTTTGAGAAATATCACTTGCTCATAATAATAATAATAATTATAATGGTATTTAAGCACTTACTATGTGTCAAGCAGTGTTTGAAGCGCTGGATACACACACACGTGTATGTATACCAATTCTAATATTTCTTGAATGTCAACAGTCCTATAAAATAATATCTTCTGAGTTAATTATAAATTAAGAGAATCTGGTCTGTATTTCACTTGAAGTACATAATTTCAAGAGCATTTGAAGAACACAATGTTCAGAAAAATCTGGTTCGTGTTTGCTAAATGCAAGGTGTCAGAAAAAAGTTTTAACTCATTTAATTCATCCCAAACCCAGTTGGGTCTGCCATCCATATTAATCCTATTTTTCAAAAGAAGTACAGGCAAACAGGAAAATAAAGGGAGTACAGATGGTACAGAAAATGCATGTGGACACTTCAAAGTCACAACGCAATTAATAATCAAAGGAGCATGATTTCATTTTCTAAGAGTGGAAGCATGTTTTTTTTCCAACTTTCCAAAAAAAAAATAAAAAGCTTCTCAGCAGTTGCAAACAGGGATGTTACCATCTGCTGAATTATTACTGATAAACTTTGTCCAAAATCTTTTTCTCTTCACAATATTTTTAAGAGGTAGGCAAAGGTGGATATCATTATTCCAGTTTTACTGATTGGGAAAAGAGTGTTGAGGAGTCCAAGGATTTGCCCAAGGTCACACATTAGGCCAATCAATCAATGGTATTTATTGAGCGCTGACTACGTGCAGGACACTGTCCTAAGCGCTTGGCTTAGGACGGAGCTGGCAGACACATTCCTTGATGAGAGGGGGACAGTGAGGGAGTTGGGACCAGAAGCAGTGTGGCCTAGTAGGTAGAGAACGGACCTGGTTTGGTCCTAAATCTCCAGGTGATGCTAATGGAACTGGAAATAAATACGATTGATGATGATGATGATGGAACTCTCCAGTTAGAACTTATTTCCGATCGACCAGAAGCCTCTTTGCTTTCCACTGCACACCTGCTCAGGGTCATTACATAAAGCAAATGGGCCATATCCATCAATGTTTTTTTAATAATCAATCAATCGTATTTATTGAGCGCTTACTGTGTGCAGAGCACTGGACTAAGTGCTTGGGAAGTCCAAGTTGGCAACATATAGAGACGGTCCCTACCCAACAGTGGGCTCACAGTCTAGAAGGGGGAGAGTTTAATAAGTGTTTCCTGAGGGCAGAGCACAGTACTAAGCGCTGAGAATCAATCAATCAATTGTATTTATTGAGCGCTTACTGTGTGCAGAGCACTGTACTAAGCGCTTGGGAAGTACAACTTGGCAACATGTAGAGACAGTCCCTACCCAACAGTGGGCTCACAGTCTAGAAGGGGGAGACAGAGAACAAAACCAAACATATTAACAAAATAAAATAGAATAGGTATGTACAAGTAGAATAAATAAATACATAAATACATAAATAAATAAATAGTGCAGCTCAGCGGAAAGAGCACGGGCTTTGGAGTCAGAGGTCATGGGTTCAAATCCCAGCTCCGCCAATTGTCAGCTGTGTGACTCTGGGCAAGTCACTTAACTTCGCTGTGCCTCAGTGACCTCATTTGTAAAATGGGGATTAAAATTGTGAACCCCCCGTGGGACAACCCGATCACCTTGTAACCTCCCCAGTGCTCAGAACAGTGCTTTGCACATAGTAAGTGCTTAATAAATGCCCTCATCATCATTTCCTGTCCACAGCAAGCTTAGAGTCTAGAGGGAGCTTATGGCCCAGTATTGGGAACTTGATCACGGGTGAGATTAGAGTAACCTTTGGGAGCGCCTGCCAATCAAATGAACTCCAGGGCCAATTCTGCATCAGTGAGAAACTCCTCACCATCGACATTAAAGCTCTTAATCACCTTGCCCCCTCCTACCTCCCACCCTAACCCAGCCTGCATATTTTGCTCCTCTTATGCCAACCTTCTCGCTGTACCTCCATCTGTAATTTATCTATATCAGTGTCTGTCTCCACCTCTAGAATAATAATAATAATAATCGCATTTATTAAGCGCTTACTATGTGCAAAGCACTGTTCTAAGCGCTGGGGAGGTTACAAGGTGATCAGGTTGCCCCACGTGGGGCTCACAGTCTTAATCCCCATTTTCCAGATGAGGTAACTGAGGCACAGAGAAGTGAAGTCACCTCCTCCAGGAGGCCTTCCCATACTGAGTCCCCTCCTTCCTCTCCCCCTCCTCCCCCTCTCCATCCCCCCCTGCCTTACCTCCTTCCCTTCCCCTCAGCACCTGTGTATATGTATATATGTTTGTACGGATTTATTACTTTATTTTACTTGTACATATCTATTCTATTGTATGGATTTACTACTCTATTTATTTATTTATTTATTTTATTTATTTATTTTACTTGTACATATCTATTTTATTTATTTTATTTTGTTAATATGTTTTGTTTTGTTCTCTGTCTCCCCCTTCTAGACTGTGAGCCCACTGTTGGGTAGGGACCGTCTCTATATGTTGCCAACTTGGACTTCCCAAGTGCTTAGTACAGTGCTCTGCACACAGTAAGTGCTCAATAAATACGATTGATTGATTGACTGATTGAAGTGACTTGCCCAAAGTCACACAGCTGACAATTAGCGGAGCAGGGATTTGAACCCATGACCTCTGACTCCAAAGCCCGTACTCTTTCCACTGAGCCACGCTGCTTCTCTAGGCTCACTGTGGGCAGGGAGTGTGTCTACTAATTCTGCTTTACTGTTGTATTGTGCAAGTGCTTAGTATAGTGCTATGCACACAGTAAGCATTCAATAAGCACGATGGATTGATTGAATTATGGGAAGCACAACCAAATGGCAAAACTTTTCACTCTGTGAAGCTCAGTCTAACAGTTTGGAGCCCACCCACGAATTAGGACTTGATTTCTCTGTGCTTCGGTTACCTCACCTGTAAAATGGAGGTTAAATCTTCCGCCCTTCGACTCAGACTGCGAGCCTTGCGAGGGACATGGACTGTGTCCTACCTTGTTCTCTTGTATCCACCCCAGGGCTTAGAACAGTGCTTGACTCATAGTAAGCAAGAAACTATGGCTAAGTTAGAAAAAGAAAATGTGTTTAGTACAGTGCTCTGCACATATTAAGTGCTCCATCAATATCATTAATTGATGCACTGACATAGACTTGGTTTTTACGAGGTGGAAGTTCTTCCTTAGAAAACTAGCCAGACTCCACAGAAATTATACTTCCGAGACACTGATTTTGGAATAACGCTAGGAAAACAATGCATACCTTGGGTTCAAAAAAAAACCTGAATGGGGGAATTTTGCCATTATTTCCTATCGTAAATCCATTTCCAAAACCATAGCATTAAATTAAAACCAGTATCCTGAAGAACTGAGCACACTGTAATTCCAAACCTCAAAAACATCCACTAATATACATCAGTTATATTAGTTAAATTAGGTACATTAGGTACCTTAGCGGACCTGTTTAAAAAAAAAACTGAAACAAAACAGAAGGTTTGTGTTTTTCCAACAGTATTTACTTATTATACTTAAATATAATAAAGCATGTAGCAATGGCAACAGATGTTTCCCCTTATCCTCCAAACTTTCTCATTAGTGACAATGTCTGCTGAGTGGGGAAATAATTATGAAAATCACTGAGTGAACCCAAAAACTCTCCCCAAAATCCTGAAAAGGAACTAAAGGCCATCCCCTCACCATGATCGGTCGTCTGTGTAACCCCAGGAGAACTGGGAAAAACCAAGTCGCCATGCTCATAATGGAAAACACAAGCTATTTCACATGGCCACATTTTACTAAATTGACATTTTTAGTGGAAAAGAATGAACTGCTTCTGAATAGCAGAGCAAAGCTTACTGTAAATAAAGTACTTACTCTAACTGGTTCAAGGTTTCCTAGCAGGGATTTTGATGTCTTGTTTTGTTTGCTCAAGTGTGGCCTAGTTGATAGTCCAGGGGCCTAGGAGTCAGAGGACCAGGATTCTAATCCTGGCTCTGCCACTTGCCTGCTGGGTGACCTTGGGCAAGTCACTTGGCTTTTCTAGGCTTCAGTTCCCTCATCTGCAAAGTGGAAAATCAATGCCTCTTTCCCCTCCTTCTTAGACCGTGAGCTCCTGAGACCTGGTTATCTTGGATCTACCCCAGAGTTTAGTTCAGTGCTTGACAAATAGTAAATGCCAACAAAAGCTGCAATTACTATTATGATTACAAAGCAGTGATCCAGTTCAAGCAGAGTTTTTTTCTTTATGGTCTCATTTTCCCGATTGAAAACCAACTGATATTCTTCAGATGCTTCCTTGTCCCTATAGTAGTAGCAGTTAAAAAGGAAGGAAATATTATTACCACCACCACCATCCCTAGTAATGCTCCTTGTTCCAGTAGCAGTTGAAGTAGTACCAGTCATAGTAATAATAATAATTGGCATTTGTTAAGCGCTTACTATGTGCAAAGCACTGTTCTAAGCGCCGGGGAGGATACAGTGTGATCAGGTTGTCCCACGTGGGGCTCACAGTCTTAATCCCCATTTTACAAATGAGGTAACTGAGGCCCAGATAAGTTATGTGACTTGCCCAAGATCACACAGCAGACATGTGGTGGAGTCGGGCTTCGAACCCATGACCTCTGATTCCAAAGCCCAGGCTCTTTCCAGTGAGCCACGCTGCTTCTCTGAGCAATGCTGCTTCTCTAGTAGCAAAAGTACTAATGGTATTTATTGATCACCCACAGGGTGAAATTAATTATAACATGCACTTTGAGATACGTTCCCTGCTCACGAGGAATTTATAGTCTAACAGGGACACGGGAATCAGCAGAGTGACAGGCCTTCCCAGACTGAGCCCCCTTTTTCCTCTCCTCCTCCCCATCCCCCCGCCCTACCTCCTTCCCCTCCCCACAGCACCTGTATATATGTTTGTACAGATTTATTACTCTATTTTACTTGTACATATTTACTATTCTATTTATTTTGTTAATGATGTGCATTTAGCTTTAATTCTTTTTGTTCTGATGACCTGACACCTGTCCACATGTTTTGCTTTGTTGTCTGTGTCCCCCTTCTAGACTGTGAGCCTGTCGTTGGATAGGGACCATCTCTATATGTTGCCAATTTGTACTTCCCAAGCGCTTAGTACAGTGCTCTGCACACAGTAAGTGCTCAATAAATACAGCTGAATGAATGAATTGGAATAAATGTTTGACTGTAGAGTTGATTACACCTATACATCCCCCTCAACACACATGCAAAGCGCTACATCAGCCCTACTAAAGCTCCACCGCTTCCACCTAATCTTCCCAGATTAATATCCCAGTACTCTGAGCCAACTCTACCACTTTTGAACTTCTGTCTGCTGTCCTCAGCACTCCACGTACGGATGCATTCTCAGTTGTTTATTTCAACCTCTGAAGTGGTCCGTCTGTATGTTGATTTCAGCCTCCCCCATTGGATTTTCATCTCCTTGTGGGCAGGACAGATGTCGTTTTATTATTCTGCATTTCTCAAGAGCCTGGTAGAGTACATCCTCCAAATGGGCGCTGCTACTATTACCACTAGCCCATGCTGCTTCCTTATTTAACATTCAGTATGTACAGAATGCTATACTCGGGGCTTAGAAATGTATAATAAAAGACGACACAATCGAATACAGACTCAAAAATATCTCAAGATTCACTGACATCATAAAGAGGCATTCACTGAGTCTTCAGAAGGGCCTTGGCAAAACGCACTGCCCTGGGGCCACTGCTATCTCTAAACTACATCATCAAGTGTATTCTTGGGCATCTCAATTTTTGCTATTTTTAATGACCACTAAGATAGTCTACGTAATTCTCCTCTCCATATTGTTCTGGTGACTTGATTAAAAGAATCTGGTTACAGAGAAAAGTAACATTTCTCTCGCCAAAGAAATGTATTTCACAACAACAAAACTGAAGAAGAAAGAATGCTGGAAAAGTATCCGTTATATCACTAATAGCGAACCAACATGAACACCTTCGACATGAAGAGTTAAGTATGTGATAATAGAGTTTTAGAGCTCAGTGGCCAAAAGTTTGGGCTCACAAATGAGGAATATTAAAAGTTTTGGACACCCGAAAGCACTTTACGGCTGCTGAAACAAATCCCTTTTCAATCAAGATCTCCGAAAATTTCACAACATTTCCTGCCCAGTAACATTCATTGAAAACATCAGGAGTTCAGAAGCTCCCATCTTTCAGTCTCTTCCAGAAATGTCGATGTTTCCCAATCCCTGCTGAGTTTTCCTGAATCTCTGATCGCAACTCCTGTTTCCCATTAAGCAGAGAATGTGGGCTTTAGTAATTATCATCATTTGGGGCAGGTATTTAATTCCGGAAAAGGCTGCTTATGAAATAAGTCTACAAGGAGTGTTCCCTGATAGAAGAGGGTTTACAACAGACATCCTTAACATTCAATCAATCAATGGCACTTACTGAGCGCTTACTGGGTGCAGAGCACTGTATTAGGCACTTGGGAAAGTACGATACAATGGAGTTGGTAGACAGTTGTCAGAAGAGGGATTACAGTATACATCCTTAACAATTTCATAACAATAATAATAATAATAATAATAATGATGATGATGTTCTGGTGATTTAATTCAGGCAGTGTGAATTTACAGAAAAATAACATTTACTTGGGCCAAGTTTTGAATATTTTATAAGATCAGTAGTTTTGCCTCCTACTTAGACTATGATTCCCATGTAGGACAGAGAATGTGTTTGATTAATTAACTTGTATCTACCCCAGCATTAAGAACAGTGCTTGACATATAGTAAGCACTTAAATACCACGGTTACCGGAGGTATTTAGATAGATACATGGGATGAGCTCACAGTCTAAGCAAGAAGCATGGGCTTTGGAGTCAGAGGTCATGAGTTCAAATCCCAGCTCTGCCAACTCTCAGCTGTGTGACTTTGGGCAACTCACTTAACTTCTCTGTGCCTCAATGACCTCATCTGTAAAATGGGGATTAAAACTGTGAGCCCCCCATGGGACAACCTGATCACCTTGTAACCTCTCCAGCGCTTAGAACAGTGCTTTGCACATAGTAAGCGCTTAACAAATACCATCATTTTTTATTATTATTTGGTCTGAGAAGACCCAGGCTGGATCCTGTTCACACGTCTTTGTAAATGTTTTCTTTTTTAATATTGTAACATCTCCCAGTGTTAGAGATTGAATAGCATTCCACCTACAAGTGATGTGATATTTTTCTACCTAAAGAAAAGGATGCATCAAGGTTTGAGTGCTTTGAATGTCTTCCAAAGGGGACTTGAATGGCAAGATGGACCATCCCAAACATTTTACATTCGCATTTTTCAAGAGGTAGAAACTGAGAAAAGCAAGATTAAAGTGACACGTCGGGCTTGGCCGCAACATCAGAAAACGACTCAGCCTAAAGAATTCCTTCCCTTTCCCTCCTCAGTGCTGCCGTTCACATATCTGCTAGGCTACAAAATGCTACCAAAAAAATGTTAATTTCTCTAAAAGCAGGTTATGAAATTATGGTTTCGGGAGATGAATTCTGCTGATTTTAAAATCTTTTTCCCCTGACAAAAATAATTCTTATTCTGAAGGAAAAAAAAAACAAACAGGCCCACTTTACATTTAGGCAAAACCTGACTGCCTTCTTCAGTCAGAACAGTAAACCATGGCTTTTCCGAAATCTTAGTTCTGGATTCTTGACAGAAGGGATCGTTATGATCCTAAAACGCGTGCCAAAATGCAACTAACATGTATTTGCAAATACGGAGAGTGCAAGTGCTTTAAATTAATTTTCTCATATGCTGCATTGTGTTTCCACACCGGACCCCATTTAACTCTTGAACTGTTACTTTATGACTATCATTTCAGTATAATGTAAAAGCACTCTGCCATCTTCCTGTTTTAGAGCTCCTTTTAAAATTATGCCTTGTATTTTTATAGTGCCTTCAATAATATTAATTTCTTTTTAAATGACATTTGTAAAGCGCTTACTGTATCAAGCACTGTCCCAAGCCCTAGATTAAATACACATAAATCAGCACTTTTGTATATAACAGTAATTTATTTTAATGTCTGTCTCCCCCACTAGACTGTGAGTGCCTTGTGGGCTGGGAACATGTCTACCCAACTCTGTACACCGTCTCTACTCAAATTTATTAAGTGCTCAATAAATATGATCGAATGACTGATTGATTGAATAAGGTCTGACACAGTTCCTGTCTTGCATAGAAGTTAGAGGGAGAACGGGGAATAAATCCCCATTTTACAGTTGAGAGAACTGAGGCCTGGAGGAGTCAAATGACTTGCCCAAGGTCACGCATCAGGCAAGTGACAGAGCTGGGATTAGAACCCGGGTCTCTCAACTCCTAGGCCCGAGCTCTATCCACTAGGCCATGCTGCCGAAATGGTTCTGTGCTCGAAAGGCTGCCTCACAAGGGAATGTGCTCTGTCTGGATGAGTGGCAGTTTGATTGTCACTCCAGACCGAAAATGGAAATTTCCACAATAACCTGAATCCCGGCCCTTCTTCCGAAGCAGTTCTGCGATTTGGTAAATCAGATCACTGTCATCCAATCTCTATCATTTAACAGCTTTGACTCCCAGTAAACGCTATAGGTGCATGATACTGTTTGACAGGCCTGTGGGAAAACAGAGATAATCTACCACGGAAACAGTGAAGGTGTAACTTTAGACATCTGTGCTACCGCTTAGTGCCGACTCAAAGAGCTATGGAAGCAGAAGTTTAGGTGCTTATGTTTAGCATGAGAGAGAATTTTAATGTGATTTAAATGTACTTTGAGAGGAGCCAAAAGAAACTGGAGTTTATTATGAATTATTATAATTGAATCCATACTAAAGAAAAACAAAGACCAAAAACCAAGCTCACTTTCTTGATGCTTTTTGAAAATTCACTCCATCATATGTAAGAGGGAAGCCATGATACAATGAAAATCCACAATCAGGAATTGCCAGCTTAAAAAAAAAGTCTCCCCCCCCCCCCCACCCAACCACTGTTTGGAGTAAAGCTCATTTCTCAAAAGTCACATGCCAACAGAGATGCATTTATTTGTAAGCAAATTGTGTGTGGGTTTTTTTTACACTTACTCCATTAGAAATTAGAATAAATTGATAATTCTGCTAATTATAATAATAATAATAATAATGGCATTTGTTAAGAGCTTACTATGTGCAAAGCACTGTTCTAAGTGCTGGGGGGGATACAAGGTGACCAGGTTGTCCCGTGTGGGGCTCACAGTCATCATCCCCATTTTACAGATGAGGTAACTGAGGCTTCGAGAAGTTAAGTGACTTGCCCAAGGTCACACAGCAGACGTGGCGGAGCCGGGATTCGAACCCACGACCCCTGACTCCAAAGCCCGCGCTCTTTCCACTGAGCCATGCTGTAATACTTCTTGCTTGCTAACTGATAATTCTTCTAGACTGTGAGCCCGTTGTTGGGTAGGGACCATCTCTATATGTTGCCAACTTATACTTCCCAAGTGCTTAGTACAGTGCTCTGCATATAGTAAGCGCTCAATAAATACGACTGAATGAATGAATACAAATGGGAAGCCTCGTAGTAAAGCTTTTTCTCCCCCCTGCTCTGAGTGACTGAAAGACAGTCCTTCATTGGCAGGAAATGAAAATTATCCTTGAGCAAATAAAAGATAGGAGCAAATGTTGCCTTGGAAATCTGCCCTAGGTTTTACAGAGAATGTAAACATCACTTTCCTACTTCCATCTGGGAAAAAACTTTCAATACTAGACTCTTCAAACAAATGCTCAAATGATCAGGGCAGTTTTACAAAGTTGATTGATGGCTGATGAATGATTTACAGGATTTTACTAGTGAGTGTCTGCAGGGCAAGTTTTTCTGGTCTCTTGGGCTAAACTCCTCATCAGAAACTAATGGGATTGAGAGAGTAGCTGCGGAAAGAGCACGGGCATGGGAATCAGAGGACCCAAGTTCTAATCCCAGCCCCGCCACTTGTCTGCTTTGTTACCTTGGGCCAGTCACTTGACTTTTCCATGCCACAGTTACCTCAACTGTAAAATGGGAATGAAGACTGTGAGCCCCACGCGGATCACGGACTGTGTCCAACCTGATTGCCGTACATCTAGCCTAGCACTCGTTACAGAGCCTGGAGAACCACGGCCTAGTGGAAAGAGCAGGGGACTGGGAATCAGAGGACCTGGGTTCTAATCCCAGCTCGGCCGACTGCTTGGCATACGACGTTGGGCAAGCACTTAACTTTTCTGTGCCTCAGTTTCCTCAAATGCAAAACTGTGATTAAATCCTACTCCTTCCTATTTAAATTGTGAGCCCCATGTGGGATGAGGCCTGTGTCCACCCTGATAAACTTACACCTACCCCAGCACATAGTAATGCTTAACAAATACCATAAAAAGGGCTTAAAAAACCCCATTCAAAAAAAAGAAGAAGACAACTTAATTCCAGGAATATGTTGTTCTTCCTTCAGAGCTGAATCATGTCAGCCCACTGATATACATCACTGGGGAAAAAAAGATGATTTCTTGGGGACAAGATGATTTCTTGCTTAATCTTTCTAGACTGTGTGTCCGCTGTTGGGTAGGGACCGTCTCTATATGTTGCCAACTTGTACTTCCCAAGCGCTTAGTACAGTGCTCTGCACACAGTAAGTGCTCAATAAATAAGATTGAAGGAATGAATGAATCTATTTGTGTTGGAAAGGTACCAAGTGGCACATGCATCTGACTTTTAAATGGCCATAGGGGGACTGTTTTGAGTTGGACTTACACTGCACTTTTTTTCCCAAGCCCTTTAGTACAGTGCTTTGCACACAATTGGCGCTCGATGAATACCACCTGCTGTGTTGGGGGTACTTGTTAAGCACTTACTATGTGCCAAACACTGTACTAAGCACTGGGATAGATTTAAGTTAATCAAGTTGGACACAGTCCCTGTCTCGTGGAGAGGCTTTCAACCTAAGTAGGAGGGAAATGCACATCTAATCCCATTTTACTGATGAGGAAAGTGAGAGGCACAGAGAAAATAATAATAATAATAATAATAATAATAATAATAATAACGGCATTTGTTAAGGGCTTACTATGTGCAAAGCACTGTTCTAAGCGCTGGGGGGATACAAGGTGATCAGGTTGTCCCGTGTGGGGCTCCAGTCTTAATCCCCATTTTACAGATGAGGTAACTGAGGCTCAGAGAAGTTAAGTGGCTTGTCCAAGGTCAAAGAGCAGACATGCGCTGGAGCTGGTATTAGAACCCAGGACCTCTGGCTCCCAAGTCTGTGCTCTTTCCATTGAGCCAGACTGCTTCTCTAGTGCTAAAAGGGATCAATGAGGATGATACATACATATAGTAAACATTCAATAAATACCATTTAAATGTAAATTGAATGTTTACTACATGCCAGAAGCTGTACTAAGCACTTGGGAGAGCCCGCTACAACAGAATTAGCATTTACTAAGCTCTATGTGCCAGTCACTGTACTAAGCCCTGGAGTATATTATTATTATTATTATTAGGGTATTATTAGTTGAGCACTTACTATGTGCCAGGCACTGTACTAAGCATTGGAGTAGATAACAAGATGATCAGGTTGGACACAGCCCCTGTCACACGTGGGTCTCAGTCTGAATCTCCATTTTGCAGAAGAGGTAAGAGAGGCAAAAAGAAGTGACATGACTTGCCCAAGGTCACACAGCAGACATGAGGTGGAGGCAGGATTAGAACCCATGATCTTCTGACTCCCACATCCATGCTATGCAATACAGTACGCGGCTCCCTTAAGTTTTTTCCTATTCTATTTGCCATCATTTTGGTCACGTTTCTTCTCAAAGCAAAGTGGAGCTCAGATGGAATAATATGGAAAAAAAATACATCTTTACAAAAACCTCTCAATGTAAGGCAAGTACAGAAGAGTTCTTTTGGTTCTTTAGATTCTTCTAATATAAATGTGACTTGGCATGAGGGTCCCTAATTCCTCTCTGTAAAATAAATTCTAGATTCCTTATGGTTCTTTTTCCCCCCCTCTCAAGCTAAATTAAAACAGATGTGTAGGTACCAGTTAGGAAAACAGATTAATCCCAAAGAGGTAAATTACATTGACCAGTCACTATCTATAGCAGTCCAATACAAGGGTTTCTAATTGAAACCTGAAATTTTGGCATTTCAAGGAAAGAAAGCCACGAAGAGATCATTAGAATATCATTACAGTCTCAGAATCACTCCAAAGCGGAATTTCTTTTTTCCTATGCACACACATTTTGGAGTGGAAGAGTGTGTCTTTTTTCTTTTTCTTTTGAGAGGCTACAATTTCCTGTGAAATTTCAAAAAGTTGTTTACTTCTTACTCCAGACTAGAGAAGAATGTCTAAGCAATTAAGCGTCACTGGCACATTTCAGATTCTGTTTCTTCGCAAGTGTTTAGGTGAAATACACTGTGTGCCCACTGAGTCATATCATTTGGGATTGATGGGAAAAGCTATGGTCAACTTCCAATCTTCTCCTCCCATGGAGGCTTTTTTGAAGTTCACTGCCTAGCCCCAAATAAAATAAAATAATCTACAGGCAATCTTAGACCACTGGTCCCTGAAAAAGTGCATCTTTACAAGGTTAAGTCCCAAATAAAATAAAATGCTCTACAGGCAATCTTAGACAACAGTTCCCTGAAAATTACATCTTTACCCTGTTCAGCTCCAAATAAAATAAAATGCTCTGCAGGCAATCTAAGACAACTGGCCCACACTTCAACTGGGGACAAGTCTTCTCGTCAAAGCAATACTCTAGATGGGCAACTGGTTTTTGGACCAAGGCTGGATCATTTAATTTTATTAAATTGTGCACTCAGTCAATTATAGATGAATGAGATGGCTACATGAATAAACTCATAGTGAGTCAGGAAGGTGACGTAAAATGAGAAGCAATAGGGAAACAGCATTGCCTGGGGGTCAGAAGGACCTGGGTTCTAGTCCCAGCTGAAGGAGAATTTAGACCTATTACAAGTCAAAAAGTAGCCTTCTGAGCAAATCATTTAGAATAAATGCTTCTGATCGCCACCTACTCAGTCTGGGTTCTCATCAAAGCTGATGTACTACAGATTTCTCGATCATCAGCTCAGAAGGGCTCAGTTTCATTTTCTGGATTACTGCCAACTCGTCCCGCTGGGAAAAAACACGGTCAAACCCAAACTGGCTTTCTTAAAACAATCCAACAAACAAAAACAAAACACTGGGTACGCGGCTGAAAAGGCAACCTCTGGTGTCCAGAATTTACATTTCTGAAATAACTCTTCACGCTCTAGCAATTTGCAGTGAAACTGGGCCACAGAAGGTCTTCAAACTGAAATTCTCCAGGCTAGCTGAGAGGCCTAACTGCAAAGCTACTAATTATAGTTGAAATACCGGAATTCCACATAGAGCGCAACTTCATTAAGAAGCATGTCTCGTTGTGATGGTTTTCCAATTTGGTATTCTGTCTGGGCTGACCTTTTACACAATCGTTGGCACGAAGCAAGTCTGGATTTTAACCTTTTTTTTTTCTTGGTAATCTTTATCTTCACCTCTTATTTGAATAAAATAAGTCTATTTTACTTGGTGAGCCTCATCCGTCCAACCAGATTAACTTGTATCCACGCTGGAGCTTTAGACAGTTCTTGACATATAGTAAGCATGGAACAAATATCATTATGATGATAATGAAAGCAATTGTGGCTTTTGTCTTTGTGCTCTTTTCTGGAGGAGGTGGGTTTTCTAAAGGGAAGGAATAACGGGAAGAGCTAGAGTTGGATGGGGCAGGTATGATGATGGGAAATTTGAGGCAAAGAAGAAGAGAGCAGAGGGTGAATACAGTAAAATACAGTAAGAAGATTAGTTTGGGAAAATGGGAAGCAGAGTGGCCTAGTGGACAGACCTTGCATATTTTTGTACATATTTACTACTCTATGAATTTTATTTGTACATATTTATTATTCTATTTAATTTATTAATGTGTATATAGCTATAATTCTACTTATTCTGATGGTATTGACACCTGTCTACTTGTTTTGTTATTTTTGTCTGTCTCCCTCTTCTAGACTGTGAGCCCATTGTCGGGTAGGGACCGTCTCTGTATGTTGCCGATTTGTACTTTCTAAGTGCTTAGTCCAGTGCTCTGTACACAGTAAGTGCTCAATAACTACAATTGAATGAATGAATGAATGAATAAAGCCCAGGCCTGGGAGTCAGAAGGACCTGGGTTCTAATTCTGCCTCTGCCACTTGTCTGCTATGTGATCTTGGTCAAGTCACTTCACTTCTATGTGCCTCAGTGACCTCATCTGGAAAATTAATCAACCAGTCAATCAATCATATTTATTGAGTGCTTACTGTGTGCAGAGCACTGTACTAAGCGCTTGGGAAGCTGTCCAACTCAATTTGCTTGAATCCACCTCAGGGCTTAGTATAGTGCCTGGCACATAATAATCTCTCAATAAAACAGGAGTGTCTGGGCTGGGTGAGAATAATCGATGATACTGCACGTCTACCATCATCAATTGTATTTATTGAGCACTTACTATGTGCAGAGCACTGTACTAAGCGCTTGGGAAGTACAAATTGGCAACATATAGAGACAGTCCCTACCCAACAGTGGGCTCACAGTCTAAAAATGTGCAGAGCACTGTACTAAGCGGTCGGAAGAGTAAAATTCAATAGAATTGGCAGACTTGTTCTCTTCCCACAACGAGTTTACATACCAGAGATGGATGAAGGGAGCTGATTTCATTCATTCAATCACATTTAGTGAGCACTTACTGTGTGCAGAACACTGTACTAAGCACTTGGAAAGTATTGGTTGCACAGCAGACAAATGGCAAAGCCCACATTATATAATAATAATAATGATAATAACAATAATAATAATGGTACTTGTTAAGCATGTATTACGCGCTGGGGAAGATACAAGTTAAGTAGTTGGACACGGTCCTTGCTCCACATGGGGCTTACACCCTTAATCCCCATTTTAAAGAAGAGGTAACTGAAACTCAGGCAAGTAAAGTGACTAGCCCAAGGTCACACAGCAGACCTGCGGAGGTGCAGGGATTAGAACCCAGGTCCTTCTGACTCCCAATTCCTGTGCTCTATCCATTAAGCCACACTGCTTACTTCTACACTGTGAGCCCATTGTTGGGTAGGGACCGTCTCTATATGTTTCCAAATTCTACTTTCCAAGCGCTTAGTATGGTGCTTTGCACACAGTAAGCGATCAATAAATACGACTGAATGAATGAATGAATGAATAATACAGCAACAGTAAAAATGGCTATAGCTATTGCTGCTATTACCACTATAGCAACTATTATTTCTACTGCTGCCTATATCATTATAACTATTATTACTATATTGTAATATTAATATAGGTACTATTATTACTATTGCTGTATTACTACTACAACTACTATTATTGCTATTGCTGCTATTTTTAGTATAATTATTATTACTATTGCTGTTGTATTATAACTACTATTTTTGCTATGGCTTTAATATAATAGCTACTATTTTTGCTATTGCTGATACTATTACTATAACTATTATTGCTATTATTACTTTACCTACTATTATTTCTGTTGCTGCCATTCTTATTATAATGGTTACTATTATTGCTGGATTATTAATATATAAACCATTATTTCTATTGCTGTATTATTACTACAACTACTATTATTGCTACTGCTGCTATTTTTAGTATAATTATTATTACTATTGCCGTTGTATTATTATAACTACTATTTTTGCTGTGGCTTTAATATAATAGCTACTATTTTTGCTACTGCTGATACTATTACTATAACTATTATTGCTATTATTACTTTACCTACTATTATTTCTATTGCTGCCATTCTTATTATAATGGTTATTATTATTGCTGGATTATTAATATAAGTAACATTATTACTATTGCTGTATTATTATTACAACTACTATTATTGCTACTGCTGCTATTTTTAATATAATTATTATTACTATTGCTGTTGTATGATTATAAATACTATTTTTGCTATGGCTTTAATATAATAGCTACTATTTTTGCTATTGCTGATACTATTACTATAACTATTATTGCTATTATTACTTTACCTACTATTATTTCTATTTATTATTTCTTTTTCTATTTCTTATAATTGCTGGATTATTAATATAAGTACCATTGTTACTATTGCTGTATTATTACTACAACTACTATTATTGCGATTGCTGCTATTTTTAGTATAATTATTATTATTACTATTGCTGTTTTATTATTATAACTACTAGATTTGCTATGGATTTATTATTATAGCTACCATTTCTGCTACGACTTTATTATTATAGCTACTATTTTTGATATTGCTGATATTATTACTATAACTATTATTGCTATTGCTATTATTACTTTACCTATTATTTCTATTTCTGCCATTCTTATTATAATTTATTATTATTGCTGCATTATTAATATAGGTACTATTATTACTATTGCTGTATTATTACTACAACTATTATTGCTATTACTACTATTAGTAGTATAATTATTATTAGTACTGCTGTTTTATTATTGTAACTACTATTTTTGCTATGGCTTTATTATTATAGCTACTCCTTTTTCTATTGTTGATATTACTATAACTATTTTTGCTATTGCTATTATTACTTTCCCTACTATTATTTCTATTGCTGCCATTCTTATTATAACTATTATTACTATTGCCATATTATTACTTTAGCGTTTTTTGGTATTGCTGTATTATTATTATAGCTACTATTATTTCTGCTGCTGTATTATTACTACAACTACTGTTTTTGCTGTAGCCGTATTATTACTATAACTCCTATTATTGCTATTGCTTCTATTATTAGTAAATACTATTTTTTCTATTGCTTCCATTATTGTTATATATACTATTATTATTTTTGCTGCTATTATTGCTATTGCTGGTATTGTTGCTATTGCTATCATTACCATTATTGCTACTGCTGCAATTAGTATGACTACTATTACTACTATTGCTGTTTTATTACTATAACTATTTTTGCTATTGCTCTATTATCATTATAGCTAATTTTGCTACTGCTGCTATTATTAGTATAATTACCACTATTGCTATTATTACTATAACTATTATTGCAATTGCTGCTATTATTACTATGACTATTATTTCTAATGCTGCTATTTGTACAATAACAATTATTACTATTGCTGTATTATTACTATAACTGTTTGCAATTTCTGCATTATTACTATAACTACTATTATTCCTATTGCTGCTATTATTACTATAATTATCATTATTTCTATCGCTGTTTTATTACTATAACTACTATTGCTATTGCTGCTATTATAATTATTATTGCTACTGCTACTATTATAACTACTCTTATTTCTATTCCTGCTATTATTACTATAATTATAATTATTTCTATTGTTATTTTATTACTATAACTACTATTGCTATTGCTGCTATTATAATTATTATTGCCATTGCTACTATTATAACTACTATTATTTCTATTGCTGCTATTATAACTATTATTATTGCTATTGCTCTTATTACTACTATTATTACTATTGCTCTATTAATATAACTACCATTATAACTATTGCTATTTTATTACAATAACTACTATTTATGCTACTGCTGCATTATTAGTGTAACTATTTTTGCTATTAATGCTATTACTATAACTATTATTGCTATTTATGCTACTATTACTATACCTATTATTGCTGTTGCTATTATTACTATACCTACTATTATTGCTATCACTGCTATTATAACTATTATTATTGCTATTGCTCTTATTGCTACTATTATTACTATTGCTCTATTAATATAACTACCATTATAACTATTGCTATTTTATTACGATTACTATTTATGCTACTGCTGCATTATTAATGTAACTATTTTTGCTATTAACGCTATTACTATAACTACTATTATTGCTATTAATGCTAATTACTATGCCTATTATTGCTATTGCTGCTATTATTTCTATACCTACTATTATTGCTATTATTACTATACCTACTATTATTCCTATCACTATTATTATTACTATACCTACTATTATTGCTATCACTACTATTATTACTATACCTACTATCATTGCTATCGCTCCTATTATTACTACATCTACTATTATTGCTATCACTGCTATTATTACTACACCTACTATTATTGTTATCACTGCTATTATTACTGTACCTACTATTACTGCTATTATTATAGCTATTACTTCTATTGCTGCTATTATTGCTATAAATACTGTGATTATTTTTGTTGCTATTGCTGGAAATGTTGCTATTGCTATTAGTACTATTATTGCTATCGTTGCTATTATGGTTGATTGCTGCTATTATTGGAATTACTGTTATTTCTATTACTACTATTGCTGCTGTTCATACTATTATTACTATTACTGCTATTATTACGACTACTGCTATTACTTCTGCCAGCTAGTGCTACGATTTTAGTACGGCTAAACTATTACTACTATAGTTACTGCTGCTGCTGCTTCTTTTTGGGGTGAGGAAAAGCTGAGAACAAAACTTTCCTATGCAGTTTTGGAGGGCCTCAGTCATTTTGCTAGAGCCTTCCTTGCACTTCCAAATGGATCTTCCAGATGAGGGAGTTTCCAGCCAGACCGCTTCAGCATTCACAGTTTCCTTTAGGCTTCTCAGAGAAATGACTTTTTTTTAAAGGAATCCTTAGCTTCCTCAGCCAGTTCCCTGAATCAAACGGCTACCGACTGCTTTGGTATTTTCCATTTAGCGAGGATTTTTATAGTCACAACTAATGTTTGATGGGACAAAGGCTATCTCTTTGCTCTAGGGGAATTTTTTAAATGGCCAGATTTTTGGGCATTGACTCAATGTTTTCAATTCAGCAGTATAAATGTGGTTTTTATCCCTCGAGTGAAACATGGAGAGAAAACAAACAATCACTTCAGTCAGAGTCTAAACTCCATTTCACTTCTACTCAAAGAAACATTAGGGAATTACTCTGCTCCAACTTACCACTTTCTGAACTTCCATCTTGCTGTCGACAGAAAATTGATGAGATCCTAGATGGTGGGAAGGTAAAGATTTTTAAGAGCCCCACGCAGGAAATCCCAAGAAACGTGTTGTCCATTTTATTTCATTGAGCCTATTTTCCTTGGATTTTTTTGGTCTCGGGTCTCTGGCTATAGTGTGCTAATTTTCAAAGACAAGGCCCGTAAAAAAAAAAAAAGGCTCACTTTCTCTCAGAATCCCTCATTTACTGAATGTTCCTTTTTTCATGTCAGACCCCTGATTCTGTGGCCAACAGAAACACCCCAATACAAAGAGGGAGACCAAGATTTGTTCTTGGGTTTTTGTTTTTTATCTCATGGCATTTGTTAAGGGCGTAAGATGTGCCGGCACTCTACTAAGCGCCGGGCTGGATACAAGTTAATCAGATGGGGCATAGTCCCTGTCCCACATGGGGCTCATGGTCTTCACCCCCATTTTCCAGATGAGGGAACTGAGGGCCAGAGAAGTGAAGTGACTTGCCCAAGGTCACACAGCAGACAAGTGGCAGAGCCAGGATGAGAATCCAGATCTTTCTGATTCCCAGGCCCATGCCGGGAATCCATTAAGTCATGCTGCTTCCCAGAAACTCAGAATTTGGGAACCTAGAATTGTTTGCTAAAACAAACTTGCTTGTTTTAATGCAAGTCATGGGAACTTGGAAACAAGACATCTGGAACTACACAAACCTATTAGAGTAGTAGAAATTGCATTTATTGTATGCCCCCTGAGTGTGACGCACTACATTATTAATAACATCATCAATAGCATGTCTTGAATGTACTGAACTCTCCCAAGCGCTCAATACAGTGCTCAGCACAGTTCGGCCGCCTCCCCAGAAACTCCAGGTTACGCACCTAGCAAATCTTGCCAGTGGTGCTCCCTTTGGCCTCCTACTGAGTGGTTCCTAAGAACAGAAATGTTATTTTCTTACCCTCAAGGAAAATAAGCTATCATTCAAACGAAACATAAATTAAGCTGCGATAGCTGAATGTCACTGAGATGTATGCAGTAGCTTATTTTCTTAAGAGTTCTATTTAGACCCTGCTTCTTGGGCTTAAATAACAAGTCACGGGGATCAGTGACAGTAAATCACACAAATCCAAGAGCGCGAATGTGTTTTCTTACAGAAATCCTTACTGTCCACCTTACTTCTTGAGAAGAAAGGGCACAGTGAAAAACAATGTGACTTTGATTTATAGTCTGGAGGACAGTGGGATATTTTCTCTGAATTTCAAGTACTTTTGCATTCCGGGGGGATGAAGTGGGGAAAGAAAACACAGCTTGGCTTTTTGTGATCAGTGGCCAGGACTGGATAGGCCGGTTCCCATTTCTGGCCGGGATTTTAGTATTATCATCTAGTGAGCGAGCTCTGCTTCTGAAGCATACGTACCTCGATGTTCGCTGTCGGCTGGCGAATGGGAGAACATTTCTCAAAACTGAACAGGCTGATGATCCTCGAGGTTTCTCAACATTCCTTAACTCCTCCACTCCCACACTCCCCGAGGATTCAAGGGGGCAGAGAATGATTAATGAAATGACAGCTACCCCCTCTTCAAGGGGAAGAGTTTACACTTTGAGGTCAAGTCTGGCAATCCCCCAAAAGACCACCGAATGCCTCTTCTGGAGAAATCCTCACCGGCTTAAAGCCGAGGAATTGGGCACTCCTCAAACCAACTCCACATGAGTCTTCTGGGTGCCTAACAGTAATAATAATAATAATAATAGTATTTGTTAAGCGCTTGCTAGAGAAGCAGCAAGACATAGTGGCTAGAGCACGGGCCTGGGATTCAGAAGATCATGGCTTCTCTTCCTGGCTCTGCCACTTGCCTGCTGTGTGACCTTGGGCAAGTCACTTCACTGTTCTGGGTTTCAGTTCCCTCATCTGTAAAATAGGGATGGAGACTTTGAGCCCCTTATGAGACCGGGACTGTGTCCAACCCGATGTTGCTTGTATCCACCCCAGCGCTTAGTACAGTGCCTGGCACAAAGTAAGCACTTAACAAATACCATTATTATTATTGTGTGCCAAACACTGTCCTAAGTGCCTCGGTAGATACAAGTTCGATACGTTGGCTTCCATAGTTTTAATGATTCCCCTTGGATTCCCTTAAAGATTCATTGTTGATCTTTTAAAATACTACCCATTGTTAAGGGACTGGCTTAAAAAAAATCTCCTGTCTAAAAGCATATTAATTAATGACCGTTTCATTTAGCCAAACAGAGGCCTGGATTATTTGAATCTAATGTGGAACATATGGTCTCTGAATTGCTACAGGCTTCTGGGAACACAGAATGAGCCAGATTTCCCTGGTTTTGAAAAACTATTCCCGAGATCTTAAATGTCTTCTTTCATTTTCTTCCTCATCTCCTCACCATCGGGTTTACGGTGCTCAATCAGTTCTCACCCTCCTACTTACCCTTGCTGATCTCCTGCTACAGCCCAGCCAGCACACTCTGCGGAAACTTGTCCTTTCTCAACACACATAATTGTCTTTCCAGGTCTTGAAGACATTCAGTATGAGAAATCAAAGTAGGAAATGGTTTGCATGAAGCAAATTTCTCCATTTTCAACTCAAACTTTCTCTTTTCAGGCTTTGAAGACCTTTAGAGAAGTAAGAGCTGGAGATTGTATGCATGAAGCAAATTTCTCCATTATCACCTCTACTACTGTCTTTTCTGGCCTTGAAGACCTTAGGTAGTGAAATAAGGGCTGGAGGTTTGCATGAAGCAAATTTCTCCATTTTCACCTCTACTACTCTCTTTTCTGGCCTTGAAGACCTTAGGTAGCAAAATAAGGGCTGGAGGTTTGCATGAAGCAAATTTTCTCCTTTCCCACTTCGAATATCCTCTTTTGTGGCCTTGAAGACCTTAGACAGAGAAGTAAAAGCTGGAGACGTTTTTTGCATGAAGCAAATTTCTCCTTTCGCACCTTGATTCTTCTCTTTTCTGGCCTTGAATCAATCAATCAATCAATCATATTTATTGAGTGCTTACTGTGTGCAGAGCACTGTATTAAGTGCTTGGGAAGTACAAGTTGGAAACCTTAGGGTAGAGAAATAAAAGCTGGAGGTGTTTGCATGAAACCCATTTTCTCTGTTTTCTCTCCAATATTCACTTTTGAGGTCTTGAAGACCTTAGAGAGGGAAAATGCTGGAGATTCTCCTTTTTACACCTCCGCATAATCACTATTCATTCTCAAATAAAAGGCCTTGAAGGCCTGAGGTGGAGGAATGCATAAGAAGTATATCTGCACTTGAAGGTCTGCCTTGAAGACATTGTATAGAGAAATCAAAGCTGGAGATGGTGTGCATGAAACTAGTTCCTCCTTTTTCACCACAGATATTCTCTTTGATGGCCTTGAAGACCTTAGGTTGTCAAGTAAGCAGGACATTTTTTGCATGAAGCAAAAGACTCCTTTTTTAATGCCATACACCCTCTCTTCAGGCCTTGAAGACCTTAGAGAAATAAAAGCTAAAGTTGGACTGCATGAAGCAAATTTATCCCTTTTCATCTCAAATATTCTCTTTGGAGGCCTTGAAGACCTAAGACCTTACAGAAATAACATCTGGAGACTGTTTACATGAAGTAAACTAAGCATTTTTCAGGTCATATATTCTCTCGGAAAAGCCTCGAAGACCTAAGGTGAACAAATGAACAAGCAGTTTTTTCATGAAGCAAAATTCTCCTTCTTTAACCTCATATTTTTTTAATTCATTGAAGATCTGATTTAGAAAAATGAGCGCAGCAAATTGTTTTGCCTAAAGCAAATTTCCCCCTTTTCACTTGAAATCTTCTCCTTTGGGGCCCTGAAGGCCTTAGAGACGTACAAACTGGAGAATTGTCTGCTTGAAACTTTCTCCTTTTTCTAGTAAAAGCTGGAGAAGATTTGCATGAAGCAAATTTCTGCTTTTGCACCTCAAATATTCTCTATTCATTCTCAAGTACAAGGCCTTGAAGTGAAGTAGTGCACAGGAAGTGTATCTGCCCTTGAAAGTCTGCCTCGTATAGAGAAATAACAGCCGGAGATTGCTTGCATGAAGCAAATTCATCCTTTTTCACCACTTAAGTTCTCTTTGATGGCCCTGAAGCCCTTAGCGTAACACATAAACAGGACATTATTTGCATGAAGCAAAATTCTCTTTTTTTAATGCCAAATACTACCTTTTCTGGCCTTGAAGACCTTAGAGCAATAAAAGCTAGAGTTTCTTTGCATGAAGCAAATTTCTACTTTCCCAACTTAAATATTCTCTTTGGAGGTTTTGAAGTCTTTATTAAAACTAGAGTTGGATTGCATGAACCAAATTTCTCCATTTTCACCTCCAATATTCTCTTTTCTGGCCTTGAAGACCTTAGGTAGAGAAATAGAAGCTGGAGGTTGTTTGCATGAAGCAAATTTCTCCTTTTACACCTAAATTACTCTCAATTACAAGGCCTTGAAGGCCTGAGGTAGAGTAGAGCACAGGAGGTGTATCTGCCCTTGAAGCTCTGCCTTGAAGACCTTATATAGAGAAATAACAGCTGGAGATTGTTTGCATGAAGCAAATTCATCCTTTTTCACCAGATATATTTTCTTGGATGGCCCCGAAGCCCTTAAGTTGACAAATAAGCAGGACATTTTTTGCATGAAGCAAAATTCTCCTTTTCTAATGCCAAATACTATCTCTTCAGGCCTTGAAGACCCTAGAGAAATAAAAGCTAGAGTTTCTTTGCATGAAGCAAATTTCTCCTTTCCCAGCTCAAATATTCTCTTTGGAGGCCTTTAAGTCTTTTCTCGAAATTGAAACTAGAGTTGGCTTGCATGAACCAAATTTCTCCTTTTTCACCTCAAATGTTCTCTTTGGCAGCCTTGAAGACCAAAACCTTACAGAAAGAACACCTGGGGATTGTTTGCCTGAAGTAAACTAATCATTTTTCATGTCAATCAATCAATCAATCGTAGTTATTGAGGGCTTACTGTGTGCAGAGCACTGTACTAAGCGCTTGGGAAGTACAAGTCGGCAGGAAAGGCCGTGAAGACCTAAGGTGGACAAATGAGCAGGACAGCTTTTTCATCAAGCAAAATTCTCCTTCTTGAACCCCACATATCATTTTTTCATGCCTTGAAGATCTGATTTAGAAAAATGAATGCAGGAAATTGTTTGCATAAAGCAAATTTCTCCTTTTTCGCTTGAAATAGTTGGTTTTGAGGCCTTGAAGACCTTAGGTAGAGAAATAACACCTGGAGATTCTTTGCAAGAAGCAAATTTAATCTTTTCACCACATAAATTCTCTTTTATGGCCTTGAAGCCCTTAGGTTGACAAATAAGCAGGACATTTTTTGCATGAAGCAAAAGTCTCTTTTTAATGCCATATACTATCTCTTCAGGACTTGAAGACCTTAGAGAAATAAAAACTAGACTTTGTTTGCATGAGACAAATTTCTCCTTTCCCACCTCAAATATTCTCTTTTGAGGCCTTGAAGTAAGACCTTACAGCAATAATAGCTGGAGATTGTCTGCAGGATGTAAACTGACCATTTTTCACTTCATATATTCTCTTCTAAAGAACTTGAAGACCTGAGGAGGATGAATGAGCGGGACAGTATTTTCATGAAGCAAAATTCTCCTTATTTAACCCCTTATATTTTTTTTCTGGCCTTGAAGATCAGATTTAGAAAATCAGTGCAGGAAATTGTTTGCATAAAGCAAATTTCTCCTTTTGCACTAGATACATTCTCTTTGGCGGACTTGAAGACACTGGAGAAATACAAACTGGGAGACCGCATGAAACTTTATCCTTTTTAACCTCAAATATCCTCTTTTGGGACCTTGAAGACCCTTGGTAGAGAAATCAAAGCTGCATACTGCAAATTTCTCCTTTTCCACCTCAAATATTCTCTTTTCCGGCCTTCAAGGCTCTTAATAGAGAAATCAAAGCTGAGGTTGTTTGCAAGAAGGAAATGTTGTCCTTTTTCATCTCAAATACTTGCTTTTGAGGCCTTGAAGATTTTAGATAGAGAAGTAAAAGCTGGAGTTGGTTCGCGTGATACATATTTCCCCTTATGCCCTTCAAATACCCTCTCTTCTGGCCTAGAAGACCTTGGGTAGAGAAATCAAAGCTAGAGGTTTTTGCAAGAAGCAAATTCTCCCCTTTCACCTCAAATATTCTCTTTTATTAAGGCCTTGAAGACCTTAAGTAGAACAATAAAAGCTGGAGAGGGTTTGCATGAAGCAAATTTCCCCCTTTACGCCTCAAATATTCTCTTTTCAGGCTTTGAAGACCTTCGGTATAGAAGTATAAGCTGGAGATGGTTTACATGAAGCAGATTTCTCCTTATGCACTTCAAATACTCTCTCTTTTGGCCTTGAAGCCCCAAGTAGTAGCTAAATCAACGCTCCAAGGCTTTGCATGAAGCAAATTTCTCCCTTTCCACGACAAATATTCTCTTTTGTGAAGGCCTTGAAGAACTTAAGTAGAGAAATAAATCTGGAGATGGTTTGCATGAACCAAATTTCTCCTTATGCACTTTAAATGCCCTCTCTTCTGGCCTAGAAGACCTTGGGTAGAGAAATCAAAACTGGAGGTCTTTGCAGGAAGCAAACCTCTCTTTTTTCGCCTCAAATATTCTCATTTTTAAAGGCCTTGAAGACCTTAAGTAGAGAAATAAAAGCTGGGGATGGTTTGCAGGAAGCAAATTCCCCCTTCCTCACCTCAAATATTCTCTTTTCAGGCCTTGAAGACCTTCAGTAGAGAAGTAAAAGCTGGAGATGGTTTGCATGAAGCAAATTTCTCCTTATGCTCCTCAAATATACTCTCTGCTGGCCTTGGAGACCTTAGGTAGAGAAATCTAAGCTGCAAGTCTTTGCATGAAGCACATTTCTCCTTTTTCATCCCAAATATCCTTTCAGGTCATGAAGACTCAGGTAGACAAATGAAAGAAGGAGCTGGTTTTGCATGAAGCAAATTTCTCCGTTTTCACCTCAACTATTCCCTTTGGAGGCCTTGAAGACCTCAGATGGAGAAATAAAAGCTGGAGATGGTTTGCATGAAGAAAATTTCTCCTTTTGAACCTCAAAGGGTGTCTATTCGTTCTCAGTGAAAAAGCCTGCAAGGCCTGAAGCGGAGTAATGAACATGAGACGTATCTGCCACATGAAGCACATTTCTCTTTTTTCAACTAAATCATTCCCTTGTAAGGCCTTGAAGACCTTAAAGGAATTAAAACTCAAGATTGTTTGCATGCAGCAAATGGATAATTTTTCACCTCTCAGATGCCCTTCAAAGGCCTTGAAGACCTAAGGGGGACAAACAAGCAGGATTGCATGGAGGAAAATTCTCCTATTTATAAAATACCATATATCATTTTTTCAGGCCTTTGAGAACTTAGTGAGGAAAATGAAAGCAGGAAATTATTTGCATAAAGCAAATTTTGGCTTTTTCCCTGGAAAGATTCTCTTTTGAGGCCCTGAAGACCTTAGAAAAGTATAAATTGGAGATTGTGGAAATTTCCACAGGCTATTCTGCTGCCATGTGACTTGACAGGCTTAACATTTTGGGTAAAATTGTCTGGGGGTAGGGTGCATGGAGATTCTCCAGGAACCAGGCAAATCCATGGACCCATATAAAAGTAAAGTAGCAAAATATTCTATTTAATCATTTCCAGATCCTTATTAGCAAGTGAAATCCAAACTACATTTTTAAATGCCAGAGTTATGTTTAGCAATTAAATTAGGGCCTAACTTCTGAAACTCATGCTATCAACATGAGGAAAACTGTAAAATCATTATTATCCACACTGTTCTTTTGGGACTACCACTCAACCACCTCATGGTTTAGTGGAAAGAGCCTGGGCTTGGGAGTCAGAGGTCGTGGGTTCTAATCCCGCTTCTGCCACTTGCTAGCTGTGTGACCTTGGGCAAGTCACTTCACTTCTCTGGGCCTCAGTTACCTCATCTGTAAAAGGGGGATTAAGACTGTGAGCCCCATGTGGGACAATCTGATCACCTTGTATGTAACGCAGTGTTTTTTTGTCTGTCTCCCCCTTCTAGACTGTGAGCCCACTGTTGGGTAGGGACTGTCTCTATATGTTGCCAACTTGTGCTTCCCAAGCACTTAGTACAGTGCTCTGCACACAGTAAGCGCTCAATAAATGATTGATTGATTAGTACAGTGCTCTGCACACTGTAAGCGCTCAATTCATTCATTCAATTGAGTGCTTTCTGTGTGCAGAGCACTGTACTAAGCACTTGGGAAGTACAAGTTGGTCAATAAATACAATTGAATGAATGAATGCCGGGCACATAGCAAGCACTTTAACAAGTACAATTATCATTATTATTATTAATCATGAAAAGTTGTATAGTGTACAGTGCCCTGCACACAGTCAGCACCAGTTTCCTCATGTAAAACCTAGGAGGCCCATGTGGGGCAGGGACTGTGGTCAACCTGATTACCCTGTATGTACCTCAGCGTTTAGTACAGTATCTGGCACATATCAAGCACTTAAATACAACAGTTATTATTATTAATTATTACCAAAAGGAAGGCCAGTAACCCCTCACTTAGAAGACGGCCCTAAATGAAGTTTACCTCAGGAAGGAATTAATGCGCATGCGCACCACGTGAGGCGCTCGCCTTGCCCTGAGGCTGGGATGCGGCGGGCTGAGTGCGCATGCGCCCCACGTGAGGCGCTCTCCTCGCCCCGAGGTTGGGATGCGGCGGGCTGAGTGCGCAGGCGCACTACTCGGCTAGAGCGCGCGCGCGGGAACGGCGGGGACGGGAATGAGGGCGCATGCGCACCGGGAGAAGCCCGTGGGCTTAGTCCACGTGCTAACAGGGAACCCCGAGGACGCCAATGACCAGGGGCGCTGATTGGCTGACGGGTTGATTGACAGACAGGCAACCAATTGGAGAGCTTAGACCATCTAGGGGCGGGATTAGGTACATGACAAAAGCTATAAAAGTAGTAATTTCGAGGCGGCACGTGATAAACGATAAGACCGGCGGTTGCGTGCTGGACTCTAGCAGGTGAGAGGGATGTTAAAGCCCTTTGGGCCCCCATGAGCTGTTACCTGGAGAGTTATTAGAAAAAAATATATATATACACATTTATTCATTCATTTAATCATATTTATTGAGTGCTTACTGTATGCAGAGCACTGTACTAAGCGCTTGGGAAGGCCAAGTCGGCAACATATAGAGACGGTCCCTGCCCAACAACAGGCCCACAGTCTAAAGTATATATTATACATATATATAAATATATTAAATTATGTATTATAAATTATACATCGCATAAATTATATAACTATAATATATGTGTATGTTACATATAATTATATAATTATAATTCATATGATTATAATAATATGATATATAGTTATATATTATATATAGACAGAGAGTGTGTGCATGTGTGTATATATGTTCATTCAGTTGTATTTGTTAAGTGCTTACTGTGTACAGAGCACTGTACTAAGCACTTGGGAAGGCCAAGTGGCAACATATAGAGACGGTCCCTACCCAACAACAGGCTCACAGTCTAAAATATATATATATTATACATAGACAAATATATTAAATCATGTATTATAAATTATATTACATAAATCATATAGTTATAATAATTAATATAATACAATTATATATTATATGTAATAAATTATATAATCATATATGATTACCTGTAATAATAATTATGAATTGTATATAGAGTGCTTACTGTGTGCAGAGCACTGTAATAAGCAGCATGTCTCAGTGGAAAGAGCACGGGCTTGGAGTCAGGGGTCACAGGTTCAAATCCTGCTGCCAATTGTCAACTGTGTGACTGTGGGCGAGTCACTTCTCTGTGCTTCAGTTACCTCAACTGTAAAATGGGGATGAAGACTGTGAGCCCCATGTGGGACAATCGGATAACCTTGTATCATCCCCAGACTACAATAGTGCTTTGCACATAGTAAGTGCTTAACAAATGCCATCGTTATTATGCAATACAGAAATAGAGTGATAATCTGCCCGCAATGAATTTACAGTTTGGTGGGGAGACAAACATCAATAAACAGATAAAAAATAAAAAAAGACTGCCTTAAATGTGTGTATACATACACACATATTTAACACAGTCTTTTACTTTTTAAAAGTGGTGTTTAAACACTATGTGCCAGGCATACAGTGGTGGATACAAGCAAATTGGGTTGGACAAAATCCTGGTCCCATATAAGGCTTATGTCTTAATTCCCATTTTACAGATGAGGGAAATGAGGCACCGAATAGTTAACTTGCCCAAGGTCACACAGCAGACAGCTGGAATCCGTAACCTTAGAGAAGCAGCATGGCTCAAGGGAAAGAGCCCGGGCTTTGGAGTCAGAGGTCATGGGTTCAAATCCTGGCTCCACCAATTGCCAGCTCTGTGACTTTGGGCAAGTCACTTAACTTCTCTGTGCCTCAGTGACCTCATCTGTAAAATGAGGATTAAGAATGTGAGCCCCATATGGGACAACCTGATCACCTTGTAACCTCCCCAGCGCTTAGAGCACTGCCTTGCACATAGTAAGAGCTTAATAAATGCTATCATTATTATAAAGCCCAGGCCCATGCTCTAACCATTAGCCATGCTACTTCACTCCCCCACCTGTCCCCTCCACTCCCCCATTATTTTTTATGGTATTTACATGCTTATTATGTGCCAGGCACTGCACTAAACCCTGAGGTAACTACAAAGCCAATCAGGTTGGACACAGTCCCTGTCCCACCTGGGGCTCTCAGACTCAGTCCCCATTTTCCAGATGAGATAACTGAGGCACAGAGAAATTGAGTGACTTGCCCAAAATCTCAGAGCTGGGATTAGGACCCAGGTGCAGATCCCCAGGCCCGGGCTCCATCCACGAAGCCACAAGCTTCTTTAGATTTTTGTTCTTTCTTTGCATTCATCGTTTAAACAAATTTCACACTACCTTGTCACCATTAAAGTATTTTCTTAGGGATTTTTGTGTACAGAGCAGCATTGTAAATAGAACAGTCTAGAGTGAATACCATATGCTTGGGCTTGATGGGGTTTTCGAAGCTTCATTCAATCATTGAAAACAGAGACTAAACGTGAGTAAACAATACAGCTTGCCATTGCGGCACAAACCAAACCAGTAATTCAATCAGCCTGGTCTTTCTCTTAGAATCTTTCTTCACTACTTAAATGGTTACACAATTCCTGAAGTTTTCTTCAGTTGTTTTGTTTTTTTTTGACCTTTTCTGTCCAGAAGGGGAAACTGGAAAGAGCGTCGCTACCCTATTTTTCATGTTGTTCATTTCAGCTGCGTTTTACGGTCGAAGTGCCAGGTGGCTTGGTAATTCAATTCCAATTAGTCCAAAGCAATATTTGCCACAAGGCGTGGTCGTTTATTGATATTTCAGTAAGAATGTTTGCTCTGGCAAAATCAAAATTCATCTAGCGTGGCTCTGTGGAAAGAGCACGGGCTTTGGAGTTGGGTTGTGGGTTCGAATCGGCTCTGCCAATTGTCAGCTGTGTGACTTTGGGCAAGTCACTTCACTTCTCTGTGTCTCAGTTCCCTCATCTGTAAAATGGGGATTAAGACTTTGAGCCCCCGTGGGACAACCTGATCTCTTTGTAACCACCCCAGCGCTTAGAACAGTGCTTTGCACATAGTAAGCACTTAATAAATGTCATCATTATTATTATTATTATCTAGAAAAAAGCAGAGGTACTATGGGATGTTGCTTAATGGTGCAATGAAGCAGCTTCATTTTCATCTCCATAGCAAGGTGATTTGCAGCTATTTGCTCAGTCTTTACTGAGCACTTACTGTGTGCAGAGCACTGTTCTAAACTCTGGGAGAGTACAGTAGAATAGAAGCAGCCTGGTCTATTGGATAGAGCACGGGCCTGAGAGTCAAAAGGATCCAGATTCCAATGCCGTTTTCTCCACTTGTCTGTTGGGTGACCTTGAGCAAGTCACTTGATTTTTCTGGGCCTCAGTTCCCTCATCTGTAAAATGGGGATTAAAACTGTGAGCCCCATATGGGACAGGGACTATGTCCAACTTAATTAGCTTGTATCTACCCCAGTGCTTAGTACAGTGCCTGATACAGAGTAAGCACTTAACATATACCATAAAAAACCAGATGGTGTACATGTTCCCTGCTCACACAAGCCATTTACCATCTTACAGTATTCTCTGTGAAGATGGACAATAAAAGAAACTACAGGTAGGTACCTAAGTGCTGTGGACGTGAGGGTGGGTGGCTATCGTTTGCCCATATTGAGACTGTACTCAGTTCTGTGGAAAGACAGGTTTTTCACTCTATATTTTTGCTAGTACACCGTTAGGAAATCAGGGGACAATCCTTTGATAACACAAGGTGGTTTGGATACAGCATGGCACGGAGAAGGAGATTGTGTGCAGACAACCTGTGTGGGGATGTATGTGAGTACCGGTACAGTGTGAGTTCTTTAATGCGGGATTTTGCAAGAATATAACCTGTGGGTTATGGGTAAAACTGTCTGCCTACCCCCCAAATCAGCAAACTAGTGGATTGAATTACAAGTTGAGGATTGTAAGCATGATAGGACCTTTTTGAATTATAGAAGTGAGCTATAGTTTCAGAATTCACAATCTGCCTTGCAACTTGATTTTGTTGTCTGTCTCCCCCTTCTAGACTGTGAGCGCACTGTCGGGTAGGGATCGTCTCTATATGTTGCCAACTTGCACTTCCCAAGCTCTTAGTACAGTGCTCTGCACACAGTAAGCGCTCAATTCATTCATTCATTCAATCACATTTAGTGAGCGCTTACTGTGTGCAGAACACTGTACTAAGTGCTTGGGAAGTCCAAGTTGGCAACATACAGAGACGGTCCATTCACCGTTCTTAGTCACTTCCCACACCCCACAAGGAAGTGGAGAAGCAGTGTGGCCTTGTGAGAAGAACAAACGAATGGGAGTCAGGAAATACAATAATGATGACATTTGTTAAATGCTTAATATGTGCCAAGTGCTGTTCTAAGCACTGGGGAGGATACAAGGTGATCAGATTGTCCCATGTGGGGCTCACAGTCTTAATCCCCATTTTACAGATGAGGTAACTGAGGCACGGAGAAGTGAAGTGACTTGCCCAAAGTCACACAGCTGACAATCGGTGGAGCCGGGATTTGAACCCATGACCTCTGACTCCAAAGCCCGGGCTCTTTCCACTGAGCCACGCTGTTGTACTCTCCAAAGCGTTTACTACAGTGCTCTGCACACAGTAAGTGCTCAATAAATACGATTGACTGAATGAATGAATGACAGACAGGTCTCCCTGTTCTGCCCCACCAGATAAACCCCGGGCCTATCTCGGGGGCGGTGGGAGATGCTACCATAAAACCTTCCGGCCAAGAAGCAGCACGGGCCTGGGAGACAGAAAGACCTGGGTTCTAATCCTGGCTCTGCCCGGGCTCTTTCACACCGCTTCCCAGGAGGATTGCATCCCTGTTTCACATATGAGAAGTGCACCCATGTGTCTTAAATATTGGGTCTGAGTCAATAGTGATAAATGCTTGGCTCCTTGCAGAGAGGATCATGCTACATCAGGTTCCTAGGAAAATACCCAACTCTCCCTTAATTCCCAGAGCGTCCAGTGAAAAATGTTCATTCTTCCTCGTTCAGTACACTTTATTTAAACTATTTGCGACTTCAAGCTACAGTATTTTAAAAGGGAGAAGTTTCCAAAGGGTAGCTTCCACTTAGGAAATAAAACCCTTTTTACTATTCCTAGGATATTTGCCTCAAAGCAAAGGAAAGAACATCTTGGCCTAGTTTTCTGGAAATAGCAAAGGCCTTCACAACTCATTTTTGCCATTCCTCACAAAAACAAAGAGTCATTCCAAAATGGAATCTAGACTCGGGATTCCAAGAATTCCCGCCCTGGACAGTGCCTTTTGGATATTTCTCTGGTGAGCAAGTAAGTCCAAATTCCACTTTCCAAATCTGAAAGGCGGCAAGGGGAACTTTGTGTTATTATCGGCATTGAATCTACTTTGTAAGGTATTGGTCTAATAACAGTGGCATTTGTTAAGCGCTTATGAGCTGCCAAGCACTGTACTGAGCGCTGGGGTAGATTCAAGATCATCAGGTCCCACGGGGGGCTCACAATTCATTCATTCATTCATTCAATCAATCGTATTTATTGAGCGCTTACTGTGTGCAGAGCACTGTACTAAGCGCTTGGGAAGTACAAGTTGGCAACGTATAGAGACAGTCCCTACCCAACAGCGGGCTCACAGTCTAGAAGGGGGAGACTGAGAAGAAAACAAAACATATTAACAAAATAAAATAAATCTAAACAATCTAAATAGGTTGGGGGAACAGGTGTTGAATCCCCATTTTACATTTGAGGGAACTGAAGCACAGAGAAGTGAAGTGATTTACCCAGGGTCACACAGCAAGCAGGAAGAGCTGTGATTAGAATCCAGGTCCCCTGAATCCTAGGCCTGTGCTTTTTACACTAGGCAGAGCTGCATCCCACTAGGCTTTACTGCTTCTCTTGGCGTCACCCTTAAAATTAAAGTTTCCCGCAGGCTAGAGCAGCCTTATTTAAGAGGTTCAAAGTACTTCTCTTACGTTCCATTCTTTCATCCTCAAGTGTGGTAAACTGGCAGGAATGATCACTGGATGATCTGATTTTTTTTCCAATGGTATTTTGTGGAGGGAAAAGGCACTGTGGCCCATGGGATGTTGGGTGAAAAAGAGGATTATGGGACTGATGAGGTGTGCTTAGTTTACTGGACAGTAATAATAATGATGGCATTTGTTAAGCACATACTATGTGCAAAGCACTGTTCTAAGCGCTGGGGGGGGATACAGTGTGATCAAGTTGTCCCACGTGGGGCTCACAGTCTTAATCCCCATTTTTACAGATGAGGTAACTGAGGCTCAGAGAAGTTAAGTGACTTGCCCAAGGTCACACAGCAGACTTGTGGTGGAGCTGGGATTCGAACCCATGACCTCTGACTCCAAAGCCCGTGCTCTTTCCACTGAGCCATGGTACCCAAACTAGGGGACAGTTGGTTCTTTTAAGTCCGTTGTCCACAGAACAGTGGAACAAGAGGAGATAGATTTGTTGGCAGCTCGAGAGTGTGGTTTGTTTTTTTTTTAAATGGAATTCAAGTGCTTACTATGTGCCAGGCCCTGTTCTAAGCACTGGGGCAGATATGAATTAGATCAGGTTGGAAACAGCCTAGGTCCCACTTAGGGTTCACAGTCTTAATCCCCATTTTACAGATGAGGTAACTGAGGCTCAGAGAAATGAAGTGACTTGCTCAAGGTCACACAACAGATAAGTGGTGGAGCCGGGATGAGAGCCCAGATCATGGCCCCGTTTTAGACTCCCTCCCCCTTTTAGACTGTGAGCCCACTGTTGGGTAGGGACTGTCTCTATATGTTGCCAATTTGTACTTCCCAAGTGCTTAGTACAGTGCTCTGCACATAGTAAGGGCTCAATAAATACGATTGTTGATGATGATGGCATCTTCCTACTAGGCCATGCTGCTTCTTAGACCTGGGTTCTCATCCCAGCTCAACCACTTGCCTGTTGAGGGACCTTGGACAAGTCACTTAACGTCTCTGTGCCTCAGTTTCCACACCTGTATAATGGAGATAAAGATGCCTGTTCGCCCTCCCCCATAGACTGTAAGCACCACATGGGACAGGAGACTTATCTAATCTCTTTATATTATACCTACCCCAGTGCTTGGCACATAGTAAGCACCCCACTAGACTGTGAGCTCCTTGAGGCCAGAGATTGTCTGTGTGTTGGATCGTGTTCTCTGCATCCAGTAAATGCTCAGTAAAGACCACCAATGGATCGCTTAATTTACACCACAACCAATTTCATGATTTCATTATCCAGCAGGAGATGTTTCCTCTCCCCATCCTGATCAGAGTTTCTCACTTCTGATTTCTTCTCCTCAAACCAGGACCAGCGTCAAATACCGGAAGAGGCCGAAACTTATGTCAGAGAAAAGGTCAGCATGTTGCTCCGTTCATCACTTCGGAGAATCGACACAACTGCAAACTGCCAGTCAGGTAAGCCTTGCTTAAATGGCTGCCTAAACAGCAGGGGCTCACAGTAAAATGGGGAATGAGAGAGAGCCAAGGCAATCAACCGTTTTTTGGGGTTTTTTTGCCTTCTCTTTTGGAAACAGATGAACTGTTTGGGTTGGATTCGTTGTCTCGAGCCCGAAAAGCCCAGTTCTGAACAAATGTTTTGCTGAATCGATTCCCTGAGATGACCTAGTTTCACTGTTTCTTAACCACCCAATTCCATGTGCTTAAATTGGCCTGCTTGGTTTTCTGATGAAAATCAGGACGCTGGAGCGAAATCCCATATTGGCGAACTTCCGTGTTCTCCCTTTCCTGAGTTCAGAATGCTGTGGAGTTTTAATTGAATATAGGCTGAGCGAACTCTTCTTGACGGTCAGCTTGTTACGGACAGGGATCGCGCCTGCTAATTCTGTTGTATCGTGCTTAGTGCAGTGCTTTGAACATAGTAAGCACTCAATAAGTACAACTGACCATTAGGTCGTTACGGGCAGGGAATGTGTCTGCTAATTCTGGTGGTTTGTAGTCTTCCAAGCTTTTAGTACCGTGCTCTGCACATAGTGAACACTTAAATACAACTGACTGTCGGCTCATTGTGGTCAGGGAACGCGTCTGCTAATTCTGTTGGATTGTAGTCTTCCGAGCATTAAGCATAGTGCTTTTCACACGGTGGGTGCTCGATTAATGGATAGTAATAATGGTATTTGTTAAGCACTTACTATGTGCCAAGCACTGTTCTAAGCGCTGGAGGTCCCAAGCGATGAGCGCAATCTGGGAGCTTTAGTAGGTAGGCTGACTGGCTGATCCAAGATGGCCCCATTCATTCATTCATCCATTCAATCGTATTTATTGAGCGCTTACTGTGTGCAGAGCACTGTACTAAGCCCCAATTCCAGGAAATAGAGATTGTCTCCTGTCTTCCCCAGCACCTCGTAAAGGCTCAACATGTGGTCAGTGCTTCATGAATACCAGAGTTATCATTTTTAGGCAGTTTATAAAAATCTATGGTTCTGTCGGCTAAATCGGAGTTTGAGGTCAATAGGTTATTGGCGCAAATTGTCCTGGAAAGAATAAGGTAAAGAGGTAAACTAAAATTTCTTGCTTGCCAAGAGCATTGCTCATTTTGTCACGTGGTAAGCCTTTCAAGTTTAGTGATTTAGAAAATTGGTTTTTATCCAAATGGAAGAGCTTATTATCCTAAAAATACACGTTTTTTATATTATTGTGGACGAGGAAGGATTATCTTCCACTGCAATAGCAACCTGGCATAGGTAACTTTTCAGAGTCCCCTGAATGTGTGTGAAACGTGAGCCCCATGTGAGAAGGGGATTGTGTCTGACCTGATTATCTTGTATCTCCCCTAGTCTCTTAGTACAATACTTGGCACATAGTAAACGCTTACAAAATACTCTTATTGTTGTTCTTATCAGTAATAATAACATGCTAGCAACATTCCCCTGTTTTCAATAGGCGACTCTGTAGCGACTAACCAGTTTATCGATGGTTTTTGTGTTTGTGGGGATGTTCGTCCTAGAAATGAGTAGTGTTCTATTTTGGGGACTTTTGGTGAGGAAAATTCTCAGTGGTTTCGTGTAAAGAAAGCTTTTAACTCTGGTATCTTTCCTGGCAATGTCATCTCTCGTTACTGGTACAAACCATACTGTTTAAGCACTGGGTCAAATACATATCCACCTTTCCTTCTTCCTCCTGTCCTGAAATTTTCTCAGTATTTGCTTCTCCCTCTAACTGTAAGCTCATTGAGGGTGGGGATCGTGTTTGCCAACACCATTATTCCCTCTCTCTAATGCTTAGTAATAATATTATTATTATCATTATTATAGTATTTGTTAAGTGCTTGCTATGTACCAAGCCCTGCTCTAAGCACTGGGGTAGATCCAAGTTAATCAGGTCGGACCCAGTCCCTGTCCTAAATGGGGCTCACACTCTTAATCCTTATTTTAAAGATGAAGTAACTGAGGCCCAGAGAAGCCAAGTGACTTGCCCAAGGTCACACAGTAGACTTGTGTCGGAGCTGGGATTAGAATCCAAGTCCTCCTAATTCCCAGGCCTGGGCTCTAACCACTAAGTGATGCTGCTTCTAGGTACTGGTACAGGGGAAGCAGTGTGGCTTAATGGAAAAAGCCCGGGCTTGGGGGTCAGAGGTTGTGGGTTCTAATCCTGGCTCTGCCACTTATCAGCTGTGTGACTTTGGGCAAGTCATTTAACTTCTCCATGCCTCAGTAGCCTCATCTGTAAAATGGGGATTAAGACTGTGAGCCCCACATGGGACAACCTGATTGCCTTGTATCTACCCCAACACTTGGAACAGTGCTTGGCACGTAGTAAGCGCTTAACAAATACCGTCATTATTATTATTCTTACAGTTCAGAACAGTGGGTGTGTAATGAAACTGTGGCTGGATCTCTAGGGAGAGCAAGCCGTTTGGACGATTTTGTTTAAAGGGAACCGAGTCAGAGAGTTCAGGGAGATGGTCTAGGTCCATTTAATTCATTCTTTCAGTTCATTCATTCATTTAGTTGTATTTATTGAGCTCTTACTCTGTGCAAAGCACTGTACTAAGCGCTTGGGAGAGTACAGTTGAACGATCAACAGGCACATTCCCTGCCCATAAGGAGTTTATAGTCTAGAAGGGGAGGCAGACATTAATAGAAATAAATAAATAGGTCGCACAGTGAGGTGATGGCACAGCCTAGGATAGAAGCCAAGCCGTTACCTCTAAATCCAGGCCAAACTTGAGCCCAGAAGTGGTTCTGATCCCGGCTTGTGTCCATTGTGTCAGCTCTGTGATTTTGGGCAAGTCACTTCACTTCTGTGTGCCACAGTTACCTCATCTGTAAAATGGAGATTGACTGTGAGCCCCCCGTGGGACAACCTAATCACCTTGTAACCTCCCCGGTGCTTAGAACAGTGCTTTGCACATAGTAAGTGCTTAGTAAGTGCCATCATTATTATTATTTTCATTATTATTCTTCTGATAGGCAAGGAGCTGAGAATTCACAATTTCCTGTAACAACATCATCACTCTTCCGTTCGTTATCTCCACCCCACTGGTACTTCTGAAATTCTTTAGCCTGTAGCTTTCCCCGTGCTCCCTCCTGCAGGAGTCTGTTAGACTGAAACGATCAAGTGGCCATTCTGTTTAAGATTTAAAAAAAAAAAGCCACAAACCCTTCAGAGTGACTTACTGGAGCCTTTTCATTCCTCCACCTCCAGGAAGTGATCTGAGCCATTTGGCATGGAAATGTAGCAGAGCTGGGATTTCATTTGGACTTAATAAACTTTTCCGTGTAACTCTGAAAAAACAACAAAGGAATCTAGGTCCGTCCCCCCCACCCCCACCCCCCAATACTCTTGCAAGGCCTGGAATCTGTGTTAGCTAATGGCAGTGATTAATTCCAAGTTATCTGTTCTAAATGAAATGTATCAGAGATTTATTTTGCAAGTGCTAGTCCAACTTGTTTCGTCATCAGCTGTGGTTCACATCTCTCCATCCCTTAGGGATGGGTCTGCACGCATGGCTATCCTTTGGGTCTACACCCGTTTCAGTTGCCTCTTCCATGTTCTTTTTTTTTTTTTAACTGCTCCGTAATACTTCAGATCGGAAATTGACATCAGATATTTTGCAGGTTCAGGGATTCAACCGTAGACTATCAGATTGCCATTCACTAGCAGCGTGGCTCAGTGGAAAGAGCCCGGGCTTTGGAGTCAGAGGTCATGGGTTCAAATCCCAGCTCCACCAATTGTCAGCTGTGTGACTTTGGGCAAGTCACTTCACTTCTCTGGGCCTCAGTTCCCTCATCTGGAAAATGGGGATTAAGACTGTGAGCCCCCCGTGGGACAACCTGATCACCTTGTATCCCCCCAGCGCTTAGAACAGTGCTTTGCACATAGTAAGCGCTTAACAAATGCCGTCATCATTATTATTATGTGGAAACTTCCCCAATTAAGCCCACTTTTTCCCAGCTTGCTCTCTCTTCTGTATCGTCTGTCTGTGCACTTGGATCTTGACATCTTTGGACGTTTGATATGCGCCCCCAACCCCCCAGCACTTATTTATGTACCTTTAAATTATGTAAGTGATTTGTTTACATCAATGTCTGTCTTCCCCTGTAGAATGTAAGCTTGTCATGGGCAGAGAATGTGTCTGCTAATTCTGTAGTAGTACGGTGCTCTGCGTGTAGTAAGTGCTCAATAAATAGCACTGATTGATTGATACATTGAATTCTTAAGTATAAGAATAATGTCAATATGGTGGAATTTACCCATCCTTTTTCCAGGAAAGCACACTGTAAGTAGATTCATTTATTCGCTCTCTCCTAGAACTAAGCTTTGGGGCTGGGCATAGAGTTTCGGACTTTCGGGAAAGTAGGATTCCAAACTTTGTCCGTTCAATTTCACCGAGAAGCAGTTGTGACGAAGGCACAGGTACCGTCATAGTGGAACTCCATATGGAGAGGGAAAAAATATGACTAATACATATTCCAGAGTTCCAAAAACAACCTCATATTTTTATTCAGTTGCAAATAAATTTCACGTGGAGAAGTGTTTGAAAAATGAGATTTCAGGGACATAATCTTTCCCTTTCCTGCGAGCCAAACCTGTTAGCCATGATAGCTTGTGATCACCACAGTTGAGCTATTGATTCCAATTTTCAGAATTCTTTCCCTTGTGGGAAAGCATGACATTTATATTCATCTTTGAACCAAGAAGCTTTTTAAAATGACTCTCTCTCTCCCCTCATTTTTTAGGTTTTCCACCCCTTGCTTTGTTTTTATTATTATTATTATTATTTATTAAGCACTTACTACATGCCAGGCACCATACTAAGCCCTGGAGTAGATACAAGCTAGTCAAATTGGACACAGTCCATGTCCCACATGGGGCTCACAGTCTTAATCCCCATTTTACACATGAGGGAACTAAGTTGAGGCACAGAGAAGTGAAGTAACTTGCCCAGGGTTTCACAGCAAACAAGTGGCTAAACTGGGATTAGAACCCAGGTCCTTCTGATTCCCAGGCACATGCACTATCCACTAGGCCACACTGCTTAAATTCTGCTCCCTCCTACTTAGACTTTGAGCCCCATGTGGGACAGGAATTGTGTCCAACCTGATTAACAAGTTTCTACCCCAGCGCTTAGAAAAGTACTTGGTAAGTAGTGTGTCCTTAGCAAGTGCCATTATTATCATCTAATGATAATAATATGATTTTATTATTACAATTTTTCTGCCAAGCGCTCAGTGCAGCGCTCTGCCCACAGTAAGTGCTCAATAAATACAACTGATGGATTGTTTTGAAACTGAGGCAGGTTCAAATCCAAAACCTTGGACCAATAAAAATCCAGGGTAAATTATTCAGAGAGGCTGGAGAGCATGTCTCGTGATGGGGAGAGTGTGTCTCTTAATTCAGAGAGCACTTGGAGAGAGCACATCTCGTAATTCCAAGAATATATGCCTCTGAATTGGGAGGGCCTCTCTCAGAACTTGGAGAGGGGGCCTCAGAATTTGGAGAGCCAGACTCGGAAGTCCAAAAGTTTGAATTTGCAGAGCGGTTCTCTAAAATACGCCACGAGGGAGAGAACTCTTATCCTGAATCTATCCCTACAAATGATCCAAAAAGGACAAAGTTGAAAGTGTGTCCTTAGAAAAATATTGCCATTTCCTCAGAATTACTCAGACTTAGCAGAAAGTTGCTTCCAAAAGGAATTCTCCAAGGATGCTTTTTTTCTTTAAAAAAAAGAGAGATCTCTCTGGGCTGCTTTTAATTTATGAGCTTAAACCAAATGAAAGTGAGAACTCTGCTGTTATCAAAGACATGTCTATCTGTTTGCCCTGAACTTTTCCTGGAGGGTCTTTTCTTCCGTGTTCTGGTCTTTCTTTCCCCTAATCTGCACTCGCTTCTTGGAGAAAAAAGCCGTTTGTTCTTTAATGTCACAACTGACACCACTCTAAAGGTTGCTTCTCTCAGACCATTCTGATAGAAATATTAGGGTCAGAACAGAAATGAAGGATTAAGTGAAAGAAGGTCTGTTTTCCCGATGACAAGGAAGAAGAATGAGGTTATTTGGTTAGTGCTTACTGTGTTCCAAGCAATGTGCTAAATGCCGGGGTAGAGACAAGATACAATTAGGTTAGACACAGATCCTGTCCCACATGGGACTCACAGTCTGAGCGACGTGGGGAGAACAGATATTGAATCTGCATTTTACAGATGGGGACACAGAGGCACGGAGAAGTGAGGTGACTTGCCCCAAGTCACACAGCAGGCCAGTGACGGAGTCAGGATTAGAACCCAGATCCTCTGACTCCCAAGCCCGGGCTCTTGGCTTTAGGCCACGAATGTAGACGTGGGCTGGGATAAGGGGCACCAAGTGAAGTTTGAAGGTGATCTCCTTTCTCCTCCTATCCTCTTCTCCCAAACCCTTCTGAGTCGCCCTGACTTGCTCCCTTTATTCATCCCCCTTCCCAGCCCCACATTTATTTCTGTCATTTATTTCTATTAATGTTTGTCTTCCCTTCTAGATGGTAAGCTCGATGTGGGCAGGGGATGTGTCTGTTTATTGTTGTGTTGTCCTCTCCTTAGTGCTTAGTACAGTGCTTCACACACAGTAAGCATTCAATAAATGCAACCCAGTGAATGAATTCTGAACGAAGCAAAACTGACGGAAAGTCCCATTGGTCCGACCCAGGAAAGAAACTGTTCTTTTCATTCTTACATTTTTCTTTTCTAAGCCTTAGCCAGTTGGTAGAACGGCATCCCAGAAAGATTTTAGGTCCCACAGGAAGAAGAAGAGCAGGCCGGGAAAAGTCACTGAGAGATGCAGCTGCTGTTGCTGACTATAGCGTCATGAGAAGGTGTAAAATAGTGTCACGTCCTCAGAGCACAAATCGATAGATGCTGTTGATAATAATAATAATTATGGTATTTGTTAAGCACTTACTGCTCTAAGCGCTGCTTTGGTACTGATAGTGACAAAACGAGTAAAACTAGAGCATCAATTGTCTCACAGAGACAGGTCGAAAGACTTGGAGATGTGATCAGAAGCAGTGCAGTCTAGTGGAGAGAGCACAGGCCTGAGAGTCAGAAGGACCGAGGTTCTAATTTTGACTCCATCAGTTGTCTGCTGTGGGACCTTGGGCAAGTCAGTTAACTTCCCTGAGCCTCAGTCACCTCATCTGTAAAATGGGGATTAAGAGTGTGAGCCCCATGTGGGACAGGGGCTGTGTCCAATCTGATTACCTCGTACCCACCCTAGTGCTTAGTACAGTGCCTGGCACATAGTAAGCACTTAAACACCACTAATTATTATTATTATAAAGAACATAAGATCACAGGAAATGCCATTCTTTTTAAAAAAAAAAATGGTATTAAGGGCTTACTATGTGCCAGGCACACAGTCTGTGTACCACGTGGGGCTCACAGTCTTAAATCCCATTTTGCAGATGAGGGAACTGAGACCCAGAGAAGTGAATTGCCCAAGGTCCCACAGCAGACAAGTGGCAGAGCCGAGATTAGAACCAGGACCTCTGACTCCCAAACCTATGCTCCTTCCACTAGGCCACACTAATAATAGTAATAATGATGATGATGGCATTTTATGAAGTGCCTACTATGTGCAAAGCACTGTTCTAAGCACTGGGGGGGAGGTTACAAGGTGACAGGTTGATCCATGGGAGGCTCACAGTCTTAATCCCCATTTTACGATGAGGTAATTGAGGCACAGAGAAGTGAAGTGACTTGCCCAAAGTCACACAGCTGACAATTGGCGGAGCTGGGATTTGAACCCTTGACCTCTGACTCCAAAGCCCGGGCTCTTTCCACTCACTGAGCCACACTATTCCTCTATTGGATCAGACAAACAGTTTTTCCAGCCAATATCCCGGCTCCGACACTGAAAACAGGATTTTCTGAAGGAACAGTGTGATAACTGCTCTCTTTGACATCTTTTCTCGTGTTTATTGTTGTTTGATCTCTAAATTTTCCGCCAATGATCCATTATAGACCATTCATATGAGACTTTTTCCAAACCCATGTTGGACGTGCTGATATTTTTGGCATGTAGAACGTCCTGCAGTAAGAATTTCCATATGTATAACACCTGCTGCGTAAAGAACTGATCTTTATGTTTATCTTGAACAATCACCAATAAGCTTCCATAGATACCCCTCTTCCTGTTGTTTTAGGATTTGGTGGAATGCGATTTTCCATTTGTCCTTCACTCTTCATGAGGTTTACTAAATTTTCCATCCTGTTCTTCCCTCCATCACTGTCTTCCAGTGACTAGCTTCCAGAGAAGCAGCGGGGTCTAGTGGATAGAGCCTGGGCCTGGGAGCCCGAGGAACTGGGTTCTAATCTCAGCTCCACTACTGGCTTACTGTGTGACATTGGGGAAGTCACTTCCCTTCTCTGGGCCTTAGTTACCCTCAACTGCAAAATGGGGCTTCAGTAACTGTTCTTCTTTCTGCTTGACTGTGAGTCAAGACTGAGCCCCCTTTTTCTTCTCCTCCTCCTCCCCATCCCCCCCCGCCCTACCTCCTTCCCCTCCCCACAGCACCTGCATATATGTTTGTACAGATTTATTACTCTGTTTTACTTGTACGTATTTACTGTTCTATTTAGTTTGTTAATGATGTGCAGTTAGCTTTAATTCTATTTGTTCTGACGACTTGACACCTGTCCATGTGTTTTGTTTTGTTGTCTGGCTCCCCCTCCTAGACTGTGAGCCCGTTATTGGGTAGGGACCGTCTTGATATGTTGCCAACTTGTACTTCCCAAGCGCTTATTACAGTGCTCTGCACACAGTAAGAGCTCAATAAATACGATTGAATGAATGAATGAGTCCCATGTGGGACAGGGGCTTTATCCAGCCTGATTTAGTTGCGTCTACTTCAGAGCTTAGAACAGTGCCTGACACATAGTAAGCCCTTAACAAATACCATTAAAATAGAGAACAAAAAAACAAGAGTTCTGCCTTTTTCAGTCTATTCCTAATGAGAAATATCTGTATAATAATAATGATAATTATGGTATTTGTTAAGCTCTTACTATGTGCCAGGCACCGTACTAAGCACTGGGTACTGTACTAAATGCGCTTTGAACATCTGGGCTTCCCTTTTTTGAACCTTCTCTGGCTCTTTTATGTCCTCTCTAAGACTCTTCACAGAAGGAGGATGGTCTAGTGGAAGGACCGTGGGCTTAGGAGGCAGAGGATATGAGTTGTAATCCTGGCCCTGCTACGTGTTGGCTGCATGAGCTTGGCCAAATCACTTCACCTCTCTGTGCCTCAGTTACCTCACCTGGAAGCTGGGGGTTAAGACTGTGAGCCCCATGTGGGACAGGGACTGTGTCCAACCAGATCATCTCATATCTACCCCAGTGCTTAGAAGAGTGCTTGGCACATAGTAACAAACACCACAATTATTTTTATTATTATTATTATTAGTAGTAGTAGTTTGGAGAGCTGTGGGGAGCCAGGAAAACTGAGTATGGGATAGAATAAATCCATCAGTGGAATTTATTGAATACTTATGGGTGCAGAGCCCTGTACTAAGCACTTGGGAGAGTGATATGCAATAGTTGGTCAACACAATTCCTGCCCAAAAGGGGCTTGCAGTCTAGACATGCTTGCAGTCTTATGTTGCCAACTTGTACTTCCCAAGTGCTTAGTACAGTGCTCTGCACACAGTAAGCGCTCAGTAAATACGATTGAATGAATGAATGAATAGACGTAATCAATCAATGGTATTGAGTTTTTACTATGTGCAGAGCACTGTACTAAGCACTTGGGAGACTATAATACAAAAGATTTGGTAGACACATTCCCTGCCCACAACAAGCTTACAGTCTAGAGGTTGTGGTCATAAATAGAAGCTTCTATAAGTGTTAGAGTCTTGACTCTAAGTCTTTTACTCTGGTAAAATATGGAAGGCTTTTTATTATATTTTAATTTGTTGTTCATGCCTAGTTGTGTAGAGGTTCACTAAAAGTTTGATGTGCCTTTGGAGAATGACTGGCTGAATTATATTTCTCTATTACCAGCTTGAAATCTGGGAAAAATGGATTTAGTGTGTATGGGATTATAATACATTTTTCAGACAAATATGAGAGGGTTAATATGGAGGAGATTCTGGCTTTGTAATTTGGGGTGATGTATGTGTATGTATAGAGAGAGAGAGAGAGAGAGAGATGACATTTTTCTTGAATCATGTTCAGGAAATGGAACAAACATAAAAAATACTTACTGTATATGATTTATGACATCTGAATTCCATCCATCCCATAGCACTTACATACCTGTCCTTAAAACTGTTGCTTCCCCATATCTATCGTTTATTTTAGGTTTGGTCTTCTTTACTAGACTGTAAACTCCTTGAAGAAGGTATTGGAGCTAACTCTCTTGTGTACTCTCCCAAGTGCTTTATACAGTGCTGTGGATTTATACTATTTTAAATTGTTAGACTGGGGTTCTCCCTTCTTAGTCACATCTAGGGAACTGCGTAGGCTACTGGGAAGAGCTCGGTCCTGGGAGGCAGAGGACGTGGATTCTCTTCCTGGCTCCACAGCTTGCCTGCTGTGTAGCCTTGGGCAAGTCACTTAACTTCTCTGTGCCTCAGTTCACTCCTTTGCAGAATGGACTGTGAGCCCCACGTGCGACAGGGACTGTCCAACCCGATTTGCTTGTATCTACTCCAGCGCTTAGGACAGAGCCTGGCACCTAGTAAGCACTGAACAAATGCCACAATCAGTCAATCAATCAATTGTATTTATTGAGCGCTTACTGTGTGCAGAGCACTGTACTAAGCGCTTGGGAAGTACAAGTTGGCAACATATAGAGACAGTCCCTACCCAACAGTGGGCTCACAGTCTAGAAGGGGATTATTATTATATTATTATTATTATTGTTGTTGTTCTTCCTCCGCTTGACTGTGAGCCCATGGTGGACCAGGGACTGGGTCCAATCCAATTACCTTGTAACTATCCTGGTTCTCATGACCGTGCCTGGCACTGTTAAGCGCTCAAGAAATACCTTTTTTTAAAAAAAAGAGGGATAGCAACCCCATCAAGAACTAAATGGCCACAATGCAGGGACATTAAACCAGTAAAAAAGCTGACCAGATTTCCATAGCTTGCTTAGGGCAAACTGGCAAGGGATCATTTTTCTTCACTAGAGTGGAACCATTCATAATATGAATCAGGAAAGTGAAGAAAAAGGCAAGGGCTTTGGAAAAAAAAAGCAAAGTTTAAGAGCTACACCTAGTGGTACTAATTATTAAGTTTGTTGAAAACATATGGATTTGAGGGGATGAAAGAAGCTATGGAAAATTAAAATTATGTAGTAAAAAAATGGTAAAAACCTTTGTGTCCTTTTTTCTTTTTCCTGGAAAAAGAAAAAGAGAAAGAAAATTGCATTGCAATCTGAAAATCGGTCTGGTTTGCGGAGCTAGTCCGGGATTAAATTGAACGATTTCTCCATCTAGTGGATCAACTCCTGCAGCAGAAGAAAAATTATGGATTGAGTAGTGCATATAATTAAGATAAGCATTCCATAAATCACACTTGCATTTGGTAGTGAATCCCTCTAGTCTAATGGAAAAAATAAAGGGCTGGGAGTAAGGAGACCTGGGTTCTAGTACCAGCTTTGCCACCGCCATGGGCAAGTCACGTCACCCCTCTGTGCCTCAGTTTCCTCGACTAGAAAGTGGGGTTGAAAGAAAACCAGCCTCTGCCTACCTGAGAGATGTTGCGATACTAACATGAGGTAATCGATGTGACACCGCTTTGGAAAAATAGAAGTGCTATAAAAAAGCGATATATGAAAGAAAAGCTCTGGGAAACAAACTGCCTAAAAACGACAGTTTAGGAGTCCCAAAGACCTATTTTGGTACCTGACAGAAAGGGAGATGTTTGGTTTTTACGCATGTTCATCTTTGCACTGGTAGAGATACCTTTGAAGCCACCAGATAGTGGTCTCAAAGCATCCTCTTCCGTCCTTTTTTAGTAATAATTATAATTATAATAATAATTGTGGTATCTATTAAGCGCTTATTATGGCCCAAGCACTGCTTTAAGCACTGGGGTTAGATATAAGATCATTGAATTGGAACCAGTCACTATCCCACATAGGACTCACGGTCTTAAAACCCATTTTGCAGATGAGAGACTGAGGCACAGAGAAGTGAAATGACTTGCCCTAGGTCACCCAGCAGACAAGTGGCGGAGCCAGGATTGGAACCCAGGTCCTTCCGTGCTCTACCCACTAGGCCACGCTGCTCGTCTGCCAACACTCATTCGTTCATTCATTCAATCGTATGTATTGTATCTTGTACATATTTACTATTCTATTTATTTTATCTTGTTAATATGTTTTTGTTGTCTGCCTCCCCCTTCTAGACTGTGAGCCCGCTGTTGGGTAGGGACCGTCTCTACATGTTGCCGACTTGTGCTTCCCCAGCGCTTAGTACAGTGCTTTGCACACAGTAAGCGCTCAATAAATATGACTGAATGAATGAATTGAGCACTTACTGTGTGCAGAGTACTGTACTAAGCGCTTGGGAAGTACAAGTTGGCGGCTCCACGGTTGAACGCAGAGGACAAGTTCACTTTCTCGGTTGCAGCATCGGTGAAGTCTTGAATAGTGGTTTTCATTAGATAGTTCCAGTGTATGGCTATTTAATAAACACACAGACAGAAAGGGAAATAGCCAAATACTAGACACCAGAGGGAGCCTCGAGAACTCATACATTGATTCAGTCCTATTTATTGAGCGCTTACTCTGTGTAAAGCACTGTACTAGAAGCAGCGTGGCTCGGTGGAAAGAGCATGGGCTTTGGAGTCAGAGGTCATGGGTTCGAATCCCGGCTCCGCCAATTGTCAGCTGTGTGACTTTGGGCAAGTCACTTCGCTTCTGGGCCTCAGTTCCCTCATCTGGAAAATGGGGATTAAGACTGTGAGCCCCACGTGGGACAACCTGATCACCTTGTATCCCCCAGCGCTCAGAACAGTGCTTTGCACATAGTAAGCGCTTAAAAAACGCCATCATTATTATTACTAGGTGTTGGGGAGAGTACAATCCAACAATAAACAGACACGGTCCCTGCCCACAATGAGAATTCAATGGAGAATGTAAAATTGATAGGCTTCAATCAACAGTCTTTATTGAATGCTTATACTAGTGACCGGTTTTCAAGAATCCTAACGCAATATACGTAGGGTGCGTATCTTAATTCCCAACAAAGGTTCATCATCCCGGCAACGACCCTTCAGAAACCGCTCCTAAATGCGCAGGAGAGAATGAAATCGGGACGAGAACTCTCCAGGTGCAGTGGGTGGGATTCATTCATTCATTCATTCCATCGTATTTATTGAGCGCTTACTGTGTGCAGAGCACTGTACTTAGCGCTTGGGAAGTACAAGTTGACAACATATAGATACGGTCCCTACCCAACAGTGGGCTCACAGGCTAGAAGGGATCCATAGTTTGAAGGGGCTTCAGCTTCCTCCAAATCAAATTCGGAGTGCTTCTGGCTTCTCATCATATATATGTATGATGGCATTTAGTAAGCGCTTACTATGTGCAAAGCACTGTTCTAAGCGCTGTTTCTACCATTCTTCTCTCTTTAGAGTGTCATTTCTAGCCCAAGCCTGGGTTGACAGAGGCTGCTAGATATAGGGTGGAGAAACGGGTGGTCAGAGCAGGGATAGTTGTTCTGTCCAGGAATATTTCATTAGACGAAGGACAGGGGTATGCAGGCTTGTAAAATCTGGGTTTTAGCAGCGTTCTGTCCGTCCACGATGGGTAATGAGTCTCTGGCATGATGGTGCTGATCTCTAGTGAAGAAGCATTGTCCTCACTCTGGGCTTCAAAGCTGTCCATCACCTCGCCCCCTCCTCCCTCACCTCCCTTCTCTCCTTCTGCAGCCCAGCCCGCACCCTCCGCTCCTCTGCCGCTAACCTCCTCACCGGGCCTCGTTCTCGCCCGTCCCACCGTTGACCTCTGGCCCACGTCCTCCCCCTGGCCCGGAATGCCCTCCCTCCGCACATCCGCCAAGCTACCTCTCTTCCTCCCTTCAAAGCCCTACTGAAAGCTCACCTCCTCCAGGAAGCCTTCCCACACTGAACCCCCTCCTTCCTCTCTCCCTCCTCCACCTACTCATTTCCCCATCTTACCTCCTTCACCTCCCCACAGCACCTGCATATATGTACATATATATTTGTATATAGGTGTGTACATATTTATTACTCTATTTTACTTGTACATATCCTATTTATTTTATTTTGTTAATTTGTTTAGTTTTGTTGTCTGTCTCCCCCTTCTAGACTGTGAGCCCGCTGTTGGATAGGGACCGTCTCTATGTGTTGCCAACTTGTACTTCCCAAGTGCTTAGTACAGTGCTCTGCACACAGTAAGCGCTCAGTAAATACGACTGACTGAATGAATGAATGAAGCAGAGGCCGCTTCTTGAGAAGCAGCGTAGCCTAATGGATAGAACACGGGCCTGGGAATCAGAAGGACCTGGGTTCTAATCCTGGCTCCTCCACTTGTCTGCCTGGCCCACATCACTTTTCCGGGCCTCAGTTCCCTCACCTGTCAAATGGGGATGAAGAGCCCTAAGTGGTACAGGGACTGTGTCCGACCTGATTAGCTTGTGTCTACCGCAGGGCTTAGTACTGTGCCTGGCACATAGTAAGCGCTTAACAGATACCATCATCAGTGGAGTCGCACATATGCTGTCCTGTGGAACAAATCCCATCCCGTCCAAAGCGGCTAACCCTGAGTGGCTTTGAAGGAATCTCATCGTCACTTTTCGGACAGTCCCCTCATGGTGCCCAAATGGGAAGGTCAGTCAGCCCAGGTGGCATGCTATTAGAGAAATTGTGGTAGAGGACCCCAGAAAGAGTGGGAAAGCAATGAAACAAAGCTTTTCCAGGTGCACCCCTTATTTCTCTTAGAAATAGCCTGCTGCTTCCCTTTCTTTCTTTTATCCCTCAGCTCATCCCTCTTATCCCACTCAAGAAGAACCTTTGTTTCTAGATAATCCCAATCACAAGTTCATTGGCGTACTATTCATGGAAAATTTCAGGGAAGATTATATTCAAAGAGGTTTTTAAACCCGATTCACTTTCGTTACACCAAGTAGCTGTCCCAGTTCATTCCCATCACCCTAAAACAAAATTCGGAAAAGAAATTGTTATGTACGGTTAAATCGATTTTTGATCCCGGACTGGACTATCTCCATGCCCTCCTGATTTTGGAGGAGGAAATTAAAGATGATTTTTATAAGCAGTGATAGCAGTCCAGGCTAGGAAGAGGAGTAGGGTCAAATCCTATCACCACAGATATCGTCTCATAGTAGGGATAGGCTAACCGAGGCATGCAAACTCTGAAGAGGAAGGGGATGGAAAAGCGTTGTGGCCTCATGAAGAGATCCTGGGCCTGGGAGTTAGAAGGACCTGGGTTCTAATTCTAGCTTCGCCTCTTAGTGGCTGTATAACCTTGGGCAAGTCACTTCACTTCTTTGGGCCTCAGTTCCCTCATCTGGAAATTGGGGAATGAGACTGTGAGCCCCATGTGGGACAGGGACTGTGTCCAACCCAATTTGCTTGTATCCACCCCGTGCTTAGTACAAGGCCTGGCACATAGTAAGCGTTTAACAAACGTCATAATAGTTATTATTGTTATTCTCTGGACCTCAATTACCACATCTGTAAAATGGGGATGAGTGCCAGGTGGGACCGGGACTGTGACCAGCCTGATTTGCTCAAATCCACCCCGGTGCTTAGTACAGTGCCTGGCCCAACGTAAGCGCTTAGCAAATACCACAGTAACTACCACCACAATGTCATGGAGGGCTTACTCTAATTGATTGCCTGCCTATTGTATATAGAACTAGTAAGAGATATAGTCTCAACTACCCATTTACCTTCCTATTTTTCCTCCTTTTCCGCTCCTATTTTTCTTCTCATTTTTACTTTTGTTCCACTTAATCCTAGACTCGATTCCCCACGTATTATCCCCTCCCCTCTTCTGGGGTTGCAAAACTTATGTCCCAAAATGGGCCATTAGGCAAGTGAATATGGTAGCCAAATCAAGTTGAGGTCAATTTAGGTCAGCCCCTTCCTCCTCTCTGTCCCTCAAAATCCAGTGGGAGAGGGCAACAGGATTTGAAAAGCCTACCTTCCTCGCCCCTCCAAGACCCTCTGGACAATAATAATAATAGTGATGGTTTTTATTAAGCGCTTACTATGTGCAAAGCACTGTTCTAAGCGCTGGGGACGTTACAAGGTGATCAGGTTGTCCCACGGGGGCTCACAGTCTTCATCCCCATTTTCCAGATGAGGGAACTGAGGCCCAGAGAAGTGAAGTGGCTTGCCCAAAGTCACACAGCTGACAAGTGGAGGAGGCAGGATTTGAACCCATGACCTGTGATGCCAAAGCCCGGGCTCTTTCTACTGAGCCACGCTACTTCTCGGCCTGGCTCGAGAGGTGCCCAGCACAGGCACTGGCTGGCGGTGCTGTAGAATTGCAGTCGTGAAATCTCAGGAAACCTCGGCTCAGACTTCCTGACTAAGCTCCCCTTTCCTCTTCTTCCCCACCCCCCTTTTGGCGCCCGGACTCACTCCCTTTATTCACCCCCGCTCCCAGCCCCAGAGTGCTTACGTACGGATCCGTAATTTCTTTCTTTCAATTAATGTCGGTCTCCCCCTGTAGACTGTAAACTCATTATGGGCCGGGAATGTGTCCGTTAGGTGGTTATTTTGGAGAAGCAGCATGGCTTAGTGGTTATAGAGCACAGGCCTGGGATTTAGAAGTTCATGGGTCCTCATCCTGATTCAGCCATTCGTCTGCTGTGTGACCTTTCATTCACTCATTGTCATATTTATTGAGCGCTTGCTGACTGCAGAGCACTGAACTAAGTGCGTGGAGCGTACAGTACAACAATAAACAGACACATTCCCTGACTACAACGAGCTTACGTCCAGACGTTAAGCAGCGTGGCTCAGTAGAAAGAGCCCGGGCTTTGGAGTCAGTGGTCATGGGTTCAAATCCCGGCTCCGCCAATTGTCAGCTGTGTGACTTTGGGCAAGTCACTTCTCTGGGCGTCAGTTACCTCCTCTGTAAAATGGGGATTGACTGTGAGCCCCCCATGGGCCAACCTGATCATCTTGTAGCCTCCCCAGCGCTTAGAATAGTGCTTTGCATATAGCGCTTAATAAATACCATCATTATTATTATTTTTAAGTCACTTCACTTCTCTTTGCCTGTCACCTCATCCATAAGATGGGGATTGATACTGTGAGCCGCATGTGGGACAGGGATTGTGTCCAACCCAGTTTGCTTGTATCCACCCCAGCGCTTAGTATAGTGCCGGGCACATAGTAAGTGCTTAACAAATACCACTATTATTATTATATTGTACTTTCCCAAGTGCTTAGTATAGCGCTGTGCACATGAGCTGACCAAGAATTTATCGTTTTCCCCAAAGCCATTCATCAGTAATGGAAATCTCAGAAAAAAAAAAACCCAAAACAACCCGCTGAGTGGTGTGGAAATGAACTAGGCCGATTTGTCTCCGTCTCCCTGAGCCATGGAATGACCGTCCTCCTTATCGCACAGGCAGAACGGGAAGAGCCCACAGCACGGCTTCCTCCACGCGGAGTACTCATTCTGCTCCGAGAGCACTTGGGGCACGGGGGTCAGTGACCTACGATGACGCTTCAAGGCTTCCCCGACCGTTCGGATCACCGAGTCGTACAGGGGCTCGCTCTCCCGGGACAGGGGCTGGGACTCCGACGGGTCTTTCGAGAGATCGAAGAGCAGAGGAGGGTCGTGATGGGTTACATTTTCCCCAAAGCAGGCGCAAAATATTGTATCGTAACAGGCGCCCGCTCCCTTGGGTTGAAAGATGGGGGTCACATAATGGACCTTCCAGACGGCGGCACCTGGGAAAAACGCACACACAAACACACGCACGGAGAAACAGGGATTAGGAAGACCCCCGGCCGTACGTACAACCTCGCCTCCACTCTAAGTCCAGTCCATCTGCGTTAGGTTAAAACTTCTTTTCACTATCTCCCCTCTGGGGAGATAACCACAATAATAATTGCAGCATTGGTTAAACGAGAAGCGGGGTGGCCTAGTGGAAAGAGCACGGGCCTCAGAGTCAGAGGACCTGGCTTCTAATCTTCTGGGTGACCTCAGGCAAATCACTTGGTTTTGGGCAGGGAAGGGTCTTTTCACTGTTGTACTTTCCCAAGCGCTTAGTACTGTACTCTACACACAGTAAGCGGTCAATAAATACAACCGAATGAATGAATCTTCCAGGAAGGCAAGGCCCAGAATAATAATAATAACGATATTTGTTAAGCGCCGGGAAAATAGAACTTAATCAGGTTGGACACAGTCCCTGTCTCACATGGAGCTCACACTCTTAATCCCCATTTTCCATATGAGGTATCTGAGGCCCAAAGAATAATAATGGCATTTGTTAAGCGCTTACTATGTGCAAAGCACTGTTCTAAGCGCCGGGGAGGATACAAGGTGATCAGTTTGTCCCACGTGGGGCTCACAGTCTTCATCCCCATTTTATAGGTGAGGGAACCGAGACTCAGAGAAGTGAAGTGACTTGCCCAAGGTCACACAGCAGACAGGTGGCGGAGCCGGGATTCATTCATTCATTCATTCAATCGTATTTATTGAGCGCTTACTGTGTGCAGAGCACTGTAGTAAGCTCTTGGGAAGTACAAGTTGGCAACATACAGAGACGGTCTCTACCCAACAGTGGGCTTACAGTCTAGAAGGGGAAGACAGAGAACAAAACATATTAACACAATAAAATAAATAGAATAAACATGTACAAATAAAATAGAGTAATAAATACATACAAACATATATACATATATACAGGGATTAGGACCCATGACCTCTGACTCCAAAGCCCGGGCTCTAGAAGCGAAGTGACTGCCCAAGGTCACACAGCAGACACGTGGCAGAGCCGGGATTTGAACCCAGGTCCTTCTGATTCCCAGGCCCGGACTGTATCCACTAGGCCACGTTGCTTCAGAACACGTGAAAACAAGACCACCCAGCTTTGGAACAATTCCCCCAGGGAATGTCGCACACTTCACCGTGGCCCGGAATGCAGGGGAGGTGGGGGAGTTGTCTCTACTCACTGTTTTTGGGTTGCCAGCGCGCGGCGTGTAGATAAGTCCCACAGTAGTGGAACAGAAACTCGTGGTCTGAGTGCTGAATGTCTCCGCGCAATAATGGCATCAGGTCCCGGCCGTCAATCACCCTGTTGGGGACGGAGAGAAAAATCATTCATTCATTCATTCATATTGAGCACTTACTGTGTGCAGAGCACTGTACTAAGCGCTTGGGAAGTCCAAGTTGGCAACATACAGAGACGGTCCCTACCCAAAAGTGGGCTCACAGTCTAGAAGGGGGAGACAGAGAACAAAACATATTAATAGGATAAAATAAATAGAATAAATATGTACAAGTAAAATAAATCAATAAAAAGAGTAATAAATATGTATAAACATATATACATATATACAGGTATAATAATGATGGCATTTGTTAAATTGCTTATTATGTGCAAAGCACTGTTCTAAGCGCTGGGGGAATACAAGGTGATCAGGTTGTCCCACGTGGGGCTCACAATCTTAATCCCCGCTTTACAGATGAGGTAACTGAGGCTCAGAGAATAATAATAATAATAATGTTGGCATTTATTAAGCGCTTACTACGTGCAAAGTACTGTTCTAAGCGCTGGGGGGATACAAGGTGATCAGGTTGTCCCACGTGGGGCTCACAATCTTAATCCCCGTTTTACAGATGAGGTAACTGAGGCTCAGAGAAGTTGAGTTGCCCAAGGTCCCACAGCTGACAAGTGGCAGAGCTGGGATTCGAACCCATGACTTCTGACTCCCAAGCCTGGGCCCTTGCCACTGAGCCATGCTGCTTCTCATCATTCATTCATGAATGAAATCATTCATTCAATCGTTCAGTTGGATTTATTGAGCGCTTACTGTGTGCGGAGCACTGCACTAAGCGCTTGGGAGAGTACAGTGCAACAGTAAACAGGCACATTCCCTGCCCCACAATGAGCTTACAGTCTAGAGAAGAAAAGATGTCTCCCTCTTGGATCTGAGACCTTTGGACTTTGATACTTGCCCCAACCCCACAGCACTTATGTCCATGGCTTTATATGTCACAAATTACTCATTTATTCACATAAATGTCCGTCTCTCCCTCTAGACTGTAAGCTGGTTATTCATTCAAACATATTGAGTGCTTACTGTGTGCAAAGCACTGTAAAAAGCACTTGGGAGAGAACAGTATAACACCAAAGAGGCCCATTCCCTGCCCACACCGAGCTCACAGTCTAGAGGGGCAGGGAGCGTGTCTGCTAATTCTGTTGTGTTGTACACTCCGAGATGCTTAGTACAGTGCTTTGCACAGAGTAAGCACTCAGTTAATAACACGGATTAATTGATGGATTAGGCAGGCCCGTGACCCCTTGAGGGATATGTACTGAGCGCCAGCTGGGCCCAGGGTGGTGAATTAGTTGCGGTGGAGAGTTATAAAGCAAATCATAGGCAAAATCTTTGACCTCCAGGAGCTGCTCATCAAATAGGGAATAGGAAACACTCGAATGAATCTCGTAAACACAGGGGACAGAAGCAACGTGACTTAGTGAGGACAGCCCGGGCGTCAGAAGGACCTGGGTTCTAATCCCGGCTCCATCACCTGCCTGCTGTGTGACCTTGGGCAAATCACTTCACTTCTCTGGGCCTCAGTTCCCTCATCTGGAAAATGGGGATGAAGACTGTGGTTCCCACGTGGGACAGGGACTGGATCCCACCTGATGATCTTGTATGTACCCCAGAGCTTAGTACCATGCCTAGAATATAGTAAGTGCTTAAGAAATCCCACGGTGACGATGATGATAAAGTTTGTGGAGTAAAGGCGTGATTTCCATACCTGTCTTTTGGCACCGTCCCTCCGCCTAAGGCGGCCATGGTTGGGTAGAAATCCATGGAACTAGTGAGTTGGTTGATGACAGTTCCCGCCGGTAGCACCCCGAGCCATCTGGCGATGGCTGGCACGCGAATTCCTCCTTCCCAGCCGCCCATCCCTTTACCGCCTGTGGGGCAGACACAACCACTTCAGTTTCCCTCCTCTCTAACTTCCCCAACCAGTCAGTCAGTGGGATTTATTTAGCACCTACAGTGTGAGGAGCATTACCCCCTACTACCTCACCTGGCTACTCTCCTATTCCAACTCAACTCTGACAGACAATTCCTGTCCCCTCCTTTTCAAAGCCTTATCAAAGGCCCTTCTCCTCCAAGAGGCCTTCCAGACTAAGCCCTCCTTTCCTCTCTCCCACTCCCTTCTAAGTCTCCCTGACTTGCTCCCTTTTTTCATCCCCCCCTCTCATCCCCACAGCACTCATGTCCATATCTGTCATTTCTTTACTTCTGTTAACGCCTGTCTCCCCCGCTAGATTTTAAGTTCGTTTCCGGCAGACAATGTGTGTGTTATATTGTTGTATCATAATCTCCCATGGGCTTAGTACAATGCTTTGCCCACAGTAAGCACTCAATAAATACGATTGAATGAATGACTGGACGTTACCATCTGGGGGCTGCCTTAGAATACGAAGGACAGCTCCAGCCGATTATAACGACCGATCATAAGGACCGTTACAAGTCACTACAAGTCACCTTTGTATATTCCGTTCCAGCCTCCCATCTGGATATGCCCATTCCTGGCTTCCAAATGGCCTCCGTGGTCTGAGGTGAATAGGATCAGGGTGTTGTTCCCCAAACCGTTAGCATCGATGGCATCCACGAGCTTCCCTGAGAGAATAGAAGGATAAGCTCAGAATCGTCATTTGTGCGGGAATGGAGAATGGTAGTTGGATTTGGTGGCGAGCTGGGGCTGCCGGCTTTCTCAGAGCAAGGGAGTTGTCAGGCCACCCTCTCCTCTGTGTCTGTAGCACCACCCTCCTCCACTTGTCCGGTGGGCAACTCACTTCACTTCTCTGGGCCTCAGTTCCTTCATCTGTGAAATGGGGATTGAGACTAGGAGCCCCGAATGGTGGCCCTGGGGATGTCATTTCACTTCTCCGGGCCTCAGTTCCCTCATCCGGGGTAGAGAAGCAGTATGGCCTAGTGGATGGAGCCTGGCCTGGGATTCAGAATAATAGTAATAATAATAATGTTGACATATATTAAGCACTTACTATATGCCAAGCACTGTTCTAAGCGCTGGAGAGGGTACAGGGTGATCAGGTTGGCTCACAGTCTTAATCCCCATTTTACAGATGAGGGAACTGAGGCACAGGGAAGTTAAGTGTCTTGCCCAAAGTCACACAGCTGACGAGTGGCGGATCTGGGATTTGAACCCATGACCTCTGACTCCAAAGCCCGGGCTCTTTCCACTGAGCCACGCTGTTTCTCTAGAACCCAGAAGGACTTGGGTTCTAATCTCAGCTCGGCTGCTTGTAAACTGGGTGACCTTGGGCAAGTCACTTCACTTCTCTGGGCCTCAGTTGCCTCATCTGGGGTAGAGAAGCAGGATAGCCTAGTGGATACCTTCGGGGCCTGGAAGCCAGAAGGACCTTGTTTCTAATCCCGGCTCTGCCGCTTGTCAGCTGGGTGACCTTGGGCAAATCACTTCATGTCTTTGGGCCTCAGTTACCTCAACTGTGAAATGGGGATTAAGACTATGAGCCCGTTGTGGGACAGGGGCCGTGTCCAACCCGGTTTGCTTGTATCCACCGCAGCGCTTAGTACAGTGCCCGGAGCATTTGACAGATGTCACAATCATCATCTGTAAAATGAGGATTAAGCCCATGAGCCCCATGTGGGACAGAGGCAGTGAGCTTAGGCAAGTCATTTCACTTCTCCGGATCCCGGTTACCTCATCTGGAAAATGGGGATTAAGACTATGAGCCCAATGTGGAACAGGAACTGTGTCCAACCTGATTAGCGGGTCCCTACCCCAGTGCTTAGTACAATGCCTGGTGCATAGTAAGTGCTTCACAAATACCATTTTAAAAAAGGGGAATGACAGTAATAATACGGTAGACACTTAGTAGGTACCGAGCGCTGTGATAGATATTATAATTCTGGTATTTATTAAGCATTTTCTCTTTGTCAAGCACCGTTGACACTGCCACACTGCTTCTAAAGGTTAATGCACAGGCGCTGCTCTTTCCAGTAGGTCTCACTGTTTTTAAAGGTTAAAGGAATGACCCTTTCTGCCGATCTCAGTTCACTCACCCAGCAGGGAGTCCATCTCTTCCACATTGTCCCCGTACAAGCCGTGCTGGCTGACTCCGAGGAACTCCTTCGTAGTGGGGAGGGGCACGTGAACGTGTAAGAAGGAGAAAAACAAGAGGAAAGGGCCCTCCCGGTTTCTGAAAAGACAGAAATTGCCTCATTCCACCTCCGTTGCGCAGTCAAACTTGGATTTTTGTAGCTGCTGTTCTTGGCTCTCTGTCTCGCTGCCGTCACCTCGCCCACGTCCTGCCTCTGGCCTGGAATGCCTTCCCTCTTCAGGCCCGACAGACGACCGCCCTTCCCCACCTTCAGAGCCGTACTCAAGGCCCATCTCCTCCAAGAGGCCTTCCCCGACTAAGCCCCCCTTTCCTCTTCTCCCACTCCCGTCTGCATCCTCCTGGCACTTGGATTCGCTCCTGGAAGCAGACAGTTTCCCCACTTCTGAGGAAGCCCTCTTGAGCCCATCAGGGCTATCGTTAGCCCCGAAGTGGCTGCTAACACTGTCCAAGCAAGGGTGGCCAGTTGACGTCTGAAGCGCCCCGTAATAATAATGATAATTATGGTACTTGTTAAGCGCTTTCTGTGTGCCAGGCACTGTTCAAGCGCAGGGGAGGTTACAGGGAGATCAGGTTGTCCCACGGGGGGCTCACAGTCGTAATCCCCATTTTACAGATGAGGGAACTGAGGCACAGAGAAGTGAAGCGACTTGCCCAAAGTCACAAAGCTGACCATTGGCAGAGCTGGGATTCGAACCCATGACCCCTGACTCCGAAGCCCGGGCTCTTTCCACAGAGCCACGCTGCTTCTCTATACTTGCTTCTCTAGACTATGTTGCCAACTTGTACTTCCCAAGCGCTTAGTACAGTGTTCTGCACACAGTAAGTGCTCAATAAATATGATTGATTGATTAAGCGCTTTCTTTGTGCCAGGCACTGTTCTAAGTGCTGGGGTAGATAGAAGGTAAGCAGGTTGAACAGAGTCCCAGTCCCACATGGTGCTCACCCATTATTCTGCGTTTTACAGGTGAGGGAACTGAGGCCCAGAGAAGTGAAGTGACTTGTTCCTCAGACCCTGAAATCGTCCCATCACTAAGGCTGGACTTCTCTGGGATTGTTTACTTATCTGTAAAACTGGGATTAAGAGTAGAGAAGCAGCGTGGCCCAGTATCCCGACTCTGCCATTTGTCAGCTGTGTGACTTTGGGCAAGTCTCTTAACTTCTCTGTGCCTCAGTTTCCTCATCTGTGAAATGGGAATGAAGACTGTGAGCTCTCCGTGGGACAACCTGATCACCTTGTAACCTCCCCAGCGCTTAAAACAGGGCTTTGCACATAGTAAGCACTTAATAAATGCCATCATTATCATTATTACATAGAGCACAGGCTTGTGAGTCAGAAGGACTGGGTTCTAGTCCTGGCTCCACCACTTGTCTGCTGCGTGACCTTGGGCAAGTCACTTCCTTTCCTCTGGGTCTCAGTTTCCTCAGCTGTAAATGGGGATTAAGACTGTGAGCCCTGTGTGGATTGCGATTCTACCCCAATGTTTAGAACAGAGCCTGGCACATTGTAAGCGCTTGACAAATGCCATGAAAAAAGACCGTGAGCCCTGTGCGGAACATGGACGGTGTACAGCCTAATTAGCTTTTGCCTATCCCAGCGCTTAGTACAGTGCACTGCACACAGATGTGCTCAGTGAGTAGGATTGACTGATCTACCAGCTAACAGTTCGCTTTTTTTTTAATGGCATTGGTTCAGTGCTTACTTAGAGAAGCAACGTGGCTCAGTGGAAAGAGCCCAGGCTTTGGAGGCAGGGGTCATGGGTTTGAATCTTGGCTCTGCCAATTGTCAGCTGTGTGACTTTGGGCAAGTCACTTCACTTCTCTGGGCCTCAGTTCCCTCATCTGTTAAATGTGGATTAAGACTGTGAGCCCCCCGTAGGACAACCTGATCTCCTTGTAACCTCCCCAGCGCTTAGAACAGTGCTTTGCACATAGTAAGCGCTTAATAAATGCCATCATCATTATTATCATTATCACTATGTGCCAGGCACTGTACTAAACGCTGGGGTAGATACAAGTCCTTGTCCAACATAGGGTTCACAGTCTCAATCCCCATTTTACTGATGGGGCAACTGGGACCGAGAAGTGCTTTGCTACGGTCACAAAGCAGACAAGTGGCCGAGCCTGGACTAGAACCCAGGCCCAGGTTCCATCCACTAGACCACGCTGCTTTCACACCCTTAATTTTCCCTCTTCCCTTTGTATTTACCCAGTGAGGAAATGAGGAGTTAGGGGCATTTGTCCATGGCAACCGGGAGCGGTGTCACAACTGATTTTGCCAGGAAACGTCAATGAGAAAAACAGCAAAGGAACCGAACGACTAATTACATGATTAAATGCCCCCTGGCAGTTGGATATGTACTCTTAATTCTCCCCTCCCTTCACCCCCGCAGAGCTTAGGTACCTATCATAACTTATTTTTACATCCGCCTCTCCCTCTAGACTGTGAGCTCCTTCCGGGCAGGGAACGTGACTTCCCACTCTGTAATACGGGACCTTCCCAAGCGCTTAGTACAGCGCTTTGCCTGTGGGAAGCGCCCAGCAAATACCATCGCGTGACAGATGGGAACCTAGGGTGGTGGCACTATACCTCTGAAGAAACGAAACCGCCTCCTTAAGCATGATCAACCCCGCTCGTTCTCCTTTCATGGGCTGCTCCGTGATTTCCTGGTTCTTCATCAGAATGCAGTCCCAGTAGAGGCTGGAGGTGTAACTGGAATACCAGGAAAGGGCCAGGAGGAAGCCAAACGTAGCAATGGAGAGAATGAGGAGCCAGGGAGAGTGGAGCCAGCCCTTCAGCTTCATGAAGACCAGGGTGACCAGAGCGATCAGGAGGAGCTGCATGCAAAGCCACAGCCTCCCCTCGAAGGCCAGCTCCGTGTCCCTGGATGTGTCCGGCCAACAAGGAGATATGAGAGTGAAGGGCATGCCGTAGTACGATTGAAACCCGTAGTGGATTGGGTGGTGGCAGTGGTCGTTGTGAGTTCTACAGTTTAGTCCCTGGTGCCACTTCCCTGAACGAAAAACAAAATCACCTCATGAAAACTGGGGGTCTGGTTCAGTCATTCAGTCGTATTCACTTAGCGCTTCCTGTGTGCAGAGCGGTTCAGAAGCAGCCCGGTCTAGTGGCCGGAGCCCGGGCCTGAGAGGCACAAGAGTCACAATTCATTCAATTGTATTTATTGAGCGCTTCCTGTGTGCAGAGCACTGTACTAAGCGGTTCAGAAGCAGCCGGGTCTAGTGGCTAGAGGTCATGGATTCATTCATTCAATCATCATCATCATCATCAATCGTATTTATTGAGCGCTTACTGTGTGCAGAGCACTGGACTAAGCGCTTGGGAAGTACAAGTTGGCAACATATAGAGACGGCCCCTACCCAACGGCGGGCTCACAGTCTAGATCCCGCCTCTGCCCCTTGTCTGCCGTGTGACCTTGGCCAAGTCACTTCACTTCTCTGGGCCTCAGTTATCTCATCTGGAAAACGGGGGTTGAGACTGTGAGCCCCCCGTGGGGCCAGGGACTGTGTCCAGCCCAATTTGCTTGTCTCCACCCCAGCACTTAGTACAGTGCCTGGCACATAGTAAGCGCTTAACAAATACCGTGATTGTTATTATCATTATTATTATTGTTGCCTTCCCGGACTCAGTGCTGTTTATTGAGCGTCTGTTTCACGCCCATCTATTCACCCCACTTTCAGCCGCACAGCACTTATGTACATATCCGTATTTATTCGTTCATTCAGTTGTATTTATTAATTTCTTAATGTGTGCACACACTGTACTAAGTGCTTGGGAGAGCATGATAGGATAATAGACACAGTTCCAAGCCCACAACTAGCTTAAAGTCTAGAGGGCGTGACAGTCATTAATAGAAATCAACATTAATTCATTGTCATATTTATTGAGCGGTTACTGTGTGCAGAGCACTGTACTAAATGCTTGGGAAGTACAAGGTGGCAACGTATAGAGACGGTCCCTACCCAACAACGGGCTCACAGTCTAGAAGGGGGAGACAGACAACAAAACAAAACACGTGGACAGGTGTCAAGTCGTCAGGACAAATAGAATTAAAGCTAAATGCACATCACTAACAAAATAAATAGAATAGTAAATATGTACAAGTAAAATAAATAGAAAAATATGGAACGATTCACAAATTTGCGTGTCATCCTATACTACAGTAATCCATTAATATCAATAAGTTAAAGATATCATTCATTTATCATCAGACGGATTACCATCATACAATTCATTTATCATCAGTAGTATTTATTGAGCACTTACCGTGTGCGGAGCACTGTGCTAAGCACTCAGGAGAGGGCAGTATAACAGAGTCGGTAGATACATTCCCTACCTGATCACCTTGTAATCTCCCTGGCGCTTAGAACAGTGCTTGCACATAGTAAGCGCGTAATAGATGCCATTATTATTATTATATTATTATATTATACCCACAATGAGCCTTATGGCCCTGATTTATATTAACGTCCTTGCTGGTGGGGGAACGTATCTATCAACTCTGTACAAACCCGAGCACATAGTACAGTGCTGTGCACACAGTAGGCTTTCAATAGATAGGATTGATTGATTGATTGCAGAGCAGGGAACCCAAAGAGAACAGTAGAGTAAGTTGATACGATTCCTGTCTTCAGTGAGGTTTACATTGAAATAATAATAATAATAATGATGGCATTTATTAAGCGCTTCCTATGTGCAGAGCACTGTTCTAAGCCCTGAGGGAGATACAAGGTGATCAGGTTGTCCAACGTGGGGCTCACAGTCAATCCCCATTTTACAGATGAGGTAACTGAGGCACAGAGAAGTTAAGTGACTTGCCCAAAGTCACACAGCTGACAATTGGCGGAGCCGGGATTTGAACCCCTGACCACTGACTCCAAAGCCTGTACTCCTTCCACTGAGCCACGCTGCTTCTCTGCAAGGAGAAGAAGTCTTCATGATTCCTCTCCACAATGAGCTTACCATCTAGTTACTTGTAACCACTTGGGTCATTGCTGTTTGGGAGGAGAATCCCCTCAAACTCTTTAAATTCACCATTCTCCACTTATACGCATGTCCATCTGAGTTACTCCTGTGTATCATCAGGTTGGCTGCTGTAGACTGTAAGCTCACTGTGAGCAGGGATCCCGTCTACCAACTCTGTTATGTTGCACTCTTCTGAGCACTCAGTACAGTGCTCTGCAAACAGTAAGCGCTCAATATATACCATGGATTGACTGCCCGGTGGAGAGAAGAAGCGTGGCTCAGTGGGAAGAGCCCGGGCTTTGGAGTCAGAGGTCGCAGGTTCAAATCCCGGCTCTGCCAATTGTCAGCTGTGTGACTTTGGGCAAGTCACTTCACTTCTCTGTGCCTCAGTTACCTCATCTGTAAAATGGGGATTAAGACTGTGAGCCCCCTGTGGGACAACCTGATCACCTTGTAACCTCCCCAGCGCTTAGAACAGTGCTTTGCACATAGTAAGGGCTTAATAAATGCCATTATTATTATTATTATTGTTCGAGTGGGCCGAACTGGTGCCATCTTCCCGTTTCTTTCCGTGAAGGAGAACAGGTTGGTCTTCTAATAGGCAAACTGGCAGTGCTTATTTTTCCTCCCAGAGGATTCAGGGAAACCTACCTCACCTACTCTCCATCTATAACACGTTATAGTTGTGTTAGTTATATAGTTATAGTTATATATGCTCTGTATATATGTATATATGTACGTATTTATTACTCTATTTTATTTGTACATATTTATTCTATTTATTTTATGTACGTATTACTCTATTTTATGTGTACATATTTATTCTATTTATTTTATTTTGTTAATATGCTTTGTCTTGTCTGTTTCCCCCTTCTAGACTGTGAGCCCACTGTTGAGTAGGGACCATCTCTATAAGTTGCCAACTTGGACTTCCCAAGCGCTTAGTTCAGTGCTCTGCACACAGTAAGCGCTCAATAAATATGATTGAATGAATGAATGAATGAATATAACCCAGCCCTCACACTTGACTCCTCGCCAGCCTTCTCACTGCACCTCCAGCTTGTCTATCTCACCGCCGACTTCTTGTCCGTGTCCTGCCTCTAGCCTAGAATATTTCCCTCCTCATATCCGACAGACAATTACTCTCCCTTCCTCAAAGCCTTATTAAATGCACATCTCCCAATTGCTTAATACAGCGCTCTGCCCAAAGTAAGTGCTCAGTAAATACGATGGAATGAATCTCCTCCAAGAGGCCTTCCCTGACTAAGCCATCCTTTCCTATCCTCCCACCCCTTTATGCGTCACCGTGACTCGCTCCCTTTATTTGTCCCCCATCTTAGCCCCACAGCGCTTGTGTACAAATCATATGTACCTTATATATATAATTTCTTTCTATTGGTGCCTGTCTCCCCCTCTGGACTGTAAGCTCATTGTGGTCAGGGAGTGTGTCTGTTTATTGTCCTATTGTCCTCTCCCAAGCGCTTAGTCCAGTGCTCTGCGCACAGGAAATGCTCAGGAAATGCGATTAACCAACCAAGTGACCGACTCCATCATCCTGGAATCGCAGAGGTGAATCCAAAGAGCTTCCCACTTACCTATAAGCCCCGTGCTATAGCCTTGCTTCTTCAGTAAGGCTGCAAAGGTAGTTTCATTCCGAGGGAGCCCTCCGGAGACATCCAGGGATACTAACACCCGCTTATCATTGTTGGAAGCCATTCCTAAAGACACAGAAGAAGCGGACAATTACCCCAGGTCCCCTCTGAGTGTACTACCAACTGACCGGCTTGGGTTCAGAAATCCAGTTTGGTTTCGTCTGGTGTTGCTTTAAGTCAGGAATGCCACTAGTGGCCTTTCCGGTAGGTCAAACCGCTCCCAAAGTGGGAGCATAAAATTTTTCCTCATTTTCCCCCTCACACTCTCCCCGCATTGTGCCACGTTAGCAGCAGCTTACAGGGAAGCAGTGTGGCTCAGTGGATAGAGCCCAGGCTTGGGAGTCAGAAGGACCTGGATTCTAATCCCATCTCCACCATTTGCCTGCTGTGTGACCTCGGACAAGTCACCTCTCTTCTCTGTGCCTCAGTTCCCCCATCTGTAAAATGAGGGATTAGGGTTGGGAGCCCCATGTGGAACAGGAACTGTGGCCCACCTGATTTGCTGATATCCACCCCAGTGCATAGTGCAGTGCCTGACACCTAATAAGCGCTTGGGAAACATCGACCCCCGGCCCACGTCCTCCCCCTGGCCTGGAATGCCCTCCCTCCGCACATCCATCAAGCTCGCTCTCTTCCTCCCTTCAAAGCCCTACTGAGAGCTCACCTCCTCCAGGAGGCCTTCCCACACTGAGCCCCCTCCTTCCTCTCCCCCTCCCCCTCCCCCCCCGCCTTACCTCCTTCCCCTCCCCACAGCACCTGTATGTATTTATATATGTTTGTACGCATTTATTACTCTATTTTATTTGTACATATTTATTCTATTTATTTTATTTTGTTAATTTGTTTTGCTGTCTGTCTCCCCCTTCTAGACTGTGAGCCCACTGTTGGGTAGGGACTGTATATGTTGCCAACTTGGACTTCCCAAGCACTTAGTACAGTGCTCTGCACACAGTAAGCGCTCCATAAATACGATTGAATGAATAGCAAATGCCTAAATTATTCTTGTGATTATTATTAACCCGCACAAGTTTGCTCGCATCAGAATCGTAGTGAGAAAACTCAGGGCTGGAGAACAGAATCTGAAGATTTTGGGGGGTGCCTGTTGCCTTTCTGTGGGGTTCGAACTTTCCGGAGGGGGAGAGGGTGACCGGGGGAGTCGTAGAAGGTGCTTCAGGGGTGGCCTCGTTCATTGGCGATGGGCGTGTGTCTAACTGCGGGGAGGGGAAGAACCGGGAATCAGCCAAGTCTAGTGGCCTGAGCCCAGACCTAGGGATCAGAGGATCTGGGTTCCAATCCCAGCTCCTCCACTCGTCTGCTGTGCGACTTTGGTTAAGTCACTTCACTTCCAAATAGTGATTTAATCCTACTCCCTCCTACTTAGGCTTTGCACCCCGTGGGGACAAGGGACCAGCTCCAGTCTGATTATCTTATCTTATCCCTAGTGCTTAGCACAGTGCTTACCACAATTGTTCATTTAGTCGTACTTATTTCTAGACTGTGAGCCCGCTGTTGGGTAGGGACCGTCTCTATATGTTGGCAACTGTACTTCTCAAGCGCTTAGTACAGTGATCTGTACGCAGTAAGCGCTCAATAAATACGATTGAATGAATGAATGAGTGCTTACTGTGTGTAAAGCATTGTACTAAGCGCTTGGGAGAGTACAATAGAACAATAAATAGACACATTCCAGCCCACAACGAGCTTACAGTCTAGAGATAGTAAGTTCTTAGAACAGTGTTCAGCGCTTAGAACAGTGCTTTGCACTTAGTAAGTGCTTAACAAATGCCATAAAAAAGTACATAAATTAAAAGCACTAGGGTTTGTAGGAGGGAGTGAACACCACTAGGTTCCTTGGTAGGTTTTTCCCAAAGTGGCTTGTCAATGAGAGGGCATTTTGTGTGGCAAATGGCCAATTTGACCCGTGGTCTGTGACCTCTTCTAGACTCTGAGCCCGTTGTTGGGTAGGGACCGTCTCTATATGTTGCCAACTTGCACTTCCCAAGCGCTTAGTACAGTGCTCTGCATACAGTAAGCGCTCAATAAATACGATTGAATGAATGAATGGTGTGGCCCACCGCATAACTGTTGTTGACAAGTGGGTTATTGAGGCATCATCTTTCACTCTCATGCCTTTTGTTGTCATATGAGGAGCCAAGAGAGTGGTCAGGGGGGTTGGTTTCCCAAAGCATTACTAGATGTTTACAACCACAGTTCCTAGAACGCAGTGAGAAATAAGCTTGCTGTAGCTTGGGCTGGGGAGACTTAGCGTTTCAAGCAAGCTAGAGCGGAGGAAGATGGGGCTAGAGCAGAGGAAGACGGGGCCAACATCAGCCAAGTGAACACCTGAGACCATTCCGATTCCAGCACATTTGGTATTCTCTTTTCCCACTGTCTAAGATGGCTTTCAAAAGCCCAGGATTGTCCCCAGCCAAACTAGGGAATGCGGTCAGCCTCCCAGACTTAAATACCGACTCTAGATTCTCCAGATGCCAGGTGTTTGTTTCATTATTGTGCTCTCCCAAGCACTTAGTCCAGTGCTCTGCACATAGTGAGCGCTCAATAAATACAACGGAGTGTTTTTTGGTTAAGTGGTTATGTGTCAAGTGCTGTTATGAGTGCTGGGGGAGGTATAAGTTGATTAAGTCAGACACAGTCCCTGTCTCTCAAGGGGCTCACCGTCTAAGAAGGAGGGAGAACAGATAATAATTGTTATATTTGCTAAACACTTACTATATGTCAGGCACTGTACTAAGTGCTGGGGTGTACACTAGCAAATTAGGTTGGGACACGGTCCTTGTCCCATGTGGGGCTTACAGTCTCTATCCCCATTTTAATAATGATGGCATTTGTTAAAGCGCTTACTATGTGCAAAGCACTGTTCTAAGCGCTGCAGTAGATACAAGGTGATCAGGTTGTCCCACGTGGGGCTCACAGTCTTAATCAGCAGCGTGGCTTAGTGGTAAGAGCATGGGCTTGGGAGCCAGAGGTTGTGGGTTTGAATCCCAGCTCCGTTGCTTATCAGCTGTTTGACTTTGGGCAAGTCACTTAACTTCCCTGTGCCTCAGTTACCTCATCTGTTAAATGATAATTAAGACTGTGAGCCCCACGTGGGACAATCTGATTACCTTGTATCTACCCCGGTGCTTAGAACAGTGCTTGGCACACAGTAAGCGCTTAACAAACACCATCATTATTATTAATCCCCATTTTACAGATGAGGTAACTGAGGCAGAGAGAAGTTAAGTGACTTGCCCAAATTCGCACAGCTGACAAGCAGCGGTGCCAGGATTGGAACACATGACCTCTGACTCCCAAGCCTGTGCTGTTTCCACTGAGCCACGCTGCAGACGAGGGAACAGGGGGGCCCAGAGAAGTGAAGTGACTTGCCCAAGGTCTCCCCGGCAAGCAGTTGGCAGAGCCGGGATGAGAACCCAGATCCTTCCGATTCCCAGGCCCGTGCTCTTCCCACTAGACCATGCTACTTCTCTCCAGTTTGGGAGGAGGCGACCAGGACTGTTGTGTCTTGAAGGATAGAACAGGGTTTGCGGGGCGACACCAAACCTGATCGGACGGGATATCTGCCGGTCAGGATAGCGGCTCGACTCGGAGTGCACATGGAAGCAGCAGATATGTGCTGTGTCAATCTCACTCCTTGTTTCGCAAGGCGGTCGATATTAGGGGTTCTAAAAAGAAAAGGAAAAATCGGGTTGCAGCCAAAACTATTTTTTTTTCCAATTGTCTCAGTAAAATATCCTGTATTTCCACTGATCAATCTAGTGATATTTACTGAGCACTTACTATAATAAGTATGGTACTTTTTAAGCTTTTATTACGTGCCGAGCACTGGGGTAGATACCAGTTAATCAGGTTGGACACAGTCCCTGTTTTATGGCGCTCACAGTCTTAATCCCCATTTTACTCTAGAGGTGTCTGAGGCCCAGAGTAGTGAAGTAACTCACCCAGGAACACACAGCAGACATGTGGCGGAGCCAGTTTTAGAACCCAGCCCCGTGCTCTGTAAACTAAGCCACGGTGCTTACTGTGTGCAGAGCACCGTGCTGAGAGCTTGGGAGCCGACCTGTTCCCTGCCCATAATGAGCCTTCAGTCTAATCAATCATTGTTGAGGATCTCCTGTGGGCTGAACCCTGTTCAAAGAACTAAGAGAGAAGCAGCGTGGCTCAGTGGAAAAAGCCCGGGCTTTGGAGTCAGAGATCATGGGTTCAAATCCCAACTCTGCCAACTGTCAGCTGTGTGACCTTGGGCAAGTCACTTCACTTCTCTGTGCCTCAGTTCCCTCGTGTAAAATGGGGATTAAAACTGTGAGCCCCTCGTGGGACAACCTGATCACCTTGTAACCTCCCCAGTGCTTAGAACAGTGCTTTGCACATAGTAGGCACTTAACAAATACCATTATTATTATTATTATTAAGGGGAGTACAATAGAAGTAATAGATGTGGCCCCTGTCCTTGAGGACCTTAGTTGAGTAGAGGATTTTATGACAACTTCAAAGAAATTGACCAAATTCACTCTCTTGGAAACACACAAAATGCGTAGGGAGCTGTGCAACAGGGTAGGTAATAATAATAATAATAATAATCATGATAGCATTTATTAAGCGCTTACTGTGTGCAAAGCACTGTTCTAAGCTATGGGGAGTTTACAAGGTGATCCGGTTGTCCCACGGGGCGCTCACAGTCTTCATCCCCATTTTCCAGATGAGGGAACTGAGGCCCAGAGAAGTGAAGTGACTCGCCCAAAGTCACACAGCTGGCAATTGGCAGAGCCGGGATATGAACCCATGACCTCGGACTCCAAAGCCCGTGCTCCTTCCACTGAGCCACGCTGCTTCTATGAAGTAGATAGTCTCCAAAATACAGGAAAATCAAAATGCACATTTAGATTTCAGGTCAAAATTTTCTTCCTTTATAGGACCTTTTTTTTTTAGGGTATCTGTTAGGCCCTTACTGTGTGCCAGGGGCTGTACTAAGCGCTGGGGTAGATACAAGTTTATCAGGTTGATCTTCTAGACTGTAAGCTCATTGTGGACAGGGAATGTGTCTTGATTAGTGCCCAGTAAATACGATTGACTGAATGATCTAGTCCCTGTCCCCCTTGGGGCTCGCACTCTTAATCTTCATTTTACAGATGAGGCAACGGAGGCCCAGAGAAGTGAAGTGACTGACCCAAGGTCACACGGCAGAGAAGTGGCAGAGCCAGGATTAGAAGCCAGGTTCTTCTAACTCCCAGGCCTGGGCTCTATCCACTTGGGCCACACTGCTTCTCCAGTGAGATATACCAGGTTGCCCCTCTTGAAATTTAAGGGGAGCATTGTGTGCGTGTGTGTGCATAGGGGGAAAAGCGAGGTAATTGTACAGAGAAGCAACGTGGCTCAGTGGAAAGAGCCCGGGCTTTGGAGTCAGAGGTCACGGGTTCAAATCCCGCCTCTGCCAATTATCAGCTGTGTGACTTTGGGCAAGTCACGTCACTTCTCTGGGCCTCAGTTCCCTCATCTGTAAAATGAGGATTGACTGTGAGCCCGCTGTGGGACAAACTGATCAACTTGTAACCTCCCCAGCGCTTAGAACAGTGCTTTGCACATAGTAAGCGCTTAATAAATGCCATTATTATTATTATTATTATCAGACATTTGCTCGAAATCCTGACCAGTTGTCACCTCAAAACAGCTAATCATCAAATTAACTTGAATGTATTCATCAGTAGTATTGAGCGCTTCCTGTGTGCAGAGCAGTAAGCACTTGGGAGAGAACAATAGGAAAATAATAAGATCAACATCAAGAAAAACAATTACCTCTTTTTCACTAACATAAGGCACATGGCTTTGCATTCTGACCGTGGGTGTGTCAGTGAGATCAAGTAGGAATGTAGTAGACATTGATGGAATTACAAAAAACAAAAAAAAAAATTGGTATTTTGAAATCTTTTCAGGAGTAACTAAAATGAGGCAGGGGAGAGAACCACGGGAGGAAATTTATTTATTATTTAGTTACTAATATTGTTGTCTGTTCATTCTATCGTATATATTGAGTGCTGACTGTGTGCAGAGCACTGTAGTAAGCGCTTGGGAAGTACAAGTCGGCAACATATAGAGACGGTCCCTACCCAACAATGGGCTCACAGTCTAGAAGGGGAAGACAGACAACAAACCAAAACATGTAGAGAGGTGTCAAAACTGTCAGAATAAATAGAATTATAGCTATATGCACATTGTTAACAAAATAAATAGAATAGTAAATATGTACAGGTAAAATGGGATAATAAATCTGTACAAATATATACAAGTGCTATGGGGAGGGGAAGGAGGTAGGGCGGGGGGGATGAGGAGGAGGACACGACAAGGGGGCTCAGTGTGGGAAGGCCTCCTGGAGGAGGTGAGCTCTTAGTAGGGCTTTGAAGGGTGGAAGAGAGCTAGTTTGGCGGATGTGTGGAGGGAGGGCATGTCTCCCCCCTCTAGACTGTGGGCTCATTGTGGGCAGGGAATGTGTCTATTTATTGTTATATTGTACTCTCCCAAGCGCTTAGTACAGTGCTTTATACACAGTAAGTGCTCAATAAATACAATTGAGTGAATGGATGAATGAATCTAATAGACACTTCCCTGCCCACAACGAGCTTCCAGTCTAGATTATCCCAAGTCATCCATTCCGGGGGAGGACGGTAACCCCCAAAACTTTCTGGCCCAAGCAGGGCTGAGGGAATCGGACTCTTTCCAGCATCAACAAGCCTCAGCTCCATGAGAGGAAGAATTGGGAGTAAAGCCCACTCCCGCCCGCCCATTGAAATCTGGGCAGAAGCTTGGCACCCTAAAAGTAAAGTCTTGCTATTCCTAAGATGTCCAACTGTCAGTCTTTAGTATGCAATTCAGAATGTCCACCTGGCTCTTTGAAGAACAACACTTTCATTCATTCATTCATTCAATTGTATTTATTGAGCACTTACTGTGTGCAGAGCACTGTACTAAGAGCTTGGGAAGTACAGGTTGGTAACATACAGAGACAGTCCCTACCCAATAGCGGGTTTACAGTTCAGGTGAGAGGCACCGCCGCCCCAGACCAGGCTCGATCATTCCAGCAGTCAGAGGTTATTTCTTGAGTGCCCGCTGGGTACAGAGCACTGTACTGAGCGCTGGGGAGAGCACGATCGAAAAGAGTGGGTAGGCATGATCCCTTCTGTTGAGAAGGTCGTGAGAGGCTTGTCGTGTAGTCCTCTCCCAAGCACTTAGTAGAGTGTTCTGCACACGGTAAGTGCTCAATAAATACCATTGATTGCTTGCTTGAAGTTATAGTCCTCTAGACTGTAAGCTCATTGTGAGCAGGGATTGTGTCTATCAGAATGTGTCTGTTATATTGTTGTGTTGTATTCTTCCCTTAGTGTTCTGTACACAGTAAGTGCCAGTAAATACGGTTGATTGTCACCAACTCTGTCGTACTGTACTCTCCCAAGTGCTTAGAACAGTGCTCTGCACATGGTAAGGGCTCGGTAAATACCATTGATTGATGCCAACTCTGTTGTAGTAATAATGATATTTGTTAAGCACTTACTATGTGCCAAGCACTGTTCTAAGCACTGGGGTAGATACAGGGTAAACGGGTTGTCCCACATGGGGCTCACAATCTTAATCCCCATTTTCCAGATGAGATAACTGAGACACAGAGAAGTGAAATGACTTGCCCAAAGTCACGCAGCTGATAAGTGGCAGAGCCGGGATTAGAATCCGCGACCTCTGACTCCCAAGCCCGGGCTCTTTCCAGTAAGCCACGCTGCTTCCCTCTCCCAAGCGCTTAGTACAGCGCTCTGCATACGGTAAGCGCTCGACAAATCTGATCGCTGGGTCGAAGCTTGTCTAGAGCCCTCGCTGCCCAGTTGAGGCGAAATCTTTACCTGATGGTGTCGTTGCCATAGCAACCCAGGTCCCCAATCCCGAGGTCATCGACGATTATCAGCACGATATTGGGCTTGGAGCCAGCCTCCCCGCTCGATCTGCAGGGTTGCCACAACAGTCCCACCAAGGGCAGGAGAAAGAGACCGTTCCTAAAGTGAGCACCAGAAGAGAGACGTTTTAGTAGACAGCTCCCCCACCCAGCCCATTTTTCCCCAGCTCGCATTCATTCATTCAACCGTATTTATTGAGCGCTTACTGTGTGCAGAGCATATCACGTGCATACCTTTAAATTACTTTATAATATGTTGCCAACTTGTACTTCCCAAGGGCTTAGTACAGTGCTCTGCACACAGTAAGCGCTCAATAAATACGATTGATTGATTGATGATTTATAAATTAAGCATTTATTCACATCAGTGTCTGTCACCCCCTCCAGACTGCAAGCTGATAGTGATAATAATCCAAGGGAGAGCCCAGTCTCCGGAGACAGACTTGGCCTTTGGTTTGAGAGAGTTGAGACCCTGACAGTCCCTGGGCTTGGGGTATTTATTGGGCATTTCCTGGGTGCAAAGCACTGAACTAAACACTTGGGAGAGGACAGTACAGGAGCATACATTCTGGGAAAAAGATGAGGAACTGGTGGAGGGAGCAAAACAGCTTGGCTTAGGTGGAAAGAGCACAGGCCTGGGATTCAGAGGACCTTGGTTCTAATCCCAGCTCCGCCACAAAGGCCTGGGAGTTAGAAGAGCCTGGGTCTAATCCCAGCTCTGCAACTTGTCTGCTGTGTCATCTTGGGCAACTCACTTCACTTCTCTGGGCCTCAGTTACCTCGTCTGTAAAATGGAGATTAAGACTGTGAGCCCCATGTGGGACAGGGACTTTGTCCAACCTGATTTCCTTGTCTCAGTGCCTGGCATACAATAAGCGCTTACCAAATACCTCAATTCTTCTTAATCAATCAATCAATCAATCAATCAATCAATCGTATTTATTGAGCGCTTACTATGTGCAGAGCACTGTACTAAGCGCTTGGGAAGTACAAATTGGCATCACATAGAGACAGTCCCTACCCAACAGTGGGCTCACAGTCTAAAAGGGGGAGACAGAGAACAGAACCAAACATACCAACAAAATAAAATAAGTAGGATAGAAATGTACAAGTAAAATAAATAAATAAATAGATAAATAGAGTAATAAATATGTACAACCATATATACATATATACAGGTGCTGTGGGGAAGGGAAGGAGGTAAGACGGGAGGATGGAGAGGGGGACGAGGGGGAGAGGAAAGAAGGGGCTCAGTCTGGGAAGGCCTCCTGGAGGAGGTGAGCTCTCAGCAGGGCCTTGAAGGGAGGAAGAGAGCTAGCTTGGCGGATGGGCAGAGGGAGGGCATTCCAGGCCCGGGGGATGACGTGGGCCGGGGGTCGATGGCGGGACAGGCGAGAGCGAGGTACAGTGAGGAGATTAGTGGTGGAGGAGCGGAGGGTGCGGGCTGGGCAGTAGAAGGAGAGAAGGGAGGTGAGGTAGGAGGGGGCGAGGTGATGGACAGCCTTGAAGCCCAGGGTGAGGAGTTTCTGCTTGATGCGCAGATTGATCGGTAGCCATTGGAGGTTTTTGAGGAGGGGAGTAATATGTCCAGAGCGTTTCTGGACAAAGATAATCCGGGCAGCAGCATGAAGTATGGATTGAAGTGGAGAGAGACACGAGGATGGGAGATCAGAGAGAAGGCTAGTGCAGTAATTATTAATTATTATAGGCTTAATTATTATAGGCTTGTAACACTGGAAAATGTTTTCACCGAAATGCAAAATTATGGAAAAAATGCAAAATCTAACATGCTGAAAGTAGCACACTTCCTGATTAGGCTGGTTTTCCCCACTGTGGAAGCTCTCAGGGCAGGAGAGAAAGAAGACAGTAAGGAGGCAAACAGCGTGGTCTAGTGGAAAGAGGCCGGGACTGGGAGTCAGAGGACTTGGGTTCTAATTCCTCTCTCATGTGTGACCTGGGGCAAGCCATTTCGCTTCTCCAGGCCTCAGTTCCCTCATCTGTAAAATGGGGAGGAAGACCGTGAGCCCCAAAGGGACTGGGATTGTGTCCAACTTGATGACCCCCCAGTGCTTAGTACAGTGCCTGGCACTTTGTAAGCACTTAACAAATACCACTTAAAAAAGAAGACAGGGAGAGAAAGGACTGGTGTGAGATGCTCATATTTACTGAGCGCTTACTGTGTGCCAAGCATTGAATGCAGGGCCTCCGGGATGAGGAGAGAAAGAGCTAGATGGGTAACAACGGGAAGATGAAATAATGAAGGGGAAGAGAGAACAGGCAGAGGAAAGGGAAAGATTGTCGTCCGTCTCTTTCCCTCTGAGATTCTCCTTTTGGGTGCACATTTCAATTAAAACATGACCTTTTTATTTTCTCCCCTTTCTGCCTTTTCCCTCCCCCTGAATGCCTCTTTCCTTCTCCTCCCCGCTCCCCAATTCCACAACCTGTCTGGCCTCCCCGAGCCTAAGGCATACATACTCCAGCCAAGAAACCCAGCCTTGAAATGCCTCAGATTTACCATCAGTCATGGTGCGGACCAGTGATTTTTGACATTCAGAGAAAGCAACAACCTTCCTATGGAAGCAGAATGGAACAAAGGAAATGCTGACATTGAGCATAGGCAAAAAGATGTGTCTAATTAGTGGGATGGGTAGAGGAGAAGGGGGATTTGAATGTCAAGGGAGTTTTACCTGTACATATCTATTCTATTTTTTTTTGTTAGTATGTTTGGTTTTGTTCTCTGTCTCCCCCTTTTAGACTGTGAGCCCACTGTTGGGTAGGAACTGTCTCTATATGTTGCCAACCTGTATTTCCCAAGCGCTTAGTACAGTGCTCTGCACACAGTAAGCACTCAATAAATACGATTGATTGATTTTGCTTTCTGTACACCTCATCAGATGAGATTTCCTGTTAGAGGTGGGAGATATTGATTGAGCTGACAAGCAGAGAGGTGGATTGTGATTCCTAGGTGTAAGGGGGAGAGTCAGCTGCTGAAGAGAACTTTAACATGTTGAAGAACTCATTAGCGGGTGTTGGCTGGGTTATAGTATGGGGATTTGAATGTCAAGGAAGTTTTGCTTCTGTTACACCTGAGTTGAGACTTCCTGTTAGAGCTGGCTCTACCAGAGGTACTGAATCAGCTGACAAATAGAGAGGAGGATTGCAATTCCTCGGTGTAAATCCGATGAGGAAGGGAGTTCTAGTGGTTTGACGAACTCAGGGAAATAGCCTGGGAGAAAAGTGGGACTTTCAGAGCCTAAGAAGGATTGATGTGTCATCATCTGTTCTTTGCCAGGGCTAAATCGGGAGAGGATGCGGTACTGAAACTCCAAGGATAAAAGGAGGTTTTTTATGTAGGAGATGTCCCAAATGAAAATCAGTTTTACTTATATAGTCTCCTTACCAGGGCTTCATCAGGTGTGTCCCAATTTCCTTATCGATTTCTTAGAAGCGGATCTACGATGATAATCTGTAAAATCAAGATGTAAGCATCTTTAAAGTCAGAAAGCTCTGTGTGTGTGTGTGTACATATATACATATATAGTAGATACATATTTTAGATGATTGAGATATATGTATATATAGCTGAGCTATATGAGCTATATTTTAGATTGAGATATATATAAAGTGTATATATATAGGATGATGATGGTGTTGAAGGTAACACTCATGAGCTATATTTTAGATGATTGAGATATAAATTATATAAATATATATGAGCTATATTTTAGATTGAGATATATAAAGTATATAAAATATATATAAAGATATATAAAGTATATATATAAAGTATATATCTCAGTCTAAAATATAGCTCATATATTTATATGATTTATATCTCCATCTTCTAAAATATCATAGCTCATGAGTGTTATCTTCAACATCGTCATCGTCATCATCATTGTCAGTATTTGTGGAGCTTCTTAACTTTTTATAAAGGCATTGTACAAGTCGCTTAATAATTGTGGTATTTGTTAAGCCCTTACTATGTGCCCGGCACTGTACTAAGCACTGGGAGTACAGTGACCGCAAAACTGACTTTTCTTTAAGGGACCTGTGTGGAATATTTAATTTATATATATTAACCTGCTCCCAGACCTTTTCTCAAAGGGAGGATCACCTGAAATCAGTCAGTGGTATTTACTGGGCTCTTACTGTGTCCTGAGCACTGTGCTAAGTGCTTGAGAGAGGACAGTACAAGCGTTGGTAGACACATTCCCTACCACAACGAGCTTACAGTCTAGAGGGGGAGATACACCTTAATATAAATAATCAAGCGCATTAATTAAGCGCTTAAGTGTGTGCTGAGCACTGGACTAAGCGCTTGAGAGAAGACAACCCAGTGGAGCTGTTAGGCATGTTTCTTGCCCACAACGACTTTACAATCTACAAGAGGCATTTAGCTGTCCAGTACCTCATTCAAGCACTGTAACTAAGAGGACTGAGTTTTAGGATGAGGGAAGAGTCACTCCTCCAAAGGCTGGATTCCCTGAAGCACCCCTTAAACGCTCAGACAGAAGCACACATTCATTCATTCATTCATCATATTTACTGAGCGCTTACTGTGTGCAGAGCACTGTACAAAGCGCTTGGGAAGTACAAGTTGGCAACATATAGAGACGGTCCCTACCCAACAGTGGGTTCACAGTCTAGAAGGGGGAGACAAACAACAAAACAAAACTTGTGGACAGGTGTCACACATACATCTACGCTCCCAGAATTCCCTCTGCAGACTCTCCCTCCCGAGAGCACCCAAATTCCCCTTTCACAGCTCCAAGGATTTTCAGAGGGTTTCAGAAAACTGGAACCCATCCTGGAAACAAGGATTTGAAAGTGCCCTAAATGCACAAACATTCACAAACCTCCAACGGCAGCGAGGTCAGGGGACGGTATCGAAGGAAAGGAGAACCAATGTCGAAGTGGTTGCTACGTGCCGAGCACTTGCAAAACCCCAGAAAAGCTGCAGTTCAGTGTTCCACCCTTAAACACATGAGGCTTACAGTCTAAGCGGGAGGGAGAACACGTATTGAATCCCCATTTTCAGATGCGGAAACTGAGGCACAGAGAAGTTAAACGGCTTGTGCAAGATCATACCGTAAGCAAGTGGGAAGCAGCATGGTCTAATGGGTAGAACACAACCTGGGGGTCAGAGGATGTGGGTTCTAATCCCGGCTCCCCTGCTTGTCTGCTGTGTGACCTTGGGCACACACTAATTTGGGCCTCAGTTTCCTTTACTGCAAAATGGGGATTCAGTACGTGTCCTCTCTCCTTGGACTGTGAGCCCCATGTGACACGGGGACTATATCTGGCCTGATTTAACTTGTAGCTGCCCCAGTGCTCAGAACAGTGCTTTATCCACGAGCACGGGCTTCGGAGTCAGAGGTCATGGGTTCGAATCTCGGCTCCACCACGTCTGCCGTGTGACATTGGGCAAGTCATTTAACTTCTCTGGGCCTCAGTTCCCTCATCTGTAAAATGGGGATTGAGACTGTGAGCCCCATGTGGGACAGGAACTGTGTCCAACCCTATTTGCTTGTATCCATCCCAGTGCTTAGTACAGTGTCTGGCACACAGTAAGTGCTTAACAAATACTATTATTATTATTATTATTATGAGCTAATCAGGTTACATCAGTTACCTTGTCTGTAAAATGGGGATGAAGACTGTGAGCCCCACGTGGGACAACTTGATCACCTTGTATCCCCCCAGAGCTTATAACAGTGCTTTGCACATAGTAAGTACTTAACAAATGCCATCATTATTATTGTTATTATTATCCATAGTAAATGCTTAACAAATATCATTAAAAAAATAGCAGAGCCAGGATTAGAACCAAGTCTCCTGCTTCCCAGGCCGGGGCTCTTTCCACTAGACCACACTGCTCCCAAAAGGAGAAAGAGTAAAACATATAAAGAGAAGCAGCGTGGCTCAGTGGAAAGGGCCCGGGCTTGGGAGTCAGAGGTCATGGGTTCTAATCCCGGCTCCGCCGCTTGTCAGGTGTGTGACTTTGGGCAAGTCGCTTAAATTATCTGTGCTTCAATTCCCTCGTCTGTAAAACAGGGATTAAGACTGTGAGCCCCACATGGGACAACCTGATTTCCTTGTATTCCCCCCTATCACTTAGAATAGTGCTTGGCACATAGTAAGCGCTTAACGAATACCATTGTTATTATTATTGTATTGTGAGAAGCAGCGTGGCTCAGTGGAAAGAGCATGGACTTTGGAGTCAGAGGCCATGGGTTCAAATCCAGGCTCTGCCAGTTGTCAGCTGTGTGACTTTGGGCAAGTCACTTAACTTCTCTGTGCCTCAGTTACCTCATCTGTAAAATGGTGATGAAGACTGTGAGCCCCATGTGGGACAACCTGATCACCTTGTAACCTCCCCAACACTTAGAACAGTACTTTGCACATAGTAAGTGCTTAACAAATTCCATCATCATAATAATAATTACTATTATTATAAAAAGGCGAGTCAGTGGGAAGAGTGGGAAAAGAAGAAGAATTTTTCTGATCCGTATCTACCCTGGAGACCCTCTCCCAGCTCTTTCTCCCTTTTCACTCTTACCCTCCTCACCCTCATGTTCCCCTGGGGACATATACACAACTTGGGAAAGGGTTTTTTTAAAACGTATTTTTTATGGTATTTGTTAAGCGCTTACTATGTGCCAGACACTGCACTAAGAACCAGGGTAGAGAGAAGCTGGAGAGTCGTCCCCATCCCGCTGCTGGAACACCCACTCTCTCTCTCCTCTTGTGGATTCACTGTCTGTCACTCCAGAAAAAAAAAAAAAAATAATAATGGCATTTGTTAAGCACTTACTATGTGCAAAGCACTGTTCTAAGTGTTGGGGGGGATACAAGGTGATCAGGCTGTCCCACATGGGGCTCACAGTCTTCATCCCCATTTTACAGATGAGGTAACTGAGGCTCCGAGAAGTTAAGTGACTTGCCCAAGGTCACACAGCAGACCTCTGAAGGGCTCTGTCCCGAGAAGATGCCCTCTTATCTTTCCGGAACGCCCTCCACTCCTTTCCCGAAGCAGTCTGAATCACCCCTGAGCCCATTCCTATGTCAATACAGCATTGTCCACTGTGAGTAAAGACACCACCCCGCCCCAGCCTCCGCTGACTCTGGAGATACTACCCACCAAGACCTGGAATATCATTCATTCAGTGGTATTTATTGAGCGCTTACTGTGTGCAAAGCACTGTACTAAGTGCTTGGGAGAGGACAATATAACAATAAACGGACACATTCCCTGCCCACAACGAGCTTACAGTCTGGGGAAGGGGTGGCGAAGACACAGGGAACTAGAAGCTCTGCCCCCCACTCCAAATTTCATCTAAGGCCCATCCCTTACCTACAACACACACGCCGAGGAGCACTGTTGCCTAGGGAATAGAGCATGGATCTGAGATTGAGAAGGGCCTGGGTTCTTATATCCCTTGTCTGCCGCGTGACCTTGGGCAAGTCACTTCACTTCTCTGGGCCTCAGTTCCCTCATCTGTAAAATGGGGATTGAGACTATGAGCCCCACGTGGGACAGGGACTGTGTCCAACCCGATTTGCTCGTATCCATCCCAGTGCTTAGCCCAGTGTCTGGCACATAGTAAGTGCTTAACAAATACTATCATTATTATTATTATCAGCTAATCAGGTTGGATCCAGTCCTGTCCCACATGTGGTTCACCATCTTCATCCCCATTTTGCAGCTGACTTCACTGAGGCCCAGAGAAGTGAAGTGACTTTCCTTAGGTCGCGTAGCAGACAAGTGGCAGAGTTGGAATTAGAACCCATGACCTTATGACTCTCAGGCCCATGCTCTATCCACTATGCCATGCTATTCTTGTATTTGTCCCAATGCTTAAGACGGCGCCTGGCGTATAGTAAGCACTTAACGAATATCATAAAAGAAACACACACATGTGTTTGACCCCTGGTCAAATTTTGGCTTCCAGATTCTTTCAAATTCCCCGCTCTCTCCCTTGGAATTAAAAAAGACAAAGCAAAAACAGCTTCATCAGGTATATGCCAGTCTCCTCCCCTCAAGCATCCGAACATCCCCAAACTTACCCGGCTGATTTCCCCGTGCGACGAACTTCAAGAAGGAACTGGCTTCGTTCTCCCTTTCTTGTATCCAGTGGACAGAGTGTATCCGGAAACACCCTCTGTAGCCCTGCCAACTCCCCGAGAATCCCAGCGATCCCCAGTGGAGCAGGAGTCTGACTGGCAGAGGAGGAGGAGGAGGAGGCAAGGTGTGGTTGGGGTTGGAGAATTTGGCTGCGGTTGATTGGGTGCAACATCTTTCTTCTACCTGCCCTTGTCCCTGATTAATCAGTCAATCGTATTTATTGAGCACTTACTGTGTGCAGAGTACTTGTCCTTGGCCCTGATTTGCATCACTTATCAGGAGTCTGTGGTTGAGTCTGCCCTGGCCTAACCCTGCTCAGGGGAAAAAAGAACATGGAGGCAAGGGGTGTGTCTCTTTAGTGGGGGGTTGTCCTCTCTCAAGTGCTTTCCACATAGTAAGTGCTCAATAAATGATTGAATCAATCAGTCAGTCAATCGTATTTATTGAGCGCTTACTGTGTACAGAGCACTGTACTGCAGAGCGCTTGGGAAGTACAAGTTGGCAACATATAGAGACAGTCCCTACCCAACAGTGGGCTCTCATTCTAGAATGAATGACTGAATGAATGAATAGTAATAATACTGCTAATAATAGGGGCTTGTTTAGCGCTTACCACACTGTACTAAGCGCTGGGGTGGCTACATGCAAGTTGGGTTGGACACAGTCCTTGTCCAGCGTGGGGCCCACAGTCTCAATCCCCACATTATAGATGAGGTAACCGAGGCCCAGAGAAGTGACTTGACCAAGATCACACAGAATGATGATGATGATGGCATTTATTAAGCGCTTACTATGTGCAAAGCACTGTTCTAAGCACTGGGGAGGTTACAGGGTGATCAGGTTGTCCCACGGGGCTCACCGTCTTAATCCTCATTTTCCAGATGAGGTCACTGAGGCCCAGAGAAGTGGAGTGAATTGCTCGAAGTCACACAGCTGACAACTGGCAGAGATGGGATTTGAACCCATGACCTCTGACTCCACAGCCCGGGCTCTATCCCCTAGGCCAGTGGTTCTCTAGCCACCTAAATGAGGAAAACTTTCTCCTCAAAAGGAGAATCAACCAATCAAGCAGTGGTTTTTCTTGAGCCCTTACTGTGTGCAGAGCACTGTACTGTTTGGGAGAGTACAATATAATAGACACATTCCCTGCCTACCAAGAGCTTACAGTCTAGAGAAGTGGCCTTCCCCTGGCAAAGGGAATGGGAAGGCTCTCAGACTTCAAGGTACACTGATCTTGGCCCGATATCAATTAGTGGTATTTAATAATAATATAATAATAATAATGGCATTTATTAAGCACTTACTATGTGCCAAGCACTGTTCTAAGCGCTGGGGAGGTTACAAGGTGATCAGGTTGTCCCACGGGGGGCTCACAGTCTTAATCCCCATTTTCCAGATGAGGTCACTGAGGCACAGAGAATTGAAGTGACTTGCCCAAAGTCACACAGCTGACAAGTGGTGGAGCCGGGAATTGAACCCATGACCTCTGACTCCAAAGCCCGGGCTCTTTCCACTGAGCCACGCTGCTTCTCTAATAAACACTATTTATTGAGTGCTTACTGTGTGCAGAGCACTGTACTAAGCCCTTGAGAGAGGACGATGGGACAGAGTTGGTAGACACATTCCCTGCCCACAGTGAGTTTACTGTCTAGAGAGGAGACAAATGTTAATCATTGGTGTTTATTGAGCATTTACTGTGTGCAGAGCACTGTACTAAGAGCTCGGGAGAGGACAGTAGAAGAGTATAACAGAGTAGGGGGTAAGTCGTGTGGACCCTGAGTGCCCTGACCCCCTGCTTGACTCTGGGCCCACAGAGGTTTTTCCCCCTCCTTCCCTTCATCAAAAGGACCTGGGTTCTAATCCCAACTGCGCCACTTTTCTGCTGTGTGAAGTTGGCCAAGTCACTTCACTTCTCTGGGCCTCAGGTCCCTTATCTAGTCCGTAATGAGCAGGGGACGTATCTGCTAATTCTGTTGTACTTTCCCAAGTGCTTAGTACAATGCTCTACATACATTGAGCACTCATCCATCTTGCTGCCAAACCCCCACCCACGTCCTGCCTCTGGCCTCCCTCTCTCCTCATATCCATCAGACAATGACTCTCTCACCTCTTAAAAGCCTTGAGGCCTTCTCCGATTTCCCTCTTCTCCCACTCCCTTCTGGGCCACCTGCTCCCTTTATTCATTCCCCGCTGGCAGCCCCGCACCACTTATGTCCGTATCTGTAATCTCTATGTATTTCTGTTAATGTCTGTCTCCCCCTCTAGACTGTAAGCTCGTTGTGGAAAGGGAATGTGTCTGTTTATTGTTAGATTGTACTCTCCCAAGGGCTTAGTACAGTGCTCTGCATAAAATAAGCACTCAACAAATACGAGTGAATGAGTGAATGAATGAAAATATTGTTGCGGAACAATATTTTGCCTCTACTTGCAGTGTATTTTTACACACACACACACACACACACACACACACACACACACACACACACATTTACATGTAAGACTAATGTGTTAAGCAATTATTATGTGCCAAGCACCATAGGAGATAAAATGCAGTCACCTCAGACACAGTTTCTATCCCACATAAGAATAATAATAATAATAATGGCATTTATTAAGCGCTTACTATGTACAAAGCACTGTTCTAAGAGCTGGGGAGGTTACAGGGTGATCAGGGTGTCCCACAGGGGGCTCACAGTCTTAATCCTTATCTTACAGATGAGGGAACTGAGGCACAGAGAAGTGAAGCAACTTGCCCACAGTCACGCAGCTGACAATTGGCAGAGCTGGGATTTGAACCCATGACCTCTGACTCCAAAGCCCGGGCTCTTTCCACTGATCCACGCACATGGGGCTCACTGCCTAGGACAGAGAAATAACAGGGACTTTATCCCCATTCTACAGTTGAGAAAGCTGAGGGCCCAAGAAGTGAAGTGATTGGCCCGAAGTCACACAGCAGGCAGGTGGCAGAGCTGGGATTAGAACCCAGCTCCTCTGATTCCCTGTATTTCTGTTTGTCCTTATACTGTACTTTCCCAAGTGATTAGCCCAGATGGTGGGAGAGTAAGGAAGGAGAGAGAGAGATGTATATGAATGTCTTTCTCCCCCTCTAGACTATATGCTGATTGTGGGAAGGGAATGCGTCTGTTTATTGTTCTAGCGTACTCTCCCAAGGGCTTAGTTCAGTGCTCTGCACATAGTAAGCGCTCAACAAATAAGATTGATTGAATGAATGAATGAATGAAAGAGAGTGATAGAGAATGAGTCCTCCCCATCCCCCCCACCTTACCCCCTTCCCCTCCCCACAGCACTTGTATATATTTGTACAGATTTATTACTCTATTTATTTTACTTGTACATATTTACTGCTCTATTTATTTTGTTAATGATGTGCATGTAGCTGTAATTCTATTTATCCTGTCAGTTTTGACACCTGTCCATATGTTTTGTTTTGTTATCTGTCTCCCCCTTTAGACTGTGAGCCCCTTGTTGGGTAGGGACCGCCTCCATATGTTGCCGACTTGTACTTTCCAAGTGCTTAGTACAGTGCTCTGCACACAGTAAGTGCTCAATAAATAGGATTGAATGAATGAAGAAATGTCTTCCACGTTCAAACATGACGGCTGACTGTGAGATTTCCCTCCCATTTGTGATCGTGGTAGAAAAGACCATCTGTACTTCACCGTAGACACCTAGATAAGTAAGACTTCTCTACTGACCTCTCGGTTAATAGAGGGAAGCAATTTGTGTCTGCCCAGACCCCTGCGGACTCCTCAGAGAAATTCCGGGGAAAGTTTCTCCTGCCTTCCCAGAGACCACAGAACCACAGGGGCCATCTGAGCCGCAGCTGGACATTTCAGAAGTTACTCAGTCTTTTGAGTGAGCACAAAAAAGCAGTATAACAGACACATTTCCTGCCCACAATGAGCTTACAGTCTGGAGAGGGAGACGGACAGTAATAGAAACAAATTAAGGATATGGAAATAAGTGCTGAGGAGTTGGGAGGTGGGGTGGTTGAAGGGAGCAAGTCAGGGTGACGCAGAAGGGGAAAGGAGAGCTTAGTCGGGGAAGCCCTCTTGGAGGAGATGGCTTTGAAGAGGGAGAGAGGCATTGCTTGTCAGGTATGAAGAGGAAGGGCATTCCAGGCCAGAGGCAGGACGAAAGCGAGTGGTCGGCTGCGAGAGACACGAGATTGAGGTACAGTGATGATTGGTATTAGAGGAGCAAAGCGCGCGGGCTGGGTTGGAGTAGTAAAGTAGTAAGGTGAGGTAGGAGAGGGCAGAGGTGATTGAGGGTTTTAAAGCTGATGGTGAGGGCAAAATTTACAGAATGGGCCGGGGACGACAGGGGAGAGACATTTGGTGAGGAAGAGAAGAAAGTTCCTCCCATAGCCCTCAGCACGGTAGTCTTCAGAAGGGAAGCAGAGTGGTCTGGTGGGTAGAACACCGACTGTGATCCAGGAGGACCTGGGTTCTAATCCCGGCTCCACCACGTGTCTACTGTGTGACCTTGGGCAAGTCACTTCTCTTCTCTGGGCCTAAGTGACCTCATCCGTAAAATGGGGGTTATATGTCACCAACTTGTACTTCCCAAGCGCTTAGTACAGTGCTCTGCACACAGTAAGCGCTCAATAAATACGATTGAATGAAGACTGTGAGCCCCATGTGGGACAGGGACAGTGTCTAACCTGATTGGCTTGCATCTCCTCCAGCGCTTCGTAGAGAAGCGCTGAACACATAGCACCAGGAAAAAACAAAAAAAATGAGTCAACCTCCTGTATTCTCCAGCAAGTTCAGGCGGTCTTTCCCAAGCTTCTCCGGGAAGTCAAACCAAGTGGGAAACTGCTGACTTGCAGCTGGCTTTGGAGAGGGCTTTGCCCTGCATGTTCAGGTGTGGCATCTGCTCCAGACTGCTCAGTGGGGATGCCTCAACAGCAAATGGGTGGTTATTCTGTGAAGAAACACTGAGGCCTGGACTCTAAGCTTCCTGTGAGCAGGAATCGGTGCCTGCATGGCCTACCGGCCGGAGCCCACGCTTGGGGATCAGATTCTGGGTTCTTATCCCGGTCCGCACCTTCCCCGCTGTGTGCCCTTGGGCAAGTCACTTGGCTTCTCTCGGCCTCAGTTCCCTCATCTGGAAAACGGGGATTAAGACTGTGAGCCCGGTGTGGGACGGGGACGACGTCCAACCTGATTAGCTTGTCTCTAATAATAATAATAATGATAATAATGATGACATTAACCGCCTACTATGTGCAAAGCACTGTTCTAAGAGCTGGGAAAATTATAGGGTGATTGGGTTGTCCCACATGGGGCTCACATTAAGTCCCATTTTACAGATGAGGTAACTGAGGCACAGAGTAGTTAAGTGACTTGCCCAAAGTCACACAGCTGACAATTGGCGGAGCCGGAATTTGTACCCATGAGCTCTGACTCCAAAGCCCGGGCTCTTTCCACTGAGCCACGCTGCCCCAATGCTTAGAGCAGTGCTTGACACATAGTAAGCACTTAACAAATGCCATCATCATTATTACCAACTCTTCTTTATGGTATTTGTTAAGCGTGTACTATGTGCCCAACACTGTTTTAAGCGCCGAGGTAGGTAAAAGCGAATTAGGTCAGATACAGTCCCTTTCCTGCACGGGTTTTACAGGCTAAGCAGGCAGGAGAACAGGAATGACATCCCCATTTTATTAATTAATTCATTCAATCAATTGTATTTATTGAGTACTTACTGTGTGCAGAGCACTGTACTAAGCGCTTGGGAAGTCCAAGTTGGCAACATATAGAGACGGTCCCTACCCAACAACAGGCTCACAGTCTAGAAGGGGGAGACAGACAATAAAACAAAACATATTAACAAAATAAGAGGAATAGAATAAATATGTACAAATAAAATAGAGTAATAAATCCGTACAAACATATATACATATATACAGGTGCTGTGGGGAGGGGAAGGAGGTAAGGCGGGGGGATGGGGAGGGGGAGGAAGGGGAGAGGAAGGAGGGGGCTCAGTCTGGGAAGGCCTCCTGGAGGAGGTGAGCTCTCAGTAGGGCTTTGAGGGGAGGTGAAGAACAGTTGAAGAAACTGAGGGACGGAGAAGTGAAGTGACTTGTCCACGGTCACACAAGGGCTCGGCAGGCCCGGGCTCTTTCCAGTAGGCCACACAGCTTCTAGGCCGCGCACCACTTCCGTAGTGTCGTCTCCCAAGTACTCTGGACATAGAAAGCACTCCGGAAATACCACTGATTGATTGATATGTGGTGCCGTATTAGGGCAAACCGCGTTCCCTGCCCAGAAGCTTACAGTCGAGAGGCACTAGCTCCAGAAATCCGCCCAAGATGGGCTGCCGTTACAGACTCGGTGGGGAGGGGCTGACGAGATTATTCTCCGATAGTCTCAATTGCCAGCAGGCCAAATTAGCCTGCTGAACCCATGGTTCTCCTCCCTATGGCTCCAGTCCAGTGTTTGGGAGGCTTAGGTGAGACCAATTCAGTAATTCCTTTTGTTTTTTTTTTTTTTTTTTTTTAAAATGGTATTTGTTAAGCGCTTACTATGTGCCAGGCACTGTAGTAAGCACTGGGGGGGTGGATACAAGTTAATCAGGTTGGACACAGCCCCAGTCCCACCTGGGGCTCGCAGTCATCATTCCCATTTTACAGGTGAGGTCACGGAGCCCCAAAGAGGTAGAGAGACCGGCCCAAGGTCCCGTAGCAGACAATTGGCGGAGTGGGGATTAGAACCCAGGTCCTTCTGACTTCCAAGCCCAGGCTCTATCCAGTCAGCTTACCCCTTCCTACCTCACATCACTGATCTCCCGCTCCAGCCCAGCCCACTCACTCTGCTCCTCTAGTGCCATCTCCCCCAGTGGACCCCAGTCTCGCCTATCTCGCCGCCGACCCCTTTCCCACGTCCTCCCCCTTCATAATAATAATAATATCATTTATTAAGCACTTACTATGTGCAAAGCACTGTTCTAAGCACTGGGGAGGTTACAAGGTGATCAGGTTGTCCCACGGGGGCTCACAGGCTTAATCACCATTTTACAGATGAGGGAACTGAGGCACAGAGAAGTGAAGTGACTTATCCAAAGTCACACAGCTGACAACTGACGGAGCTGGGATTTGAACCCCTGACCTCTGACTCCCAAGCCCGGGCTCTCTCCACTGAGCCACGCTGCTTCATATACACCAGGCCACCCCTCTCTCCACCTTCAAAGCATTATTAAGGTCACATCACCTCCAAGAGGCCCTCCCTGATTAAACCTTCTTTTCCCTGCCTTGCTCTCCATTCTGCGTGTTCTACACACTTGGCTCTGTGACCTCTGGGCGTTTGATATTGGCCCCGTCCACCAACCCCACAGCACTCATGTCCATAACTTTACATACTCTAAATTCCCAGTGGAAAGAGCACGGGCTTTGGAGTCAGAGGTCAGGGGTTCAAATCCCGGCTCTGCCAACTGTCAGCTGTGTGACTTTGGGCAAGTCACTTAACTTCTCTGTGCCTCGGTTATCTCATCTGTAAAATGGGGATTAAGACTGTGAGCCTCCCCCCCCCCCCCCCACTTGGGACAACCTGATCACCGTGTAACCTCCCCAGCTCTTAGAACAGTGCTTTGCACATAGTAAGCGCTTAGCAAATACCATTATTATTATTATTATCATCATTATTATTTTATTCATATCAATATCAGTCTCCCCCTCTGGACTGTAAGCTCCGCGTGGGCCGGGAACGTGTCTGCTAATTCTGCTGTATTGTCTCCCTCACATTGTACGGGAGAGGGAGAACAGCATGGCGCAGTGGCTAGAGCCAGGGCTTGGGAGTTAGAAGGTCATGGGTTCTAATCCCAGCTCCGCCACTTGTCTGCTGTGTGGCCCTGGGCAAGTCACTTCACTTCTCTGGGCTTCAGTGACCCCGTCTATTAAATGGGGAGTTAAGACTGTGAGCCCATGCGGGACAGGGTCCGCGTCCAGCCCAATTTGCTTGTATTCACCCCAGTGGTTAGGACGGTGCCTGGCACATCATAAGCGCTTCACAAATACCACAGTTCTTAATATTATAGTGATCTGCATGTTGTAAGTGCTCAGTAAATACCATCGATCGATTGTTTGATGTTGGGTCGTAGTTCAACCCCTTTGCCTCTGGATGGGTCGAAGGGCTAGGATGCCCAGAAAGACCTGTAAGTGTCTTGCGTTTGTCACATAATGTTAAATGAGGTGCAGAGGGATTGAGATCTGCCTCTGTAGCACTCTTAGAAAGAGGAAAGAGGCCCGGGTATTTGAGCACAATTGGCAAAGACCAGTCTGAGATGCCTGTACCTCATTTGGGAATCACTACTAGCTTTTATCAGAATTAATTTGGGTGATCTGGTTTTTGTTGTTTGGGTTTGGGGCTGTGCCATACCTTTTTTTTTGTCAATTTTCCTATTTTACGTATGACTGTAGTCAGTGCCTGTTGTTGGGTAGGGACAGTGCCCTGCACACAGTAAGCACGCAATAAATATGATTGGTTGAATGAATAAACCAAACACCTCTTATGCAAATCCCACCCCCATCGCGGATGCAGGAGGAGTTCCTTGAGAGGGTTGGGTTGGCCTTGGCAGCTTCCAGGTGATGACTTGGTCACTTGAGCGTCCATAAATCATGCCCATCGTGACACGAGCGTCACCCTTTCCAGAGCAGTTTTCCAGATTCTGGAATGTTCTCAATTCACCCAGGCTATTCCACCCCCCGACCACCATCAGAAATCCAACAGGGCCCAGCTTGGCTCTGCGGAGTCAGGGGTTGGCCTGGCTGGACACAGATTGGCACGGATTCCTCCAACACAATCAATCATCAGCATTTTGATTTCGCAGTTCTTATCTCCTGTTGAGGTTCAAACCCTACCCAGCCCTGTAGCGTTCTTCCTAGTAGGAAGGCAAGATTGTCTTGTGACAGCAGTAATCTCTTATACCCTCCCATGGGCTTAGTACAGTGCTCTGCACACACTTAAGCGCTCAGTAAATACCGATGTTGACGACGAAGTGTAGTATTGCCAGATCTTTTTGAGCGAGAAAGAATAACCATTTTTATTGAGAGAGATGGACCAGTCCTCTAGATTATAAAATCGTTGTGGACAGGGAATGCGTCTGTTTATTGTTCTGTTGTAATCTCCCGAGCACTCATTATAGTGCTCTGCACACACTAAGTGCTCAATAAATAATAACGATGGTATTTGTTAAGCGCTTACTATGTACCAAGCACTGTTGTAAGCGCTGGCACTACTGGATGACTGGTGTATCTTACTGACGTAGATTCCTAGGTAAGGCTCCTATCTCAGTTGCCAAGGAACTCTCACAGCACCTGTATATATGTATATATGTTTGTACATATTTATTACTCTATTTATTTATTTTATTTGTACATATGTATTCTATTTATTTTATTTTGTTAGTATGTTTGGTTTTGCTCTCTGTCTCCCCCTTTCAGACTGTGAGCCCACTGTTGGGTAGGGACTGTCTCTATATGTTGCCAATTTGTACTTCCCAAGTGCTTAGTACAGTGCTCTGCACATGGTAAGCGCTCAATAAATACGATTGATCAATCAATCAATCAATCAATCAATCGTATTTATTGAGCGCTTACTATGTGCAGAGCACTGTACTAAGCGCTTGGGAAGTACAAATTGGCATCACATAGAGACAGTCCCTACCCAACAGTGGGCTCACAGTCTAAAAGGGGGAGACAGAGAACAGAACCAAACATACCAACAAAATAAAATAAGTAGGCTAGAAATGTACAAGTAAAATAAATAAATAAATAAATAGAGTAATAAATATGTACAACCATATATACATATATACAGGTGCTGTGGGGAAGGGAAGGAGGTAAGACGGGGGGATGGAGAGGGGGACGAGGGGGAGAGGAAAGAAGGGGCTCAGTCTGGGAAGGCCTCCTGGAGGAGGTGAGCTCTCAGCAGGGCCTTGAAGGGAGGAAGAGAGCTAGCTTGGCGGATGGGCAGAGGGAGGGCATTCCAGGCCCGGGGGATGACGTGGGCCGGGGGTCGACGGCGGGACAGGCGAGAGCGAGGTACAGTGAGGAGATTAGCGGTGGAGGAGCGGAGGGTGCGGGCTGGGCAGTAGAAGGAGAGAAGGGAGGTGAGGTAGGAGGGGGCGAGGTGATGGACAGCCTTGAAGCCCAGGGTGAGGAGTTTCTGTCTGATGCGCAGATTGATCGGTAGCCATTGGAGGTTTTTGAGGAGGGGAGTAATATGTCCAGAGCGTTTCTGGACAAAGATAATCCGGGCAGCAGCATGAAGTATGGATTGAAGTGGAGAGAGACACGAGGATGGGAGATCAGAGAGAAGGCTAGTGCAGTAGCTAGTGCTAGTGATGATGATGAAGATGATGGTTTAGGGGAGTCTAGGCAGTAAATATTCACTTCATTTCATCTTCTCTTTTTATACTAGAGTGGCTTTTAACTATCAAACAGTGGCATTTATTGAGTGCTTACGGTGTGCAAAGCGCTGTACGAAGTGCTCGGGAAAGTCCACAACAGCAGAATTAGCAGACATGTTCCCTGCCTAAAATGAGCTTCCAATCGAGAGGATCACCATTTTGCTTCTGTTATAACATGAGAATAATCACCACTACTAGTCAGAGCACAGACCTGGGACTCAGGAGCCGTGGGTTCTCATACCAACTCTACCACTCACCTGTGGTGCGACCTTGGGCAAGTCACTTAACTTCTCTGGGCCTCAGTGGTCTCAGGAGGTGTTTTGTTTTCAGGCACCGCTTTGTGTCACTGGTGACATTCGCTTGAGTTATCTGTGATGACCAAATCTTATTCATCTCTGCAAGAAAAAAACAGCATGGCCTAGTGGGTAGAGCACAGACTTGGAGTCAGAAGGACCTGGGTTCTAATCCCGGCTCCGCCACTGGCCTGCTGTGTGACCTTGGGCAAGTCAGTCACATCTCTGTGCTTCGGTGACCTTGTCTATAAAATGGGGATTCATTCATTCATTCAATCGAATTTATTGAGCGCTTACTGTGTGCAGAGCACTGGACTAAACGCTTGGCAAGTACAAGTCGGCAACATATAGAGACGGTCCCTACGCGATAATGGGCTCACAGTCTAGAAGGGGGAGACAGACAACAAAACATGTAGATGGGTGTCAGAATCATCAGAACAAATAGAATTAAAGCTATATGCACATCATTAACAAAATAAATACAATAGTAAATATGTATAAGTAAAATAAATAGAGTAATAAATCTGTACATATATATATACAAGTGCTGTGGGGAGGGGAAGGAGGTAGGGTGGGGGTGATGGGGAGGAGGAGAGGAAAAAGGGGGCTCAGTCTGGGAAGGCCTCCTAGAGGAGGTGAGCACTCAGTAGGGCTTTCAAGGGAGGAAGAGAGCCAGCTTGGCAGATGTGCGGAGGGAGGGAATTCCAGGCCAGGTGAAGGACGTGGGCTGGGGGTCGACGGCGGGACAGGGGAGAACGGCGTACAGTGAGGAGGTTAGTGGCAGAGGAGCGGAGGGTGTGGGATTAAGACTGTGAGCTCTATGTGGGACAGGGACTAGGTCCAACCTGATTAGCTTGTACCTACCCTAGCGCTTCGTACAGTGCCCGGACTATAAAAAAAAATGATAAAAAAGCGTTCATTTCAGTGGCCTGTTGAAATAAAATGCTTCATTTATAGGAAGTGTGGTCCTTGAAGTCAGCCCTTGGTTACGCATCATAGCCCCCACAATACTTATGGAAATAGTCTTATACTTGACTAGTTCTCCTATCTCTAATCTCTTTGGATGTCCATGCCCCCCTATAAACCGTAAGCCCCATGTGGACAGGAATCGTGTCTACCAACCCTGTTGCATCGTAGTAATAATAGTAATAATGGCATTTATTAAGTGCTTACTATGTGCAAAGCACTGTTCTAAGCATTGGGGAGGTTACGAGGTGATCAGGTTGTCCCACGGAGGGCTCACAGTCTTAATCCCCATTTTATAGATGAGGGAACTGAGGCACAGAGAAGTTAAGTGACCTGCCCAAAGTCACACAGCTGACAATTGGCAGAGCCAGGATTTGAACCCATGTCCTCTGACTCCAAAGCCCGGGCTCTTTCCACTGAGCCACACTGCTTCTCAAGCTTCGTACTTTTCCGAGCAGTTAGTACAGTGCTCTGCACACAGTAAGTACTCAGTAAATACTATTGATTGTTAAATTGGGATTGTCTGTTCTCCTTCTCCTTTACCTCTGTGAGCCCTGTGTCTGATCTGCTTGCATACATAGTATGCAATAATAAATATTATTATTATTGTTAGTAGTAATAGTAATAATAATCACATCAGCTCGGAAACTCTCAAGAATATGCAGAATACAACACTCGGGGGATAAGTCTTTGAGTGATTTTTTTTTCAGTTCTCTCCAAGTCTAACCAAAACTCCAAAGTTCTCCGTCAATGAATCAGTGACATGTGTTGAGCACTTCATGTTGACAGAGCACTGTAGTGAGCACTTGGGAGAATATGGTACAATAGGATTGGTAGACATGATCCCTGCCCATGAGGAGCTTACAGTCTACAGGGGGAGGCGGACAAAATGAACTGCAGATCAGGGAAATAGTAGAGTATAAGGCTATGGTCAAGAGAAACAGGGTGGCTCAGTGGAAAGAGCATGGACTTTGGAGTCAGTGGTCATGGGTTCAAATCCCGGGTCCGCCAGTTGTCAGCTGTGTGACTTTGGGGAAGTCACTTCACTTCTCTGGGCCTCAGTTACCTCATCTGTAAAATGGGGATTGACTGTGAGCCCTCCATGGGACAACCTGTTCACCCTGTAGCCTCCCCAGTGCTTAGAACGGTGCTGTGCACATAGTAAGCACTTAATAAATGCCATTATTATTATTATTAACTTCTGTGGTACTGGGGTGGGTATTAAAGTGTTGAAGCATATCAGTAGCGTCTCCATCACAGCCTTGACAGCGTTCCCACCAGTTGCTGAGACCTTGACCAGACCTAGAGAGAACAGGCAGCTTTACAAGTCAGGTTTTATTCGTGACAAGATAGAAGATTGATCGATTCATGACAAGTCGAATAGGTCAAAAATAGGTCTTTTCCCTTAATGCAGCATGTATGTGTTTGAGCCCACATTCTACATTGGAGAAGCAGCGTGGCTCAGCGGAAAGAACCTGGGCTTTGGAATCAGTGGTCATGGGTTCAAGTCCCGGATCCCCCAATTGTCAGCTGTGTGACTTTGGGCAAGTCACTTCACTTCTCTGTTCCTCAGTTAACTCATCTATAAAATGGGGATTAAGACTGTGAGCCCCCCGTGGGACAACCTGATCACCTTGTAACCTCCCCAGTGCTTAGAACAGTGCTTTGCACATAGTAAGTGCTTAATAAATGCCATCATCATTATTGTTATTCATTCATTCATTCAATCGTATTTATTGAGCACTTACTGTGTGCAGAGCACTGTACTAAGCGCTTGGGAAGTGCAACTTGGCAACATATAGAGACGGTCCCTACCCATTATTCCCCCAAAACACTTTGATATTCACCCCCTCCTCCACCCCCACTTACGTACGTATCATTAGGCTCTGTTGCTTTCCCTAACTGGAATTTATCAGCTGTACCTCTCCCCACTAGAAAAAAAAGAAAACACCCCCCCCCCAAAAAAAAAACCCCTCTTTTTTGTTTTTTTTTTTTAAGCAATTACTATTTACCAAGCTCTGTACTAAGCCCTGGGGTAGATACAATCTAATCAGGTCAGACATAGCCCCTGACCCACATAGGGCTCACAATCTTCATCCTCATTTGACAGGTGAGGGAACTGAGGCCCAGAGAAGTGCAGCGACTTGCCCTAGGTCACACAGCAGATGGATAGCGGAGTTGGGATTGGAACCCAGGTCCTTGTGACTCCTAAGCCCGGACTCTTCCTGCTAGGCCCTGCTGCTCTTCTCCTTGAGGGGAGGAATCATGTCTACCAACTCTCTTGCATTGCACTCTTCCAAGTGCTCTACACAGTAGGCGCTCAATAAATAATAATAATAATAATAATAATGGCATTTGTTAAGCGCTTACTATGTGCAAAGCACTGTTCTAAGCGCTGGGGGGGATACAATGTGATCAAGTTGTCCCACGTGGGGCTCACAGTCTTCATCCCCATTTTTACAGATGAGGGAACTGAGGCTCAGAGAAGTTAAGTGACTTGCCCAAGGTCACACAGCAGACTTGTGGTGGAGCCGGAATTCGAACCCACGACGTCTGACTCCAAAGCCCGGGCTCTTTCCACTGAGCCACGCTGCTTCTCTAAATAAATGCCATTGTTAGATTGGCTCCGCCAAGTGTCAGCTGTGTGACTTTGGGCAAGTCACGTAACTTCTCTGTGCCTCAGTTTCCTCATCTGTAAAATGGAGATTAAGACTGTGAGCCCCATTTGGGACAACCTGATCACCTTGTAACCTCCCCAGCACTTAAAACAGTGCTTTGCACATTGTAAGCGTGTAATAAATGCCATTATTATTATTATTGCCCAATCAGCAGCAAACGAGTGCTTTCAAAACAGAATTTGTCAGCAGGGTTGGGCTATGATTCAAAAAAGCCAATATGATGCAGGGAGGTAACAAAGGAGAATGACAAGCAGGAATCCAAAAAGGAGACCATTTCACTCTGCACTTCTCTGACCTTGATCAGAGTACTGGATTCCAGTTCTGTCAGTGCCGCTGAAAAATGATTGAGGAAATAGGAGAGGAAATTCATTCATTCAGTCATATTTATTGAGTGCTTACTAAGTGCAGAGCACTGTATGGAGAAGAAACACAAATGGAATAAAGAGTGTGATCTCCTGAGGGGTTGTTTTGTCAGGAGAACAGCAAGCTCAGGGATGAGAAAACAGTCATCAAACATATAAAGAAGTTTTGAATAAGCTACTGTTCACATTCTCTGATGTACTACAACCATAAAGAGGAAAGGGCTGAAAGTAAAGCAGGAAAGAGTTCCGTCATCAAACATTTAAAGAAGTTTTGAGTAAGCTGCTGTTCACTTATTCTCCGGTTGTACTACAACCATAAAGAGGAAATGGGCTGAACATAAAGAAGGAAAGAGTTCAGTTAGAAACAGAGAGGCAGTGTGGCCTAGTGGGAAGAACACAGCCTTAGAGTCAGAGGACTAGGGTTCTGATCCCGGCCCTGCCACGTGCCTGCTGTGTGACCTTAGATAAGTCACTTCACTTCTCAGTGCATGTTCCTCCCACCTGAAAAGTGGGGATTAAATATTTGTTCTCCCTCCCCCTTAGACTGTGAACCCCTTGTGGGACAGGGACTGTTTCCGACCTGACGATTTCGGACCTATCCCAGTGATTGGTGCAGTGTCTGGCACCCAGTAAATGCTTAACAAAGATGACAATTACTGTTATTGTTATTGTGAGGACAACAATAGACCCACAAACTCCCCAGGACAGGGGATTGGACCAGATGAACTCTTTCGGCTCCTATCATTGATGTGAGTCTATGACTTTGTTTGGAAACCATTTAATGGTTTCGTTTGTGCAAAGTATTGCAACACGGAAGTGAAGCTTGCGGTGCTTATTATACACACTCGTTAATGCTAATCTCCAGTTACGGTGAGCAGATTGCATTTCCTAGACCTACACACTCCCATATTGCTGCCGCTATCGTTACGCAATTCTTCTGTTTGTTGACAATATCCCTGCCTGACTCCTGTCACCAGGAAGGTTAAAACATTTTTATAGGCTCAGACTCCAGGCCACAGTTTTTAACTCGGTTCAAAAGACCCCTACGGATTCTTTCAAGGATCGGGGAAGCTTTGGCATGTATTAGGCCTTCCGCTGCCATCTTCTTTGAGTTGGGGGCAAGCCAGGATAATAAGAACGATAATTATTATTATACTCATGTATGCGTTAAGCACTTATTATGTGCCAAGCAGTGAGGAAGGTACCACCTAACCAGATCACAGTCCCTATCTCACGAGGAGACCAGGTTTTGAATCCCCATTTTCCCAATGAGGAAACTTGTGCTGAAATTCCCAAAGCATGTAGTTCATTTCCACACTAGGGAATTGGCCGTGGTGGTGGAATTGAAAGTTCGTTGTTAAGCGCTATCAGGTTAGACCCTGTCCCACATAGGAGTCACCGTCTAAGTTGGAGGGAGCAAGATTCAGCGCTTTAGTACAGTGCCTGGCACGTAGTGAGAGCTTAACAAGTACCAGAATAATTATTCATATTACTATTGAATCCTCATTTTAGAGATGAAGTAACTGGGGCATAGAGAAGTGAAATTACTTGCCCAAGGCCCCACAGCCAGCAGTGGTCCACTGATTATCAACCCTGGGCTCTTTCCACTAGGCCACGCTGGTCTCACTTCTGCCTAGAAATGTACCACATGGTCTGTGTCCGACTTGATTATCTTATGTCTGTCACGGTGCTTAGTATAGTGCTTTCCTTCATTCAATCATATTTATTGAGCACTTACTGTGTGCAGAGCACTGTACTAAGCGCTTGGGAAGTACAAGTTGGCAACATATAGAGACGGTCCCTACCCAACAGCGGGCTCACAGTGCTTGGGACCTAGTCGGTGCTTAACAAATAGTATTCTTCTTCTTCCTCTTCCTCCTCCTCCGCTTATTCAAGTTGAAATAAAGAAATGAAGACACTAGTGCCTCTCTCCCCCTCTAGACTGTAAGCTCACTGTGGGCAGGGAACGTGTCTACCACCTCTGTTATACTGCACTCTCCCAAGGGCTTAGTCCAGTGCTCTGCATACAGTAACTGCTCAATAAGTACCAGCGATGATGAGTAAGAACTCTTTATTACAGGCCGAGTACGTGTGAGTGCATTTGCCTTCGGCACATTAGTAGCCAAAGTAAACAGGACTGCTAGTAATATATTGCTTTTGAAACTGCTGAGCTTTATTTTCCCATTCATTCAATCGTATTTATTGAGAGCTTAAGTGTGCTGAGCACTGTACTAAGTGCTTGGGAAGTACAAGTTGGCAACACATGGAGACGGTCCCTACCCAACAACGGGCTCACAGTCTAGAAGGGGGAGACAGACAACAAAACATATTAACCAAATAAAATAAATAGAATAAATACGTACAAGTAAAATAAATATTCATTCATTCATTCAGTCGTATTTATTGAGCACTTACTGTGTGCAGAGCTCTGTACTAAGCGCTTGGGAAGCACAAGTTTGCAACATAATAGAGACATCTGTTGGAGGGTGGGTAATCTTAGGCAAATAAATAATAATTGCCTAAATAATCTTAGGCAAATAAAGGTAGTCTGCCAGGGTGTCCAGAATTACCAAACAATGGTACCTTGCCTCTTGCCTACAGCATGTTTATATCTGGCAGCAGCGCAGAAATCAAACCTCACACCCTTCATACCCTGAAAGGTTCCTGAGCAGATATACTTACCACTAGAAGCAATGTGGCCAAATGGAAAGGGAATGGCCCTGGGAATCAGAGGACCTGGGTTCTAATCCAGGCTCTGCCACTTGTCTGCTGTGTGACCTGGGGAATCACTTGGCTTCTTTGGGCCTCAGTGACCTCATCTGTAAAATGGGGATTAAAACTGTGAGCCCCCCGTGGGACAACCTGATAACCTTGTAACCTCCCCAGCGCTTAGAACAGTGCTTTGCAGAGTAAGCACTTAAAAAATACCATCATTATTATTATTATCATCTGTAAAATGGGAATTAAATCCTACTTAACAAATGCCATCATTATTATTATTATCATATGTAAAATGGGGATTAAATCCTACACCCTCCTACCTAGTCTGTGAGCCCCATGTGGGATGGGAACCGGTGTCCGACCTGAATATTTCGTATCTATCCCAGAGCTTAGAACAGTGCTTGTCACAGAGGAAGTGCTTGACAATAACAACGATAAGAAGGGTCATGATTGTCCAAGATTATGAGTGTCTGGAGAGCCCCAGAACCTGTAAAGAAAGAGGCCTTCGGACCGTAGCGTTAGAAATCACGTAAGCTCGTCCTCTAAACCGTAAGCTTCTTATGGCCAGGGAGTGTGTCTGCTAATTCTGTTGTATTGTACTCTCCCAAGCGCTTAGTACAGTGCTGTACACATAGTAAGCACTCAAAGAATATGATTGATAGATTGATAGATCGTGAACTTGGAGAAGCAGTGCAGCCTAATGGAAAGAGCACAGGCCCGAGAGGTAGATGGCTTGGTTTCTAATTCTGGCTCTGCCGTGTTCTTGCCCTGTGATCTTGAGCAAGTTCGCTTTAACTCTGCTCTGAACCTCAGTTCCCTCACCTGTAAAATGGGGATTAAGTGCTATTCCCTCCTATCTAGGCTGTGAGCCCCGTAGGAGACAGGGACTGGGCCCTGATTTTCCTGAATCTAGCCCAGCATGTAAAACAGCGCTTGGCACATAGTAAGCATTTAACAAGTGCGTTAATCACAATAATAATAATAATGAGGATAAAATGGGATTGGCCAAGAATTAATGAGAGTCTGGAGAACTCCGAACCCTGAAAAGGAAGAGGCGTTGGGAATGCAGCTTTAGAGATCATGAAGCATGAATTTGGAGAAGTGGTGTGGCCCACTGGAAAGAGTCCAGGCCTGGGTGTCAGAACACTTCTAATCCCGGCTCTGCCCTGTGCCCGCCTTGTGACACGGGGCAGGTCGCTTCACTTCTCGGTGTCCAAATTCCCTCCTCTGTAAAATGGGGATTCAGTCCTATTCCCTCCTATCTGGACTGTGAAGCCCCATATGGGACAGGGACTGTGTCCTGATATTCTTGAATCTACCCAGCGCTTAGAACAGTGCTTTACACATAGTAAGTGCTTAATAAATGTCATCATTATTATTATTACCCCCACATTTAGAAGAGTGCTTGGTGCTTAATGAGCACTTAAAGACAAAACGAATAATGATGTGATAATCGTCCAAGAATATGAGTGTCTGGAGAACCCCAGAATCTGGAAAGGAAGAGGGATTGGGGGGCGTAGCATTAGAAATCATACCTTGTAACCTCCCCAGCGCTTAGAACAGTGCTTTGCACATAGTAAGCGCTTAATAAATGCCATTATAAAATCATGAGTCATGAATTGGAGAAGCAGCGGGGCCTGGGAGTTGGAACACCTGGCTTCTAACACTAGAACCACCACCTATCTGCTGTGTAACCTTGGGCAAGCCAATCAACGTCTCTGTGCCTCAGTTCCCTCATCTGTAAAATGAGGAACCAATCCCTGTTCTCCCTCCTACTTAGACCATGAGCCCCATGGGAGACCCGACGATCAGACACTTAGCCAGTCAGTCAGTCGTATTTATTGAGTGCTTACTGTGTGCAGAGCACTGGACTAAGCGCTTGGGAGAGGACGATATGACAAACAGACACATTCCCTGCCCACAAGGAGCTGACAGTCTAGATGGGGAGAAAGATGTTAATAGAAATAAAGGCAATTACAGCTATGTACATCAGTGCCATGGGGCTGGGGCAAGGTGAATGAAGGGAGCAAGTCAGGGTGATTCAGAAGGGAGTGGCGAAAGAGTCTTGTGAGCGGAGAACATGCCTACCAACTCTGTTATATTGTGCTCTCCCAAAAGCCCAGTACAGTGCTCTCAGTTCTTAAAATAGGGCTTGAATCATAGTAAGTGCCTGACAATTACCATTTCATCTAGGAAGGGAGAAGCACCATGGCTTAGTGGATAAAGCATGGGCCTGGCAATCAGAAAGTCATGTGTTCTAATCCCCAGCTCTGCCGCTTGGCTGCTGTGTGACCTTGGGCAAGTCACTTCACTTCTGTGGGCCTCATCTGTAAAATGGGGATTGAGACTGTGAACCCCGTGTGGGACAGGGACTGCGTCCAACCCGATTTGCTAGTATCCACCCCAGCGCTTCCTACAGTGCCTGACACTGCTTAACAAACACCATCATCATTATTATTATCATTGTTATTACTATTAACAAACACCACGATGATGATCGTCTTCCAGATGATGTCTTCCAAATGATAACCAGGGTTCGGAAGCGAGTCAGACGAGCTTCTGGCTAGCCCCCAGGGCTGCCCAGCTTTTTTCCTCGTGGGGCGGTGGGAAAGGTGCCGTTGTCCTCTTTGTTGCAGCCACAGAAGGGGAAATTGCCACAGCACGGCTGCAGCCATGGCTTCCAGAGAGAGTTGAAGAAGGAGAATTGTTGAGGCGCCGGGGAGAGACGCTCCCTGTGCTCCCTCACCGCCTCAGCCATTTTGGCCACGACGGCGTGGAAGAGGGCTTCGTTGTCGGGGGTCAGGGTCACCACCTCACGGGGGTCCCGCGAGAGGTCAAAGAGCAGAGGGGGGTCGTGTCGGTTCACCTCTCCAGAACAGGGGCACAGCTGGCTCCCGTAGCAGGCTCCGGCCTCCGGCGGGGTAAACTTGGGGGTCACGTAGTGGGCCTTCCACACCGTCCCACCTGGAGGAGGACACTTAGTGAGCGGGGCGTTCCGGGTCTTCCGAAGGGAAGCGCGGTGGCCGAACAGAGGGATCCCAGGCCTGGGAGCTGGAGGACCCGGTCCCGGCTCCACCACTTGGCCGCTATGCGGCCCCGGGCGAGCCGCTTCACTTCTCTGAGCCTCGGTGCCCTCGACTGCAAATGGTGATACGATACCTGTTCTCCCTCCCGCTTAGTCGGTGAACCCCATGTGGGACAGGGACTGTATCTGGCCTAATTAGCTTGTCTCTACCTTCATGCTTAGAACAGTGCTTGACACATAATAATAATAATGGCATTTATTAAGCATTTACTATGTGCAAAGCACTGTTCTAAGTGCTTGGGGGGATACAGGGTGATCAGGTTGTCCCACGTGGGGCTCACAGTCTTAATCCCCATTTTACAAAAGAGGTAACTGAGGCACAGAGAAGTTAAGTGGCTTGCCCAAGGTCACACAACTGACAAGTGGCGGAGTCAGGACTCGAATCATGACCTCTGGCTCCCAATCCTGTGCTCTTTCCACTGAGCCACAAAGCGCTTAAATGCCATTAAAAAAACTGTAACAAATGGCAGTTTGCACGCCTCCTCCAGGAGCCCTTCCCCTGACTTATCTCATCCCCCCCCACCCTATTTCCTCATGACTGACACTTCTGCCATTCCTCGTCACCCAAGTGCTTGAGTCCCTCACCCCCCAAGCCCCTTCAAAGCACTTATGTGCATATTTATTCATTCATTCAGTTGCATTTATTAAGCGCTTATTACTATCAAGTGCCGTCGGGTCATTTCCGATTCACAGCGATCCTACGGATCTACTTTCCCCAGAACGTCCTGTCTTCTGCCACAATCCTTACCCTTTCCAACTGTTCTTCCGTTATTGTTGTTAGGGTCTCTATCCATCTAGCTGCAGGTCTGCCTTTTCCACGTTTCCCTGGACTTTTCTGAGCATTAGTGTCTCCTCCAGAGAATTAGTTCTCCTGATTATGTGTCCAAAATACGCTAATCTAAATTGAGTCATGAAGCGCTTTAACAATATTGTTATTTAACAAATAACAATAATTTTGTTATTAACACAACAGTAAGCATATTTACATACTATAGATAAATCCCAGGCCTGGGAATCAGAAGGACCTGGTTTCTAATCCCGGCTCTTCCGCTTGTCTGTGGTGTGACCTTGGGCAAGTCACTTCATTTCTCTGATCCTCAGTTCCCTCATCTGTAAAATGGGTATTGAGACTTGAGACTTTGAGCCCCTTGTGTGACAGGAACTGTGTCCAACCTGATTAGCTTGTATCTACCCCAGCGTTTAGTACAGTGCCTGGCACACTGAAAGCGCTTAATAAATACCATTAAAAAAATTATACACTAGAGCTCCCTCCTAACTGTAATGTATTGTAGCATCCGTCTCTGCCTTTTAAGTGAAATTCTCCTTGAGGTCAGGGAACTTGGGAACTTGTCTGTCAACTCTGTTGTACTCTCCTAAGCGTCTAGTACGGTGCCCTGCATGGGTAAGTGCTCTAGAAATACCACTGATTGATTGATACTCACAGTCTTTTTGGTGCCACCTTATCGCGTGCAAATATGTCCCACAGTAGTGAAACAAAAACTCGTGCTCTGATTGATTGACTTCTCCCCGCAGTAAAGGAAAAAGGTTCCTCCCGTCGATCACCCTGAGAGAAAGCACAGAATGCAGAACAGAGAGCTTAGTACAGTGCCTGGCACGTAGTAAGCACTTAACAAATAACATAATTATCAGAGAGGAGTCCAGGAGGAAACGAATGGTGTGTCCGATCCTCTTACAGAACAAAAGGGAAAATAATTCAAGGTGTTGCCTATTAGAAATTATTCATCTGTATTATCAATCAGTCAAATCTGTCGTTTTTATTGAGTGTCTACTGTGTGCAGAGCGCTGTACTAAGCACTTGGGAGAGTACACTATAGCAATATAATTAGTGTCTTTTGTCCCCCTCTAGATTGTAAACTCGTGTGCAGGGCTTGTGGCTGCTAACTCTGTTGGACGGGACTCTTTCAAGCGCTTAGTACAGTGCTCTCTCCAGAGTTAAGCACTCAATAAATGCCATTGATTGATTGATTATTCTGTGCATTGTAAGTGCCCAAGGAATAATTTTGGACAGTTGGATGCATTTACTTGGAGGTACCTCCTATTCAACACATCAAAGCTAGGGAATCACACCCACTTACAGATAATCCTGTCACCTGGGCAAGATTTACTAGAAAAACTGAAATGCTTTTTCCAGCTTTTGGCGAGTTCCTGGGCGTGTCAGTCTCCTTCATTTCCTCATTCCCTGGTATTTCAAGTTAGTGTTCCTATATTTAGGAAGATGCTTTGTGGCCAAGTGGAAGGAACTCAGCCCTGGGAGTCAGAGCACCTGGGTTCTAATCCCAGCTCCACCCCTTAACCTGGGGCAAAGTCACTCCACTTCTCTGGGCTCTGTTTCCCCATCTGCAAGATGTGGATTCAATACCTGTTCTTCCTCCTACCCATACTGTGAACCCCATGTGAGGCCTGATTCTTTTGTATGAACCCCAGGATTTAAAACAGTGCTTACCACATAGTCAGTGCTTAACAAATAGTACAGTTGTTATCTCAACTCCACCAGTTGTCTGCTGTGTAAAATTGGGCCAAGTCACTTAAGCAGCGTGGCTCAATGGAAAGCGCACGGGCTTTGGAGTCCGAGGTCATGGGTTTAAATCCCAGCTCTGCCACTTGTCAGCTGTGTGACTTTGGGCAAGTGACTTCACTTCTCTGGGCCTCAGTTCCCTCATCTGTAAAATGGGGATTAAGACTGTGAGCCCTCCGTGGGACAACCTGATCACCTTGTAACCTCCCCCACACTTAGAACAGTGCTTTGCACATAGTAAGTGCTTAATAAATGCCATTATTATTATTAATATTATTAACTTCTCTGTGCCTCAGTTCCCTCATTTGCAAAATGGGCATTCATGAGAAGCAGCGTGGCTTAGTGGAAAGAGCACGGGCTTGGGAGTCAGAGGTCGTGAGTTCTAATCCCGGCCCTGCCACTTTCCAGCTGTGTGACTTTGGGCAAGTCACTTAACTTCTCTGTGCCTCAGTTACCTCATCTGTAAAATGAGGATTAAGGCTGTGAGCACCACTTGGGAAAACCTGATAACTTTGTATCTCCCCCAGCATTTAGAACAGTGCTTGACACATAGTAAGCACTTAATTAATGCCATCATCATTATTATTACATGTTACATTATTATATTGTTACATTACATTATGTACATTATTACATTATTATTACATTTAGACCGTGAGCCTAAAAGGATTATCTTTTCTCTAACTCAGCGCTTAGTACTTAGCATATAGGATGCCGCTATCATTATTATTAATAATAATATCGTTGTGATTATTATTATTATATTCCAGATAGACTGTCGCCCCACGCCCCCTAGTGGTCATCCACTAAAATACGGTTTCAGGATCTAGACCGTGTCTACCAACTCTGTTGGATTGTCCTCTCCCAAGCGCTTAGTACAGTGCTCTGCAAACAGTAAGCACTCAATAAATACCATTGTTTGAATCACAAGGAGAAATTCTGCTCCTCTAGCCAAAGCTCCCTACTACCATTTTTGTTTTTATTTTGTGTACTGCATGTATTTGGCTTTGTCCCTTATGCTGTTTTATTGTTTTAGTCTTTCATTGTTCCCAGTGTGTCTACATCCAGTCCTCCCCAGATCCCCTCTATATTCACGCAGAGTGGATAAAGCACAAGTCTGGGAGTCATCCCACCTCTCTGGATCTAATCAGTTGGTCATAGGTTCTAATCCCGGCTCTGCGACTTGTCTGCTGTGTGACCTTGGGCAAGGCACTTAAATTGTCTGTGCCTCAGTTCTCTCATCTGTAAAGTGGGGATTAAGACTTTGAGCCGTCTGGGGGGACAGGGACGGGGTCTTGTATCTACTGTAGCACTTAGAACAGTGCTTGGCACATAGCACTTAAAAAATTGCACAATTATTGTTATCCCAGTCCTTGACACATAGTAAGTGCTTAACAAATACAATTTTTTAACAAGTTATTGTTGCAGCTTTGAGTGAAATGAACAATTTAAACAGGAAACCCTATCTAATCAGCTGGTGGTAACAGTAGTAGTAGTAGCAGCAGTAGTAGTAGTATTTATTAAGAGCTTACTATGTGCAGAGTATTGTGCTAAGCACTGGGAGAGTACTTAGGTGGAATTAGATACCATCCCTGTCCTTCAGGGGACTCACAGTCTAAAATAAAAAGAGGGAGAGCAGAAAGGTGACAGACATGTCAGGGGAGATGAAACAAAGCATTAAGACAACATAAAGAGAAAAGGCAAAGATCTGTAAGGGGCAGGGGCAAAATAATGTTGACTGGTTCAAACTAATCAATGGTATCTAAAGAGCACTTACTATGAACAGAGCCCTATAGTAAACGCTTGGGAGAGTACGCTACAACATAATGAGCAGATTGGTTCCCTGATCATAGCGAGCTTATCGTGTAGAGGGGGAGATAGGCATTAATATGAATAAGTAAATTTATACTAGATCATTTAAAGCTACCTACATAAATGCTGGTGTTGGGGGTGGAATCTATGTGCATAGATGATGGAGAAGGGAAAGCGAGCTGAGGAAAAGAGGGCTTAATTGGGAAGGCATCTTGGAGGAGATGTGACCTTAATAATGCTTTGGAGGTAGGGAGAGGATTGATGTGTCGTCAGAGGTCAGAGTCAGAGGTCATGGGTTCAAACCCCGGCTCTGCCAATTGTCAGCTGTGTGACTTTGGGCATGTCACTTAGCTTCTCTGGGCCTCAGTACCTCATCTGTAAAATGGGGATTAAGACTGCAAACCCCCCGTGGGACAACCTGATCACCTTGTAACCTCCCCAGTGCTTAGAACAGTGCTTTGCACATAGTAAGTGCTTAATAAATGCCATTAGTATTATTATTTGGTGTATATGAAGGGGGAGAGAGTTCCAGGATAGGGGGAGGACGTGGGAAAGGGGTCAGTGGTGAGATAGACGAGTTCGGGGTCCAGTGAGGAGCTAAAAGGAGCGAAGTGTTTGGGCTGGGCTGGAGTAGGAGATCATTGAGCTGAGTTAGGAGGGGGCGAGATAGTGAGTGCTTTAAAGAAACCATTTGGAAATCGGGGACGTTGGTCGACATTGGTTTTACTGTAGAGAACTGGTATTGAGATCTTAGAAGAGGTTCAGTGGTTCTGGAGTCCCTACCTGTTGCGGGGCAGGGTTCCTCCACCCAAGAAGGTCACGGTGGGATAAATATCCATAAGGCTCGTGGGTTCGTCGATGGTCACGCTGGCAGGCAGCACTCCCGGCCACCGGAAAATCCCGGGCACGCGGATCCCGCCTTCCCAGCCTCCCATTCCTTTGCCACCTGCAGGTCAAAGCAGTTTGCCAGACTTCACCTGAGGAAAATGCTGAGGAAAATGCTATCGTACTCCCCCAGTAATAATAATGATGGTGTTTGATAAGCACTTACAATGTGCCAGGCACTGTTCAGCGCTGGGGTAGATCCAAGATAATCAGGTTGGACACAATCCCTGTCCCACATGGGGCTCACAGTCTTCATCGCCGTTTTACGGAGGAGGCCACTGAGGCCCAGAGAAGCAAAGTGACCTTTCCAGAGGCACACAGCAGACAAGTGATGGAACTGGGATTAGAACCCGGGACCTTCTGACTCGTAGATCCGTTGCTCTATCCACCAAGTCACACTGCTTCTAATTAGCTGATGAGTTTGTATCTACCCCAGTGCCTAGTACAGTAGCTGGCGCACATTCAGTGCTTAACAAATGTCATAAAAGAAAAAAAAATATTCAGCCCATTGGGCCCTACTCACGGTCAGCCTCTTGTTTCCTTACCTCTATATATTCCATTCCATCCGCCTAACTGTGACATTTCATCTTGAGATTCCAAATGTCCTCCATTGTCAGAGGTAAAATACACCAGGGTGTTGAATCTCAAGTTTTCCTTGTCGATTGCATCGAGAATTTTTCCTACAGAGCACGAAATCAAACAAGAAGAAGGTGGGTTCTAGTTAAGCTGGTTCGTGTATATTTTTAGCAGGTGACAATATGGGGAAATATCACAGGATGGGGAAAATTCAGAAAGGTAGAATCAAGACAGCCCCAGAGAGCCACTTTTGATTAGCTAATGAAGACAGAAGAGGGAGACCAAAAGTTTGGTCATCATGGAATTTATTGAGCACTTGCTGGGTACAGAGCACTGTGCTGAGCACTTGGGAGAGTACAGTACAATAGATATCCATCAGTCAGTGGTATTTATTGAGGGTTTATTATATAGACCACTGGCCTAAGCACTTGGGAGACTACAGAACAGTAAAGCAGTTTAGCCTAGTGGATAGAGCACAGGCCGGAAGTCAGAAGGTCCTGGGTTCTAGTCCTAGCTCTGCCACTTGTCTGCAGTGTGACCTTGGGTAAATCACTTCACTTCTCTGTGCCTCTGTTGCCTCATCTGTAAAATGGGGATGAAGACTGTGAGCCCTTGTGGAATAGGAACTGTGTTCAACCTGATCTACCTCATATCTACTCCAGTGCTTAGAACAGTGCCTGGCACTTAATAAGCACTTAATACTACAATTATTATTATTATCATCATTATTAGAGTTGAGTTGAGAATCTAGTGAGTTTAGAATCTAGTAATCTTACCTTATCCCAACTACTCCTCATTTCTCTCTCCACTTATCCTCTTTCCTTCAAAAGACTAAGGGTCAGCTTAAACAATGAGAAAATAAGCCCCTATGAAAAAGACATATTTTTCTCTGCACACATTTGAGATGCCTTCAACTTTCTTCAAGTTCTCCTAATGCCCCACTCACAAGAATGGGTGACAGCCAAATGGAAATGTTCTTCACAGGTAGAAGAAATCTCCAGAGGAATTAGTGACCTCCTTTCAGGATTAGGGGAGTGGGTGTGGAAAGTTAGCCTTAGTAAATTAGGGAATTTTATCAAGTGTTTACTATGTGCCGATCACTGTGTTATGTCAGGGGTAGGTACAGACAGCACTTGAATCAAATGCTTTGGTATTAATTTTAACATCATTCCTCCAATATGGTCTTCCTGAAGTTGAGGAGAGGAAGGAAAAACAAGGGAGAGAAAGTAAATCATTTCAGGAATCTGGTTCAGGAAGAGAAAACAGAAGCAGCAGAATTAGATATTTATACATCATATTTATATATCATGTACATATTTATTACTCTATTTATTTATTTATTTTACTTGTACATATCTATTCTATTTATTTTATTTAGTTAGTATGTTTGGTTTTGTTCTCTGTCTCCCCCTTTTAGACTGTGAGCCCACTGTTGGGTAGGGACTGTCTCTATATGTTGCCAACTTGTACTTCCCAAGCACTTAGTACAGTGCTCTGCACACGGTAAACGCTCAATAAAAGGAAGCAGTGTTTGTGTACAGGGAGAAAACAGAGAGAGGCTCCTAAATGAGCCACCTAAAAACACTGCAAAAAAGAATCTTCATGTATTAACTTTTATCATTGAATAGAGCACATCTTTTTTTCCCCAAAGAAATTCAAAGATCTTTTCTTCATTTACATTATGAACAACAGGACATCCCAGCTTGACCCCCGTATCTCTAATTATGGCCACCATATTATCATACTGCCCTTCATTTGGATTAAAGTAATATTTAAATATTTACACTGTATTTTTCTCCCGAGTTGCTAATAGCATGTGTTTTTTAAGCACACCCCAGAGGTAAGAAACCTTGCGAGATCCTTGGGTTGGAAGATGGGAAGTGTCATAGACTAGACACAGTCCCTGTCCTTATTATCATTGCCGATAAACTTTCCGTTCAGTCGTATTCATTCAGCGCTTACTATGTGCAGAGCACTGTACTAAGCACTTGGGAGAGGAGACTACAACAATAGACATATTCCCTGCCCACAAGCTTAGGGTTCCCCAGAGAAACATCTGAGGCCCAGAGAGGATAACTAAGGGGCCTGAGGCCCCAGATGTCATCTGTAACAAAGCCAAGGCTAAAGAAATACCTAATTTTTTCTAATGCTGTTCGTTAAGCGCTTTTTGTGTGTCAGGCACTGTACTAAACCCAGGGGTAGATAATCAATCAATCAATCAATCGTATTTATTGAGTGCTTACTGTGTGCAGAGCACTGTACTAAGCGCTTGGGAAGTACAAGTTGGCAACACATAGAGACGGTCCCTACCCAACAGTGGGCTCACAGTCTAGAAGGGGGTGACAGAACAAAAGAAAACATATTAACAAAATAAAATAAATAGAATAGATATGTACAAGTAAAGTAAATAAATTAATAGAGTAATAAATCTGTACAAACATATATACATATATACAGGTGCTGTGGGGAAGGGAAGGAGGTAAGGCGGGAGGCATGGAGAGGGGGAGGAGGGGGAGAGGAAGGAGGGGGCTCAGTCTGGGAAAGCCTCCTGGAGGAGGTGAGCTCTCAGTAGGGCCTTGAAGGGAGGAAGAGAGCGAGCTTGGCGGATGTGGGGAGGGAGGGCATTCCGGGCCAGGGGGTGTATGGCGGATGTGTAGCGGGCCAAAAGCGAGGAAAATGGAGGAGCTGGATGTTCCCCAATACTGCAGGTGCGAGACCCAATTTTTCTGCATAAAACCGAGTTACTAAGCAGAAGCCATCACGAGGCCAAAATTCCAGGGTTCTGCCGAAGCGGTAGCCCGCCGAGACTAGATGGCTCCATCCTAACTCCTCCTAAAGATGATTTCTTCCTTTGTCATTGGCAGGCATTGACTGAAAACGTTTGTCTGCAGGGTGTGATGAAACCAATCCAATAATCTGTTTTTAACGCCCAACTCCTCCTCTAAACTGCTTGTGGGCAGGGGTCCCATCTACCGACTCTGTTGGAGTGTACCCTCCCGAGTGTTTTGTACGGGGCTCTCCACAAAACAAGCGAGCACTCAGTACATATCAGAGATCAATCGATAACCATCGCTAGGTAAGCAGTATGGCATGGGGATAGGGCACGGGCCTGGGAGTCACAAGGTTTGCTGCCATTTGTCTGCTGCATAGGGATAGAGCATGGGCCTGGGAGTCACAAGGTTTGCTGCCATTTGTCTGCTGCATAGGGATAGGGCACGGGCCTGGGAGTCACAAGCTTTGCTGCCATTTGTCTGCTGCATAGGGATAGAGCACGGGCCTGAGAGTCACAAGATTTACTGCCATTTTTCTGCTGCGTGACCCTGGGCGAGTCACTCAACTCCTCTGTGCCTCAGTTCCCTCATCTGCAAAATGGGGATTGAGACTGTGAGCCCCACGTGGGATAGGGAGAGGTTCCAACCCAATTTTCTGGTTTTCATCCCAGCTCTTAGAATGGTGCCTGGCACGTGGTAAGTGCCTAGCAAACAAATAATAATAATAATAATCATAATAATGATAGCATTTATTAAGCACTTACTATGTGCAAAGCACTGTTCTAAGCCCTGGGGAGGTTACAAGGTGATCAGGATGTCCCACGGGGGGCTCACAGTCTTCATCCCCATCCTACAGGTGAGGGAACTGAGGCACAGAGGAGTTAAGTGACTTGCCCAAACTCGCACAGCTGACAAATGGCGGAGCCGGGATATGAGCCCATGACCTCTGACTCCAAAGCCCGTGGAGCTCTTTCCACTGAGCCACACTGCTTCTCATGCAAGTACCACAGTTATTATCATTATTATTAGTATTATCATTAATTAGGCTGCCCCCTGAATTCAGTCCCAGCAGGAGGAAGGAAAGGATCATCGCGCCAAGCCTATTTCACAGATGGAGAAACTGAGGCTCAAGGGATCTGAAAACCCCAGATCAGGCTAGATCAGACTCAAACTTCCCTCTGAATCGAACCTCCCCGATTGCTGCTCCTGCATATTCCCCTTGGAGCCAAGATGCCAGCAATCCCCGCTACAGTCTTCCCCATGTTGCTCATTCTCGCTTGACAACTGCGGGAGACGGAGGCTGAATGTTAAGTGTCCAGTCACACTCAGCTAAGTATCAATCAATCAATCATATGTATTGAGCGCTTACTGTGTGCAGAGCACTGTACTAAGCGCTTGGGAAGTACAAGTTGGCAACACATAGAGACAGTCCCTACCGAACAGTGGGCTCACAGTCTAGAAGGGGGTGACAGAGAACAAAACCAAACATATTAACAAAATAAAATAAATAGAATAGATATGAACAAGTAAAATAAATAGAGTAATAAATACGTACAAACATATATACCTATATACAGGTGCTGTGGGGAAGGGAAGGAGGTAAGGCGGGAGGGATGGAGAGGAGGAGGAGGGGGAGAGGAAGGAGGGGGCTCAGTCTGGGAAGGCCTCCTGGAGGAGGTGAGCTCTCAGTAGGGCCTTGAAGGGAGGAAGAGAGCTAGCTTGGCGGATGTTCCGAGGGGGGGCATTCCAGGCCAGGGGGTGTATGGCAGATGTGTAACGGACCAAAAGCGAGGAAAATGGAGGAGCTGGATGTTCCCCAATACTGCAGGTGCGAGACCCAGTTTTTCTTCAGAAAACCGAGTAACTAAGCAGGAGCTATCATGAGGCAAAAATGAAAGGGTTTTGCTGAAGCGGTAGCAAGCCGAGACTAGATGGCTTCATCTTCACACCTCCTAAAGATTATTTTTCCTTTGACATTGGCAGGCATTTACTTAAAACGTTTGTCTGTGGGGTGTGATGAAGCCAATCCAATAATCTGTTTTTAATGCCCAACTCCTCCTCTAAACTCCTTGTGGGCAGGGGTCCCATCTACCAACTCTGTTGGAGTGTACCTTCCCGAGCGTTTTGTACGGGGCTCTCCGCAAAGAAAGCGAGCGCTCAGTACATAGGTAGATAGCCATCGCTAGATAAGCAGTATGGCATGGGGATAGGGCATGGGCCTGGGAGTCAGGAGGTTTGCTGTCATTTGTCTGCTGCATAGGGTTAGGGCATGGGCCTGGGAGTCACAAGGTTTGCTGCCATTTGTCTGCTGCACAGGGATAGAGCACAGGCCTGGAAGTCACAAGGTTTGCTGCCATTTGTCTGCTGCATGACCTTGGGCGACTCACTTAACTCCTCTGTGCCTCAGTTCCCTCATCTGCAAAATGGGGATGGAGACTGTGAGCCCCACGTGGGATAGGGAGAGGGTCCAACCCAATTTGTTGGTTTCCACCCCAGCTCTCAGAATGGTGCCTGGCATGTGGTAAGTGCCTAGCAAACAAATAATAATGATAGCATTTATTAAGCACTTACTATGTGCAAAGCACTGTTCTAAGCGCTGGGGAGGTTACAAGGTGATCAGGATGTCCCATGGGGGGCTCACAGTCTCCATCCCCATTCCACAGGTGAGGGAACTGAGGCATAGTGGAGCTAAGTGACCCGCCCAAAGTCGCACAGCTGACAAGTGGCGGAGCCGGGATTTGAACCCATGACCTCTGACTCCAAAGCCGGGCTCTTTCCACTGAGCCACACTGCTTCTCATGCAAGTACCACAGTTATTATCATTATTATTAGTATTATCATTAATTGAGCTGCCCCTTGAATTAATTCAGTCCCAGCAGGAGGAAGGAAAGGATCATCCCGCCAAGCCCATTTCACAGATGGGGAAACTGAGGCTCAAGGAATCAGAAAACCCCAGATCAGGCTAGATCAGACTAAAACTTCCCCCTGAATTGAACTTCCCAGATTGTCGCTCCTGCATATTCCCCTTGGAGCCAAGATGCCAGCAATCCCCGCTATAGTCTTCCCCACATTGCTCATTCTCGCTTGACAACTGCGGGAGATGGGGGCTGAATGTTAAGTGTCCAGTCACACTCAGCTAAGTATCAATCAATCAATCAATCGTATTTATGGAGTGCTTACTGTGTGCAGAGCACTGTACTAAGGGCTTGGGAAGTACAAGTTGGCAACACATAGAGACAGTCCCTACCCAACAGTGGGCTCACAGTCTAGAAGGGGGTGACAGAAAACAGAACCAAACATATTAACAAGATAAAATAAATAGAATAGATATGTACAAGTAAAATAAATAAATAAATAGAGTAATAAATACGTAGAAACATATATACATATATACAGGAGCTGTGGGGAAGGGAAGGAGGTAAGGCCAGAGGGATGGAGAGGGGGCGGAGGGGGAGAGGAAGGAGGGGGCTCAGTCTGGGAAGGCCTCCTGGAGGAGTTGAGCTCTCAGTAGGGCCTTGAAGGGAGGAAGAGAGCGAGCTTGGCGGATGTGCGGAGGGGGGGCATTCCAGGCCAGGGGGTGTATGGCGGATGTGTAGCGGGCCAAAAGCGAGGAAAATGGAGGAGCTGGATGTTCCCCAATACTGCAGGTGCGAGACCCAATTTTTCTTCATAAAACCGAGTAACTAAGCAGAAGCCATCATGAGGCAAAAATGAAAGGGTTCTGCTGAAGCGTTAGCAACCCGAGGCTAGATGGCTCCATCTTCACGCCTCTTAAAGATTATTTCTTCCTTTTTCATTGGCATGCATTGACTTAAAACGTTTGTCTGCGGGGTGTGATGAAGCCAATCCAATAATCTGTTTTTAACGCCCAACTCCTCCTCTAAACTCCTTGTGGGCAGGGGTCCCATCTACCGACTCTGTTGGAGTGTACCCTCCCGAGTGTTTTGTACAGGGCTCTCCACAAAGCAAGCGAGCTCTCAGTACATACCAGAGATCAATCGATAACCATTGCTAGATAAGCAGTATGGCATGGGGATAGGGCACGGGCCTGGGAGTCACAAGGTTTGCTGCCAATTGTCTGCTGCATAGGGATAGAGCACGGGTCTGGGAGTCACAAGGTTTGCTGCCATTTGTCTGCTGCGTGACCTTGGGCGAGTCATTTAATTTCTCTGTGCCTCAGTTCCTTCATCTGCAAAATGGGGATGGAGACTGTGAGCCCCACGTGGGATAGGGAGAGGGTCCAAGCCAATTTGCTGGTTTCCACCCCAGCTCTTAGAATGGTGTCTGGCACGTGGTAAGTGCCTAGCAAACAAATAATAATAATAATAATAATAGCATTTATTAAGTGCTTACTACGTGCTAAGCACTGTTCTAAGTGCTGGGGAGGTTACAAGGTGATCAGGATGTCCCACCGGGGGCTCACAGTCTTCATCCGCATCCTACAGTTGAGGGAACTTAGGCACAGAGGAGTTAAGGCCTCCTTTTAGACTGTGAGCCCACTGTTGGGTAGGGACTGTCTCTATATGTTGTCAACTTGTACTTCCCAAGCGCTTAGTACAGTGCTCTGCACACAGTAAGCGCTCAATAAATATGATTGATTGATTGATTGATTAAGTGACTTGCCCAAAGTTGCACAGTTGACAAGTGGCGGAGCCAGGATATGAACCTATGACCTCTGACTCCAAAGCCTGGGCTCTTTCCACTGAACCACACTGCTTCTCATACAAGTACCGCAGTTATTATCATTATTATTAGTATTATCATTAATTGGGCTGCCCCTTGAATTAATTCAGTCCCAGCAGGAGGAAGGAAAGGATCATCGTGCCAAGCCCATTTCACAGATGGGGAAACTGAGGCTCAAGGGATCTGAAAACCCCAGATCAGGCTAGATCAGACTCAAACTTCCCCCTGAATTGAACCTCCCCGATTGTCGCTCCTGCATATTCCCCACGGAGCCAAGATGCGAGTAATCCCCGCTACAGTCTTCCCCACATTGCTCATTCTAGCTTGACAACTGTGGGAGACGGAGGGTGAATGTTGTGTCCAGTCACACTCAGGTAAGTATCAATCAATCAATCAATCAGTTGTATTTATTGAGCGCTTACTGTGTGCAGAGCACTGTACTAAGCACTTGGGAAATACAAGTTGGCAACACATAGAGACAGTCCCTACCCAACAATGGGCTCACAGTCTAAAAGGGGGTGACAGAGAACAAAACAAAACATATTAACAAAATAAAATAAATAGAATAGATATGTGCAAGTAAAATAAATAAATGGAGTAATAAATACGTACAAGCATATATACAGGTGCTGTGGGGAAGGGAAGGAGGTAAGGTGGGAGGGATGGAGAGGGGGAGGAGGGGGAGAGGAAGGAGTGGGCTCAGTGTGGGAAGGCCTCCTGAAGGAGGTGAGCTCTCATTAGGGCCTTGAAGGGAAGAAGAGAGCTAGCTTGGCGGATGTGGGGAGGGGTGGCATTCCAGGCCTGGGGGTGTATGGTGGATGTGTAGCGGGCCAAAAGCGAGTAAAATGGTGGAGCTGGAAGTTCCCCAATACTGCAGGTGCGAGATCCTATTTTTCTTCAGAAAACTGAGTAACTAAGCAGAAGCCATCATGAGGCAAAAATGACAGGGTTCTGCTGAAGTGGTAGCAAGCCGAGATTAGATGGCTCCATCTTCATGCCTCCTAAAGATTATTTCTTCCTTTGTCATTGGCAGGCATTGACTTCAAACATTTGTCTGCAGGGCGTGATGAAATCAATGCAATAAACTGTTTTTAACGTCCAACTCCTCCTCTAAACTCCTTGTGGGCAGTGGTCCCATCTACCGACTCTGTTGGAGTGTACCCTCCCGAGCGTTTTGTACGGGGCTCTCCACATAGCAAGCGAGCGCTCAGTACATACCAGAGATCAATCGATAACCATTGCTAGATAAGCAGTGTGGCATGGGGATCGGGCACGGGCCTGGGAGTCACAAGGTTTGCTGCCATTTGTCTGCTGCATAGGGATAGAGCACGGGCCTGGGAGTCACGAGGTTTGCTGCCATTTGTCTGCTGCATAGGGTTAGGGCACGGGCCGCCAGTCACAAGCTTTGCTGCCATTTGTCTGCTGCATGACCTTGGGCGAGTCACTCAACTCCTCTGTGCCTCAGTTCCCTCATCTGCAAAATGGGGACGGAGACTGTGAACCCCCGGGGGATAGGGAGAGGGTCCAACCCAATTTGCTGGTTTCCACCTCAGCTCTTAGAATGGTGCCTGGCATGTGGTAAGTGCCTAGCAAACAAATAATAATAATAATGATAGCATTTATTAAGCGCTTACTATGTGCAAAGCACTGTTCTACGCGCTGGGGAGGTTACAAGGTGATCAGGATGTCCCACGGAGGGCTCGCAGTCTCCATCCCCATTCCATACATGAGGAAACTGAGGCACAGAGGAGCTAAGTGACCCACCCAAAGTCGCACAGCTGACAAGTGGCGGAGCCGGGATTTGAACCCATTACCTCTGACTCCAAAGCCCGGGCTCTTTCCACTGAGCCACACTGCTTCTCATGCAAGTACCACAGTTATTATCATTATTATTAGTATTATCATTAATTGGGCTGCCCCTTGAATTAATTCAGTCCCAGCAGGAGGAAGGAAAGGATCATCGCGCCAAGCCCATTTCACAGATGGGGAAACTGAGGCTCAAGGGATCTGAAAATTCCAGATCAGGCTAGATCAGACTCAAACTTCCCCCTGAATCGAACCTCCCCGATTGCCGCTCCTGCATATTCCCCTCGGAGCCAAGATGCCAGCAATCCCTGCTATAGTCTTCCCCACATTGCTCATTCTCGCTTGACAACTGCGGGAGACGGAGGCTGAATGTTAAGTGTCCAGTCACACTCAGCTAAGTATCAATCAATCAATCAATTGTATTTATGGAGCGCTTACTGTGTGCAGAGCACTGTACTAAGGGCTTGGGAAGTACAAGTTGGCAACACATAGAGACAGTCCCTACCCAACAGTGGGCTCACAGTCTAGAAGGGGGTGACAGAAAACAGAACCAAACCTATTAACAAAATAAAATAAATAGAATAGATATGTACAAGTAAAATAAATAAATAAATAGAGTAATAAATATGTAGAAACATATATACATATATACAGGAGCTGTGGGGAAGGGAAGGAGGTAAGGCGGGAGGGATGGAGAGGGGGAGGAGGGGGAAAGGAAGGAGGGGGCTCAGTCTGGGAAGGCCTCCTGGAGGAGTTGAGCTCTCAGTAGGGCCTTGAAGGGAGGAAGAGAGCAAGCTTGGCGGATGTGCGAAGGGGGGGCATTCCAGGCCAGGGGGTGTATGGCGGATGTGTAGCGGGCCAAAAGCGAGGAAAATGGAGGAGCTGGATGTTCCCCAATACTGCAGGTGCGAGACCCAATTTTTCTTCATAAAACCGAGTAACTAAGCAGAAGCCATCATGAGGCAAAAATGAAAGGGTTCTGCTGAAGCGTTAGCAACCCGAGGCTAGATGGCTCCATCTTCACGCCTCTTAAAGATTATTTCTTCCTTTTTCATTGGCAGGCATTGACTTAAAACGTTTGTCTGTGGGGTGTGATGAAGCCAATCCAATAATCTGTTTTTAACGCCCAACTCCTCCTCTAAACTCCTTGTGGGCAGGGGTCCCATCTACCGACTCTGGCATGTACCCTCCCGAGTGTTTTGTACAGGGCTCTCCACAAAGCAAGCGAGCGCTCAGTACATACCAGAGATCAATCGATAACCATTGCTAGATAAGCAGTATGGCATGGGGATAGGGCACGGGCCTGGGAGTCACAAGGTTTGCTGCCAATTGTCTGCTGCATAGGGATAGAGCACGGGTCTGGGAGTCACAAGGTTTGCTGCCATTTGTCTGCTGCGTGACCTTGGGCGAGTCACTTAATTTCTCTGTGCCTCAGTTCCCTCATCTGCAAAATGGGGATGGAGACTGTGAGCCCCACGTGGGATAGAGAGAGGGTCCAAGCCAATTTGCTGGTTTCCACCCCAGCTCTTAGAATGGTACCTGGCACGTGGTAAGTGTCTAGCAAACAATATTAATAATGATAAATAGAGTAATAAATACGTACAAACATATGTACATATATACAGGTGCTGTGGGGAAGGGAAGGAGGTAATGCGGGAGGGATGGAGAGGGGGAAGAGGGGGAGAGGAAGGAGGGGGCTCAGTCTGGGAAGGCCTCCTGGAGGAGGTGAGCTCTCAGTAGGGCCTTGAAGGGAGGAAGAGAGCTAGCTTGGCAGATGGGGGGGGTGTGGGGGGGGGGGGGGCATTCCAGGCCAGGGTGTGTATGGCGGATGTGTAACGGACCAAAAGCGAGTAAAATTGAGGAGCTGGATGTTCCCCAATACTGCAGGTGCGAGATCCAATTTTTCTTCATAAAACCGAGTAACTAAGCAGAAGTCATCATCAGGCAAAAATTCAAGGGTTCTTCTGAAGCGGTAGCCAGCCGAGACTATATGTCTCCATCTTCAGGCCTCCTAAAGATGAGTTCTTACTTTGTCATTGGCAGGCACTGACTGAAAACGTTTGTCTGCGGGGTGTGATGAAACCAATCCAATAATCTGTTTTTAACGGCCAACTCCTCCTCTAAAGTCTTTGTGGGCAGGGGTCCCATCGACCAACTCTGTTGGAGTGTACCCTCCCGAGCGTTTTGTACGGGGCTCTCAACAAAGTAAGCGAGCACTCAGTACATAGATAGATAACCATCGCTACATAAGCAGTATGGCATGGGGATAGGGCATGGGCCTGGGAGTCACAAGGTTTGCTGCCATTTGTCTGCTGAATAGGGATAGAGCATGGGCCTGGGAGTCACAAGGTTTGCTGCCATTTGTCTGCTGCTTAGGGATAGAGCACAGGTCTGGGAGTCACAAGGTTTGCTGCCATTTGTCTGCTGCGTGACCCCGGGCGAGTCACTTAAGTCCTCTGTGCCTCAGTTCCCTCATCTGCAAAATGGGGATGGAGACTTTGAGCCCCACGTGGGATAGGGAGAGGGTCCAACCCAATTTGCTGGTTTTCACCCCAGCTCTTAGAATGGTGCCTGGCACGTGGTAAGTGCCTAGCAAACAAATAATAATAGTAATAATAATAATAGCATTTATTAAGCGCTTACTATGTGCAAAGCACTGTTCTAAGCGCTGGGGAGGTTACAAGGAGATCAGGATGTCCCACCGGGAGCTCACAGTCTTCATCCCCATCCTACAGGTGAGGGAACTGAAGCACACAGGAGTTAAAGCCCCCTTTTAGACTGTGAGCCCACTGTTGGGTAGGGACTGTCTCTATATGTTGTCAACTTGTACTTCCCAAGCGCTTAGTACAGTGCTCTGCACACAGCGCTCAATAAATACGATTGATTGATTGATTGATTAAGTGACTTGCCCAAAGTCACACAGCTGACAAGTAGCGGAGCCGGGATATGAACCCATGACCGCTGACTCCAAAGCCTGGGCTCTTTCCACTGAACCGCACTGCTTCTCATGCAAGTACCACAGTTATTATCATTATTAGTAGTATTATCATTAATTGGGCTGCCCCTGGAATTAATTCAGTCCCAGCAGGAGGAAGGAAAGGATCATCGTGCCAAGCCCATTTCACAGATGGGGAAACTGAGGCTCAAGGGATCTCAAAACCCCAGATCAGGCTAGATCAGACTCATACTTCCCCCTGAATCGAACCTCCCCAATTGCCGCTCCTGCATATTCCCCACGGAGCCAAGATGCCAGCAATCCCCGCTACAGTCTTCCCCACATTGCTCATTCTCGCTTGACAACTGTGGGAGACGGAGACTGAGTGTTGTGTCCAGTCACACTCAGCTAAGTATCAGTCAATCAATCAATCGTATTTATTGAGGGCTTACTGTGTGCAGAGCACTGTACTAAGCGCTTGGGAAGTACAAGTTGGCAACACATAGAGACAGTCCCTACCCAACAGTGGGCTCACAGTCTAGAAGGGGGTGACAGAGAACAAAACAAAACATATTAACAAAATAAAATAAATAGAATAGATATGTACAAGTAAAATAAATAGAGTAATAAATACGTACAAACATATATACACATATACAGGTGCTGTGGGGAAGGGAAGGAGGTAAGGTGGGAGGGATGGAAGGGGGAAGAGGGGGAAAGGAAGGAGGGGGCTCAGTGTGGGAAGGCCTCCTGGAGGAGGTGAGCTCTCAGTAGGGCCTTGAAGGGAAGAAGAGAGCTAGCTTGGCGGATGTGGGGAGGGGTGGCATTCCAGGCCAGGGGGTGTATGGTGGATGTGTAGCGGGCCAAAAGCGAGTAAAATGGAGGAGCTGGATACTTCCCAATACTGCAGGTGCGAGATCCAATTTTTCTTCAGAAAACCGAGTAACTAAGCAGAAGCCATCATGTGGCAAAAATAACAGGGTTCTGCTGTAGCGGTAGCAAGCCGAGACTATATGTCTCCATCTTCACGCCTCCTAAAGGTGATTTCTTCCTTTGTCATTGGCAGGCATTGACTTAAAACGTTTGTCTGTGGGGTGTGATGAAGCCAATCCAGTAATCTGTTTTTAACGCCCAACTTCTCCTCTAAACTCCTTTTGGGCAGGGGTTCTATCTACCGACTCTGCTGGGGTGTACCCTCCCGAGCGTTTTGTACAGGGCTCTCCACAAAGCAAGCGAGCGCTCAGTACATACCAGCGATCAATCGATAACCATCGCTAGATAAGCAGTATGGCATGGGGATAGGGCACGGGCCTGGGAGTCAGGAGGTTTGCTGCCGTTTGTCTGCTGCATAGGGATAGAGCACGGGCCTGGGAGTCACAAGGTTTGCTGCCATTTGTCTGCTGCATAGGGACAGGGCATGGGTCTGGGAGTCACAAGGTTTGCTGCCATTAGTCTGCTGCATGACCTTGGGCGAGTCACTCAACTCGTCTGTGCCTCAGTTCCCTCATCTGCAAAATGGGGATGGAGACTGAGCCCCACGTGGGATAGGGAGAGGGTCCAACCCAATTTGCTGGTTTCCACCCCAGCTCTTAGAATGGTACCTGGCACGTGGTAAGTGCCTATCAAACAAATAATAATAATAATGATAGCATTTATTAAGCACTTACTATATGCAAAGCACTGTTCTAAGCGCTGGGGAGGTTACAAGGTGATCAGGATGTCCCATGGGGGGCTCACAGTCTCCATCCCCATTCCACAGGTGAGGGAACTGAGGCACAGAGGAGCTAAGTGACCCACCCAAAGTCGCACAGCTGACAAGTGGCGGAGCCGGGATTTGACCCATGACCTCTGACTCCAAAGCCCAGGCTCTTTCCACTGAGCCACACTGCTTCTCATGCAAGTACCACAGTTATTATCATTATTATTAGTATTATCATTAATTGGGCTGCCCCTTGAATTAATTCAGTCCCAGCAGGAGGAAGGAAAGGATCATCGTGCCAAGCCCATTTCACAGATGGGGAAACTGAGGCTCAAGGGATCCGAAAACCCCAGATCAGGCTAGATCAGACTCAAACTTCCCGCTGAATCGAATCTCCCCGATTGCTGCTCCTGCATATTCCCCTCGGAGCCAAGATGCCAGCAATCCCCGCTACAGTCTTCCCCACATTGCTCATTCTCGCTTGACAACTGCGGGAGACGGAGGCTGAATGTTAAATGCCCAGTCACACTCAGCTAAGTATCAATCAATCAATCAATCGTATTTATTGAGCGCTTACTGTGTGCAGAGCACTGTACTAAGTGCTTGGGAAGTACAAGTTGGCAACACATAGAGACAGTCCCTACCCAACAGTGGGCTCACAGTCTAGAAGGGGGTGACAGAGAACAAAACAAAACATATTAACAACATAAAATAGAATAGATATGTACACGTAAAATAAATGAATAAGTAAAGTAATAAATACGTACAAAGATATATATATATATACAGGTGCTGTGGGGAAGGGAAGGAGGTAAGGTGGGAGGGATGGAGAGGGGAAGGAGGGGGAGAGGAAGGAGGGGGCTCAGTCTGGGAAGGCCTCCTGGAGGAGGTGAGCTCTCAGCAGGGCCTTGAAGGGAGGAAGAGAGCTAGTTTGGCAGATGGGCGGGGCGGGGGGGGGAGGGGCGGCATGCCAGGCCAGGGGGTGTATGGCGGATGTGTAGACTGTGCGCCCACTGTTGGGTAGGGACCGTCTCTATATGTTGCCCACTTGTACTTCCCAAGCGCTTAGTACAGTGCTCTGCACAAAGTAAGCGCTCAATAAATACGATTGATTGATGTGTAGCAGGTCAAAAGGGAATAAAATTGATGAGCTGGATGTTCCCCAATACTGCAGGTGCGAGACCCAATTTTTCTTCATAAAACCGAATAACTAAGCAGAAGCCATCATGAGGCAAAAATGAAAGGGTTCTGCTGAAGCGATAGCCAGCCGAGACTGGATGACTTCATCTTCACGCCTCCTAAAGGTGATTTCTTCCTTTCTCATTGGCAGGCATTGACTGAAAACGTTTGTCTGCGGGGTGTGATGAAACCAATCCAATAATCTGTTTTTAACGCCCAACTCCTCCTCTAAACTCCTTGTGGGCAGGGGTCCCATCTACCGACTCTGTTGGGGTGTACCCTCCCGAGCGTTTTGTACGGGGCTCTCCGCAAAGCAAGCAAGCGCTCAGTACATAGATAGATAACCATCGCTAGATAAGCAGTATGGCATAGGGACAGGGCACGGACCTGGGAGTCACAAGGTTTGCTGCCATTTGTCTGCTGCATAGGGATAAAGCACGGGCCTGGGAGTCACAAGGTTTGCTGCCATTTGTCTGCTTCATTGGGACAGGGCACGGGCCTGGGAGTCACAAGGTTTGCTGCCATTTGTCTGCTGCATAGGGATAGAGCATGGGCCTGGGAGTCACAGTGTTTGCTGCCATTTGCTGCATTACCTTGGGTGAGTCACTTAACTCCTCTGTGCCTCAGTTCGCTCATCTGCAAAATGGGGATGGAGACTGTGAGCCCCACGTGGGATAGAGAGAGGGTCCAACCCAATTTGCTGGTTTCCACCCCAGCTCTTAGAATGGTGCCTGGCACGTGGTAAGTGCCTAGCAAACAAATAATAATAATAATAATAATAATAATAATAGTGATAGTGATTTCCTACTACACCTGCTAGACTGTAAGCCCGTTGTTTGGTTGGGATTGTCTCTATTTGTTGCTGAATTGTGCTTTCCAAGCACTCAGTACAGTGCTCTGAACACGGTAAGCACTCGATAAATATGATTGACTGGATCAATCCCAGACCCCATGCTTCACTTCTCTAATGGTAACCTACTCACTGTAGCTTGATCTTGTCTATCTCACCACCAGCACCTTAGCCACATCCTGTCAAAGCATTACGGAAGGCACATCTTCTCTAAGAGGCATTCCCCAACTAAGCCCTCATCTCCTCTTCTCCCACTCCCTTCTGTGTCACCCTTGGCCTTGTATCTGTATCCTTTAGTCAACCATTCCCCCAGCCCCAAGGCACTTATGTTCACCTACCCTTCATTTGTATTCAATGTCTCTCTCCCTCCTCTAGACTGTCAGCTGGTTGTGGGCAGGGCACTTGTCCACCAACTTTGTGGTGTACTCTCCTAAGCGCTTAGTACAGTGCTCCGCACACAGTAAGCACTCAGTAAATAGGATTGATCCCTCAACTAGACAAAAGGCAGACACACTGTAGCCTTGCTCTCTTTCTCCCAAGTCCCACCTCCCATTCTTCACCACTGGTTAGATTACAATAGGTTCTGGCTATGACAACTCTGAAGATTTCTGAAAATTTCACCTTGCTTTGACCAAGAAACCCTTCTCTTCATCCCCTTTCTCTTCTGTGTACCCCAACACTTTGGGGAAACAGCACGGCCAGGACCAGTTTCATTTCATCTCATGGTGTAGTAGATAGGGTACAGGCCTGGGAGTCAGAAAGTCATGGGTTCTAATTCTAACTCCACCACTTGTCTGCTGGGTGACCACGGACAAGTTATTTCACTGCTCTGTGCCTCAGTTACCTCATCTGCAAAAAATGGGGATGAAGAATTGAGCCCACTGTGGGACAGGGACTGTGTCTGGCTGTATTAACTTGTTCCTACCCCAGTGCTTAGAATGGGTCTAGGCACATAGTAAGTGCTTAACAAGTACCATAACTCTCATTCATTTTATTATCAACAACAAATATTATGATGGTGATGATTTTCCTGAAAAACTTTCAGTCCACACCTCCCCATTCCTCAAAAAAACTCCAATGGCTGTCCATCTCCTTAACATTGGCTTTAGGGCTTTCAACCAGCTTTCTTGATTCTACCTAAACCTTGCTGATCTCCTGCTATAATGCCACCTGTACAGTGCAAGCGCTTAGTACAGTACTTTGCACACGGTAGGTGCTGAATAAATAAGATTGAATGAATGAGTCAATGTACATTTTTCTACTTGAACACCACTCTACTCAATGAACCTCAATCCAGTCTTTCTCACCACTGAGCGAGCCCTTGCCCACATCCTACCTTGGGCCTGGAACTCCCTCTCCATTCTCATCTGACAGACCACCACTCTCACCACCCAGAGCTCTACTGAATTCACCTCTTGAGCAAACAGGGGATTAAGTACAATATTTACACCTTTTATTCACCCTTACCTCAACTCCACATGTACATACCCCTAATTCATTTCTTTATATCACTGTCTGTTTCCTCCTCTAGACTGTAAGTGTCTTTTGAGCAGGGAGTGTGTCGACCGACTCTCCCAAGCATTTCATACAGTCCTCTGCAAACAGTAAATTCTCAATAAATACCACTGACTGATCGACAGACTGATCTCCTCCAAGAGGTCTTCCATGATTAAATCCTCATTTCTCCTATCAGCCTTTCCTTCTGCATCATCTGTGCAATTGGTTCTGTAACTCTTAAGCACTCAGTTTTGCATTCCACACCAACGGCGCACACTTACATATCCAACTGCAGTTCTGAGGTAATTCTACCCTTCTAGTCTGTAAGCTCTTTGTGGGCAGAAATCGTGACTACATACTCTTCCCAGCACTGAGTATAGTGCTGTGTACAGAGTGTGCACTAAATACTACTGAATGGTTGATTGATTCTCCAATTGCAGCCAAGTCATCACTCATCCTCCCTGGCCAGTTCCGACACACTATGCTCCCCCTTTGACTGCAGGGGAGGTGGGAGTGCAGGACAGTTAATCATTCAAGCACCTAGTACAGTGCTCTGCACACAGTAAGCGCTCAATAAATACGATTGGATGAATGAATGAATAGTATTTATTGATCACTTATTATGTGCAGAGCAGTGTACTGTTTGGGAGCATCCGGTATAACAGAGTTGGCGGACATGCTCCCTGTTCATAAGGAGCTTACAGTCTAGAGGGAGAGACAGACATTAATACAAATGAGTAGTTCAGAAAACCGACCCAGGACGCCCATCCCGGCTAAGGAGGAAATCCGGAGCTCCGGTTGGGTTTACAGCGGGTGGCCTGCCTTCTATCCGGTTAATAGCTGACTGGCAAGCTATAAATAGCCCGCTGCGCTGTGTAATCCCAGAGACCAGAGTTGCCGCTAGCCTTGTAGCTTTAGTTAGCGTTAGTGTGGCCACTAACGTCCAGGGCTTCCTGGGGCCCCTAATAAGTTTCATCCAACTTCTGCTTCCTAACATTTTCCACTTGCCACTGCCAAGATCTTCCAATCTTTCAGCTATCTGATTCTACCTCAACTGCCGGTATTTTGGAGGTGAGGATGCAGACGAACATGTACACGCATGCGCTCTCTCTCTCTCTCTCTCTCTCTCTCTCTCTCTCTCTTCCCCCCACCCCCCCCCCCCCCCCCCGAAGGTAGCAGCATTACTGACTTAAGAAGCCAAGTTTGCCCCAGTCAACAGCAGTGGCAGTCGCCCATGGGGAATGTTTCTTGGGTGTCCTTTTATGATATTTGTTATACGCTCACCATGTGCCGGACACTGTGCTAAGCGCTGGGGTGGATACAAGCTAATCAGATTGGACACAGTCCCTGTCCCCCACGGGGCTCACCCTCTTCATCCCCATTCCCAGATGAGAGAACTAAGGCCCAGAGAAGTGAAGTGACTCGTCTGAGGTCGCCCAGCAGTCAAGGGGCGGAGTTGGGATTGGAACCCAGGTCTTCCTGACTCCCAGGCCCGGGCTTTAATAATAATGATGGCATTTGTTAAGCACCTACTGTGTTCCAAGCACTGTTCTAAGCGCTGGGGTAGATACAAAGTAATCAGGTTGTCTCAAGTGGGGCTCACAGTCTTAATCCTCATCTTAACAGAGGAGGTAACTGAGGCACAGAGAAGTGAAGTGACTTGCCCAAAGTCACACAGCTAAGTGGCGGAGTCAGGATTGGAACCCATGACCTCTGATTTCCAAGCCCGTGCTCGTTCCACTGAGCCACAGGCTCGAGCCACTGGGCCACGCTGCTTTTGACGGACGGGACCCGCCGACGGCCGCGGTGACCACAGCCGGGCCGCAGCGCCTGGGCCCCGAGGCCGGGAGCCTCAGTAGCCACCACAGTCTTCCCCACCAGGGTTGGCGGGCCCCTTCAGACTTCCCGCTGGGCCTGTCCACCTTCCGGAATGTTGTTCTTTCCCAAGTGCTTAGTACAGTGCATTGCAAACAGGAGGTGTTCAAAAGTACTCTTGACTGATTCCCATCCAAATGGCAAAGTTCCAGAAAAATCAGCTGGAGCAACACAAAATCTCCAGGACAGTGGATTCAAAAGCTAAATCCAAGAGGCGTAATCAAACCCATGAAGACTTAACCAGAAGAGAAATACTGCTGTAGACGCAGGTAAAAAAAAAAATAAAAAAATCAGTAGCTATTTGAAAGCCAATTTCTAGAGAGAGTTAAACATCTAAACAACAATATGATTTCATTATTCATGAGAATTTCTTCAAGCTACAGCTGGCGTAGACAGTGGAGAAGCAGCTTGGCCTAGTGGCTAGAGCCCAGGCCTGGGAGTCAGGAGGACCTGGGTTCTAATCCCAGCTCCGCCACTTGTCTGCTGTGTGACCTTGGGCAAGTCGCTTCGCTTCTCTGGGCCTCAGTTCCCGCATCTGTTAAATGGGGATTAAAACTGTGAACCCCAAGTGGGACAGGGACTGCGTCTAACCTGATTATCTTCCATCTACCCTGGAGCTTTGAACAGTGCTCGACACATAGTCAATACTTAACAAAGACCACCGTCATCATCGAAACGAAGCGAGACGTAAGTCCGATATGACGAAAGAGAACGTGGGCTGCAGTTCCACCTGATTATTCCAGCTGGTCAACGGGAAATGAACCGCTGTGGCCTCATTAAGACAGAGGGCCCCATAGCTGCCTTCTCTCCCACACTCAGAGCGACCTTCGGGCGCTAAGCATGTACATGTACAACCGTCACCTCAGAAAGTTCCCGCAGACAGGCCCTGGGGCACCGTTTACAGCGGTGGCACTGCCTGGCCCTACTTAAGGATGGCGGCCACCCGGTCCTAATCAAAGATAATCAGGTTGGACACAGCCCCTGTTCCCCATGGGGCTCACAGTCTTAATTCCCATTTTAGAGATGAGGTAATAGACCCAGAGAAGCAAAGTGGCTTGCCCAAGAATCAGCCAGCAAACAGGTTTCAGAGCTGGAATCAGAATCCACGTCCTTTTTACTCCGAGGCCCGTGCTCTATCCGGTAGGCCACACCGCTTCACGTGTAGAAATTGGGTTGGAGTCAGCCTCTGCGGTGGGTGTCTGACTGTGAGCCCACTGTTGGGTAGGGACCATCTCTGTGTGTTGCCAACTTGTACTTCCCAAACGCTTAGTACAGTGCTCTGCACACAGTAAGCGCTCAATAAATACGATTGATTAATTGATTGATTGATTGAAAAGCCTGAGAGCCCCTTACCCGTCATCCAATCCATGTCTTCCACATTGTCTCCGTAAGAGCCGTGTATGCTCTGGCCAACAAATTCCTCTGTGGTCAACAGGGGAGTCCGGACATGTAAGAAGGAAACGTAGAGGAGAAAGGGGCCATGCTTGTTCCTAGGGGGAAAGAGATTCAGTTATTATTTTTATTTAATGTTTTTACGGTCTTTGTTATCAATCAATCAGCGGTATTTATTGAGCGCTTACTGTGTGCAGGGCAGGTACTAAGCGCTTGGGAGAATTAGCAGACAGATTAGTGGTTCCCTGTGCATAATGAGCTAAGTGCATACTACGTCCCAGTCACCGTACTAAGCGCTGTATGATGCTGGGCAAGTCACTTAAGTTGTGTGTGCCTCAGTTACTTCATCTGAAAAATGGGGTTTAGGACTATGAGTCCCATGTGGGACCTGGACTGTGTCTAACCTTTCATTAACCCCAGCTCTTAGTACAGTGCCTGACACATAATAAGTGCTTAACAAAGGAAAAATTCAGCTCTGCCTTCATTGAAACGTTCAGAATGATTGGGAATACACTCTTTGCTACTCAGATATCCCAGAGACCATTAGCCCGCTGTGGGCAGGGGATGTGTTTACCAATTCTGTTGTCTTGTATTTTCCCAGGTGCTTAGTACAGTGCCCTGCACGTAGTAAGCGCTCAGTAAACACCATTGATGATGACTGTCATTTAGAGAAAGGAAACAAGAAAAACAGCTTGGCTCAGTGGAAAGCACAGGCTTTGGAGTCCAAGGTCATGGGTTCATATCCCGGCTCTGCCAATTGTCAGCTGTGTGACCTTGGGCAAGTCACTTAACTTCTCTGGGCCTCAGTTATCTCCTCTGTAAAATGGGGATTGACTGTGAGCCCCCCGTGGGACAACCTGATCACTTTGTAACCTCCCCAGTGCTTAGAACAGTGCTTTGCACATAGTAAGCGCTTAATAAATGCCCTTATTATTATTATTATTATTAAGGAAAAAAAGGGGGGCTTCATCTAAGGACAGAACTGAGGGTTCCTTGCCTTTCGATGAAGGCCAGGGCCTCTTTCAGCATAAGGGAATTCACTCTTTCTTCCTCCATTGGCTGCTGAATGATGTCATGGTTCCTCATGAGGATGCAGTTCCATCGGCGGACGAAGCCGTAACTCGAAAACCAGGACATGAAAAACAGCAGGGCGCCCATGGCGGCGAACGCGACGACCGTCCAGGGGACGGGGTACCAACCGACGAACGTGGGGATGAGGAGGAGGGCGGGGACCAGGCCCAGGGCGACGCTGGAAATCCAGAGCTTCCTTCGGAGGTCCCTGTGCAGTTCGGGAGTCCTGGAGGGCTGGCAGTCATTTAACACGGTGTGCGGGAGCCCGTAGAAATAGTCAAATCCGTGGTTCCGCGGGTGGTAACAGTGGTCGTTGCGTGACGCGCAGCTCAAGCCTAGATGCCATTTTCCTGGCCAGAGGAAAAAAGAGGTTCTGTCATGAGAAGAGGCGTGGCACGATAGAGAAGTGGCAGGGCCTAGTGGATTGTACTTATTTACTATTCTATTTATTTTGTCAATGATGTGCATCTCCCTTCACTTCTGTTTATTCTGATGACTTGACACCTGTCCACATGTTTTGTTCTGTTGTCTGTCTCCCCCTTCTAGACTGTGAGCCCATTGTTGGGTAGGGACCGTCTCTATAGGTTGCCAACTTGTACTTCCCAAGCGCTTAGTACAGTGCTCTGCACACAGTAAGTGCTCAATAAATACAAATGAATGAATGATTGAGCACGGACCCGGGAGTCAGAAGGTCACGGGCCCTGATCGCGGCTCCGCCACTAGTCTGCCGCGTCATTCATCCGTTCACTCAGTCGTATTTATTGAGCGCTTACTATGTGCAGAGCACTGGACTAAGCGCTTGGGAAGTACAAGTCGGCAACGTATAGAGACGGTTCCACAACGGACTCACAGTCTAGAAGGGGGAGACAGACAACAAAACTAAACATGGAGACAGGTGTCAAAATCGTCAGAACAAATAGAATTAAAGCTATATGCACATCATTAACAAAATAAATAGAATAGTAAATATGTACAAGTAAAATAAATAGAGTAATAAATCTGTTCAAATATATACAAGTTCTGTGGTGAGGGGAAGGAGGGTGGGGATGGGGAGGAGGAGAGGGAAAAAGGAGCTCACCTCACCTCTCTGAGCCTCAGTTCCCTCGTCTGGAAAATGGGGATTGAGAATGTGAGCCCCACCTGGGACGGGGACTGCGTCCAACCCCATTTGCTTGGTTCCACCCCAGTGCTCAGCACAGGGCCTAGCACATAGTAAGCGCTTAACAAATACCACAGTTATTATTATTATTAACCGAGAGGCCCCATTCGTTTTACCTATCAATCCCGTCCGATACCCTCGCTGCTGTAGCAGCGTCGCGAAGGTGGTTTCATTGGCGGGAAGCCCCCCTGACCCTCCTAGCCACACGAGGGCCCGGTTCATGTTGAAAGAAGACGTCATTCCTGAAATGGAACAGAAGCAGTTAGGTGAGTTTTAGCTACTCTCGAAGGAGACCGCAGTCATCCTGAACCACCAGAATCTGGTACATCAAGGTTCATTTGGAAATGATTTAGCGATACCCATCAGAGACGCTCGTATTCATAATTCATTTCGTATCCTGGTTACTGTTGCCGGTATCCAGTTAATTCGTTCATTCATTCGTTCAGCCGTATTTATTGACCGCTTTCTGTGTACAGAGCACTGTAGTAAGCGCTTGGGAAAGTGCAACGATAAACTGATACATTCCCTGCGCACAGCGAGCTTACTGTCTAGACGGGGGAGACAGACATTAATAGAAATAAATGACAGATGCAGACATAAGCGCTGTGGGACTTGGAGAGGGGAAGAGCAAAGGGAGCAAGTCACGGCGACGCAGAAAGGAGTGGGAGAAGAGGAAAGGGGGGGCTTCGTCTGGGAAGGCCTCTTGGAGGAGATGTGCCTTCAATAAGGCTTTGAAGGCATGGAGAGTCACTGTCTGTCAGATTTGAGGGAGGCAGGACGTTCCAGGCCAGAGGCCAGACGTGGGCCAGGGCTCGGAGCGATGGCAAGAGAGGTGAGAGCAACAGTGAGAAAGTTCATAATAAGCAGTACAGAACATTAGAACAATTAAAACAAAATTACATTCACCACCTTACCCTCCCCTGGAATTTTTCCTTTCAATCAGAAATGATTAATGAAAAGGAAAGTATTACTTTTCATTCATTCAAATGTATTTATTGAGCACTTTCTGTGTGCAAAGCACTGGACTAAGTGCATGGAAGAGTACAGTAAAATAACAGGTACATTACCTGCCCACAGTGAGTTTACAGTGTAGAGGGAGAGAAAGACACTATTAGAAATAAGTAAATTACAATTATGTACATAGGTGCTGTGGCGCTGGGATGGAGGATGAACAACCAAACCTCCATCGGACTTACTATTGCTCTTTTCTCCTATCACGTGATGTGCATTTATTTGAGTTCTTAAGAATACCTGGATTAGGACTGTCTAGAATTCGAAAGCATGCAAGGAAGCTCTTAGAGATGTAGTTCTGAGAAATAAATACATTCATATGGAAATTATTACATCTGCATCTAATTTTAAATAATCCTTGATATAAGATATGTGCTGATTAGCTGATGGAATAAAATGTCCACAGAACAACATGAAAATGCATTTGTTTTCGAGAAGTGCTGTAGAAAAACAGAATGTTTATTCCTCACAGTTTCTGGCATAATTTGGAGGGGTTCAGACTCCCTTCACCTAGAAAATTGTTTGTGTCTAGTGGGAAACAGTTGCAATAGAAAGTTCTCTAATCGAAAAAGAGGTAACATCAAATGCCCATAATCTCCTGTTCATGCTTCCATGCAGGAATTCTAAACCAACAGAATTCTCTTGTAAGATGTGGCCATTTGAACCAAAGAAAAGGGGCTGTAATTATCTGGAAAGTTCAGGTGAAAACACATATTGTTGGTGTGGATAATAATAGTAATAATGATGATGATAGTTTTTATTAAGCACTTGCCATGTGCCAAGCACCATATTAAGCACTGGGGTAGATACAAGATAAATAGATTGGCACAGCACCTGTCCCACACGGGACTCACAGTCTAAATCAGAGGGAGCAGGATTTAATTCCCGTTTTACAGAGGAGTAAAGTGACTCGCCTAGACTTTCCCAAGTTCACCCAGCAGCCAAGTGTTGGAGCCGGGATGAGAACCCAGGTCCCCTGACTCCCAAGTATGTTACCAATTTGTACTTCCCAAGCGCTTAGTTCAGTGCTCTGCACACAGTAAGTGCTCAATAAATACAGTTGAATGAATGAATGAATGAAAGCCCAGGCTCTACCCCCCTGGCCACACTGCTTCTCTAGGTATGGTCTGCCCAGCCAAAGGCTCTGTTTGGGGAGAATTCAGTGAGCTCATATACTGATGTACTCCTACCACCCATCACAAACCCATCACCCATTTTCACCCATCTTCTTTTAAACCAGATTTTGGGTTTGAGGAGCTTTCCACAGCCTTGATCAGAGCTGGAGGCCACCAGGAAATAATAATAATGTTGGTATTTGTTAAGCACTTACTATGTGCAAAGCACTGTTCTAAGCGCTGGGGTAGATGCAAGGTAATCAGGTTGTCTCACGAGGGGCTCACAGTCTTCACCCCCATTTTACAGATGAGGGAACTGAGGCCCAGAGGCCCAGAGAAGTGAAGTGACTTGCCCAAAGTCACACAGCTGACAAGTGGCGGGGCTGGGATTTGAACCCGCGGCCTCTGACTCCAAAGCCCGTGCTCTTTCCACTGAGCCACGCTGCTTCAAGGAAATGGCTCAGATGGTAGGGTGCTTTTGGGGGCAGGAATTGGGGGCGGTTTATGGAATTTGTTAAGTGCTAACTCTGTGCCAGACACTCTACTAAGCTCTGGGGGGAGACACCGGTTAATCAGATTGGACACAGTCCTTGTCCCACATGGGGCCCACAGTCTTTTCTTTTTTAAAAAAATTGTATTTGTTCATTCATTGATTCATTCAATCATATTTGTTGAGTGCTTACTGTGTGAAAAGCACTGAACTAAGTGCTTGGGAGACTGCAATATAACAATAAACAGACACATTCCCTGCCTATAACTAGTGTGGCTCAGTGGAAAGAGCCCGGGCTTTGGAGTCAGAGGTTATGGGTTCAAATCCCAGCTCTGCCAATTGCCAGCCATGTGATTTTGGGCAAGTCACTTCACTTCTCTGTGCCTCAGTTACCTCATCTGTAAAATGGGGATTAAGACTGTGAGGCCCCTGTGGGACAACCTGATCCCCTTGTAACCTCCCCAGCATTTGGAACAGTGCTTTGCACATAGTGAGCGCTTAATAAGTGCTATCATTATTATTATTATTACTACGATTACTACTGTTACTATTTGTGAAGCAGAATGGTGAGGTGGATAGTGCCCAGGCCTGGGTGTCAGAAAGACCTGTGTTCTAATCCCGGCTCCACCATTTGTCTGCCATGTGACCTGGGGTAAGTCACTTCACTTCTTTATGCCTCAGCGACCTCATCTATAACATCAGGATTAAGACTGTGAGCCTCATGTGGGACAGGGATTGGTTCCATCCCAATTTTTTTGTATCTGCCCCAGCCCTTAGTACAATGCCTGGCACATAGTAAGCACTTAACAAATACTATTATTATTATTCATTCATTCAGTCATATTTATTGAGCACTTACTGTGTGCAGAACACTGTACTAAGCGCTTGGGAAGGACAAGTCGGCAACATATAGAGATGGTCCCTACCTAACAGTGGGCTCACAGTCTAGAAGGGGGAGACAGACAACAGAACAAAACATGTAGACAGGTGTCAAAACTGTCAGAATAAATAGAATTATAGCTATATGCACATCATTAATAAAATAGAGTAGTAAATATGTACAAGTAAAATAGAGTAATAAATACATACAAATATATACAAGTGCTGTGAGGAGGGGGAGGAGGTAGGGTGGTGGGGGGCAATAGGGAGGGAAGGGGAAGAGGAAAAATGGGGCTCAGTCATTATTATTCTTATTATTTCCATGTGCCAGGCTCTAAGCACTGGAGAAGGCATTTGTGAAGACCATGGACTGCCCGAAAAACAAACAAATGGGTTTTGGAGCAAATTAAGCCATGGTGGTCTTTGGAGGGCCAAATGACTCGATTTAGATTAGCATATATTGGAGACATCATCGGGATGACTAATTCTCTGGAGAAGACACTAATGCTAGGAAAAAGTCCAGGGAAAAGGAGGAAGAGGCAGACCAGCAGCTAGGTGGTTAGAAACCATAACAAGGATAATGGAAGAACTCTTAGCAAGGTTATGGATTATGGCAGAAGATGGGACGTTCTGGAGAAAGTATATCCATAGAGTTGCCATGAATTGGGAATGTTGACAGCATTTGATAATAATAATAATAATAATAAGCGTTGCAGCAGATAGAAGATAATCAAGTCCCAGGTGGGACTCTCAGTCTTTTTTTTTATTTTAAAGGTATTTTTAATGCTTACTATATGCCAGGCACTGTACTAAACTCTAGGGTAGATACAAGCTACTCAGGTTGGACACAGTCCATGTTCCCACATGGGACTCACAGTCTTAATCCCCATTTTCCAGATGAGGTAACGGAGGCCTAGAAAAGCCCAGTGACTTGCCCAAGGTCACACAGCAGACAAGTGGCAAAACCAGGATTAGAAGCCAGGTCCTCTGACTTTCAGGCGCGGGCCCTCTCCCCTAGGCCACGAGAAGCTGACTCCCTTATCCCTGAGGTTTTCCCGACCTGATCGGATGGGATATCTCCCAGTGAGGAAAGCTGCTCTGCTCGGGCTGCAAACTGAGGCTGCCGCCAGGTGTTGAGTCAGCTTGACTCCTTCTCTCGCAAGACGGTCGATGTTAGGCGTGCTAGAAAGAAAAAAATGGACAGTTCAGGGACAGTTTAATTCCATCAGTCAGTCAGTCAATCAGTGCAACAGGGACAGGTGGATAGAAGACAGGCCTTAGAAGGACTTGGGTTCTAATCCTGGCCCCACCACTCGTCTACTGCGTGAGCTCAGGCTAGTCCCTTCACTTTTCTAGGCCTCAGTTACCTCATCTGTCAAATGGGGGTTAAGACTATGAGCCCCATATAGTACATAAACTGTGTCCACCTGATTATCTTGTATCTACTGAAAGCTCACCTACTGAGAGCTCACCTCCTCCAGGAGGCCTTCCCAGACTGACCCCCCCTTTTTCCTCTCCCCCTTCCCATCCCCCCGCCCTACCTCCTTCCCCTCCCCACAGCACCTGTATGTATGTTTGTACAGATTTATTACTCTATTTATTTTACTTGTACATATTTACTATTCTATTTATTTTGTTAATGGTGTGCATTTAGCTTTACTTCTATTTATTCTGATGACTTGACACCTGTCCACATGTTTTGCCCTGTTGTCTGTCTCCCCTTTCTAGACTGTGAGCCCATTGTTGGGTAGGGACCATCTCTCTGTTGGGTTTCTCTAAATCTTCTAGGTTGTTAGCCCACTGTTGGGTAGGGACCATCTCTGTATGTTGCCAACTTGTACTTCCCAAGTGCTTAGTACAGTGCTCTGCACACAGTAAGCGCTCAATAAATACGGTTGAATGAATGAATGAATGTCGGTCTTATATTTAGCACGTCTAAGTGTGGCAGCAGTAAACAGGAGAAGAAACAAATTATGAACATGTGCATCTTTGGGTATCTAAATCGTTTCCAAATAAAACTCAAGTGCACTTTTAACTCAGGTCAAATAAAGAAAACAAATGCTTGTTATGGGTAATTAAACTGTTATGGGTAATTAAAAAAATCACTCAGTGTGGACTTATTTTAAATATCAGAGCACCTTTTATTTCTGATTTTCATGTGTTCTCCTTACAGAGGGCTCCCAGGCAGTATTAGAAAAAAGGTCTTCAGGAATTTCTAGTCTTTGGAGAAATAACTGGAAATCCTTTAGGATAATCTTCGTTGATTTAAGACATTTTGTTAGAGTAATATCTTACCTATCAATCATTCATATTTATCGAGTGCTTACTGTGTGCAGCGCACTGTACTAAACACTTGGGATAATTCAGTATAACAATATAACAGACGCATTCCCTTCCCACAACAAGCTTTTATCAGAGAGGTTTGACAGTGAAAACTTGAGGGTGAGAACTGAGTGTAAAGAAGTGCATTTTATATAGAATTGAATCAATCAATGGTATTTATTGAGTACTTACTGTGTGCAGGGCACTGTACTAAGCGCTTGGGAAAGTACAACACAGCCGAGTTGGTAGGCACGTTCTCTGCCCACAACGAGGGGTACAGTTAGTGGGGGAGACAGACACTGATAGAAATTAATAATTTATAATATGCAATTTAAAGTTAAGTACAAAAGTGCTGGGGGGTTGAGGCAAATATCCAGAGATCACAGACCCAAGAGCATAGATGTCGTAGGAGGAAGAGGAAGCCTGGGAAAAGAAGGTTTAATCAGAGAATTTTGTGGTATTTTATCTGTGGTATTTGCTAAATGCTTACTCTGTGTCGGGCACTGTAGTAGACTTTGGGGTGGATATAATCAAATCAGGTCGGACACAGTCCCTGGCCCCTATGGGGCTCGCTTTCCTAATCCCCATTTTAAAGGTGAGGTAACAGGCCCAGGGAAGTGAAGTGACTTACCCAAGGTCAGAAAACAGACAAGTGGCGGAGTCAGTATTAGAACCCAGGTCCTTCCCACTCCCAGGTCCAGGCTCTATTCACTAGGCCACACTGCCTCTCTATATTAGAAAGGACTTTGAGGGAAATCTTTACCTCATGGTGTTGTTACCATAGCACCCAAGGTCTCCAATTCCAAGATCATCAGCCATGAGCAAGAGAATGTTGGGTCTAGAGTTTATTACAAGATGAGGCGACGTGATTCTCCAAAACAGGCAGCACACCGACACAAAAACCCAACTGCTCCTGAAACATTTTTTTCATTAGCAGAGCCATCGCTTGAGTTAGTACTTGGAACAGTCCGATAAGATAACAGAACAGAGAAATAAAAACTCCTCTTCATTTGCTAGTGGGGAAAATGGAAATCAGGAATCTCTACAGTGGTATTGAATCGAAAGGGAATGGAAAATGAGAAGCACTGTGACCTAGTGAAAAGAGCAAGGGCCTGGGACTCAGAAGGCCTGGCTTTTGATTCCGGCTCTGCCACTTGTCTGCTGTGTGACAGTCATTTCACTTCTCTGTGCCTCTGTTCAGGGGGCTTAGTACAGTGATTTTTTTTTATGGTATTTGTTAAGTGCTTACTCTGTGCCGGGAACTCTACTAAGCATTGGGGTAGATAGAAGCTAATCAGGTTGGACACAGTCCCTGTCCCACATGGGGCTCACAGTCTTAACCCCCATTTTACAGATGAAGGAACTGAGGCACAGAGCAGTAAAATCAATCAATCAATTAATTGTATTTATTGAGCGCTTACTGTGTGCAGAGCACTGTACTAAGCGCTTGGGAAGTACAAGTTGGCAACATATAGAGACAGTCCCTACCCAACAGTGGGCTCACAGTCTAAAATGACTTATCCAAGGTTACACAGCAGACAGGTGGTGGAGCCAGAATTAGAACCCAGGCCCTCTGACTCCCAAGTCTGTGCTCTTTCCACCCAGCAAGCAATTGACAGAGGCCAGGTCCTCTGACTCCGAGGCCTGGGCTCTTTCTACAAGTCCATGCTGCTTCTCATTATTATTATTGAAATTATGTTGAAGCTCTAAATTCCATTCTCCTGTTTTGGACTTGGAGACTCTCTGCCATCCTGCCCCTCAGGGTGAAGGGTTTTTGGCCTTCCAAGTGCTTAATACAGTGAGTGGCACATAGTAAGCGCTCAATAAACACCACCTCTGAAGCAGCGTGGCTTAATCAGTTGTATTTATTGAGAGCTTACTATGTGCAGAGCACTGTACTAAGCTCTTGGGAAGTACAAGTTGGCAACATATAGAGACGGTCCCTACCCAACAGTGGGCTTAATGGAAAGAGCCCGGGCTTGGGAGTCAGAGGACGTGGGTTCTAATTCCGGCTCTACCACTTGTCTGCTGTGTGACCTTGGGCAAGTCACTTAACTTCTCTGTGCCTCAGTTTCCTCATCAGTAAAATGGGATTAAAACTGTGAGCCCCACATGGGACAACCTGATTATCTTGTATGTACCTCAGCGCTTAGAACAGTCCTTGGCACATAGTAAGTGCTTAACAAATGCCACAATTATTATTATTATTTCCTCTGATGATGATCTTCCCTATTCTAAAATCCTACTTCTCACAGGCTAGATCATGCCCTCTCGAGACCTAGCTGTCCATGAAGAATTAGCCCGTCCAAACACAAGACTTAAAAAACAGCTACCATGGCCACCATAGGCCAAACTTTGGCTAGCTTCAGTCCTGGCTGAGGTTCCCCTGGAAGGGGATCTTGTACTGTGTCTGTTGTATTGTTCTTTTGTCCTTTCCCAAGTGCTTATTACAGTGCTCTGCAAACCATAAGTGCCCAGTAAATGCTATTGCCTGCCTGATTCCTGGGCTGGGTGAACCCTGGGAGGATTTGTCTACTGTGTGGCCTTGGCCAAGTCACTTTACTTCTCTGGGCCTCAGTTCCCTCATTTGTAAAATGGGGATTGAGACCATGAGCCCCACGTAGGACAAGGGACTATGTCCAACCTGATTTTCCTGTATCCACCCCAGTGCTCAGTACAGTACCTGGCACATAGGAAGTGCTTAACAAATACCACAATTATTATCAAGTGTTTGGTTTTGTTCTCTGTCTCCCCCTTTTAGACTGTGAGCCCACTGTTGGGTAGGGACTGTCTCTATATGTTGCCAATTTGTACTTCCCAAGCGCTTAGTACAGTGCTCTGCACATAGTAAGCGCTCAATAAATACGATTGATGATGATGATGATATAGCTATAATTCAGTTTATTCTGATGGTTTTGACACCCATCTACATGTTTTGTTTTGTTGTCTGTCTCCCCCTTCTAGACTCTGAGCCCATTGTTGGGTAGGGACCATCTCTATATGTTGCCGACTTGTACTTCCCAAGTGCTTAGTACAGTGCTTTGCACACAGCAAGCACTCAATAAAAATGATTGAATGAATGAATGAGTAGCACAGGGCAGCGCTTAAAAAATACCATGATCATTATTATAATTATCAAAGAAGGGTATAATGCCTGCCTCCACTTGTAATGCTTGCAGATCACCTTTGATCCTCTGGAACTTCCTTCTCAAAAGCCTATCATAGGGATTTTTTTGCGGGGAAGGGGCTGTCTCTTTTAGTTGTACTTCTACCCCTAAATCAATTTTTTAAAATTAGAGGTAAATCTGGGAAAAATTTCATTTAAAAAAACAAAAAAAAAGCCCTTAAACTGCCACAGTGGGCATGTCAATTTTTGAAGCCATCTTAATTCTGCCCTCCGGATCCACCCTGTCGACCCCTCTGTGGCCCCTCTTTCCACTTTCTCCGAAATGGCCCCACGGTGCATCTTTGTCCGGGCCAAAGATCTAGGTTCCAAACAAAGTTGTCCCTCTGATCCTCTCCAAACTTCCCAAATTCGTGTTCACTCCAGCTCCTAACTCAGGACCGAGCAACTATCTTGTCATCTCAGACTGTTTTAGGAATAGAATTAGTATCAACTGGGATAAGACAAGGCCTAAACACCAAATGTAGCTGCCTTGGGAAATGACTTTCAGTGAGCTTTGCGGAGAGGAAAAGTGGAAGAATTCTAAATATTTTTCGGTTCCCAAGGCCAGATCTCAACTCAAGTCAGTGATTAGAGACGTATACATCTCCTGAGCTTCCCCCTGATGCCTTGTAGATGCCGGAAGAAACATTTCTTAATCATATATGAGAACAACAACAATGATAATAATAATATGCATCTTTATAGTGCCTTTCATCCAAAGACTAAAAAAATTTCTGAGCAGCCCAAGGAGGAAATTGGGAGATGAATACCTCAACATCTTTACATTTAACATGAGGAAAACCAGCTCCAAACTAGTAAAACCACTTGTCCAAGCCTATGAAATAAATTCCAGTCAGTCAGTCAATCGCAATCGTATTTATTGAGTGCTTTGTGTGCAGAGCACTGTACTAAGCACTTGGAGGAGTACAATGTACTAATGGACACATTCCCTTCCCAAAATGGACTTACAATCTAGAGGGGGAGACAGACATTAATAGAAATAAATAAATTACGGATATGGACATAAGTGTTGAAGGGCTGGGAGGGGGGATGAATAAAGGGAGCAAATCAGGGCAATGCAGAAGGGAGTGGAATTGGGATTCTGGTGAATCAAGCCCCGTGATTGGGAATATTGTTTAGGATAAATCCCTGCACATGCTGTTTCTTGGTCAGGTCTTCCTGAACTAAAGTTTAGCCCAAGCATGATGGGCACATGTTGCTGAGGAAGTCAAAATAATAATAATAATAATAATGGTGGTATTTGTGATTGCTTAGTGTGCCAAACAGATGGAACACAATCCCTGCCTCACATAGGACTCAAAATCCAAAGGGGAGGAAGAACAGTATTTTATTTCTATTTTACAGATGTGAAAACTGAGGCACAGCGAAGTTGCATTAGTTGCCCAAGGTTACAAAGCAGTCAAGTGGCAGAGCTGGGATTAGAACCTAAGTCCCATGACTCCCAAGTCCGGGCTATTTCCACAAAATATGTCCCTGGCTGATTCAAACTCTTAATATTTCTTTTGAAATGGTACTTGTTAGGCGCTTACTATGCGCCAGGCACCATGCTAAGCGCTGGGGTAGATACAAGAGAAATCAGTCCATGTCCCACAAAGGGCTCACAGTCTAAATTGGAGGGAGGGTTCTACAGATGAGGTAACTGAGGTGCAGAGAAGTGATGTGACTCTCCCAAGGTCACACAGTAGAAAAGTGGAGGAGGCAAGATTAGCACCCAGTTCCTCTGAGTCCCACAGCTTCCTCCCCCTTACCCAAGCTATCGCTCCTCATATTAGAAATCACATGAGTTTTTTTTTTGAAACGTTTCTTGGGCTTTTCTTTTCTTTTATTGCCCATCTTGGAAGGTCATAGATTACGGCTTCCTGTCTCGATATGTTAAAACAAACCCCAAAAAACCCAGTTCCTATTTTAGGGTTGGGAGGGGAGGGAGAAGGATGGGAGGGAAAAGAGCCAGAATCCTAAGGGCCAGCAGAACAGCAGGTAAGAAGGAGAAAAGAGAGAATCGGTTTTACACGTTTGTTTTCTTCTTTTCCTCTTCCTCCTCAACTGCTCCTGCCTCTGCTACTAGTGCAGCACTTCTGTCCGTCCATATCCACAGTTTGTTTATTTTTATTAATGACGACCTCTCCCTCTAAACTGTGAGCATGCTGTGGTCAGGGAACATGTCTACCACCTCAGTTGTATTGTACTTTCTCAGTCGTTTAGTCCTGTGCTCTGCACACAGTAAGCACTCAATAAATACCGGTGATTGATTTTTTTTATGGTATATATTAAGTGCTTACTATGTGTCAAACACTGTTCTAAGCACTGGGGTAGATACAAGTTAATTAGGTAGGACACAGTCCCTTGTCCCACATGGCCCTCATAGTCAAAGACAGAGGGAGAATAGGTTATTTAATCCCCATTTTACTGTTGAGGGAACTGAGGCCCAGAGAAGTGAAGTGACTTACCTAAGGACACACAGCAGACTAGTGGCAGAGCTGGGATGAGAACTCAGGTCCTTTAGGCTCCCAGGCCCAGGATCTTTCCAATAGGCCGTGCTGCATTGATAGCAACTCTGGCCCCACCCTGCTCAGTGCCCTTGTGGTTTGGAACCCAACCTGAGGTCTGATACCATAATAAATAAATAAATAATAAATAAATGCCAATTCATTCATTCATTCGTATTTATTGAGGATGACGGAGAACTCTCTCTAGGAGTTCTAGTAAAACAAGGAGTTGAATGTAATGTAAGTCCAAAAAGCTCAGCACTGGGAATTTTCCTTTGAGAAATGTCAATTCTTTTTTTAGTTTTGAAAGAAATGGCAAGTTTATTTGTACTTGTTCATCAGGACAGTTCTTGGTTCTCATCTTTTTTTTTTCCCAGAGTCTACCTGATTACGTTAGATTTCATTCGAGTGTATCAAAGAATTTATCTCCCCTACAGAATCTCTACATTCAGTCCTACCCAGTTTTTCATTCTGGCACTGTAGCAGTCCCACCCCAATTTCCATTTTCCTTCTTAACTTCCCCTTAATTTGGAGTCTATTAGAAAGGTACTCTCCAGAGAATTCATTAATTCATTCATGTTTATTGAACGCTTACTGTGTGCAAAGCACTATACTAAGTGCTTGGGAGAGTACAAAATAAGAATAAACAGACACATTTCCTGCCTTCTACGAACTTACAGACAGTAGTGAATGAGAGGTTTTCATATTATCACATGTAAAGATGTAGCTACTCTCTGTCTTAACTTCTCCGAACCTCAGTTCCCTCATCTGTAAAATGGGTACTAAGATCATGAGCCCCATGAGGGATTGGATTCAGTCCAACCTCGTATCTACCCCAGCACTTAGTACAGTGCCTGACACATAGTAAACGCTTAACAAAAAGTCCAGTATACCGAGGTTCAAACACTTTGAGGAAGGTCTAACCATCCTTCCCTCCTTCGTCGTCCACAATAATGACAAAACATATCTAGAATGGAAGCTAAAATTCAACTTGGCAAATTCACTTACTTGAAAGCCGATAGCGTCTCTTCTGCCTCCTCCATTTGTGTAAGCCGTGGATACTGCCAAGTTCCTGAGACAACACTCCACTTTAGTTACTGACTTTACATAATATTTATTGAGCTCAAACAGAATGCTGGCCTCTGCCATGCAGAACATAGAATTAGCCCATCTACCAATTACTTTTATAATTAGAAAATAACCTATCAGGCAGTGGTATCGAGTCACGATGGATAGAGTCAATTAGTCACGTTCTCACCGATGGCTAAATCGCATTTATTACTGAGGCAAATAGAAGGAATCAAGCATATAATAATAATAATAATAATGGCATTTATTAAGCGCTTACTACGTGCAAAGCGCTGGGGAAGTTACAAGGTCATCAGGTTGTCCCACGGGGGGCTCACAGTCTTAATCCCCATTTTACAGATGAGGTAACTGAGGCCCAGAGAAGTTAAGCGACTTGCCCAAAGTCACACAGCTGACAATTGGCGGAGTCAAGATTTGCACCCATAACCTCTGACTCCAAAGCCTGTGCTCTTTCCACTGAGCCACGCTGCTTCTCTATATGTAAAAACTGAATCCAGTGGCAAGTTAAGCCCTCTTAACCGAAACTTAACTTCAGCCCGAAATTGCCAGCCGGGAAAACTAGCAGAATGATCCCAGTGTGATGATAACACAGTTAATAATGCTTTGCACTTTATAGCTTGCCTTTCATCCTTTGATATCAAAGATATTTTAAATATTACTTCATTAAGGCTCACAACACTCCTCCGAAGCAGCTAAATAGCATTAGCCTCAGTTAGTAGAAAGGGGACTGAAATCACAAAGGACACCTTAAGCACAAGGTCTGGGGTTAAGGTTAGAAGGCTGCAATTCCTGACAATATTCCAGACACCAAATAGTTCTCCGTACTCTCTCTCCCCTGAGAGGCCCCACTCCCCGGAAGTCCAATTAGGGTGTCATAGGAGGGACCCCTTAAGCCGTATAAGTTTAATGACCATCTTGATTTTCTCCCTGGGAATGATGTGTGCTGAGAGAATATTACAATTACAATTTCTACAATGTTGTGAATTGTTCTAGACTGTGAGCCCACTGTTGGGTAGGGACCGTCTCTATATGTTGCCAACTTGTACTTCCCAAGCGCTTAGTACAGTGCTCTGCACACAGTATGCACTCAATAAAGACGATTGATTGATTGATTGTTATAGAGCTTGGCATGTATAGTTTCACCAGTTGGGGACAGTGTTTGGGGTTGCCAACTTGTACTTCCCAAGCACTTAGTACAGTTCTCTGCACACAGTAATCGCTCAATAAATACGATTGATTGATTGATTGTCTCCCCGTTCTAGACTGTGAGCCCACTGTTGGGTAGGGACCGTCTCTATGTGTTGCCAACTTGTACTTCCCAAGCGCTTAGCTGCACACAGTAAGTGCTCAATAAATACGATTGATTGGTTGATTGATTGATTGAATAAGCGCTCAATAAATACAATTGAATGAATGAATAATAATAATAATGAGCCCGTTGTTGGACCGTCTCTATATGTTGCCGGCTTGTCCTTCCCAAGTGCTTAGTGCAGTGCCCTGTGCAGAATAAGGGCACAATACGATTGAATGAATGAATGAATATCAATAAATATGATGGAATGAATGAATAAATAATAGCAATAATAATAATGAGCCCGTTAGTTGGACCATCTCTGTATGTTGCCAGCTTGTCCTTCCCAAGCGCTTAGTACAGTGCTCTGCACAGAATAAGTGCTCAATAAATATGATTGAATGAATGAATGAATAATAATAATAATAATAATGAGCCCGTTGTTGGACCGTCTCTGTATGTTGCCATCTTGTCCTTCCCAAGCGCTTAGTACAGTGCTCTGCACAGAATAAGTTCTCAATAAATACAATTGAATGAATGAATGATAATAATAATGAGCCCGTTGTTGGACCGTCTCTGTATGTTACCGTCTTGTCCTTCCCAAGCGCTTAGCACAGTGCTCTGCGCAGAATAGATGACTGAGGCACAGAGGAGTTGAGTGACTCGCTCGGGGTCACGCAGCAGACAAATGGCAGCAAACCTTGTGACTCCCAGGCCCATGCTCTATCCCTGTGCAGCAGACAAATGGCAGCAAACCTTGTGACTCCCAGGCCCATGCCCTATCCCTATGCCATACTGCTTATCTAGTGATGGTTATCTGTCTATGTACTGAGCGTTTGTATGGATTTATTACTTTATTTATTTTACTTGTACATATCTATTCTATTGTACAGATTTTTTACTCTATATATTTATTTATTTTACTTGTATATATCTATTCTATTTATTTTATTTTGTTAATATATTTGGTTTGGTTCTCTGTCACCCCCTTCCAGACTGTGAGCCCGCTGTTGGGTAGGGACCGTCTCTATGTGTGGCCAACTTGTACTTCCCAAGCGCTTAGTACAGTGCTCTGCACACAGTAAGCGCTCAATAAATATGATTGATTGATTGATTTAGTTTTGGTTTTTTTATGGTACTTCTTAAACAATTACTAGATGCCAGTCATTGCACTAAGCGCTGGGGTAGATATAAGCTAATCAGGTTGGACACATTCTTAATCTTAATCCCCATTCTACAGATGAAGAAACTGGGGTACAGAGAAGTTCAGTGACTTTCCAAGGACCACACAGCAAATACATGGCCGAGTCATTCATTCATTCATTCAGTCATATTTATTGAGCACTTACTGTGTGCAGGAGCACTGTACTAAGCGCTTGGGAAGTACAAGTCGGCAACATAGTCGGGATTAGAACCCATGTCCTTCGGATTCCCAAGCCCGGGCTCCTTCCAGTTGGCAACACCTTCTTCAATATTAAAGTGAATCAGTCCACAGTATTTCTTGAGTGCCTATTGTTTTGCCTGGTATTGTACTAAATGCTCGGGAAGGTATTTCTTGAATCAGTAGGCATGACTCCTAACCTCAAGGAGCTTACTTTCTTTGGGTGGTTGTTTTCCTACTCCTATGTGTGTACATATTTATTACTCTATTTATTTTACTTGTACATATCTATTCTATTTTATTTTGTTAATATGTTTGGTTTTGTTCTCTGTCTCCCCCTTCTAGACTGTGAGCCCACTGTTGGGTAGGGACTGTCTCTGTATGTTGCCCACTTGTACTTCCCAAGCGCTTAGTACAGTGCTCTGCACACAGTAAGCGCTCAATAAATACGATTGATTGATTGATTGATAAATCCTTTGAATCCATCAGCAGTTTTTGTCACTGTCTGCACGTAGCGATTCTGTCTCTTATTCCTATTCGCTGTCTTCTCAGCATAGCACTGTCCACTTCTGCATAACAATATCTGAGGTTTGGGCTTTACTGTGTATTTCTTCTGTCCTTGCCTATACTTACCTCAGTTTATGTCACCATAGAGTAGCGATTTGCGTATCCTGCCATCGTCCATAGCAGAGAAGCAGCGTGGCCCAGTGGAAAGAGCGCGGGCTTGGGAGTCAGAGGTCATGGGTTCAAATCCCGGCTCCACCACTTGTCAGCCGTGTGACCTTGGGCAAGTCATTTCACTTCTCTGTGCCTCAGTTACCTCATTTGTAAAATGGGAATTAAGGCTGTGAGCCCCACGTGGGACAACCTGATCACCTTGTATCCCCCCTAGCGCTTAGAACAGTGCTTCGCACATAGCAGCGTGGTTCAGTGGAAATAGCGTGGGCTTTGGAGTCAGAGGTCATGGGTTCAAATTTTGACTCCGCCACTTGTCAGCTACGTGACTTCGGGCAAGTTACTTAACTTCTCTGGGCCTCAGTTACCTCATCTGTATAATGGGGATTAAGGTTGTGAGCCCCTCGTGGGACAACCTGATCACCCTGTAACCTCCCCAGCGCTTAGAACAGTGCTTTGCACATAGTAAGCGCTTAACAAATGCCATCATTATTATTATAGTAAGCGCTTAACAAAATGCCACTATTATTATTGTATGTCGCACCCAGCAAAAAGCATGATGTGAGAAGTAGAGAAGCAATGTGGTCTAGTGGATAGACTGCCAGGCCTGGCAGCAGGAAGGACCTGGGTTCTAATTCCGCCTCCACCACTTGTCTGCTGTGTAACCTAGAGCAAGTTGCTTCATTTCTCTGGGCCTCAGTGACCTCATCTGTCAAATGGGGATTAAGGCTGTGAACCCCATGTGGAACATGACTGTGTCCAATCTGATTAGCTTGTATCTATCCCACTGCTTAGTACAGTGCTTGGCACATAGTAAGCACTTAACGGATACAATAAAAAAAGCATTGGTTCTACACTTCATTGTTTGTGATCCTCTCTCTTGAGATAAAGGGCTATATGTAGAGGGCAGTGATTGAACTGTGCAAGATATTGAAGTGGGTTGAACGTTTACATTTACACTTTACCCTGTGGGGAAGTTTTGTGGCCTAGAGGAAAGAGCCTGGGCCTGGGATTCAGAGGACCTGGGTTCTAAACCAGCTCTGCCACATGTCTGCTGTGTGAGATTGGGCAAGTCCCTTAACTTCTCTGGGGCCTCAGTTACTTCATCTGTAAAATGGGAATGAAGAATGTGAGCCCCATGTGGGATAGGGAGAGTGTCCAACCTGATTCGCCTTGTATCTCCCCCAACGCTTAGAACGCTGCTTGGCACATAATAAGCGCTTAACAAGGACCATATGTATTATTATAATTATTAATGTTGTCTGCTGTGGGACTTTGGGCAAGCCACTTCAGTTCTGTGTGTCTCAGTTCCCTCATCTACAAAATGTGGATTCAATACCTGTTCTCCCTCTTACTTAGACTGTGAGCCCCGTGTGAGACCTGACGATCGTCTGTTTACCTCAGTGCTTAGTATAGTGTTTGGCTCATAGTAAGCGCCTACCAAACACCGTGATTATTATAGTCTGTGGGGTTATTTCAGCAGTGCGCGTCCACTGGTCTGTAGAAAGGATATTCAGGACAGAATGCACAGAGACACTAACAATTATCCCAGCCAGTAAACATACTGCAATTCCTAATTACATTTACAACGAAGCCTCATTAGAGCCCAAGTAGGTCCAGCAGATGAGCAGGTGTTTATTACTGTCAGGCTACCTGGAATCTCTCAGTTGAACCAACTTGAGGCTCATGTGAAAAAAAGAAAAATTAGGGTATTTGTTCAGTGCTTACCCTGTGCCAGGCACTAAGTGCTGGAGTAGATACAAGCTAATCAGATTGGACACAGTCCCACGTCCCACATGGGGCTCATGGTCTTAATCCCCATTTACAGGCGAGATAACTGAGGAAAGTGAAGTGACTTGTCCAATTTCACCCAGTAGAAAAGTGGAGGAGCTGGGATTAGAATCCAGGTCCTTCTGATTCCCAGGCCCATGCTCTATCTGCCAAGCCATGCTGCTTCTTGAAGCTTGGCATGTAATAAGCACTCAACAAATACCAGCTCATTGTCAATCCAGAACTCAGATGACCATGAAGTGTTTCAATAATGACCGGCTCTCCGGGTGGGCAGGTATCATGACAACTACCTGGCCTTCCCCTGGCCTGGAATGCCCTCCCTGCACACATCCTCCAAGCTCGCTCTCTTCCTCCCTTCAAAGCCCTTCTGAGAGCTCACCTCCTCCAAGAGGCCTTCCCAGACTGAGCCCCCTTTTTCCTCTCCTCCTCCCCATCCCTCCGCCCTACCGCCTTCCCCTCCCCACAGCATCTGTATATATATATTTGTACAGATTTAGTACCCTATTTTACTTGTACATATTTACTATTCTATTTATTTTGTTAATGATGTGCATAGAGCTTTAATTCTATTTGTTCTGACGATTTTGACACCTGTCCACATGTTTAGTTTTGTAGTCTGTCTCCCCCCTCTAGACTTTGAGCTCGTTGTTGGGTAGGGACCATCTCTATATGTTGCTGACTTGTACTTCCCAAGCGCTTAGTACAGTGCTCTGCACACAGTAAGCGCTCAATAAATACAATTGAATGAATGAATTTTGTGAATGATGTGCATATAGCTTTAATTCTATTTGTCTGACGATTTTGACATCTGTCTACATGTTTAGTTTTGTTGTCTGGCCCCCCCTCTAGACTTTGAGCCAGTTGTTGGGTAGGGACCGTCTCTATATGTTGCCGACTTGTACTTCCCAAGCGCTTAGTACAGTGCTCTGCACACGGTAAGTGCTCAATAAATACAATTGAATGAATGAATGAACTAGTCAAATACAAAAGAGATAGAGATAGAAAAGCAGCATGGCCTAGTGGCTAGAACCTGGGCCCGAGAGTCATAAGGACCTGGCTTCTAATCCTGGCTCCACCATACGTCTGCTGGGTTACCTTGGTTAAGCCACTTCATTTGTCTGTGCCTCAGTTGGTCTTGTCTTCGGCTGTTGAGTCGTTTCTGCCCCATAGCGACACTGTGGACTCATCTCTCCCAGAATGTTTCCATCTACAATCGTTTTGGTAGCGTATCCAAAGAGTTTTGGGATTGAGAATTGAGACTGAGACTATGTCCAACCCTATTTACTTGTACCCATCCCAGTGCCTAGTACAGTCCCTGGCACATAGTTGGCGCTTTTACAGACACCACAATTATTATTGTTATTAAGTCACTTCACTTCTGTGGGCCTCAGTTGCCTCATCTGCAATATGGGGATGAAGACTGGGAGCCCCAAGTGGGACAGGGACCGTGTCCAACCAGATCAGCGTATATCTACTCTAGAGCTTAGTACAGTGCCTGCCACATTAGTAAGCATTTAACAAATACCATAAAAAAGGGTACAGCTCTCATTCATTCATTCATTCAGTCGTATTTATTCAGCACTTACTGTGTGCAGAGCACTGGACTAAGCGCTTGGGAAGTACAAGTTGGCAACAGATAGAAACAGTCCCTTCCCAACAACGGGCTCACAGTCTAGAAGGGGGAGACAGACAACAAAACAAGCGCTTACCATGTGCCAAGCATTGTTCTAAGCACTGTGGGGGGGTTACAGGGTCATCAGGTGGTCCCATGTGGGGCTCACAGTCTCCATCCCCATTTAAAGATGAGGTCACTGAGGCCCAAAGAAGTGAAGTGACTTGCCCCGAGTCACAGAGCTGACAAGTGGCAGAGCCGGGATTAGAACCCACAACCTCTGACCCCCAAGCCCGGGTTCTTTCCACTAAGCCATGCTGCTTCTCCCAAGATCAGCCTGCCTCCCCTCCTTTCGCCTCAAAACCCAAAATTATTATTTTTTTTATGGTACTTGTTAAGCGCTTACTATGTGCTAAGCACTTGGGTAGAAACAAGCTAGTTCATTCATTCTATATAGATACAAGCTTTACCTGGGGACCTGCAAAATTTTGGGTTATGTAAAACAAACATCCCAGATTGCTAGTAGACTGTAACTGCCCAGGTTCCCTACCAACTTTTGTCTTTACGGGGATTGGAAGGGAGAGACGGGGAGAGCAATTTGGAGAGTGGAACCAGATTTAATAGCCTGAAGGTGACAAGATCCAGAAACGAGTCTGAGCCATTAATGCCAAGAGGAGAACTCCCCTGCTGCAAAGCCAAATTCGTGCATTTTTCAGTCTCGTTCATGAGGAGTGTTTGACCAGAATAAAGACATGTCCCGTTGGCGACCGTATTTGGTAGTAGGAATCGCTAGACAAATTTCAGTCGAGTCCCCTGCCAGATCCTAATGGAAGTGAGGTCAGCAGTGATGTCAGAGAAAGGAAGTTTCAGCTCGAGGTGGGGTGGGGGGGGGAGAGAGGGAGAGGGGGGCAGAAAAAGGATTCCAGTTCAAGGGCAAGGAGTTGGAAGGCTGTTGGATAGTTCTGAAAAGAAGACAATTCTGGAAACCTATGAAAAGGTTAGAAAGCAATAAATATTCATGCAAAGCTCATGGTGGGAGATTAGTGGTTCTAGGATAGGAGAGAGGAGGAGAAGGGCAGGAAAAGGACAAGGCAAAATCAGAATCTAGCTTTCTGTGCCAGTGTCATCTTTGAAGTTCAGTCCAAAAGCAAATATGAATTAGCTTAAGCATAGAGTTGTGGCAGATATTTGCAGTTAAAACTTCAAAGATCTGAAAAGTCGTTTAGAGTTAGCTTGCCTTCATGCATTTTAGAGCGTGCAATGCATCTCACTTCTAAATGCGTTTGAGATTTAGATGCCGTTCAACTCGGAACTAATGAAATGCATTCCTTTGTGAATGCATTCCTGGAGGCTTCTTTGCGGGATCTGTGTCCAAAAGTTTTGTTGTTTCCCAAGTGCCAAAGTGAGACGTCAGGAGGAAAAAGAAACATTCCTTTGTGATTCCAGGCTTCTTTGCGGGATCTGTGTCCGAAAGTTTTGTCGTTTCCCGAGTGCCAAGTTGATACGTCAGGAGGAAAAAGAAACATGAAAATGATATGATTGCCTTTTGAATTCAAGGATGTGGCTTCAGCCAAACAATTGCAGCTGTGGAGGGTTATCATAAATATTTGGGATCTTTTTTTGTTTTTCCTAGATCCTGGAGCTCTTAGTGCCCAATGTGAATCACGTACTGTTTTGCCGATAGCCTCGCATGAGTGGTTTGAATGTTACTCTAGGTAAACAAGAACAGGAGGTTCCATCCTCTGAATAAGGCTCAAATAAAACGAGCCGTTAGAGCAGTCTTGGAATGTCTCTGGGCTTGGTTCTCCCAGAGCAGTCTGAAACAAGGAAGCTTTGTCAATGAAACGGCTCTGGTTTCCGTACAGTCTGGCGTTCATTTGGTGCTGCTACTCCAGCCTAAAATATAAATAGACGATACATTCCTGCCTGCCAAGGAATGAACTGAGAGTGAGGAAGGAATCGCTCAATTCAAGGGCTCACCAGACGTGGAGAACTCTGAAGCCCCCCTCTTACGGGGTCACCCCTTCAGGTATTGATCGCCTATGCCGGTTTTTTTTTCAATAGTATTCGTCAAGCGCTTACTGTGTGCCAGGCACTGTACTGAGCGCTGGGGTAGATACAAGCTAATCAGATTGGACACAGTCCATGTCCTGCATGGGACTCACAGTCTTAATCCCCATTTTATGGATGAGGGAACTGAATCCAGGAAAGTGAGGTGAATCCCCCAAAGTCACACAGCAGATGCGTGGTGGAGCCATGATTAGAACCCAGGTCCTCTGGATCCCAGGCCTGAGGTCATTCTACTAGGCCACACTGCTTTCCTTTTGTTTTTCCTTGTTCAGAGATAGGCAGAACCCCTTTTTTATGGTATTTGTTCAGCGCTTCCTCCATGCCAGGCACTGTTCTAAGTGCTGCGGAAGATACAGACGAATCAGATTGGACAAGGTCCCTGTCCTGTATGGGGCTCGTAGGACTGCATGGCTACTTTTCTCCTTCCAGCACAGCAGAGGTGGCAGACACATTCCCTGCCCAAAACGAGCAGCGTGGTTTTTATCGCTTTTGTTTTCTTCCAGCCGCAGAGAGCTGGGGGGAGCAGAGATACAAGCAGTTGTTTGAAGGTGGGGGGGTCTTACTCCTCAGCTCCCAGCATGGCTTGGTTCTACCAACCACCCCCTGCACCCTTCCTCCCAATCTGTCTCATTCTGTTTGTTCATTTTTGCCAACAGGACTGGCTGATCAAGTCCTTTCTTCTAGAAGCCCGCTTCGCTGTTGACATGACCCTGATCTCGTCTCACCCCTCAGTGTGAAGAAGAACATGAGGTACCCGGCAGGTTGCTGGTAAGACATATTTCTTGGAATTAAAAAATAGCCCCACTCTAACTTTTGGTTTTTAAATCCTAACTATTGAGGGTCCTTGGAGTAGCTTTAGTTTCCCTGGGCCTCTCAGTGGAAGGTTAGAGACAGATAAAACAGAACCTGTGGCTCTCAAAGAAATATTGGGAATTGATGCACATCTTTTTTTTTTCCCGATGGTATTTGTTGAGTGCTACTATGTGCCAGGCACTGTACTAAGCACTGGGGTAGATATAAGATAATCAGGTTGGACACAGTCCACGTCCCACATGAGCTCACAGTCTCAATCCCTGTTTTAAAGGTAACTGAGGCACAGAGAAGTGAAGGGCACTTACCCAAGGTCACACAGCAGACAAGCGGAGGAGCTGGGATTAGAACCCAGGTCCTTCTAACTCCCAGGCCTTGGCTCTCTCCACTAGGCCACGCTACTTGATTGCATGAGATAGACGCTCTCCTCTAAGGGGGCTCACTTATCCCGGGTCTCGGGCATCTCATGGTCTGGGAACTAGGAGAGGGTGAAAGAATGCTCTTTTGGCGCAGAATTAGTCAGTCAGTCAATCGTATTTGTTGAGCGTTTACTGTGTGCAGAGCACTTTACTAAGCACTTACAATAGAGTACAAAAGAACAACATAATAGGCGAATTCCCTGCTCACAACGAGCTTAGAGTCTAGAGGGGGAGACAGACATTAATGTAAATAAATAAATTACAGAAATGTACATAAGTGGTGTGGGGCTGGGAGGGGAGATGAAAAAAGGGAATAAGTCAGGCGACGCAGAAGGGAATGGGAGAAGAGGAAAAGAGGGCTTAGGGAAGGCCTCTTTGAAGGACGGAAGAAGAAGCACTTACTACAGTGCTCTGCACATAGTAAGTGCTCAATAAATACCATTGATTGATTGATTTCTTATCTTGGTTCCAGGCACTATGTGCTGATCACCCTTGGTCTGTTCCTGGTTTTGCATTCATCAGGATCGATTGATTTAGCCGGCTCCCGGCCCAATATCGTCCTGTTCCTGGCAGATGATCTTGGAATCGGAGATCTTGGCTGCTATGGTAATGACACCTTAAGGTAAGAAGTCATTCTCTCTCCCTTCTATATCACCTCTGCACTTTGGTCTTATCCTTTAAGCCCTTGATAAGCAGTACAACCTAGTGGATAATAATAATAATGGTATTTGTTAAGTGCTTACTATGTGCCAAGCACTGTTCTAAGTACCGGGGGATGGATACAAGGTAATCAGGTTGTCCCACGTGGGGCTCAAAGTGTCTTAATCCCCATTTTGCGTATGAGGGAATTTAGGCCCAGAGAAGTTAAGTGACCTGCCCAAGTCACACAGCTGACACGTGGTGGATCCGGGATTAGAACCCATGATCTCTGACTTCCAAGCCCGTGTTCTTTCCACTGAGGCATGCCGCTTCCCCCATTCCTTCAACCCCATATCAAAAGACTTGCCCCTTCCCTTCTTTCCTCCATAACTGCCATCTTCCACTGTTGGTTCTCCAGTGGCTTCTTCCCCACTGCTTTCAAACATCCTCGTGTCTGCCCTATCCTTAAAAAATACCCTCCCTGGACCCCACGGCTCCCTCCAGCTATCACTCCATCTCCCTCCTCCCATTCTGCTCCAACTCCTTGGGCGAGTTGTCTACACCCACTGTCTCAGGTTCCTCCTGTAGTGCTACATGCCAGGCATGTGTTTTAAGCGCTGGCGTGGATACAAGGTAATCGGCTTGGACCCAGCTCATGTCCACATGGGGCTCACAGATTATAAATGAGGGAACTGAGTCATGGAGAGTCAGTCAGCCCTACTGAGAGCTCACCTCCTCCAGGAGGCCTTCCCAGACTGACCCCCCTTTTTCTTCTCCCCCTCCCCATCCCCCCTGCCCTACCTCCTTCCCCTCCCCACAGCACCTGTATATATGTTTGTACAGATTTATTACTCTATTTATTTTATTTGTACATATTTACTATTCTATTTATTTTGTTAATAATGTACATATAGCTTTAATTCTATTTATTCTGATGACTTTGACACTTGTCTCCATGTTTTGTTTTGTTGTCTGTCTCCCCCTTCTAGACTGCGAGCCCGTTGTTGGGTAGGGACCGTCTTTATATGTTGCCATTATACTTCCCAAGCGCTTAGTCCAGTGCTCTGCACACAGTAAGCGCTCAATCAATACGATTGAATGAATGAATGAGAAGCGAAATGACTTGCCCAAGGACACACAACAGACAAGTAGTGGAGTTGGTTTTTGAACCCAGGTCCTTTGAACTCCCAGGCCTATGTTCTCTCCCCCATGCCATGCTGCTTCCCTAGGTCACCATAATAAGCACCATAATAGCACTTTTTTTTTTCTTTTTTGGTATCTGTTAAGCCCCACACTCTGTGGTACTTACGCTTAACAAAACATATTTTGTTATATTAAGCTTATATTAAACAGAGGCATAACGAAAAGAACGTAGGCCTGGGAGATAGAAAAACCTGCATTCTTATTCCGGCTCATACTCTTGCCTCTGGATCCCCTGGGTGAACTCACTAGGCTTCTCTGCTCCTCGGTTTCCCCATCAGTAAAATGGGAATTCAATTTCTATTCCCCTTCATTCATTCATTCATTCAATCGGATTATTGAGCACTTACTGTGTGCAAAGCACCGTACTACGTGCATGGGAGAGAACGATATAACAATAAACAGACACATTCCCTGCTCACAGTCTAGAGCGGGGGACAGACATTAGTATACATAAATTAATTAAAGATATATCCATAATAATAATAATGATGGCATTTATTAAGCGCTTACTACGTGAAAAGCACTGTTCTAAGCACTGGGGAGGTTACAAGGTAATCAGGTTGTCCCACGGGGGGCTCACAGTCAATCCCCATTTTACAGATGAGGTAACTGAGGCACAGAGAAGTTAAGTGACTTGCCCAAAGTCACACAGCTTGTCAGCTGTGGCGGAGCCGGGATTTGAACCCCTGACAACAGACTCCAAAGCCCATGCTGTTTCCACTGAGCCACGCTGCGTACCATTTCTAGACTGTGAGCCCACTGTTGGGTAGGGACCGTCTCTATATGTTGCCAACTTGTACTTCCCAAGCGCTTAGTACAGTGCTCTGCACACAATAAGTGCTCAATGAATGAATGAATGGAGCTGGGAGAGGGGATGAATGAACAGAGCAAGTTAGGGTGAGCTTCATAAAGGGACAGGGAACATGGCCTTGGAGCTGATGGGATTATCGGGTCTCTACCCCAAGGCGGGACACAAAGAGGGAGGATGGGGAAAAATGATGGTGATAATTGAACAGGCTCAACTGTCGTAACATGGAGTGTTTGACTTGTGTTTGTTCCCATTCTAGAACTCCCAATATTGATCGCCTGGCCCAGGAGGGAGTGAGACTGACCCAGCACATCTCGGCAGCGTCTGTCTGCACCCCGAGCCGAGCAGCCTTCCTCACAGGGAGATACCCCATCCGCTCAGGTCAGCCTCATTCATTTCCTTTCTTTATTTATGCCATTTGGTAAGCCCTTACTCTGTGCCAGGCACTCTGAGCACGGGCCTGGAGTCGTGAGCCCGTTGTTGGGTAGGGACCGTCTCTATATGTTGCTGACTTGTACTTCCCAAGTGCTCTGCGCACAGTAAGCGCTCAATAAATACGATGGAATGAATGAATGAATGAATCCCGGCTCTGCCACTTGTCGACACCTCACTTCTCTGGGCCTCTGTTACCTCAACTGTAAAATTCATTCATTCAGTCGTATTTATTGAGCGCTTACTGTGTGCAGAGCACTGTACTAAGCGCTTGGGAAGTCCAAGTCGGCAACATATAGAGACGGTCCCTACCCAGCAACGGGCTCACAGTCTAGAGGTGGGAGACAGACAACAAAACAAAACATGTGGACAGGTGTCAAGTGGTCAGAACAAATAGAATTAAAGCTATTTGCACATCATTAACAAAATAAATAGAATAGTAAATATGTACAAGTAAAATAGAGTAATAAATCTGTACAAACATATATACAGGTGCTGTGGGGAGGGGAAGGAGGTAGGGCGGGGGGGATGGGGAGTAGGAGAGGAAAAAGGAGACTCAGTCTGGGAAGGCCTCTTGGAGGAGGTGAGCTCGCAGTAATAATAATAATAATAATAATGGCATTTGTTAAGCACTTACTATGTGCAAAGCACTGTTCTAAGCATTGGAGTAGGGGTTTGAAGGGAGGGGATTAAGACCGTAAACCCCTTGTGGGACAGGAAAATGCATCCAACTGATTACCTTGTATCTATCCCGGTGCTTAGTATGAAGCACGTGGCTTAGTGGAAAGACCATAGGCTTGGGAGTCAGAGGACACAGGTTCTAATCCTGGCTCTGCCACTTATCTGCTCTGAGACCTAGGGCATGCCACTTAACTTCTCTGTGCCTCAGTTAATTCATCTGCAAAATGGGGATTATTCATTCATTCATTCAATTGTATTTATTGAGCGCTTACTGTGTGCAGAGCACTGTACTAAGCACTTGGGAAGTACAAGTTGCAACATACAGAGACAGTTCCTACCCAACAACAGGCTCACAGTCTAGAAGGGGGAGACAGACAACAAAACAAAGCGTGTGGACAGGTGTCAAGTCGTCAGAACAAGTAGAATTAAAGCTAAATGCACATCATTAACAAAATAAATAGAATAGTAAATATGTACAAGTATATGACTGTGAGCCCCATGAGGGACAACCTGATTACCTTGTATGTACATCAGTGCTTAGAACAGTGCTTGGCACATAATAAGCACTTAACAAGTGCCATAATTATTATTTATTATTATTTACAGTGCCTGACACCTAGTAAGTGCTTAACAAAACCCACTATTATTATTATTACTATGTCCTGAGGTAGGTACAAGCTAATCAAGTTCGTGTCCCATGTAGGGTTCACGGTCTTATTCATCCCCATTTTGCAGACGAGGGAACTGAGGCCCAGAGAAATGAAGTGACTCGCCCAGGGTCACCCGGAGTGCAAGTGGCGGAGCTGGGATTAGAACTCAGATCCTTCTGACTCCAAGCTGTAGCCACTGGGCCACACATGATGCAACAATGTGAATTTTACTCAAGCTACTAAAATGTTCATATGAGAGAGACAGGATGCTTACGCAATCCATCAATCAGTGGTATTTATTGAGCGCTTACAGTATACGGTGTAGTACAGTGCTCTGCACACAGTAAGCGCTCAATAAATGCGATTGAATGAATGAATAAATGTACAGAGCACTGTAATAAGCAGCATGGCTCAGTGGAAAGAGCACGGGCTTTGGACACAGAGGTCATGGTTCAAATCCTGGCTCCGCCACATGTCTGCTGTATGACCTTGGGCAAGTCACTTAACTTCACTGAGCCTCAGTTACCTCATCTGTAAAGTGGGGATGAAGACTGTGAGCCCCACGTGGGATAAACTGATCACCTCGTATCCCCCCCAGTACCTAGAACAGTTGTTTGTACATAGTAAGCGCTTAACAAATGCCATCATCATTATTATTATTATTATTATTAATAAGCATTTGGGTGGTTTCAGTACAGCAGTGAAAAAATGTGCTGAAAGAAGGAGCCCAGGCTCTTTCCTTTTGGCCATGTTGCTGCTCCTTGTTTCAATTATTTCTGTATTTATCAGTGTATTTATTTATCAGTATTTATTTATTTATCAGTACTGCATTTATCAGTCTTTTACATTTTTCTTTTTTCATTGTTTGATGATTATTTGTGCATCTGTGTATCACTTGCTCTCCCCACCCACTTATTCTTACACCGTGAACCCGTAGGAAGCCAGGGACTACGTCAAAATTTTCCCCATGTAACTTTTCCCAGCACATAGCACAGTGCTCTTCACCCAGTGGGTGTTTAATAAATACTACCATGACACACCTGGGCAAATGGGGCGAGAGGAATTTCTCCGAGCTTTAGAACCGAGTCGATTTTTTTAAAAGCAAACAAGTTCTATCTCCTTTTCCACAACAACATTTGGCTCCCCTCAGGCATGGTCTCCAGTGATGGATACAGAGTTCTTCGATGGACTGCAAGTTCGGGGGGGCTCCCCCCAAATGAAACAACTTTTGGAGAGATACTACAAGAGCAAGGCTATTCCACTGGATTAATAGGTACCGTATGTCCATTCTTGTCTTGTCATATGCTGTTGAGTCGTGTCCGATCCATAGCGACACCATGGATGCTTCTGTCCCAGAACTCCCGCCTCCATCTGCAATCATTCTGGTAGTGTATCCATAGAGTTTTCCTGGTAAAAATATGGAAGTGGTTTACCATTGCCTTCTTCCGCACAGTAAACTTAAGTCTCTGCCCTCGACTCTCTCCTGTGCCGCTGCTGCTCAGCACAGGGGAGTTTTGACTTGTAGCCAATTGCCGTCAATCAATCAATCATATTTATTGAGCGCTAACTATGTGTAGAGCACTGTACTAAGCACTTGGGAGAGAATGGTAGCATAATTAGATACTCTCTCAGCCCTCAAGGAACTGTGCATATTCTTTCCCAGTGCTTATTCTGCACACAGTAAGTGTTTAATAAATACTGTTACTACCACTTGCAATCTAGTGAGGTGTCCTAGGAGCACATGAATCAACTGATGTTTGTCACACACTCTGGAGGAAATACAAATAATTAATTATTTAAATATGGTATTTGTTAATCACTTAGTGTGTGTCAAGCACTGTTCTAAGCTCTGGGGTAGATACAAGTTAATCAGGTGGAGACTCACAGTCTGTGTAGGAGGGAGAAAAAGTAGGCTTCCAGGCTGGTGTAGACTCTGGTTTAAAACTCTGCCCACAAATCCCAACCATAATATAATTTCAAATAAGAAAATCTCATGATGGTGAGGAGAGAGCAATAAATAAATCATTGGTATTTGTTGAGCATTTACTATGTGCAGAACGCTGTACTAAGTCAGACATCTTCCCTGCTCATAAAGAGCTTACAGCCTAAAGTGAAGAAACCAAGGTAGCAGCAACAGATTTTTTTTATGGTATTTGTTAAGCGCTTCCTATATGCCAGGCGCTGTTCTAAGCACCGGGGTAGATACAAGCTGATTAGGAACTATGTCCAACCCCTGTCCCATTGGGGGCTCACAGTATTAATCCACCATTTTTCAGATGAGGGAACTGTGGCCCAGAGAAGTGAAGTGACTTGCCCAAGGTTACACAGCAGCCAAGTGGCAAAGCCAGGATTTGGACCTTTTGATTCTCAGGCCTGGCCTCTATCCAATAGGCCGTGTTACTTCTCTTTCAATAAATCAATCAATGGTTTTTATTGAGTGCATACTATGTGCAAAACACTCTACTGAGGCTCTTGGGAGAGTACAGTACAACAAAATTAGCAGACATTCCCTTCCCAGAATATGCTTACAGTCTAAAATTCTCTGTACCAACTCTGTTATATTGTTAATAATAATAATGGCATTTGTTAAGTGCTTACTAAGTGTAAAGCACTGTTCTAAGTGCTGGGGGGGATACAAGGTGATCAGGTTGTCCCTTGTGGGGCTCACAGTCTTAATCCCCGTTTTACAGATGAGGTAACTGAGGCCCAGAGAAGTTAAGTGACTTGCCCAAATTCACATAGCTGACAAGTGGCAGAGCCGGGATTCGAACCCATGACCTCTGGCTCCCAAGCCTGGGCTCTTTCCACTGAGCCACGTTGCTTCTCAATACAATACAATGCAACAGTATTGTTGTATTGGCCTCTCCCAAGCCCTCAGTCCTGTGCTCTGCACAGAGTAAGCTCTCAATAAATCTGACTTGTTAATGGATCGATTGATAGATAAAAGTGCTTGTTGCGGGCAGGGAATTTGTCTTATTGTTATATTGTACTCTCTCGCACTAAGTACAGTGCTTTGCAAACGGTAAGTGCTCAGTAAATATGATTGAATGAATGAACGAATTGAACAAGTTGGCTCTGAATTCAATCAGTAAATCAGTGGCAGAGCACTGGGCCGAGCACTTAGGAGAGTCCAGTACGGCAGAATGAGCAGATACAAATGTATTTATTTCTGTCAACATCTTGCTCCCCCTCCAGACTGCAAGCTCTTTGAGGGCCAGGAATGTGTCTATCTACTGTTGTAGTGTCCTCTCCCACAGTGTTGTGCACACAGTGAGCGCTCAGTCAGTACGATCGAATGAATGAATGTCCCCGGTCCGACTGCAGGGAAATGGCACCAGGGGCTCAACTGCGAACGGCGTTCAGACCACTGCCACCACCCGCTGAACCACGGGTTCGACTATTTCTACGGGATGCCCTTCTCCCTCATGGGGGATTGCAAGCTCTCCCTGCACTCGGAGAAGCGGGCCCGCTTAGAGAGCCAGTTCTCCCTGGCCGCCCAGAGCCTCGCCCTCGCCAGCCTCACCCTGGCCCTGGGCCGGGCCGCGGGCCTGCTCCCGGCCCCGTGGAAGCTGAGCGCCTCCGTGGCCGGGGCCGCCGTCCTGGCGTCCGCCGCCTCTCGCCTCACCCACGCGCTCATCAAGCACGGGGACTGCTTCCTGATGAGGAACCACCTGATCGTCGAGCAGCCCATGGTCTTAGAGAGGACGTCGCCCCAGATGCTCAGGGAGGCCGTGGCCTTCGTCGAAAGGTAACTACGGCCTGCTCAGTGGGCCCTGTTGGCCTGTGTGCCCACTGTTGGGTAGGGACTGTCTCTATATGTTGCCAATTTGTACTTCCCAAGCGCTTAGTACAGTGCTCTGCACATAGTAAGCGCTCAATAAATACAGTTGATGATTGATGATGTGTCTCCTCGGGGAGAGTCGAGCTTCCCCAGGGAAGCCACGTTTCAGTCAGTCAGTCACTCAGTCGTCGTTGTTGAGCGCCGAACCGTGTACATGGCACTGGGTTTCAGTCAGGCAGTCGATCAGTCATGTTTGTTGAGCCCTGACAGGGTGCAGAACACCGTACTAAGCGCTTGGGAGAGCATAATATAACAGAGTTATCTGTCCCTGTGGAAAGAGCCCGGGCTTTGGAGTCAGAGGTCAGCCCGCTGTTGGGTAGGGACCGTCTCTATATGTTGCCAACCTGTCCTTCCCAAGCGCTTAGTACAGTGCTCTGCACAAAGTAAGCACTCAATAAATACGATTGAATGAATGAATGCGTTCTAATCCCGGCTTTGCCGCATGTCAGCTGTGTGACCTTGGACAAGTCACTTAACTTCTCTGGGCCTCAGTTCCCTCATCTGTAAAATGGGGATTTCATTCATTCATTCATTCGATCGTATTTATTGAGCGCTTACTGTGTGCAGAGCACTGTACTAAGCGCTGGGGAATCAATCAATCGTATTTATTGAGCACTTACTGTGTGCAGAGCACTGTACTAAGCGCTTGGGAAGTACAAGTTGACAACATATAGAGACGGTCCCTACCCAGCAGTGGGCTCATAGTCTAGAAGGGGGAGACAGAGAACAAAACAAAACATTTTAACAAAATAAAATAAATAGAATAGACATGTACACATTAAATAAACAGAGTAATAAATACGTACAAACATATATACAGGTGCTGTGGGGAGGGGAAGGAGGTAAGGCCGGGGGCATGGGGAGGGGACTGAGACTGTGAGCCCCACGTGGGACAACCTGATCACCTTGTAACCTCCCCAGCTCTTAGAATAATGGCTTAATAAATGCCATTATTATTGTCATTGTTTTTCATGATATTCGTTAAGCTCTTATTATGTGCCAGGCACTCTGCTAAGCGCTGGGGTAGATACAAGCTAATCAGTTAGGACACAGTCCCTGTCCCACTTGGGACTCCCAGTCTAAGTAATAATAATGATAATAATGATATTTCTTAAGTACTCACCAAGTGCCAGGCACTGTACTAAGTGCTGTAGTGGATACAAAAAAATCAGGTTAGACCCTGTTCCTGAGCCACATGGGGTTCATAGTTTTAATCCCCATTTTGCAGATGAGGCCCAGAGAAATGAAGTGACTTGCCCAAGACCTCACTGCAGACAAGTGGTGGAGTCAGGATTAGAACCCAAGTCCTTCTGAGTCCCAGGCCTGTGCTCTATCTCCTTAGGCCATGCTGCTTCTTACATGTAGTTCTTATGTTTTTCTATTGTACTTTTTAAGCACTTTCTAAGTGCCAGGCACTGTTTTAAAACGCTGGGATACATACAAGCTAATCAGACAAGACACCGTTTCTGAAATTTCTTAATTGCGGTTTCTTCATTCTTAATTCCTAATTAGCAGGTCCTGTTTAGATTCTGCCAGCAGAGGGTAGAGCTAGAGTCCTCTGTTCACAAAAAAAAATGAGATTGGGAAAAGTGATACTAACCCTCTCTCTCCTCTCTCCACTTCCTCAGCAATACAAATGCAGCTTGCCCTGAAGGAGTCAGGAGACTGGCAGACAGCCAGAAGCACGGGGAAAAAATGGGGCTAAAACTAGAATAAATGGAAACTCATAATAAATGAATGAATAAAATGAGTAACGGAACACCAGATAAGCTTAGAATAATAATAGTGATTTGTTAAACGCTTACTGTATGTTAAGCACTGTACTAATTGCTAGGGTAGAAAAGCAGGTCTCACATGGGGCTCAGAGTCTACACAGAAGGGAGAACGGGTATTGAATCCCCATTTTGTAGATGAGGGAACTGAGGCCAGGAGAAGAGAAGTGATTTGCCCAAGGTCACAGAGCAGACAAGTGGCGGAGCCCGGATAAAAACCCAGGTTCTTTGACTCCCAAGCCCGTGAGCTTTCCATTAGGCCATGCTAAGCGCTTAGTACAGTGCTCTGCACACAGTAAGTTCTCAGTAAATACGATTGGATGAGTGAATGAATGCTACTTCTCCAGGGTGGCTGTTGGAGTGATACAGTCAGGGTGAGGAAATTCTTTGGGGAATATGTCTGCTGGCCTAAGTGGGTATTTTTTGAATGCTTAACCGTCCAAAGCACTGTACAGAGCACTTGGGAGAGTACAATCATTTTTTTTAATGGTATCTGTTAAGTGCTTACTATGTGCCAGGAACTCTACTAAGCGCTGGGGTATTTACAAGCTAATCAGGTTGGACACAGTCCCTGTCCCACATGGGGCTCACAGTCATAATAATAATAATAATAATAATAATAATAATAATAATAATAATAATAATGTTGGTATTTGTTAAGTGCTTACTATGTGCCAAGCACTGTTCTAAGCACTGGGGAGGTTACTAGGTGATCAGGTTGTCCCACGGGGAGCTCACAGTCTTAATCCCCATTTTACAGATGAGGTAACTGAGGCACAGAGAAGTTAAGTGTCTTGCCCAAAGTCACGCAGCTGACAATTGGCAGAGCCGGGGTTTGAACCTATGACCTCTGACTCCAAAGCCCGTGCTCTTTCCACTGAGCCACGCTAGATGAGCAAATTGAGGCGCAGAGAACAGAAGTGACTTGCCCAAGGTCACAAGGCAGGCAGAAGGGGATTAGAACCCAGGCTCTATCCACTAGACCACACTGTATTAGATGTTATCCTGCCTTCAAGAACTGTAATGCATTTTCTATTTTTAGGAACAAGAAGGGACCTTTCCTCCTCTTCATCTCATGGTTGCATGTCCATTCCCCACTGGTGACCACAGAGAAGTTTCTGGGAACAAGCAAACATGGCTTGTACGGGGATAATGTAGAAGAGATGGATTGGATGGTAGGTAAGTGACTTCTTATCACATTTCCATTTTGAAATTGGGGAAGCAGCAGGGAAAGAGCCTAGGCCTAGGAGCCAGAGGTTCTAATCCCAGCTCCATCACTTGTCTGCTGTGTGACCTTAGACAAGTCTTTTCACTGCTCTCTGCCTCAGCTACCTCATAATAAATGTCATTATTATTATTACTTAGATTGTGAGCCCCATGTGGGACCTAATTATCTTTTACTTACCCCAGTGCTTGGCACAAAGTACGTACTGAACAAATAACAAATACCACACCCAGACTGAGCCCCCCCTTCTTCTCCCCCTCCTCCCTCTCTCCATCCCCCCCCGGCCTTACCTCCTTCCCTTCCCCAGAGCACCTGTATATCTATCTATCTATCTATCTATCTATCTATCTATCTATCTATCTATATGTTTGTACGGATTTATTACTCTATTTATTTTACTTGTACATATCTATTCTATTTATTTATTTATTTGCAAAATGGGGATTAAGACTGTGAGCCCCATGTGGGACAGGGACTGTGTCCAACCAGAGTATCTTGTATCTAACTCAGTGCTCAGTACAATGCCTGACACATAGTAAACGGTAAACAAATACTATAAAAAAAAAAAAACCCGGGGTGTGGTCGATCAGTTGGATAAAGAGAGCTCAGTGATGGACTTAAAGCCAAGAGTCAGGAGTTTCCGCTTGATGTGGAAAGGAATTGGCAGCCATCGCTGGCTTTTGAGGAACGGGGAGAGTGTGGAGAAACTAGCTGAAAAACAACAGCTTTGGAGAATAAAACAAAACCTGCGCGGATTTTAAAAGCCTGCCCAAAGTTCCTTACTGCTTGAGGTCATGCATGAAAATTTGTTTTATGACAGACCCAAGCCTCTAAATGACTTGTTGTGCTGATTAATGTGTATATGTGAATGGATTGGAATGAAAACTCATAGCGGGCAGGGATTCCAACTCTGTTGTAATCTCACAAGTGAGATTGATGACATTTATTAAGCGCATACTATGTGCAAAGCACTGTTCTAAGCGCTGGGGTGGTTACAAGGTGATCAGGTTGTCCCACGGGGGGGCTCACAGTCTTAATCCCCATTTTACAGATGAGGGAACTGAGGCACGGAGAAGTGAAGTGACTTACCCAAAGTCACACAGGTGACAATTGGTGGAGCTGGGATTTGAACCCAAGATCTCTGGCTCCAAAGCCCGGGCTCTTTCCACTGAGCCACACCGCTTCTCTGGTACTCACGGAAGAAGCACCATCTTTGGAAATGAAGCCCTCTCTCTTTAAATACACCTCTGACTGATTAAATGTGGTGGGTTTTTATCTTCCCAGGCCAAGTTCTGGATGCTTTAGACAAGGCGGGTTTGACAAACCGCACCCTCACGTACTTTGCCTCCGACCACGGAGGATCCTTAGAATCCCGAGAAGGGAATGCCCAGCGTGGCGGCTGGAATGGAATATTTAAAGGTAAGAATTCCGAAGTGGCAAAGGACATAGGTTCCCAAGCGCTTAGTACAGTGCTCTGCACGCAGTAAGCGCTCAGTAAATACGATCGAATGAATGAATCGGGAGCAGTGGTCCGTCGTTATTTTGTGGAGGAGGAGCAGTGTGGCCTAATGGAAAGACCAAGGGCTTGGGAGTCGGAAGGACTGGGGTTCTAATCCTACCTCTGCTAGTTGCTTGCTGTTTGACCTTGGGTGAGTCACGTTACTTCTCTGTGCTTCGGTTCCCTCAACTATAAAATCGGGATTCAATACCTGTTCTCCCTCCTACTTAGATTGTGAGCCCCATGTGGGACAGGGACTGTGTCCAATCTAATTAGCTTGTACTTTCTCCAGAGTTTAGAGCAGTATTTGACCTATGGAAAGCGCTCAACAAATACCATTAAAAAAAGGAGGATTGGGGTAGGAGGAGGAGAGGAGGGGTGGGAAGAGGAGATGGGGAATGAGAAAAAAGGAATGGGGAAAAGGTAGAGATAAGGAAAGGAATGAGGTACAAGTCTTTGCTCTTCTGTTATCACCATCAGTGTGGCCTAGTGGATAGAGCATGAGCCTGGGACTCAGAGGACCTGGGTTCTAATCCCAGCTCTGCCACTTACTTACCTTCTGTGTGACCTCGGGCAAGTCACTTCACTTCTCTACACCTCAGTTCCCTCATCTGTAAACTGGGGATGAAGACTGTGAGCCCCATATGGGACATGGGTGGGATCTAACTTTGTGTCTACCCCAGTGTTTAGTTCAATGCCTGGCATAGTAAGCGCTTAACAAATACCCTTAAAAAAAAAGAAAAAAAGAAGCACTACCATCAGGGCAGTAAAGAAGAAGGGCAGTGGCCCTGGTATATGGAGCCCCACATGCTGATTTAATAATTAATAATGATGGTATTTGTTAAGTGTTTACTATGTGCCAAGCAGTGTTCTAATTGCTGGGGTAGATAAAAGATTTTCAGGTGGACACAGTCCCTGTTCCACATGGGACTCACAATGTAAGTATTAATCCTAGCTTGTCAAATGAGGAAACTGACACCCAAAGAAGTTAATACCGTAGAAAAAATGCTTAGTTGATTAAAGATTGCCCACATACCTGGCAAGCCTCAGGATTTCCAAACAGCAGTCATCACCCTTACTGTTATCCACACGGAAGGCCCAATGGGCTTTAGGATAGAGAAGGCAAGGCTTCCAAATTTCCCTCCAGGGAAACTTAATTGTAAAAACGAGACCATCCGAGATTTTTAAAATGTAAAGGAAATCTGGCTGTTGGACTAGTTTCAATAAATGCCCAGATTTTTTTTTTTAAATCTTACTGCAGGGTAGGGTCAGGGTAACAGAAGAGGATTATTGAAGCCTAAATTAAGGAAGTTTGTCAGGACACATCATGACTTCTGGAAAGAATCCACTGGGTTTTTTTTTATGGAATATGATTTTTTTAATGGAAGTTTTTTAATGGAATATGTCAAAGACTGTAGACTCCAGACTGTAAGCTCATTGTGGGCAGGGAATGTGTCTGTTTATTGTTATATGGTACTCTCCCAAGCGCTCAGTAGAGTGCTTTGCACACAGTAAGCGCTCAATAAATACGATTGATTGAATGAATGAGTGAATGGAAAGACTGTTCTAAGCATTGAGGTAGATACCAGCCAATTATGTTGGACACTGTCCCTATCCCTCGTGATGTTCAATCCCCATTTTACAGATGAGGGAACTGAGGGACAGAGAAGCGAAGTTACTTGCCCAAGGTCACACAGCAGACAAGTGGCCGAGCCGGGATGAGAACCCAGGTCCTTTTGGCTCCCAGGCCCGGGCTGTAGTCACTAGGCCACACAGGTTTTATGATATCACATCTGGGCTTTTTCCACTAGGCCATGCTGCTTTTAACTCTGCTGTCTTTCTTTCTCACTCTTAAAACTGCAGGAGGCAAAGGAATGGGAGGCTGGGAAGGCGGAATCCGCGTGCCCGGGATTTTCCGTTGGCCGGGCGTCCTGCCCGCCGGCGGGGTCATCGACGAACCCACGAGCCTCATGGATATTTTGCCCACCGTGGCCTCCTTGGGCGGAGGAACCCTGCCCCGCGACAGGTAACCAAAACTTGACTCCATTCGCCGAGGCAATTTTCATTATCCCTGAATTGCTCGTTACAATTCGGTGGTAACAGGATAGTGAAAAAATAATAGACGAGCCCCCCTGACTGTCAGTCAAGCAATCAATCAGTGGTATTTATTGAGTGGTCCTTGTGTGCAGAGCACTGTAATATTAATAATAATAATGATGGCATTTATTAAGCGCTTACTATGTGCAAAGCACTGTTCTAAGCACTGGGGAGGTTACAAGGTGATCAGGTTGTCCCACGGGGGGCTCACAATCTTAATCCCCATTTTCCAGATGAGGTAACCGAGGCCCAGAGAAGTTAAGTGACTTGCCCAAAGTCACACAGCTGACAATTTGCGGAGCCAGAATTTGAACCCGTGACCTCTGACTCCAAAGCCAGTGCTCTTTCCACTGAGCCACGCTGCTTCTCTAATCGCTAATCTCTGTACTAATCTGTACAGTACAGTACATCTGTACTGTACAGTAGTCGCTGTACTAATTGCTTCTCCCCTATGCCAATAATAATAATAATAATGGTATTCATTAAGTGCTTACTATGTACAAAGCACTGTTCTAAGCGCTGGGGAGGTTACAAGGTGATCAGGTTGTCCCACGGGGGGCTCACAGTCTTAATCCCCATTTTTACAGATGAGGTCACTGAGGCACAGAGAAGTTAAATGACTCGCCCGAAGTCACACAGCTGACAGGTGGCGGAGCCGGGTCTTGAACCCATGACCTCTGACTCCAAAGCAGGGGCTCTTTCCACTGAGCCATGCTGCTTCTCTCTGTACCTCGATCCCGTCTATCTCGCCGCCGACCTCTCGCCCACATCCTGCCTCTGGCCTGAAACGCCCTCCATCCTCAAATCCATCAGATAAATTCTCCCCCCATCTTCAAAGCCTTATTGAAGGCCCGTCTCCTCCAAGAGGCCTTCCCTGACTAAGTCCCTCCTTTCTTCATCTCCCACTCCCTGTATGTCACTCTGACTTGCTCCTTTAATTCATCCCCCCCACTAGCCCCACAGCACTTATGTATATAGCTATAATTTCTTTGTTTATATTCATGTCTGCCTTCCCCTCTAAACTGTAAGCTGGATGTGGGCAGGGAATGTGTCTGTTTATAATTTCATTGTACCCTCCCAAATGCTTAGTACAGTGCTCTGCACACAGTAAACACTTAATGAGTACAACTGACTGACTGAGAGTACACTCCGACAGAATTAGCAGACACATTCCCTGCCCATAAGGAGCTGGTACATTAGCCAAATTAATAATTGTTATGGTATTTGGTAAGGGCTTACTATGTGCCATTCATTCAGTTGTGTTTATTGATCGCTTACTGTGTGCAGAGCACTGTACTAAGTGCCAGAAACTGAACTAAGCGCTCGGGTGGATAGATACAAATCACATTGGATGTAGTCTTTTAGACTGTGAGCCCACTGTTGGGTAGGGACTGTTGCCAACTTGTACTTCCCAAGCGCTTAGTACAGTGCTCTGCACACAGTAAGCGCTCAATAAATATGATTGATTGATTGATAGTCCCTGTCCCACATAGGGCTCATAGTCTCAATCCCCGTTTTCCAGACGAGGTCACTGAGGCCCAGAGAAATGAACTGATTATTATCCCAGGATCACACGACAGACAAGTGGTGGAGCTGGGAGTAGGAGCCATGGCCTTCTGACTTGCAGGCCCAAGCTCTACGCACTAGGCCATGATACTTCTAATAATAATAATGATAATAATGGCATTTATTAAGCGCTTACTATGTGCAGTCTAGCCCATTCTCCTCTCTCTTCCACATCAGGGTGTTGGACGGGCAGAACCTGATCCCTTTACTGCAAGGAACCACCCAACGATCGGATCACGAGTTCCTCTTTCATTACTGCGAAACCTATTTACATGCAGTACGATGGCACCACAGAGAAAGTAAGTAAAAATACCTTCATCAAATTCCAAATTCTGAATGGTAATGATAATGACAGTATTTGTTAAGCGTCTACTAAGCGTCAAGCGCAGTCCTCCGCACTGGAGTAATAATAATAATAATAATGATGGCATTTGTTAAGCTCTTACTATGTGCGAAGCACTGTTCAGTTGAGCAATCCTTCCCTTAATTCATTCAATCGTATTTATTGAGTGCTTACTGTGTGCAGAGCACTGTACTAAGTGCTTGGGAAGTACAAATCGGCCACATGGACGGTCCCTACCCAACAACGGGCTCACAGTCTAGAAGGGGGAGACAGACGTGAATACAAATCAATAAATGACGGATTAATAATTTTGGTATTTTTTAAGCGCTTTCTATGTGCCAAGCATTCATTCATTCATTCATTCAATCATATTTATTGAGCGCTTACTGTGTGCAAAGCACTGTACTAAGCGCTTGGGAAGTACAAGTTGGCAACATATAGAGACGGTCCCTACCCAACAGCGGGCTCACAGTCTAGAAGGGGGAGACAGAGAACAAAACAAAACATATTAACAAAATAAAATAAATAGAATAAATATGTACAAATAAAATAGAGTAATAAATACATACAAACATACATATATATATATATATATATACAGGTTCTGTGGGGAGGGGAAGGAGGTAAGGGATGGAGCGGGGGAGGAGGGGGAGCACTGTTCTAAGTACTGGGGGAGATACAAGGTGATCAGGTTGTCCCACGTGGGGCTCACAGTCTTACTCCCCATTTTCCAGATGAGGTAACTGAGGCACAGAGAAGTTATCTTACTCCCCATTTTCCAGATGAGTTAACTGAGGCACAGAGAAGTTAAGTGACTTGCCCAGAGTCACGCAGCTGAGAAGTGGCGGAGTCGGGACTAGAACCCATGACCCCTGCCTCCCAAGCCCGCGATCTTTCCACTGAGTCACGGTGCCTCCCTCCTCACAGGCGGTGCCGTCTGGAAAGTCCACTACATGACACCCGTCTTCCACCCCAAGGGAGCGGGAGCCTGTTACGGGAGATTGGTCTGCCCGTGTTTTGGGGACCGCGTGACCCACCACGACCCGCCGTTGCTGTTTGACCTCACCAGGGACCCGTCGGAAGCCAGGCCGCTCGCCCCCGACACCGAGCCGCTGTTCGGCACGGTGCTGGAGAGCGTGCGGCGAGCTGTGGAGGCCCACAGGAGGACCGTCACGCCTGTGCCGCTCCAGCTCAACGCGTTTAGTAACGCCTGGAGGCCGTGGCTGCAGCCCTGCTGTGGCACGTTCCCCTTCTGTTGGTGCGATTCGGAAGGGAGCGGCCCACAGCCGTTCGCTCCACACTCAGAGTCCCGTGGGATTGACTGACGCCAATGGCGTTGGATGGCTTTTTCCCACTCCCTCACAGTCCCTCAGAAACCAGAGAAGTAGCGTGGCCTAGTCATAATAATAACAATGATGGTATTTGTTAAGCACTTACTCTATGTGAAGCACCATTCCAAGTGCTGGGCGGGATACAAAGTGCTTAGGTTGTCCCGCATGGGGCTTTCAGTCTTAATCCCCATTTTCCGGATGAGGTAACTGAAGCACAGAGAATAATAATGATGGCATTTATTAAGCGCTTACTGTCTGCAAAGCACTGTTCTAAGCGCTGGGGAGGTTACAAGGTGATCAGGTTGCCCCACGGGGGGCTCACAGTCTTAATCCCCATTTCACAGATGGGGTCACTGAGGCCCAGAGAAGTGAAGTGACTTGCCCAAAGTCACACAGCTGACAGTTGGCGGAGCCGGGATTTGATCCCATGATCTCTGACTCCAAAGACTGGGCTCTTTCCACTGAGCCACGCTGCTTCTGGTAATGTTGGCATTATGATGGCATTTATTAAGTGCTTTCTATAATAATAGTAATAATGATGGCATTTATTAAGCGCTTACTATGTGCAAAGCACTGTTCTAAGCGCTGGGGAGGTTACAAGGTGATCAGGTTGCGACACGTGGGGCTCGCAGTCTTAATCCCCATTTTACAGATGAGGTCACTGAGGCCCAGTGAAGTTAAGTGACTTGCCCAAAGTCACACAGCTGACAGTTGGCGGAGCCGGGATTTGAACCCATGATCTCTGACTCCAAAGCCCAGGCTTTTTCCACTGAACCACGCTGCTTCTCAGCCACGCTGCTTCTGATAATGATGGCATTATGATGGCATTTATTAAGCACTTACTATGTGCAAAGCACTGTTCTAAGCGCTGGGGGGGGGATACAAAGTGATTAGGTCATCCCACATGGGGCTTACAGTCTTAATCCCCATTTTCCAGATGAGGTCACTGAGGCACAGAGAAGGTAAGTGACTTGCCCAAAGTCACAAAGCAGACAAGTGGCGGATTTGGAATTAGAACCCATGACCTCTGACTCCCAAGCCTGTACTGTTTCCACTGAGCCACGCTGCTTCTCTAGTGCATAGATCACGAGCCCGGGAGTGTCAGAGGAAACTGGGTTCTCATCCCGGCACTGCCACTTGTCTGCTGGGTGACCTTGGGCAAGTCACCTCACTTTTCTGGGACTCAGGTACCTCATCTATAAAGTGGCGATCAAGACTTGTGAGCCCTATAATGGACAGGGACTCTGTCTGACCTATCTAGCTTGGACCTATCCCAGTGCTTAGTAGAGCACCGGACACATAGTAAAGTGCTTAACCATATCAAAAAAAGCTCTGATATCAGCCCTCTGATGAGCTGATTCTTAAAGAGATTTTCCCCTCAATCAGTCATTTAATCAATCGTATTTGTTGAGCACTTACTGTGTGCAGAGCACTGTACTAAGCGCTTGGGAAGTACAAGTTGGCAACACATCGAGACGGTCCCCACCCAACAGTGGGCTCACAGTCTAGAAGGGGGAGACGATATTCTCGATAGATATTCTTGCCAAATGTGGTTTTTGCATCCTCTACCTGTATCAGGGAATGAACAGTAATCTGTTCATCATCGTGGTGTGGAGCAAATAACTTCTGATATTTTTTTTCCCTTGGTTGGGTTTAAATTTCCAGCTCACTGGCACAGGTCGCTGGAGAATGAGGAGTGTGGCCTAGTAGTTAGAGCACAGGCCTGGGGGTCAGAGGACCTGGGTTTTAATCCCAGCTCCGTCCCTTGTCTGTGATGTGACCTTGGGCAAATCACTTCACTTCTCTGTGCCTCAGTTACCTCATCTGTGCATTGTAGGCAGATCTACTACCTCTGTTATTTTGTCTTTTCCCAAACGTTTACTATGGTATTCTGCACGCCGTAAGCACTGAATAAATACCATTGGTTGATTAAAATGGGGATGAAGATTGTGAGCCCCATGTGAGACATGGACTTTGTCATCCTGATTAGCTTGTATCAACCCCAGCGCTTAGTACAGCACCTGGTGCATAGGAAGCAGCATGGCTCAGTGGAAAGAGCACGGGCTTTGGAGTCAGAGGCCGTGGGTTCAAATCCCGGCCCCTCCACTTGTCAGCTGTGTGGCTTTGGGCAAGTCACCTCACTTCTCTGGGCCTCCATTCCCTCATCGTAAAATGGGGATGAAGACTGTGAGCCCCTCGTGGGACAACCTGATTACCTTGTATATTACCTTGTACCTTGTATATGTTGCCAACTTGTACTTCCCAAGCGCTTAGTACAGTGCTCTGCACACAGTAAGCGCTCAATAAATACGATTGATTGATTGATTGTATCTACCCCAGCGCTTAGAACAGTGCTTTGCACATAGTAAGCACTTAACAAATACCAACATTATTATTATTATTATAAGTGCCATTTTGTTTTAAAAAGGTGGCGTAATCATACAAGTTAATCATAGATGCATGGAGTAGCCATAGATACAAATTAACCAGGTTGGACAAAATCCATATCCCACATTGGGCTCAAAATTTAAGGAGGCGAGGTATTGAATTTCCACTTAGCTTGTATCTGCCCCCGTGCTTAGTACAGTGTGCTTAGTACAGTTCCGGACGCATAGTAAGTGCTTAAGAAATACCATTTAAAAAAAAAGTCTGGGAGCCAGCTCTGGGACAGAGAGAATCTATCCCTGGGGGTGGGAGATGAGAGGCTGATCCTTTGGGAAAGGCAGGTTACTGGTCTGATTCAATTGCTCAGGTTCCTGGATTCAAAGAAAATATGTCCCTCCGCTTTGCTCTGTGCTACCTAGCTAAGGGTTATTGTTTTCACTCCATCTCAGTTATTTAAAAGGCCACACCTTTTTAATCCTTTGGCCCTGGGGCAAGGCAGCATTTTCTTTCAGTGCTTGTGAGGCTCAGCAGGTGGGATTAAGCTGGTAAATTCTAGGCCCCTCCCCACCAAAAGGACCACCAGGTAAAACTGAGGGTAAATAATGACCCACAGCCTGGATAAGGGGAGAGCTTCATTTTTTACTCGCTGTGGGTCGGAAACGACTCGACAGCACAAAACAAGAGGGGGGTTTTTTTGTTCATTTCTGAATATTATGAGAAACACTTGGATAGTTAAAGGTAATATTTACAGTTATACACACAATAAAATCCAAATGCAGAATCACTGCTACTTGATCCTGTTCCAGACCCAGCCCAGAAAGAGCACAGGCCTGAGAGTCAGTGGAACCTGGGTTCTAATCAATCAATCAATCAATCAATCAATCAATCAATCGTATTTATTGAGCGCTTACTATGTGCAGAGCACTGTACTAAGCGCTTGGGAAGTACAAATTGGCATCACATAGAGACAGTCCCTACCCAACAGTGGGCTCACAGTCTAAAAGGGGGAGACAGAGAACTGAACCAAACATACCAACAAAATAAAATCTGCAGTGTAACTTTGGGCAAATCACTTCTCTGCACCTCATTTACCTCATCTGCTAAATGGGGACTAAGAGTGAGTCCTGCATGGGACAGAGACTGTATCCCACCCGATTAGCTGGTATCTACCCCAGCACTTAAAGCAGTTCTAAGCACTCAGCAAATACCATCATTATTTTCAACAAGTAACGTAATTATTATTAAGCCCCTGGAAAGCCCATAGTGATAAACAAGCAAGACTTTATTTTTATTAGATTCCCATCGTTGGCTTTTTCATTGCCTTTACAAAATCCCCTAGCTTTGGGGGGTTTTCTGCTGTAAAACTGAGGCATTTAATGAGGATTAAGTGACTGCTCAAGTCCTTCCACGGCTGAGAGCACTTATAGGCCATCAATCAATCAATCAATCAATCAATCGTATTTATTGAGCGCTTACTATGTGCAGAGCACTGTACTAAGCACTTGGGAAGTACAAATTGGCAACATATAGAGACAGTCCCTACCGAACAGTGGGCTCACAGTCTAAAAGGGGGAGACAGAGAACAAAACCAAACATACTAACAAAATAAAATAAATAGGATAGATATGTACAAGTAAAATAAATAAATAAATAGAGTAATAAATATGTAAAAATAGATATACATATATACAGGTGCTGTGGGGAAGGGAAGGAGGTAAGATGGGGGGATGGAGAGGGAGACGATGGGAGGCCATCATACTTCCCCTATAGACTACCTATTATACTGTCTACCTATTATACTGTACTCTCCCAAGTGCTTAGTAATAATAAAATAATAATAACGATGGTCTTAAGTGTTTACTATGTGCCCAGCACTGTTCTAAGCACTGGGGTAGGTACAAGCAGCGTGGCTTAGTGGAACGAGCAGGGGCTTGGGAGTCAGAAGTTGTGGGTTCTAATCCCAGCTCTGCCACTTTTCTGCTGGGTGACCTTGGGCAAGTCACTTAACTTCTCCATGCCTCAGTTACCTCATTGGTAAAATGGGGATTAAGGTTGTGAGCCCTACGTGGGACAACCTCATAACCTTTTATGCTCAGAACAGTGCTCAGAACAGTACTTGACTCTGTGCCTCAGTTACCTCATCTGTAAAATGGGGATGAAGACTGTGAGCCCCACGGGGGACAACGTGATCACCTTGTATCCTCCCTAGTGCTTAGAACATTGTGCTTTGCACATAGTAAGCACTTAACAAATGCCATTATAATATTATTATTAAGTGCTTAACAAATACCATAATTATTATTATTAAAATGGGGATTAAGTCTTTGAGCCCCATGTGGGACAACCTAATAACCTTGTCTCCACCCCAGCGCTCAGAACACTGCTTGGCACAGAGTAAGCGCTTAACAAATACCATAATTATTATTATTGTTATTAAAATGGGGATTAAGTCTTTGAGCCCCATGTGGGACAACCTAATGACCTTGTCTCCACCCCAGCACTCAGAATACTGCTTGGCACAGAGTAAGCGCTTAACAAATACCGTAATTATTATTATTGCTATTGAAACGGGGATTAAGGCTGTGAGCCCCATGGGGGACAACCTAATAACCTTGTCTCCACCCCAGCGCTCAGAACACTGCTTGGCACATAGTAAGCGCTTAACAAATACCAAAATTATTATTATTATTGTTATTAAAATGGGGATTAAGGCTGTGATCCCCACGTGGGACAACCTAATAACCTTTTCTGTACCCCAGTGCTCAGAACACTGCTTGGCACAGAGTAAGCGCTTAACAAATACCATAATTATTGTTATTACTGTTATTAAAATGGGGATTAAGGCTGTGAGCCCCATGTGGGACAACCTAATAACCTTGTCTCCACCCCAGCGCTCAGAACACTACTTGGCACATAGTAAGCGCTTAACAAGTACCATAATTATTATTATTGTTATTAAAATGGGGATTAGGGCTGTGAGCCCCACGTGGGACAACCTAATAACCTTGTCTCCACCCCAGCGCTCAGAACACTGCTTGGCACATAGTAAGCGCTTAACAAATACCCTGATTATTATTATTAAAAAGGGGATTAAGGCTGTGAGCCCCACGTGGGACAACCTAATAACCTTGTCTCCACCCCAGGGCTCAGAACACTGCTTGGCACATAGTAAGCGCTTAACAAATACCCTGATTATTATTATTAAAAAGGGGATTAAGGCTGTGAGCCCCACGTGGGACAACCTAATAACCTTGTCTCCACCCCAGGGCTCAGAACACTGCTTGGCACTTAGTAAGTGCTTAACAAATACCCTGATTAGTATTATTAAAATGGGGATTAAGGCTGTGATACCATCATCATCATCATTATTATTGTTATTACAAGGTTTTCGGGTTGTCCCACATGGGGCTCACCATCGTAATCCCCATTTTCCAGATGAGGGAACAGAGGCCTAGTGAAGGGACCTGCCCAAGGTCACACAGCAGACAAGTCGGGGGAGGAGGGGAGGAATAGAACCCAGGTCCTTTGACTCTCAGGCCCCAGGAGAGTGAGAGACCTGAGGCTGGGCCTTATCCCTGCCCCGCCCCGGGGGGTGTCACTTTCCCCTCCTCCTTTCTCCTCCTCCTCTTCCTGCTTTTCCTGCTTCGTTGCTGCTGCAGAGTTCCGAGGGACCGGTTGGCTCCCGCAGGTTTGGGGGGGTCACGGGGGGGTCACTTTGGTCCTGGACTTGCTGGAGAGGGGGCTGGGGGTCGCTCAGATAGGGTGGGGGTCGCTTTGGGGGTTGGGGTGGGGTAATAACAATAATAATAATAATTGGCATTTGTTAAGCGCTTACTATGTGCAAAGCACTGTTCTAAGCGCTGGGGAGGATACAGGGTGACCAGGTTGTCCCACGTGGGGCTCACAGTCTTAATCCCCATTTTACAGATGAGGGAACTGAGGCCCAGGGAAATTAAGTGACTTGCCCAAGATCACACAGCAGACATGTGGCGGAGTTGAGATTCGAACCCATGACCTCTGACTCCAAAGCCCGTGCTCTTTCCACTGAGCCACGCTGCTTCTCTGAGTAATAATAATTATTATGGTATTTGTTAAGTACTGAGCTAAGCGCTGAGCTCTTTGAGATGACCTGGGATCGCCTTTGGGGGCTCCGGATGTCTGGGGGTTGCCTAGGGGGAATCCGGTGGTCTGGGAGTTAATAATGATGGAATTTGCTAAGTGCTTAGTATGTGCCAGGCACTGGACTAAGCGCTGGAGAGTTGGGGACCACGGGAAGCCGGGGATGCGACCCTTCTGCCCGTGGGGGGAGATCCCGGAGAGATCCGGGGGTCCCAGGACAGCAGTGGGGGGCTCACACAAATCACTGCAGTGTTGGTTACGTGCTGGCAATGTGTCAAGCACTGTACTAAGCGCTGGGGTAGAGCCAAGCTCAACCAGTCCCCCGGAGAGCTTGCAGTCCCAGGGGGAGGAGACCAGTTAGTAAATCTCTGTTTGGCAAATGAGGGGACTGAGGCCCAGAGAAGGGGAGTGACTCTCCTAAGGTCACACAGCAGCCAAGTAGCAGAACCGGGATAAGAAGCCAGGTGCTCTGACTCGCAGGCCCAGTCACATTCATTCATTCACTCATTCAGTCATATTTATTGAGCGCCTACTGTGTGCAGAGCACTGTACTAAGCGCTTGGGAAGTACAGGTCGGCAACATATAGAGACGGTCCCTACCCAACAACGGGCTCACAGTCTAGAAGGGGGAGTCAGACAACAAAACAAAACAAGTAGACGGGTGTCAATACCATCAGAATAAATAAAATTACAGCAGTATACACATCATTAATAATGGGGAAGCAGCATGGCTCAGTGGAAGGAGCACAGGCTTTTGAGTCAGAGGTCATCAGTTCAAATCCAGGCTCTGCCACTTGTCAGCTGTGTGACTTTGGGCAAGTCACTTAACTTCTCTGTGCCTGTTACCTCATTTGTAAAATGGGGATTAAGACTGAACCCCACGTGGGACAACCTGATCAATCAATCGTATTTATTGAGCGCTTACTGTGTGCAGAGCACTGTACTAAGCGCTTAACCTGATCACCTTGTAAACTCCCCAGCGCTTAGAACAGTGCTTTGCACATGGTAAAGCGCTTAATAAATGCCATCATTATTATAGAGTAATAAGTATGTGCAAATATACACAAGTGCTGTGGGGAGGGGAAGGGGGGAGGGCAGAGGGAGGGAGGGGGGCGATGGGGAGGGGAGGAAGAGGAGAGGAAAAAGTTGGGAGCTCGGACTGGGAAGGCCTATTCTTTCCACTATTGCTGCTTCCCCAACCCCTCACTGGGGAGAGGGGGGGAATTCTGGTGGCCAAACTGTGAACCCCTGGGTGACAACTTTCTTCCCACATCAGAATCCCTGCCTCTGACACTTTCCATTATTTATCATTCTCTATAACCTTTTATTTCTATTAATATCTGTATCCCCCTTTAGACTCTAATCTCATCATGGGCAGGGAAGTCTACCAACTCTGTTGTGGTGTACTCTCCTTTACCAACTCTGTGGTAGTGTACTCTCCCAAGTGCTTAGTACAGTGTTCCGCACACAGTAGGCGTTCAATAAATTCCACCCATTCCTCTCTCCAGAAACATCCCTTACATGATGCTCTTAGGTGGCAGGCCCCTCGAGAGATTAATTTTTAAGTTGATGCTGAAGTAGAGACTCCTTTTGGTACCTGTGGGGCTGACCGCAAAGTTTAGATTGTCTTCGCTCGGTTTTCTGCATTTCCTCTTTCCAGCTGTCAGTAGTATGTATTGAGTGTAATGTGTATTACATGCCAGGGCATTGTAGTAAAAGCTTGGAAGAGTACAAAATAATTAGCAGGCAGGATCCCTGCACTTAAGGATGTTGAAGGATCTGTGTCTAGCAGAAGACACAGATACGGAAATGATTTGCAGGTACAAAAATGATTTACACACAGCTGACAATCGGCAGAGCTGGGATTTGAACCCATGACCTCTGACTCCCAAGCCCGTGCTCTTTCCACTGAGCCACGCTGCTTCTCAATGTATTTCAGTCAGTTACTTTGAATACTATATATGGTGTTAACACATTTGCAGCCAAACAATGACTGAATCAAGGATTCTTGATCAGCAGTTGAAATCAAAATTGTTCAGATTTCTCAGCAGTAGCATATATTCACACACACATGTTAATCAGTGGTGTTTATTGAACGCTTACTATGTGCTAAGCGCTGTCCTAAGCATTTGGGGGAGTACAGTACAACAGAATTAGCAGACATGCTCCCTGCCCATAATGAGCTTACAGTCTAAAGGGGGAGACAGATATTAATACCTTTAAACAATCTATTATAAATTATCTGTATGTACATATGTGCTGAGGGGTTGGGACAAATATCGAGCGTCGATAGGTCAAAGGCTCAAGTGCACTTTCAGTTGGAATTACCTCTGAGCTGCTTCGTTTTATTTTTTTCTATGCCACCTGCAAGATCGACATAATAGTAGTAATAGTAATAATGATTCACTCAGCCTTATTTATTGAGTGCTACTGTGTGCAAATCTCTGTACAAGCACTTGGGAGACTACAATATAACAATAGTGTGGCTTAGTGGAAAGAGCACGGGCTTGGGAATCAGAGGACATGGGTTCTAATCCCAGTTCTGCCACTTGTCTTCTGAGTGTCTTTCGGCAAGCCACTTTACTTCGCTGTGCCTCAGTTACCTCACCTGTAAAATGGGGATTAAGACTGAGCCCCACGTGAGACAACCTGATTATGTTGTACCTACCCCAGCGCTTAAAATAGTGCTTGGCACGTAGTAAACACTTAAATACCATGATTCTTCTTATTATTTATAGACTGTTCTTCTTTATAGACTTGTAGACTGTGAGCCCATTGTTGGGTAGGGACTGTATAAGTTGCCGATGTGTACTTCCCAAACGCTTAGTACAGTGCTCTGCACATAGTGCTCAATAAATATGATTGAATGAATGAATTATTTATATTCCCTGCCCACAACAAGCTTACACTCTGAAGATGACATTTAAGCACTTACAATGTGTCAAGCACTGTTCTAAGTGCCAGGGTAGATGCAAGCTAATCAGGTTGGACTCAGTCCCTGTATAGGAACTTGTCTTACATATTTGTTCTTTGCTTTAAAATGTACTGCAGTGTACGTTTGATCATTCAGATCCAGTACTTGCACTTTGAGTCGGTTGATGTGGTTGAATTCAAGTTCTTCCCATGTGAAAGAGTTTCGATACCAGCGTGATTGATGAATTGATTGTTTTTCAGGAGCAGCTTTGCCATTATGCCAGTCATATGCCTGCTTCTTGGGGCCCTGGGCCTGTGTTCGGCAGCTGATTCCAAGCCCAATATTCTCCTGATAATGGCCGACGACCTTGGTATCGGAGATGTTGGTTGCTATGGAAATGATACTCTCAGGTGAAGATTCCGTATCTAAGGATACATGCTTGGGTTGTCCCGTCAGCCTGTGTGGTATTTAGTGAGCACTTCCCACATGCAGAGCACTGTACTAAGCACTTTGGAGAGTACCCTGGAGTGCAGAGGAGTAATTTGTGTAATGCAAAAAAACTTCCACACACCATGAGGAAATTTTTCCGGAGAAAGAGGGCTTCAAAATGATTACTGGCAGAAAGAAATCCAGTTGTGGGTATCTCTCGGTCTCTTTGTGTGGGTCTCTCAGTCTCTGTGTGTGGGTCTCTCGGCCTCTGCGTGTGGGCCTCTCTCGGACTCTGAGAGTGTATGTCTTGAAAATCACATTCATTGTGGTTTTATCTGGGTCAGAAGGCCAGCCTGGGGCTAGGTTTAGCAAAAACCACCAGAACTCGTAATTGAGGAGGAGGCTGAGACTCCTTCCGTGGAAAGAATCGGATGGAATCCTTGAATGTAGCACTTCCCCCTCCTTTCTTCTCCTCCTGTGGTCCAGGCGGGAGGTCCGGCAGGTGGGGTGGGCCTCCATGGGCTTCAGTCCAGCCCCACCCTGTTGTAGGGCCTGAAACAGTCTGACAGACTTGGAGTCCTTTGCATAGCCTCGATGAGGTGTAAATAAAGTCATTTAGGGAAACAGAGCTCCTGTGGTCAGGGAATGTGTCTGTTCTTGTATTGGACTCTTCTGAGTGCTTAGTACAGTGCTCTGCACACATAGTAAGTGCTCAAAAAATATGACAGAATGAATAAATGAGTCTGTTTCTCAGGGAGAGCTTTTCAATCCGGTGAAATGTTTTTCCATTTATTTTCAGTTTTGTGATGCACAGTTTGGAATTTGCCAGTAGTAGGCATGGAATTCTCGTTCTGTCTCCCTTAGGACCCCAAATATCGATCGTCTTGCGATGGAAGGGGTGAAACTGACCCAGCATTTAGCCGCCGCTCCCTTGTGTACCCCAAGTCGAGCTGCTTTTCTAACTGGCAGACACGCCTTCAGATCAGGTGAGCCGTTTTTTGGCCAACAGTGGATTGCGTGGAATTGGTGCAGGTTTGAATACACCTCTGGAAAGCTTTATCCGGCGAAATAAGGCTTAATGGAAAGAGTGAAAGAAAGTGTTCAAGATAAAGAAAAAAGAATCCTCAGCGTCTTTTTTGCATACCACAAGAGCAACCAACCTACTTTGGATAAATCAGAGAAGCTGCATGGCCTAATGAATAGAACAAGGGCCTGGGAATTAGAAGGACCTAGGTTCTAATTCCAGCTCTGCCACATTTTTTTTTAAAGGTATTTGTTAAGTGCTTAGTATGTGCACTTAACACACTTAGGACCATAACGCAGGGGGTAGATACAAGATAATCAGGTTGGAAACAGTCCATGCCCCACAAGGGGCTCACAGTTTAAAACTCCATTTTACAGATATCTGTGGCCCAGAGAAGTGAAGTCACTTTAAGAAGCAAAGGTCACACAGAAGATGAGTGGCGGACTGGGATTAGAACCCAGATCCTGCTGACTCAGGCCCAGGTTCTATTCACTAAGTCATGCTGCTTCCAGTTGGTTTATATCATTGTTCTTCTACTAAATATCTTGAGTTCATTCATTCATTCATTCAATCGCATTTATTGAGCACTTACTGTGTGCAGAGCACTATACTAAGCGCTTGGGAAGTACAAGTTGGCAACATATAGAGACTATCCAACAGTGGGCTCACAGTCTAGACGGGGGAGAAGTTGTTACAATGGTTTTTGGTACTCTGTTCTAAAGTGTGTCGGTTCTATTTCGCACACTCTGACCTTCACAGAAACTCATCTGTGTGCTCTCTTTCTTCTCGAAAAATATGAGTCTGCTCTCTGGTCAGTGATCCGTTCCTTAACCCAAATAATCTCAGTGCTGTAATTTTGCCTTGTTCAATTCAGTTGATTAGTGCCAGAGAGAGGCTTGTTCAGACACGGAATGCTAGCCCTGGTGTATAACTAGTTTAATAATAACGATGGCATTTGTTAAGCACTTACCATGTACAAAGCACTGTTCTAAGCACTGGGGGGATACAAGGTGATCATGTTGTCCTATGTGGGGCTCACAGTCTTAATCTCCATTTTACAGATGAGGTAACTGAGTCTCAAGTTAAGTGACTTGACCAAGATCATCGGCATAGTTTTGCGTCGGGTTTTTTAGTGGTCAAAAATGAATCCGCTTTTAATGTTCCTTAGGCATGGAAGCCAGCGATGGGTATCGTGCCCTACAATGGAATGGGGGGTCAGGAGGACTCCCCATCAACGAAACCACCTTTGCCAAGATATTGCAACAACAAGGCTACGCCACGGGACTTATCGGTAAGCGGAAGCCTGTTCCATATCGCATTAGTGCAGTAATGCTTCCCAGAGGGAGGAACAGTTTTGCTTTCCTGCGATCTAATTAGAATGAAAGGGGGTCCTGATGGTCACCCTATGATTGGGGAGAGGGGAAAAACAACCTCCCCACCCCAGTGAACCGAAAGGTTTATTTGACCCACGGTGGTCTGTTACCCGTGGATAGGGTAGAGGGGCAGCGTCGTCTAGATCAAAAGCCTCAGACAGTGGATTCATCTCCCCCCTCCCAAGAGTAATCAATGGTATTTATGGAGCACTTTCCGTGTGCAGGAGTGTTTTACTGAGCCCTTGATAGAGCACCAGGAGACAGAGTGGGTAGGCATGCTCCCTGCCCATAGCGAGCATCCAGTCTAGAGAGATATGCAGGTCCCTCTTTGGTCATATTTTCGTCGGAAAAAGGAGGAGACCCATTGTTCTCACAGGTTCTATTTCTGAGCTTGCACCTTGCATGCAGTAAGTGCTTAATAAATACCTTTGATTAACAAATACTTTATTATTGTTAATAAACAAATACCTTATTATTATTAATCTAATAGCATTATCAGGAGGGTGATGAGCAGTAGACAGTGCCATTTTAAAACCAGGTGGCATTCAATCCATACTCACTGTGGGTAGGCAACGTATCCTACCAACTCTGTTGTGGTGTATGGCCCAATCAGTGGTATTTATTGAGCGCTTACTGTGTGCAGAGCATTGTACTATGCGCTTGGAAGAGCCCAAAACAACAGAATTAGCAGGCCCGCTCCCTGCCCAAAATGAGCTTACAGTGTACAGGGCTCTGTGTGTACTGAGCACTCAGTGAATACCATCGATTGATTGAGTTTTGTATTTTTTTTTTAATCTCCAGGGAAGTGGCATCAGGGAGTGAACTGTGAATCTCGGAGTGACTTCTGCCATCACCCTTTGAAGCATGGCTTCGACTACTTCTACGGCATGCCTTTCACCCTGATAAACGACTGTCAGATAGGCAACCCCCCTGAGCTGGATGCAGCCTTTCGGAGAAAACTTAGGTTTTCCACACAGGTTGTGGTCTGGGCAGTGCTCACACTCACCCTGAGTAAACTGACCGGCTCAGTTCCCGTTTCCTGGACCGTCATCTGGGGTTCCTCTCTCCTGACGCTGCTGTTTTTCCTCTCCTGGTACTCCAGTTTTGGATTTGTACGCTACTGGAATTGTCTCCTGATGAGAAACTACGAAATTACTCAACAGCCAATGGTTTTAGAGAAAGCAGCCACTCTTATGCTGAAGGAGGCGATTTCATTTATTCAGAGGTAACCCAACTTTCTCATTTTCTCGGGGACTGTGGGTTGCTTGAAACATCCTCGATGGTGCTTATTGAGAGCTTCCTATGTGCCGAACACTGTACTAGGCACTTGGGTCACCCTAGGCTACAGTTTCGAGTAATAATGGAAAATTGTGGTATTTGTTCATTCATTCATTCAGTTGTATTTATTGAGCGCTTAACTGTTTTCAGAGTACTGGAGTAGGCTCTTGGAAAGCATAATTCAGTAACAGAGAGACAATTTATGGGCTCACAGTCTAGAAGCGGGGACAAGACATCAAAACAAGTAAAGAGGCAGTGCTTACTATGTGTCAGACACTCTGCTAAATACTGGGGATGATGCAAGATAATCAGATTGGACACATTTCTTGTATGCTCCTTGTGGGTAGGGAACAGGGCTACCAACTCTGTGATTTTGTACTTTCCCAAGTGCTTAGTACAGTGCTGTGCACACAGTAAGCGCTCAAACTCCATTGATTGGTTGACAATGTTCCTGCCTCTTGGTATCCAAAGAAATCGAAGCAGAAAGTTAACTGTGCCTTTCGATCGGAGTCAAAGGGAGCCCGGTTATCTTAAAGAGATGATCTGATTCTTTTAGAAACAGGAAGGGGCCGTTCCTCCTCTTCGTTTCTCTGCTGCATGTCCACATTCCACTGGTCACCACCGAGAGATTTCGGGGAAAGAGCAAGCATGGAGCCTACGGAGACAGTGTCGAGGAGATGGACTGGCTGATAGGTTGGTGAATTTACAGCTGGATCATCTCTCGAACTTAGACAGGCAGGCCAACAAATATATCTTTTTCCATCAATTTCATAAGTCCTAATACTTGAGCCTGTTGGTCCTGCTTTTTTTTAATGGTATTAATTATTTGGGGAAGAGGTGTGTCCATGGAGTTGCTACAGGTTGGAAACGTCTTGATAGCGTAAGACAAGAATCATTAACTATGTGTCAAGCACCAGTTCTAAGCACTGGGGTAGATACACGTTTTTCAGGTTGGACACAGTCCCTGTCCCACGTGGGGCTCACAGGCTAAGTAGGCAGGAGTAATAATAACTGTGATATTTGTTAAGGGCCTACTCTGTGCCGGGCACTGTACTAAGCATTGGAGTATGATTTAATCCCCATTTTTTAGTTTTTCAGTTCTCTGAGGCCCAGAGAAGTTAGATGACTTGCCCAAGGTCACAAAGCAAGCAGGCGGCAGAGCCAGGATTAGACCCCAGGTCCTCTGATTCCCAGGCCCCTGCTCTTCCCACTGGGCTGCGCCACTTCCTGGTTGTCCTGGAAGAAGGAGTAGTATTTATTAAGCACTTACTGTGTGCAGAGCACTGTACTAAGCACTGGGAGAGAGAAGACAGGTGGGAATTAGACATAGTCCCTGTCCCTCAGTGGGCTCACAATCACTGTCAGAGTTTGAGCATTGAGTGAGGTTGACATAGCCCTTTGAGGGACCCTGTCTAATTCCCAGCTTTGTATTCTCTCCCAGCACTTAGTACAGTGTCCTGCACACCACAAGTACTTAACAGATACGATGATTACTATGGTAAGCAGCATGGCCTAGTGGATAGAGCGTAGGCCTGGGAGTTGGAAGAACCTGGGTTCTAGTTCCAACTCCTTGGGCAAGTCACTTCACTTCTCTGTGCCTCAGTTAGCTCATCTGTAAAATGGGGATGAAGACCGTGAGCCCCATGTTGGACAGGGACTGTGTCCAACCTGATTAGCTTGTATCCACGAATATAAATATATTTCTTAAAGGCCCACCATGAAAGCATTCTGCTGGCTTCTTTGTGTAAAATAACACAGCACGGTCCTGTGGAGGAAGTTTACCCCTGCTGATAATAATAATCCTGGTATTTAAGCCTGGCACATACTAAGCGCTTCACAAATACCATTAGAAACAAAAAACAAAACATCCCGAGTGGCCCGACAGCGATACCGTCCTTCCCCCACCACCAATTTCATGGTTTCATTTGTCGAATCCGGAGACAATGGGGTCCATTCATTCCCACGGTATTTTTCACCACCTTTCTCTTTCATTGCAGGAGAAATTCTTGCCACCATTGAAGAGGAAGGCTTGACAAATAGGACTCTGACTTACTTTACCTCAGACCACGGAGGCCACTTAGAGGCTAGGGAGGGGGTCTCTCAGCTTGGAGGCTGGAATGGAAAATATAAAGGTGAGACCAGCAGGATTTCTTAAAGCAATAGGCAAGCAGGAGACGGGTCGTTTAAAGCAGTGTAGCCTAATGGAAAGAGTCTGGGAATCATAGGACCGGAGTTTTAATCCCGACTCTGCCACTAGTTTGTTGTGCGATCATTTTACTTCTCAGGGCCTTCCGTTTTCCCTCAGCTGTGAAATGGGGATTAGGACTGCGGGTTAGAGACGGTGTCCAACCTGATTAGCTTTTACTACCCCAGTGCTTTCTACAGTGCTTAACAAATATAAATGTATTTTTTAAAGGCCCACCAAGAAAGTGTTCTGCTGGTTTCTTTGTGTAAACTAACACAGCACGGTTCCATGGAGGAAGCTTACCCCTGCCCATTTTATTGTGTCTTATGCCTTCAGCAGCAGACATTGGTGTTTTAGCTCTCCTTTTCTGGGAGGGAGGCGGCTTAACGGGATCCATTATATTTATTGAGCACTTACCAAGTGCAGAACACCATGTTGAGCATTTAGGAGAGTGCAATAGAGTTGGAAAATGTGATCCAGGAATGCGATAACATGTCTCCTAATTTTCTTTTTTAGATCTTTTTAAAAATGGTATTTGTTAAGGGCTCTCTTTGTTCCAGGCACTTTAATAATAGTAATGATAATAATAATAATAATAATAATGGTGGCATTTATTAAGCACTTACTATGTGCAAAGCACTGTTCTAAGCTCTGGGGAGCTTACAAGGTGATCAGGGTGTCCCACGGGGGGCTCACAGTCTTCACCCCCATTTTACAGATGAGGGAACTGAGGCCCAGAGAAGTGAAGTGACTTGCCCAAAGTCACACAGCTGACAATTGGCGGAGCCGGGATTTGAACCCATGACCTCTGACTCCAAAGCCCAGGCTCTTTCCACTGAGCCATGCTGCTTACTAAGCGCTTACAAGCTTATTGGGTTGGATTCAGTCCCTGTCCCCCAGGGGGCTCATAGTCTTCATCCCCATTTCATAGATGAGGAAACTGAGGCACAGGGAAGTGAAGTGACTGGCCCAGTGTCACACAGCAGACAGGTGACGGATCCAGGGTTAGGACTTAGGTCCTTCTGATTCCCGGGCCTGTGTTCTATCCATTAGGCCATGCTGCTTCTCATTTTGTACTCTTCCAGGAGCCTAGTACAGTGCTCTAGCACATGGTTCGCTGTCAATAAATACCATTAATCGATTGATTCCAGCCCTCAAGGATATCTTGTGTTCTTTCCCACTTAGGAAGCCTGATCGTAACAAAGACAGTCTTAGTACATCACATGGCTGATAGGGAGCTGTACTTTTTTTCTTTTTTTGTTTGTTCCCTAGTGGTCTTCCCACTAGAACTTGGGATCTAATTCTGGATCTGTCACTCCCTTGCTGGGCAAGTCACCCTTGCTTACCTTGGGCAAGTCACTTCTTTGTGCCTCAGTTTCCTCCTTTAGACTGTAAGCCCCATGTAGGACAGGGACTGCGTTCAGCCTCACTAGCTTGTATCTACTCTCCTAAGTGGTGGAGCTGGTTTAGAAGCTATTCTCTCGCTCTTTCCACTAGGCCACGCACAGATGCTCAAATATCACTTACTGATTTTTATCAGTGGTATTGATTAAGCACTGACAGTGTGCAGAGCACCGTACTAAGGGCTTGATTTATCCCTAGGCTTGCCCAGTCTGGTAAAGAATGATGCTGTCAACAACTTGAGAGGCTCACGGGCTCATTGAGGTTTCTGCTATTGTCACCCTGCAGGAGGCAAAGGAATGGGAGGCTACGAAGGTGGGATCCGCGTGCCCGGGATTTTCCGGTGGCCAGGTGTGCTTCCCGCCGGCAGGGTCATCGACGAGCCCACGAGCCTCATGGATATTTTGCCCACCGTGGCCTCCTTGGGCGGAGGAACCCTGCCCCGCGACAGGTAGGGAAACGAAAAACCATCCTGGACGATTTCGTTCCCGTGTGAATTTCTGTCGCGTTTCTTCCTTTCTTCAAGCCTCATCAGTGGTGTTAGTGTGGAGGGAAATTTTGTTCCAAAGGGATTTTATCCCGTGTTTTCCATTGGAGTGGGACAGGATGATTTCGGAAAGCCAATAGTCAGAAACCTGCAGGATTTGATGCAATTATAGATTGTGTGGGCCATTTATTTTGGAAAGGTTGACCGTGTTTATGATGATGAAACCTCCAGTGGATTTGTTTTTTCAAAAGCTATCAATGATTACCTAAAGTTAAGTGACTCCACCACATTTTGGCCACCGGATATATATGTCTTAGTTTCCCCTCCTGGATCTGGGCATGTGTTTGGATAATAATGATAGTGATGGTATTTGTTAAGCCTTACTATGAGTAAAGCACTGTTCTAAGCACTGGGGGGATAGAAGGTGATCAGGTTGTCCCACGTGGGGTTTGCAATCTTAATCCCCATTTTACAGGTGAGGTAACTGAGGCAGAGAAGTTAAGTGACTTGCCCAAAGTCACACAGCCGTTAAGTGGCAGAGCTGGGATTAGAACCCATGACCTCTGACTTCCAGTCCCATGCTATTTCTGCTAAGCCACGGTGCTTCTCTGAGCCACGCTGCTTCTCTTGTATGTAAAAGTGTGAGCTTTTTAATAAAGTAGGGATGATCACCAAAGGATGTATGTGCTGTGTGATCTTAGACAATGACTTGAACTTCTCTGTGCCTCCATTTCCTCACCGGTCAAATGGGCAAAGAAGAGTCAACTGGTCATAAAAGCCCACTGTTCCTAACACTTAGCCCTGAGTCCTGTTAAGACTGGGGTTTTGGTCTGATCTGATTACTTCCCTCTTCTCTTGGCATTTAATAGGGTTCTTCTGTTCAAAGACAGAATTGCCGATGGGGAGATTGGATTGATTGGTCAGAATGTCACACTGCTACCCAGCCTAAGAAAAGAAAGCAGGGAATCTCATCCATATGGAATGAGCAAGACTGCAATGACTAAGAGCAGGGAAGCTTAACGTTCCCTATCACCTCATCATCATCATCATTGATTTTTATTAAGTGCTTGCTATGTGCAGAGCATGGTACTAAGCGCTTGGGAGAGTGCAGTACAACTGTCAGCCAACACGTTCCCTGACCACAGTGAGCTTTACAGTCTAGAGGGGGAGGTGGACACTAATATAAATAAATGATAATATAAGTGTAAAGATATGTAGGTTCATGCTGTGGGATTGAGGGTGGGGTGATGACTCTATTGCCCAAAACCAAAAGCGGGACATGCGCCTGAAATGTTTTTGCAGTAGAAATTTGTCGTTCCCCATCCGGTATTCCCACAGCACCAAAAGACCTGGAGGCTTACAGTGCTATAGCACTTATAGTCATATCTTTTTATTATGGTTATTATTGTAGTAAGCACATATTATGTGCCAAGTGCTGTTCTAAGCACTGGGATGCATACAAGAGAAGCAGCGTGGCTCAGTGGAAAGAGCACGAGCTTTGGAGTCAGAGGTCATCAGTTCAAATCCCGGCTCCGTGCTTGTCAGCTGTGTGACTTTCGGCAAGTCAGTTAACTTCTCTGTACCTCAGTTACCTCATTTGTAAAATGGGAATTAAGACTGAGCCCCACGTGGGACAATCTGATCACCTTGTAAACTCTCCAGTGCTTAGAACAGTGCTTTGCACATAGTAAGCACTTAATAAATGCCATCATTCTCATTATTATTATTATTATTATTATTATTATTATTATTATTATTATTATTCCCCCAAACCAAAAGAGGGATATGCGCCTGAATTGTTTTTGCAGTAGAAATTTGTCGTTCCCCATCCGGTATTCCCACAGCACCAAAAGACCTGGATGCTTACACTGCTATAGCACTTATAGTCATATCTTTTTATTATGATTATTATTGTATTAAGCACATACTATGTGCCAAGTGCTGTTCTAAGCACTGGGATGCATACAAGAGAAGCAGCGTGGCTCAGTGGAAAGAGCACGAGCTTTGGAGTCAGAGGTCATGGGTTCAAATCCCGGCTCCACCACTTGTCCGCTGTGTGGCTTTGGGCAAGTCACTTAACTTCTCTGGGCCTCAGTTACCTCGTCTGTAAAATGGGGATTAAGACAGCCCCACGTGGGACAACCTGATCACCTTGTATCCCCACCCAGCGCTTAGAACAGTGCTTCACACATAGTAAGTGCTGTTTAGAACAGTGCTTTGCACATAGTAAGTGCTTAACAAATGCCATTATTATTATTACTACAAATGCCATCATCATTATTATTATTATTATCATATGCCATTGATTGATCTTGGGCAAGTCACTTAATTTCTCTGTGCCTCAGTTACCTCATCTGTCAAGTGGGGATTAAGACTGTGAGCCCCCCGTGGGACAACCTGATGGCCTTGTAACCTCCCCAGTGCTTAGAACAGTGCTTTGCACATAGTAAGCGCTTAATAAATGTCATCATTATTATTATACAAGGCGCTCAGGTCAGATACAGTCCCTGTTCCACACGGAGCTCACAGTCTAAGTAGGTGGTAGCACAGATGTTGAATTCCCATTTTCCAGATGAGGAAACAGAGGCCTGGAGAAATTAAATGTCTTAACCAAGGTCTCACAGCTGCCAAGTGGCAGAGCTAGGATTAGAGGCCAGGTCCTCTGATTCCCGGGCGCAGGCTCCTTGTATTTGCTTATTTTATTTTATTTTATTTTACTTGTACATACTATTCTATTTATTTTATTTTGTTAATATGTTTTGTTTTGTTGTCTGTCTCCCCCTTCTAGACTGTGAGCCCATTGTTGGGTAGGGACCCCATCTCTATATGTTGCCGACTTGTACTTCCCAAGCGCTTAGTACAGTGCTCTGCACAAAGTAAGCGCTCAATAAATACAATTGAATGAATGAATGAATGAACTTGTACTTCCCAAGTGCTTACAGTGCTCTGCACACAGTAAGTACTCAATAAATATGATTGAATGAATGCTGTATCCCTACTCTCATACTTCCTCCTGCCTGAAATTTATTTCCCCTTGCCCCAGCTTGATTACCAACTCCTTGAGGGCCTGGATAATAACTAGTAATTGTTTTGTGCTCACTGAAGAGCTCAGTACAGTGCTTTTCACACATAAGATGTTCAGTTAATCAATCAATGATATTTAGGAAGGAGCTCTGCCACACATCAGGTGTGTAACCTTGGGCAAGCCACTTGACTTCTCTGGGCCTCAGTTACCTCATCTGTAAAATGATGAATAAGACTTTGAGCCCTACCTGGGACAGGGACTGTGTCAAACCTAATTTGCTTGCATCCAGCCAGCACTTAGTACAGTGCCTGGTAATAATAATAATAACAATAATGATGGCATTTATTAAGCACTTACTATGTGCAAAGCACTGTTCTAAGCGCTGGACACATGCCACAAACATTATTATTTTTTGTTCTGTTGTACTCTCCCAAGCAGTTAGTACACTGCTGTGCACATAGTAAATGTTCAGTGAATATTATGGGTTGATTGGAATGTGACCTTCCTGGGCTTAATTTAGTGTCTGACTTTGGTTATGGATATCGAGTAACTTAGTATTCTGTCTCCCTTCTGACTTTCCCCTTCCTGGACATGCTGATGTCTTAATTTAGCATCTGAGTTTAGCTCACGATATAGAGTATGAAATTAGCATTCTGCCTCCCCTCTGACTTTCCTCTCTCTCCACTGAATCAGGGTGATTGATGGCCAGAATCTGATGCCTTTGCTAAAAGGAACAGTTCAACATTCTCCACACGAGTTCCTGTTCCACTATTGTGGGAAACACTTGCATGCTGTTCGATGGCATCAAAAGAGCAGTGAGTGTAAATCGGTGTAGACTCAACTCGGTTTTTAAAATTGATTTCCTTAGAATCGAATGGATAATGCTGGAATTGAATCAGGACCTGAGTTCTACTCCCTACTCTGCCACTTGTCTGTTGTGTGACCTTGGGCAAGGTGGTGAGCCCCATGTCTCCTCCCTGATTAGCTTGTATCTGCTCCAGCGCTCAGTACAGTGACTGGCACATAGTGAGCACTTAACAAATGCCGTAAAAAAAACAAAACAAAAAACCACCGAGTGACAGCTGAAAGAGGAGAACAAGAGACCAAGTGGCTTCACTCAAGAGTTTGATGATAGTCCTGATCTTCCAAGTATTCCTTTGGAGAACCCCCCAAAAAGAGATAGTCAACTACAATCAGGCAAAGTAGAATCCAATACTGAATAAACTTATTGTCCAGTGATTCAGTTTTTTGCTAAGGGAGTTGGAGACAATTCATAGAATAAATTATGATGGTGAGAGGGAGAAATACAACTGGCAAGCGACAGGAGTCGGAAATGGGCAGAGCACTATATTAAGTGCTTAGTACTATAGAAGAGATTTGGTAGTTTCCCTGCCCACAATGAGATTTATTACTCTATTTATTGTACTTGTACATATTTACTATTCTATTTATTTTGTTAATGATGTCCATATAGCTATAATTCTATTTATTCTGACAATTCTGACCCCTGTCTACAGGTTTTGTTTTGTTGTCTGTCTCCCCCTTCTAGTCTGTGAGCCGTTGTTGGGTAGGGACGTCTCTATATGTTGCCGACTTGTACTTCCCAAGCGCTAAGTACAGTGCTCTGCACAAAGTAAGCGCCCAATAAATACAATTGAATGAATGAGCTGCCAGTCTAGAAGGGGGAGGAAGAAATAATGAGAGTTAAGATAATGAAAATTTTGTGTCAGTTCACGGGACCCAGCTCTGAACTTGAACATATTTTCCGATAAGACAAAACTCGAAGTCTTCTGGTCAAAAGATGCCATTTAACAAATGGTTAAACCTTTGCCACAACCCTTAGAGGAAACTAGATCATTGAAAAATTTTGCTCAGAAATGGATTCCACCTTTCCCATATGTAGTGTCTGATTTTGGCGGGTTATTCATCTGGAAGGCAAGGACTTTTAGAGAATCCTGGTACGTGAGGCAGCTTCAATATGAATTGTCCTTCTGAGAAAGCCTCAAAATCTCCTTGTCCTAAAGCGACTTCCCTAACAGAGCTTTCTCCTACCCTTCCAGGCGGTGCTGTCTGGAAAGTCCACTACATGACGCCTGTCTTCCACCCCAAGGGAGCTGGCGCCTGCTACGGGAGAGGGATTTGCCCATGTTTCGGGGCCCATGTGACCCAACACGACCCCCCTTTAATGTTTGACCTCTCCAGGGACCCGTCGGAAACCAACCCGCTCGCCCCCGACACCGAGCCGCTGTTCGATACGGTGCTGGGGACAGTTGAGCGAGCCGTGGAGGCCCACGGGAGAACCATCACTCCTGTTCCCCAGCAGTTCTCCGTGTCCAATATCATGTGGAGACCGTGGCTTCAGCCTTGCTGTGGGACATTCCCCTTCTGTTTCTGTGACACTGAAACCGATCCCTCTTCTCCCCTTCCCTGAACAAATCTGGACTGCAGTCAGCCAGTCAATCCATGGTATTTATTGAGCGCTTACTGAATGCAGAGCGTTGTAGTAAGCACCAGGGAGAGTACTGCAGAGAATGCGTCTGTTATATTGTACTCTCCTAGGCGCTTAGTGCTGTGCTCTGCATACAGAAAGTGGTCAATAAATACTGTGAATTGTTTGATAATCTCTTCCCTGAAGGCACTTACGGTCAGTCAACTAACATTTGGCAAAGACAGTATCAAAACCTTGTACTGGGCAGCTTGTAAAGGAAGGGGGTGACCCATTTTTGGCTTTCATCAGATTGATTATCTGATCATTTTGGCCCATCCCGACCGCTGTGGCTCACACCAGATGAGCCCCAGTTTGCGTACAAGTTTTAATGGAGTCTTTTTTTCCTCTTGTATATGCTCAAATATTTGAGATACCGGGTTGATGTGCACTTTGTATGTACAAACATTACGTGGCAATGAAAAGTACTGTAGACTAGCTCCCAGCCCAAAGCAGCCTTCAAATCAATGCTTTCTCAGTGGTGGTTGAAATTTAGGGGTCCCTGGAGTCCTGAGAATATTGTATTTTTCCTCATTTTCCCATTGAGATTTCCGAGGAACTTGACCATTAGCCTAATGAGTTTTTCATTCATTTTGACATTTTTGCTTTGTCCCAAAACTGTTTGCAAAGTAATTCTGGTTTAGCCAATTTAGGGTTGAGAGCATCAGAGCTTAGGAGCATCCCCAGCTTTTCCATCCAAGGCTGACTGTTCCCCACATTCATCTGGAACTAGTGAAGGTAAGAGTGGAGCCGGGACTGAGGGTGTGACTGAAAGATCTATGCACTCTCACCAGCCTATTCCATTTGGGGGTGGAAAGTTGTGCATTTTGTGAATGGCATCAGTCTAGCACTGTATTTCCAGTTTTTGTCGTGTGAGAGGAGGAGAGAGGAAAGGGGTGAGAGAGGAGAGAAGGGAAGATAAAAGAGGTGAGAGAGGAGAAGAGAAGGAAGGGGTGATAGAGGAGAGAAGGGAAGATAAAAGAGGTGAGAGAGGAGAAGAGAAGGAAGGGGTGATAGAGGAGAGAAGGGAAAATAAAAGAGGTGAGAGAGGAGAAGAGAGGGAAGGGGTGAGAGGAGAGAAGAGAAAGTAAAAGAGGTAAGAGAGGGAAGAAAAGAGAAAAGGGATGAGAGGAGGAAAGAGGAAAGTTGTGAGAGAGGAGAAGTGAGGAAAGGGGTGAGGGGGAGAAAAGAGAAGAGAGTGGGGGGAGAAGAGGGAAGGGGGTGAGGGGAAGAAGAAGGGGATGGGGAAGAAAGAAGGGGGGAGGAGAGAAAAAGGAAGAGAGGGGGGAGAAGAGAGAAGGGGAGAAGAGAAAAAGGAGGAGGGGGGAGAAGAGAAAGGGGGGGGAAAGAGAAAAGGGAGAGAAGAGAAAGCGGGAAAAGGGGAGAAGAGAGCAAAGTGGTGAGAGCATTCACAGAGTATGAAACTAGAGTTCAGGCAGTAGTTTTCTACACTGACTGTGTGATTCTGTCGCTACCTTCCCAACTGCCTGATGCCTTTGCTTACCCAGACTGTTGCAGTCCTGATTCCTGATCAAGTGCCCCCCTGACTTGGCCCTGACAGGTTCGATAGATCCGACAAGGTCCTCTGGGCACCCCCTTGCCCGCCAGTGTCGGAGGCAGGAGGGGCCACTGGCTGCCACGCTGAGGCAGCAGTCCTCGTTCTGTACACAAATGGAACAGTTCATTCATTCATTCAATCGTATTTATTGAGCACTTATTGTATGCAGAGCACTGTACTAAGCGTGTGGGAAGTACAAGTTGGCAACATATAGAGACGGTCCCTACCCAACAGTGGGCTCAGTCTAGAAGAAATCTGATCTTTAAAGTATTCATGGTTCCTGCTTTTACCTTCCCTCTGCGGTGGAGTTTTTTGAGGGCAGATCCTGGGCCTGATGAATTGTGCCTCAGATTCTTTGCTGCCTTAGGAAGTTGATCAGTAAATCACCTTTGATGATGCTCGCGATGTGATTGTGATAAGTTTGCCAGCAGGCCCAGGCTGAGCCGTATGGATTGGATTTGTGCTGTCACTTGTCCTGATAACAGTTGTCCGGCTGTGATCTCTTCCTTTTCCTTCCTGGTTAGCTGCTCTTTGAATTATTATCATTCTCATTATTATCATTATTATATTTGTTAAGCACTTACTGTGGTTCAAGCACTTTAAAAAAAATGTTAGGTGTTAAGCGTTTACTATGTGTCAAGCACAGTTCTTAGTACGAGGGTAGATTAAAGGTATGTTATCAATCAGTGGCATTTATTGAGTGCTTACTGTGTGCCAAGCACTGTACTAAGTACCTGGGAGAGTACAATACAACAGAATTGGTATTCACTTTCCGTACTCACAAGAAGTTAGAGCATACGGTCACTGAGATTGACTTTCTATGAGAACAGTCATTATGAAAGGGATTGATAAAACACAGATCAACCATTAGAGAGAAGGGTCATCCCCAAATTCCCACGGGAGAAAGTCTGGCCTTTCAAGATGGACTGGGGAGAGAATTGCTTGATTTCAACATACTTTCTACCCTTTTAGAAAATCAGCCAACTCCACAATATCTGAACCATAATCAATCAGTGGTATTTATTGAGCACTTACTATGTGTGGAGAACTGTACTAAGGTCTTAAGAGAGTATTAGGTATCCCTCAGAAATTACCCATCTGTCCCTCAATTGCAACAAAGAGGTGAGGAGTGAGATGAGAAGCAACGTGGCCTAGTGTAAAGAACAAATGAATGGGACTCAGGCGACCTTTGATGGTATTTCTTAAGCGCTTACTATGTGCCAGGTTCTGTACTAAGCACTCTGGGAGATACAAGTTAATCAGGTTGGACAAAGTCCATGTCCCACATGGGGCTCAGTCTTAATTCCCTTTTAACAATTGAGGATTAAACAGTTGTAACCACCCCACTCAGACTCTGAGTCCCTTGTGGGACAGGGGCTGTGTCTAATCTAGCCTAGTTTTAGGCATGTACTATGGGCCTAAGAAATACCTCACTTGTCATAATTAATGATGATTGTTATTAACTCTGAAAAGGAGACCTTGCTTAGCAAAGGAGCATGTACAGATTTTGTCCTCTGAACTTTTAACTGATACTAAGGCTTGGAGTTAGTAAATAAAGTAAAACTTTAACTCACCCGGTCCTGTGAACTATGCACAGGAGATAAGGGAAGAGGAACAAAAGGCAGGAAACAGCTGTAAGAGGTGAGAAATATCACATCTTGGAAAACCAGAGACATTCAGCTTCTCCTCTGAAAGCTCTGGAGACGAGGGAAATAACTAGAGGTGAGTCAGGATTTTGAAACGACTCTATTTTCTGAGCATTCTCCTTCTGGGCTTACTTTGTGATGCTTATCCTCTCTCAATTGCATGGTACAGTGCTCTGCGCACAGTGAATGCTCAGTAACTACAATGATGATGATGATAGCATTTATTAAGCGCTTACTATGTTCAAAGCACAGTTCTAAGCACTGGGGAGGTTACAAGGTGATCAGGTTGTCCCACGGGGGGCTCACAGTCTTAATCCCCATTTTACAGATGAGGGAACTGAGGCCCAGAGTAGTTAAGTGACTTGCCCACAGTCACACAGCTGGCAATTGGCGGAGCTGGGATTTTAACCCATGACCTCTAACTCCAAAGCCAGGGCTCTTTCCTCTGAGCCATGCTGCTTCTCTAACTGATTGATTGATAGATTTTGCTCTTCCGATCACTGGGCCTGAGAGTCATCACTGAACAGCGAGAGAAGCATTCATTCAATCGTATTTATTGAGCGCTTACTGTGTGCAGAGCACTGTACTAAGCGCTTGGGAAGTCCAAGTTGGCAACAGATAGAGACGGTCCCTACTCAACAACGGGCTCACAGTCTAGAAGCAGCGCATTCTGGGAGTCAGAAGGACCTGGGTTCTAATCCCAGCTCTGCCACTTGTCTGCTGGGGGACCTTGGACGAGTCACTTCACGTCTCCGTGCCTCAGGTTCCTCATCTGTAAAATGGGGGTGAAGACTGTGAGCCTCATGTGGGATAGGGTCTGTGTCCAATCCCATTTGCTCGTATCCATTCCAGAATTTAGTACAGTGCCTGGCACATAGCGCTTAACAAATGCCACAATTATTATATTGATCTTGGAGTGCTTGTCTGTTCTGACTGGCCTGAGTTTGGTTGTGAACCGAGGGATATGGTTAGGCTGTTAGCAGCCCTGAATGCTCTCTGTCTCTTAAAGAAACACCCTTCCTTAATTAATGGCATTTATTGAGTGCTTTTCGTGTGCAGAGCACTGGACTAAGCGCTTGGGAGAGTCCAGTTCGAGTGCTACGGCCTAATACGCTTATGGCCTAGTGGAGAAAGTCTGGGCCTAGATGTCAGAAGGACCAGGGCTCTAATCCTGGCTCTGCCATGTGGCTGCCGAGTGACCCTGGGCATGTCACTTCACTTCTCTCATCTGCAAAATGGGGATTAAATCCTTCCGATTTAGACCGTGAGCCCCATGTGGGACAGGGACTGTGTCCAACCTGATAAACCTGTATCAACCCCAGCATTCCTCTTCACCTCTTGACTGCGATAAACATTCACTCCACTTTCCCGTATGCTCACAGATAATAATAATAATAATAATGGCATTTATTAAGCGCTTACTATATGCAAAGCACTGTTCTAAGCACTGGGGAGGTTACAAGGTGATCAGGTTGTCCCACAGGGGCCTCACAGTCTTCATCCCCATTTTACAGGTGAGGGAACTGAGGCCCAGGGAAGTGAAGTGACTTGCCCCAAGTCACACAGCTGACAGTTGGCAGAGCCGAAATTCAAACCCATGACCTCTGACTCCAAAGCCCGGGCTCTTTCCACCAAGCCACACTGCTTCTCTCTTGGGATCCTGTAGGTGCCTCACCTCAGAAAAGGAGCCTTGATCAATCAGTAAATCATACTGGATTTTTTTATGGTGTTTGTTAAGCACTTACTATGTGCCAGGCACCATTTTAAGGGCCGGGGTAGATACAAGCTAATCAGGTGGAAAACAGGGGCTCACAGTCTTAATCCCCATGGTTTACAGATGGGGATTTCACCTCATTTGTTACCTCATTTGTAAAATGGGGATTAAGACTGTGAGCCCCACATGGGACAACCTGATCACCTTGTATCACCCCCCGCCCAGGGCTTAGAACAGTGAGCGCTTAACAAATACCATCATCATCATCATTATTATTATTATTAATGCTTGGCACACACGTAGTGCTTAATAAATACCACAAATAGCTTTGTCCTTTTACATCTGCTCTCCTTTGCCCCTTGTCCCCCACTCACACGCTTTATTCCTTCCAAGCTAAACGTCTACTGGTATCTTCTACCAAGATCCCGCTCCAGGGAAAGCCGTGAGGTAGACAGTTCCTGGAACCCGAAAGGCAGTTTCAAGTTGGTAAGGGTCATGGGGTGTGGAGGCCACGCTCAGACTCCCTCCACTTGTCGGGCGGGCAGGGAGAATGGTCTGGCCTTTGAACTGCGGTGACCTACTTGGCTCCAGCCCTTCCTACATGTAGGATAATCCATCCCTGCCCACCCTGCGAAGCAGCGTGGCCTAGTGGGTAGAACACGGGCCTGGGAGTAGAGGACTTGGGTTCCAATCCTGGCTGTGTGACTTTTGGGCAAGTCACTTCATTTCCTTGTGCCTCAGTTCCCTCATCTATAAAATGCGGATAAGAGGGTGAGCCCCATGTAGGACAGGGACTGTGTCCGGCCTGATTAACTCGTGTCTACCCCAGCACTTAGTACAGTGCCGGGCACGTAGTAAGCTCTTAACAAATACCAAAAAAAGAAGAGCCTTGTTTCTAAAGTCTTTCCTTTCTCCTCAGGTCTCAAGCCCCGCTCTGCCTCGCCTTGCTACGGGACGAGTGTTTCATTAGAAGAACATTTCCTCTGCTACGGAATTGTGATTTAGCCTCCTCTGGGCCTGCAGAAAAGGAACCATGAAATACCTTTCAAGATACAGGTAGGAAATTCTGACTGTGTAGCCAGCTGCCCTGGCTTCAGTCAATCAATCAGTGGTATTTATTGAGCATTTACGGTGAGCAGAACACTGTACTAAGCGCTTGGGGAGGGCACAGTATAACAGAGTTGGTAGAAACGTTCCCTGCCCACAGTGAGCTTGCGGTCTAGAGTTCCTTATGGGCAGGGGCTGCATCTGCCAAATCTATTGAATTGTAATTTCCCAATCAGTCAGTGGTGGTTTTTGAACATTTACTACGTGCGGGGCTCTGTGCTGAGCACTTGGAAGAGTACAATACAACAGATTTAGTAGAAGTGCTATCCTAAATGCTTAGAACAGTGCTCTGCACAAAATAAGCACTCAATAAACACTAAGGAATTTTTAAAGAAGCAGCATGGCTCAGTGGAAAAAGCACAGGCTTGGGAGTCAGAGGTCATGGGTTCTAATCCCGGCTCCACCACATGTCTGCTGTGTGACCTTGGGCAAGTCACTTAACTTCTCTGTGCCTCAGTTCCCTCATCTGTAAAACGGGCATTAAGACTGTGAGCCCCACGTGGGACAACATGATAACCTTGTATCTACTAGCGCTTAGAACAGTGCCTGGCACATAGTAAGCGCTTAACAAATGCCATCATTATTATTAATGGCATTTCTTAAGTAAGTACTTTGTACAAAGGCACTGTTTTAAGAGCTGGGGTAGACACAGTTCTGTTTTCAGTCAGTAGTATATTTTTGAATGCTTATTGTGTGCAGAGCACTGTACTAAGCGCTTGGGAGAGTACAATGCAACAGAGTTGGAAGAAGTGCTTTCCAAAATGTTTAATACAGTGCCCTGCTTCCAGTAAGCACTCAGTGAACACCACTGATTTTTTTTTTTAATGTTTTTTGTGAAGTACTATGTGTCAGGCACTCTACTAAGCGCTGGGGTAGATCCAAACTAATCAGGTTGGACACAATCCCTGTCCCACATGGGGCTCACCGTCTTCGCATTCATTTCACTGGGCGGGTGGGGTAACAGAAAAGTGTAGTGACTTTGTCCGAAAGCAGGCAAAGTGGCAGAGCCGGAATTAGAACCCAGATCCTCTGACTCCTGGGCCCGAGCTCTCTCCGCTGGGCCATTTCACTCCTCTAACGGCAAGAATTGGTAGAGGAGGGAGGGCTTTTCCAAGATTCTCCTAACCAAGAGCACAGAGCCACATAGCCCAGGTGAGGATGGCAAGTATCTGCTACAAAGGAGCCACACTAGTGAGGGTTTAGAAGACAACCACTCTCAAAACTTTGGGATCGCTGATCCTTGGGGGTTTAAAACATCGCTGTTCCTCTTCAACTACTGGAAAAAGCAAGGAATTAGCCGTGGTCCACCGTGGAGTGCGTTTTCTGAGGGCCCCAGCCCTGAGTTAGCTTTCTCTCACAACCTCCCTCCCTCTCCCCCATGGGCACATCAGGAACCCCGCTCCAATCAATGCCACACACCACTTGCAAGAATCATCCACTTGGCAAGAGAAGTAGCATGGCCCGCTGGGTGTAGCACATAGGCTAGCGGGGGTAGAAGGATCTGGGTTCGAATTCCAGCTCTGCCACTTGTCTGCTGTCCAACCTTGGGCGAATCACTTCACCCCTCTGGGCCATCTATAAAATGGGGATTGTGTGTCTCATGTGGGAACTGGGTCTGATCCGCTTATATTGTGTCTAGCCCAGTGCTGACACACAAAACCGTCATTATTATTCCTGTTACTATCCTCATTTTTATCATTAGTATTATTATTACATTACCGGCAGTACTTAAAATATCACCAGCTTCAGGTTTCCACAATTACCCAGAGTTTCTGTTTCAGTATCTAGGAAATGACACTTCAAGAAATAGTAAACCTAAGGCCATTAGCAAGTAAAACGAGTTGAATTTACTCAGTGAACACCATTGATTTTTTTTAATGGTTTTAAATTGCTTAATTGCTTAATTTCATGAATTTAATGAAATTGCTTAATTTCAAATTCAGTGATGAAAAAAGAGGTGAACTATTCTCATCTTAACACTTCTGTTTCTAGGTTGATATATTGCCACCGCTTTCTCTCATTTTTTTTTTCATATTTGTTAACTGTCTACTATGTTCCAGGTACTGTAGTAAACCACTGGGGTACATATAAGATAATTGAGTCAGGAAACCCATTATCAGTAACCAGAAACACAGTTAGAAATATTCAGGTCTTCGGTCCCCCCTGATGGCCTCCCGAAGAACCATTGCCAGACTGACTTTTTTTCCTTACATCGTTTTGATTTTCAGGAACTACTTTGCCCTTGGGCTGATTTTGTATCTGAGGGTGCAGCTGTCTGTGTCAAGCACGAACAAACCCAATATTGTGCTGATAATGGCAGATGACCTGGGAATCGGTGACGTCGGATGCTATGGAAATACCACAATAAGGTAAGGGGGTTTTGCATATGCAGTAAATACTAGCCACTCTAGAAGGGTTCAAAATATGCAGCCAACTTGCATATAGTGGTGGCCACAATCTCCTACTCATAAGAGGAAGTCTTTTAAATAGCCGATCATAGACAAACATATGAAAGCTAAAAATGAAAGCTTTTCATTGATTTGTCTATGGTATTTGTTAAGCGCTTACTATGGGCCAGGCACTGTACTAAGGGCTGAGGCAGAGACAAGCTAATCGAGTTGGACACGGTCCATGTCCCACAAGGGGTTCACAGTCTTAATCCCCATTTTGCAGATGAGGCAATTGAGGCACAGAGAAGTGAAGTGACTTGCCCAAGGTCACACAGCAGAGTGGCAGAGCCGGGATTAGAAACCAGGTTCTTCTGATTTCCAGGCCTATACTCTATCCAGTAGGCTACGTTGATTCTCATTCTGCTACATACATTTTTGCTTTCATATAGAAAACACTAGACTGTGAGCCCACTGTTGGGTAGGGACCGTCTCTATATGTTGCCAACTTGTACTTCCCAAGTGCTTAGTACAGTGCTCTGCACACAGTAAGCGGTCAATGAATACGATTGAATGAATGAATGAATGAAAACACATTTAAAACATGAATAAGTGCAGGATTTTCACACTAGGCACTAGTAATCCTCAGTTTCTCTTTATGTATCAATTTCTACATTGTCATGGAATGAGAAGCTGTGTGACCTAGTGAAAGGAGCAGGAGCCTCGGAGTCAGAGGACCAGGTTTCTAATTCCAGGTCCACCACTTGTCTGCTGTGAGACCTTGGACAAGTCACTTCACTTTGCCTCAGTTATCTGTAAAATGGGGATTAAGACAGAGAGCCCTATGTGGGACAGGGACTGTGTCCAACTCATTTATCTTGTATCTACCCCAGCGGTTTACTACAGTGCCTGGAACATAGGAGTCACTTAACAAATATCATGAAAAAGAAAATGAGAAAAAGTGGTGACAGTGTCTCAACCTTGAAACAGAAGTGTTAAGATGAGAATAGTTCACCTCCTTTTTTGTCACTGAATTTGAATTTGAAATTAAGCAAATATGTCTCTTTGGGCACTTTATCCTTTCCTTTGACTCAGTTGTGAGCACTGAGCGTTTTCTTGAATATAGACATATTCTGAATATTGAGTTGCTCAGGAATTGTCCAGATTGGTTAATTAGCTACAAAACCCACGTCGCATGCATGTTTCTGCAAAAATGGTGGGGTAAATCAGTCAATCAATCAATCGTATTTATTGAGCGCTTACTGTGTGCAGAGCACTGAACTAAGCGCTTGGGAAGTACAAGTTGGCAACACATAGAGACAGTCCCTGCCCAACAGTGGGCTCACAGTCTAAAAGGGGGGGACAGAGAACAAAACCAAACATACTAACAAAATAAAATAAATAGCGGCGGAGGCGGGATAAGAACCCACATCCTCAAGCGCTTAGTATAGTGCTGTGCACACAGTAAGCGCTCAATAAATATGACTGAATGAGTGAATGAGTGAGCAAAGTGTGGTCTCTTCCTGAATACAGAACACCTCATCCTAAAGATTTTGCTCTCCGCTTAAACGACAGGGAAAGCGATTCCTATTTAGTTGAGTTTTTTCTGGGCCGTAAATAATAACAATAATAATAATAATAATAATAATAATGGCATTTATTAAGCGCTTACTACATGCAAAGCGCTGTTCTAAGCGTCAATAACACCTCAGTGTCATTAGAGAAGCAGCGTGGCTCAGCGGAAAGAGTCCGGGCTTTGGAGTCAGTGGTCGTGGGTTCAAATCCTGGCTCCACCACTTGTGTGACTTTGGGGAAGTCACTTCACTTCTCTGGGCCTCAGTTCCCTCATCTGTAAAATGGGGATGAAGACTGTGAGCCCCACGTGGGACAACCTCATCACCTCGTAACTTCCCCAGCGCTTAGAACAGTGCTTCGCACATAGTAAGCGCTTAATAAATGCCATTATTATTATTATTATTAAATAGAATAGATATGTACAAGATAAATAAATAGAGTAATAAATATGTACAAACATATATATACATTTCTCGTATATACAAGTCTCGTATTGCTTCTTCGCCGCCATTAGTTGCTGTGTTATTCTTGGGGTAATCTGTAAAGGAATGATGGAGAATATCTTCTAAGTCGCTTAAGTCATTGACAGTTGAACAGAGAGTGCCAGGCATTTATTTTCTGAGCAGCCACTATGCAGCGAACACTCTACATTCCCTAGCCTCAGGAAGCTTACTATCAAATGGGCCAGATTCTCCTTCTGCCGTAAGCAGAGAAGCAGCGTGGCTCAGTGGAAAAGAGCCCAGGCTTTGGAGTCAGAGGTCATGGGTTCAAATCCCGGCTCCGCCACGTCAGCTGTGTGACTTTGGGCAAGTCACTTCACTTCTCTGGGCCTCAGTTCCCTCATCTGTAAAATGGGGATGAAGACTGTGAGCCCCACGTGGGACAACCTGATCACCTTAGAACAGTGCTTAGGAAAGTGCTTGGCACATAGTAAGCACTTAACAAATACCATTATTATTATTATTATTATTAAGTTCCCCTTCTCTCTAGCTCTTGGTCACCAAACCATGGAAAGGGAGAAAAATGTTCAATCCATCAATGGTATTTATTGAACACTTACTCCGCACAAAGCACTGTACTAAGTGCTTGGGAGAGTACAATAGAACAGAGTTGGTAGACACATTTCCTGCCCACTAGGAGCTTACAGTCTAGAGGGCGAGAGACAATGATAGTAATAAATGATCAGTGGTATTTATTGAATGCTTACTGACTAGAGAGTGCTGCACTAAGTGCTTGGGATAGTTCAGTAGAACAGAGTTGGTAGACACGTTCCCTGCCCACAAGGAGCTTACAGTCTAGAGGGTGAGGCAGACTTTAATATTAATAAATTATCAGTGGTATTTATTGACTTTCTGTGTGCAGAGCACTGTACTAAGCAATCAATCGATCGTATTTATTAAAAACTTACTGTGTGCGAAGCCCTGAACTAAGTGCTTAGGAGAGTACAGTACAACAGCCCAGTGGAAAGAGCCCGGACTTTGGAGTCAGGGGTCATGGGTTCGAATCCCGGCTCCGCCAACTGTCAGTTGTGTGACTTTGGGCAAGTCACTTAATTTCTCTGTGCCTCAGTTACCTCATCTGTAAAATGTGATTAAGACTGTGAGCTCCTTGTGGGACAACCTGATCACCTTGTACCCTCCCCAGCACTTAGAAACAGTGCTTTGCACATAGTAAGTGCTTAATAAATGGTATTTATTATTATTATTATTATTTTGACTCCCAGGCCTGGGCTCTATCCACTAGGCCCTGCTGCTTTTCATGATATTAGCGATATTTGTTTGAGCCTTGTTTTATGCCAAGCACTGTGGGTACATACCGAATATGCAGAGTCTGTAAAATGGGGATGAAGACTGTGAGCCCCCCGTGGGACAACCTGATCTCCTTGTAACCTCCCCAGCGCTTAGAACAGTGCTTTGCAAATAGTAAGCGCTTAATAAATGCCATCATTATTTATTATTATACATTCCCTGCCCACAGGGAGCCTCCAATACGGCCTTTGTCCAACCGAAATATCTGGTCCAGAGTGACCTTACCACTCTGGTTGAAGTCATCACCAGGGGCCGTTACTACAATCCCGTGACCCGATTTCTCTTCCTTCTACCTGATTTCCTCCCAGGACCCCCAATATCGATCGTCTGGCGAAGGAAGGCGTGAGATTGACCCAGCATCTCGCCGCGGCCCCCCTCTGCACCCCGAGCCGAGCCGCGTTCCTGACGGGAAGATACCCCATCCGATTAGGTTTGTGCCCCCGTCTCCCCACTCCTCGAGAACCACCGCTGGTGGCCCACCCACCTCTGCCCTCAGTTGGATTTATTGAGCACTTACTTTCTGAGTACTGTACTAAGCGCTTGGGAGAGGACAATAGAAAAGACACATTCCCTGCCCACAGCAAGCGTACAGTCTAGCGGGGGACAGACATGAATGGAAATATATAAAATTACAGATATGGACATAAGCAGACACTCCTCATCATTGGCTTAAAAAACTCAATCCCCTCACCCCCTCCTATCAATCAATCAGTCGTATTTAGTACAGTTTTTATTTTTTATCCTAATGGGATTTGCTAAGCACTTACTATGTGCTAGGCACTGTATGCACCGCTCGGGGAGACACAAGATAAGCAGGTTGGGCACAGTATCTGTCCCACATAGGGATTGCGACTGTAAGCCCTATATAGGATAGGGACTGTGTGCAACCTGTACCCCAGCACTGAATACAGCACATAGTAAGCACTTAACAGATACCATTTAAAAAAAAAAAAAAGGATCTTGCGGTCTACAACTGATTGATGGAGTGAGTGATAAACGAATACCGAGTGGATGACAAATGTCCCCTAGGAGAAAATGATTTGTGATTTCCCCAGAATTATTCCTGACCTTTCATTTGTACCATTCTCAAAGATGAAAGGCAGACACCGCAACGAGACCTGACCTTTCCCAGTGCCTGTTTCACCTCACAAAGGTGTCTCTACGTTTGGTCTACTTGGAAAGAGCATAGGCCTGAGAGTTGGGAGATCTGAGTTCTAATGCCTGTGTTTTGCCCCTTGCCTGCTGTGTGAACCTGGGCAAGTCACAACTTCTCTGGGCCGCAATTGCCGTTTCTGGAAACTTGGAGTTTGACAGATCCCGGTCTCCCTCTCAGACTGTGAGCCCCGTGTGGGATGAGCACTGTGTCCAATGTGATTATCTTGTATTTACTCTAGTTCTTAGTACAGTGCTTAGCACATAATAAGCGCTTAACAAATACTGTAATTGTTATTTTCTCCCGTACTTGACCGCAAAATATTGGCCCCCTTAACTCCTCACTGTTGAACTCCACTTGCACAGCTGGTGAGATTCTAAATTTGGATCTTTCCAAACTTCTGGGACAACCAGTGTTATGTTGCCAACTTGTACTTCCCAAGCGCTTAGTATAGTGCTCTGCACACAGTAAGCGCGCAAAAAATACGACTGAATGAATGAACCAGTGTTGGCCTGAGAGATCTGGGAAAGGAGTGGTTTTTGCCACTACGCAAGGGCATAGAGCTCGCCAAAGAGGTTTTATTCTTAATCAATCAATGGTATTTACTGAGTGGTTACTGTGGGCACAGCACTGTACTAAGAGCTTGGGAGACAGAGTTGTTAGACACATTCCCTGCCCATGAGGAGTCTAGAGGGGGAAACAGACATTAAATCAATTATGGATGTAGGCATAAGTGTTACAGGGCAGAGGGCAAGGTGAATATCAACTGCTTAAAAGGGACAAATACAAATTCAAAGGCAATGCAGAAAGGAAAGGGAATTGGGGAAATGGGGTCTTAGTCGGGGAAGGCCTCTTGAAGGAGATGTGATTTTAATAAGGCTCTGAAAGTGGGCAGAGTGGTGATCAATCATCTACGATGATGATGACAGTATTTGTTAAGCGCTTACTATGTGCAAAGCACTGTTCTAAGCGCGGGGGAGATTACAAGGTGATCTCACAGGGGGCTCACAGTTTTGATCCCCATTTTCCAGATGAGGGAACTGAGGCCCAGAGAAGTGAAGTGACTTGCCCAAAGTCACACAGCTGACAATTGGCGGAGCCAGGATTTGACTCCTGACTCCAAAGCCCGGGCTCTTTCCACTGAGCCACGCTGCTTCTCTTGTTTGTTTAATTTAAGGAACGTGTAATTCATGATGAGGACGTGCCAGAGGGTGAAGCCAGGAGAGCAGGTGGCCCCTGCACCTCCAACTTGGGTAGCACCCAAACACGGTAGCTAGTGGAACCCAGGGCTGAGGCCCAGAATATGCTCACCGTGATGTCTTTTTTTGTATCCCCAATTTTAGGGATGGGCTCCAAAGAATTCCCGCGGGTTATTTATTGGAACGGGGCTTCCGGAGGGCTTCCTGCTAACGAAACCACCTTTGCCAGAATCCTGCAGCAGCAAGGTTATGCCACCGGCTTAATAGGTCTGTAAGTCTCCCTCCTGCTCTGTCTGGACCACTCCTCTTCTTTCTCCGGTGGGATCTGATGGTTGGGTGGCCGCCCCAGACGGGAGGGAACCGAAGCGGGAGGGTGGCGGAACGGTTGTTACGCCTCCATTTCATCTGTATCGTGCCGCCGACCCCTTTCCCACGTCCTTCCCCTCCAAATACACCAGACCACCCCTCTCTCCACCGTCAAAACGTTATTAAGGTCACATCCCCCCCAAGAGGCCTTCACCAATTAAACCCTTTTTTCCCTGGCTCCCTCTCCCTCCTGCATCATTTATGCACTTGGATCTGTGACCTTTGGATATATGATATTCGCCTCACTTCCAATTCCACAGCACTTACATATCTATCTTTAAATTGTATATCATAAATTATTTACTTCTGTTCATGTCCATCTCCCCCTCTAGACTGTAAGCTCTTTAAGGTCTGCTAATTCTGTTGTATTATACTCTCCCAAGCACTTAGTGCAGTGCTTTCTGTACATAGTAATGATCATAATAATGGTGGCATTTGTTAAGTGCTTACTATGTGCCAAGCACCGTTGTAAGCGCTGGGGTAGATACAAGGTAATCGGGTTGTCCCTGGTGGGGCTCACGGTCTTAATCCCCATTTTACAGATGAGGTCACTGAGGCACAGAGAAGTTAAGTGATTTGCCCAAAGCCACACAGCTGATAAGTGGTGGAGCTGGGATTAGAACCCACGACCTCTGACTCCCATGCCCGGGCTCTTTCCACTAACCCACACTGCTTCTCATAGTAAGCATTCAATAAATACCACTGATTATAATAATAATAATGGAATTTGCTAAGCGCTCGCTGTGTGCCAGGCACTGTACTCTGTGCTCAGGTGTATACAGGCCAATCAGGTTGGACACAGTCCCTGTCATCATCAATCATCATCATCATCAATCGTATTTATTGAGCGCTTACTGTGTGCAGAGCACTGTCCTAAGCGCTTGGGAAGTACAAATCTGTCCCACACAGAGCTAACAGCCTTAGTCCCCATTTTGCAGATGAGGGAACTGAGGCCCAGAGCGGCGAAGCGACCTGCCCAAGGTCTCCCAGCCGACCAGTGGCAGAGCCAGGATTCGAACCCGAGTCCCCGTGACTGCCAGTGCTCTGTCCGCTAGCCCCCGCTGCTTCTGCCTTGATCGGTGACTGATTGCTGGATGGATTCCACCCTTTGCTAGGGAAATGGCACCAGGGCGTGAACTGCGAGTCCCGCACCGATTACTGCCATCACCCCCTCAGTCACGGCTTCGACTATTTCTTCGGCATGCCCTTAACCCTGCTGAATGACTGCGAGGAGGGGAAAGGCACCGAGATCGCCTCGCACGTCCAGATCCGGCACCGCTTCCACACGCAGATGATGGCCTGGGCGCTGCTCGCGCTCACCGTCGCCAAGATCGCCGGCTGGATCCCGTTGGGCTGGAAGACCATCTTGGGCTGTGCCGTCTCCGCTCTCCTCTTTTTCCTTTCCTGGTACTCCAGCTACGGGTTCCTGCGGCGGTGGAACTGCATCATGATGAGAGGCTACGAAGTCACGGAGCAGCCCCTGGTCTTGGAGAGGATGATGCCCGCCATCCTCAGGGAAGCCATCTCGTTTCTGGAAAGGTAACGGAAGCCACTGGCAGGTTTCTTCCTTCGAACGGTTTCACCCTGAGTTTGTTGTTAATGATAATAATGATGGCATCTATTAAGCACTTACTAGGTGCAAAGCACTGTTCAAAGCACTGGGGAGGTTACAAGGTAATAATAATAATGATGGCATTTATTAAGCGCTTACTGTGTGCAAACCACTGCTCTAAGCAGTGGGGAGGTTACAAGGTGATCAGGTTGTCCCACGGGGGGCTCACAGTCTTAATCCCCATTTTACAGATGAGGTAACTGAGGCCCAGAGAAGTCAAGTGACTCGCCCAGAGTCACACAGCTGACAAGTGGCGGAGCCGGGATTTGAACCCATGACCTCTGACTCCAAAGCCCGTGCTCTTTTCCACTGAGCCACGCTGCTTCTCCCACGGGGGGCTCACAATCTTAATCCCCATTTTACAGATGAGGCAGCTGAGGCCCAGAGAAGTTCATTCACTCATTCAGTCGTATTTATTGAGCGCTTACTGTGTGCAGAGCCCTGTACTAAGCGCTTGGGAAGTACAAGTTGGCAACATATAGAGATGGTCCCTACCCAACAGTGGGCTCACAGTCTAGAAGAGGGAGGCAGAGAACAAAAGAAAACAGAAAATAGAATAAATATGTACAAATAAAATAGAGTAATAATAAATAGAGTAATATAAATAAGTAGAGTAATAAATAGAAGTGACTTGCCCAAAGTCACACAGCTGACAACTGGCAGAGCCGGGATTCGAACCCATGAATTCTGTCTTCAAAGCCCGGGCTCTTTCCACTGAGCCACACTGCCTCTGCCACTAATAGTAATAATAGCGATGGTGATGTTTAATAAGGTTGGTATTTGTTAAGCGCTTACTATGTGTCAAGCACTGTTCTAAGCTCTGGGTTAGATGCAAGCTAATGAAGTTCGACACAGTCCCCGTCAGTTAATCCCCATTTGACAATTGAGGTAGCTGAAGCCCAGAAAAGTTAAGTGACCCACCCAAGGTAACACAGCAGACAAGTGGTGGAGCCGGGATGAGAACCCAGGTCCTTTTAGAGAAGCAGCGTGGATCAGTGGAAGGAGCCCGGGCTTTGGAGTCCGAGGTCATGGGTTCGAATCCTGGCTCCACCAACTATCAGATGTGTGACTTTGAGCAAGTCACTTAACTTCTCTGTGCCTCAGTTACCTCATCTGTAAAATGGGGATTAAGGCTGTGAGCTCCTTGTGGGACAACCTGATCACCTTGTAACCTCCCCAGCGCTTAGAACAGTACTTTGCACATAGTAAGTGCTTAATAAATGCTATTATTATTATTATTATTATTATTATTATTATTTTGACTCCCAGGCTTGGGCTCTATCCACTAGGCCCTGCTGCTTTTCATGATATTAGCGATATTTGTTTGAGCCTAGTTTTGTGCCAAGCACTGTACTGAGAACTGTGGGTACATGCAGTATATGCAGAATGTTCACAGTGAACATCCCATACGGGGCTCATTTTCTGGAAAGAAGGGAGAACAGGTATTTCATCCCCCTATTACAGATGAGGAAACTGAGGCCCAGAGAAGTGAAGTGACAAATGGCAGAGCCAGAATGAGATCTCAAGTTATTATTATTATTTTATTATTTATAGTTATTATTATTATTATTATTATTATTATTATTATTATTATTTTATTTTGTTGGTATGTTTGGTTCTGTTCTCTGTCTCCCCCTTTTAGACTGTGAGCCCACTGTTGGGTAGGGACTGTCTCTATGTGATGCCAATTTGTACTTCCCAAGCGCTTAGTACAGTGCTCTGCACATAGTAAGCGCTCAATAAATACGATTGATTGATTGATTGATTGATTACATTTGTTAAGTGCTTACTTTGTACCAAGCACTGTTCTAAGCGCTAGGGTAGATTCAAGCTAATCAGGTTGGACAAAGTCCAACATGGGGCTCACGGTCTTCATCCCCATTTTGCAGATGAGGTCACTTGAGGCCCAGAGCAGTGAAGTGACTTGTCCAAGATCACACAGCAGACAAGTGGCAGAGCTGGGATTAGAACCCAGGTCTTTACGACTCCCAGCCGGGCCTGTGCTCTGTCCACTAAAAGACATGCTGCCTGAAGATCCAGTCTGGGCTCGGCCAGTTTTTACTCTCAAGGACCATGGAGATGGGGCTGGAGAGCTTCGTCAGTGCCAAAGAATCAATCCTCAGAAATCCCCAATTTGGTTAGCTGCTGCAAGGATTCCCCTGGGCCCAGGGATTGGTTTGTTTTTGTTTTTTTTTAAATGGTATTTGTTTAGCACAACTAGGTGCCAGGCACTGTACTAACCAGTGGGGCAGATACAAATTAATTAGGTCCATGTCCCACATGGGAGTCACAGCATTAATCCCCCATTTTCTAGATGAGGCCACTGGGGGACAGAAAAGTGACATGTGCAAGTTGCCAACTTGTACTTCCCAAGCGCTTAGTACAGTGCTCTGCACACAGAAAGCGCTCAGTAAATGTGATTGATTAAATGAATGAAGTCCTTTTGACTCCCGGGCTCTGGCTCTATCCACTAGGCCATGCTGCATTTTTAGTTTCAGCTGATAGTCCAGGAGGGGGAATGTCACCTTCCACTCCTTTTAAGCCCTCAGTGACTAATTTGTACTCCAAGACCCGATGGACATTAACACGCCATCGTGTTGGTTTTCCCTTCAGGAACAGGCAGGGACCCTTCCTCCTCTTTCTCTCTTTCCTACACGTCCACACCCCACTTTACACCACAGAAAAATTCCGGGGAGTCAGCCAGCATGGCTTATACGGAGACAACGTAGAGGAGATGGATTGGATGGTGGGTAAGTCGTTAAAGTCTTTCACGAGACCCTTCTGGTTCAGCGTAAATATGTTTTGTGCCGTTCTAATTTCCTTAACCTGGTTTACGGGTTTTCCTGAATGGTGTTCGGTCTCGTCTCACTCGGTCTTTTTGTATTCTCAGGCCGAGTTCTCGATGCCATCGACAAGGAGGGTTTGCGGAAGAACACGCTGGTTTATTTCACCTCAGACCATGGAGGATTCTTGGAGATTCGGGATGGGAACGTACAGGTTGGAGGCTGGAATGGCATATACAAAGGTAAGAGCAAGCCAGGTTGTGATTTGTACTTTTTATTCACCCCACCCTCAGCCCCCAGCACTTAATAATAATAATGATGGCATTTGTTAAGTGCTTACTATGTGCAAAGCACTGTTCTAAGCAGTGGGGGGGATAGAAGATGATCAGATTGTCCCACATGGGGCTCACAGTCTTCATTCCCATTTTACAGATGAGGTAACTGAGGCTCCGAGAAGTTAAGTGACTTGCCCAAGACCACACAGCACACATGTAGCGGAGCCGGGATTCGAAACCATGACCTCTGACTCCGAAGCCCGTGCTCTTTCCACTGAGCCACGCTGCTTCTCATAGCTTCTCCTTCTCAGCTTCACTTCTCATTCATTCATTCATTCATTCATTCAGTTGTATTAATTGAGCGCTTACTGTGTGCAGAGCACTGTACTAAGCGCTTGGGAAGTACAAGTTGGTGACATGTAGAGACAGCGCGTCCACCATTCATTTCTATCATTGCATCTCCCCCTCTGGAATGTAAGCTCCTTGTGGGCAGGGAACGTGTCTACCGACCTCTCTTTTACTCTCCAAAGCACCCAGTACAGTGCACACAGAAAGCGCTCAATAAATAACATTGGTTGATGGACTAGCATCTGTCTCCCCCTCTAGGCTGTAAGCTCCCTGTGGGCAGCAACCATGTCTATCAACTCTGTTCCGTTGGACTCTCCGAAGCAGCGTGGTTCAGTGGGAAAAGCCCGGGCTTTGGAGTCAGAGGTCATGGGTTCAAATCCCGGCTCCGCCAACTGTCAGCTGTGTGACTTTGGGCAAGTCACTTAACTTCTCTGGGCCTCAGTTACCTCACCTGTAAAATGGGGATTAAAACCGTGAGCCCCCCCGGGGGACAACCTGATCACCTTGTAACTTTCCCAGTGCTTAAAACAGCGCTTTGCACATATTAAGTGCATAACAAATGCCATCATTATTAGAGAAGCAGCGTGGCTCAGTGGAAAGAGCCCGGGCTTTGAAGTCAGAAGTCATGGGTTCAAATCCCCGCTCTGCCAACTGTCAGCTGTGTGACTTTGGGCAAGTCACTTAACTTCTCTGTGCCTCAGTTACCTCATCTGTAAAATGGGAATTAAGACTGTGAGCCCCCCGTGGGACAACCTGATCACCTTGTGACCTCCCCAGTGCTTAGAACAGTGCTTTGCACATAGTAAATGCATAACAAATGCCATCATTATTAGAGAAGCAGCGTGGCTCAGTGGAAAGAGCACGGGCTTTGAAGTCAGAAGTCATGGGTTCAAATCCCCGCTCCGCCAATTGTCAGCTGTGTGACTTTTGGCAAGTCACTTAACTTCTCTGTGCCTCAGTTACCTCATCTGTAAAATGGGGATTAAGACTGTGAGCCCCCCCGTGGGACAACCTGATCACCTTGTGACCTCCCCAGCGCTTAGAACAGTGCTTTGCACCTAGTAAGCGCTTAATAAATTCCATCAGTATTATTATAAGATACCATAGTCTCACGGAGCAGATCCGTATCACTTGCAAGATGAAGCAAAAGTTCCTAGGAATGGGTCTAAGAGGAACTCTTGGTGGTCAGGGAATGTGACTCTTCCAAGCGCTTAGTAAGTGCTTAATAAATACGGTTGATTGAATGAGTGAAAGAACAGCCTATCTACTCCAGTGCTTAACACAGGGGTTGGCCCATGGAAAGCGCTTAAAAAATACCACAGTCATTGTTAAGGAATCTGAATCATTTAACAGTGATCCTCAAAGAGTTTGTGACCTAATTAGTTTCAGCCTTAACTCCCTTTGCTGACGCTGTTCCTCTCACACCAGGAGGCAAAGGAATGGGAGGCTGGGAAGGCGGGATCCGCGTGCCCGGGATTTTCCGGTGGCCGGGCGTGCTGCCCGCCGGCAGGGTCGTCGACGAACCCACGAGCCTCATGGATATTTTGCCCACCGTGGCCTCCTTGGGCGGAGGAACCCTGCCCCGCGACAGGTAGGAAGGAGTCCAGCATCCTTTCACTTTTGTTCATTTTTCTTTCTCGCCGTCGACCTCTCGTCCACATCCTGCCCCTGGCCTGGATGATGATGATGGTATTTGTTAAGCGCTTACTATGTGCAAAGCACTGTTCTAAGCGCCGGGGAAGTTACAAGGTGATCAGGTTGTCCCGCGGGGGGCTCACAGTCTTAATCCCCATTTTACAGATGAGGTAACTGAGGCCCAGAGAAGTGAAGTGCCTTGCCCAGAGTCACACAGCTGACAGTTGGCGGAGCTGGGATTTGAACCCATGACCTCTGACTCCAAAGCCCGGGCTCTTTCCACTGAGCCACGCTGCTTCCCTAAACCTACTGGAACCTACTCCCTCCTCGTATTCGACAGACAGTTGCTCTCCCCACCTTCAAAGGCCCGTCTCCTCCAAGAGGCCTTCCCAGACTAAGCCCTCATTTCCTCTTCTCCCACTCCCTTCCACGTCACCCATGTACTTGGGTTTGCTTCCTTACTTCACCCTTCCCGCAGCCCCACACCTCATATGTCCGTATCCGTAATTTAGCTGCACGCAGAGAAGCAGCGTGGCTCAGTGGAAAGAGCGCGGGCTTTGGAGTTGGAAGTCATGGGTTCGAATGCTTGTCATCTGTGTGACTTTGGGCAAGTCACTTAACTTCTCTGTGCCTCAGGTACCTCATCTGTAAAATGGGGATTACGACTGTGAGCCCCACATGGGACAACCTGATCACCTTGTAATCTCCTCAACGCTTAGAACAGTGCTTTGCACATACTAAGCGCTTAATAAATGCCATCATTATTATTATTATTATTAGTGTCTGTCTCCCCCTCTATTCTGTAAATTCATTGAGGGCAGGGTATGTGTCTACTAATTCTGTTATATTGTATTAATAATGATGCATTGATAATAATAATAATAATAAATAATAATGATGGTAATAATACAATAATTATATTGTATTAATAATGATGGCATTTGTTAAGCGCTTACTATGTGCGAAGCACTGTTCTAAGTGCTGGGGGTGGGGGGGGAATGCATGGTGATCAGGTTGTCCCATGTGGGGCTCACAGTCTTAATTTCCATTTTACAGATGAGGTAACTGAGGCTCAGAGAAGTTAAGTGACTTGCCCAAAGTCACACAGCTAAGTGGCAGAGCCGGGATTAGAATTTAGGACAGTGCTCTGAACACAGGAAATGCCACTGATAATGATGCCCCGCTTAAAACACTGCTTGACACACAGTAAATGCTTAACAGATACCGTCGTCGTAATCATTATTATTATTATTATTATTATTATTATGCTGATACGGAGGAGCAGTCGTGCTCCTGAATTTCTTCTGACGTGTTTTCTGTCCGTCCCATCAGGGTGATTGACGGCCGGGACCTGATGCCGTTACTGCGCGGAGACGTTCAGCGCTCAGACCACGAGTTCCTGTTCCACTACTGTGGGGTCCATTTGCACGCCGTGAGGTGGCACCCCAAAGACGGTGAGTACTGCCGCCCAGTCGGCATGTTTTGGGGCAGTTTTAGAGGGCGGTTCTGTCGCGTAAAAAAGGTCAATTTGCTTGTAAATTTGAGAAGCAGCCTGGACTAGTGGATAGCGCATGGGCCAGAGAGTCGGAAGGACCTGAGTTCTAATTCCGGGCCCACCACTTATCAGCGGGGTGACCTTGGGCAAGTTATGTCACTTCTCTGTCCCTCAGGGACTTGGTCTGGAAAACGGGGATTGAGACTGGAAACCCCAAGTGGGACGGGGACTGTGGCCAACTGGTTTAGCTTGTATCTACCCCAGCGTTTAGAACGGTGCCTGGCACGTTGTAAATCCTTAACAAACGCCATCCTCAGCACCTTTTCAGCCAGGTAACAATCAAAAAAGCACCATGGCTCTGTGGAATGGACACAAGCCTGGGCTCCACGGTTGGCCTGCTGGGTGAGCTCAGGCAAGTCGCTAAATGATTGGCAAAACTAATAATAATGGTAATTGTGGTGTTTTTTAAAAATAAGAAAATCAGAAGGGCTGATTTTTGAGTCTGAATGTTCACATTCATTCGTTCTTTCACCCAATCATATTTATTGAGCACCTAGTACAGTGACTGGCACATAGTAAGCACTTAACAAATATCATTATTACTGAGTCTATTCTTTTAGACTGTGAGCCCACTGTTGGGTAGGGACTGTCTCTATATGTTGCCAACTTGTACTTCCCAAGCGCTTAGTACGGTGCTCTGCATACAGTAAGCGCTCAGTAAATACGATTGATTGATTGATTGAGTGCTTACTGTGTGCAGAGCACAGTACCAAGCGCTTGGGAGAGGACAATATAACACTAAACGGACATATTCCCTGTCCACAACGAGCTTAGAGTCTGGAGGAGGAGACAGACATGAATCAAAATAAAGAAATGACAGAGATGGATGTAAATGCTTTTGGGCTGGGCCGGGGGAGATAAAGGGAGCAAATCAGGGTGAAGAAGAAGGAAGCGGGTAAACCAGACCAGCTTCAAACAGCAGACAGAAATGGGGGACCTTAATCGTGTCAGGTTAATTATGCCACAGCAATTTCACGGTCCCCTGGGGCAATCCTTGTAGGTGATGATAATCGTGGTGTTTTTTAAGCACTTACTACGTGGTAAGCACAGGGACTGATACAGGCAAATCCACAAGAGAACAGTATGGCCCGCGTAATAATAGAAATAATATTAATCAATGATCCGGGGAAGCTCTGAGGTTCACCTGATACCCGGGACCCCGGAAGCCCAACTCCATCAGCCAGCCCCGCCGCTTGCGTTCCCTGTGCAGTTTGAGCCTCGTCAGCCCACAGCCTGATCCTGGAAAGACAACGTCTCCCTTGGGGAAGGAAATGATAATAAGATAATAAGGAGAGTAATGATAATAAGAACAATACTAATAAGTCCATCGATTGTATTTATTGAGCACTTACTGTGGGCGGAGCACTGTACGAAGCACTTGGGAGAGTACAGTAGAACAACATAACAGACACATTCCGTGCCCACAAAGAGAGGGATGGTATTTGTTACTCAGTAGGATTTATTGAGCGCTTACTGTGGGCAGAGCACTGTATTGAGCGCTTGGGAGGAGCAGCGTGGCTCAGTGAAAAGAGCCCGGGCTTTGGAGTCAGAGGTCATGGGTTCAAATCCCGGTCCGCCAATTGTCAGCTGGGGGACTTTGGGCAAGCCACTTCACTTCTCTGGGCCTCAAATTATCTGTAAAATGGGGATTAAGACTGTGAGCCTCACGTGATCAACTTGTAACCTCCCCAGCGCTTAGAACAGTGCTTTGCACATAGCAAGCGCTTAAAAATGTCATTATTATTATTATTATTATTATTATTATTAAGTGCCGGGTGAGGCAGAAGGGAGTGGGAGAAGAGGAAATTTAATTGAAGCAGATGGCTGTATGGACTAGAAGGCAAGCCGTTAGCTTGGTAACTGGGCGATAAGCTGATACAAAATATAAAGAATGGAACAGGTAACGTTTAGTAGCTCAAACAGCAGGCAACGCCGTAATACAAAATGTATGAAATATAAATAACAAATTCAGAGTCTTTTTAAAACAGCAGGCAGCAACCTCATACGAAATATATGAGATATAAATCAGAAACCTAGGATCTCAAACAGCAGGTTCTAAGCTGGTTATAAAGTAAGGAAACATGGTGATATAAAGTATAGAATGTCCTTTATCCTATTAATCGGTACAGCATAATTAATACAGAATATAAACTGACATAGACTACAGTATTTTATCTAATTTATTGCTCGCTACCAGAGGTCATGGGTTCAAATACAGGCTCCGCCAGTTGTCAGCTGTGTGACTTTGGGCAAGTCCCTTAACTTCTCTGTGCCTCAGTTACCTCATCCATAAAATGCGGATTAATACTGTGAGCCCCACGTGGGACAACCTGATCACCTTGTAACCTCCCCAGTACTTAGAACAGTGCTTTGCACATAGTAAGCGCATAGTAAATGCCATTATTATTATCACCTCAAACACACCCACAAGCATATATCTCGTGAGGTGATGTAATGAGGAATATATATTTGTACATACACATATATATGTCATCTAATGAGGTGGTGTGTGTGTGCACGCGTATATATATATATACTATATAGTATATATATATATACATATATATGTGTGTGTGTGTGTGTATATATATATATATATACTAGTATATACTATAGTATATATAGTATATATAGTATATATATATACACTATTCCTCCTCCTTAGACTGTGTGTGGGAGTGGATTATCTCATATCTATCCCAGCGCTTAGTCCACTGCTTGACACATAGTAAGCGCTTAAAAAAACCCTGCAATCAGCCAGTTGGTTTTATTTATTTTATTCCCTTCTAGACTGTGAGCCCACTGTTGGGTAGGGACCGTCTCCATATGTTGCCAACTTGTACTTCCCAAGCGCTTAGTACAGTGCTCTGCACACAGTTAGCGCTCAATAAATACGATTGATTGATTATTTATTTATTTATTATTTTATTTGTACATATTTATTCTATTTTATTTTGTTAATATGTTTTGTTTTGTTCTCTGTCTCCCCCTTCTAGACTGTGAGCCCACTGTTGGGTAGGGACCGTCTCTATATGTTGCCAACTTGGACTGTCCCAAGCGCTTAGGACAGTGCTCTGCACACAGTAAGCGCTCAATAAATACGATTGAATGAATGAATGAATGAATTTATGGAGCACTTAGTGTGTGCAGAGTACTGTACTAAAGGCTTGGGAGAGGGCAGCATGACAGTAAACAGGCACATTCCCTAACCATGATGAGCTTACAGTCTAGACATGACTGTGACTTTTAGAATGTGAGCCCACTGTTGGGTAGGGACTGTCTCTATATGTTGCCAACTGGTACTTCCCAAGCGCTTAGTACAGTGCTCTGCACACAGTAAGCGCTCAACAAATACGATTGATGATGATGAATGGAAGTAAATGACGGATTAGGGACGTGAATGTCGTGGGGCAGGGAGGGGGCGATGAATAAAGGGAGCAAGTCACAGTGACGCGGGAGGGAGTGGGAGAAGAGGAAAGGAGGGCCTCTTGGAGGAGATGGGCCGTCAGTAAGGTTTTGAAGCGGGGGAGAGGAACTGTGTCGGAAAACTGTGTCGCTGTATCCCACAGGCGGGGCCGTCTGGAAAGCTCACTACGTGACTCCGACCTTCCACCCGGTAGGAGCGGGGGCCTGCTACAGTCGCCGGATGTGTCCCTGCTTCGGAGAGGGCGTCAGCCGGCACCAACCGCCCCTGCTCTTCGACCTCTCCCGGGACCCCTCGGAGAGCCGCCCCCTGTCCCCGCGGGAGGAGCCCCGCTTCGAGGCCGTGACCCGGAGGGTGGCCGAGGCGGTGCGGGCCCACCGGGGGACCCTGGCCCCCGTCCCCGACCAGCTGGCGCTGCGCCACAACACGTGGAGGCCCTGGCTGCAGCCGTGCTGCGGCACGTTTCCCCTCTGCGGCTGCGGCCGGGAGGCGGGCGGCCCCCACGGCGAGCTCTGAACCGGGAAGGACACGGGACGGCGGAGCCGGCCGGTGTCATCGACCAGTCCGGTGAGACGCCGCCACGGTCCTCGTTGCTTCTTTTTCGTGGCATTTGGGAAACGCTTACTATGTGCCAGGCACCGTGCTAAGCCCCCAGGAGGGGAGATACCAGATCCTCAGGGCCCACGAGGGGCTCACAATCTAAGAAGGCCCTGAGCATGGGAACACGTATCTCCTAACAATCAATCATTGTATTTATTGAGCGCTTACTGTGTGCAGAGCGCTGTACTAAGTGCTTGGGAAGTAACTAGTGCGCTTCTCACTGCATACCCTACATGGGCCAGGAAAAAGTTCCAAAAACTGTTCAGAAAAGGTTAAAAAAAACTTAGAAATAACATGTCTACTACATTACTACATTGCTTTCTCCCAACCACTTAGTACAGTGCTCTGTGCACCTTAAATGCATATTATATGGCAAGAACGGGGGTAGATCTGGGAGTCCAGATGAGGAAACAGGCACAGAGAAGTTTTGTGGCTTGCCCGGGGTCACGAGAAGCAGTGTGTCTAGTGGAAAGAACACAGGCCTGGAAGCCAGAGGTCCTGGGTTCTAATCCTGCCTCGGCCACTTAGCTTGGCACAGCGCTCAGCACGCTGTAAACGTTCACCAAATACCACGGACTGACTAAAAGGCCAATGTGAACAAAGGACAATTGTTGCTATTTTTTTTTAAAAAAGGAAATGTCACTAACCGTCTTTCCCTTGACCCGGAAGTTTCCAGGACCTTCGTGGGACTTTCGCACTTGTTAGTTTGCACGTATACGCTATACAGGATGACCCCCCTTCAATCTATTCGTCAGTGGCTTTATGCCTTTTTTAGCCACCAAACTGCAAGCTCCTTCTGGACAGGGATCCTATGTTCTTTTGTACTTTTCCAAGTACTTAGTATTGAGCTCAGCACACGGCAGTTACTCAATAAATACAATTTATTGATGGAGCTTTACTCCTGGGTTTGAGTGACCGTCCCTTTCTTTGGAACAACGCACAGTCACAGGTGGTCTTTCTTTTATGCTGACGTACTCACGGCCTTGTAGCGCCTTCAGTTTGTGTCTTTCAGGGTCCCCGCTTATCTCGGAGTTTCTTCTCTTGCCGGCCGCTTTCCAGGTGAGTCAGTAATGGCGTTTGGTTATTTAATGTGAAGGAAGAACTAGGTCAAATGCTGGGCGTAATCAAGCAGTCGGTTGCGCTTACTGTGTGCAGAGCACTGTACTGGGCGCTCGGGACAGTATGAAGGTGGGGCGAGAAATTTGTTTGGAGGATATGAAGAGGAAGGGCGAACCAGGCCAAAGGCAGGACCTGGGCGAGAGGTCGGCGGCGAGATCGAGGTATTCATTCATTGTCGTATTTACTGAGCGCTTACTGTGTGCAGAGAAATGTACTAAGCGCTTGCAAAGTACAATTCGGCAACAGATAAAGACAATCCCTACACAGTCTCGCCTGGCTGCAGCATCTGTTTGCCAAGGTCCAGCGTAAGCTCCTTGTGGGCGTGTCTATCACCTATCATACTCTCCCAAGCGCTTAGTACAGTGCTCCGTACCCAATAACCCCTCAATAAGTAGCATTGTTAGCACGTGATATGTGAATCGGGGCTAGGCTGCCCCTACTCTGTCCCTCCCACTGCTTAGAACAGTGCTTGGCACGTAGTAAGCACTTAACAAATGCCATTGTTATTATTATTATTTTCCATCTGGTCATTTGTCAGCTGTGTGACTTTGGGCAAGTCACTTCTCTGGGACTCAGTTACCTCATCTGTAAAATGGAGATTAAGACTGTGAGCCCCCCGTGGGACAACCTGATCACCTTGTAACCTCCCCAGCGCTTAGAGCTTTGCACATAGTAAGCGCTTAATGAATGCCATTATTATTATTAAGTAGGAGCTGTTGGAACAATGAGTCACCCATTTTGCACCATTCATTCAGTCGTATTTACTGAGTGTTTACTGTATGCAGAGCACTGTACTGAGCGCTACACTGACCCTTCCAGAGCTCCTTTGTGTGTTCCCCTTCCCATTGTCCAGCCAGCTTATGAATAGCATGGCTCAGTGGAAGGAGCCCGGGCTCGGGAGTCGGAGGTCATGGATTCTAATCCCGGTTCCGCCACTTGTCAGCTGTGTGACTTTGGGCAAGTCACTTCACTTCTCTGGGCCTCAGTGACCTCATCTGTAAAATGGGGGTTAAGTCTGTGAGCCCCACGTGAGACAACCTGATTACCTTGTATCTACCCCAGCGCTTAGCACAGGGCTTGGCACATAGTACTCATTTAACAAATACTATTATGATTATTATTATGAACATATTTCTACTTCACTTTAGTAGATTGCAGTCTCCTCCAACAACAGGGCCTGTGTGCTTAAACTGTACACTTCCAAGTGTCTGACAAAGCCCTCAATCAATGGTATTCATTGAGCACTTCCCCTATGTAGAGCACTGTACTAAGCGCTTGGGAGAGTATACTACATCTGATTTGGTAGACATATTCCCTGTCCACACCACACTTACAGTCTAATCAATCAGGGGTATTTATTGAGCACTCACTGTGTGCAGAGCACTGTACCAAGTGTTTGGGAGAGGACAATATAACAAATAAGACACATTCCCTGCCCACAGCGAGCTTACAGTCTAGAGGGGGAGTCTAATAAAGTGGTATCAACTGGGCTCAGAAGCCGTGTAGCAGCGCTGCTTCTGCTCTGAACTATACCTACCCCATCACATCTAATTTTTTTTTTTTTAATTATCCTTAATGGTCGGTGTGGAGAGGCTCAACAAATTGTGAACAAATTTAATTGCTAAATAATTGTGGTGTTGAAGAGCTAACTATGTGCTGGGCTAGATTCCAGTCATATCAGACACAGTCTAAGGGGGAGGGAGAACAGGCATTTTGTCATCATCATCATCAATCGTATTTATTGAGCGCTTATTATGTGCAGAGCACTGTACTAAGCGCTTGGGAAGTACAAATTGGCAACATATAGAGACAGTCCCTACCCAACAGTGGGCTCACAGTCTAAAAATTTTGTCTAAATTTTGTCTAAATTTTGTCGCCATTTGACATGAGGTAATGGCCATAGAGAAGTTAAGCCACTTGTCCACGGTCACACAGCCGGCAAGTTGGTGGACCAGGATTAGAACCCAAGTCTCCGGACTCCCGGTCCTGTTCCCTTTTCCCTAGGTCATGCTGCTTCTTGCGGTGTACCCTCCAGAGCGCAGGAAAAAGCGACTAAACTGTTCAGCGAAGGTGAAAAAAACAACTTAGAAACATGCCTATTATATTGTTTTCTTCCAAGCACTTAGTACAGTGCTCTGCATACATTAAGTGCCTACTGTGTAGTAAAAGTGGGGCTTGGAGACAAGATTCAAAGCCATCTCTGTCTAACAGGAGATTCAAAGTATCCCCATTTTTCCAGTTATGTGACTTGCCTAAGGTCACTAGAATAATAATAATAATAATAATAATGATGGCATTTATTAAGTGCTTACTAAGTGCAAAGCACTGTTCTAAGCGCTGGGGAGTTTACAAGGTGATAATTATGGCATTTACTAAGCGCTTACTATGTGCAAAGCACTGTTCTAAGCACTGGGGAGTTTATAAGGTGATGATAATAATAATAATAGCATTTACTAAGCACTTACTACATGCAAAGCACTGTTCTAAGCGCTGGGCAGCGTGGCTTCGTGCGAAGAGCACAGGCCTGGGAATCCGAGGACCTGGGTTCTAATCCCGGCTCTTCCCCTTAACTGCTGTGACCTTAGACAAGTCACTTCACTTCTCTGTGCCTCTGTGCCTATTTTTCAACTGCAAAATAGGGATTCTGTACCTGTTGTCTTTCCTACTTCGCTGTGAGCCCTGTTTGGGATTTGATTTTCTTGTATTTACCCAAGTGCCTAACAAATAGCCCAACTGTTATTACTACTATTGCACATAGTAAGTGCTTAACAAATACAGTTACCATTATGATTACTGTCATTGAGAAGCAGTGTGGCTCAGTGGAAAGAGCGCGGGCTTTGGAGTCCGAGGTCATGGGTTCAAATCCCGGCTCCTCCAGTTGTCAGCTGTGTGACTTTGGGCAAGTCATTCACTTCTCTGTGCCCCAGTTAACTCATCTGTAAAATGAGGATTAAAACTGTGAGCCCTGCGTGGGACAACCTGATCACCTTGTATCCCCCTCAGTGCTTAGAACAGTGCTTGGCACATAGTAAGCGCTTAATAAATACCACTATTATTATTAGTAGTAGTAGTAGTAGTATTGTTATTATTATTATTGAGATGATGATAGTAATAACGCCATTATACCTACTTTCATTCCTATTCTCTTTTCTTTAGGCCTTGCTGCCCAGCGTACACAGCCCAGGAAAAAGCTACCAAACTGTTCAGCCAAGGTAAAAAAAAAAATCAAACTTACTATTATCATGCCTACTATATTGTTTTCTCCCAAACATTTACTACAGTGCTCAGATAGAGTTGACTGATAATGGTGTATTTATGAAGTGCTTGCTGTGTGGTAAGGACAGGGGAAGATACAAGATCAAAAGCTTCCCCACTTTTCCAGGTGAGGAAACAAGCACAGAGAAGCGGCGTGGCCTAGTGGAAAGAGCATAGGCTTGGGAGTCCGAGGACCTGGGTTCTAATCCATCATAATTATTGTTATCCTGACTCTGTCCCTTGCCTGCCGTGTGACCTCAGACAAGTCACCGAGCTTTTTCTGTGCTTCTGTTCCCTCATCTGCAGAACAATAATGATTATAGCATTTATTAAGCGCTTACTATGTGCAAAGCACTGTTCTAAGCGCCGGGGAGGGGACAAGGTGATCAGGTTGTCCCACGGGGGGCTCACAGTCTTCATCCCCATTTTCCAGATGAGGGAACGGAGGCCCAGAGAAGTTAAGTGACTTACCCAAAGTCACACAGCTGATAAGTGCTTAGTCCAGTGTTCTGCACACAGTAAGCGCTCAATAAATATGATTGAATGAATGAAATTGGCAGAGCAGGGATTTACTTATCTATTCTATTTATTTTATTTTGTTAGTATGTTTGGTTTTGTTCTCTGTCTCCCTCTTTTAGACTGTGAGCCCACTGTTGGGTAGGGACTGTCTCTATATGTTGCCAACTTGTACTTCCCAAGCGCTTAGTACAGTGCTCTGCACACAGTAAGCGCTCAATAAATACGATTGATTGATTTGAACCTGTGACCTCTGACTACAAAGCCTGGGCTCTTTCCACTGAGCCACGCTGCTTCTCATAGGGGGTCGATCCCTGTTCTGCCTCCCACTTAGCGAGCCCCACGTGGGACCTGATCATCTTGTATTTACCTCAGTGCTTAATAATAATAATAATAATAATAATAATGGCATTTGTTAAGTGCTTACTTTGTGCAAAGCACTGTTCTAAGCGCTGGGGAGATTACAAGGTGATCACACGTTGTCCCTCGTGGGGCTCACAGTCTTAATCCCCATTTTCCAAATGAGGTCACTGAGGCCCAGAGAAGTGAAGTGACTTGCCCAAAGTCACGCAGCTGACAACTGGCGGAGCCGGGATTTGAACCCATGACCTCTGACTCCAAAGCCCGGGCTCTTTCCACTGAGCCACGCTGCTTCTCAACGAAACTCACTAGTGAGTGCCTTTAAGCTCGTGTGGGCAGCCAACAGGTCTCCTCTGGTCTTAGGCAGGCGAGTGGTCTCCGGCGCTGAGCGACACCGCCCAGCAGCCAGCCGCGGCAGTTACCGGACTCTCCCAAGCGCTCAGCACAGCGCTGTGCACAGGGTAAGTGCAGATTACAGTCCCCGAGGCCTCCGGCTGGCCGGGTAGAGCCAGATGATCCAGACTGGAGCGGGGGCTCAGTTTGGCAGCGCTCCCCACCTTCTCATATCCCACTCCTCCTTCCCAGGTTTGTTTTCCACACGTTCCCACCCGGCCCTCCCGGCTGCGGACCCCGTGTTTATTCCGACACGTCATCTCCCCCGAGGACGACGATCGTGTCTTTTATATGTCTGTAGTAGTCTCCTCGGTGCTCAGTCTGCCACTGGTCAGCGGCTAGCACCTTGCCATTTTCTGAAGTACAACACCGTCCTCCGAGGAGCCTGGGCCCCGAGAGTCTCGGGTTCTTGACCGCCTATTTCCACGGGAATCGTAAAGCCACCCTGAACCTGCCGGCTTGAACTGGTCCGCCAAAAGCGGTGGCAGATCGCCTCTAATCCTCGGTTGTTTTGGATCAAAAGCAGGGGTCCCGGCTCCCGGGATCCCTCAGAAAAGAAACACTGGTTCTGCGAAGGCTCTCATCCTCTTGTCTTTAAGATGCATTTTCATGACTCTTCTCCTTTTTTGCAGGCTCAGCGGTTCATCGGGCAGGTGCGTGTAAAGATCGGCATTGGCAGACAGTCTGAGATTTCATGATGGAGAAGAGCCCCTGTCCTCCGGAGAAAGACGATAAGGTGAGCGACCCCCGAGCACTTGTTTATTCCTAGCTCTACGGCCGGGTGAAGAAGCGGCAGCAAACCGGATGCGCTCGAAAGGAGTCTGGAACTTTTTCCCTCAGAATCTCCTGCCACGCCTTGGACTTTTCGTTTAGGTGACCACCGTGGGAGATTTTCCTGAGGGGAACAGGACAAACAGCTTTAAACAGCTTTTAGCCCAAAGACACCCTTTACAGCCAAACCCTTCTTCTCTTCACACTGAAAGACAGAAAAAAGAGGGGAAGAACACAGCAACTGCAAAGGGAATCCCCTTTGTAGGTTTTCTTTAGGTAACAGCGCCGGAGATGGCCCGGATTTACGTGAAACCGTCCTTTCGGCCTCGAGGTAAGTCTTTGCTAGGAGTTTTTTCCTTTTTCCTTTCTCACAGCAGAGAGATAAAGAGGAAGGCCAGACGTAGCACTCCCTTCTCCTCCTTGCCTTTTTTAATTTCCCCTCCAAAGTTTGATTCTTCCACAGCCAGAAGCCCAAGGTGGGATTACAATCCCCAACCTCTGGCTCTGGAGGCCAGGCTCTTCCCTCCTGCACCACTCGGCCTTTCCTCCTCCCGACTCCTACCCTAGCATAGCTTTGGGTTTACTTGCACTAAAATGGTTAATATGGAACACCTGGTATTCCTCCTTTCTCCAGTTTTAGCAGGTCCTCGTAGATCAATCAGTTGAGGACTCACACCATCTCCTCCTCGAAAGAAGGGATGATGGTATACATCCTTAACTGACTTATCCGGGAGGTCTGGCTAAGCTGGAGGAGGAAGGAATAAAATTAATTTAGCCATCAACTTCTGGCCAAACCCTGAGTTCCTCCAAACTTAATCAGGATTATTCCTTCTTCCTCCAGTTGATCAAGACCTCAGGGCTGACCTTTAGGACTTTATGTTGCCAACTTGTACTTCCCAAGCGCTTAGTACAGTGCTCTGCACACCGTAAGCGCTCAGTAAATACGATTGATTGATTTTAGCTTTGCGGTGCAGCTAAACTGGAAGAGGAAGGAATAAAATATTTTTATTTTCAGTTTCATTCCTTCTGCCCTCAGTGTAGCACTTTCTCACAGCTGATTCCTTCCTCCAATTTAGCAGAACCTCACAACAGCTAATGCTAGTTTCATTCTCTCCTCCTAAAGGTTAATGAGACTTCACAGCTGATTTAGCTTTGAGCTCCAGCCCAATTGGAGGAGGGAACGTATAAATACAGCTCACTCCGTCCATTCTTTCTTCCTTCCTCTTTCAGTTTAGCAGCACCTCTCAGGTAGGCAGGTTGATGTCTTCTTTTTCTTTCTCCTCCAGCTCCTCAGGGCTTTAAATCCAAGGCAGTTTCATTCCTTCCTCCTCTAGGGTACTAGGGCCTTGCAGCTGACTTAGCTTTGAGGTTCTGGCGCCATGGAGGAGGAAAGCACAAAACTGGTTTAGCTTTGAGGTGCTGCTAAAATGGAGGAGGAAGGAATAAAACTGTCAGTTTTGTTCCTTTCTCCTCCAAGGTCTTAGAGGTGTGTTGGTGTTTAGGCAATGCAAAACTGGAGGAGGAAGGAATCAAACTGACTTGGTTTTGAGGTGCTGCTAAACTGGAGGAGGAAGGAATAAAACTCATTTGGTTTTGAGGTGTTGGTAAACTGGAGGAGGAAGGAATAAAACTCATTTGGTTTTGAGGTGCTGGTAAACTGGAGGAGGAAGGAATAAAACTCACTTGGTTTTGAGGTGCTGGTAAAATGGAGGAGGAAGGAATAAAACTGTCAGTTTTGTTCCTTTCTCCTCCAAGGTCTTAGAGGTGTGTTGGTGTTTAGGCAATGCAAAACTGGAGGAGGAAGGAATCAAACTGACTTAGCTTTGAGGTGCTGCTAAACTGGAGGAGGAAGGAATAAAACTCATTTGGTTTTGAGGTGCTGGTAAAAGGGAAGAGGAAGGAATAAAACTCACTTGGTTTTGAGGTGCTGGTAAAATGGAGGAGGAAGGAATAAAACTGTCAGTTTTGTTCCTTTCTCCTCCAAGGTCTTAGAGGTGTGTTGGTGTTTAGGCAATGCAAAACTGGAGGAGGAAGGAATCAAACTGACTTGATTTTGAGGTACTGGTAAACTGGAGGAGGAAGGAATAAAACTGTCAGTTTTGTTCCTTTCTCCTCCAAGGTCTTAGAGGTGTGTTGGTGTTTAGGCAATGCAAAACTGGAGGAGGAAGGAATCAAACTGACTTAGCTTTGTGGTCCTGCTAAATTGGAGGAGGAAGGAGTAAAACTAATATTTCTTTGAGGTCTTGCTAAATAGGAGGTATGAATAAAACTAATATTTCTTTAAGGTCCTGCTAAAATGGAGGAGGTAGGAATACAATTTATTTGGCTTTGAGGTGCTGGTAAACTGGAGGAGGAAGGAATAAAACTAAAATTTCTTTGAGGTCTTGCTAAATTGGAGGAGGTAGGAATAAAACCACTATTTCTTTAAAGTCCTGCTAAATTGGAGGAGGAAGGAATAAAACTGTCAGTTTTGTTCCTTTCTCCTCCAAGGCCTCAGAGGTGTCTTAGTGTTTAGGCAATGCAAAACTGGAGGAGGAAGGAATCAAACTAATATTTCTTTAAGGTCTTGCTAAATTGGAGGAGGTAGGAATCAAAAACTAATACTTTAAGGTCCTGCTAAATTGGAGGAGGTAGGACTAAAACTACTCAAGTGGAGGAGGAAATAAAAAAAAAAAACTGACTTAGCTTTGCGGTCCTGCTAAAGTGGAGGAGGAAAAACTCAAGTTAACTTAGATTTAAAGAAGAGAGCAAAAACAAACACAACACGCTCTTTGTCTCATTGCCTAGTTTGAATTTCCCTAAAAAGTTAAATTTCTCATCGCCACCACCCCAAGGTGGGACTTGAACCCCCAACCTCTGGCACTGTAGCCTGCCATCTTGCCTCCTGTGCTATGGAGGGCTCCTCTCTCAGCAGAGCTCACTACCATACCCTTATCTCTTCTTTCCCTACCTACCCACTAAAGGACCCCCGCATTCCTTCCTCCTCCAGCTGAGCGGGCCCTCCTGGGTAAGGCAGTTGAGGCCTCCCACCATCTCTCGCTCCTAGGGAAAAGGAGTTGCCCAAAAGAACTCCTCCCTAGGAGGAAGAGACGATGGTCTATGTCCTCAACTGCCTTACCCAGGAGGTCCCGCCAAGCTGGAGGAGGAAGGAATGAACCCTAACTAAATTTTTAGGTGCCCTAAAGTGGAGGAGGGAGGCCTAAAATTAAATTTAGCTTTGAGGTCCTGCCAAACTAGAGTAGGAGAATATTAAGTTGTTACAAGTTTTTTACCTATAAAAATTTTAATAATTTTAAATTTCGGTCCTGCTAAACTGGAGAATAAAGGAATCTCACTTAGCTTTGAGAATTTTGTTTAAGTGGAGGAGAAAGGAATAAAACTGACTTGGCTTTGAGGTCGTGCTAATCTGGCAAATTTAATATAATTTTATATTTAAAATTCACCTATAAAAATTTAATAATTTTAAATTTCGGTCCTGCTGAACTGGAGAATAAAGGAATCTCACTTAGCTTTGAGAATTTTGCTTAACTGGAGGAATAAGGAATAAAACTGACTTGGCTTTGAGGTCGTGCTAATCTGGAAAAGGAAAGCATAAACTGGAAAATTTAATATAATTTTATATTAAAAATATCACCTATTTAACCTATAAAAATTTAATAATTTTAAATTTCGGTCCTGCTAAACTGGAGAATAAGGGAATCTCACTTAGCTTTGAGAATTTTGCTTAACTGGAGGGGTAAGGAATAAAACTGACTTGGCTTTGAGGTTGTGCTAATCTGGAAAAGGAAGGCATAAACTGGAAAATTTAATATAATTTTATATTAAAAATTTCACCTATTTGACCTATAAAAATTTAATAATTTAAAATTTCGGTGCTACTAAACTGGAGAATAAAGGAATCTCACTTAGCTTTAAGAATTTTGCTTAACTAGAGGAGTAAGGAATAAAACTGACTTGGCTTTGAGGTTGTGCTAATCTGGAAAAGGATGGCAAACTGGAAAATTTAATATTTAATATTAAAAATTTCACCTATTTAACCTATAAAAATTTAATAATTTTAAATTTGGGTCCTACTAAACTGGAGAATAAGGGAATCTCACTTAGTTTTGAGAATTTTGCTTAACTGGAGGAGTAAGGAATAAAACTGACTTGGTTTAGAGGTCATGCTAATCTGGAAAAGGAAGGCATAAACTGGAAAATTTAATATAATTTTATATTAAAAATTTAACCTATTTAACCTATAAAAATTTAATAATTTTAAATTTGGGTCCTACTAAACTGGAGAATAAAGGAATCTCACTTAGTTTTGAGAATTTTGCTTAATTGGAGGAGTAAGGAATAAAACTGACTTGGCTTAGCGGTCATGCTAAACTGGAAGGGAAGGCATAAAAGTGGCTTGGCTTTGAGGTCCTGCTATACTGAAGTAGGGAGGGATAAAACTGATTTAGTTTTGAGGTCCTGTTAAATTAGAGGAGAAAGGAATCAAACTGACTTAGTTTTGAGATGCTGCTAAATTGGAGGAGGAAGGAATCAAACTGAGTTAGCTTTGAGGGCCTGCTAAATTGGAGGAGGAAGGAATCCAGCTGACGGCTTTGAGGTCCTGCTGAACTGGAGGAGGAAGGAATCCAACTGACAGCTTTGCTGAACTGGAGGAGGAAGGAATCCAACTGACAGCTTTGAGGTCCTGCTGATCTGGAGGAGGAAGGAATCAAACTGACTTACCTCTCTGGTCCTGCTAAACTGGAGGAGGAAGGAATCAAACTGACTTACCTTTCTGGTCCTGCTAAACTGGAGGAGGAAGGAATCAAACTGACTTACCTTTCTGGTCCTGCTAAACTGGAGGAGGAAGGAATCAAACTGATTTAGCTTTGAGATGCTGCTAAACTGGAGGAGGAAGGAATCAAGCTGACTTAGCTTTGAGGTACTGCTAAATTGGAGGAGGAAGGAATCAAACTGACTTAGCTTTGAGGTGCTGCTACACTGGAGGAGGAAGGAATCAAACTGACTTAGCCTTGAGGCCCTGCTACACTGGAGGAGGATGGAATCAAACTGACCTACTTTTCTGGTCCTGCTAAACTGGAGGAGGAAGGAATCAAACTGACTTAACTTTGAGGTGCTGCTACACTGGAGGAGGAAGGAATCAAACTGACTTAGCTTTGAGGCCCTGCTATACTGGAGGAGGAAGGAATCAATTAGCTTTGAGGTCCTGCTAAATTGGAGGAGGAAGGAATCAAACTGACTTAGCTTTGAGATGCTGCTAAATTGGAGGAGGAAGGAATCAAACTGACTTAGCTTTGAGGTGCTGCTAAATTGGAGGAGGAAGGAATCAAATTGACCTGCTAAACTGGAGGAGGAAGGCATTAAATTTACTTGGAGGTCCTGCTAAACCTGAGGGGAAAGGAATCAAGCTGACTTAGCTTGGAGGTCCTACTAAACTGGAAGAGGAAGCGATAAAAATGATGTAGCACTGAGGTCCTACTAACCTGGAGGAGGAAGGAAAAAACCTGACTTAGCTTTGATGTCCTATTAAGCTGGAGCAGGAAGGGATAAAACTGTAATTATTACTATTATTATTAATTAACTGGAGGGGGAAAGAATAAAACCGACAGCTTTGAAATCCTATTAAACTGGAGGAGGGAGGAATAAAAGTGACTTAGCTTTGAGGTGCTACTAAACTGGAGGAGGAAGGAATCAAACTAAGTTTTGTTCCTTCCTCCTGCAGTTTAACAAGGCCTCAGAGCTGACGGTTTTAAGGTCCTGCTAAACTGGAGGAGGAAGGAATAAAACTGACTTGGTTTTGAGGTGCTGCTACACAGGAGGAGGAAGGAGTAAAACTGACAGCTTTGAGGTCCTACTAAACTGGAGGAGGAAGGAAAAAAACCTATTTAGCTTTGAGGTCCCACTAAGCTAGAGGAGGAAGGGATAAAACTGTCATTATCATTATTATTATTGTAAACTAAACTGGAGTGGGGGAAAAGAAAACCGACTTAGCTCTGAAGTCCTATTAAATTGGAGGAGGAAGGGATAAAACGGACTTAGTTTTGGGGTCCTACTATACTGGAGGTGGTAGGGATAAAACTGAATCAACTTATAGGTCCGGCTGAACCGGAACAAGAAGGAATCAAACGGACTTCGCTTTGAGGTGCTGCTAACCTGGGCCGTCCCTCCCCACTATCAGCAGTGCTACCTTGGACAGGTTTCCATGGAGACTGCCGTTAGCAAAAAGTCGCACGGCACTTACTGTACCTGAGACGTACCCGGGCAGCTGATATCGCAGACTCTGGCCTTGCTTTTAGAAATGGGTTTTCAGCTACGTTGAGTTTCTGCAGAGCCTGAAATAACGAAGATATGTTAAGTTGAGGTAGAAGGGCTCAGATTTAGGATGAACTGCCTTCGGTAAATTCTAAAGGGATTGTTGGGCCTCTTGGCAACACGACTCCGGGCCGTCCACGCCGTTGTCATTCTCGGGGCTGGCGCTTTCCTTGGCCAAGTCCCGTGGATGACACAGCGCCCTTTGGGCCGCCTGCTCACTTGGTCCTTCTGGGGGAGGGTTGTCAGATCTCCTTTAGCAGCACCCTTGTCAAATAAGCCTTTCCTCCACTGCAGTTTCCTTTACCCTGGGGGAGCCCCCTGGGTCCACTCGGTGTGATGTTTCCCGAGGGTTAAATTTAGGGTTGAATTTGTTCCTGCTTTTTTGTTGTTGTTGTTTTTTGTTTTTATGAGCTAGAGAGATGGATGTCAGCATCTCTTAAGCGTACCCGAGCCACTGCAACTGTTCCCCAAACACTTCTCCTTCAAGAGGGATCTGCCCCAGGACTCCGTGCCGCAGCGTTAAGATGTCGAGGGCCGGGCCGAGGCACGGGAGGCCCTTAGGAAACCTACGACAAACTGGAGAGTCAAGTTCAAGAAAATGAACTCCCGGGAAATACATATTCTTCCCATCAAAAAGCAACGGCTGTCTGCCCTTTTTCCAAGGAACTATATTCTTCCCATCAAAAAGCAAGGGCTGTCTGCCGTTTTTCCAAGGAAGTAAATTATGCCTTTTTAAAGACTTTTCAGATTATAATATTATGACGAGAGAGCGATGTACTTGGTTAAAAAATGCATTTAAAATGGAAAACTGTCTTTGTAAGTTATTTTTGGGGGGGGGGGGGAATGGGGAAGCGGGGCGGGGGGAGGAAGAGACAGGGATTGCCTCGAAGCTGGTTTCATTCTGTTTTTGGGGTGTTTTTTTAAAAAATTTCAGACTTTTCACGAGAGAGTAAATAAAAGCAACCTATTTTTCAAGCAGATTGCACATTTTTGCATCCTTAATGGAGTAACGGATGAATCGGGGATAAAAGCAATTTTCACTGCCATAAAGTGCTCTGATGAGTTAATGCCTAATCAGAGGTAGAATAAATATTTCAAAATAAACGTTTGTATGTGCTGATCGGTCGCAGCGTTCTGTTGCTTACAAACGTACTCTTAGCTGGTGGATTGTAGACAGGGAAGATGGTCGATGCTGACCAATTCCCCCTGGCTGAGAACCGGTCCACTGCTCACCCCCAAGGGAAGCGGTGTGGCTCAGTGGATAGAGCCCGACTCTGGGAGTCAGAAAACCTGGGTTCTTGCCACATACCTGCTGTGTGACCTCGGGCAAGTCACTTCACTTCTCTGTGAGCCCACTATTGGGTAGGGACTGTCTCTATATGTTGCCAAATTGTACTTCCCAAGCGCTTAGTACAGTGCTCTGCACACAGTAAGCGCTCAATAAATACCATTGATGATGATGATGATGTTCCTCCTATCTCCCCCCCCCCCGCTACAATAATAATAATAATAATGACGGCATTTATTAAGCGCTTACTTTGTGCAAAGCACTGTTCTAAGCGCTGGGGAGGTTACAAGGTGATCAGGTTGTCCCACGGGGGCCTCACAGTCTTAATCCCCATTTTACAGATGAGGTAACTGAGGCCCAGAGAAGTGAAGCGGCTTGCCCAAAGTCACACAGCTGACAACCGGTGGAGCTGGGATTCGAACCCATGAGCTCTGACTCCAAAGCCCGGGCTCTTACAAAATGGGGGTTCAATGCCTGTTCTCCTTCCTACCTAGATTGAGCCCCCGATGCTCGACAACTAGTAGCGTTTAACAAATCCCACAATCACCGTGCCCGAAAAAGGCCATTCTTACCCAGCATAGTTTGGAGCAGGAAATGCCAGCGGCGGGGTGGCAGTGAGGGCAAGCGATCAGGCCCCATGGTCCACGCAGGTCTGGCCAGCAGTGCGGGAGAGAGCTGTCGGTCAGGAAAGTCGCCGTCTCCGGATGGGATCGCCGCCCGTGCTGGAGGGAAACAAAGTCATCTGTTACCTGGCCTTGTTTGAGTCACCCGAACGAAATGAATGTCAGTGTACACTGGCACCCAAACCTGCCAAGTGGCACAGGTGCTAAAGCTGGCCTGGCAAAAACCCCAATGTTGCGTGTCTCCTTTAGGACTTAAAAAGTCATTTCACCTGTCATTCCGCAGAATGGTATTTTTTTTTTTAGAGGAAAAAAATGGTAAAAAAAAAAAAAATGGTATTTTTTTTTTAGAGAAGCAGCGTGGCTCAGTGGAAAGAGCCCAGGCTTTGGAGTCAGAGGTCATGGGTTCAAATTCAGCCTCTGCCACTTGTCAGCTGTGTGGCTTTGGGCAAGTCACTTCACTTCTCTGGGCCTCAGTTCCCTCATCTGTAAAATGGGAATGAAGACTGTGAGCCCCACATGGGACAACCTGATTACCTTGTATCTACCCCAGAGCCTAGAACAGTGCTTGGCACATAGTAAGCGCTTAATAAATGCCATTATTATCTCCCTTCAAAGCCCTACTGAAAGCTCACCTCCTCCAGGAGGCCTTCCCAGACTGAGCCCCCTCCTTCCTCTCCCCCTCCTCCCTAATCACCTTGTATCCCCCCAGCGCTTAGAACAGTGCTTTGCACATAGTAAGCGCTTAATAAATACCATCATTATTATTATCCCTCCGCCTTACCTCCTTCCCCTCCCCACAGCACCTTTACATATGTACATATGTTTATACGTACTTATTACTCTATTTTACTTGTACATATTCTACTTTATTTTGTTAATATGTTTTGTTGTCTCCCCCTTCTAGACTGTGCGCCCACTGTTGGGTAGGGACCGTCTCTATATGTTGCCAACTTGTACTTCCCAAGCGCTTAGTACAGTGCTCTGCACACAATAAGCACTCAATAAACATGATTGAATGAATGAATGAATGATTGAATCTGCCCCAGTGCTTAGTAAAGGGCCCAGCAAACACTTAACAAATAAGTCAGCACTTAACGAATACCACCATTATCTTATTCTGAGTAAGTCGGGGGCCCGGAAGATGTAGACTGTGGCTACTGAATCCACGCGTAATGTGGTCTGGCCCTCTCTGGGGTCACCTGCCCTGTCACTGCTCGTTAAACACCAGCCCATCTGTGGTCTTCTGGAGAAGAGCAATTTTCAGGATTTGCCTCCACGGCACAGACTCCCAGGACGGGGAGGTGGGGGTAACCTTCTCCGTCAACCCTGCTCCTGAGAAGCAGTGGGGCCTAGTGGAAAGAGCCTGGAGATCAAAGGAACTGGGTTCTAATCCGGCTCTGCCACCTAACTGCTGTGCGACCCTGAAAAAGTCCCTTCGGTGACCTCTGTGCCTCAATTCCCAAGTCTGAAAAATGGGGGTTTCAATACCTATTCTCCCTCTTACTTAGTGAGCCCCATGTGGGACCTAATTATTTTGTATCTGCCCCAGTGCTTAGAACAGTGCTTGGCACATAGTGGGACCTGATTATTTCGTATCTACTCCAGTGCTTGGCATCTAGTCAGGGCTTAGCAAATGCCACAGTTGTAACATATCACAGCATAATAGGGCTTGCACATTTAGTGATTTTTGTCACCACTTACCTGCCTCGGAGAAACCCGTGGGATCTGAGGAAAAAACTTAAATGGTTCAGGTTATTTTGGAATAGAAAAATGCACACACAACATTTCTTCCCCTGAGAAAAATCAGTGTTTCATTGCGTAAACCACTCAAAAACAGCCCCCCTCTACTTTTGAGGAGTTATAATTACGCCTTCAAATCCTTCAACGACTGCAGTTCTTATTAAAACCCGAAGCTATCTGTCCAGAACGCTCAATAGGCTCGGAACAGAAACCAGAGCGTTCACTCTCAACTGCCAAAAGCAGGTGAGGTGCTGGGAAGCTGCGTGGCTCGGTGGAAAGAGCCCGGGCTTTGGAGTCAGAAGTCATGGGTTCAAATTCCGGCTCCGCCCATTGTCAGCTGTGTGACTCTTCACTTCTCTAGGCCTCAGTTACCTCATCAGGAAAATGGGGATTAAGATTGTGAGCCCCCCGTGGGGCAACCTGAGCATCTTGTAACCTCCCCAGTGCTTAGAACAGTGCTTTGCACATAGTAAGCGCTTAATAAATGCCATTATTATTATTATTATTATAGGTGCACTGGAAAATAGTAGCCCCATGATGGAAAAGAAAAACGGGAAGCAGTTTGTCTTACTGAGTAAAGCCTGGGGGCTAGAGGGCCTGGGTTCTAATCCCAGCTCTGCCAATTGCATGCTGTGTGACCTTGGGTAAATCACTTAGCTTCTCTGTGCCTCGGTTCCGTCATCTGTAAAATGGGGATTCGACACCTGTTCTCCCTCTTAGACTGTGAGTCCCACGAAGGACAGGGGCCGTATCTGGCCTGATGATACGCCCGGTGGGGTGACTCCAAGAGCTAGCGGATGGCGGACCTTGGCGGGAAGAGGAGAAGCAGTGCAGTCTATTGGACAGAGCACGGATCTAGGAGTCAGAGGGACCTGGGTTCTAATCCCGGCTCTGACGCTTGTCTGCTGTGTGACCTTGGACAAGTCACTTCACTTCTCTGGGCTTCGGTTTCCTCAACTGTAAAATGGGGATGAAGACCGTGAGCCCCATATAGGACACAGACTGTGTCCAACCTGATTATCTCGTATCTACCCCAGGGCTTAGTACAGTGTCTGGTACATAGTAAGTACTTAACGGAGACCAATAAACAAAATAAGTAAATAAGGCCCACGGTGAGACCACTTCAAAAGCAGGAGAGGAGAACTGGTCTCCATGGAGACGAGAAATCCGAGATCACTCACTGGTCTCGGGACAAAGGTAAACTGAGTCACGCTCAAAGCAAATCCAGCCCTTGTGAAAGAGGCCACTCTGTGAGCCTGTTGGCCCTTCATAGTTGAAGACAGCAACTTGATTTACCTTCCCCATGGGACCCAGCTCAAAATCCTCTTTCCACTTTCTCCCAAGGCCTCGAGGGAGGGGAGGGTGGGCAGGGAGGGGAATTCTGGACAGGCGTCTTTCGTGGTTAAGGGCTGAGACGCGGTCCTTGCCCCGTATGGGGGTCACAGACCCCTTAAACCCCCACATACAGTTTAGACCGGGCGCCCCAGGTAGGATGGGGACTGTTTCCAAAGTTATTCCCTGGAATCCACCCCAGGGCTTAGCACAGTGCTTGGCACAGAGTACGCACTTAGCACACCACCACCACAAGGGAGAGGGTCCGTTACTGCTTCGAGGGTTTTGTTTTTTAGGCAGGGGAGCTGCCCCCTCAGTCAGTCAATCAATCGCATTTACTGAGGGCTTATTTTGTGCAGAGCACTGTAAGTGCTTGCGAGAGTACAACAGAACTAGACTGTAAGCTTTTTGTGGGCAGGGAATGTACAAAATTTACTCCAGGAAATAATTGAAACCCTCACCTTACCCCTTAAGAGAAATAAAAGCCCATCGATGAGCAAACACTGGTAAACTATTAAATGAATCAAAGGAAAGTACAGTGCTCTGCACACAGTAAGCGCTCAACAAATACGATTGATTGATTGAAAGTGAATAGTAGGGTCAGCAAGAAACAACTGAATAGGAGAAAGGGAGGTGAAATTTCAGCCTTGGTTTCCAGTCCTTGGGTGGAATAAATGAGAAGCACTCAGACATGGACACTCCGTTACTGAGAAAAATCAGGCACCTGGTTTTGGAGAGGGCTTCGCGCGTTGCAGACATAGCCGCCTAGGTCTCGCAGTCAGACACTTACCAGGAACAGGCCTTCCAGATCTCCCCAGATGGAGTGAAGTGACAATCCGGTCTCTGGAGCCATCTCCCTTTCCCCAAACACATCCTGCTCCGATGTTCCTAGTTGTGAGGAAAACAACTGTACATTGTTTGTGGTTGCTGGGGAGCTTTTTGTTAGAGGGGGCTGGTTTCTGGGGCATTTTTTTTTTTGTTTTCCCCGATTTTCACTAGGAAATGGTAAAGACCTATTCAGGTCATAATAAGCCCTGCCTAAGAATTGTACTTACCTTTTGGATAAAGAGTAAGATTATATATACATACATATATATACGTGTATATATATGCATATATATATATATATATATATATATATATGTATATTTTGCTGTTCTGTTGGGTAGGGACTGTCTCCATATGTTGCCAACTTGTACTTCCCAAGTGCTTAGTACAGTGCTCTGCACACAGTAAGCGCTCAATAAATACGATTGATGATGATGATGACAAAACACTCAGTTTGTGGACCTTGAGGTTGTAGGTTCCAATCCCACTGATGCCAAGAAAAAACTGTGTGTCTCTATGTGTGTGTAAATGAGTAGGAACATGAGTGGGAGAGTGAATGGGAATATGTCCAGGCCGGAGCTGGTGGGGGAAATATGCCTGGGCATGTGAATGGATGAAATGAGTGGGAGGGTGCGAGGAGCATTAGTAGACACCCAAAGAGTGGCATGTCACTACTGCTATGGTATTTGTTAAGTGCTTACTATGTGTCAGGCACTGTATTAAGCGTTGGGGTGGATACAAGCAAATCGGGTTGGACACAGTCGCTGGGGGGAAGAGGAGACACTGAGAGCCAAGTCCCTAAACCAAAACCGCCTAGACCGCCATCTCAAACTAGAGTACTCTCCGAAGGTAGGAAGGAGGTGTAACAATGGCAGGTTGAATGAGGGAGAAAAAGAAAAGAGAGGAGGGGGAAGGAGAGGAAGGGGAAGGAGGAGGAGGAAGAGGGAGAAGGAGGCACTAGCCATATCTGTGTGAGTGGTCTGTGAACGAGTGCAGTTTCTGAAATCAGGCGGAACCCATTTGTCCGAGCGGAGGCTGTCCCGAAACATCGTAGCGACTCTGGCCGGCCCTGGCCGCTTCACCTGCAGGCCAGATTCCTTCTGGTGACTGTCTCCATCGACAGCAGCCCTGGGACTGGGGAGTAGGCGAGTCTAGGGGGCCCCCCTCCCTCCACCCCCATCTCTTGCCCACCACCAACTGGGAAACGAAGAAGCAAGACTGGTAAAAAAAAAGACACACTATTCTAAACCTATTTGCGTTTGCTCGGAGTGGGCAGGAAGCAAAAAGGCTTCCCCCTCCCTGGCAACCCATAACAACAAGGGTCTGTCCGATCGATGGTATTTATTGAGCACTTACGGTGGGCGGAGCACCGTACTCAGCACTCGGGCAGAGAGTGGAAGAGTGGAAGTGGGGGAAGGGTCGGAAGCCAGAAACAGTTTGGGTAGAGAGGAATGGGCAGATCCGGAAAGTGTCACGGCCCAAAGAGCCAGCAAGATGACGGTGTCATCGACTGTGGTTGATCCGCTTTAGACATGTTGCATTTCAGATGCTGGTGGCCTCTGGACGCTCTACAAAGAGAAGGGAGCGCGTGCGCCCAGAATGTCCTCCGGACGCTCTATAGGAAGAAGGGTGTGCGCACATTTGGATGAGTGTCCTCTGGACGCTCTATAAAAAGAAGGGTGCGGGTACGCACCCAGAATGTCCTCCAGACGCTCTATAGGAAAAGCGCTCAATAAATAAGATTGAATGAATGAAAAAGGGCGTGCAAACGTGCCCAGAATGTCCTCTGGATGCTTTAATTCATTCATTATTTCATCACAGCTGATATCCATTAGGCAATTAATTTCTTGATCACTTAATTGAACACAGCCAAAATCAATTAATCATAGCTAACTATTAAGCAATCCATCAGAGCACATTCATTTCGGCCCATGGCTCCCTTTTGGGGGTATCTAGCAAGAAGCCCCGGGTAGGGGGTTAGGTGAGCGTGAACACGCCTTTCGTTTCGCCGCCTGTCAATGAGCGCCGGGGACCTTGGTTGGGTCTGGGGGCGAGCACTGTCGTCCCTGCGATGGATGACCTGAAGCACCTGCCCCACTTCCAACGGGAAACTCCTTCAACGGACACCAGGAGCCGGGAAACCCAGTGGATTTCCAAATCCCGACTTACCCCACCATTCCCGGGACACACAACCATCCACTTGGAACCTAGAAAATCCAATCGCACGGACACGATCCTCCAACTGTACACTCGTGGTGCGATGACAGCTATTCCAAGCAATTTAGAAAAGACCTTCTTATTGACAAAGCACATTTCCCTTACCGTTTCCCCTTATACTGGAATTGCCTCAACACATCATCACGACCTGGTGAAATGTACTGCCGCCCGTCCACTGTGGCGGCGATTCGGACGTCTTTTGGAATCTAAGGCTTCGCTTTGGGAGGAAAGAAAAAGGGGACAATTCTCACAGAACTGAGAATTCTCTCTAGAGGTGTCGAAAGGTTTACCGAGCACATTGTTTCGAAGCTAGTTTTGAAAACTGAAATAGTGGACGCTAGAGACGTTTGGCTGACGGAACCGTACGGTCAGGATTCAGCAAAGCAGCCAATACTACCTCCGGGTCTCGTTACAGTAGAGAACGATCACATCGCTCCTGTCAAAATGAATACCAAGAGGCACCACAACACTGAAAATTCCCAGAGGCTTTAAGGCCTAAAGATACAATCCCATCTCCCCCTCTTTCCCCCAAATCCCTAACAGAACATCTCCCGGCAACTCTGCGGAGCTGTTTTAAACTTTAGAAACAGCATTCCGTCCCAACGTGATGGAGGCGGCATTGCACATCTGTTAATCGGGTTGGCAAATTTATTTATAGAAGGCTGAAAATATATTTAGTTCTCACCTCCTTAGTCAAGGTTAAATGTAGTAAAAAAAAAAACACCTGACAAAATTATTCTTTCGCGTCTGCTGGGAAATTGGAAGCTGATTTTTTTGGGTCTGCACGAAATGAGGTGTCAGAAATAGAGGCACACAGTTGAAAAGTCTACTTCGCTCCAGGTCTGGAGAGAGGATTTCTCTTCCACAAAACCTGAGGGATACCAAGGCAGCTTCTACTAATCCATCAGCCTCTCCGCGCGATCTACTGTAAAAATCGATCGAGCTTCTTTTGAATACGTTCGAATGAGTGTTTTCCCAGGTAATCTACCTGTCCCTCTTCCCACTTCCTCCTTTCTTCCTCTGGGCTGGGTTCAGTGGGTTTGAGCGGAATGGGCAGCTCTGGAACAGAAATGGCCACGTCAACCTAGGGGAGATGATAAACACGATGAGTCTAAAATCCTGTCATTCACTCACTGCAGTGAAATGGTCACCTACGGCTCCCGTGCGGACATTTGGCGGGCTGGCAAATTAATCAAAAAACCTTCAGCGAAAGCTTCCCGAGAGCACATCAATCCGACCGACTCAGCCAGTCGCTATCACAGACATGGAAGGCATAGTGAAGAGACTGATTTTACCTTTCTCCTCCCCTAGAACATTGGAGGATTAGATCATTTGATTTTACATTTGTCACACAACTCACATTTACAGCGGGAAAGGCTGATGGGGGCATTTTTCTTTTAAGTCGAGTGCCTATGAAATCCTGATTCATTCCCAGACTATCGGTGAAATGTAGCAAATTGTCAATTACTCACTTTTCTCACTTAACTTGTACTTCCCAAGCGCATAGTACAGTGCTCTGCACACAGTAAGCGCTCCATAAATACGATTGATTGATTTTCCTTTAGGGTTCTGGAAACTTCCATCTCCACGGACAAACACATGTATGCACTCATACACTGAGGATTTTGTAAATTACCCCGTGCTTGGTTTATTGTAGGTGCGTATGGGGGATAGGCTTCTGCTAGAAAATTTTTAGAAGTCTGATTTTCAAGTTCTTTCAGGGACTGGGTCTTCTCAGATCCAGTAGCTGGGTGATTGAGTAACTATCCACTTGATAATCTGGCTCCAAAATTCCACTGGGGATGACTGAATTATCTATCCGAGCTGCATACCTAAAGCAGATCAACCATAAACTGTTCAGATATTCCACTCTGTGTGGCCTGTGTGTGTGTATAAGTATGCTATCACTTTTGGCAGAATGTGTGTTCCTGATGTGTGAGCCTTATGTGTTCCTGATGTTTGACCAGTAGTTCTTAGCACCAAATACAAATTTTGTTGCTTCTCCTTCATCGGTTTCAAAGCCAGCTGTTATTTGTGGCATTCTGTCTCTGGGCCTCAGTGACTGCCCATTCTGGGCAGGGATTGTCTCTCTTTATGGCTGTATTGTACATTTCAAGCGCTCAGTACAGTGCTCTGCACACAGTAAGCACTCAATCAATATGACTGAATGAATGAATGAACCACCCCCCAGTCCTTAAGAGCAAGGATCGTCTTTACTCACTGTATTGTACTCTCCCAAGCATGTAAAACGGTGCTTGGCACAAAGTGTTCAATACATACCATTTGTTGATTAAGGGCTATAAACCAGAGTGACTTCTCAGTTGTCGAACGATGGCGAAACTATCCCAAAATCCTCCCAAAATTCCCTAGGGAGTCTCCCTGTGCAGCCACCAAGTTCCTCCCTATTGTTTTTAAACCATGCTTTACACTGCAGCTAGAGAACTGAACATAACCCCAGGCAGAGACTCACTAGGTGAAAGCTAGAATTATCTGTACATAAACTTCCACCTGCCTACATTATATTAGCTGAAACCACAAAAGCTATGGAAAAAAAATCATCAACAAAGGAAAAATGAAACTGCCTGCTCAGGGTATAGTTTAGTTCCAAGTAGTAATCAAAAATTAAAGCAGGAACACACGAACACCTCAGAGGTGAGTCCTAAAAATACTTTAAGCATTCACCAGTGAGATGCTATCTGAAGCAGTGAGCCACCCCCCTTCATTAAATTATTGATATGAAGCCACATGCCAAATTTCTTTTCAGACTGAGGCAATCGGCTGATACTCTGTGCCCCTGACCACAAAATCCACAAGACACTTCACTTCTCTGGGCCTCTAACCTCATCTGTAAAATGGGGATTAAATGTGAGCCTTATGTGAGACACTGACTGTGAGACACTGACTGTGTCCAACCTGATAATCTTGCACTTACCCCAGCGCTTAGTACAGTGCCTGGCACATAGGAAATGCTTTACAAATACCAGAATTAGTATCCTGGATTTGCCAGTTGTCTGCTGTGTTACCTTGGTTAAGTCACTTCACGTTTATGTGCCTCAGTTCCCTCATCTGTAAAATGGGGATTAAGACTGTGAGCACCATGAGGGACATGGGCTGTGTCCAAACTGATTATCTTTCACCTACTCCAGCGCTTAATACAGTGCCCAGCACATAGTAAGCACTTAACAAATAACATTTAAAAAAATATCCAATTGGAGAATACAATCCAGAGACTACTTCCCTTTGGAGAATACAATCCAGAGACTACTTCCCTACTTCCCTAAGGAGAAGGTTGGCAACAACACTTCGCTTCATTCCTAAATGTTTTGTTTTGTTGTCTGTCTCCCCCTTCTAGACTGTGAGCCCATTGTTGGGTAGGGACCATCTCTATATGTTGCCGACGTGTACTTCCCAAGCGCTTAGTACAGTGCTCTGCACACAGTAAGCGCTCAATAAATATGACAATGAATGAATGAGTGAATGAAGGAGAATTCCTCACTAAACTTCTATCATGTTCCCCCATGCTAAATTTACTGAAGCTAACTTTACTCCCATTCAATACAAATGGGATTGATGGCTCTCACTAGCCAGAGACACTTTCAATGAACCTCATTTCTCATTTTAAACCATGTTATACCAAAGAGGGGAGAAAATGATCCACAGTCATGAGCTCAACCATTACCCATTAGGCATGCACCAAACTCAAGGATAAAATATTTACAGGAAGCCATTAAAACCAAGCAAAATGAATGGGGGGCAAAGGGGGGTGGCTCTCCTTGGAAATAAATGGAAATGGAACAATTTAGTAGAGAAAGGCCAATGCTTTCAAGTTTGGTTTTGTTCTCTGTCTCCCCCTTCTAGACTGTGAGCCCATTGTTGGGTAGGGACTGTCTCTATATGTTGCCAACTTGTACTTCCCAAGCGCTTAGTACAGTGCTCTGCACACAGTAAGCACTCAATAAATACGATTGATTGATTGATTAATGAAAGAATCGAAATTGGCTAAGATGATCAGAAAGTTTGGGATACAAAATAGAGTTATATATGTATATAACTACGTATTCTCTCTATATACATATATACCATATATAAGCAGCGTGGCTCAGTGGAAAAGAGCCCGGGCTTTGGAGTCAGAGATCATGGGTTCAAACCCCGGCTCCACCAATTGTCAGCTGTGTGACTTTGGGCAAGTCACTTAACTTCTCTGTGCCTCAGTTACCTCATCTGTAAAATGGGGATTAAGACTGTGAGCCCCACGTGGGACAACCTGATCACCTTGTAACCTCCCCAGCGCTTAGAACAGTGCTTTGCACATAGTAAGCGCTTAATAAATGCCATCATTATTATTATTATTATTATGCACACCCACCACCAGTGGCTCCTGAAGAATAGGCTCTGGGAAGAACAGGATCCGTGATGATTCTAGGTTTTGATCTGTGACGCAGTCCGCAGAATTGTATTCCTCTTCATGGACTGGAGGCTAGAGAGAATCATTTTAGGTTAGTCATCGATTTTATTGCAGTTGACGGCAATACTAATCACTTATTCAACCTCCTCTAATTACTTCTTCTACGATGAACAAAAATGTAGTGTCATCACTTCGTTTTCTCCAAGCAACACTTCATTTGTTTCATCGGCTAAATGACAAATTACCTAAAATTAATGTTTCAGAGGGTGCCTTTTTTGATTAAATATCTATAGATTATTTATATTAATGTCTGTCTCCCCTGCTAGGCTGTAAGCTCATTCATTCATTCATTCAATCACATTTATTGAGCGCTTACTGTGTGCAGAGTACTGTACTAAGCGCTTGGGAAGTACAAGTCGGCAACATATTTTGTAGGCAAGAAATGTGTCTGACAACTCTGTTGTACTCTCCCAAATACTTAGTACAGTGCTCTGCACATAGTAAGCACTCTGTAAAAACCATCACTGGACCACTTCACACTTCTCAATATACAGTATGTCTCAATGGAAAATCTGTGGGGTAGTAATAATAATAATAATGATGGGATTTAAGCACTTACTGTGTGCAAAGCACTGTACCCAATCGATGGTATTTGAGGGCTTACTGTGTGCAGAGCACAGTACTAATGGGCTTGAGCGGTGATTAGAGAAAGTTTTGGGGATAAGATTTTTATTTCCTCCCCTAAATTAGACTTCTCAGTTGAGGAGATGATTCCCATGTGCAGAAGACTGTACTAATCATTTGGGAGAGTACAATGTAACAGAGATGGTAGATACGTTCTCTGCCCACAATGAGCTTTCAAATGATAGATGCTTTGCGTGAAATTCTCCAAAGAATATTGCATAAAACGATCTAATCTTGTTTTTAAAAAGTGTCAGTCAGCAAATAGCTTTGTGATTAAAAAAAAAAAAACTTGTCTAAGCAATAATTTTCTAATGTTCTAAGACTTTCCAGTGAGTTTTAGGAGAGAAAAAAGGCCTATCCTCCAAAAGCTTTTAGATTAACGTTTATAACGTTCCTCTTCAGTTGTACTTGGATTTAGGGTAATTTCCCATTAAGACAGTGATAGCTAGAGAGCTATTTGCAGTTGAACAAAGGATACATCTACTGAAAATTTTGCCTGAAACAGGAAATTCCATAAATGCCTAAAGGTTTCAAACTACTGTCTGATTGCTGTAATGGATATTATCTATTCTATCACTTGGGGAAGAAAAGCGCTTTCAAATCCCGGCTCCGCCATTTATCAGCTGTGTGACTTTGGGCAAATCACTTAGCTTCTCTGGGCCTCTGTTCCCTCATTTGTAAAATGGGTATTAAGACTTCGAGCTCCACGTGGGACAACCTCATCACCTTGTAACTTCCCCAGCGCTTAGAACAGTGCTTTGCACATAGTAAGCACTTAATAAATGCTATCATTATTATTATTATTACCTCGGACTCACTGTCCAGGAATGGGGACAGAACAGGTACTTAATCCCCATTTTCCAGATGAGGAAACTGAGGCACAGAAAAATGTTAAGGGACTTGTTTCGAGGCCACACAGCCAGGATTACATCTTGTGCGCCCTGTCTCTCATTCCTATGCTCTTTCCAGAATGTGAGGCCTAGTGGAAAGAGCCCGGACCTGGGAATCTGGAGACCTGGGTTCTAATCCCAGCCCTGCCACCTGTCTGCTGGGTGACCTTGGGCAAGACACTTGACTTCTGTGGGCTTCAATTACCTCATCTGTAAAACCGGGGATTAAAACTGCGAGCCCCACATGAGGATTGGAATGAATCCAACCCGACTGGCGTATATCTTCCCCAGCACTTAGTTCAGTGCTTGGTGCGGAGTAAGCTCTTAAAAGATGCCACAGTTGTTATATTATATCATGCTGCTTCTCCAATATGACCTATTCAAACGGTTAGGAAAAAAGGACTTTCAGTTTTTCATCCTATGGGGAGAGGGGCACAACATGGAGAATTAAGATCTCGGATTTTGGGTCAACTGGGCGAGTACCAACTCTCTCCCTAGCTTTCCAGACGTCACCTTTACAATTTGCTTCCTCCGAATTCCCTGCCCTTCCTCCTAGAAGGAGTGAGCAAGCGTGGAAACACAGGCCAAAGACAGGCAACTGTGGAAAGAAGCGGCATGAACGGCCTAAAAGTTGGACCTTCAACCAGGTAAGGGCAGGGGCGGGGCAGCCAATTTGGAACAACCCCTAGACTGTGAGCCCTTTGTGGGCAGGGACTGTCTCTCTTTATTGCTTTATTGTACTTTCCAAGTGCTTAGTACAGTGCTCTGTGCGCAGTAAGTGCTCAATAAATATGATTGGATGAATCAATGAACCCCAGGGGGGTTTGGGAAAGCCGGATGGATGCCCACCCTAATCATCCCTTGGGTCCTACTGGGAAGATCCAGCGGGCCACAGACTTGGTTATTTATCACTGCCTATCACTTTCTACCACGTTTAAATACTCTGTTTGGAAATACCGGGGTGACTTGAATCTCTGTGAGGTTCGTAAGGCTTGAGGCAGTTGGTCTTCCAGGTTCGCAGAAAACAGGATCAGAACTTTCAGTCCCAGAGGGCTCTACCATCTGCAGGAAACAAATGAGAGAAAGAAAGTACAGGAGTTATGTAAGGTCAAATAAAAGGCTCCCGGAATAAGATTACTGTGAAGGACAAGAAGGACTTTAAGCCTGTTTTGCCAGCATGGAAAGGGGCCCAAGATGAGTTGACCACTTCACTGGCATGTAAACCAAGGCCTGAAAAAACCGGCAGGTAATCATAGGGCAGAGTAAGTTGAGGGTCAGAGAAGGTAGAGGGAGGAAATGAACATGAGTCAAATAATATTCTCCAATCCTCTTAAGGCCTTGCTTTTTGCCAGGATCTGAACCAGGGGTGGGGGAGAGATCCCTAGAGCTCTCTGTATCCTCCCAATCAAACAGTGGTATTTATTAAGCGCTTACTGTGCCATAAGGCCTCCTACCTCCTTCCCTTCCCCACAGCACCTGTATATATGTATATATGTTTGTACATATTTATTACTCTATTTATTTATTTTACTTGTACATATCTATTCTATTTATTTTATTTTGTTAATATGTTTGGTTTTGTTCTCTGTCTCCCCCTTCTAGACTGTGAGCCCACTGTTGGGTAGGGACTGTCTCTATATGTTGCCAACTTGTACTTCCCAAGCGCTTGGTACAGTGCTCTGCACACAGTAAGTGCTCAATAAATACGATTGATTGATTAGGCCTGAGAGGGCTAGCCTCCTGGGCTTTCCTGACCCTTGACATGTTTACTAAATCCACTATATTGTCCTCTTCCAAACACTTAGTCCAGTGCTCTGCACACATACCAGAGGGGAGCAATCCTACAGCCTTGAGAAACAGATCCTGTTGAAGATTAACTTTTCAATTCCAATATGTACAATTATTTTGACCCCAACATGCAATACGCCTACTGTCAAGGAAAAAAAACCACTATTAGTAATACAATATCTTCCGACTATTCCAGTACGATAGTCTGGCAGGGAGCGGTCTTGCAACGTGATTAATGACATCAGTCGACAGGTTTATAGGGGACAACGTTAACTAAAGAAATTCAAGGTCTTAAATATGGATTAAAACTAGTGGTGTGGAAAGTACTTTAGAAGGAGTGCCCCAAAGGACCATTTAGACCGACTGAATAACTGATGGAATGTCCAGAAGGGGATCTGACGGAAGGGCCATTGTATTTGGCTTCTGTTTCATCATTTTGGTCAATCGCATTTATTGAGCACTTACTGTGTGCAGGGCACTGTACTAAGCTCTTGGGAGAGTACAAAACAACAACAGAACAGACACATCCCCTCCTCACAATGAGCTCACTTCACAGAGTCCTGCCTGACTTCTGTCAGGCAGATAACACATACATTTAAGGATAGTTTTGACATGTATAAAAGTTGTCCTTCATTTCTAAAGATGCTATTCATGGTGAAATCTTGTCCAGGCATGCAAGTTTGACTAAAAAATAACATGCATAATGAATACTTCCTCCTAATTTTTTTGTGGGGAGAGGTTAATGGTATTTATTAAGCATTTACTATGTGTCAAGCGCTGTTCTGAGCAATGGGGTAGAAAAAAGTTTATCGGGTTGAATACAGTCCCTTCCCACGTGGGGCTCACAGTCTAAGTTGGAGAAAGAAGGATTTAATCCTCATTTTACAGGCGAGGAACACAAGTTAAATGACTCATCCAAGGTCATGCAGCAGACTGGTGGCAGAGCCGGAATTAGAACCCAGCTCCTCGGACTCCCAAGCCTCTTCTCTTCCCACTAGGCTATACCAAAAAGATAGCTCTTTTCCACCCCCACTAGATTGAAAGCTCCTTGCAGTTAGGAATCGTTGTATACCAACTTGGTTGTCCTATCTCAAACACTTAGTACACTGCTCTGCTCACAGTAAGCGCTCAATAAATAAGATTTATGGATCGCCACCAGGCCTGCCTCCAATTTCTAGTTTGTCTCTTGGTGATCAGAACGGGGCAAAATCTTTTCTGGAGGAGAAAACTACTCTGATATCAGGGCTCGGAAGAATTTCAAGGTGAGCAAGACCAGACTGCGAGGCTTGGCTTTGAAGATTATGAGTACTTTCTTTCTTTGCCTCAAAAAAACCTACTGGTTAGAGCAGCAATGAGAAGCAGTGTGGCCTAGTGGATAGAGCACGGGCCTGAGAGCCAGAAGGACCTGGGTTCTAACCCCGACTCTGCCACTTTTCTGCCGTGGGGCCTGGGGTAAGTCACTTCACTTCTCTGGGCCTCGGTGACCTCATCTGGAAAATGGGGATGAAGACTGTGAGCCCCACAATGGACACAGACTGTATCTAACATGGCTATCTTGCTTAGTGCTTAGAACAGTACCTGGCACATAGTAAGCGCTTAACAAATACCAGCAAATAGAAGCAGCGTGGCTCAGTGGAAAGAGCCCGGGCTTTGGAGTCAGAGGTCATGGGTTCAAATCCCGGCTCCGCCAACTGTCAGCTGTGTGACTTTGGGCAAGTCACTTAGCTTCTCTGGGCCTCTGTTCCCTCATTTGTAAAATGGGTATTAAGACTGTGAGCTCCACGTGGGACAACCTGACCACGCTGTAACTTCCCCAGCGCTTAGTACAGCGCTTTGCACATAGTAAGAGCTTAATAAATGCTATCATTATTATTATTATTACCTCAGACTCACTGTCCAGAAATGGGGACAGAACAGGTACTTAAATCCCCATTTTCCAGATGAGGAAACTGAGGCACAGAAAAAGGCACAGAAGGCTTCTCTGGGCCTCAGTGACCTCATCTGGAAAATGGGGATTAAAACTGTGAGCCCCCCGTGGGACAACCTGATCACCTTGTAACCTCCCCAGCACTTAGAACAGTGCTTTGCACATAGTAAGCGCTTAACAAATACCATTATTATTATTATTATTATTACCATAAAAAATGGTTAAATGTGTTTATGAATTACTTCACAGGGCTTTGGAGAAAGCTCTTAACTGAAGTGAAGCTGCACCCTCTCGTGGCTCAGTGGAAAGAGCCCGGGCTTGGGAGTCAGAGGTCGTGGGTTCTAATTCCAGCTCTGCCACTTGTCAGCTGTGTGACTTTGGGCAAGTCATTTCACTTCTCTGGGCCACAGTTCCCTCATCTGTAAAATGGGGATTAAGATAGTGAGCCCCACAGGGGACAACCTTGATTACCTTGTATCCCCCCTCAGCGCTTAGAACAGTGCTTGGCATATAGTAAGCGCTTAACAAATACCAACATTATTATTATTATTTTCTGCAAACAGCACCAGGGCTTGAATTCAGTGTTGTGACTGAGCTTAAATTCACTGTACACTGAGCTCAGGACTGCCCTTTCGAAGCGTCTTCTGAGAAAGCAGTCTCTAAACCAAACTGTGCACTGCCTACAAGTAATGCTCATATTGTTTTCTAATTCATTCATTCTGTCAATCCTATTTATTGAGCGCTATGTGCATTGCACTGTACCAAGCACTTGGGAGAGTACAGTACAACGAGCATATTCCCTGCCCCTAACAAGCTCAGTCTGGGGCCGGGGGGAGACAGACATTAATAAACGTACGTAAATAAACTACAGACATATAGCTATGTGTCGTGGGGATGGGAGGGAGGATGAATGAAGGGAACAAGTCTGGACGACGCAGAAAGAAGCAGGAGAAGAGAGGAGGGCTTAGTCAGGGAAGGCTTCTTGGAGGACTGTGAGCCCACTGTTGGGTAGGGACCGTCTCTATATGTTGCCAACTTGTACTTCCCAAGCGCTTAGTACAGTGCTCTGCACACAGTAAGCGCTCAATAAATACGATTGAATGAATGAGTGAATGAGATGGGCCTTCAATAAGGGTTCAAAGTGGGGGAGAGCAATTATCTATCTGATATGAGGACGGGGGGGGGGGGGTCGGGGGAGGTGTTCCAGGCCAGAGGTACACTTTGCTTGGCACACAGTAAGCACTTAATACCATCATGATGATGAACATGGTGTAGTGGACAAACCACAAAAGACTGTAGGTTCTATTTCCAGCTCCGCCACCTGTCTGCTGCGTGACAATATAAGCATGTCTGGCATCAGAGCAAACTACTCTGGTTTTTTTTTAAAGCGCTTACTATATATATGTATATATGTTTGCATGTATTTATTACTCTGTTTAGTTATTTTATTTGTACATATTTATTCTATTTATTTTATTTTGTTAATATGTTTTGTTTTGTTGTCTGTCTTCCCCTTCTAGACTGTGAGCCCGCTGTTGGGTAGGGACCGTCTCTATATGTTGCCAACTTGTACTTCCCAAGCGCTTAGTACAGTGCTCTGCACACAGTGAGTGCTCAATAAATACAATTGAATGAATGAATGAATATGCCAGGCACTGTACTAAACACTGGGACACATACAAGCTAATCAAGTTGGACACAGTCCATGGCCCAGCAACGTAACAATAATAACTGTGATATCTGTTAAGCACTTACTGTGTGCCAGGAACTGTACTAAGCACTGGGGTGGATACAACCATCGTATCACCTGGGGCTCACAGTCTTCAACCCCATTTTTCAGATGAGATCACTGAGGCCCAGAGCAGTAAAGCGACCTGCCTAGGGTCACAGGGCAGACAAGTGGCAGAGCCGGGATTAGAATCCTTGTCCTTTTAACTCCCAGGAATGTGCGCCACTCTGGGGGCCAGGATTAGAACTCATGTCCCAGGCCTAGCTAAACTCTATCCACTGGGCCACGCTGTGGTTGTGTTCTACATGTTCTACATTTGGCGGGGTAAGGGGGTGTCGAATGAGTGGCAAAGTTCCGAGAATAGCATGATCTCAGGGATCCCTTGCTAGTTTTTTTTAAGTTATTTGTTAAGCGCTTACCATGTGCCAGGCACTGTACTAATCGCCGGGGAGGATCCAAGCTAATCAGGTTGGACACAGTCCCTGTCCCACATGGGACTCACGCTCTCCCTCCCCATTAGTCAGCGCTTAGAACAGTGCTTTGCACATAGTAAGCGCTTAACAAATGCCATAATCATTATTATTATTATTATTATTATTTTATAGATGAGGGAACAGAGGCCCAAAGAAGTAAAGTGACTTGCCCAAGGTCACACAGCAGATAAGTGGTGGAGCTGGGATGAGAACCCAGGCCAAGGCTCTACCCACTAGGCCACCCTGCTTCTTGAGCAGCTTCCGAGAATGGCAGGATCTTAGGGTTCCCTCACTAACTACTGCGCCTCATCAACGCGATACTTGATTTCTCTCTACCTTTGCTCCAACCTCACCTCTCCCGAGCTCCTCACACACACAATCCCAGCCGGTACTTACATCTCGCTTTTCCAACTCCTCCGAGGAGAGTTCGGGAGGACATTCTGCCGGGGTCGGTTCTGGATGAGGAAGCGCAGGCACAGCCAGCCCAGTCGCTGGGCTCGACGGTGTCGGGAACATTTCAGTCCCACTGGAGCAAAGCTAACAAAATAAGACATTGTCAAAACACATCCATAATTTATCAGACTGGAAAAATATAGCAGTGACACACACCCCTTCGCAAGCACACCCAAATAACACCCCCCGCAATTTGCTTTATCTGCATCAGCGGGAGATACATCTTTCCCCCTGCTCGCTGCCGGAAGGTTGGCTGATTTCTTAAGAAGCTTTTGGCTCTAGAAGGAATCGCAGGGAGCTGTTTCTTTTTATTTCCCCCTTCCATAACGGCAGCTGGATTTCAGTGCCCTATCAACCCTGGAGTTCTGTCCACGGAACTGCTAGAGTCCCTGAAAAAAATCCGTTCTGACGGCCAGGCCCAAGGGGATGAGGGAATCAGATTTGTCCTTGAAGAACCCAGGCCCTCAGAGTTAAACTGTAATGAATAACTCAAATAAGGCCGACCACTCTTCCGTCGACTACGGCTGGTGGCCGTCGAGTTTCTATTCATTCGACTGTATTTATTAAGCATTTACTCTGTGCAGAGCATTGCACTAAGCTTGGGATGGAGGAATCTGGAAATAGGAGAGCGCTACTGTGGATAGGAAAAGCTTTTACATCCTGAAGAGGGCTCAACGTCTCAGGAAGACTGACATACCCGTTTGAAAAACACTGCAGCATGGCCTAGTGGAAAGAGCCCAGGATCGGGAGTCAGGGGACCTGGGTTCTCAACCCGGCTCTGATGCTCATCTGCTGTGTGACCTTGGGTAAGTCACTTCACTTCTCTGAACTGCAGTTCCCTCATTTGTAAAATGGGGATTAAGACCACGAGTCCCATGGGGGACAGGGATTGTGTCCAACTTGATGATCCTGTTTCAACCCCAGTGCTTAGTACGGTGGCTGGCATACAGTGGTGCTTAAAAGATGCCATTTAAAAAACCGCAGCCACTTCACTAGTTGAGAGACATATGTTCTGGTCATGAAATGCAAAACCAAAATCAAACATACGTCAATCAAAGACTAAAGGATCCTCCAGGGACATCTCCTTCTGTCGCTCCTTCAAACTGGGATTTCAAATCAGAAAGCCTACATAAACTAATCAGCAAACTACGCTAACAACTTGCCCCTTAGTAGCTCTCTCCTTGACGGAAGAGGCATTTGAAATAAAATATTTAAAACTAATTTAAACAACCCACTGGGGCGTCAGTACTTGAAAATACTGAAGGTCACTCTTTTGGCTAGTTACTCCATTCTGGCCCGTGAGATATTCATCATTTCATTTAAATCACCGGCACTGATTGGTCATATTGCTTGGGGAATAGATAAAAGCCGCAAGATAGATGTGATTCCTGGTTGTGGTGGTGGTATGTTAAGCGCTACCTATATGCTAAGCACTGTACTAAGTGCCAAGGCAGATATCAGGTTGGACACAGTCCCTGACCCACATGGGGCTCACCGACTAATTATAATTGTAGTACCAGTTTACTGCTTACCAAGAATTGGAATAGATAGAAGTTGATAAGGTCCCACAAGTACTGAAGCCCCCATTTTACAGACAAAGAAAGTGAGGCCCAGAGAAGTTATGTGAGAGCCAGGATTAGAACCCAGGTCTCCCGAGTCCAGGCCCATGCTCTTTCCACTTAGACTCGCTGATTACAACCTAAATCCTCTAGATTTGTACACTTACTGTGAGCAGGGACCCTTTTGACCAACTCTACCATGGGGTACGCTCCCAAGTGCTTAGTACAGTGCTCTGCAAATAGCAGTCGCTCAATAAATACCAGTGATTGTTTGATTTGGGAAAACTATGCTATGCAGAAAGCAGTGTACTTAGTTCTTGAGAGAGTATAATACATAGAGTTGGTAGACACGTTGCTGAATATGAAGTGACAGTGAGGTTCAGATAGTGCAGACGAGTATAATCAAAGGAAAAGCCAGATATCACTCATGCCATTTCTTTGGGATCTATTTTCCTTTTCCATCCTTGAGCTGACTTGCCTAGGCTGAACTACCGAGACTTTGATGGGACGCTTAGCACAGTGCCTGGCACACAGTCAGCGCTCAATAAAAATGATTGACTGGCTTGATAGGATGTGTTGCCACAACAACAGCTCACTGCGGGCACGGAACACGTCTGTCGTATTGCTCTACTGTACCCTCCCAAGCACTTAGTACAGTGTTGTGTGCACAATAAGCGCTCAATAAATATCACCGATGGATCCAACGGACAACCAGCTCACCTTCGGGCCTGGGGATTGTTCGTCTTCTCCCGGCTGAAGGGTCTCGAAGAAAGGCAGCACGTGGCGATTGTAGGTTCTCCACCAGAGCTGCAGGAAGGGGTTCCAGTGCTCCGCTTCCTCGGCCTGGTTGTCCTCGGATACCGATCCAGTCTGGGGGTGGTACTTGTAGTGCCACGGCTTGGAGGCCCCCAGAAAGTGAACGACTCTGGCATCAGAACCAAATCTGGAAAGACAGACCCACCGCACTGTCATAACTAGTACAGTGTCTTGCCCACAGTAAGTGCTCAATAAATACGATTGAATGAAATGGTCTTAGTGGACAGAGCCCGCGCTCAGGAGTCAGAGGACCTGGGCTCTCATCCCGGTTCTGCCATGGTGACCTTGGGCAAGTCACTTCACTGAGGCTCAGTTCTGTTCTCCCTTCTACTTAGACTGTGAGCCCCATGCAGGACAGGACTGTGCCCAACCTGACTGACTTGTATCTACCCCAGTGCTTAGAACTGTGTTTGACACACAGTGAGTGCTTAGCAAACACCATAAAAACCTCATTCGCTCCCAGGGCTTCAACTATCATCTCTATGCTGATGACACCCAAATCTACATCTCCGCCCCTGCTCTCTCTCCCTCCAGGCTCATATCTCCTCCTGCCTTCAGAAATTCTCTATCTGGATGTCTGCCTGCCATCTAAAACTCAATATATCCAAGACTGAACTCCTTATCTTCCCTTCCAAACCCTGTCCTCTCCCTGACTTTCCCATCACTGTAGATGGCACTACCCTCCTTCCTGTCTCACGAGCCCACAATCTTGATGTCATCCTCGACTCCGCTCTCTCGTTCACCCCACACATCAAATCCATCACTAAAAACTGCTGGTTTCACCTCCACAACATTGCCAAGATCCACCCTTACCTCTCCATCCAAACCACTACCTTGCTGGTTCAGTCTCTCATCCTATCCCGACTGGATTACTGCATCGACCTCCTCTCTGATCTCCCATCCTCCTGTCTCTCCCCGCTTCAGTCTATACTTCACTCTGCTGCCCGGATTATCTTTGTACAGAAATGCTCTGGGCATGTCACTCCCCTTCTCAAAAATCTCCAGTGACTGCCTGTCAACCTATGCATCAGGCAACAACTCCTCACTCTGGGCTTCAAGGCTTTCCATCCCCTCGCCCCCTCCTACCTCACCTCCCTTCTCTCCTTCTCCAGCCCAGCCTGCACCCTCCGCTCCTCTGCTGCCACTCACCTCCTCACTGTTCCTCATTCTCGCCTGTCCCACTGTCGACCCCCAGCCCACATCCTCCCCCTGGCCTGGAATGCCCTCCCTCCGCACATCCGCCAAGCTAGCTCTCTTCCTCCCTTCAAAGCCCTACTGAGAGCTCACCTCCTCCAGGAGGCCTTCTCACACTGAGCCCCCTTTTTTCTCTCCTCCTCCCCATCCCCCTGGCCCAACTCCTTCCCCTCCCCACAGCACTTGTATATATTTGCACAGATTTATTACTCTATTTTACTTGTACATATTTACTATTCTATTTATTTTGTTAATGATGTGCATAGAGCTATAATTCTATTTGTTCTGACCATTTTGACACCTGTCTACATGTTTTGTTTTGTTGTCTGTCTGCCCTTTCTAGACTGTGAGCCCATTGTTGGGTAGGGACCGTCTCCATATGTTGCCGACTTGTAATTCCCAAGCTCTTAATACAGTGCTCTGCACACAGTAAACGCTCAATAAATAGGAAGGAAGGGAGGAAGGGAGGGAGGGAGGGAAGGAAGGAAGGAAGGAAGGAAAATTAGCAGAGATGGGCTAGACATGGAGAGTGCAGTAACAGCATTGGTTTGTGAGACAATAAATATGATTGAATGAAGGAAGGAAGGAAAATTAGCAGAGATGGGCTAGACATGGAGAGTGCGGTAACAGGATTGGTTTGTGAGAGATAGGAGAAGCTCAGTGAAATTTATTCTCAAATCCCTTGGGTTGTGATCACTTCTATCATAAATTTCTTATAGCTTGCCATGGGTAGGGGACGAGTCTACCACTTCTGTTATTCTGTACTCTCCCGACCGCTTAGTACTGTGCTCTGCACAGAGTAAGCACTCAATAAATGCCGCTGAGTGATTAACATCTGCTTCCCCTCTAAGCTCATTGTGGACATAATAATAATAATAATAATGATAACAATAGTGATGGCATTTGATAAGGGCTTACTATGTGCAAAGCATGGTTATAAGTGCTGGGGAGGTTACAAGGTGATCAGGTTGTCCCAAGGGGGTGCTCACAGTCTTAATCCCCATTTTCCAGGTGAGGTAACTGAGGCCCAGAGAAGTGAAGTGACTTGCCCAAAGTCACACAGCTGACAAGCGGCAGAGCCGGGATTTGAACCCATGAACTCTGACTCCAAAGCCCGGGCTCTTTCCACTGAGCCACGCTGCTTCCGGAACATGTCTACCAACTCTGTTCTACTGTACTCACCCAAGCACTTAGTACAGTGCTCTGCACACAATAAGCGCTCAATAAATACCACTGAGTGACTGCCACTCAGCAGATTCCAACCCTTGCAGATTTAACTGCAATATCGTGCCCTTCTCTTCACCTGGAAGCATTCAATTTTGAGGGCTTGGCTTTTCAAAAATGCCTCCTACAAAATCTTCCAAATTCCTGAAGCAAGGGTTGTCACCTCGAGCATTTTGACTGTTGCCCCGAGGGACCGACATTCAATCAGTGAAGAGGATGAATCATAAAAGAGCTTTTTAATGCCCTCTGGCTCTAAAACGGTGGGTGTACATCTCAGGGCGTATGTCCTGTCTAAATTCCCACCTGTGCATTCTTTCCCAGTGCTTACTACAGTACTCGGTGCACAGTAAACGCTTAATAAATACAATCATTACTAGTTTGAGGTGAATCTGTGGCAGTCTGTCCTCTGACTGTCCTTCTCAACCTGCCTAGAGTATATCCGATGCCTCATGTGAAGTTACTGCAGTTGGAGAGTCTGCTGAGGCAAACAGTTTCCCCTTTGAATAAGAATCCTGTTCCCTTAGGCAGGAGTGAAGGGGGAAAGGAAGGAAGGAAGGTGGGGTGGATGGCATGAATTGTGGATTAGCAGAATCCACAATGAGGTTTGCATTTTTAACCTTTTGACTACCTCGACCGGCGAGAGCGAGTAAAGAATGGGTTAGTCTGTGGACGGAACTAAAGATCAGACACTGGAAAAATAAAAAAAACTTACTGTTTGAAAGCAGGGACGTATGTGTAGGTTGCACTGCTGCTCAAGTTATAAATAAACGGCAAATGTCTGTGAAGGTCTGCAGTTGCCCAGTTACTGAAGAAACTATTCAATAAACCTTGGTCAGCCCCTAGATGATAAATAAATTTAAAGGCCTTAAACAAGAGTACAGAAAAAATAAGGGATTGAACAAAGGTCTTCAAAAAGAGCTAAACTAAAATTAGATCCCTATTGTGGTTGGGAAGTATGACGAATATTTCGCCACTTTTCATGACCTGATAATACTAATAATAATAATGATGATGGCATTTGTTAAGCGCTTACTATGTGCAAAGCACTGTTCTAAGCGCTGGGGAGACTACAAGGTGATCAGATAGTCCCACGGGGGGCTCACAGTCAATCCCCATTTTCCAGATGAGGTAACTGAGGCACAGAGAAGTTAAGTGACTTGCCCAAAGTCACACAGCTGGCAATTGGTGGAGCTGGGATTTGAACCTGATTAGAAGCAGCGTGGCCCAGTGGATAGCACGTGGATCTGGGAGTGGGAAGGACCTGGGATCTCATCCCAGCTCTGCCATTTCTCTGCTGTGAGACCTTGGGCAAGTCACATCAATTCTCCATGCCTTAGTCCCCCCATCTGTCAAATGGGGATGATGAAGACTGAGAGATCCAAATGGGACAGGGACTGTGTCCATCCTGGTTATCTTATATCTTCCCCAGCACTTATTAATAACAGCACATAGTAAGCACTTAACGGATACCATAAAAAAATATGAAAACTTGGGTCTACCCCAGTGCCTAAAAAATATCTACCAGCCCCCCAAGTGCTTTAGTACAGTGCTCTGCACACAGCAAAAGCTCAATAAAAAGCATTAACTGATTGAGTGGCACTGTACTAAGTACTGGATTAGATACAAGCTAATCAGTTTGGACATAATCCATGTCCCACGTGGGGCACTCAGTCTTAATCCCCATTTTACAGAAATAGGAACTGAGGCACAGAGAAGCGAAGTGACTTGCCCAAGGTCACACAGGAGACACATGGCGGAGCCGAGATCAGACTTCTCATTTCTTGGATTCTCCCTTCACAGCATCCAATCCTAACCACCAACTTGACAGTTTCCCACCCACTCCCACCCGACTTTTGCGTCTACTAATAGACAATGCTCCGTATGAGTATACGTGATTTCTAATATTTCCATCTCCCTCTCCTTGACTTACCATCAAAACTTCCATGTTCCGCAGCATGCTGTAGCAGGAGGTTGTAGGTTTTCAGAGAAGGTCTGAAGACGAAAACTCCACTATTGAAACAGTCTGGCCATCCAGAATCCGGGGCTGCTGACAATTCCTCCCGGTCGAATAATTCGTCGATATTACAGAGCGCCTAGGAAACAAACGCAGGCCCGAAATTTGAACATACGGCCTCTTGGTTCTGAAGTGTTGTAAACGGGCCTGACGTAAATGGAATTGGGCTGGATCCATGGGATTTGGGTACGGTTCTTTTAAGGGATTCTAACTTTAGTGTGTTCAGGCTGTATAAGCCCTTAATAAATCGCCCGGGACAAAATGAAGCCGATGGCTGTGAAACTTCATTCCACATTGTCACGCGATTTCTCGGGGCGAAAAAGCAGGAAGATTTCCAAGAGATCCCCAAAGATATCCTGCAAGCTTCTTCTACTCAGTGTGGCATATAAAATTGTGAGACACGTGAATCTGAAGACTCGTCCCTTGATAATGGTTGGAACATTTACACTTGAGCGGCACACGACCACTACAATGAGTGTTGTCTAAATTAAACTCTCTGTGGAAAAATGAGGGGAGTCAAAAAGCTCATTTTTCCATCTCTCCTGTGCCCGATTCCTCTTTAAAACTAGGCAATTTTCTCACAGGCTGATGGCCCCTTTAGAATCATTTGGGAGCAGTTTCCTGAACTCAGAATCTACTTCTCAGAAAATGGCCTCTTACGGAGACACGATAATGACTTTCTCAGCTTGTTATCCTCCCAACAAATCGATCCTTTCGCCTCTCTTCCCTCACTCTTTCCTTTCCCTTTCTCCTCTACACATGCCACCTGAACTCAGCACCATAGGAATTACCTCGCAAGACTGCTGACTTGCCTCCCCATCTCCTGACAAGAATTACGCCTCCACGATTCCCAAGGTGAAGAGAAATTGCACCGAGTGTCGATACGAGGGAAACATCTCGGTATCAAGCTGGATATGTGCGTAAGTAGGGTGGTGGCTAAACCAAGTCTCAGCTACTTTTCAACGGCTGGGACTTCCCAGCGCAATGAAGTGGAAAATCGACTAGTAACCCAGTTGACTAGCTTGTAGGCAGCCCCCAAAATTCAGCCTGTCAGAATGGATTTGGGAGGAACCCAATTACTGAACAGCTGCTCGAGCTATGTGGAGTGAATCGTATTTGTCAGGTCAGGCTAGGGAGTGTCTTCATCATCCATGTCGTCCCAGAAAAGGTCACCGGGGACTCTGGTGACCTCATAGAAAATATCGGGAAAGCAGGTTGGCGCCATTTCTAATGGGACTCACCAATGTGTCCGCATCCATGAACACGCATTTGCTATACTGAGTGAGAGTCCAGCAGTGGAGTTTGGTCAGAGCAACGCCAAGCTCCGGCCTCCTCAGCAGAGCCAGGGATACAGGGTCGGCACTGTCCATCAGATTCACTTCAGTGACTTCATCGAACACTCGAGAGAGGGCCTTCCTGTGGAAAAAGATGAGGGGAAAATGTCTGAAGCCATCCAGCAAGGTGAGAATCAATCAGTCGTATTTACTGAGCGCTTACTGTGTGCAGAGCACTGTACTAAGCACTTGGGAAGTACAAGTTGGCAACATATAGAGACAGTCCCTACCCAACAGTGGGCTCACAGTTTAAAAGGGGGAGACAGAGAACAAAACCAAACATACTAACAAAATAAAATAAATAGAATAGATATGTACAAGTAAAATAGAGTAATAAATATGTACAAACATATATACAGGTGCTGTGGGGAAGGGAAGGAGGTAAGATGGGGGGGATGAAGAGGGGGACGAGGGCAGCGAGGCCTAGTGCCCGGATAGAGCCCAGGCCTGAAAGTCAAAAGAATCTTTGTTGTGGGCCAGGAATGTGTCTGTTAATCATTATATTCCCATGTGTTTAAGCGCTCAATAAATACAACCGAATGACCTGGGTTCTAATCCCGGCACTGCCGCTCGTCTGTTGTGTGGCCTTGGGCAAGTTGCTTCACTTTTCTGGGCCTCAGTTATCTCATTAAGACTGTGAGCCCCATGGGGGACTGTGTCCTACTTGATTAGCTTGTGTCTGCCCCAGAGCTTAGTATAGTGCCTGATACATAGTAAGTACTTAACAAATACCATTTTAAATGCCCACCCCCCCCGAAAAAAAACACCCAAAAAAACCAAGCCAAACAGCCAGGACTCAAAGAGTATAGCATAGTGCTCTACATGTTATTAACGCTTAATAGATACTATTACAGCTACTTCATATTTACTCCTTAAGCACGCTGTCATTCATCCCACCCCCACTGCATTTCTACACGCATCCATCCACAGATTATTGTCACGTCTATCTCCCCCGCTGGCCTGTAAGCTCCTTGTGCACATAGATCATGTCTACCTCCTCTATTGTATTCTTCCACGCCCTTAGTACAGTGCTCTGCACACAGTGAGCGCTTGGCTCAATAAATGTCACCTATTTATTTTGTTTTTCTTCAGAGATCTGATGGGCTTGGCTCATAGCTAAAGACCTAGGAATGCTTTGGAAACAAGACAAGTTTAACTCATGAATCTTCCCTAGACTCCAAAGGCAACAGTCATAAACCTTACTGGACCATTTATAAGTCTGTGAAGAAGGATTACTCTAGAAGTATGGATCCTCTGGAGAAAATACACAGCCACCAACATGTGAAACTTAAATAATAATGAATAATAAATGATGTATCTGTTAACTATGCGCCAGACACTGTACCCCGTGCTGAGGTAGATACAAGATAATCGGGTCCCACATGGGGCTCACAGTCTTACATAGGAGGGAGCACCAGGATTGAATCCCCATTCTGTAGATGAAGAAACTGAGGTACAGAGAAGTTAGGAGCCTCGTCCAAAGTCACACAGCAGGTAAGTGGTGGAGCCGGAATTAGAACCCAGGACCTCTGACTCCCAGCCGTGCTTTATCCCCTAGGCTACGCCGCTTCTTTGCAAATCTAAGAATCCTTTAGGAGAATCCTGAAGGAGCTCCAGGTAGATTTTTAGAAAGCTTATGTGAGGGGTGGGGGACAGAGGTGAAGATGCATTGATATGAGATGGTGTGGAGAAATCAAGATTTAAATCACAAAGATTAAGACTTTGCAATGGCTTCTGGGGGCAGGAGCCAAGGAAGAGTTAAGAGTTCACACCATGCCCCGGTATTTTTCATCAATACGGCTGCATTTTATAAGACTTCACACCATGGCTGTGTTTTGCTCTCCCTGGGCAACCATTTTAGACAATTGTAATAATGTGGTTTGCAGGGCACAGGGTTAGCGGTTGTTAGAGCAGCCTCTAAGCACTAATAAAGCTCTGCTTAACTGGTTTTTACTGAGCATTTACTGGATGCTTAGAGATCAGACAGAAGCAAAAAAAAAGTGAACTCAGAACATAATGTGAGACTAGGAGAAATACATTAAAGAATAGACATAAGCCAAATATCATCGACCGTACTCTCCCGAGCGCTTAGTCCGATAGCCTGCACGGAGTAAGCGCTCAGTAAATACCTCTGATTGATTGAATTATGCATCTCTAACACTGTACAGATTTTACCAGTTCCACTCGGCTTCATAGCTGAAAGCATAAAGCATTCTATAAACAGCAGTCAGGATCATTATTACGCCAGTGGTAATGTTTCTGTATAATTAGAACACAGTGAGGAATTCAATACCACCTGCTGGTGAAAAACAAATGCTTAGTGGTAGGGAATTGATTTTTCTGAGCCTTACCTCAGTAGGCCGGAGACTTGAGGGGTAATTAGGATCACCAGTTTTCTCGTTGTCCTGTGATTTCTCAAAGATTGTCCAAGCACCAGGGCCCCGTGGCAGTAAACATCGCTGGTACTAAGGGTCACAAACGCCTGGTCTGTCGCTAGGAAGATGAAGGAAAATACCCGTTTTCACTATTTTGACCACATTCGCCGTGAATCTTATTGAGACTGAGGCAAATCATAATACAAGACAGCCACTTTTTAAAATATGTTTTAAGTGCTTATTATTTGCCAGGCGCTGTATTAAGTGCTGGGGGGGGCGGGGGAGATGGAAGCAAATTGGGTTAGACACAGTCCCCGCGTCCCACGTGGGGCTTACAGTCTCAATCTACATTTTTCGGATGAGGGAACTGAGGCGTAAAGTGACTTGCCCAAGGTCACACAGCAGGCAAGTAGTGCAGCCAGGATTCCTAGGCTCTACCCAGTACCCCAGGTTACATACAGTTCCTGTCCCATATGGAGCTCACAGTCAGTCCCACTTTACAGATGAGGGAACTGAGACCCAGAGAAGTGAAGTGACTAGGCCACGGTCACACAGTAGACAAGTGGCGGAGCCGGGATTAGAAATCAGGTTCTCTGACTTTCCACTAGGCCATACTGCTTCTCAGGAATTCCTAAATATCAGAATTCCTAAATATCAGAACAAAGTAGAAGAAGCAAGAAAAGCAAATTGAGACAATAGGCCCCCTCTAGGCTGCAGGCTCGCTATAGGCAGAGAATATGCCTGCTCATTCTATAGCAAAACACTCTCCCAAGCGCTTAGTACACTGCTCCGCACATAGTTGGTATTCAATAAATACCACTGATTACTACCATCAATAACAGATTGGTAAATGAGTAAGTAATGGGTAATGCATTTATCTTAATATCTATCTCCCCCTCTAGACTGTAAACTCTTTGGAGACATGGAATATGCCTACCAACTCTGTTGTAATAATAATAATAATAATTGCATTTATTAAGCACTTACTAAGTGCAAAGCACTGCTCTAAGCGCTGGGGAGGTTACAAGGTGATCAGGTTGCCCCAAGGGGGGCTCACAGCCTTAATCCTCATTTTACAGATGAGGTAACTGAGGCCCAGAGAAGTTAAGTGACTTGCCCAAAGTCACACAGCTGACAGTTGGCGGAGCCGGGATTTGAACCCCTGACCTCTGACTCCAAAGCCCAGACTCTTTCCACTGTGCCACGCTGTTGTACTCTCCCAAGTGCTTAATACAGTACTCTGCACCCAGTATGCGCTCAATAAATACCATTGATTGACAGGGACTGGAGACAGTCTTGGATTTTCTCAGTCAAACATCTTTTTTTTTTACTGCTGGAGCTGCTATTCCACTGATACTCATATTACGATAAGCAGGACAGGCAGACAGAGCCGATTAAAAGAAATACACCAACTCAGGCTTTGAGTTCCAGTACTCTCCCTTGGGATGTAAGAAAGGAAAACTGTTTTCTCTCTCCACGTAACCAGCCAAACACAAACCAGTACTATTGACTTGTGCACTGACTTTCCATCACAAAGATCTTTCTCCTAGAAGCTCAAAGGGCTACTTATTGCTTAGCCAACTGAAGGACTGCACCGCTTTGGGAAAATCTGAGGGACTGAGAAATTATTTCATTGGCTTAAATTCTCCGTAATGGCTTAAAATGCAGGACTTCTTAGCAAACAGCTCTTCCCCCAGAACACTCAATCCGTCCAGTTAACACAATCTTCCCTTCAAAATGATATGACCTTTTTGATGTGGTTTTAAAGGACAACCTATGGTAACCATACAGAGAGCAAGGAGCCGAAGAAATATGACATATGAAAGGGAAGAAAAGTATTTCTAGTCTGTGAGCCCACTGTTGGGTAGGGACCATCTCTATATGTTGCCAACTTGTACTTCCCAAGTGCTTAATACAGTGCTCTGCACACAGTAAGCACTCAGTACGATTGATTGATTATTTAGGGAAGCAGCATAGCCTCGTGGAAAAAACCCGGGAGTCAGAGGATGTGGGTCCTAATCCCGGTTCCGCAACATGTCTTCTGTGTGACCTTGAGCAAGTCACTTCACTGGGCCTCAGTGGGCCTCAGTCACGTCATCCGTAAAATGGGGATTAAGACTCTGCGCTCCATGTGGGACAGGGACCGTGTCTAAACGGACCACTGTGTATCTAGCCCAGCGCTTAGGACAGTGCTTGGCACAATGTGAGTGCTTAACAAATGCCACAATTATCATTCTTATTATTTACGATTACTTCTTTCAAGCCAAGCTCCTAGTGGTTGCCACTATCAGCCTGAGATGAGACTAAAGAAGCCAAGATTCCAAGGTCACCACAGCAGATATTTCATCTAACTGGAAGTCCGTTGCCACAGATAAACCAGCGTGACACACTGCAACTGGGAAAGGAGCCACACTTTCTGAGCAGAAGCTATTTTAATTTATTTTAGCCATAATACATATTTTATCCATTATGATTTATTTATTACATTTATTTATATTCATGTCAGTCTCCCCCTCAAGACAGTAAGCTCATTATAGTCAGGGCACATGCCTGCTTATTCTGTTGCATTGCAAGTGCTCAGTACAGTGCTCTGCCCATAGTAAGTGCTAATATCATTCATTGATTGATCGCTAGGATTACTATTACTACAACTGAGATGTATTAAGTGCTCATTACCAAGACAAGAATGTATCTTCCAAATCTGTAACACTGGACTCTCCCAAGTGCTTAGTACAGCACTCTGCACGCAGTAAGTGCTCAATACCATTGATTGATACAATTACTATTAGTAGGACTATGATGTATTAATTGCCTACTACCAAGACAATAACGTGCCTTCCAAATCCATAATATTGGACTCTCTAAGTGCGTAACAGAGTGCTCTGCCAACAGTAAGCCCTCAATAAATACCACTGATTGAAGAAAATCAATAGAGTCACTTTACCACGAAAAGCTTACGCTCTAGAAGAGGGAGGATATACACGGAATGACTGTGAATCATCTTCAACTCTTTGCTCTCCAATGGCTTCTTCCCCACTGCTTTCAAACATGCTCCTGTGGACCGCCCCCATCTGTCCTGTATATATGTATATATGCTTGTACATATTTATTACTCTATTTGTTTTACTTGTACATATCTAGTCTATTTTATTTTGTTAATATGTTTGGTTTTGTTCTCTGTCTCCCCCTTCCAGACTGTGAGCCCACTGTTGGGTACGGACTGTCTCTATATGTTGCCAACTTGTACTTCCCAAGCACTTAGTACAGTGCTCTGCACACAGTAAGCGCTCAATAAATACAATTGATTGATCTCCTGGAAACACGAGCCAATCTTGGCTTCACTGACACTATTTATTACATTTATTTATATTCATGTCGGTCTCCCCCTCTAGACAGTAAGCTCATTATAGTCAGGGCACATGCCTGCTTATTCTGTTGCATTGTACTCTCCCAAGTGCTCAGTACAGTGCTCTGCCCATAGTAAGTGCTAATATCATTCACTGATTGATCGATAGGATTACTATTACTACGACTGAGATGTATTCAGTGCTCATTACCAAGACAAGAACGTATCTTCCAAATCTGTAACATTGGACTCTCCCAAGTGCTTAGTACAGCACTCTGCACGCAGTAAGTGCTCAATACCATTGATTGATATGATTACTATTAGTAGGACTATGATGTATTAATTGCCTACTACCAAGACAATAACGTGCCTTCCAAATCCATAATATTGGACTCTCTAAGTGTGTAACAGAGTGCTCTGCCAACAGTAAGCCCTCAATAAATACCACTGATTGAAGAAAATCAATAGAGTCACTTTACCACGAAAAGCTTACGCTCTAGAAGAGGGAGGATATACACAGAATGACTGTGAATCATCTTCAACTCTTTGCTCTCCAATGGCTTCTTCCCCACTGCTTTCAAACATGCTCCTGTGGACCGCCCCCATCTGTCCTGTATATATGTATATATGTTTGTACATATTTATTACTCTATTTATTTATTTATTTTACTTGTACATATCTATTCTATTTATTTTATTTTGTTGCTATGTTTGGTTTTGTTCTCTGTCTCCCCCTTCCAGACTGTGAGCCCACTGTTGGGTAGGGACTGTCTCTATATGTTGCCAACTTGTACTCCCCAAGCGCTTAGTACAGTGCTCTGCACACAGTAAGCACTCAATAAATATGATTGAATGAATGAATTTAACCCACATACTCAATCACTAAATCCTGTCAGTTCAACCTTCTCAACATTGTTAAAATCTGCCCTTTTGTATAACAAATACCATAAAAAAAAAACGCCAAAATCCCCTGGGCCAGGAGAAAGGGATGTTTAGAGCTGCTACATTTCTTGCTGATCTTCAGGCACTTCAAATCAATCAATGGTACTTACTGAGTTAGTCGGTCACTTGTATTGAGTGCTTACTGTGTGCAGAGCACTGTACTAAGCACTTGGGAGAGGAAAATATAACAATAAATACACATTCCCCGCCCAATATGAGCTCAAAGTCTAGAGGGGGAGACAAGTCATTAATATAAATGAATTCCAGATGTAATAAATGACAGATATAGTAAGCAAATGACAGATATAAGCACTTCTGGACAGGATATGAAGGCAGGGAATAGCCTTCAGGACTCGTGGGACTTTTGCTGTGGAAGTTTTAGAGGCCTTTTATGGAATTTTTAAGAGTTTATTATGTGCCAGGCACTGTACTAAGCACCGGGGTAGAGTCAAGCTAATCGGGTTGGACACAGTCCCTGTCCCACGTGGGGCTCCTCAATCAGTCAGTCAGTAGTATTTACTGAGGCCGTATTGTGTGTCACACATAGACGAGCACGGCGGCACACTGCAATTATGAAAGGAATCCCACTTTTTGAGCAGAAACTAATACGGCATCCCAAGGCAGACTCAGTAACTCCCCATGGCCTTAACACATCCAAAACAGAACTCATCTTCTCACCCGAACCCCACCCTCCCCGTGACTTTCCCATGACTGTAGCCACCATCCTCTGTTTCACAAGCCCATAACCTCAACTTCTCTCATTCATTCATTCTTTCAATCGTATTTACTGAGCGCTTACTGTGTGCAGAGCACTGTATTAAGCGCTTGGGAAGTACAAGTCGGCCACATATAGAGATGGTCCCTACCCAACATTGGGCAAACAGGCTGGAAGGGGGAGACAGACAACAAAACAAAACATGTAGACAGGTGTCAAAACTGTCAGAATAAATAGAATTATAGCTATATGCACATCATTAATAAAATAGAGTAGTAAATATGTACAAGTAAATAGAGTAATAAATCTGTACAAACATATACACAGGTGCTGTGGGGAGGGGAAGGAGGTAGGGTGGGAGGGTGGGAAGGAGGAGAGGAAAAAGGGGGCTCAGTCTGGGAAGGCTTCTTGGAGGAGGTGAGCTCTCAGTAGGGCTTTGAAGGGAAGAAGAGAGCTAGTTTGGCGGATGTGCGGAGGGAGGGCATTCCAGGCCAATCAATCAATCGTATTTATCTAGAGCTTACTGTGTGCAGAGCACTAAGCGCTTGGGAAGTACAAGTTGGCAACATATAGAGACAGTCCCTACCCAACAGTGGGCTCACAGTCTAAAAGGGGGAGACAGAGAACAAAACCAAACATACTAAAAAAATAAAATAAATAGAATAGATATGTACAAGTAAAATAAATAAATAAATAACTAGTGTAATAAATATGTACAAACATATATACATATAAACAGGCCAGGGGTCGATGGTGGGACAGGCGAGAACGAGGCACAGTGAGGAGGTTAGCAAATCTCATGGTACTTGATAAGTACTGGCTGTATGTCAAGCACTGTCCTAAGCGCTGATCTTTTGCTCTACAAATATTCTTGTCCTCGATTTACATCACAGAAACATAGGGTAAGAGACAACACAAGTCATACCTGAGAAACACTCAACTGATGAAACTTAGTATAAGAGATATTTTCATCAAAGAAAACTCAAAGACATAGGCTAGTTCTAGTGTCGACTGAAATATTTGGTGCGTCAGAATAACTGTACTCGGTAACTCGCCCTCATTCGACCACATATTCAGTCCATCACCAAGTCCTGTCGGCTCCACCTTCACAACATCGCTAAAATCTGCCCTTTCCTCTCCATCCAACCTACCACATTGATCCAAGCACTTCTCCTATCCCGGCTTGATTACTACGTCAGCCTCCTTGCTGACCTCCCTGCCTCCTGTATCGGCTCACTCCAGTCCAGAACTGTCTTAAAGCATTCATGAAGTGGATCTTAGGGACCAGGATTGAGAACCCCTCCAAGAATTCAACCCATCTACTAATAATAATGACAATAATAACCATTATTACTGTGGTAGTCAAGAACACATTTCATGCCAAACATTGATTTTTGCACTGGGGTAGAATCAAAATTATAAAATATGACTTGACACCTGTCCACGCGTTTTGTTTTGTTGTCTGTCGACCCCTTCTAGACTGTGAGCCCGTTGTTGGGTAGGGACTGTCTCTATATGTTGCCAACTTGTATTTCTCAAGCGCTTAGTACAGTGCTCTGCACACAGTTAGTACTCACTAAATACAATTGAATGAATGAATCAAATAGGACGCAGTCGTCTCTTTCCCACGTCTCACGTGGCTCACGTCTAAGGGAGAGGGCGAACAGGTTTTGAATCTCTGTCTTATAACTAAGGAAGCCAAGATCAAAAGACATTAAATAACTCGCCAAAGGTTATATAGGCAGCCAAGAGAAGCAGTGTGGCCTTGTGCCTGAGAGGCAGAAGGGCCCGGGTTCTAATCCCCGGCTCCACCACCGGTCCGCTGTGTGATCTAGGGCAAGTCAATTCACCTCTCTGTGCTTCGGTTACCTCATCTGTAAAATGGGGATGAAGTCTGTGAGCCCCAGGTGGGACGGAGACTGGGTCCAACCCAACTGGCTTGCAGCCACTCCAGTGCTTAGTACAGTGCCGGACACATAGTAAGAACTTAAATATAACAAAACAAACAAGTGGCAGAACCAGGGCTACTACTCAGATCTCTCTCCCAGCCCCCGAGGTCTTTCCTGCCATCCACGCTGCTTCCCAATTCTGAATTGCTTACAAATCATCTACAACTGGAATGCCAGAGACAACATTAGCTTTTTGGAATCTGATAATGGCCACTGTAGAAATGAAATCACTCCAGAAATCCATGTGTCTTGCCACAGATCCATAGGCGAAGCAGGTTTTCCAAAATCAGATGCTCATGACCCCGTCCTTGTGGGTGTCAGAGTCTTAAAATTCAGAGAGGAATCGGGAGAGTTAGAGGATCTGGGTTCTAATCCTGACTCCACCAACTGCCTGCCAAGACCATGGGCAAATCACCTCATTGTGCCTCAGTTTCCACCTCTGACCTGGGTTCTCATCCCGGTTCTGCCACTCGTCCACTGAATGACGTTTGGCAAGTCGCTTCTGTGACTCAGTTGCCTCCTCTGTGGGCCAGGGACTGCCTTAGTATAGTGCCATAGGAAGCACTTAAATACCATTTTTTAAAAATGGGAATTCAATACTTGTTCTCCTTCCAACTTGGGAATGTGTCTGCCAACTCTGTCGGATTGTGCTTTCCCAAATGCTTAGTACAGTGCTCTGCACATAGTAAGCCCTCGATACAGTTGATGGACTGATTACACTGTGAACCCCACGTGGGACAGGGATTCGATTAACTCGTATCTAGGATTCAGGACGGTGCTTGACACAGTAAATCAATCATATTTATTGAGTGCTTACTATGTTCAGAGCGCTGTACTAAGTAAGCACTTCGAGAGTACAATATAACAGAGTTGGTAAACAGGTTCCCTTGCTCACAGCCTTATAGTCCTAGTGCTTAAAATACATTCATGATCATCATCAGAAGAAGAAATACTAGTGCATATCTGGGCTCCTAGAGTCATGTTTTAGTCTGTAGAGAGGCTGGGAGGAAGGAGAGGCTGAAATGGGCGAAGGGTAATGCACTCCCTGGCAGCAGCTGGGTCACATTAACGCTCGGTACTCATCAGGATCAGCTGGGGGGGTGGGCGTGGCCTGCCCACGGGGCACAGGGAGGGGGGAGGAGGAGGAGGGGGAGGAAGGGGGGCAGAAAAGGGGGGCAAAGAGGGAGAAAGGGAAAAGAAGGAGAAAGACAGGAAAGGGGGAAAAGGGGGGAGAGGGAGAAATAAGGGGAAAGGGAGAAAGGGGGGAAGGAAGAGGGGGAGAGGGGGGAAGAGGGTAAAGGAAGAAAGAGGGGAAAGGAAGAGGGGGAGAAGAGGGGAGAGGGGAGAAGAGGGGAAAGGGAGAGGGCAGAAGAGGGGAAAGGGAGAGGGCAGAAGAGGGGAAAGGGAGAGGGCAGAAGAGGGGAAAGGGAGAGGGCAGAAGAGGGGAAAGGGAGAGGGGAGAAGAGGGGAAAGGGAGAGGGGAGAAGAGGGGAAGGGAGAGGGGAGAAGAGGGGAAGGGAGAGGGGAGAAGAGGGGAAGGGAGAGGGAGAGAGGGGGAAGAGGAGAAGGAAGGGGGAAGAGGGGGAAAGGGGGGAAGAAGGGGGAAGAAGGGGAAAAAGGGCGAAGAGGGGGAAAGGGGGGAAAGGGGGGGAAGGGGGGAAAGGGGGGGGAAGGGGGGGAAGGGGGGGAAGGGGGGAAAGGGGGGGAAGGGGGGAAAGGGGGGAAAGGGGGGAGAGGGGAAAGGGGGGAGAGGGAAGAAGAAAAGGGGGAGGGGAAAAAGGGGGAGAGGGAGAACGAGGGGGAAAAGGGGGAAGAGGGAAAAGGGAAGAGGGTTAGAGGGAGGAAGAGGGGGAAAGGGAGGGGAAAACAAGGGGGAAGGGTGCGGGGGTGACTGACCAGGCATGGCGGCGGGTCCGGCGGGGCCCTCGGGGGTCTGTCTCGGGGGTCTGCGGGCAGCAGGACAGGAGCCAAGCGGCCCGAGCTCCCGGCCGCCCCGCCCCGCCCCGGGCCTGGCCCGGGCCCGCCCCCAGCCCCCAGCCCCACCCCTCCACCCACCAATCACCGCTCTGCCCCCGCCGACACCCGCCCCCCCCATCCACGCCACGGGCCCCCACGGGCCCCCACGGCCCCCTAGCACACAGCCCCCTAAAGACTCCTCCCCACTCCCCAGCCCCTCTCTCTCATCCCCCATCTCCCTCACCTCCCCAGCCCCTCTCTCTCATCCCCCATCTCCCCAGCCCCCTCTCTCATTCCCCATCTCCCTCACCTCCCCAGGCCCTCTCTCTCTCATCCCCCATCTCCCTCACCTCCCCAGCCCCTCTCTCTCATCCCCCATCTCCCTCACCTCCCCAGGCCCTCTCTCTCTCATCCCCCATCTCCCTCACCTCCCCAGGCCCTCTCTCTCTCATCCCCCATCTCCCTCACCTCCCCAGCCCCTCTCTCTCATCCCCCATCTCCCTCATCTCCCCAGCCCCTCTCTCTCATCCCCCATCTCCCCATCCCCAGCCCCTCACCCCCATCTCCCCCATCTCCCCACCCCCATCTCCCCCCACCCCCATCTCCCCCATCCCTGTGAGCCCACTGTTGGGTAGGGACCGTCTCTATATGTTGCCAACTTGGACTTCCCAAGCACTGTGCACTGCACAGTGCTTTGCACACAGTAAGCACTCAATAAATACGATTGAATGAATGAATCCTGCATCTCCCCCATCCCCTCTCTCCCATCCCCCATCTCTCCCATCCCCATCCCCACCATCTCCTCTCTCCCAAAATAATAATAATAGTAATAATGGCATTGGTTAAGCCCTTACTATGTGCAAAGCACTGTTCTAAGCGCTGGGGGGGATACAGGGTGATCAGGTTGTCCCACGTGGGGCTCACAGTCTTCATCCCCGTTTTACAGATGAGGCAACTGAGGGTCCGAGAAGTTAAATGACTTGTCCCAGGTCACACACCAGACATGTGGAGGAGCGGAATTCGAACCCATGACCTCTGACTCCAAAGCCTGGGCTCTTTCCACTGAGCCACACTGCTTCCCATCCCCCCATCCTCTATCCCCCATCTCCCCCTCCCATCCCCCCATCTTCGCCCCCCAAACCCCCTGCAGCACCCACCTTCACCCGGTGCCGAGCACTTAGAACAGTGCTTGGCACATAGTAAGCACTTAAATACCATAATCACGATCGTTATTATTATTATTATTATTATTACCCAACACCTCCTCCATCAACCCCTGCTATTCCTCCAGCACTTCCCGGGTGCAGATCTCCGTCTATCTGGTTGCAGGGCACTGTACTAAGCGCTGGGGAGAGGCCATTCCAACCGGGTTGGTTGACCCTGTCCCTGCCCACAGGCAGCTCCCGGTCTAAGTCCTCCCCATGCCCAGCTCTGCCCAGCCCCTGGACATATGTGCCCAGATTGGTGGGGGGCGAGGGGGAGGGTCAGCGAGGAGGAAGCTGGGACCACTCCCTTCACCTCCCCCACCGGCAGCGATGCTATTTACTGAGCGTTTTCTGCATCCACGGCACTGTACTAAGCACTCTCAGGAGAGTACAACGCTCTGCAAACAGTAAGCACTCAATAAATATGATTGAATGAGTGAAAAGACACAAACATTCCCTGCCTAGGCCTGCTCAGGCCGGGGCTGTGACTTTTACCCCTTGCCATTCACCCCCAAAGTCAATATTTGTTTCCCCGAGGGGCAGGTTGCCTGACCCCACTACCCTGCCTGGAATCCCTCCTACTGACTGCAAAAACCTTCCAGCTCAGCCGCAGGTGGTCCTGTCCTCAGTTTCCCCACAGAGATCAGGGGGCAAAGGGCGAGAAGACACTGGAGTTGAGCCAAGGCCCAATTTTCAGCTACGTCAATCGGCGGATGTACAGCATTTCTTGAGCCTGTGGGGCACTGAATTAAGTGCTTGGAAGAGTACGATACCACAGAGCTGGTGGAAAATGCTGTGGGCACTTCACACACTGTACCGGTAGTTGTGTTGGAAAAGGGGGTCTTCCGAACAGTATCGATGCCAAGCTGGTTACTGATTCCTATTAATGTCTGTCTCTCCCTCTAGACTACCAAGCTCATTGTGGCAGGGAATGTGTCTGTTCGATTGCACTCTCCCAGGCGCTTAGTACAGTGTTCGGCACACGATAAGAGCTCAATAAATATCATCGATTGCTTGGTCCTAGTGGGTTGGGTGTGGGCAGGAAATAATAATAATAATAATGATGGTATTTGTTAAGTGCTTACTATGTGCAAAGCACTGTTCTAAGCGCTGAGGAGGTTACAAGGTGATCAGGTAGCTCACAGTTTTAATCAATCGTATTTATTGAGCGCTTACTTTGTGCAGAGCACTGTACTAAGCGCTTGGGAAGTACAAGCCGGCAACATATAGAGACAGTCCCTACCCAACAGTGGGCTCACAGTCTAGAAGTTTTAATCCCCATTTTACAGATGAGGTAACTGAGGCACAGGGAAGTTAAGTGACTTGCCCAAAGTCACACAGCTGACAGTTGGCGGAGCTGGAATTTGAACCCATGACTTCTGACTCCAAAGCCTGGGCTCTTTCCACTGAGCCATGCTGCTTCTCCATATAACGGAATAAGTCCGTTATATGGTGCTCTCCCAAGAGCTTACGTAGTGCTCTGCACACAGTAAGCATTCAATAAATATGACTGACTGACTAGCAGAGAAGAGAACAAGAACTCTCTTATCCCCAACTGCTCTTCTTACTGTGGTCTGTGTCTGCTGAATTTACTCTGTTTTCCTCCCTGTGACTGAGCTCCTATTTAAATTGTGAGTTCCGGCACAATAAGCCCTCTTCCAAGTCTTTACTATAACGTTTCCACGTTCTAAACTTAATGAGTGCTTTTCAGTACTACTTGTAGTAGTAGTACCAGCGCTTAGAACAGTGCTTTGCACATAGTAAGCGCTTAACAAATGCCATTATTATTATTATTATTACCAGGGCTACTTGTACAATGCTGCAGTTCTGTGGTTTGAAGAGTCAATTTAAACATTTACGGAGGGCTCGCTGCGTGGAGGACATGGAGCTAAGCAATTGGGAGAGTAAGAAGGTTAGAAGACCTGATCCCTGCCCACTGAGAGGTAATGATCTTGCAGAGAAGCTTTTACAGGCTCTTATTTGCTGAATATAGGAGTATCTCAGTGTTTCAGGAACCATCACCTGCAGTTTACTCAGTGGTCTAGAGGAAAGAGCCCAGATCTGGGAGCCAGAGGACCTGAGTTCTAATCCCTGCTCTGCCACTTGTCTGCTGTGTGGCCTTGGGAAAGTCACTTCACTTCTCTGGCCCTCAGTTCCCTCAACTGCAAACCGGGGTTTCAATAACTGTTCTCCCTCCTACTTATCAGTGAGTCCCATGTCGGGCCTGATGATCTTATATCTACCCCAGTGCTTAGTGGGGTGCTTGGCATACAGCAATAATAATAATAATAATAATAATAGCATTTGTTAAGCGCTTACTATGTGCAAAGCACTGTTCTAAGCGCTGGGGGGATACAAGGTGATCAGGTTGTCCCACATGGGGCTCACAGTCTTAATCGCCATTTTACAGATGAGGTAACTGAGGCTCAGAGAAATTAAGTGACTTGCCCAAGTGACACAGCAGACATGTGGCGGAGCCTGGATTAGAACCCATGACCTGACTCCCAAGCCCGTGCTCTTTCCACTGAGTCAAGCTGCCTCTCTAGTAAACGCTTAAATACCAGATTTATTATCATCTCTTCACCCCCTTTATCATAATACATAAAATATACAGTAGCTCTGACTCTTTATCATCAATCTCCGACAACACAACGTACCCCTCTGTTCAGAGCAATGCGAATTATGATTATCATCAGATGAGACGCCGTCCCTTTCCCACACGCGGCCCACAGTCTAAGCGGGAGAGGTATTTAATTCCCACTTTGCAGATGAGGTCACAGGCACAGAAAAAATGAAGTGACTCACCCAAGGCCACACAGCAGGCAAGTGGCGGAGACGATCGGATTAGAAGGCAGATCTCCTGATTCCCATCCTGGGCTCTCTCCAATAGGCCACGGTGGTCCTTCTTCGAATTGTTTATTCCAGATACACAGACGTGTGTACGCACTCACACACGCTTGCACACGTAGGTCTGATGACGGTAGTGAGAAGACTCGGGCGCACTGGTGAGCTGTCCTGTTGCAACACAAATCTAGCTGCATGATGCGGCTATAAAAACACACTCTCCTCTCCCCAAGTTGCAGGGTAGATTCTGGATAATCCATTTATCCAAGAGCTTCAGGAAAGAACTCAGAGGTTGGATCTTGTCTCAGACCTTCAGAATTCCTGTCGGGGCCAAATCCATCTAGGATTGGGGAAGGGAAAGCAAGATCAAAGCTGCCCTCAGAAAAAACACAGACACACCCTTCCCCTCCCTCCTCTCACACAGTCACGGATATTTATGGAGTGCTTCCTCAGTGCAGAGCACTGTACTAAGCAGTTGGGGGAGGACAACACACCAGAGTTGGTAGAAACGTTCCCTGCCTGCAATGATGAATCATTGGCATTTATTGAGCGCTTACCTTGGGCAGAGCAATCAGTCGATGAATCAATGATATTCACTGAGTGCTTCCTGGGTGCAGAGCACTGGATTAAGCACCTAGGAGAGGACAGTACAACAGAGTCGGTAGACACAGTCCCTGCCCACAATGACTTTACAGTCTAGACAGGAGATGGACATCAACAGAAATAAATAAATGATGGATACAGACATACAGAGAAGCAGCGTGGCTCAGTCGAAAGAGGTCATGGGTTCAAATCCCGGCTCCGCCAATTGTCAGCTGTGTGACTTTGGGCAGGTCGCTTCACTTCTCTGGGCCTCAGTGACCTCATCTGTAAAATGGGGTTTAAGACTGTGAGCCCCAAGTGGGACAACCTGATCACCTTGTAACTTCCCCATGTGCTCGTATGTTGCCAACTTGTACTTCCCAAGTGCTTAGTACAGTGCTCTGCACAGTAAGCGCTCAATAAATACAATTGATTGATTGATTGATCCCCATTTTACAGATGAGGTAACTGAGGCACAGAGAAGTGAAGTGACTTGCCCAAAGTCACACAGCTGACAATTGGCGGAGCTGGGATTTGAACCCATGACCTCTGACTCCAAAGCCCGGGCTCTTTCCACTGAGCCATGCTGCTTCTCTACAGCACTAACCTGCTGGGGGACGTTGAGCAAGTCACTTCACTTCTCTGGGTCTCAGTAACCCCATCTGTAAAATGGGGATTAAGACTGTGAGCCCTATGTGGGGCAGGGAATGCGTCCAACTGGATTAGGTTACATCTACCCCAGCATTTGGGATGGTGCCTGGCATTTAGTAGATGCTTAATAAATACCCCCAAATAAATAAATAAATGATTGACTGATTAATCGTGGATGTGCTTTTACGGCTTGACCCTCAAGCTCTCGGAGACTCTTCAGTGTTTTGGTTTTGGGGGTTTTTTTTAGTGGTCTTTGTTGAACGCTCACTATGTGTCAAACACTGCTCTAAGGACTGGCGTAAGTGCAAATTAATTAGGTCGGACACAGTCCCCGTCACGGTCTAAACAGGAGGGAGAGGCAGCCTAAAAACCTGAGGTGGGGAGAGACAGATTCAAGCACGTTCTGAACCCCAACTCAGGGACTGTACCCCCAGAGATGGTAGATACCTTCTCTACCCTCAAGGAGCTTCAAGGCTAGCACTTCATATTAACAAACTGACCGTCTCCAGAAGCTGAAATCAGATCTCCCTCCGGCTTCGGCCTCTCCTCTCCGCTTCATCGTCTGCGACCGAGCACGACTGAACGAGACAATGAGGAATTGCGAACACTGAGGTGAACCTGCCAACGATCAAAGGAGAACTGGAAAAACACATTCATTTATTGAGTGGTTAAGGAGAGTGACTTTTCTGCAATTGGCGAATATTTTACCCGGTAGTTTTACATACATTACAGAAAGCACATGCAATGTAGGAGCTTAACCCAGGAAGCAAAACTTTATTTTTTTCTTCTCCTTCCTCATTTTTTAAAAACAATCCAAATACTTTTTATCAAAGACCCAGAAAAGGCTGAATGTTCGCGTTCAAAAACTACAAAATCCTTACAAAGCTGTGAGGACTGGTTGGCTACATTAACAGAAATATTAACAAGAGTTAACAGCAACATTCAATGAGGCAATTCAAAAACGTATTTTTCTCTGTAAACCAGCCGTATACACCGACAGAAACGTGAAATTTTACACTGAAACCGATGTTGTTGAATGGCCTTTTCGGTTGGAAGATCTTCAGATTGTATTGAAACGTAGATAAGATCAAAGATGACAAGGTTATGATAACTGTATTTTTGGCTACCTTAGAAATTGCCAGAAAAGGAACCCTTTTAAACTGCCCTAGCTGTTCCATTTCAAGTGTTTCAAAATACCAGAATGTTGGAAAAAAAATAACTACTCACATTAAATAGGACACTGTGTTTATATCAGTATTGGGTACAAAAAATTAAATCAAGCCAAAAAACCCCCATAATGTTCGCATCTTGGATGCCTTAGACAATCCCCCACCTCTAGACTACAAGCTTTCTGTGGTTAGGGAACACGTCTACCACCCCTGTTGAACTGTACTCTCCCAAGCGCTTACTACAGCACACTACACACCGCAAGCCCTGAATAAATACCATTAACTGACATTTGAATTTCCCATTTTTGTATTGGAAACATGGAAACTCTTTCCCAGAGCAATCCAGTTGGTTTCGGTATCTAGATTTCAAGATTTTTCAAACGCCCTGCTTGAACCACTTTTTTTTTTGCACAGTACAATAGCTTCCTCCGGGAGTTTTGAGGGAGAGCCCAAAGAATGTACAAGCCATTCGGGAATCACTCAAAATTAAATGTGGCCAGCGGGGAGTCAGAGGAGGAGTTTGCATCTGTGTACCTCATCTCTGCCTGAGTTTCCTAAATATCTGGAACCCGATGGGTCTGTGGATCGAACCGCTCAACCGCTGAGTGACTGAAGTGGGCCAGCTAACCTGGGAGTCAAAAGCCCAGGTCTCTGCTGCATTAATTTGTACTGTAGTCTCCTGAGTGCTTAATACAGTATTCTGCACACATTCGGCGCTCAGTAAATACCATCGATTGACTGACTGAATAATGAGAGATTTCCTCTACCAGCCAATTTGGTCCTTCCACGGGAGACCACCATGCGGTATTCAGTTCTTGGATGGAGAGATTGTCCAATGGAAGTCAGAGTTCTCCATAATGTGCCAAAGAGGGAAGCAAGGTCTGCTGTGTGACCTTGGGCAAGTCACTTCTCTGGGCCTCAGTTACCTCATCTAAAAAATGGGGATTAAGACTGGGCGCCCCATGTGGGACATGGCCTGGGTCCAACCTTCTATCTACCCTAGCGCTTAGCACATAGTAAGCACTTAACAAACATCATCCAGAAAAAAGAGAGAGAGAGAGAGTAAAGGGAAGGAAAGATTTTCAGATTGGTGGGTACGACCCCATCGGATTCCTGCTCTATAACGTTTTTCCAAGTGAATGGCAAATATCACTCAAGCCTCGGGCCGGGCTTGTAGGCTTCTGGTTTCTGTCTCTCAGACGTTCACAGGGTCTGGAAAGAAAGATTGGGAAAAAAAAAGTGTTATCTGAATTGAGTTACTAGAAAGGCTTAGGGCGCCCTTTCTATCCTTGCCGGCCATCTCTATAACTATAGTGCTTTGAGAACCTGTAATGGAAAGTGTAATGAGAAAGGAAAAATAGTAAATCACACTGAAGGGCAACTGAGAGAGTGCTATATATATATAGTCCTAAAATACACGGCCATAATACCCTGAAAACCACACCAAGGGAAATCAATCAATCTTATTTATTGAGCACTTAAGAGCACTGTACTAAGCACATGGGAAAGTACAATATAACAGAGTTGGCAAACACATTCCCTGCCCACAATGAGTTTACAGTCTAGAGGGGAAAGGTTTTAAGAATCCACCAGATTAATTCATTATAATTGCATGGCCATTTGAGAGAGGCAACTCAGCCTGAATTCATCAAAAAGGGGGTTTATTTCCACTAAGCCCAATAAGAGGGGGAAAAAAAATCTACTTTACTCCTTACCATCTGTTCTGAAACAACTTCTCCTCTTCTGGTATGCACAATAACTTGTCGCTGCTCCAATAAGTGAGACCACAGCCACAGAAACTATTGGAGATACGATCTGAGCTATTCTGTTGCCTGGGGCAAAGAAAATAACGTTATTTTTAGGTGCTTAACAGTCTGGGGAGTCTATTTTTTACTGTAAGGTACACACCCTCTAGCCATTCACTCTGCACTTTGTATCCACAAAGATGATTTCCTGTCCACATGTTTGGTTTTGTTGTCTGTCTCCCCCTTCTAGACTGTGAGCCTGTTGTTGGGTAGGGACCCTCTCTACATGTTGCCAACTTGTACTTCCCAAGCGCTTAGTACAGTGCTCTGCACACAGTAAGCGTTCAATAAATACGATTGAATGAATGAATGAATGAATGAAGGATTTTGGAAAAATAAGAGTATCAGCAACATCAGGGCCCAAGTCCAGTTTTTGTCTCCAACATTCAATCAATGGTATTTACTGGACGCTTACTGGGTGCAGAGCACTGCATAAAGAACTTGGGAGAGTATGAAATGAACCAGTTGGTCAATATGTTCCCTGCCCACAACAAGTTTACAGTCTGGGGGTCGGGGGGGGAGCAAGACATTAATAGAGAGAGAAAAAGGTGGAGAGAGGGGGTGGGGAAGAGAGGGAAAGGAAGGAAGAAAGGAGGGAGGGAGGAAAAAGAAAAAAAGGAACAGAGAAATCCACCAGAAGCAACAGGATGCCTGGAGATAATAACCCATCACAAGCCTAATCTCCAAAAGTCTATCTGCCACTTCCCAAGCCTTCTGATGAAATAAGAATTATGGCATTTAATACGCACTTCCTATGTGTCAATGCACTGTGCTAAGTGCTGGGGAAGATATAGATAATCATATTGGATACTGTCCCACAAGGGGCTCAAAACTGGTGGGGAGAGCAGATATCTAATCCCCATTTTAGAGGTGAAGTGATGCTCAGAATGGTTAAGTGACTTGTCCAAGGTCACACAAGAGACACAGAGTTGGGATCAGAAGTCACATCTTCAGACCCCCAGTTCCCTGCTCTTTCCACTAGGTCACCCTGCTTCCCTAATCTTTTTCCCTCCAACAGGCTCAATTTTTCTTTCTAATGACCCATATGACTTCATCCTCAGAAACCTGGTCACAAAAAACAGTCCAGGGAACAATTTTCCTAGTCATGGGACTGAGGGTATTCTATTTCTATCACTGAGCTGGGAACTGTCAGCATGAATATTTGTTAGGAAACACTGCTTCACTACCATCGGCTTTCATGGAACTTGGAGAGAGGACAATGGCAAAGTTTTGACCCCTCTATCTGGTACTCAGAATATAATAGTAGGGAGAGCATTAACACTCACAAAGGTAATTTCCCTTTAGAAAAAGACTGAGATTTTCTCCATTATTTTAAAAGGTGAATGTGCCAAATAATGTGTAACCACATTTTTTTATTTACCGTGGGTGGTTCCGTAATTTGAATATCCACCTCCACCTGAAGGGAAGGAAAAAATGCGTTAAGGAAAATAAATGTTTTCAGCCAATGGATTACACCCAAGCCCCACTCACCCCCACCCTACCTTTTGGCTGATGACAACACACCCCAAACAAAACAGCACAGAGAGCACACAATTTTCTAGGCCTGAGAAAAGGGAGTTGGGTTTTTCAGATGGTAGACCTCCCTTTTTCACCTTTCCAAAATTGCGTGCTTACCGTAAGAGTTCCCATAGGGGTTGTTGGGATTATATCCTCCTCCTCCTCCTCCTCCTCCTCCTCCTGCAGGGTGGAAGATTGTCACATTGAACTGAGGCTAGTTTCCAGGAATCCGGGGAGCTATAGCAATAAGTTTGCTTCTACACAACAGCGAGATGTGCAAAGTTAAGCTGCCATCTGGGGCTTGTGAAAGTCACTAGCAGAACAGCCTGAGTTTTGTTAGGGTTCATGAAGAGAGAGAGAGAGAAAAAAAGACCCCTATCAATCATTCAGTCCCATAGCTCCTGCTTACATTCATTCAATCATTCAATTGTATTTACTGAGTGCTTACTGTGTGCAGAGCACTGTACTAAGCGCTTGGGAAGCACAGATCGGCAAATGCCTTAAGAAGGAAGTCACGCTGGAGTCTCTATCATTTTCTCTGAGGTTATAGGAATATCTGCTAAGTGCCAAACAGACAGACTGAAAATCATCAAACTATATGCAAATACATGAAAAAGGTAAAATTGAGTTTTATGCCATTGAAGTCTTAATAAAAGGACCTAGTTATGACTGCTCTGATGAGAGGTCAAGAGAAAACATATTTATTCTATTTATTTTATTTTGTTAATATGTTTTGTTTTGTTCTCTGTCTCCCCCTTCTAGACTGTGAGCCCACTGTTGGGTAGGGACCGTCTCTATATGTTGCCAACTTGTACTTCCCAAGCGCTTAGTACAGTGCTCTGCACACAGAAAGCGCTCAATAAATACGATTGATTGAATGAATGAATGAATGAAAAAATAGAAGCAAATTTGTGCCTGGGAAAGATGAATGAAGGAGAGTGATTTGAAAAGCAGCGTGGCTCAGTGGAAAGAGCCCGGGCTTTGGATTCAGAGGTCATTGGTTCAAATCCCGGCTCCGCCCATTGTCAGCTGTGTGACTTTGGGCAAGTCACTTCACTTCTCTGTGCCTCAGGTACCTCATCTGGAAAATGGGGATGAAGATTGTGAGCCCCCCGGGGGACAACCTGATCATCTTGTAACCCCCCAGTGCTTAGAACAGTGCTTTGCACATAGTAAGCACGTAATAAATGCCATCATTATTATTATTATTATTATTAAAAGATATTAGGCCATTCTACAAGAGGGGGGAAATATAGTTCTGGAGAGAAGGTTTTTCAGTCAATTAATCCATAAAGTTTATTGATCTTCAACAGAGACCCATACACTATATTCAGCATTTGGGAATAAAGCACAGAACGGCAACCCAAAAGACTAAGATTCTACCTCTACAGGTAGTGTGGCCTTGTGGAAAGAGCCCAGGCCTGGGAGAGGAGCTGGGTTCTAATCCTGGCTCCACCACTTGCCTGCTGTGCAAACTAGGGCAAGTCACTTCACTTCTCTGTGCCTCAGTTCCTTCTTCTGTGAAATAATAATAACTGGGGTATTTGTTAAGCGCTTACGATGTGCCAGGCACTAGTCTAACCACTGGTGTAGACACAAGATAATGGGGTTGGACACATTCTCTGTCCCACATAGAGTTCACAGTCTTAATCCCCATTTTTCAGATGGGGTCACTGAGGCCCCAAGAAATGAAATGACTTGCCCAGGTCACACAGCACACAAGTGGCTGAGCCAGGATTAAAATCCAGGTCCTTCTGGCTCCCAGGGCCCGTGCTGTGTCCACTAAGTCTTGCTGCTATAACAGAGTCAACAGACACAATCCCTGAGTTTTTCCATAGTTCTTGCCCTGCGGACTCTAACCCCTCCATCTGAATAAAAGGAAACAAGTCCTAACTCTAGATGAACAAATATCTCCAGGCAAAGTCGCTCCCACGGCTGTAGTCAGCCAAGTTGCCAAGCTGCGTGTGGTCACAACCGAGACTATGCAAAAAAACACACACACAGGGTGGTTTTTTGTCACCAGTGAGTTTGCCACAGCACGGTCAATAAGCATGCGCTACAGACTCGATATCAATGTGTTCAAGTCCGGCCACAAATTCCCTTCTTCTCCGCCTTTCTGGGACATGCATTTGCTATAAGTGTTGCCAAAAATATTGGAACTAAATCCCTCTCCTCTGTAGAAAACAACAACATCATCACCATCAGTGGTATTTACTGAGCACTTCCTGGGCGCACAGCACTGTACTGAGCGCTTGGGAGAGAACAATATGACAGAGTTGGTAGACCCGTTCCCTGCCTGCTTCGAGCTTACAGTCCAGAGGGACACACACTCTTATACAATTTCCCAAATGACTTGCCAGTTGTCAACTGTAGCAGAGATCCTTGGTTGCCCATTGTTCAATCCCTCGCAAATGGGTTTGCAAGATTTTTCATTTGCCAAAGGGAATTTATTAAGATGCTTCTCCCATCTCAGACCATTTAGATTTTATTTTAGGGTGTCTCTGTTGCAATCTATCATATTTATGGAGCGCTGACTGTGTGTACTAACCGGTTGGGAGAGTACGAAATAACAGAGTCGATAGACATGTCCCCTGCCCACAACAAGCTAGTCTAGAGGGGGGAGACTGGCATTAATAGAAATGAATAAATGACTAATGTGGACATAAGTGCCGTGGGACTGAAGGAGGGATGGATAAAGAGAGCATATCCAAATGCAAGAGTGATGCAGGAGAGAGTGGGAGAAGAGGAAATAAGGGCTCAGTCAGGGAAGGCCTCTTGGAGATGTGCCCAGAGGAATTCAGATGCTCCTTTGGGTGATGGAAAGGACATTATCATTATTATTATTACTAATACCAATAATACTGTGTGTAAAGCACTGTTCTAAGGGCTGGGGAATACACAAGTGTTCATCAGGTTGGACACAGGCCCCGACCCAAATGAGCCTCACAAACTGAGTAAGAGGAGGACTATTCAGTTTCCTGGGAGAAGCATTTACTAAGCGCTTGCTATGTGCAGATCAATGTACTAAGCACTTGGGAGAGTCCAACATAATAATGATGGTATTTGTTAAGTGTTTAATATGTGCCAAGCACTGTTCTAAATGAACTCACAATCTAGAGGCCCCTATCCTAAACTGAGGACAAAGGATCAGGCCTGAAAGAACTAGAAACCACCATCATTTGAAAAACGAATCCGGATACTAAGTCTATAGTTGCAGCCTTAATTCCAAATAGTGTCACCCTAGCTTGGGTCTTTTATACTGTTGCTTGTGGCTTACACCCTACTCGCTCACCTGGAACTGGATTGGCCACTTTGGGGATTATCTGGGGCAGATTTTATTTGGGACAATTCATCAGCTTCAAGCCGGCCCTCTCCCTGAAGCTCCCAAGGTGACAACGCCTGCAGTTCTGCCCCAAATCCTCCTTTCAACTCCATTGATTTGGGACTTCTGGCCCTAACCCTCACTCTCTCCTACCTCTAGACCAGAACCTTGCAACTGCCTTTTCTACCAGAAGGAGAAAAATCTTCCGAAAGGCCCCTTGCAGCCAACCCGAGACTGCATGCCGGTCTCATAGACGCTTCTCCCCTTCTCTTCTGCGTCACCCTGACTTGCTCCCTTTCTTCAGCCCCACAGAGCTTATGTCCAATCTCTGTCCTTTATTTATTTCTATTAATGTCTGTCTCCCCCTCTAGACTGTACGCTCACTGTGGGAATGGAATGTGTTTATTGTTTTATTATCCTCTCCCAAGTGCTCAGTACAGTGCTCTGCACAGAGTAAGTGCTCAATAAATACGATTAAACGAATGCAAGCGGAAAAAATGGGTACTGAAAGTTGGGGAGGCAGGAGGAACAGCCCACGGTGGATGGGAAGGAACTTAGTACAGGGTTTTGCACACAGGAAGCGCTCAATATGACTGAATGAATGAATAAATCAACCTAGACTTGGGAACATATTGGGCTCCCTTCTCCCCAAAATCCACTCATCTTGGCTCCTGAACCATTTATGCAGTTTTGGGGGTCCACGAGGTAGGAAGCCTACCCCTCTACCGTTCGGGTTCGTTCCTTGGAAAGGACCGCCAGAAGCGATAGAGTCCCGCCCCCGTTGAGCCTGTTGACGAACCAATGAGGTAGGAGGGAGAGGTTGAGCATCACTAGGAGCCCGTTGTTGGATAGGGACTGTCTCTATATGTTGCCAACTTGTACTTCCCAAGTGCTTAGTATAGTGCTCTGCACACAGTAAGTGCTCAATAAATATGACTGAATGAATAAAATCCTACCTCCGGGCGGCCTGGGTCTGGGCTTGGGTGGGTACCGCCCATCGTTCAGGTCGGAATCCTCGAAGCCTCCTGAGGAAAGAAAGCAAAATGCAGGTCAGCAAGGCTGGATGGCTTTGTGAATCCATCCGTGGTCTGCTGTGTGACCCTGGGCGTGTCACTTCACTTCTCTGGGCCTCAGTTCCCTCATCCATAAAATGGGGGTTAAGACTGTGAGCCCCACGTCGGGGCAGGTACTTTGTCCACCCTAATTTGCTTGTATCCACCCCAGCACTTAGAACAGTAAGTGCTTAACAAATATCACAGTCATTATTACTATTACTGTTATTATTATTACTATGGTATTTCTTAAGCGCTTATTAGGGGCCAGGCACTGTACTAAGCACAGGGGTAGAGATGAGCTATTTGGGTTGGACACAGTCCCTGTTCCACATGGGGCTCAGAGTCTTCATCCCCATTTTGCAGATGCGGGAACTGGGGTCCAGAGGAGTGAAGTGACTTCAAGGTCAACCCCAGGCATCTCATTCCTTTTTGTGAGAAGACGGGATCTAGATGATCCCATCATCTAGAAATCTGAACAACCTTCTCCCGGTCTCTGATTTGCTTGCATCCACCCCAGCGCTTAGTACAGTGCCTGGCATACACTGAATGAATACTACCGGTGTTAATTATTATTATTATTACCCTGTGGGAGGCCCGTTCATAAGGTCTGATGTGGAAACTTCTCTTTCACTTGAGAAGGCTTATTATTCTCGTTGAGAAGGCTGGCAACCAACTTTTCTCTATTCCACCCTATTGGTTGCCACTCCCATAAAAAATGCCACATCCAGGGCGGAGTGTGGCTGGTCTGTTACTCATGGCTTTCTGATCCATTGTAGGAGAGATGCAGGGTGTGTCTTTTTTATTTATTTTTTATGGCATCTGTTATGCGCTTACTATATGCCCGGCACCGTACTAGGCGCTTAGGTAGATACAACCTAACCAGGTTGGGCACAGTCTCTGACACACATGGGGCTTACAGTCTTAATCCCCACTGCAGTGGTGAGGGAACTGAGGCCCAGAGAAGTGAAGTGACTTGCCCAAGGTCACACAGCGGACAAGCGGCAGAGCTAGGATTAGAACCCAGGTCCTTCTGTCTCCCACTTGCTCATACTGCTTCTTACTGGAAAAAAGCAAGATAGACTGGAAGCTCACTGTTGTCAGGGAAGGTGACTGTGTGGTTTAGTGGATAAAGCATGGGTCTGGGGGTCAGGAGGACCTGGGTTCTAATCCTGGCTCTGCCACATGTTTGCTGTGTGACCTCGGCAAGTCACATAACCTCTCTGGGCCTCATCTGTAAAATGGGGATTTAGAGTGTGGTCCCCAAAGGGGTCAGGGACTGTGCCCTACCTGATTAGCTTTTATCTACCTCAGTGTTTATGCCTGGCACAAAGTAAGCACTTAACAAGTACTATTATTATTATTACTGCTATTAATAAGCATTTTCACAACCACCTCTATTTTACCTGCAGGATTTGTGGTGGGCATGAGAGGCGCAGATAGTGTTATCCTCATTGGACAAATATCGCATTGGCCTCTCTAGAGAGCTTCGTACACATGCTCTGCATTCACTAAGTGCTCAATAAACAGAGAAGCAGAGTGGTCTTGTGGATTGAACTCAGACCCAAAAATTAGAAGGAACTGAGTTCTAATCCCAGCTCTGCCATTTATCTGCTGTATGACTTTGGCCAAATCACTTCACTTCTCAGGGCTTCACTTCCCTCGTCTGTAAAATGGGGACCCAAATCACTTCACTTCTCAGGGCTTCACTTCCCTCATCGGTAAAATGGGGACTAAGCCTGTGAGCCCCATGTGGGACACGTACTGCTTAGCTTGTCTCTACCCCAGCATTTAGTACAGTGCCTGGTACAGAGCAATTTAAATTAAAAAAAAATTAATAGATAAAGTATCACTGATTGATGGATTGAGGAGGAAAATGAAGTACAGAAAGGTTCAGTGATCTGCCCAAGATCCCTCAGCAGGCTGGTGGTAGAGCAGGAGGTAGAAACCAGTTCTCCTTACGCTCCCAGACCTGTGCTCTTTCCTGAAACCCCAAACTGGAAGACCTGGAATTCTTACTCACCGGCATTGCTGGGATGTCCAGGCTGTGGGCGCCAGGGAGGCTGGGGTCTTGGGTGGTCTTCTGGAGGAAAACAAATATTCTCAGAAAACGAAGCAGGGAGAAAACCTCGAATAGTCAGCCTAAGAAGCAACGACTCTGAGGTGAGACATCGGCATTCAGGTTGTTTCTCTCTGACTGAATAAACTCCCCACTGCCCACTTCAAAATCCATACCGACTTAAACCGATGCCTTCCCAAACCTTGGGTAAAAGGCACTTTTCTTGCTCCTGCTAGGTGGAGGGAGGCCAGATTTCATTGCAGGGATTTAATGGCCTACGGACAGAAGTCATCAGGGTGAAAGGATTCCACAGCTACTTTGTGAAATCACATGGTGGCTCAAGAAGGATATCTAAGAAGCAGTGGCCTGAATACTTCAGTTCTTGACCTTGAGTCAGGGCAGAAGTGACAATGACAAAGTCTACCCTCCCGCTATTTATGGGCTCACTAAATGCACTCTGCCTATTGTAAGGAAAGTTCTCCGTTTATCATTTCAATCCCAAGCCTTAGAACGCACGGATAGCCTGACCAGCCAGCTAAAAAACTTTGGCTTTTTCACCTATTCTCTATCAGCAGAGAAGCAGCGTGGCTCAGTGGAAAGAGCACAGGCTTTGGAGTCAGAGGTCATGGTCATGATCACCTTGTATCCCCCCCAGCGCTTAGAACAGTGCTCTGCACATAGTAAGCGCTTAACAAATGCCATCATTATTATTATTATTCGGCTGACAGAGGGGAAAATGAGAAGTAGCTAGCTCTGCACACAGTAAGTGCTTAATAAATACCAATTTTTTTTAAAGCCCATAGTTTCCCTCTAATTACCAGCTCTCATTTATTAAAGATGGGTAGCTGGGATTAATCTATGCCTCCTGCATGTTCTTCTCATCTAATTTTGTCCAAATTTGGGGCAGAAAATAAGTTCATCTGAGGGAAGGGAGAAGAGATGACGCTGATATCCAGAATTTTGAGGAGTGCTTTCTGACTTTCACACGATCCCACAACCACACTGAATTACCAAGACAGTTTTGGGGATGAGTTAGCACAGTTGTCAAAGATCTTTCCTACTGTTACAGCTATTTGGGTTTTGAAAGAACATCACAAGTGACTTCTCCACTTATCTAGAAGTCTGAAGGCCAAATTTTAATACAGGCAGCAAGTTGGTGACTAATTTCCCATAAAAGCTAACCCTAATTTGAGACGATCTATGTTAACATTTTCTTCCAATCCCCAGAGTCACCGAGAGTTGGCTGAAAGTGCAATCTAGACTTTGGAAATCCAAGGTCTAAAGAAACTTTTGCTCAGCATTTACCTCCGCCAACTCCATCGTCTAAATTAAAACCATTTCCTTAAAGAAATCAGAGTGTAATTTAGTAGTGTTTTTGCAGGTTCCTTTAAAAGGAAGAATACTAGTTTTTGTGAAGGACTGATTAATCAGCGAACCTATGGAGAAAAAATAACCTACACTGCCTTGACTTCTCTGTTCTTTCACTACTTGATAGGAGAAGAGGTTGACAATGCCTCTTTCCAATGCAGAATAATTGGAGTATTTGTTAATTCTGACTATGAACCAAGAACTGTATTAGGTGCCGAAGTTTCTATAGGATAGTCACATTGGACAGAGTTCCAGTCCCAAATGGGGCTCACGGTCAAATCAATAGTATTCACTGAGTGCTTACTATGTGCAGAGCACTGTATTATGGGCTTGGGAGGGTACAGCACAATAGAATTAGCAGACACGTTCCCTGCCCGTAATGAGCTTACAGTCTGGAGGGGGAGACAGACATTCATAAAAATAGAGGAGGAAGAAATCAGTCAGATCTGGGAATAAATTCTAAGACCTTAACACTCAGGGCTGGACGTCTGGGCTCCTTTCAAGTCAAGGCATGAAATCAATGGTATTTATTGAATGCTTACTGTGCGCAGAACCCTGAACTAAGCACTTTATCCAAGACTTTGCTGCGGTACCTCTTAGTTGGCCGGTTAAGTTCACCTTCCCCTGAGAATCAAATGAGACTTGGCTTTTTTCCTGGGCAAAATTTAGCTACACATACATACTTGATTATCAATCAGTTGATCAATCAATCATATTTACTGAGCACATACTGTGCACAGAGCACTGTAATAATAATAATAATGATGGCATTTGTTAAGCGCTTACTATGTGCAAAGCACTGTTCTAAGCGCTGACTACTAAGCTCTTGGGAGAGAACAATATAACAGAGATGGTAGGTTCCCTGCCCGCAATAAGCATGGAATCTAGAGGAGGTGACAGACCTTAGTAGAAATAAATGAATTAAGGATATGGATGGAAGTGCTGTGGGGCTGAGAGAAAGGTGAATAAAGGAAGCAGATCAGGGTGACAGAAGAGGAAAGGAGGGCTTGGTCAGGGAAGGCGTCTTGGAGGAGACAAGCCTTCAGTAAGGCTCTGAAGCCAGGGAGAGTCACTGTCTGTTGGCTATGAGGAGGGAGGGCATTCCAGGCCAGAGGCAGGACGTGGGCGAGAGGTCATTGGCAAGTTAGACAAGATTGAAGAACTGTGAGTAGGTTGGAATTAAAGAAGAGAAGTGCATGGGCTGGGTTGCAGCAGGAGAGCAAATAGGCCACTCACCAGGCACTGGCCTCTTGGTAACTGGATAGGGTTTCTGAGTAACATCGTCTATGATATGGAGAAAGAGAGTAGAACATTACAATGGGTCAAACTGTTCAAAGAAGGAACTCTGAAATCTTGTAACTCATGGTGAAAGATAAATGGAACATCCAGGATTAGCATATGTGCCATTTTGGCTACAAGAAAGGGAAGAACATCATCCCCACATGAGTTTACTGACTGGCATTTTCTGGGCATTTTCTCTGCTGCAGGCTGGTCATGACAGACAAAAACCTACCTGTGGCATTTCATTTTCCCACATGGCAAGAAGCAGTGTGGCCAAGTGGAAAGACCACGGGCCTGGGAGACAGAAGACCTGGGTTCTAATCCCAGTTCTGCCACTTAATAATAATAATAATAATAATGGCATTTATTAAGCGCTTACTATGTGCAAAACACTGTTCTAACCAGTGGGGAGGTTACAAGGTGATCAGGTTGTGCCACGGGGGGCTCATAATCTTAATCCCCATTTTACAGATGAGGTAACTGAGGCACAGAGAAGTGAAGTAACTTCCCCAAAGTCACACAGCTGACAATTGGCGGAGCCGGGATTCAAACCCATGAACTCAGACTCCAAAGCCTGTGTTCTTTCCACTGAGCCACGTGCTTCCACTTGCCTGCTGCGTGACTTTGGGCAAGTCACTTCATTTCTCTGTGTGTCAGTTCCCACGTGAGTAAAATGGGGATTCAAACTGTGAGCCCCACATGGGGCAGGAACTGTACCCAACTTTATTATTTTGGATCCACCCCAGTGCTTAGTTCAGTGCCTGACATAGCAATCACTTAACAAGTACAATAAAATAAATCACTGCCTCCTATGGAGAGCAAACTTCTTTATTAGAAAGAATATCTTGTAGAGGAGAATCACTCACCGGAAGGGTCAAGAGCGTCGGCCAAATCAAAGTCCCGCTGGCCTATAGGAAAGATGGAACAACTGTGAGATTCCACACATTAGAAATCATTTTTAACTCCTTTTTTAATTCCTTTAGCGACTCTATTACCAGATGTGTGTTGCCTCATTACTACTATCTCTGAGGGAAAAGGCCCAGAAATAAAGTCCAATTTGATCCCTCCTCCACACACGTTGGCCTACGGGAAAATCCAACAGTCCAGAGTTACATTTTCAAGGGCCTGAGAGTCAGAAGGACCTGGGTTCTCATCCTGGCTCCGCCACTTGTCTGCTGTGTGACCTTGGGGAAGTCGCTTCACTTCTCTGAGCCTCAGTTCCCTCATCGGGAAAATGGGGGTTGATCGTGAGCCCCATGTGGGACAGGGACTGTTTCCACCTAATTAGCTTTTATCCACCCCAGCGTTTCGTAGTGTGCCTGGCACAGAGTAAGCTCTTAATAAACACCATTAAAAACAAACCACAAAATTGGGAGGAATAAGAGTGGCCTACTGATTTAGAAAGAGCAGGGGTGGTAAAATGGAATTAGCAAGGCCAGGCCACCTCTGGGACGGGCACTTCATAGCCCTGGCACCTCTAGAATGGACAGTTCATAACCCTGGCAGCTCTGGAATTGGCAGTTTAAAGCCCTGCTATCTCCGGGTTTGGCAATTCAAAACCCTGGTATGTCAGGGTTTGGCCATTCAATTGTGAAGTGAGTGATAAAGTCTGCATGTTAGATCTGTAATTATCTTAGATGCTGGGCTCCAACAGTGGCTAGGATTGTTCTAGTGGCCTGCTTCTTCAGCCCCATGTGGGGCAGCGACTGTGTCCAAACTGATTATTTTGTACCTACTCCGGTGCTTAGGGGAGTGCTTTGCACATACATTAAACAAACAATTTTATCTGTTAAAAGTTTACTTTGTGTAAAGCATTGTTGTAAGCCCTGAGGTAGATACAATAGAAATCCAATCAGATACAGTCCCTGTACCACAATCTAATGGGGAGGGAGAACAGGTGTTTCATCCCTGTTTTACAGATAAGGAAACTGAGGCACCGAGAAATCAAGGGACTGGCCCAAGGTCAGGCAGTGGCAGAAATGCCTGGCCTAATGGACAGCACATGATCCTGGGACTTGGAAGGATCTGGGTTTGAATTCCAACTCCTCCACTTTTCTGCTGTGGTCACCTTGGGCAAATCACTCCACTGGGCCTCAGTTCCCTCATTTGTTAAATAGGGATTAAGACTTTGAGCCCTATGTGGGGCAGGGACTGTGTCCAACCCGATTATCTTATGTCTACCTCAGTGCTCAGTACAGTACCCAGAACGCAATAAGCCCTTAACAAATCCGATTTTTAAAAAAAGGGCCAGGATTCGAATCCAGGATGATTAATTCCCAGTCCTGTGTTCTTTCCCACTTAGACTCTGCCCTGACTCCTGAAAAGACGATGATCTGGAGTCCTCTCAGCAGAAGTAAGGCCGGACCTGTGACTCAGTACTTCAGGTCATGTGAACAGAGTTCCCGGCCCTCAAGCCCAAGAGTTAAGAAATGATCCTTTGGCGTGTGAAGTGGAAGAACTGGATTGTGAATCTGATTTGCTGTTGACAGATGCCAGGGCTGAAGGATGATGATTCCTTCAGCCCAGACAGGGGCCTAAGGTAGGCTATCTGGGCAGCAGCAAGGCCTAAAGTCAACTCAGTGTTGGCTGAGAGGGCACAATTTTTTTCTTTTTTTTTTTGGTATTTGTTAAGCACTTACTTCATTCCAGGCACTGTACTAAGCACTGAGGTAGATACACAAAGCACTTGCAATCTGCAGGAGAAGCTAACTGCTGTCATCATCATCTTCATCTCCTTGCCCTCCACAAAATAGCAGATTCTTTCTCGTTGTGGGCAGGGAATGTGTCTGTTAAATAGTTGCATTGTACTCTCCCAAGCGCTTAGTACAGTGCTCTGCACAGAGTAAGCACTCCATAAATATTTTTGACTGATTGATTTGGAAACAACTCAGCACACTACTGCCACCAACATCATCATCATCAGTATATACTGTCCCTGAATAAGGGAAGACCACAGTGCTCAGAGCTTATAGAATATATTGAAGCGTATAAATTGTTCCTGACTGCTGTAGTAATATCTGTCTCCCCCTTTAGACTGTAAGCTCGTTGTGGGTCTGGAATGTGTCTGATATACGGTTATATTGTACTCTCCCAAGCCCTAAGTACAGTGCTCTGCACATAGTGAGAGCTCAATAAATGCAAATGACTAACTAGGACCTTAAACTTAAATGACAAAGACACGCATATATAAACTGTCAAATATATGCTAGTTTAAATAGACTGTGAGCCCTTCTGGACTGTGAGCCTGTTGTTGGGTAGGGACCGTTTCTATATGTTGCCAACTTGTACTTCCCAAGTGCTTAGTACAGTGCTCTGCCCACAGTAAGCGCTCAATAAATACGATTGAATGAGTGAATGAATGAATAGAATAACTAATTATGGTATTTGTCAAGCTTACTATGTGTGGAGCCCTGTTTTAAGCGCTGGGGTAGATGCAAGACGGACCCTGTTCAACATGAGGCACACAGTCTAAGTAGAAAGGAGAGAGGTATTGAATCCTCATTTTACAGATGAAGAAACTGAGGCAGAGAAAAGTTAAGTGACTTGCCCAGGGTCACACAAAAGGCAAGTGGTGGAACCAGAATTAGAATGCAGGTCTTCTGACTCCCGGGCTTGGGTTCTTTCCACTAGGCCATGTCGCTACTGTGACTACATTCTCCAAGGTAGTAGTATTGCTATTTATTGAGCTCCCACTGGCTGCAATGCACTGTATTACTTGGTATAGTATGATAGAAAGAGACCTGTTAACTGACATTTTGGGTGTGCGTGGGGAGTGGGCGGAACAGACCCAAAAATATTTAAAATAAAGGAATCAATCAGAATAAATAATTGAAACTACAGCGGACTCTACATAATAATAATAATAATGGCATTTATTAAGCGCTTACTATGTGCAAAGCACTGTTTTAAGCGTGGGGGCGGGGATACAAGGTGATCAGGTTGTCCCATGTGGGGCTCACAGTCTTAGTCCCCATTTTACAGATGAGGTAACTGAGGCACAGAGAAGTTAAGTGACTTGCCCAAAGTCACACAGCTGACAAGTGGCAGAGCCGGGATTTGAACCGACGACCTCTGACTCCAAAGCCCGGGCTCTTTCCACTGAGCCACGCTACATATGTACAGGAAGAATTTGTTAATGCCATTTATTATGTGTTAACTCTGTGCCAGGCACTATACTAAGCTCTGGGTTAGATCCAAGCTAATCAGGTTGGACACAGTCCCTGCCCCACATGGGGCTCAATCTTAACCCCCATTTTACAGATAAGGTAACTGAGGCACAAAGAAGCCGAGTGACTTGCCCAAGGTCACACAGCGGACGAGTGGTTGGACTCAGGTCCTTCTGATTCCCACGCCCTTGTTCTGCCCACTAGGCCACCGAGTGAATGCTTGGTTTAAACAACTTGGGAGGTTGAAAATGAATCCAAATGGGCTGTGGGAGGAGTGAGATTTCTTAGTAAAAGACCATAAACACAGGGAGAAGGTTCTAGGCCTGGGGGAAAATAGTGAGAGTGAGGAATGTTGATCTTCAGTGAGATACGATATTTCTGTTACTGCCAAAATCTGTCAGTCTCCCACAGGACTTGCTGGGCTTCCTGATTCAGTTCTTGACATCTGTGTTGAGGCGGTGTGAGCACATCTTTGGAGATGTCAATTTGACATCTGACAATGTGACACCCCCTTAGAGAAGGGGGTGGCTAGCTGTCTGGAGAGGAGTTGATGAGCTCCCCGAGACAGCAGGTATAAAGTGAGGAGACAGAGGGCCAACGGCTAATCGTATTTATTTCAATCGTATTTACTGAGTGCTTACTATGTGCAGAGTACTGTACGAAGCGCTTGGGAGAGAACGATAGAATTAGGAGGCACGTTCCCTGCCCACAATGAACTGACAGTCAGTTAGCAGGGAGGAAGAAAAACAGTGTGGCCTAGTGGATAGAGGCTGGGAGTCAGAGGACCCGGCTCTGCCTCTTGTCTGCTCTGTGAGTTTGGGCAAGTTATTTCACTTCTCCGAGCCCCAGTTGCCTGATTTGTAAAACGGGGATTCATTCCTCTTCCCTGCTTAAGACTTTGAAGCCCTTGTGGGACAGAGACTGTGTCCAACCTGATTACCTTGTGTCAACCCCAGGGTTTAGAACAGCGCTTGACACATAGTAAGCGCTGAACAAATACCATTTAAAAAAAGCCCAGTCGGACTAAATGGCTTGTGAAACTTAGGGGTAGAAGGCTCTAAAAAGATACATTCCAACCTCGTGCGGTGAATTTCACTCTCAGTTTGGGATAGGGGGAGGGAGGGAAAGGGAAGAAAGGAAGGGGAAAACTATCTGGATTCAGTGGCCTTTCCTGGCTCACTAGTCCTTTCTTAATAGCCGGGGTAAATTGATCAATCAATAGTATTTGCTGAGTGCTTACTCTGAGTGGAGCACTGCACCAAGTGTTTGGAAGTACACAACATTCATTAATTCAATCGTATTTATTGAGTGCTTACTGTGTGCAGAGCACTGTACTAAGCACAACAGAGTTAGTAGACACGATTCCTGACCATAAGGAGCTTACAGTCTGGAAAGTCATGTGCTTTCAACTCCTTCAACTTGCTTGCATCACAGGATGGCGTGCATAACAAGGGAAGGACTCACAAAGGCAATGACAAAACTGTCATATAATCTCTTAATATAATGCACCTGACATCTAGAAAGAGCCCATTCATTTCATGATCAAAGGCAATTTTAGGATGAGTTAGAGCTTTCCTCTAGACTTTTAGCTCGCTGTGGGCAAGGAACCTGTCTACCGACTCTGTTCTGTTGTTATATTGTGCTCTCCCAAGCGCTTAATACAGTGCTCTGTACACAGTAAGCGCTCAATAAAAACCACTGACTGATTTTGTTGTGAAAATGGGACTCTTCCCAGCTATTTCAGAAAGGCAAGCACCTTTGTTGCTAAGAAACATTGTAAGTCTATCAGAATGGAAAAACATTGTGGCCTAGTAGAAAGAGGACAGGACAGGGAGTCAGGAGACCTGGGTTCTAATCCTGGCTCTGCCGCTGGCCTGCTAGGAAACCTTGGACAAGTCACTTTACTTCTCAGTGCCTCAGCTTTCTCATCTGCAAAATGCAGATTAATTACCTTTCCTCCCTACCCCTTAGGCAGCGAACCCCAGGTGGGACAGGGACTGTGTCTGATCTGATTGTATTGTAGCTACCCTACCCTAAGTATGAAGTACTTAAATATTATTATTATTATTCTTGTTATTGGAATGGAATGCCTCAAAGAGGTAAAGGTCAGCAATGATTCCTGAAATGGCTAACCAAGATGATCATCAGTGGTATTTATTGAGCGCTTACTGTGTGCACAGCCTTGTACTAAGCGCTTGGGAGAGTACAACAGAGTTGACAGACACATCCTCTGCCCACAGCAAGTTTACAGTCTAGAGGGGGAGACAGACATTAATATAAATAATTGTTAATTATTTAACAGACTGAGCCCCCTCCTCTCAGACAAAGCCCCTTCCTTCCTCTCCCCCTCCCCCTGCCTTGCCTCCTTCCCCTCCCCACAGCACCTGTATATATGTTTGTACACATTTATTACTCATTTATTTTACTTGTACGTATTTACTATTCTATTTATTTTATTTTTTTAATATGTTTTGTTTTGTTGTCTGTCTCCCCCTTCTAGACTGTGAGCCCACTGTTGGGTAGGGACCATCTCACCGTTGCCTTTAAGGTCCTCAATCCCCTCTCCTGTTCCAACCTCACCTCGCCATTCTTCTACTGCAACCCAGCCCGCACACTTTGCTCTTCTAATGTCAAACTACCCAGCCCACCTCGATCTTGTCTGTCCCTCCCCTGACTTCTCGCCGAAGTCCTTCCTCTGGCCTGGAATGCCCTCCTTCCTCATATCCGAAAGACAATTACTCTCCCCCCACCTCCAAAGCCTTACTGAAGGCACATCTCCTTCAAGATGCTTTCCCTGACTAAACCTTTCTTTCCTTTTCTCCCACTTCCTTCTGCATCATCCTGAAAGATTCCCTTTATTCACCCCGCCCCCCCCAGCCCCCCAGCCCCAATGTCCATATCTGCAATATATTTATTTCTAGTAATATGTCTCCCCCTCCAGACTGTAAGTGCACCGTTGGCAGGGACTGTGTCTATTATGATGTTAGATTGTACTCTCCGAAGTGCTTAGTACAGTGCTCTGCACGCAGTAAGCACTCAAATACGACTGACTGACTGACTGATTTTCCATGAAAGAGGCAAAAGAGATCTGATTGCAGAGAGAGGTCTACAGACGTGTTTGCGAATTCCTGGGGCTTCATACGTCCCTGACAACTCAATCATAGGCCTGTCCCAACGCTTGCTCACCCAGTAAACAGCCAACGCCCAACTTCAGATCATCCATACCCCAGATCAGCAAAGACAGCAAACAGGGACCTCATCATAACTCCTAATAAGTTCATTTCCCAAAAGGGGATCTGGAAAGTTAATGTCCAATGGCCGAGGGTGTTGGGGGGCTTGGGGGATTTTCCTTTGCTTTGCAAAATCTAAGCTCCTGGAAGTTCTCAGAACTTTTTAATCAGAAGCTCCAGACTTAACACCTTACCTAATCTGAGCTTGAAATCATAACTCCCATCCCACACCCTAGAACCTTAGTAATAACTCATCATTCTAGCAGAAAACTTGGATTATTTTTAGGGGCAAAAGAGAGGTTGGTTTCAAATAACTTTATTCAGGCAGGTTTAGAATGTACACATGTGCTGAAGTTTATCCAAACCTGCTTGTTTCCGCCCAAGGCTGGCAGAGCTATGCTTCAACTATATTCTGCACTGGTGCGAATGGCAAGTCCTTTCATTTTCAATTTATACAGCCCCAGTGGCAGAAAAAATGAAGTGGTTCAACATCAATGGTATTCACTGAGCGCTTACTATGTGCAGAGCACTGTACTAAGCTCTTGAAACAGTACAAGACAACAGAGTTGACTGATAGGTTCCCAGCTGGCGAGATTCCAGCTCTCATCTATCTACTCCTATATGGAAATGTTGGCTATAATTCAGGAGTGAAGAATATACCTAATCCTCCAAACCCCATGTCATCCTCCTAACCCCCTCTCTGCCTCCTCTCCCAATCACTCAAGCAGTAGTATTTACTGAATGCTTACTATGTGCAGAGCACTGAACTAAGAGCTTGGGAAAGCACAATACAATAGGGTCGGCAGACACGATCCCTGTCCACAAGCAGTTCACGGTTTATGTTTTAATTCCAGGCTCTTTTCTGGTGAATCTTCCACATGGGTGGAGTTTGGGGAGGGAAAGAAAGAGTTTGGCAGGAGGAGATCAGGGCTGCTGGCATATAGCGTTTAACCCCCTGAGACCCAGCCCCCAACATCCTACCTGTCGATGGAGTCAGGGCAAACGCCAGCAGGAGGAAGGTAGACACGACCCAAGGGTGTTCCATGGTTATCGCTGAAAAATACAGAATTTCCAACAACTCTTCAGGTCAACAGCTGGGTTCCAAGTTCCCTAGCCAATTTTCCCTTCCACCTTTGTGTCTTGTAATGCCCGAGTTGACCAGACGCAGGGGGAAGAGGTCAGGCTGCTGAGCCTCCGCTCCGTATCCTTTCGAGAGCCATCAGGTTTCCCAAACCACCCAGCCCTCTACCTGAGCTTCCAAATCCACCAGCTAAGAGCCGAGGTTGCAAGTACGTACCTGTGTAAGTATGTAGGGGTGACGTTCCCCGCGACCAATTAGAGGGAGCTAATTTGAGGACAAGTTTGGTCACCGAACAGCCAATCGGGAAACAGGATTTGTGGGGTTCGGCCAGCTAAGCACCTCCTCTATTCCCTTTGGGGGTGGGTGGGGCTGGGATCCTAGAGCCTGGCAGATAGAGAGGTATTTGTCAGTCCCAGGTGAAACACACCCAGTTTGACAGCACAAGGGTAAAGCACCTTGCTTCACTGGACTCTCCCAGGCGTTTAGTACAGTGCTCTGCACACAGTAAATGATCAATAAATATGATTGAATTAATTACCAAGGGCCGATCTCCAAATGTTCCGTAGGCAGGTCTGAATTGGCATTTAAATATCATGAACTCTTCCAGCTGCCACGAAGGCCTCATTTGGCAGTGTCGAATGGAAATCGTCAAAGATGGGTTTCCAACTTGATGTCGGCATTCCCCTTTCCCTTGGGTTCCGTTTTGGTTGCCTCGGAAGAGGGGCCTTCTCACGATCGAGACTGATGGAAAAGAAGTAAAATAAATGGGTGAAGAAGAGAAGGGGTCTTACGTCCCTCTTCCCAAGAGGGCAAAGATATCAAGAACGCAGGTCACGTGTATGTACGTACACCCGTGCTGAACGGTTTTCTCTGTATGCTATTCAACTATACAGAGAGGCAGTGTGGTCTAGTGGATAGAGCGTGGGCTTGGAAGTCAGAAGGATCTGGGTCCTAATTCCGGCTCCACCACCTGTCTGCTGCATTATCATGGGCAAGTCACTTCACTTCTCTGTGCCTCAGTTGCTATATCTGTAAAATAGGGATTAAGAGTGTGGGACATGGATTGTGTCCAACCTAATTAGTTTGCAACTAAACCCACCGTTTCTTAGAGTGTCTGGCACATAGTGAGAAAAATACCATAAAACACACGCACAAAAAACAAAAAAACCCCCTACTTTAATCAATTTATAAATGTATTTATTTCTGTCTCCCTTTGTGGACAGGGAATGTGCCACTTTTCTATTTTTTTCTTTACTTTTCAAGTTCTTAGTTTGGTGCATGCCAATAAATAGTACTTCTACTATTACTTTGAGGTTTTTAAGGCAAAACACCCAGTTATTAGCCCTACTGAGAAAACATGGCCCAAATGCATTCTTAGCATGGTATTTGCTAAGCTCTTACCCTCTTCTAAGCACTGGGGCAGATACAAGTTAATCCAGTTGGACACAGTTCCCATCCTAAGTAAGGCTCACAGTCTAAAATAGGAGGGAGAACAGGTATTTAATCCCCATTTTACAGATGAGGAAATGGAGGCCCAGAGAAGTGACTTGCCCGAGGTCACACACAGCAGACAACTGGTGAAGTTGGGATTAGAACCCAGGACCTCTCTCGGGCCTGTGCTCTTTCCACCAGGCAACCCTGCTTCTCATCCAGAAATCACCCTCTTAGAGGCTGAATGCTTACGAGAGCCTATTCATCAGATACCCTTCCCCTGGCTCCATTTCCAATTTTTCCTCCTGGTTTTGTCTGATTCAGCATCTCTAGACTATAAACTCATCATGGCCAGGGAACGTGTCTGCTAATTCCACTCTCCCAAGTGCTTGATTGATTGAGCTCTCTGCCTCCACTGGGAAGAGAATTTGCGAGGATTCAAGTATCAGGAAGATGGGCTTTGAACTCCTGAAATGTGAGCAGCAATTAAAATAGGAAAAGAGAAAGAAGCCAGAGTGCAGATCCTGGCTGACCACCAAACAAGCTATTAGGAAAAATGAGCCCCTGTGAATCTCAGAGCTTGCTGACCGATCGTTGTGGCTATCTGGCTGCCTGCCAAGCACAAGCCTTGGTGACTGACAGGATATTTTTCAGCCCACAGGTAGGTCTGAAATAGGAATGGGTCGTTTTCTCCCCAATTTCCCCTCTGTACTGCAAGCTCCTTCATTCATTCAACCGTATTTATTGAGTGCTTACTGGGTACGGAACACTGTACTAAGCGTGGGCCAGGAAACGTGTCTCCAACCTCTGCTATACTGTCCTCTCCCAAGGGCTTAGTACAGTGGTCTGCACAGAGTAAATGCTCAATAAATACCACTGGTCGATTAATATCTTGACTGCAAGTTCGTTATGGGCTGGAAACGTGTCTGCTAATTCTGTTGGATTGTACTCTCTCAAACGCTTAGTACAGTGCTCTGCACACAGTAAGCAACTCAATAAATACCATCGATTGACTGCTTTCCCCCGCCTGTTTAGAAACGTCTTCCATCAAGGCAAATGATGGAAAAATTTTATATTTTTCTCTGGATCATTATCCTCACAGTATTGACTAAGTATATGGAGCACAATATAAAGCTCTTTTTATACAGTCATTCACTACTCTTAACGAGACTACAGAAATATAATGGGGGAAGACAGCAGACATAAACTGACAGGTATACTATTACTGAAGGGGTAAGGATAAGTTCACATAGTAAACGTGAGGGAATAAATCAAAATATATGAATGATTAGGAGAATGAGATTATAGCAATCAATCAGTAGTATTTTTTTATGGTACTTGTTAAAGTGTCAGGTACTGTACTACGGGTTGGAGTAGATACTGTCCCACATGGGGCTCACAGTCTTAATCCTCATTTTACAGATGAGGGAAGTGAGGCCCAGAGAAGTGAAGCAACTTACCCAAGGTAACACAGCAGACGACTGAAAATAAGAATATTGGCCACACGAAAGCCCATGGGTTCATCTGATCCAGTTTTTATTCTCCAATATTGAATCAATGATATTTATTGAGCGCTTATTCTGTGCAGAGTATTGTACTAAGCGCTTGGGAGAGGACAATACAGCAGGGTTGGAGCTTACAGTCTAGAGGGGTTAGTCAATTCAAGGGTCCCAGTGACGGGACATCTGCTTCATTCATTGCCCCAACGGTGGTGAGATTTGTGTGAGAGGAGTTTGGTTGATGTACAGAGAAGTGAAGTGACTTGCCCAAGATCACTTGGCAGACAGGTGGCGGAACCGGGATTAGAACTCATGACCTTCTGACTCCCGGGCCTGTTCTGTAACCACTATGCCATGCTTCTTCTCAAAAAATTTGTTCACTTTTTCTTACCCAATAATCCTATTTCATTCAACCACAGCAGCAGAAGTACTAATTGAGCACTTTTTAGGGAAGGGGGGTGGTATTTGTTAAGAGCCTACTATTCAATTGTTTCCATCATATTTATTGAGCGCTTACTGTGTGCAGAGCACTGTAATAAGCACTTGGGAGAATACAGCAGAACAATAAAAAGACAGATTCCCCGCCCACATGAGTTTACAGTCTAGCTTACTATGTCCCAGTCACTCTTCTTAAGGACTGGGGTAGACAGAACCTAGTAGGGTTGAATGCAGTCCCTGTTACTACAGTCTTGATCCCCATTTTACAGATGAAGGATCTGAGGCCCAGAGAAGTGAAGTGGCTTACCCCAGGACACACAGCAGACAAGTGGCACGGCCGGGATTAGAACCCAGGTCCTTCTGACTGCCAACCCTGGGCTCCATCCGCTAAGCCACACTGCTTATCATCAAGCATCATACTAGGCACTGTGGATTCCTTGAGGTGTTCACTTCAAGATTTTCCACTTTTAACGATCCCATCAAAGACAAAGGTGCATCTCAGTAGATATTACAACCAGACCTCCTTTGTACTGGTTTCTCTTCTGCATATTCTAAAACCTTTCTGTTCAACAAATGGTCTTTGGTGTCTAGCATGTGTGAATAGCAGAAGGAAAATTAGGAAATCGAAGGTATTTGCTAATATATCATGGAAATGGCTTGGTATCGCTTTGCCCGCCAGCAATATTTTGGTTAAGAGTTCCATGATAGCTGTCAGAAACATTGCACAAGAACCATACAAAAATAAGAATAATTGCTATGGTATTTGCTACGTGCAGCAGGTGCTGTTGTTATTATTATTATGGTATTTGTTAAGCTCTTACTATGTGCACTGTACTAAGCCCTGGGGTGGGTACAAACAAATCAGGTTGGACATAGTCCTTGTCCCACATGGGGCTCACAGCCTCAATCCCCATTTCACAGATGAAGTAACTGAGGCACGGAGAAGTGAAGTGACTTGCCCATGGTCACACAACAGACAAGTGGTGGAGCCAGGATTAGAACCCATGACCTTCTGACTCCCAGGCTCTATCCATTAGGCCAGGCTGCTCCTCAATAACCTTTATTCCCAATCCAGGATATAAAATTAACTTTACAGGTTACCGCTTTGGATTGCACAGAACATGATCAAATTGGGTAGAAAATGGAGACTGGATGACTTACCAGTATTTCAGGTTCAAATCGCACGGATGATCTTTATCTCCTCTCCCATCTGGATTGCTCTTGCTAAATCACCTATTTTTAATGGAATTTAAAAAGTAAAGTAACTTGCACCTAGGGTGTAGGAAGCTGGTCACCCTGGACTATTTCCTCCAATGTCCAAAACAGAGGACTTGGAATAAAAATGTGAGAGGAATTATTTAACTGGAAACATTTTCTTCTGTGGATGACGGCAGATTATTAGCTCTTGGTTTACTTACGTGATGCTCACAGGTCCATTTGCAAATTTTCCTTTTGCATTCAATCGCAAAGTTTTTGCAACCGTAGTCAGCTACTAGTAGAATTGTTGGAATACAGCAGCATTAAATTACATTCAGCAGATCACAAAATAGTTTTTTACCCAAATGTTTTTATTTAAAAAAAAAAACCCAACAACCACCAAACAACCACGTGTCAAGTCCGACTGTAAAAGTTCAACAAGTTCACAGATCGAGAAAGCTCACGACTTTTGTCAAATCCCTATAGAGAAGCCACTTCACTTCTTTGGGGTTTGGGGGGGGCCTATGGGCTGGTAGTAACTGAATAATTCAGGGGGCCTTGGTTGACAAGCCCAGAGATGTTTATTTGGCTTGGGATGTGCTTGAATTTGATTTTCACCATACGAACAGACTGATAATATTAGTCTGCAATAACAAGCCAGAACCAAAGGTTGGTTCCTGCAAAATTAGTCCAAACTTCCATGACTCCACTTTGTCCACCGTTAAAATAACACATTGCTTTGAAGCGAAGATGAGTTTTATTTTTAACTATTTTTAGCTCCCTAAATATAGGTTCTATCTTACACTAGAGGTTTAAAAAAACTACATGCAATATAGTGAACCCTTTTGCTCTGCCATCTCCTCCTCCTCCTTCCTTCTCTCCTCCATAAACACACACACTGACCCACCTACAAACTGTCTTACTTACAAAATCTGAGTCTCTCCCTGTGATCGATCTGAATTAGAACTTCTCTTCCAACAATCCCTCTGCCTTCCATCTCTTGGCCTTCTGAAGTGTAGGTGCTCACTCCTTCACAGCATCAGTCACAGGAGATGGGCAGAAGAGAGAAACAGAGGACTGTGGCTGAAACTGAGAGTATGGGAAGGTGCGTGAATGAGGAGCACTACCCTTCTAGAGATCTCAACTTCTTGGCAGAGAATATCTTCAGAGTCCATCATCAGAGCCTTCTGAAAGGCCTGCAGTGGAAGAAAAGATTCCTTAAAGTGGGAGGAGGAGGAACCTGAAGAAGAGACTGCAGTAATCAACAGACAGACAGGCGAGCCAAAAAGTTTGCCTGGTCACATTTCATTATACTTGTTAGAAAAAGAGAAGGAACAACTATTAAATCATGAGAAAAATTTTGGTGAGAATCCCAATGGAAGATTAGTTTTCCCTCCAGAAGCATTGGATTTTGGGAGTCCATTTTAAAAACCAGGATTGTCTCGGCTTCAGAACACGGTGATACAGTGAACGGAAAAATTCATTAAACGTGCCTGACAATTTTGAATGCCAATCGTATTTATTGAGCGCTTAATGTATGCAGAGCATTGCATTAAATGCTTGGGAGATTACAATGTAACAGAGTCTGCATATGTTCCCTGCAAATTTGGGCTTGAAAACTTCAGTTTCCCCCCTTAGAAAAATTAAAACCCATTTAAGGCTCCCCCTCAAACTCCCAGAGAAGAACCTATTTAAATTGTTTTCTTTTACAAACCTCCCCTATAGCAGTCCATGCATTAGATATAAGTATACAACATGCCTGGAACTCTGGAAGGAAAAGACGGTTTAACTCTGTTTTGAAGTACTTTTGAGGGGACTAGGTAAAGAACGTTAAAAAAAATATTAAAAAATCAAACAAGTCACTAATTACCCAATTTGTTATGCTTCAAAGTGGTAGACTATTTGGTAGCATAAGATAAAAATGGTTAGGCGTGGACGTTAATACCTCTCTTCAGTCAACAGTCAAATGTCAGTACAGATTGAACACTCCAAATCTGCAACCATCAGACTTAAAGAAGGAAAACTGGGTAGGGGCAAAAAAAAAAATAAAACCTCACAACTCTGTTTAGTCTCAGTCTCAATAACGGTAACACACAAATCTGGTCTGTGACTAAAATCGGAAGCCACCCGGGCAGAGATTTCAGGTCCAGCCCACACATTTCCTTAGTTGCTAAGCTATAATGGATTCAGAAATGGAAGCGGGGAAATGCTGAGGATAATTTTTTGGAGGTTTTCTGGAGGGTTCTTCAGCTTCACATACCACTCTGACACAGATGAGCGTGAAAAGTTAGATTCCAACAGAGGAATTAGAGGGGTACTTGGTTAGAAGGCCAAAAACTGAATGTTAACTGCCAACCGTTCAAATCTTACTTATTTGTCAACGTCTAAAAGGCAATGGTGAACTAAAAGGTCCAACTGCAGACTCCTGGGGAACCAAGTACCCCATCCCAGGCTAGAATACTGAAACTATTTGCATTGTTTTAGAGATCCCTACTCCAAAATCGTCTGACAGGATCACATTCTTATACAATGTTTCCTCTCTTAAATGGTATCCTTTGAGGCAGATAGCAAGACTTTCCAATCGCAGTTTGTTCATCTTGGTTCTCCCGTGATTTGATTCTCATATTATTACTGCAAAAGAGTACTCTGCACTGGAACAGAAAAGAGAGAAATGATTATTTCTACTACCTCCTCCATGCTTGCTTAATTAGAAGACAAAGAAAACAATTGAGAGAAGAAAGCTGAGGGGATTTTCCTTCAGGGTTGGAAGAAAAGCCTCCAGTTTGAGACAGCAAAACCTGAGGAAGTAGAATGATGAGGCAAGTCATAGGCATGAAAGGATGAACACAAAACAGAGAGGAATGAGAACCTGAGGAGAAGCAGAGGAAAATGAAGACTTGAGATACCGAGAACCACAGTCTGAAGTGATTTAATAGAGAGGAGAGAAGCATACAGAGCCCACTAATAAGAGGTTCATCCTCATTCTAATCCCAACAGAGAAGCTGCTGCCCTGTGGATCCCATTTTTTAATCTTTAATCAATCAATGACACTTACTGAGCGCTTACTGTGTGAAGAGCACTTTACTAAGTGCTTGAGAGAGTATAACAGAGTTGGTAATAATAACAATGATTAATTACAGCATTTGTTAAACGCTTACTACGTGCCAGGCACTGTACCAAGCTCTGGGGTGGATACAGTCCCTGTTCCACGTTGGGCTCACGGTCTCTGTGTGCACTCTCCCAAGTGCCTAGTACAGTGATCTGCACCCAGGCAACGCCCAATAAATAGCCCTGATTGATTGAACAGGACAGGTTAACAAGGGTACAGGCAGATGAAGAACCAAATCAATCAATCAATGGTTTTTATTGAGTGCTTACCTTGTGCAGAGCACTGTACTAAGCATTTGAGAGAGTATAATATAGCAGAGCTGGAAGACACGCTCCCTGCCCATGAGCTCCCAGTTCAGAGGTGGGAGACAGACATTAATAAAGATAAAGAAATTACAAATATGGATGGAAAAACCTGGGGCTGAGGGAGGGGTGACTAAAGGGTGGAAAAAATCCCCCCTCCTTCCTCCCCCCTTCCCCCCCACCCTACTTCCTTCCCCTCCCCACGGCACCTGTATATGTTTGTACAGATTTATTACTCTATTTATTTTACTTGTACATATTTACTATTCTATTTATTTTATTTTATTAATAAGTTTTGTTTTGTTGTCTGTCTCGCCCTTCTAGACTGTGAGCCCGTTGCTGGGTAGGGACCATCTCTATATGTTGCCAACTTGTACTTCCCAAGCACTTAGTACAGTGCTCTGCACACAGTAAGCGCTCAATAAATACGATTGAATGAATGAAAGTTGAGGGGTGATGCAGAAGGGCATGGCAGAAGAGAGAAACCAGACATCTCTAAACATTTTACGGATTGGGTCTGGTTTTAAATAAAAATCCATGAACACATCATTGGTGGAGTTGCTTATTTCTATCTTACCAGGAGGTTCTTTATTTGCATCTTCATAACCTTCCGCCCGGACAGTTTCTGGATCTTCTAAAATAAAAAGATAGAGAAACACATCACAACACATACCTCTTAAACTCTGTTCTTTCCCCCTCCCTGTAATTAAGTTTAATGTCTGTCTCCTCCACTACCTTGCAAGCTCCTTGAGGGCAGGGATTATGTCTACAGATAATAATTATTATTATTATGGTATTTGTTAAGCGCTTATTACGTGCCAGGCACTGTACTACACAACACATCAAGCCCCTCAGTTCTCCACATTTCCAGACCTCTCAAGAAAAATGGGAGTTCCCTCCTCCCTTGCACTCAGAACTGCCCATCAATTTTTTTTCAAAGATCACCACATGAAGTTGCCACATTTATTATCCATTAATCAATGGCATTTAATGAGCACTTACTCTGTGCAGAGCACTGAGCTAAGCGCTTGGGAGAGTACATTACAGAGTTGGTAGGATGTGATGGAATTTCTACTTTCCTACACGCTGATATCAACTTGAACTTGTACAGCACATTCTTTTTTATGTTATTTGTTAAGTGCTTACTATATGCCAGGCACTGTACTAACCACTGGGGTAGACCTAAGCTAATCGGGTTGGACATGGTCCATTCACGCTTTCAATCGTATTTATTGAGCGCTTACTGTGTGCAGAGCACTGTACTAAGCGCTTGGGAAGTACAAGTTGAACATATAGAGACAGTCCCTACCCAACAGTAGGCTCACAGTCTAGAAAGGGAGGACAGACAACAAAACATATTAACAAAATGAAATAAATAGAATAAATATGTACAAGTAAAATAAATAAATAAATAGAGTAATAAATCCATACAAACATATATACATATATACAGGTGCTGTGGGGAGGGGAAGGAGGTATGTTCAATGAGGGGCTCGCAGTCTTAATTATTCAGGTAACTGAAGCACAGAGAAGTGAAGTGACTTGCCCACGGTCACACTGTAGACAAGTGGCAGATCGGGGATTAGAACCCAGGTCCTCTGAGTCCCAGGCCCGTGTTCTATCCATTGGGCCACACTGCTTCACTTTAGTACTGTACTAAGCATTGGGATAGATGCAAGCCAATCCATGTCCCACACGGGGCTCACAGTCTTCATCCCCATTACACAGATGAGGGAACTAAGACACAGAGGAGTGAGGTGGCTTGTCCAAGAACGCGAAACAGAAAAGCGGCAGATCCGGGCTTAGAACCCAGGTCCTCTGGTCCCCAGGTCTGTGCTCTATTCACTAGGCTACACTGCTTCTTATCTGCATTGATTATATTGGGTATTCTCACAACTCCCCGTGAAAAAAGGCAAAAACTCCTCACCCTCGGCTTCAAGGCTCTCCATCCATCATCTCACCCCCTCCTCCCTCACCTCCCTTCTCTCCTTCTCCATCCCAGCCCGCACCCTCCGCTCCTCTGCCGCTAACCTCCTCACCGTGCTTCGTTCTCGCCTGTCCCGCCGTCGACCCCTGGCCCACGTCATCCCCCTGGCCTGGAATGCCCTCCCTCCGCACATCCGCCAAGCTAGCTCTCTTCCTTCCTTCAAAGCCCTGCTGAGAGCTCACCTCCTCCAGGAGGCCTTCCCAGACTGAGCCCCCTCCTTCGTCTCCCCCTCCTCCCCCTCCCCCCTGCCTTACCTCCTTCCCCTCCCCACAGCACCTGTATATATGTATATATGTTTGTATGGATTCATTACTCTATATAATTTGTACATATTTATTCTATTTATTTTATTTTGTTAATGTTTTGTTTTGTTGTCTGTCTCCCCCTTCTAGACTGTGGGCCCGCTGTTGGGTAGGCACCGTCTCTATATGTTGCCAACTTGTACTTCCCAAGCGCTTAGTACAGTGCTCTGCACACAGTAAGCGCTCAATAAATATGACTGAATGAGTGAATGAATGAATGAAGAAGAGAGAAGAAACTATCATTGTCCCCATTCGGAAAGCCTGGCACAGAGACATTAGGCAAATCGCCTGAAGTCACACAGCCAGTGGCAGAGCTGAGACAAGAACTCAGGTTATTATAATTATGGTATTTGCTAAGCGCTTACTATGTCAAGCACTGTTCTAAGCGCTGGGGTAGATACAAGTTAATCAGGTTGGACAAAGTCCACATCCGACATGGGGCGCACAGTCTAAGTAGGAGAGAGACTCTTCTTCCCAGACTGAGTCCCCTCCTTCCTCTCCTCCTCTTCCCCCTCTCCACCCCCCCCGCCTTACCTCCTTCCCTTCCCCACAGCACCTGTATATATGTATATATTTGTTCGCATTTATTACTCTATTTATTTATTTTACTTGTACATATCCTATTTATTTTATTTTGTTAATATGTTTTGTTTTGTTCTCTGTCTCCCCCTTCTAGACTGTGACCCCAATGTTGGGTAGGGACCGTCTCTATATGTTGCCAACTTGTACTTCCCAAGTGCTTAGTACAGTGCTCTGCACACAGTAAGCACTCAATAAATACAATTGATTGATTCTCTTGGTTCTCCAAGATCCAAAGCATCCAACAGGTCAATCAATTGATGGTATTTATCGAGCACTTACTGCACGCAGAGCACTGCACTAAGCGCTTGGTGGATTATGACATGATATAACAGGCACATTCCCGGACACACACAAAAATCATTTTCTCTGTGTTGTTGCTGTTGAAAAAACCAAATCAATCATTGGTATTTACTGAGCCCTCTCTATGTGGGGAGTAATAATAACAACTGTGGGATTGTACTAAGCACTGGAGTGGATACAGGCAAATCGGGTCGGGTCCTACATGGGGCTCAGAATCCCAAACTCCATTTTCCAGATGAGGTCCCTGAAGCCCAGGGAAGTGAAGTGCCTTGCCCAAAGTCGCACAGCGGGGCACTGTGCTAAGCGCTTGGGAGAGTACAATCCAGCAGAATTATCAGAAATGTTTCCTGCCTGTAATAAGCTTGTCAGTTATTCCTTTCTGGGGTTTCTGCAGGTCTCCCAACTCACGGTGCCATGCTATTTTCTCCAGCCCAATCTGCTTCGTATTTATGCAAGGGCTTGCCTTCCCTAGACCTTGATAATTTGTGTCTTGATGGGGACCCAGACTCCGGAAGGATAAACTTCCATTGGCACTTCTACTCCCTGGTTTGGACTCCCGCTTGCCCCCAGGAAGGGACTGAGGTCCAAAGATGGAGGATGGTCAACGGTCAGAAGCAATATGGTGGAGTGGATAGAGCATGGACCTGGGAATCAGAAGGTCATGGGTTCTAATCCTGGCCCACCACCTTCATTCATTCATTCTTTCAATCGTGTTTACTGAACGCTTACAGTATGCAGCGCACCATACTAAGCTTGGGAGAGTACAACACAACAATAAACAGACACATGGCCTGCCCTCAACGAGTTTACAGTCACGCTTGCCTGCTGTGCGATCTTGGGTAGGTCACTTCACTTGTCTGGGCCTCAGTTACCTCATCTGGAAAATGGGGATTGAGACTGTGAGCCCCACATGGGACGGGGACTGTGTCCAATCCGATTTGCTTGTATCCTCTCTAGCGCTTAGTACAGTGCCTGGCAAATAGTAAGTGCCTAACACATACCACAATTATTATTACTATTATGGGTTAACAAGGCCAGAGACCCCTGGGAGTAGGGAGCTAGTGGAAAACTACTTAGCCTTATTTCAACCAGGCCTCTAAAGGGGCTAGAGGAGGGTGGAAAAGAGGCCTAAGCCACCCTCGCTCATTTGCCAGCAAATGGCAACCAATTCCTCCCCACTTATCAAGGCACAATTGCCCTCAAAAGCCGATGGGAAACCCCGAAAGATTACGAGTTTCAGTGTGTAAGCAGAATGAGTCATTTTGCCTTCAGAGCCCCTTCCTCGCATCTTCTGAATTCCTCTTCTTTTGCCAGAAGCATTTTTTTCTTTAACTAATTCACCTCTCATTCCCAGGTAAGGTCAACAGCACACAAAAGCAACAGACAGTCATAGTCAAAACCTTTATTCCTTTATTACTATAACTGCAAATAGTGCTAGACGTGGGAGAAGAGGAAGGGAGAGCTTTGTCAGGGAAGGTCTCTTGGAGAAGATGGGCCTTCAATAAGGCTTAGCAGGAGGGGAGAGTTATTGTCACTAAGCACTGGTGAGATGGAAGAGAATCAGGTCAGCCACATCTGTCCCGCTTGGGGCTCACAACCTAAATGGGAGGGAGAATAGGTATTCGATCCCTATTTTAAAGAGGAGGAAACAGGGCCAGAGAAGCAGAGGGACTTGCCCAAGGTCACACAGCAGGCCCGTGGAAGAGCTGGAATTAGAACCCAGGTCCTCTGACTCCTAGAAGCGTGCTCTTTCCTTGCCACCTGCTCACTGCTGGTGTGAAGGAATGGAAGAGGCGAGGAGAGGGCAGACCTCTGCCTCGGTAGACTATTCTAAAGGAACTTCAAGAGGAGGGCCTGGGAATCAAAAGCTGGGAGCATGGGGAAAGCTGGCTTAATCAATAAATCCAATTCATTGACAGTTTACTATGTGCAGAGCACTGTACTAGGCGCTTGGGAGAGTACAATCCAACAGAATTAACAGAAACTTTCCCTGCCCACGACAAGTTTACAGTCTAGAAGGGGAGACGGACAAATAATATGAATAAATAATTTAAAATATATAATTTAAAGACGTGTAAGTAAGTGCCGTGGGGTTGGGGCGAATGTCGAATGTCAAATGTCCAAAGGTCGCAGATCGAAATGCAAGACGACACAGAAGGGAGAGCGAGCCGGGGGAAAGAGGGCTTCATCGGGGAAGGCCTCGTGGAGGAGGTGTGACTTTAATAATGCTCTGAAGGTGGAGAGAGTGGTGGAGAAGGGAGCTCCAGGCTTGAGGGAGGTTGTGGGAAAGGGGTCGGTGGTGAAACTGGTGAGATCGGAGCACAGTGAGTAAAATGGCACTGAATCTCAGACACGGCCCTGTTCCAAATGGGTGCCAAAAACTGACTCATCGCCCTTCCTGGTAATGGACTTGTGTGGATGAGGCAAAACTGGCAGCTAAAGTCTTCAGAGCACATCACTGAAGGAAAGCCAGGACAGAAGGACAAGCAAAACGGACAGCAGGGTAATCTCCCCAGCCACCTATAATCTATCAATCAATCGCAGTTAGTAATCAATTAATCGCATGTATTGAGTGCTTCCTTGGTGCAGAGCAGTGGACTAAGAGCTAGGGAGAGTCTAATGTAACAGAGTTGGTAGATCTGTTCCCTTAGCAAAACGAGCTATGATCATATTCCCTCTTCTTCTAATGATGATTGTGGTGTTTGTTAATTGCTTAGTGTGCGCCTTCTAGACTATACGCTCCTTGAAAGTGGGGATTTATGGGAACCAACTCTTGTCCTCTCCCAACCGCTTAGTACAGAGCTCTGCACACAATAAGCGGTCAATGGATGCCTTCGAGTGACTGATCGATTGATGTCCATCTGCTGACAATGACAGGAGTTCTTGTTGCCATAGCCAAATCTGGGGTGAGTATGACCAGTGATGGCAAATACTCATAAACACCCTCTCTGTTTCTCCCAGCAGAGAGGAACTGGCGTGGGGTAAAGGGAGAGGAATCAAATTCAGAATAGAAATGACAATTGTGGTATTTGTTAATAATAATAATGATAATGATAATAATGATGGCATTTGTTAAGCGCTTACTATGTGCGGAGCACTGTTCTAAGCACTGGGAGGAGGATACAAGGTGATCAGGTTGTCCCACGGTCACAGTCTTAATCCCCATTTTAGTCCTAATCGTCTCAATCATCCCCATCTTAGTCTTAATCACAGTCTTAATCCCCATTTTACAGATGAGGGAACTGAGGCACAGAGAAGTGAAGTGACTTGCCCAAAGTCACACAGCTGGCAATTGGTGGAGCCGGGATTAGAACCCATGATCTCTGACTCCCAAGCCCGGGCTCTATCCACTGAGCCATGCTGCTTCTCAGCGCTTATGTTAAGCGCTTATGACGTGCCAAGCTCTGTACTAAGCACTAGGGTGGATTCGATATCATCAGTCCCACAAGAGGCTCAAAGTCTAAGAACAAGGGAGAACAGAGATTGAATCCCCAATTTGCAGATGAGGGAAATGAGGCCCAGAAGAGTTGCCCAAGGTCAGCTAGCAGTCAAGTGGCGGAGTCAGGATTAGAACCCAGGTCCTCAGACTCCCGAGCCCGGGCTCTTTCCACTAGCCCATGCTCCTTCCCTTTTCGGAAGATGGCTTCTACAAGGGAAGAAAAGGGAAATGTATCGAGGTGCCCTTCCATGATGTTAAGATGGTCTTTCCCTGACCTCTGAGGCCTGACTTAAAGCACTGTCCCAATCTGAGGAGAAATGCAGGTTTGAGGAGGAGAGAATTACAGCTCTCTCTGAAGGGAGAGATAGAATAAAAACAACAACAACAAAAACAGCCTAAAGTTCTGCTCTGGGGGCTGATCAGCTAAGTAACTGGGCTCAAGCCAAAGTCCCAAGCTTTATGAGGCAAAAAAAGAAAAAAAAAATTCAGGTCTGGTTGATCATGAAGTGTCTATTTCTCATATGCTCCCTCCATAGGCCTAGATCTTCGGATCATCTGAAAGGGAAGATTGAAAGAAAAGAGAGAAAAAGAAATCAAAATTCCAGACAGGGTTGCTGCCAAATCCTCCCTGTTGCCAACTGTCTTGGCTCAGGAGGGCAGCTTACAAGGCAGAAAGGTGCAGGGCATGGGGGGAGATGGGGGGAAAAAGAGAGGGGGCGAAGGGAGGAAAAGAGAATAAAGACAGAGAAAGAGAGGGAGGGAGAGAGCAAGAGAGACAGAGAGAGTGATGGAGAGATAGAGAGAGAGAGAAAGGGGGGGGAGAGCGGAGAGACAGAGAGGAAAAAGGAAAGGGAGAGAGAGGGGAAATGGGAGGGGAGGGAGAAAGACAGGGAGAGAGAAAGAAGGGGAGGGAAAGAAAGAGAGGAAGAGAAAGGGAGGGAAAAGAAAAGGGGGAGGGGGAGAGAGAGACAGAGAGAGAGAGAAAGGAGATGGGGTGGGGGGAGAGCCAGGTGAATGGAACCCACCAAGCAATGATCAAATGGCCTTCACAGAACGGCAGCAGCCTAAAGCGCCGGTAGCTCATGCAATTCAAAAATGATGATGGAAACAGATCCCGGAGCTAGGCCCGAGCAGGGATTTTCCCAAGGAGAGAGAGACGGGCAGAAGCCGACTAGAAGATGTGCAAGCCAGGAAAGAGCAGTAACAGGAAGCCTTGGGAAAGCTGCAGTGATAATGAAACTCAGCAACAGCCATCCGAGCCTGCTGTAAAGGGTGGGGAGGAGGAAGGAGGCGCTCAGTACACAGCCAGCCCGAGGGCATCACGGTATGCCAGCTGGCTGCTCACAGAAAACTTAAGGGGAATATATAGCCATGGTATATAGCCATGGTTCCTAGCAGCGTTTTCTGTCTCTGCAAGGTCAAGAAGGAGAGAATCTCAGGACACGTATCAAAGGGAAGAGTTTGTTTCGTTTTACGTTTTATGCGCTCATTAAATGTCGAAACCTGTTCCAAGTACTGGCGTAAATGCAAGTTGAGCGAGGCGAACACAGTCCCTGTCCCGAATGGGGTTCACAGTCGAAGCAGGAGAGAGAACAGAAATTTACTCCATATTTTCCAGTTGAGGAGACGGCACAGAGCAGGGAAGTGACTTGTCCAAGGTCACACAGAGGGACGTGGCAGAGCCAGGGTTAGGAGACCGGTCCTTCTGACTCTCAGGCCCGGGCTCTAGTCACTAGGCCTGGCTGAAGTAGAGGCGTCCAAAGGAAAATGTCGCTTCTCAAAGGCTTTCTGGGGAAGGGCAGGGCTTATATTTGGGGTGACAGAAGTAACGTCATATCCTGCCTTCCTCTTAAACATCCTGCTCAAGCTAAACATTGCTTCCCTGAGCACACGATGTCTTCTGCTGCTCCACAAAGCTCTATCAGTCAATCGGGGGTATTTATTGAGCGCTTACTATGTGCAGAGCACTGTACTAAGCACTTGGGAGAACAGAGATGGTAGACACTTTCCCTGCCCACAGGAGCTTACAGTCTAGAGGGGGAGACAGACAATAAGCAATCAGTTAATCAACTGGCCAATGGTATTTACTGAGCGCTTACTATGTGCAGAGCACTGTACTAAGTGTGGGGAAGAACAGTAACGCAGAGTTGGTAGACGCATTCCCTGCCTACAAACAGCTTACAGTCAAAAGGGGAGACAAATGTTAATCAATTGATGGTATTTACTGAGCGCTTACTATGTGTAGAGCACTGGACTATACACTTGGGTGAGTACAATACAACAGAATTGGTAAACACATTGCCTGCCCTCAGCGAGCTTAAAGGGATAGAGCTCGGGGTTTAATCCCTGACATTTCTACTTCCCCTTGTTCTCCAAAATTAGCCAATAAACTAAGATTAAAGAAGAAACGTCCAGACTAAATTCCTCGTCTGTCTGCTCCTGGGAAACACAATTTCCAATTAGTGCCTTCAACAGCCGCTTAAAACCTCTCTTATTCCCACAACTAATCCAGAGAGTTGTAATCTTGTGGGGATTTTTTTAGTGGTGCTTTCTAATTTTTTTTGGTATTTGTTAAGTGTTTAAGCAGCAGCATGGCCTAGTGGGAAGGGCATGGACCTGGGAATTAAAAGGACCTGCCTGGGTTCTAATCCCGCATCCACCAGTTGCTTGCTGTGTGACTTCCTTGGGGAAGTCACTTTATTTCTCTGGGCCTTGGTTCCCGCATCTGTAAAATGGGAATTAACACTCTGAGCCCCATGTGGGACAGGGACTGTGTCCAATCTGATTACTTTGTAACTAGCCCAGCGTTTAGAACAGTGCCTGGCATGTAGTAAGCACTTCACAAATACCACAATTATTATTATTATTATTATCATCTACCACAACAAAAATTTTAGTACAAAGTTTGACCCCTAGTAAGCTATTATTATTGTTATTCTTAGTCATTCATTCAATCGTATTTATTGAGCGCTGTGTGCACAGCACTGTACTAGGCGCTTGGGAAGTACAAGTCAGCAACATATAGAGACGGTCCCTACCCAAGATTCATTCATTCATTCAATCATATTTATTGAGCGCTTACTGTGTGCAGAGCACTGTACTAAGCACCTGGGAAGTATAAGTCGGCAACATATAGAGACGGTCCCTACCCAAGATTCATTCATTCATTCAATCGTATTTATTGAGCGCTTACTGTGTGCAGAGCACTGTACTAAGCACTTGGGAAGTACAAGTCGGCAACATATAGAGACGGCCCCTACCCAAAAGTGGGCTCACAGTCTAGATGGGGGAGACAGACAACAAAACAAAACATGCGCACAGGTGTCAAGTCATCAGAATAAACAGAGATAAAAGCTAGATGCACATCATTAACAAAATAAATAGAATAGTAAATATGTACAAGTAAAATCATGACTGCGGATCATACAGCTTAGCATCGAAGACCCACTATGCCACAGCAACGGTGATTTCTCCACCCCAGCGCCAAAAGATACAAGCTCCTCCATAAATCACACACAAGCAGCCTCAAGGGGAGTTTCTTCTCTTCATTCCTGAGTGGGACCGATCTAACTGAATAAGGGAATAAATGGGGTGGCCAGAGAGAGATTTTCCATCTTACCGTTTCCTTTGAAGCAGAATTTCTTCTTCTGGTAGGCGATAAAGCTAGATATAGCTCCCACCACGGCCACAACCACAGCGCTTACAATTCCAGGGATCACGCCAGGAGAGTTATCTAGAGATTTAAATAAAGGCACCGACGGTGAGAATGATTGCAAGATGGAGAATTAAGATCTTAATTTAGTGCTATGTTTCTAGTTCCAAAACAGACCTGCATTCGGGGCTTGATCATTCTCTTCTCAAACTGGATTCAGGGATTATAGGTACACAGTCAGCACTCAATCACATTTACTGAGCGCTTACTGTGTGCAGAGCACTGTATTAAGCACAACTGAAAACTCCTCAGAGAAAAATGCCAGCAACGGCTCTTATTTGGGTAGTACTTTAGAAATAAAATGTTGGTTTTTTTTCTTGAAGTCCTGTTATTCCTTAGACAAGACCAGAAAGCAAAGAGACTACAAAATGGCCCAGTGGAAGCACTGTCTCCGACTCTCTTATGTAAGAACAAAATCAATCCAATTCAATTTGCAGGAGGAAGAGAGAGTTAATAAAACAGTTTGTGGTTGGCAAAGCCCCCGTCTGCAAACAAGAAAACTGTCCTTGGCTGAGAAATCCTCCCCTAAATAACTGGGAAAGAGGCTAGATAATCAGGATTTATAAGATACTCATCCTAAAAGACATTCCCTGCTAGCCTCTTCTTTGCCCGGTTTCTCCTCTGGATGTGAATTCCCCTTCCTGCCCACAGAAGTGTCTTTTCAACCCCAATCAAGGTTATTTCTCAAGCGCTTACCATGTGCAGAGCACTGTACTAAATGCTTGGCAGAGTACAACTCAACAGGGTTGGCATACATGTTCCCCACTCACAACAAGCTTCCAGTCTAGCGGCAAGTCATTTTCCTTTTACTATTACATCAGTTCTCCGATTTTCTTTTCCCAAAAGGGGAGAAACCCACAACCCACCATTCATTCATTCATTCCTTTAAATGGTATTTAATGAGCACTTAGTTTCATTCATTCATTCAATCGTATTTATTGAGCCGTACTGTCTGCAGAGCACTGTACTAAGCGTTTGGAAAGTACAATTTGGCAACAAATAGAGACAATCCCTACCCAACAATGGGCTCACAGTCTAGAAGGGGGGAGACGGACAACAGAACCAAACAAAACAAGCGGACAGGCATCAAGAGCATCAATATAAATAAATAGAAATATAAGTATGTAGAATGATCTGCCCTGACCAACCACCATTCTGGGAAGAATTCATTTATTCATTCATTCAGTTTTATTTATTGAGTGCACAGCACTGTACTCAGTGCTTGGGAGAGTACAATACACAATAAGCAGACATTCCCTGCCCACAGTGAGCTTACAGTCTAGAAGGGACATAATAATGATGGCATTTATTAAGCGCTTACTATGTGCAAGGCACTGTTCTAAGCGCTGGGGTGGTTACAAGGTGATCAGGTTGTCCCACGGGGGGCTCTCAGTCTTAATCTCCATTTTACACGTTAGGGAGCCTTGAAGGAAGCGGGGCTTGGCGCCCAAAGGCCGAATGCGATCAAAGAAGATGGTCTGTAAGCTTCGGCAGCCTAGCAATTTGTCATTTATTGGATTCTCCCGCTTGTCCTACACGTCAAGAATGGTTGGCCCTCAAATGTCCGGCAGCGGGAAAACTTTGGCAGCAGAGGCGGAAATCTAGACCACCAAGACTGTAAGCTCCAGCTGGGCAGGGAACGTTTCTACCAGATCTGTTATATCGTACTCTCCAAAGCGCTAGGTGCACTGCTCTGCACTCAGTAAGCGCTCAATAAATACAACTGAATGAATGAATAATGGTCACTCACTTCTCCTCCTTACAGAAAAGAGAATTCCTAAGGAGGCCAGAGAGGATGGAAGCCAAGGAACAGAGAAGTCTTCCTGAGGCACCTACACTGTAAACTCACTGTGTCTGCTTATTGTTATATTGTACTCTCCCAAACACTAAGTACAGTGTTTTGCACACAGTCAGTGCTCAGTTAATATGACTGAATGAACAACTGCATCACTGACTGATCACCGCCTTATTTTCTGACTGGACCCAATGGGCTTTTATTGGGTTCATAAAATGGAGATGGTGCTGTACTCTCATTTAGGAATTTTGACTGTGTTGACCCTCTCTTATCCTGGTTAGAGACCGCACATATTATAAATATCAGGCACTTACCATCTGACTGTTCATTGTGATTAGAATCCGGCTGATCATGACCTACAAAAGATTAACCGATTTAGGACAGTGGGAATCCATGAGGTGAACGATAGGTGTGTTGGAGATACTCTCTTTCACAGAAGATCACAATTCCCCACACACCTAGTTTTCACAACTTTCATTCATTCATTCAATCGTATTTATTGAGCGCTTACTGTGTGCAGAGCACTGTACTAAGCGCTTGGGAAGTACAAGGTGACAACATATAGAGACGGTCCCTACCCAACAGTGGGCTCAGAGTCTAGAAGGGGGAGACAGACAACAAAACAAAACAACGGAAACTGCAAATGGCAATAAGCATTCGACCACAAACCTGGGGGAATGTAATAATAATAATGGCATTTGTTAAGTGCTTACTTTGTGCAAAGCACTGTTCTAAGTGCTGGGGGGATACAAGGTGATCAGGCTGTCCCCCATGGGGCTCACAGTCTTAATCCCCATTTTACAGATGAGGTCACTGAGGCTCAGAGCCCGCCTTACCTCCTTCCCTTCCCCACAGCACCTGTATATATGTATATATGTTTTTACGTCTTTATTACTCTACTAATTTTATTTGTACATATTTATTCTATTTATTTTATTTTGTTAATATGTTTTGTTTTGTTCTCTGTCTCCCCCTTCTAGACTGGGAGCCCACTGTTGGGTAGGGACCACCTCTATATGTTGCCAACTTGTACTTCCCAAGTGCTTAGTACAGTGCTCTGCACACAGTAAGCACTCAATAAACACAATTGATTGATTGATTGATTGATTAAATGACTTGCCCAAGGTCACACAGCAGACATGTGGCGGAGCCGGGATTAGAACCCATGACCTCTGACTCCCAAGCCCGGGCTCTTTCCACTGAGCCACGTTGCTTCTCTAATTGTACCCTGTACTCTATTTGAAGATTATATGTGGGTCTCTGCCTTCTGAATCAAATAAAAATCAGAAAAGATTGGCTCAACTGGACTGATAGTTTTTCAAGGTCTGGGACTTGAGTGGCTCCTGGGCTCCGCATGGAGAAATCCCCAAACGTTCAATTTGATTTGCCTTAAATCCCGGCCTTTGATGTGTCCAACCGCCAAATTCCATCCTCTGAGCACCTCAATCCCTGAAAACCTTGGCGTCCATAGAATTCTTCCTGTTGTGATGCTCCCCTCGTCCCCCTCTCCATCCCCCCTGCCTTACCTCCTTCCCTTCCCCACAGCACCTGTATATACGTATATATGTTTGTATATATTTATTACTCTATTTATTTATTTATTTTACTTGTACATATCTATTCTATTTATTTTATTTTGTTAATATGTTTGGTTTTGTTCTCTGTCACCCCCTTCTAGACTGTGAGCCCACTGTTGGGTAGGGACTGTCTCTATATGTTGCCAACTTGGACTTCCCAAGCGCTTAGTACAGTGCTCTGCACAAAGTAAGCGCTCAATGAGTACGACTGATTGACTGAATTGGAAAACTGAGAAAGGGACGATCAGACAGAGCCTCCTGGCTCGATCAGAGGGAGCCACTCAAGTAGAGCCCAGGCCTGGGTTCTAATCCCAGCTCTGCCACTTGGCACGCAGTGTGACCCTGAGAAAGTCATTTCTAGACTGTGAGCCCCTTGTTGGGTAGGGACCGCCTCTATACTTTACCAACTTGTACTTCCCAAGGGCTTAGTACAGTGCTCTGCACACAATAAGCGCTCAATAAATACGACTGAATGAATGAATTTCACTTTTCTGGACTGGGACTTTCCAAGCGCTTAGTACAGTGCTCTGCACACAGTAAGCGCTCAATAAATACGATTGAATGAATTAATGAATGGACCCTCGACGACCTCATCTGTAAAAAGGGGATTAAGACTGTGAGCCCTCAGGTGGGACAGGGACCGTGTCCAACCTGATTAGCTTGTATCTACCCTAGTGCTTAGAACAGGACCTTGCACAAAGTAATGGCTTTATTTTTTATGGAATTCGTTAAGTGCTTATTATTTGCGAGGCATTGTAATAAATTCTGGGGTAGATACAAGCGCATAAGAAATACCACACATGAAAAAAAAGGTACAAAGGTACAGTCACCAATATCCATTCCAGTTCAACCACTATCCCATCCACAGTGGGATCTGATGGTGCCTGCCCGCGAGGAGCCAACTGGCCCAGTGGCCAGAGCCCGGGTTCTCAAAGGACCTGGGTTCGAATCCCGGCTCCTCCATTTGTCTGCTCTGTCACCGTGGGCAAGTCACTTCACTTCCCTGGGCCTCAGTTCCCTCATCTGGAAAATGGAGATTCAGACCATAAAGCCCATCTGGGACATGGACTGTGGCCAACCTAATTAGCTTAAATGTACAGCAGCACTTAGTACAGTGCCTGGCACATAATAAGTGCTTAACAAATAAAAAGGAGCTTGCACCCTAATTGGACAGGTGAATCCACACAGACCAGCCTACCACAGTTAAATGGGACAGACTAATAATAGTAACATTATTATTATTATTATAGTGGCTCAGTGGAAAGAGCAAGGGCTTTGGAGTCAGAGGTCATGGGTTCAAATCCCAGCTCCGCCGATTGTCAGCTGTGTGACTATGGGCAAGTCACAACTTCTCTGTGCCTCAGTTACCTCATCTGTAAAATGGGAATGAAAACTGTGAGCACTCCGTGGGACAACCTGATCACTTTGTAACCTTCCCAGCGCTTAGAACAGCGCTTGGCACATAGTAAGCGCTTAATATATGCCATTATTATAATTATAATAATAATATCATGATGATGATGACGATGTTGCTATTTATGAAGCGCTTACCGTGTGCCAAGCACTGTTCTAAGTGCTGGGGTACAACCTAAACAGGTTGGACACAGTCTCTGTCCCACATGGGGCTCACGGTCTTAATCTCCATTTTACAGATGAGGGAACGGAGGCCCAGAGAAGTGACCCGCCCAAGGTCGCACGGTAGACAAGCGGAGGAGCCGGAATTAGAAGTGAGGTCCTTCTGGCTCCTAAGCCCAGGCTCTATCACCTGCACGTACAACAGCTGCGTTGCTAAGCGTGCCACTGTGGTTGATAGGATGGGCCACCAGAGAAGGTAGCCCAGGGGAGAGAAGAGACAGTCCATCTACCTCCCGGGCGAGGATGCGGGTTGGGGTTTGCATCGATGAGATCGTCGTCAGAGATGCTACCTGTTGTGGACAAAACAGAAGCATTCGGCTTCAAGGCTGTCCATCCCCTAGCCCCCTCCTACCTCCCCTCCCTTCTCTCCTTCTCCAGCCCAGCCCGCACCCTCCGCTCCTCTGCCGCTAACCTCCTCACCGTTAGGCCTCGTTCTCGCCTGTCCCGCCGTCGACCCCCAGCCCACGTCATCCCCCTGGCCTGGAATGCCCTCCCTCCGCACATCCGCCAAGCTCGCTCTCTTCCTCCCTTCAAGGCCCTACTGAGAGCTCACCTCCTCCAGGAGGCCTTCCCACACTGAGCCCCCTCCTTCCTCTCCCCCTCCTCCCCCTCTCCATCCCTCCATATTACCTCCTTTCCCTCCCCACAGCACCTGCATATATATATATATATGTTTGTACATATTTATTACTCTATTTATTTTACTTGCACATATCTATTCTATTTATTTTATTTTGTTAATATGTTTTGTTTTGTTGTCTGTCTCCCCCTTCTAGACTGTGAGCCCGCTGTTGGGTAGGGACCGTCTCTACATGCTGCCAACTTGGACTTCCCAAGCGCTTAGTACAGTGCTCTGTACACAATAAGCGCTCAACAAATACGATTGAATGAATGAGTGAATGAATTAACCGCTGGATTACCATGGGCAAACCGCTTCACACCACCCTGGGCCTCAGTTCCCACCTCAGCAAAAATGGGTATCCGATACCTAGTCTCCCTCCTACTTAAGGCTAATAATTATAATCGTCATCATCATTTTGGTATTTGTTAAGCGCTTACCATGTGCAATGCACCGTTCTAAGCGCTGAGGAGGATACAAGGTGATCAGGTTGTCCCATGTGGGGCTCACAATCTTAATCCCCATTTTACAGATGAGGGAACTGAGGCACAGAGAAGTTCAGTGACTTGCCCAAAGTCACACAGCTGACAAACGGCGGAGCCGGGATAATAACAGTATTTATTAAGTACTTACTTTGTACTAGGCACTGTCCTAAGCGCTGGGGTAGATACAAGATAACTGGGTTGGACATAGATTGTCTGGTCTGCTATTTCTGGAAAAGGCAGAACGCGAGCTCGACTGGCATTTTAACAAGGGGGGAAGAGGCACTGCTAAGCTCTGGAAATAACATCACCAGGATCTGCTTTCCGAACCCCAGAAAGATGGGATCGGTACCGGGTAAACTGATCCAAACATCTCTGGTTCCACCCAGGCCTCAGTGCCAGCTTCCTTTTATTGTTAATAATAATAATAACAATAGTAATAATAATACTTATTAAGCGCTTACTATCTGCCAAGCACTGTTCTAAGCACTGAGGCAGGTACAAGTTCACGAGGTTGGACGCAGTCCCTGTCCCACGCGGGGCTCACACTCTCATCTCCATTTTCCAGATGAGGTAACCGAGGCCCAGAGAAGTGATATGACTTGCCCAAGGTCACACAGCAGACATGAGGTGGAGTCGGGATTAGAACTCAGGTCCTTCTGACTCTAAGGTCTGTGTTCTAGCCACTAAGCCATGCTTTTCATCACAATGTCAGTGGGCTCACCGGAATTTCCAGGGTTGGGAGGGGGCTGAGGTTGCGGTTTGGGATTCACGTCATCTGTGAACGACAAGAGAGGGAGACACAAATGTGTAAGAGACAGGGTAAAATAAAATGCCTGGAATCTCTACCATCCCTAATCTCACCCACATCAAACTGGTGGAAATACTTCTTTCCTTCATTAATTCATTTAATCATATTTATCGAGTACTTACTGTGTGCACAGCACTGTACTAAGCACTTGGGAAGTACAAGTTGGCAACATATAAGGACGGTCCCTACCCAACAGTGGGCTCACATACACACACACAAAACATATACAAACACACACACCATTCATACGTATGTGTATATGTGTATAAGTATACACACATGTATGTGTTTAATCAATCAATCGTATCTATTGAGCGCTTACTGTGTGCAGAGCACTGTACTAAGCACTTGGGAAGTACAAGTTGGCAATATATAGAGACAGTCCCTACCCAACAGTGGGCTCACAGTCTAGAAGGGGGAGACAGAGAACAAAACCAAACATATTAACAAAATAAAATAAATAGAATAGATATGTACAAGTAAAATAAATAGAGTAATAAATATGTACAAACATATATACATATGTATACACATATATGTATGTACACACACACTATATTCATTCATTCAATCGTATTTATTGAGCGCTTACTGTGTGCAGAGCACTGCACTAAGCGCTTGGGAAGGACAAGTTGGCAACATATAGAGACGGTCCCTACCCAACAGTGGGCTCACAGTCTAGAAGGGGGAGACAGAGAACAAAACCAAACATATTAACAAAATAAAATAAATAGAATAGATATGTACAAGTAAAATAGAGTAATAAATATGTACAAACATATATACATATGTATATACATATATGTATGTACACACACACTACATTCATTCATTCAATCGTATTTATTGAGCGCTTACTGTGTGCAGAGCACTGTACTAAGCGCTTGGGAAGTACAAGTTGGAAACATATAGAGACGGTCCCTACCCAACAGTGGGCTCACAGTCTAGAAGGGGGAGACAGACAAGAAGACAAAACATATTAACAAAATAAATAAATAGAATAAATATGCATAAATAAACACTATATATATGTATATATGTTGTGTGTGTATACGTACACACACAGCATATATACAAACACACATACACCGTTCACATACACATAGGACCCAATCAGATGACGTCCAATTTACCTCAGCGCTTAATATCGTGTCTGGCATACAGTAAGCGCTCAACAAATACAATGTAAGGAAAAGAAAAGAGTAGGTAGACACAATCCCTATTCTCAAGGAGATTATACTCTAGTGGAAGAGTTTACGATATAGTCATAGATAGTGGAGGAGCTTACAATATAGTCCTACCTAGCGTCTTTGTTATGAATGTCAATTCATTTTCACTGTGGTATCCAGTGGATTTTCCTGTTTCTGTGTGTCTGGCTTCTTTCCCTGATTTGGTGAGCCTACTGGGGGGCCTGGCACCTGAACCCTGGTCTATGCCCCAGTGCTTAACACAGGGCTTTGGACATTGTAAGTGTTTCATAAACATGAGAAATAATAATAAGGGCAAGGAGCTTACCGTTTCCTTCACTTAAGGCATCGGACAAATCCAGGTCTACGAGACAGCAGAGCATGATTAACGCAGAAAGCATCTTATAAAGCAAGTGATTTTAGGCACTTCGACTCACATGATTCTCCTGACATTATAGTCTGGTCATTCATTCAGTTGTATTTATTGAGCGCTTACGGTGTGCAGAGCACTGAACTAACCGCTTGGAAAGTACAGTTCATAAACAAATAGAGATAATCCCTGCCCACAATGGGCTCACAGCCTAGATAGGGCGAGACAGACGTTAAAACAAGTAAACAGGCTTCAGTAGCATCATTATAAATAAATAGAATTATAGATATGGCGATAAGCTTTGTACATTAATCTCCTCTGATCTACCCCACTACAAGTTGTTTCCCCTCTCTGTCCCTTTACTTCAAGGAGGTATGGCTTTACAGAGAAGCAGTGTGGCTCAGTGGAATGAGCCCGGGCTTTGGAGTCAGAGGTCAAGGGTTCAAAGCCCAGCTCCCCCAACTGTCAGCTGTGTGGCTTTGGGCAAGGCACTTAACTTCTCTGGGCCTCAGTGACCTCGTCTGTAAAATGGGGATTACAACTGTGAGCCCCCCCGTGGGACAGCCTGATCACCCTGTAACCTCCCCAGCGCTTAGAACAGTGCTTTGCACATAGTAAGTGCTTCATAAATGCCATCATTATTATATTTCTATTCATACTGATGTCTGTCTCCCCCTCTAAATCATAAGCTTGTTGTGGGCAGGGTCCATGTCTCCCAATTCTGTTGTACTGTCCTCTCCCAAGTGCTCAGTACAGTTCTCTGCACCGAGTAAGCGCTCAATAAATACCACTATTAACTGACTAATGTCTGCCTCTCCCTCTAGACTGAAACTTCACGGGCAAGGTACATATCTCCCAACTCCGTTGCACTGTATCTCTCAGTGGTAATTATCGAACGCTTCCTGTGTGCACAGCACTGTACTAAACACATAGGAGAGTACAAAACAATAATATAACAGACACATTTCCTGCCCACAGCAAATTTATTCATTCATTCATTCAATCATATTTATTGAGCGCTTACTGTGTGCAGAGCACTGTACTAAGCGCTTGGGAAGTACTTGAGGGGGGCTGACCACTGATGATGACAATAAGCAATCGTACTTCTCCCATCGAGACTCGGAAATCCGCCCCCCGCAATGACCTGTTGCTGCTCTTTGGGGCTGGGATACTGAACCATCAAGAAAAGTGGCACCCGCAAATTCCTCTCTAACGGCTCTTCATTTTAAACTTGAATTTAGAGAAACGGGCCCGAGTTACCAAACGTTAATCAATCATCAACCCTATTTACTGAGCGCTTACTGTGTGCACAGCACTGTACTAAGCGCTTGGGAGAGTACAATACAACAGAGCTGGTAGAGCCACAACAAGCTTACGTTCTAGACACTGTACTTCTAAAATACCTCAGGATTGCACTAGTTAACACCTAGTTGAGAAGCAGGGTGGCCTAGTGGATACAGCCTGGGGCCTGAGAGTCAAAGGAACTGAGTTCTAATCCCGGCTCCTCCACATGTCTGCTGCGTGTCCTTGGAGAGCAGCAGAGTGGCTCAGTGGAAAGAGCACGGGCTCTGGAGTCAGAGGTCACGGGTTCAAATCCCAGCTCCACCAACTGTCAGCTGTGTGATTTTGGGCAAGTCACTTAACTTCTCTGTGCCTCAGTTATCTCATCTGTAAAATGGGGATTAAGACTGTGAGCCCCCCGTGGGACAACCTGATCCCCAGTGCTTAGAACAGTGCTTTGCACATAGTAAGCGCTTAATAAGCGCTTCTAGACTGTGAGCCCACTGTTGGGTAGGGACCGTCTCTACATGTTGCCAACTTGTACTTCCCAAGTGCTTAGTACAGTGTTCTGCACACAGTAAGCGCTCAATAAATACGATTGATTGATTGATTGATTGATAAATGCTATCATTATTATTATTATTATTTCACTTCTCTATGCCTCAGTTCCCTCACCTGCAAAGTAGGGATTCAATATTTGCTTTCCCGCCTATTTAGACTGAGAGCCCCATGTGGGACCTGATTATCTCAAACCTACCCCATTGTTTGGCACAAAGCAAGTGCTTAAGAAACACTAAAATTATTATGATATTATTATTATTGTCATTGTTAAAACATCCCAAGTTTTCTACTCACCGGAACTTGGCTTTCTGGTGGGAACGGATGGTTTCTTCGTTATTTTCTCTAAGGGAAAGTAAGGTGATAGTCAATAAAATGTCTACTGACCTAATTCCCTCCCAATGTTAACCATTCCTTAAAAAGGGGAATTAAATCGAAGAAAATCTTAAACCACTTTCAGGTCACACTGCAATACATTTCAGAATGGAGCGCGTGGATAAAAATGACAGAGCTTCACGGGGAAATAAGATAACTGTTTTCCCTCCCCCGTGAACGGAGAGCCTTGGATGGACAGGAACTGCGTCTAACCTGGTGGCCTTGTATCTACCCCACCGCTGAGTAGAGTGCTTGGCGTAGAATAAGATCTTAACAAATACCACCATCATTAGTATCATGAGAAGCTGCACAGCCTAATGGAAAAAGAATGGGTTTGGGAGTTAGAGGACCTGGTTTCTAATCCCACTCTGCCCATAGCTTGCTGTGGGCTGCTTAAAATCTCTATGCCTCAGTTTCCTCACCTGGAAAATGGGGATTAAATCCTACTCCCTCCTACTTAGACTGTGCGTCCCAAGTGGGACGGAGACCGCGTCCAACCTGATTACCTCGTATCTACCCCAGAGCTCAGTACAGTGTCTGGCACATAGTAAGGGCTTAACAAATAGTACAGTGCTCTGCACACAGTAAGCGCTCAATAAATTGAATGAATGAACAAATACCATTTAACAAAAAAAAAAAATCACTGTTTCAGGGCGGGTATGAAGGTCTGCAGTCACCTGGTGTAACCTTATTATTATTATGGTACTTAAGTGCTTGCTCTGTGCCAAGCACTGTACTAAGTATTTAGGTAGATACAAGATAATTTATTTATTTATTTTACTTGTACATATCTACTCTATTTTATTTTATTTTGTTAATATGTCTGGTTTTGTTCTCTGTCTCCCCCTTCTAGACTGTGAGCCCACTGTTGGGTAGGGACTGTCTCTATATGTTGCCAACTTGTACTTCCCAAGCACTTAGTACAGTGCTCTGCACACAGTAAGCACTCAATAAATACGATTGATTGATTGATTGATTGATAATAAGGTTCAAGACAATCCCGGTCCCCTAGGGGCCTTACAGTCGAAGTAGAAGGGAGTAGGACTTAATTCCCACTCTATAGATGAAAAAACTGAGGCACAGAGAAATGATTTGCCCAAGGTCACACAAGAGACAAGAGGCAGAGCCGGGACTAGAACTCAGGTCCTCTGAATCCCAGGGCTGGGCTGTTTCCACTAGGACACACTGCTTCTCAACCTGGTAGAAAGAGTCTCGATCTGACTGTCAGGACATCAGTCACTGAATCAGTGGTATTTCCTGAGCCCTTACAGTGTGCAGAGCACTGCCATTAACCGCTTGGGAGAGTAGGATCCAACAGAGTTGGTGGACACATCCCCTTTCCACAATAAGCTCCTGTGTTCGATTCCCAGGCCTATCACCGGATTGCTGTGCGACCCCTCACGAGTCCCTTAATCTCTCTGTGCCTCAGTAGTCTCCTCTGTAAAATGAAAGGATGATGAGACTCCCCTCCCTGCCTCCGAGAGATGATGAGAGGACAGAGTGAGAGGTTTCATTTTAAAGTGCTTTGGGGAAATAAAAGGGCCATTCGGGTTCGACGTACTATTTATTAGTCTTATAATTGCTGTTATTCTTCTCCAGATATATTCCTCAAGGAGAGACACTACTGCATCAGGACAGATTTCTACTTATTTTAATTGTACTCATAACTTCCAAGTCATAAAAACGACATCAGTATTTGGACCCCAGTTTTCTACAAAGGGAAGATCTGAATTAAGAGTCTTGCTGGAATGAAAGTTAAAAGTAACCAAAGGTTTTTTTTTTTTTTTTTTGTAGAGTTTACTCACCAACATCTTCAAGGGCATCAGATAAATCAAAATCTTGACCTAGGTGAAAACACAGTCAGGTAAGACACAGAAGAGAAAATGGAGGAGATCACAACAATTAAAAGCCAATTAAATCTGGGACAAGGTCCTTGCTTCAGGACTCAGTATTTAACTGTCAGTTCATCTAACGGAGAACTGCATATTTAGTGTACAGTCTTGTGACTTTGTACTTTAGTTCCCTGTAACATGGGGATACCATTCTTGCCGAAATCCACGTTACGGAAACCTCACTCCGTAGTGTTCATCGCGGCAGATGTGCCACACACGAGGAAACACCTTTTTCTTCAGACAGTCCCCGTCTGTATCCAGACAGAAGTGCCTCTTGATTCCCCCTCTGAGTTCTAGCCAAAATGGGTAGTGAAAACGCTCACTGGGAAGAAATGAACGTAGTCTCCTCCTCCTTGGCTTCTCTTTTCTCTGTCTTTTCCTTCTCTTCCAAAAGCACTGTCCCGCTCTCATCCATCGTAAATGTCACTCTTTCTCTGCGTTAATTACGACCCAAGAATCTGAAGACTCCAAAGCTGGAATCACCTCTCGGCCTGAGGTGGCTTTATAGCTGTTCGGTTCAATTCTACCCAAGAAACTCAAGCCTGAGGCGGCGTTACAGTTACTTGGTTATAGCTGTTCGGTTCAATTCAACCCAAGAAACTCAAGCCTGAGGCGGCGTTATAGTTACTTGGTTTGATTCAACCGTATCTGTGAAATGGGGCTTATGACTGGGAGCCCCACATGGGACATGAACTGTGTCCAACCTGATTAGCTTGGATCTACTCTAGTGCTTAGTACAATGCCTGGCACAGAACAGGCGCTGAACAAATACCATTAAAAAGAAAAAAACAACAAAGAACAAAAAAAACCTCTGTCTTTCCCTATATTTAATAATCAATCAGTGATATTTACTAAGTGCTTACTTTGTGCAGAGCACTGTATTAAGCACTCTGAAGGGTACGTCCGTTGGCAGATACAGGCTCTTCCCAGCAAAAACTTACAGCTCAATAATTATGGCACTTGTTAAAAACACTATGTGTCAAGAACCGTTCTAAGCACTGGGGCAGATATTGATTAATTAGGTAGAACACAGTCCCTGTCTCATATAGGGCTTACTAAGTAGGAGCAAGAACAGAAACTGAATCCTTCTCTCCAGTGGGGCTCCAAGTCAATATCGTTTAAGGCTTTAGTGACTGCTCCAATAAACCCTTCTTTTATGGTATTTGTTACCTGTTTTCTTTATGCCAGGCATTATACTAAGCACCCGGGTGAATACAAGATAATCTGGTTGGACACCGTTCCTGTCCCACAGGGGGCTCATCATCTTAATCCCCATTTTACTGATGAGTCCCAGAGAAGTGACCCTGGGCAAGTCACCTCGATTTCTCTGGGCCTCACTCGCCTCATCTGTACAGTGGGGATTGAGACTGTGAGCCCCAGGTGGGACAGGGACTGTGTTTAACCCAAATAGCTCGTATCCACCTAAGCGCTTAGTACAGTGCCTGGCACTTAATAACCACTTAACAAATTCCCCCTCCCCATCCCCCCGCCTTACCTCCTTCCCCTCCCCACAGCACCTGTATATATGTATATACGTTTGTACGTATTTATTACTCTATTTTATTTGTCCCTATTTATTCTATTTATTTTATTTTGTTAATATGTTTTGTGTTGTTCTCCATCTCCCCCTTCTAGACTGTGAGCCCACTGCTGGGTAGGGACCGTCTCTATATGTTGCCAACTTGTACTTCCCAAGCGCTTAGTACAGTGCTCTGCACACAGTAAGCTCTCAATAAATATGATTGATTGGTTGATTGAACCTGCTGCTCCTCTGCTTCTCCGTCCTCTCTCTTCCCTCCCTGTTTACCTGTGAAGTCATTTGCCCAAGTTCACACAGCAGACAAGTGGTAGAGGCGATTTACAACTCTGGTCCTCTGACGCCCGGGGCCAGCAGCTCCTCTGCTTCTCCACCCTCTCGATTCCCTCCCTGTTTACATGCGTGCCATCCCTTGGCTTGCCTTCCAGCCCAAGCACAGGAGGAGAGAGAGCCAGCCTTCCACGTGACTAGCCAAGCCCAAAGCAGAAGCTTCGGTTTTGTCCTGCGTACCACTCTAAAAGGCCCGCTGTGTTGGGTTTTGTCTGTAATGTCAGTGGCACCCGGGACGGCAGGGCTATAAAAAATGTGCCCGCTCAGAAATCCCAGCCACAGAAGAATGCGTTTCTCGCAACTGCGAGCAAAACGGATGTTCGGTGGCTTGGCATGTGAGGGTGACTCACACTGAGTGGGTCTGAGCCCCTTCTTGGTTACTCACTCGCCCCGGCCAGGACAAAAGTCCAGAGCTGCTGCAGCTCCACCGTTTCCACATTCCGAGCCCAAGTGAGCCGTTTCCGGACGTTTCTGTAGCCAAACCATGTGGAAAGGCAAGGCAGCGTGGCCTCCTGGAGGTCGGAAAGACCTGGGCTCCACCATTTGTCTGTCGTGTGACCCTGGGCAAGTCACTTCACATCTCTGTGCCTCAGTTACCTCGTCTGTAATATGGGGATTAAGAGTCTGAGCCCCACGTGGGGCAGGGACTGGGTCCAGCCTGATTAGCTTGTATAGACCCCAGCCCTTAATTCAGTGCTTGGCACATAGCGAGCACTTTAAAAAAAAAAAACCAATACCTCGATTCTGATTATTATTATGATTATTACTGGAGTCAGGCCTATTTCAGAGCAGCCCTGGAATTCCGGGGGGAGGCCGGGCTGGAATTCCCACGGTTCCTCAGTTCCGGGAAGGCCGGTGTCAGGAGTCCCAAGGCCAGGAGGGAGCCCCAAGGCCAGTTTGGTTCCAGCCTCAGTCCTGCACGGCCCCCCGTGACTCCCCAGGTACCTTCCAGCTGGTGGAAATTCCCAAAGAGCGGACACCACGTGACACGAGCCGCTTGGCCACAGCTGAAGGCCGCCAGGCCCGAGCCAGCCCCACCGTGTCACTGTCCTGTCACTGCCGTGCAGCTCGCGTATATTACAGGCCCTGCCCAGCTTGGCATAGCTGCTCTCTGCGCCTCAATTCCCTCCTCTGTAAAACCGGGATTCAGATGGGGAGCCCCACGTGGGTCATGGACTGTGTCCAACCCGACTAGCTTCTATCCACCCCAGTGCTCAGAATGGTGTCTGACATGGAGTAAGCCCTTAACAAATACCATTTCAGGAAAGATAATAATGATGATGATGACAATAATTGGGGTATTTGTTAAGCACTTACCCTGTGCCGGACACTGTGTTAATTATACCCCACAACCGGTACCGCTTCCATCTCTGATCAATCAATCATGTTATTGAGCATTTACTATGTGCGGAGCACTGTACTAAGCACTTAGGAACAATATAACAGCCATATTCCCCGCCCACAACCCACTTACAGTCTAAAGGGGGGAATCATTCAAGCAATGGTATTTATTGAGTGCCCACTGTGTGCAGAGAACTGTTCTAAGCCCTTGGGAGAGTACAATAAAACAGCAATGGCAGGCCTGTTCCCTGCCCACAGTGAGCTTAAAGTCTAGGGGGGGCATAAATCATACAGCGTTATTTATTGAGCGCTTTCTGTGTGCTGGGGAGAGCACGGCCATGTGAGCAGATACGATTCCACGGCCCCAACCCTCTGGCTCCTCCCAGCAAGAAGCATGAGAAATATTCACTGACCATTTTCTACAGTGGATCCATATTGGAATACATTCCCTGGGTCACACTTAGCAACTGCAATCCATTAATGGTATTTATTCATTCATTCAATCATATTTATTGAGCGCTTACTGTGTGCAGAGCACTGTACTAAGCGCTTGGGAAGTACAAGTTGGCAACATACAGAGACAGTCCCTACCCAACAGCAGGCTCACAGTCTAGACAACTTATAATTTGTATCTATCCCAGCGCATAGTAAGTGCTCAACAAATGCCATAATTATTATTATTATTATTATTTTATAGCTATATTTGTTTTTAAAGGGCAAATCTTAAAGTACTGGTGGCATTTTTTGAGCACCCACAGAGTGAAATAATAATGATAATAATAATAATGATGGCATTTATTAAGCGCTTACTAAGTGCGAAGCTCTGTTCTAAGCACATTGTACTAAGTATTTGGGAATGTAGAACAGAAAGAACAGAAGAGATGCATCCTGCTCACAAGGAGCTTTCACTCTAATATATGCTTACATTTAATGGCAAGGAAATTCTAATTCCTTAACATGGTTATACATGGACAGGAGATAAGTAATCTGTGAGTACTATTAGTATCCCGTGTCATCACCAACGTACATCAGAAAGTCTTTATAACACTAAAACGAGCACTTACTATGTGCAGAGCACTGTACTAACAACATTGTATAATGAAGAGCAGTACAGCGTAGTGCATAGAGCACAGGCCTGAAAGTAAGAAGGTCATGGGTTCTAATTCCGGCTAATTCTAATTCCCCCCATCTTACCTCCTTCCCTTCCCCACAGCACCTGTATATATGTATATATGTCTGTACATATTTATTACTCTACTTATTTATTTATTATACTTGTACATATCTATTCTATTTATTTTATTTTGTTAGTATGTTTGGTTTTGTTCTCTGCCTCCCCCTTTTAGACTGTGAGCCCACTGTTGGGTAGGGACTGTCTCTAGATGTTGCCAACTTGGACTTCCCAAGCACTTAGTACAGTGCTCTGCACACAGTAAGCGCTCAATAAATACGATTGATTGATTGATTGATTTGCCACTTGTCTTCTGTGTGACCTTGGACAAGGCACTTCACTTCTCTGGATCTCCGTTACCTGATATGTAAAATGAGGATTGAAACTGTGAACCCCAAGTGGGACAGGGTCCGCATCCAACCCAATTTGTTTGTATCCACACCGGTGCTTAGTACAGTGCCTGTCACATAGTAAGCGTTTAACAAATACCCTAATTATTATTAATATTATTATTACTCAGCATTTGGGAGAGTCCAATACAACACAGTTGGCAGAATGTTCTCTGCCCAATCAGTTAAATAAATCAAGCAATCGGAGGTACCACGGCATCCTGCACATAGTAAGTGCACAATAAATACCAAGGACTGAGCAGCCCCCTACCCTGGTCTACAGTGGCCCATAAGGTCCCCAGATGGTGACTGATTCATTAGCGTGGCTCAGTGGAAACAGCCTGGGCTTTGGAGACAGAGGTCATGGGTTCAAATCCCACCTCCACCACTTGTCAGCTGTGTGACTTTGGGCAAGTCACTTTGCTTCTCTGGGCCTCAGTGACCTCATCTGTTAAATGGGGATGAAGACTGTGGGCCCCCTGTGGGACAACCTGATCACCTTGTATCCCCCCCCGGCGCTTAGAACAGTGCTTTGCACATAGTAAGCGCTTAATAAATGTCATTATTATTATGATTATTAAGGGCAATCCAGAGCTCCCTGACCGTCATTCAGTTGGAGTTTGGGGGCTGGGGCATTTATTTCTATTAATATCTGTCTCTCTCTCTAGAGTTTAGCTCACTGTGGGCAGAGAATGTTTCTGTTCTATTGTACTCTCCCAAGCACTTAGTATGATGCTCTGCACACAGTAAGTACTCAATACATAATAAGAAAAATAATAATAATATATTATTATTATGGCATTTAATTGCTATGTGCCAGACACTGTACTAAGCACTGTATATACAATTGACTGATTGACTGACTAATTGAGAAAGGTGTGAGTGTGGATTTCTGTGTGCCAGACAGGTAGGTGGATTATGCTTTCTGGAGGAGTTATTTTTGGATCAGTGAGATGTCCAGGAAGGAAATCTACGGAGACAGAAGCCCAGACAGCTGCAAGTCCTGGATGGGCAGGTCCTTGGACAGGGATCATAAGGCTATCAATTATGACGGTATTTGTTAAGTGCTTACTATGTGCCAAGCACTGGGCTAAATGCTGAGGTGGATACAGGATAAACACGGGGCTCCTGATCTAAGCAGGCGAAAGAATGGACATTGAAGCCTTGTTTTTCAGATGAGGAAACAGAGGCCCACAGAAGGGAAGTGACTTTCCCTAGGTCCCACAGTAGGCATGTGGTTTACTGGGTTCTGTGGACTTGGGTTCTTATCCCGGCTCCACCACTCGTCTGCTGTGTGATCTCGGGTGAGTCCCTTCACTTCTCTGTGCCTCAGTTCCTTCCCCTGCCAAATGGGCCTGAAACACTGTGAGTTCCATGTGGGACATGGACTGTGTCCAACCTGATGGCCTTGAATCTACTCCAGCGCTTAGTACAGTGCCTGGCACATAGTAAGTGCTTAACAAATGAGAAGCAGCGTGGCTCAGTGGAAAGAGCACGGGCTTGGGAGTCAGAGGTCATGGGTTCTAATCCCGACTTTGCCACATGTCTGCTGTGTGACCTTGGGCAAGTCACTTAACTTCTCTGAGAGTTACCTCATCTGTAAAATGGGGAATTAAGATTGTGAGCCCCACGTGGGACAACGTGATCACCTTGTATCCCCCTCCAGTGCTTAGAACAGCGCTTCGCACATAGTAAGCGCTTAACAAATGCCAACATCATCATCATCATCAACAAATACCATTTACGAAAAAAAAAAGGGGGTGGCAGAACCCGGGTCCACTAAGCCAAACTGCTTCCTTCCTCTCCCTGTTGTCCCCCTCTCCATCCCCCCCATCTTACCTCCTTCCCTTCCCCACAGCACCTGTATATATGTATATATGTTTGTACATATTTGTTACACTATTTATTTATTTATCTTACTTGTACATATCTATTCTATTCATTTTATTTTGTTAGTATGTTTGGTTTTGTTCTCTGTCTCCCCCTTCTAGACTGTGAGCCCGCTGTTGGGTAGGGACTGTCTCTATGTGTTGACTTGTACTTCCCAAGCGCTTAGTACGGTGCTCTGCACACAGTAAGCACTCAATAAATACGATTGATTGATTGATTGATTGCTTCTCCAAGAGGCCTGGATGCCAGCCGAGGCCTGCCGATACGGAGGCTCTAAGAATGGGAAGGCTGGGAGAGAGGAGTTGTCAGAGGGCTGGGACATTCTCCTCAAATCCGACAGACAATTTCTCTTCCCCCTTCAAAGTCTTATTGAAGGCCCAACTCCTCCAAGAGGCCTTCCCCGCCTAAGCCTCGTCTCCCACCCCCTTAAGCGCTTAGTACAGTGCTCTGCACACAGTAAATGCTCAATAAATACGATTGATTGATTGATTGAAAGGCCTGAGGAAGGGCAAGCCAGGGGAATCGGCCCCCAGAGGAAACCCTGCCACCCTCAGGACCCTCAAACCATGGGGCTGGCCAAGCTGACAGCGTCCCCGGGGGGCGGTGGGGGCCTGCTCTGAGAGGAGGAGGGGGCGAGGGGTCGCCCAAACGTTCCCGAACACTCCGTGTGACCCGCCTCGAAATCAGAGCCTGCAGAGGGAATGTGTCGGGAGGGAACGGAGGCCCCTAGCAAGGAGGAAGGGCTGGGACATTCTCCTCAAATCCGACAATTTCTCTTCCCCCTTCAAAGCCTTACTGAAGGCCCAAGAGGCCTTCCCCGCCTAAGCCCTCCTTTCCTCGTCTCCCACCCCCTTCCGCATCACCCTGACACACTCCCTTAATAATAATAATGATAATGATGACATTTATTAAGCGCTTACTATGTGCAAAGCACTGTTCTAAGCGCTGGGGAGGTGACAAGGTGATCAGGTTGTCCCACGGGGGCTCACAGTCTTAATCCCCATTTTACAGATAACAGGCACAGAGAAGTGAAGTGACTTGCCCAAAGTCACACGGCGGCGGAGCCAGGATTTGAACCCGTTACCTCTGACTCCAAAGCCCGGGCTCTTTCCACTGAGCCACGCTGCTTCTCCAACCACCCCTCCTCCCAGACCCTCATTTACGTCCGTCTCCCCCTCCAAACTGTCAGCTCATTCTGGGAAGGGGATGTCTGCTGCACTGTTCTGTTGTACTCTCCCAAGTGTTTAGTACAGTGCTCTGCACATGGTAAGTACTCAATAAATTTCACTGCGGCCCAGGGCCTGCTCTGACCAACAAAGAAAGTTGCTACTTTTAGGTTACCAGCTGTCAGTTGACGGGGACATCTGACCTGAGCCGGGGCAAATCCAGTTCAGTGACGTTTAGTAGACAGGAGTGGGATAGGGTGGAGGTTGCCAGGGGCGAGGGGGGGACAAGGGTGGGTGGGGGGCCATTGACGATGCATGGTTCAAATCCCGGCTCCGCCCATTGCCAGCTGTGTGACTTTGGGCAAGTCACTTAACGTCTCTGTGCCTCAGTGACCTCATCTGTAAAGTGGGGATTAAGACTGTGAGCCCCCCCATGGGACATCCTGATCACCTCCCCAGAGCTTACTTAACACAGTGCTTTGTACGTAGTAAGAGCTTAATAGATGCTATTATTATTATTATTATGAGACCAGCGCTTAGTATAGTGCTCTGCACACAGTAAGCGCTCAGTAAATACGATTGATTGATTGATTGATTTGAACCTGCCCTGGGGATTCTCCTGTGACTTTTCTGCAGCCTCTGGACCCAGACTGGAAGATGACTCATAGCCTCCTATTAGCCCTGGGGCTGCTCAGGAGCAGCTTGGCCTAGGGGAAAGAGCACAGGCCTGGGAAGTCAGAGGACCTGGATTCTAATCCTGGCTCCGCCGCCTGTCTGCCTGTGACCTTGGGCAAGTCGCTTCACTCTCTGGGCCTCAGTTTCCTCACCTGTAAAATGGAGATTCAATACTTGTTTTCTCTCTTATTTAGACTGCGAACCCCATGTTGGGCAGGGACTATGTCCTGATCTGATTATTCTCTCCCCACTCATTCAGTCATTCATTCAGTCGTATTTATTGAGCGCTTACTGTGTGCAGAGCACGGTACTGAGTGCTTGGAAAGTACAATTCGGCAACAGATAGAGACAATCCCCACCCAACAACGGGCTACAGCACTTAGTACAGTGCTTGGCACATGGCAAGCACTTAACAAACACCATCGTTATTATCAGTCGTAATAGTATTACTAACACTCCTATCAATAATTAATATTACTATCAACAATTAATAATACTACTATTATTAATATCACTACGACTAATAATAATTTTGAAAGCCAGAGGGGACTTCTTTCGCGAAGTCTACATCAGGGTCTACAGAGAAGCGGCATGGCCTAGTAATCCGTTCATTCATTCAATCCTATTTATTGAGTGATTACTGTGTGCAGAGCACTGTACTAAGTGCTTAGGAAGTACAAGTTATACTTCCCCTCACAAGCAAGACCCCCCCACTCCCTTCCCAACACCCTCCCTGACTTTCTCCCCTCTAGGAAAAGCCAAAGAGCAAGACATCCCATCTACAGGCAGGGAACGTGTCTGCTAATTCTGTTGTGTTGTCCTCCCCCAGGTGCTCAGTACAGTGCTCTGCACATAGTAAGCGTTCAATAAATACCAATGATTGCTTGATTACCCGGGGTCACCCTGAAAACCTGAATAAGCCCTGCAATTCCACCAAACTTCAAGTGAAAACAGATTTCCCAGATGGAAGGCTTCTTCTGTATCACCATTCTTATTCATCTGTTCATCATTAGAAAAACAGTTCCCTAACCCCGTAGGAGCCCGCCACATTGGATAGTCCAATTCTAAGGATTTTCAAGCATTTACCAGCAGAGATCGTGGCTGGATTCACCCAGCCCAAAGACAGAGGAATTGGATAATGTTCCGTTAGGTTTGTTCTATGTTCACAGCTCAAAGAAATCACCCAGGCTGAGAAATCCTGTCACAAACACGCCCCAGTTCCTGGATCAACTAAATCCAAGCTAAAAGTGGCAAACAAAAAATGTGATTTCTTTGTTGAGGGGGAAAAAAAACCCATCTACGAATCTGCTGAAAGGAAACGCGGAGCAGAAAAAGAGTTACTCTGAGTCATAAAAAAGCCAGAGAGACAGCACTACTTAACTCAGCTTCCACTCCCTGGCTGACTTGTCTCCTTAAAAGTTCATGATTTCTTCAGGCTCTTTCTCCAACCAACCGAAGCTAAGCTGTTCTTTGATCTCACATCCCGGACTACGTCACAAATAATTTCCAATGTGTCCTGGCCTAAACCTCTTGTGTGTGCTTTTACTCTCAGTAGAACGGGATTCTTGTTGATTTTTGCCTTCTATTCTCCCATCCTCACCGGAAAAGCAATCAAATCGTATTTATTGAGCGCTAACTGCGCAGAGCACTGTACCAAGCACTTGGGAGAGCACAATACCACAGTATCTGTAGCCACGTTCCCTGCCCACAATGAGCTTACAGTCCAGAAAACTCTGTCCTGTCCATCTAGAATATGGAACCGGTCTATTTATGGATCTGTAAATACAAACTAATTTTGGAAAACTTTTCCTTGCCCAGACATACTTAGTTGATCTAGGTGAAAGATGACTGACTGAAAACTTTAATGTTTAAAGAAAAAACAAAATCCCCAAACCGCTTAATTGATCCTCTCCCGCTACAACCGGCCTGGATATTTTGTTCCGCTCATACCAACCTACTCAGTGTCCCTCACCCTCGCCTCCGCTGCTGTTCCAACCTTTTCTCCGCCCCTCCCTCCTGCTTGAAACTCCCTCCCCCTGCCTATCTGACACACCAGCCTTTTCCATATCCCTTCTAAAAGGATATCGCCCCCAGGAAGGTTTCCCTGACTGACCTCTTATCACCCCACACTGTTCTCCCTCCTTCCTGCCTCCCCCATGCGTTAATCCCCACCCTTAAACGCTTAGCTAACCCCCATCCCCACTCCCTCAGCATTTATGTACATGGCAATCAATGGTATTTACTGAGCGCTACAGGTGCGCAGAGCACCGTACTAAGCACTTGGGAGAGTATGGTATAACAGAGTTGGTAGACACGTTCCCCATAAGTGAGCTTACTCCCGTCGAAAAAGAAGTTGCGTTTGGTCCAGTATTTCTTTATGTATCCTCTGGCTTTGGAAAGCACAATGACGGGCCTAAGAGCTGGGCAAAATAAATGGCATCGGACACCAATACGTAGGGATTCTTTTTGGCTCTCGTTGTTTAATAAGCCTAAGTAATGTTTTTAAGCCTGTCATTGCCAAGAACCTATCCCAACCTCGGTAAATCCAGCTCTCATTTAAAGTGGCCATTGTTCCGATCGTGCTTGATTTGGCTTAAAATCCCATCTCCTCCAAGAAGCTTTCCCTGACTAAGCTTTCATTTCCCCAATTCCCTCTCCCATCTGCGTCATCTCTGGACTTGGAACTGTCCCCTTGGGAGCCTGATATTCACCCCATCCACAGCCCCACTGAGGCACGTATCTGTAATCGATTAATAGTCAAGGCCGGGTCCCTCTCTAGGGGGTAAGTTCCTTGTAATAACAATAATAATAATAATAATAATAATGGCATTTATTAAGCGCTTACTACGTGAAAAGCACTGTTCTAAGTGCTGGGCAAGAAACACATCTTCCGACTGTACTGTACTCTCCCAAGCGCTTAGTACGGTGCTCTGCACACAGTAAGCGCTGAATAAATACGATCGATTGATTGGTTAGGGAAGTCTCTTGGAGATGATCTTGGGAAAATGATGAGCTCCCTTAAATCAGAGCACTTCCTTCATCTAGATGGGAGCATGTTTTCGACCTCACCCCATCTGTTCTTCCAACCCAGCCGGGGATTCTGCTTCTGACAAGGGCAGGAAGATGCCTGGAAGAACCAAAAACAATTCCCCCTTCCTGATGTCCACCGACCTCTTGGTTTTAAGGTCGTGGTATCTAATCGCCCTCCTATCTCCTTTACATCAATGGGACAAACCCACCATGGACCAACCGACCACGTTTACTGAGCATTTACTGTGTGTAGAGCACTGTACTAAGCGCTTCTTGGGAGAGTCCAATATGACAGACTGGGTAGACATGTTCCCTACCCACAACGACCGCTCGCTTGTGGATTTAGGAAAACCCTTTTAGGAATTGCACAAATTTGATGATATTTTGAAGGCGCTTGTCTTTCTAAACCGAATAACTGAATTCACAAGGCCCCCACCACAGAGTGAAGGCCAACATTTGACTCTGGATTCAAATGGGGACGGATTCGGCTGTGTTCACTAACAAATGGTATTTTCTGAATGCATACCACAGTGCTCAAGAGCTTAGTACAGTGCTCTGCACACAGTTATTTACTGCTTACTGTGTGCAAGTCACTGTACTGCACACCTTTTTATTTTTAGTGTATTCGTTAAGTGCTTACTACCCACCGTACTAAGCACTGGGGGAGATTCGGGCTAATAGGGTTAGACACAGTCCATGTCCCACATGGGGCTCACGATCTTAATCCCCATTTTACAGATGAGGGAACTGAGGCATAGAGAAGTGAAGTGGATTGCCCACGGTCACACAGAGGACAGGTGGCGGAGCTGGGATTAGAACCCAGGTTCTCTGATTTCCAAAGCATTTGGGAGAGTACAATTCAGCGAAGTTGGTAGACATGATCCCTGACCATGAGGAATTCATGTGCAGTTTTATCAAAAGCAGTCAGTTGCCTCTACTAAATCTACAGAATCTACTAAACGCCCAGAGGCACATGCTGTTGTTAATAGCCCTGGTTGTCAAAAATGTCTTGATGGTTTGCTTTTCAGGAGAGATAAAATCATTCCAATGGTCCTCTCACTTCACCAAGTGGTATTTACTTCCTGCTCCTCTAACTTTTGGCTAGAAAAACCTGTACTGTGAAAAAAAGAATCTGTGTCTGTCAGCAAAATGCAAAATGGTTTTTACAGTTGGAAGAATTGATTTCTTTTAACACAAAGCACTGTAAGATGGGGTTTGCGTGATGCAATTTTAATGAAATCCTGGCACCGCATTTGCATTCATTCTCAGTTAAATACAGACAGCCATATTTTGTCCTGCTCCAAGATGGAGCAATGAAAAAGAATAGAAAATTGCTCCCTTCAATGCAAAAAAGTGACTTGCAGAGGAAGAAACGAATGTTAACAGACTGCAAGCTTCTTGTGGACAGGAATCACATCTACAAAGCCTACTGTACTCTCCCAAGCGTTGGTAATCATTATTATTATTACTACTACTACTATTAATAATATCTGTTAACCTTGTAACCCCCAGCACTTAGAACAGTGCTTTGCACATAGTAAGGGCCTAATAAATGCTATCATAATCATTATTATTATTACCACTGCTACTACTACTATTAATATCTGTTAACCTTGTAACCCCCCAGCGCTTAGAACATTGCTTTGCACATAGTAAGCGCTTAATAAATGCTATCATTATTATTATTATTACAATGCAGAGCCCAGAGTAAGTACTCAATAAATACAACTGATTGATAAAAACAGATGTTAAAATGTTTCCAAGCCGAAAGGTGACTTGTTAAACGTGATAATAAAAACTCAGAAGAAAGCAATCGTGAACGCATTTATGTTGGTTGGAAATAGCGGCAGCAAGAGTTCCGATAAATCAGGGCAGTCTGGCCAGTTGTCCGATATTTAAAATTCACTTCTCCTTCCTAAAAAACCCCCACAGCCTTCTATAATCTTAACTCTCCCATGACTGTTGTTGAACCCCCAACGCTTCATATCGGGCCACCTGCCTGGGGAGGCATCACATAAATATTAAGATTTTATTCCACCAGCCCGTTGTTGGGTGGGGACCGTTTCTATACGTTGATACGTTGCCAACTTGGACTTCCCAAGCGCTTAGTCCAGTGCTCTGCACACGGTAAGCGCTCAATAAATATGATGAATGAATGAATGAACTTATCATTCTGTCCTGAAACGGGCAAAGGAACAGCAACGATGACACGGGAAACTGGGAGGAAATTCCAGTACGGGATGCTCGGCTTCCTAAATTTCCCCGTGCATGCCTATTCGAATCCCCAACTTCCATCTTAAAAAAAACACCCTCTGGAAGCAGAAGTCCTGAAACGGTAGAGGGATCAACAGTCGGTGATTAGAACTAAAATCCCACTCACTGTCAGACCTGTACTGCAGTGCTTAGCACGCTCCTTGGCACACAGTAGGAACTTAAATACTATCATTTTTATTGCTATTACTAATAGTGGTTAAAAACCACCCCTTTTCCTGATCGCAGGCTAGGACTGGAATAAAGCCACACCCCAGGCCTGTCTGTGAAACATCAAAACAACCATCTGGACTTTAACCAATTCCCACCACCCGCCTATTACCAACAAATCGGGCCTTGCAAGCTAGTTATGTGCCCCCCACCCTGTCAAAGAGAAAGCCCGCCCCCCCCCCCCCCCAATCTCTCCCCACACTTTTCTCATTCGGGGAAATTTCAGAACTCCAACCAACACTATCCTAACCACGTTGGGCACGGGTTTTGTTTTAAACCCTCAATTCTGGGGAAAAGAAAGTGGGTTTTTTTTGTTTGTTTCTGGCTTTCGCTGCGGGCCAGGGAAGGGGCCCTAGACAAACTTTACAAAACGTCTTTTTTCAAGTGGTGCCGGGCTGGTGTCCCACTCGGCTTCTCTTCTCCCGGGCCCCTCCCCAACACGCACATTCCTTTCATAAAAAGTCTTTTCGGAGTGGTGCTGGGCTGTCATCCAACTGGGCCTCTCAATCAATCAATATTTATTGAGCGCTTACTGTGTGCAGAGCACTGTACTAAGCGCTTGGGAAGTCCAAGTTGGCAACATATAGAGACAGTCCCTACCCAACAGCGGGCTCACAGTCTGAAAGGGGGAGACAGAACAAAACCAAACATACTAACAAAATAAAATAAATAGAACAGATATGTACAAGTAAAATAGAGTAATAAATATGTACAATCAATCAATCGTATTTATTGAGCGCTTACTGTGTGCAGAGCACTGGACTAAGCGCTTGGGAAGTCCAAGTTGGCAACATATAGGGACAGTCCCTACCCAACAGTGGGCTCACAGTCTGAAAGGGGGAGACAGAGAACAAAACCAAACATACTAACAAAATAAAATAAATAGAACAGATATGTACAAGTAAAATAGAGTAATAAATATGTACAATCAATCAATCAATCGTATTTATTGAGCGCTTACTGTGTGCAGAGCACTGTACTAAGCGCTTGGGAAGTCCAAGTTGGCAACATATAGGGACAGTCCCTACCCAACAGTGGGCTCACAGTCTAAAAGGGGGAGACAGAGAACAAAACCAAACATATTAACAAAATAAAATAAATAGAACAGATATGTACAAGTAAAATAGAGTAACAAATATGTACAAACATATATACAGGTGCTGTGGGGAAGGGAAGGAGGTCCTAGATTGCACACAGTACGGCCAGAAGAGATAAAGTGATTTTTCCAAGCTCTCTTAGCCTAACTCTGCCTCTTCTTTTGTCCCAAACCACAGAGCCCACGCCCATGGGGGGGAGGAAAAAAAGGGATTTTCCCAACTCCGCGGGGGTGCCGGGGGTGGGGAGGGGGTCTTCCCCAGGCCTATAGGCGGGTGGGAATCTGGGGGTTGGAGGGTTTGGAAGCCCACCCTGGTCGGAGGGTGCCCAAGGGTGCAGGGCTGGGGCACGGGGGGAATGGGGGGGTACCTGTAGCTGGAGCCGGGGGTCCGAGGAGGAGGAGGAGGAGAGGGAGGACCAGGAGGGCGGGGGGTCCCCGGCTGGAGCAGGGTGGGCAGCGGCCCATGGCGACCGGTGGGCAGCGGTGGCACGGTGGGCACCGACGATCAGCCGCCCGGAGAGCCGGTGGGCGGCACGGGGGGCGGGCCTATGGAGGAGGGAGGGCGGGCAGGGGGCGGGCAGACGACAGGAGGGGCGGGCCAATCAATCAATCGAATTTATTGAGCGCTTACTGTGTTCAGAGCACTGTACTAAGCGCTTGGGGCAGAGGAGAGAATAATAATAATAATAATACTGGCATTTATGAAGCGCTGACTATGTGCAAAGCACTGTTCATTCACTCATTCCATCGTATTTATTGAGCGCTTACTGTCAATCAATCAATCGTATTTATTGAGCGCTTACTGTCAATCAATCAATCCATCAGTCGTATTTATTGAGCGCTTACTGTGTGCAGAGCACTGGACTAAGCGCTTGGGAAGTCCAAGTTGGCAACCTATAGAGACAGTCCCAACAAGTGGGCTCACATTCTAGAAGGGGGTGACGGAGAACAAAACCAAACATATTCACAAAATAAAATAAATAGAATAGATATGTACAAGTAAAATAAATAAATGAATAGAGTAATCATCATCATCATCATCAATCGTATTTATTGAGCGCATACTGTGTGCAGAGCACTGGACTAAGCGCTGGGGAAGTCCAAGTTGGCAACCTATAGAGACAGTCCCAACAGTGGGCTCACAGTCTAGAAGGGGAGACGGAGAATAAAACCAAACATATTAACAAAAGAAAATAAATAGAATAGATATGTACAAGTAAAATAAATCAATAAGTACAGTAATAAATACGTACAAACATATATGCATATATACAGGTGCTGTGGGGAAGGGAAGGAGGTAAGAAGAGGGGGGATGGATAGGAAGGAGGGGGCTCAGTCTGGGAAGGCCTCCTGAAGGCCACAGCACCTGTATATATGTTTGTACATATTTATTAATCTATTTATTGATTTATTTTACTTGTACATATCTATTCTACTTCTTTTATTTTGTCAGTATGTTTGGTTTTGTTCTCTGTCTCCCCCTTCTAGACCGTGAGCCCGCTGTTGGGTAGGGACTGTCTCTATATGTTGCCAACTTGGACTTCCCAAGCGCTTAGTCCAGTGCTCTGCACACAGTAAGCGCTCAATAAATACAATTGATTGACTGATTGCAGAGCACTGGACTAAGCGCTTGGGAAGTACAAGTTGGCAACATATAATAATAATAATGATGGCATTTATTACGCGCTTACTATGTGCAAAGCACGGCTCTAAGCGCTGGGGAGGTTACAAGGTGATCACGTTGTCCCACGTGGGGCTCACAGTTTTAATCCCCATTTTCCAGATGAGGTAACTGAGCCATAGGGAAGTTAAGTGACTTGCCCAAAGTCACACAGCAGACAGTTGGCGGGAATAATAATAATGATGATGGCATTTATTAAGCGCTTACTATGTGCAAAGCACTGCTCTCAGCGCTGGGGAGGTTGCAAGGTGATCAGGTTGTCCCACGGGGGGCTCACAGTCTTCATCCCCATTGTACAGATGAGGGAACTGAGGCACAGAGAAGTGAAGTGACTCGCCCAAGATATAGAGACGGTCCCTGCCCAACAGCGGGCTCACTGCTCTAAGAGAGAACGAGCGGGGCTCAGAGGAGAGAGCCTGGGTTTGGGAGTCACGGGTCGTGGGTTCTAATCCCGCCTCCGCCACTTCATTCATTCAGTCAATCGTATTTATTGAGTGCTTACTGTGTGCAGAGCACTGTACTAAGCGCTTGTCTGCTGGGTGACTTTGGGCCAGTCACTTCACTCCTCTGGGCCTCAGTGACCGCCTCTGGAAAATGGGGATGAAGACTGGGAGCCCCACGTGGGACAATCGGATCACCTTGTAACCTCCCCAGCGCTTAGAACAGTGGTTGGCACATAGTGAACGCTTAATAAACGCCATTTTAAAAAGGGGGGCGGGGCGTGGGAGAGCAGGGGGCCGGCTGAGGAGAGAAGCCCACTGTTGGGTAGGGACTGTCTCTATATGTTACCAATTTGTACTTCCCAAGCGCTTAGTACAGTGCTCTGCACATAGTAAGCGCTCAATAAATACGACTGATGATGATGATGATGAGAAGCAGCAGGGCTCAGAGGAAAGAGCCCGGGCTTGGGAGTCACAGGTCGTGGGTTCTAATCCCGCCTCTGCCACATGTCTGCTGGTTGACTTTGGGCCAGTCACTTCACTCCTCTGGGCCTCAGTTCCCCCCTCTGGAAAATGGGGGTGAAGAGTGGGAGCCCCACGTGGGACAAGCTGATCACCTTGTAACCTCCCCAGCGCTTAGAACAGTGCTTGGCACATAGTAAGCGCTTAACAAATGCCATCATCATCATCATCCCTCCTCCGCTACTTGTCTGCTGGGTGACTTTGGGCGAGTCACTTCACTCCTCTGGGCCTCAGTTCCCTCCTCTGGAAAATGGGGATGAAGAGTGGGAGCCCCACGTGGGACAAGCTGATCACCTTGTAACCTACCCAGCGCTTAGAACAGTGCTTGGCACATAGTAAGCGCTTAACAAATGCCATCATCATCATCATCATCATCCCTCCTCCGCCACTCGTCTGCTGGGTGACTTTGGGCGAGTCACTTCACTCCTCTGGGCCTCAGTTCCCTCCTCTGGAAAATGGAGGTGAAGAGTGGGAGCCCCACGTGGGACAACCTGATCACCTTGTAACCTCTCCAGCGCTTAAAACAGTGCTTGGCACATAGTAAGCGCTTAATAAATGCCATTTTAAAAGGGGGGGCGGAGCGTGGGAGGGAAGGGGCGGTGCTGAGGAGAGAAGCAGCGGGGCTCAGAGGAAAGAGCCCGGGCTTGGGAGTCACAGGTCGTGGGTTCTAATCCCGCTCCGCCACTTTCATTCATTTCAAACACCTTCCTACCTCTCTGATCCTGGAAAACCTTCTCTTCTGCAGAAGAGGAATTAAAACCTTCCCAGACTGTACGTATTTAATACTCTATTTATTTAACTTGTACATATCCTATTTATTTTATTTTGTTAATATGTTTTGTTTTGTTCTCTGTCTCCCCCTTCTAGACTGTGAGCCCACTTTTGGTTAGGGGCCGTCTCTATATGTTGCCAACTTGTACTTCCCAAGCGCTTAGTACAGTGCTCTGCACACAGTAAGCGCTCAATAAATACGATTGACTGATTGAGCCCCCTCCTTCCTCTCCCCCTCTCCCCCCTCCATCCCCCCCACCTTACTTCCTTCCCCTCCCCACAGCACCTGTATATATGTACATATGTTTGTACGGATTTATTACTCTATTTATTTTATTTGCACATATTTATTCTATTTATTTTATTTTGTTAATATGTTTTGTTTTATTGTCTGTCTCCCCCTTCTAGACTGTGAGCCCGCTGTTGGGTAGGGACCGTCTCTAGATGTTGGGACTTGTACTTCGCAAGCACTTAGTACAGTGCTCTGCACACAGTAAGCGCTCAATAAATACGTTTGAATGAACAAATGAATGAATGAAAAACCTTGGCCAGGTGTTTCCTGACAGCCACAAACATCTCAATCCCAAAGGAGAGAGGGAAAAAAGACAGCAAAGCAGCAATTTACTTTCTAAGGGAAGAAAAATATCTAAGTGTAACCAAATGGCCAACCATTATTTTTTTATTGAATTTATATGGCTAATTAAAACTGGCGTTTAAGTCGACTATCTAGTTAAAAGATCACAGAATACTACTAATGTGATCTGGTTTTGGTCTTCCTTTTTGGTGCAGCATAGAAACACAATGGGAATAAGCCTGCAGACTAGGAATAAGAGAAGCAGTTTGCCTGGGAGTCAGAGGACCTGAGTTCTAATCCCACCTCTGCCTCTTGTCTGCTGAATGACCTTGATGAAGTCACTTCACTTCTCTGCGCCTCAGATATTTCATCTGTAAAATGGGCATTAAGACTGGGAGCCCCATGTGAGGCATGGACTGTGTCCAACCTGATAAGCTTGTATCTACCCGGCAGTAAGTGCTTAACAAATGCCATTTTTTTTAAAAAAAGAATACATTAGCTTCCTTTCCACTGAATCATTCTTTTGCGACCCAGCCCACCTCTATATTGCCACAAGATGGAAATATTTTTAATATTGGTCGTATCTGTTTCTGCATGAATGTAGAGGATTTTCTCTTACCTGAATCCCCATGTTAAAGACTGGATTCTGTTGCTTTTTGTTTCTATCTCTGCTGTTCAACATACAGAAGAGAAACAAAGGAAAGAACATTAAAGTCACTACTTGTGTTCAGACAGCTATCCAAATCATCATCCAAATCATCCCCTCTCCATCCCCCCATCTCCCCTCTCCATCCCCCATCTTACCTCCTTCCCTTCCCCACAGCACCTGTATATATGTATATATGTTTGTACATATTTATTACTCTATTTATTTATTTATTTATTTATTTTACTTGTACATATCTATTCTATTTATTTTATTTTGTTAGTATGTTTGGTTTTGTCTCCCCCTTTTAGACTGTGAGCCCACTGTTGGGTAGGGACTGTCTCTATATGTTGCCAATACTTCCCAAGCGCTTAGTACAGTGCTCTGCACACAGTAAGCGCTCAATAAATACGATTGATGATGATCATCATCATCATAATAATATGATGTGATATTTGTTAAGTGCTTACTAGTCACCAAACATTCTGCTAAACACCGGGGTACATAAACGGTAATCCGATCGGACACAGTGCCTGTCCCGCAGTCTACCTGATCCTACGTGGGGCTCGCAGTTAAAATAGGAGGGAGAACGGATTGAATCCCCATTTTACAGATGACAAACTGAGGTAGCGAGGAGTAAAGTGGCTTGCCCAAGGCCACACAGCGAGCAAGTGGCAGAGAACCTCTGATTCCCAATCCTGTGCCCTGTGCAGTAGGCTTCCCAGCTATGCACACTTTACTCACCCCTCCCTCATTCCCACAGCACTTGTATACGAATCCATAACGTATTTATTTGTATGAATGTCTGTCTCCCTGCAAGACTGTAAGCTCGTTGTGGGCCTGTTGACTCTGTTCCACCGTCCTCTACCAAGCGCGTAGTACAGTGCCCTGCATACAAGCGCTCAATAAATACGACTGACTGATTGATAAACCTGGCAAGGACAGAGTGGTGTTTTGTTCAGCCTACACTTTGTACACTGCGACAAAAATCTCACCCTCGATCATGACATCTTTGAAACTGAAGACCGATCCATGTGTGCAGGTGGGCAAGGTTCTAACCCAATCATACGTTTCATCAAACTGAAAAAATGAAATCAGTGACTTAGCTTATAATATTTCCGCATCCAGGTTTGAATTCAATTGCCCTCCTCCTAACCAGAGGCACTTATTAGATCACCATTCTGAATCTGAATGCAAGAAACCATTGACAGCAAATGGTCTGTGATCATTAAATTCATTCATTCATTCAATCGTATTTATTGAGCGCTTACTGTGTGCAGAGCACTGTACTAAGCGCTTGGGAAGTACAAGTTGGCAACATAGAGAGATAGTCCCTACCCAACAGCGGGCTCACAGTCTAGAAGAGGGAGACAGACAACAAAACGTATGCACCAAATAAAATAAATAGAATAAATATGTACAAGTAAAATAAATGGAGTAATAAATATGTACAAACATATATACAGGTGCTGTGGGGAGGGGAAGGAGGTAAGGTGGGGGGGAAGAGAAGTGACTTGCCCAAGGCCACACAGCAGACAAGTGGCGGAGTCAGGATTAGAACTCATGACCTTCTGACTCCCAGGCCCGTGCTTTACCCGCTACACCATGCTGCTTCAATCAATCAATCAATCAATCGTATTTATTGAGCGCTTACTGTGTGCAGAGCACTGTACTAAGCGCTTGGGAAGTACAAGTTGGCAACATAGAGAGATAGTCCCTACCCAACAGCGGGCTCACAGTCTGGAAGGGGGAGACAGACAACAAAACATATACACCAAATAAAATAAATAGAATAAATATGTACAAGTAAAATAAATGGAGTAATAAATATGTACAAACATATATACAGGTGCTGTGGGGAGGGGAAGGAGGTAAGGTGGGGGGGAAGAGAAGTGACTTGCCCAAGGTCACACAGCAGACAAGTGGCGGAGCTAGGATTAGAACTCATGACCTTCTGACTCCCAGGCCCGTGCTTTACCAGCTACACCATGCTGCTTCAATCAATCAATCAATCCATCGTATTTATTGAGCGCTTACTGTGTGCAGAGCACTGTACTAAGCGCTTAGGAAGTACAAGTTGGCAACGTAGAGAGACGGTCCCTACCCAACAGTGGGCTTACAGTCCAAAAGGTCATTAAATGATGACAAAACGATATCCATTTATTAAGCAAAAAACATCATCATCATCAATCGTATTTATTGAGCACTTACTATGTGCAGAGCACTGTACTAAGTGCTTGGGAAGTACAAATTGGCAACATATAGAGACGGTCCCTACCCAACAGTGGGCTCACAGTCCAAAAGGTCATTAAATGATGACAAAACGATATCCATTTATTAAGCAAAAAACAGATGGAAATCTGCCTGCTAAAACCAGTATTATTATGGAAACTCTTATGTGCTTACGATGGGATAATAATACTATTAATAATAATAATAATAATTGTGGTATTTGTTGAGTGGAGAAGCAGCGTGGCTCAGTGGAAAGAGCCCGGGCTTTGGAGTCAGAGGTCATGGGTTCAAATCCCAGCTCCGCCAACTGTCAGCTGTGTGACTTTGGGCAAGTCACTTCACTTTTCTGTGCCTCAGTTACCTCATCTGTAAAATGGGGATTAAAGTTGTGAGCCCCACCGTGGGACAACCTGATCGCCTTGTAACCTCCCCAGAACTTAGAACAGTGCTTTGCACATAGTAAGTGCTTAACAAATACAATTATTATTATTATTATTACTATGTGCACTGGAGTAGATACAAAGCAAACTGGGTCGGACACAGTCCCTGTCCCACATGGGGCTCCAGGTAGAAGGGAGAACAAGTATTGAATCCCCATTTTATAGTTGAAGAAACAGAAGCCCAGACAAGTGAAGTGACTTGCCCAAGGTCACACAGCAAGCCATAGGTAAAGCCGGGAATAGGACTCTGGTTTTCCGGCTCCCAGGCCCGTGCTCTTTCCACTAGTTCAGGCTGCTTCTCATCATGCCTCACCACTTCTTACTTGTTAGACTTTTTGACATAAGGGCACAGAGAGCAAATAGTAAATAGCCTATTTGCCTACATTTCCCATTTTAAAGTGTGGGAAAGAGACTTTTTTCTGAATGGCGCTCATTTGCAACCCAAGTAACTGCAAGACAGTGCCAAGGCCGTGCTTTCGAGCTATTATCCCAGTAGGTGTTCTGTCTTGGGAACAAATACCGCAAAATAGAGAAGCAGCGTGGCTCAGTAGAAAGAGCCCGGGCTTTGGAGTCAGGGGTCATGGGTTCAAATCCCAGCTCTGCCAATTGTCAGCTGTGTGACTTTGGGCAAGTTACTTAACTTCTCTGGGACTCAGTTACTTCATCTGTGAAATGGGGATTAAGACGGTGAGCCCAGATGGGACAACCTCATCACCTTCTAATCTCCCCAGTGCTTTGCACATAGTGAACACTTAATAAATGCCATCATTATTATTAATTATTTATTAATTAATTTCTAGACTGTGAGCCCGCTGTTGGGCCTTTTATTCACCCCTCCTCCCAGCTCCACAGCGCATACGTCCATATCCGTTATTTATTTATTTCTATTAATGTCTGTCTCCCCCTCTAGACACTAAGCTCCTTGTGGGCAGGGAAGGTGTTTGTTTATTATTATACTGCACTCTCCCAAGCACTCAATAAATGCGATTGAATCAATGAACTTTGTTGTAGTGTGCTCTCCCAAGCGCTTTGTACAGTGCTCTGCACAGAGGAAGCGCTCAATAGGTACCATTGATAGACTGATTGATTCTTCAATCAGAAGTCTTCACCTCTGTCAGCAAAATCCAGCCAGCAGGACCCTGTTTTCCCGATTTCCAGAGCAGTGTCCTTTCCTCTGGAGATGGGATGAAAAAACCCCAGCAGAATTTCCAGTGCTTCCACCAGTAGCAATGTAAGCCTTGGGCCTGGGTGTCAGAGGACCTGGGTTCTAATCCCAGCTCCTCCACTTATCTGCTGTGTGACCTTGAGAAAGTCATTTCACTGGGCCTCATCTCCTTCATCTGTCAAATGGGGATTAAGACTCTGAGCCCCACGTGGGACAGGGACTGGGTCCAACCTGATTAGCTTGTATCTACCCCAGCTCTTGGTACGGTGCTTATAGCGGCGTGGCTCAGTGGAAAGAGCACGGGCTTTGGAGTCAGAGGTCATGGGTTCAAATCCTGGCTCCGGCAATTGTCAGCTGTGTGATTTTGGGCAAGTCACTTCACTTCTCTGTGCCTCAGTTACCTCATCTGTAAAATGGGGATAAAGACTTTGAAACCCCCCCACCCCACCCGTGGGACAACCTGATCACCTTGTAACCTCCCCAGCGCTTAGAACAGTGCTTTGCACATAGTAAGTGCTTAATAAATGCCATTATTATTATTATTATAGCACGCAGTAAGCCCTCAACAAACCCCACCATTAGTACTACTAGCATTGTTACTACTAGCATTATTACGATGTGTGAGGGGGAGCAGGTGTTTAATCGGATCCGTGTCCATCCTGATTATCTTGTATCTACCCCAGGGCTTAGTACAGGGCTTGGAACACGGTAATGGCTCCACAAACACAGCAATTATCATCACTATTATTCTTATCATCATTGTGAGGGTGAAGGAGGGAGAACGGATAGTCAATGAGATCCGTGTCCAACCTGATGATCTTGTATCTAACCTGGAGCTTATTCCACTGTGGGGCACGTGGTAAGTGCCACCAAGAATTAACGTTCTTCACAGGGGGTGGTTAATTCCTTCGGAGTTTCAAAGGCTTTGGAATTCATGAAGTGCCTTATAATTAACTAATAGCTTCCTAGTACTGCTGAAACATTAAACACTTCATTTGGCTTCATAAGGAAGCAGAAACTTTCAGAGGAGGGTGATCATCATCATCATGACTCATTCCACAGCAGGCAGTTTCGCTGTTCCACTAATTGGAGATGGGTGTGAACTTCCTGCTTCACAACCGGGCCGGTTTTTGGTTGCCAGAATAAGTTATCTCGGGGCTCACACTTTTGACTGTCCCACAATCTCTATGACACTCATTTCTTCTGGTATTTGTAAACACTGACTACCTAGCGGTCCATCACTCGACGCTTCTGATCCCGGCTCCGCCACTTGTCTGCTGTGTGACCTTGGGTAAGTCACTTCACTTCTCTGGGCCTCACTTACTTCATCTGTAAAGTGAGGATTGAGACTGTGAGCCCCACGTGGACCAGGGACTGTGTCCAACATGATTTGCTTGTCTCCACCCCAACGCTTAGTACAGTGCCGGGCACGTAGTAAGACTTCACAAATACTACAATTTATTATTATTATAATCAACCGTATTTATTGAGCGCTTACTCTGCGCAGAGCACTATACTAAGCACTTGGGAGAGTACAATATAAGAGAGTGGGTAGACACTTAGAGAAGCAGCGTGGCTCAGTGGAAAGAGCACGGGCTTTGGAGTCAGAGGTCATGGGTTCGAATCCCGACTCCACCACATGTCTGCTGTGTGAGCTTGGGCAAGTCACTTAACTTCTCTGGGCCTCAGTTACCTCATCTGTAAAATGGGGATTAAGACTGTGAGCCCCACATGGGACAACCTGATCACCCTGTATCCTCCCCAGCTCTTAGAGCAGTGCTTTGCACTTAGTAAGCGCTTAACAAATGCCAATTATTATTATTATTAGACATGTTCCCTGCTTCCTTTATGCCAGGCACCGGGCAAGATGCAAGCTAATCGGGTTGGACGCAGTCCCTGCCCCGCATGGGGCTCACAGTCTTAAATCCCCATTTTACAGAGGAGGTGACTGAGGCACAGAGAAGCGAAGTGACTTGCCCAAAGTCACTCATCTGACAAGTGGCGGAGCCGGGATTAGAACCCAAGTCCTCCAACTCTCTATCACTCTATCCACTAGGCAATGCGGCTTCTTGACAATCTCTTATTGCAGCATCGTTATTTTTAACAAACAGAAGTGGATTCTTCACTAGTGGTTTCTTGAGAAACTCCGTCTCGGTTCCCCATTAAGCCACTATAATGTTGACTATTTATAGGCAGGAATTGGGTCTTCTACTTCCATCGATCTCTCCCAGGTGCTTTGAGAGTGCTCTATACATGGTTAGAAAATTAATGATACTAGTAGTGTTTGTTAAGTGCTCCTTATTGCACTCTCCCAGGAGCTTGGTACAGAGCTCTGTGCAAAGTTAGAATAATAACTGTGGCATTTGTTAAGCGATTACTATGTTCCAAGCACTGTACTGAGCGCTGGAATAGATAGGATTCAGTCAGATTGGTTCCTGTCCCATTTGGTGCTCACAGTCTAAAACGGAAGGGCAGCTGGGAATTTTTTCCCAATTTACAGATAAGGAAAGTGAGGCACAGAGAAGATAGTGACTTGCCCAAAGTCAGAACCGAAGAGTGTAGGTAAACTCTACTGATTGATCTGGATGATATAATAATAATAATAATGATAGTATTTGTTAAGCGCTTACTATGTGCAAAGCACTGTTCTAAGCGCTGAGCACTGTTCTAAGCGATATCACAGTTTGTAAGTTTGTCCTCTAGACTGTAAGCTTGTTGTGACTAGGGAATGCATCTACCAACTCTGTTACATTGTCCTTTCCCAAGCGTCTAATACAGTGCCCTGCACACAGTAAGCACTCAATACATACCATTGATTGATTGATTGTTCCTTTTGTGCCTATAATAATAATAATAATAATGTTGGTATTTGTTAAGCGCTTACTATGTGCCAAGCACTGTTCTAAGCGCTGGGGGGGGGGGCTACAAGGTAATCAAGGTTGTCCCACATGGGGCTCACAGTCTTAATCCCCATTTTACAGATGAGGGAACTGAGGCACAGAGAAGTGAAGTGGCTTGCCCAAAGTCACACAGCTGACAAGTGGCGGAGCCAGGATTAGAACCCATGACCTCTGACTCCCAAGCCACACTGCGCCACACTGCGTACTCATTTGATGGCCTTCATTGTGCGCTTACTGTGTGCAGAGCACTGCACTAAGCGCCTGGGAGAGGACGATATAACAAAAAACGGACACAGTCCCTGCCCACAACGAGCTTACAGTCTGGAGTACGAGCTACTGCACTGAACTCTCCCAAGTGCTCTGCACACAGTTAAGCGCTCAATAAATACCACTGATGGATGGCAGTCTTTTGGATGTAGGAAGCTCATCTCACTCACAGGTGCCCAGAAGAAGTCGTCACAGCTCTGGTGTCCCAGATGGTTGGTGTTGCCTTCCCTCTCAACTTCTATTTAAAATATATAAATATATATATAAATAAAATCTGTAGTAAAAGCACCCGTACAACCTGCCAGTGGCCTCTGCAATTTCCTGCTGTAAGGGAACTGGCTTTGTTTATAAAGTTGGTCCCCTAGCAACAACTAAATTGTCTTGCTTAACCACTTGGAAGCAGAAGGTTGTGATTAACAGGAAAACAAGGAAACTGGAAAGTTACACTGCCTACCGGTAGATTCCCTCTAAGTGTAACTGATCTTATTTTGTTTCGTTTTACCCTTTCAAGAACAGCTACGTTTTCAAGGGCATTTTAAGTGGTTTTCAGCAGCGGGGTTGCGGGGCAACAGATCATTCTTCGATCTGCGGTACTTATTCAACGCTTACTGTCTGCGGAGCACTGTACTAAGCATTTGGGAGAGTACGATAGTGGCTTTGGAGTCGGAGGTCATGGGTTCAAGTCCCAACTCTGCCAACTGTCAGCTGTGTGACTTTGGGCAAGTCACTTAACTTCTCTGGGCCTCTCAGTTCCCTCATCTGTAAAATGGGGATGAAGACTGTGAGCCCCCCGTGGGGCAACCTGATCACCTTGTAACCTCTCCAGCGCTTAGAACAGTGCTTTGCAAGTAGTAAGCACTTAATAAATGCCATTATTATTATTATTACGATAGAATTGTACAGTGCTCAGCACACAAGAAGGGCTCAATAAATACCACTGATTGACTGGAGACAGGGTCCTTGCCCACAGGGAGCTTAAAGCGTAGAGCGGGAGACAGACATTAAAATAAGCAATTGAAGGTAATTATTGAGCGCTTACTGTGTAGAGGACACTGTATTGAATGCTCGGGAATATAACTACAACAGAGTTGGTAGACCCGCCCATAACGAGCTTAAAGTCTAGAGGTGAACACCAACATTAATATAAATTAATCAATTATGGATACATACTGGCTCACAGCCGACCCCTCGCCCACGTCCTGCCTCTGGCCTGGGACACCCTCCCTCCTCTAATGTGACAGACAACCGCTCTCCCTCGCTTCAAAGCCTTCTTAAAGTCCCATCTCCTCCAAGAGGCCTTCCCAGATTATCCCCCACTTTTCCTTATCAAGCACTTCCTTCTGAGTCACCCTGACTGGCTGCCTTTGCTCTTCCCCCTCCGAGCCCCACAGCACTTAGGCACATTTCTAATGTACAGTAGAGAAGCAGGGTGGCTCAGTGGAAAGAGCCTGGGCTTGAGAGTCAGAGGTTGTGGGTTCTAATCCCAGCTCCACCGCTTGTCAGCTGTGTGACTTTGGGCAAGTCATAACTTCTCTGGGCCTCAGTTACCTCATCTGTAAAATGGGGATTGACTGTGAGCCCCACGGGGGACAACCTGATCACCTTGTATCCCCCCCAGTGCTTAGGACAGTGCTTTACACATAGGAAGTGTTTAACAAATGCCATTATTATTATTATTATTTCTGTCATTTTATTTACTTGTATTGATGTCAGTCTCCCCGACTCCAGACTGTGAGCTTGTTGTGGACAGGGACTGTCACTGTTTATTGTTGTACTGTAGTTTCCCAAGCACTTAGTACAGTGCTCTGCACACATTAAGTGCTCAATAAATATGATTGAATGATGAGGGTGAGCCCGTTGTTGGGTAGGAACCGTCTCTATATGTTGCCAACTTGTACTTCCCAAGTGCTTAGTACAGTGCTGTGCACACATTAGCTGCTCCATAAATATGGTTGAATGATGAGGGTTAAAATTCCCAGAATGGACTGGATGGAGAGGAAAATATTCTCCGTCATGCTTTCTACCATATTCCTTTTCAGTAATTTTGTCTGCTGCATGACTTAGGCAAGTCACTTCACTTCTCTGGGCCTCAGTTATGCCATCTGGAAAATGGGGTTTAAAGTGTGAGCCTCATGTGGGGCAGGGACTGTGCCCGACCCGATTAGCTTGTGGGTACCCCAGGGCTTGATTTAGTGCCTGGCACATAGTAAGCATTTAAAAATAACATAAAAAAAAAAAAAAGAAAAAAGCAGTGGGATTGAGGATCTCTTCAGAGGCTGCAGAGCAGTTTCTCCGTGCCTTCGAGGCAGACCTGGATTAGAAGTCAGAGGAAACTCCCTCGAAACCTTAAATGAGCCCTGACTCATCGAAGAGCTCTCTGCCTCCTGATCCCCGAGAAGCATGGTGTTCGCAGTAAACATTGAGTTCCATTATTTGTTCGGTCTAGCACCACCTCCAGTGGGAATCTAACGGAAGAAAATCCTTCCCCTACGATATTTTTCTGAACAAGGGGTGAGGCGAGCTTCGAAAAGATCGGATTTCGGTGTCAATCTGAACCTCTCTCGAAGGACAAGAAGTAGCGTGGCCTAGTGGATAGAGCACAGGCCTAGGAGTCAGAAAGAACAGGGTTGTAGTCCCGGCTCCGCCAACTGCTAGCTGCAAGACCTTGGTCAAGTCACTTAATTTCTCTGGCCCTCAGTTCCCTCATCTGTAAAATGGGGATTAAGACTGAGAGCCCCATGTGGGCCGGGGACTGTGTCCAACCCGATTAGCTTGTATCCCCCCCAGAGTCTGGTACAGTGCCTGACACACAATAAGCGCTTAGCAAATTCCATTAACAAAAATGTGTTATCTAGTTCTCAGGATGGTAACCAGGGGCAACCGTTGTCTCCTTCTTGCTGTTTCCTGTTTGTGGCACGAATGAGTTGGGGCTGAAGTGCAGATGGTTTGGGGCGTTGAAGAACAAGAACAATGATTCAGATGGAGACTTAGTCGGCGGCTGGGGAGGGGAAGAGGGAAGGAAGGGGAGGCGGTCTCAGTCAGTTGTATTTATTGAGCACTTACTGAGTGCAGATCACTGCTTAGAGAAGCAGCGTGGCTCAGTGGAAAGAGCACGGGCTTTGGAGTCACAGGTTGTGGGTTCAAATCCCGGCTCTGCCAACTGTCAGCTGTGTGACTTTGGGCAAGACACAACTTCTCTGGGCCTCAGTTACCTCATCTGTAAAATGGGGACTAAGACTGTGAGCCCCCCGTGGGACAACCTGATCACCTTGTAACCTCCCCAGAGCTTAGAACAGTGCTATGCACATAGTAAGTGCTTAATAAATGCCATTATTATTATTATCACTGTACTAAGCACTTGTGAGAGTAAAATATGACAATAAACTGACACATTCCCTGCCCACAGCGAGTTTACAGTCTAGAGAGGGAGACAGACATTAATATATATATATATATAGAGAGAGAGAGAGAGAGAGAGAGAGAGAAGCAGAGAAAGAGATTGAGGGAGATTCAAACCACCTAAGAGTCTACTCTTAATATTCTCAATCAGTGCATTTTAAAAACACCGTAAATGTTTCATAGGTTTCTGTTGACTTCTTTTATAAACTCTAAGGGTTAGCCACCGACACGTTGTTTGTGGCCTGTGTAAATCTGACCATGACAAAAGTTCCTTTCGAAACCACTAGCCACAAAGAAAGACATGTGGCAAGCAATGGAAATATTTATCTGACTGGAAGAGTGATCCTTTGACTTTACCACATACAGAGTAGAAAAATCAAGCAATCATTCAGTTTTAACTAGAGTGCTTTTTTTTAATGGTATTTGTTAAGCGCTTTACTATGTGCCGGGCACTAAGCTAAGTGCTGGGGTAGATACTGTGAGCCCGTTGTCGGGTAGGGACCGTGTCTATATGTTGCCAACTTGTACTTCCCAAGCGCTTAGTACAGTGCTCTGCACACAGTAAGCGCTCAATAAATCGATTGAGTGAAAAATACAAGCTAATCGGGTTGGACACAGTCCCTGTCCCACATGCGGCTCACAGTCTTAATTCCCATTTTCTAGATGAGATAACTGAGGCACAGATGTGAAGTGACTTGCCTGGTGTCACCCAGCGAACAAGGAGGCTGAGTTGGGATTAGAACCCAGGTCCTTCTGCCTCTCAGGCCCTTGCTCTATCCACTAGGCCGCACTATCTCCTTAGGCCATGCTGCGCTGTCCAGTCTAGAGGGGGAGCTAAATATTAATATAGATCATTTATAATATATAATTTAAATGTATGTACATAAGTTCTGCGGGGTTCTCATCTGTTCACGGGAAAAAGAAAAGGGAGCCTGGCTTGGGAAGCTCGTTTTGAGCGTTTCTGAAATGCCCCCTTCGACCTAACCTCACTATTCTCCTCCTCCTCCTCCGAGCCTGTTCCTCTAATGCCACCCTTCTCATCACATCTCCAACTCCTCTATCTCGCCCTCCAACCTCTCGCCCACATCCTTCCCCTGGCCTGCAAAGCCCTCCCTCCTCATATCAGACCGACAGTGACTCACCCCCTCTTCAAGGCCTTACTGAAGGCCCAATTCCTCCAAGAGGCCTTCTCCGACTAAACCCTCCTTTCCTCTTCCCCCACTCCCTTCTGCCCGACTCGCTCCATTTAATAATAATAATAATGTTGGTATTTGTTAAGCGCTTACTATGTGCAAAGCACTGTTATTCGCCCCTCCCTCAGCCCCACAGCACTTAGCTACAGATCCGTAATTTCTATTCATGTCTACCTCCCCCTCTAGACTAGAAGCTCCTTGTGTGTACTGGAGCCTCCCAAGCGCTTAGTACAGTGATCTGCACGCAATAAACACTCAGTAAATTGGATTGATCGATGGAATGAAGTTCAGTTCTGCCTCTGATGCTAAGTGTAACAGGAATGAAAAGAGTTTGCTGCTTGTGGGAAGCAGGGTTTGGCTCCGAGTTCCACATTCCTGGGAAAGGCCTGAGGGAAGGGTGGGGCAAATATCTTCAGCAGTGATTTATCCTGGCCCTGCAAGAGAAAAAGAACTTTCCACCCCAACCCTTTTGTCTCACTAAATATCACACGCATGCGCGCGCACACACACAGTTTTCTGATGACAAACTCAGAAAATCCTAACAGGCATTCCACAATAATAAAAACTGTGATATTTGGTAAACACTGCGTGGCCTAGTGGCTAGAGCCCGGTCTTGGGCGTCAGAAGGACCTGAGTTCTCATCCCAGCTCCGCCACTTGTCTGCTGGGTGACCTTGGGCAAGTCACTACACTTCTCTGGGCCTCAGTTCCCTCATCTGTAAAATGGGGATTAAGACTGTGAGCCCCGCGTGGGACAGGGACTATGTCCAACCCGATTTGCTTCTATCCACCCTATCACTTGGATCCACCACCAGAACAACTGCAGGCGGAGGTAGGGCACTCTGGGAGAGATGTGTCTCTGGGGTTGCTTTGGGTCAGACATGACTCGACAGCATAAGACAAGACCCTATCGCTTAGTACAGTGCCCGGCACATAGTAAGCGCTTAGCAGGTACCGTAATTATTATTATACCCGGCCCTGCCCCTGCCATCTCCCAGTGAGGCAAGACTGCAAACCAAAGGGTAGGCTCAGTGTTCCTGTCGTTCACCTAATTAAAACACGGCTCTGATCCCAACTGAACACTGATAATAATAATATTGCCATCATTTGTTAAGTGCTTACTATGTGCAAAGCACTGTTCTAAGCGCTGTGGGGATTCAAGGTGATCAGGTTGTCCCACGTGGGGCTCACAGTCTTAATCCACATCTTACAGATGAGGGAACTGAGGCACAGAGAAGTGAAGTGACTTACCCAAGGTCCCACAGCAGGCCCGTGGCGGAGCTGGGATTAGAACCCATGACCTCTGACTCCCAAGCCCGTAGCGATTCATTTTGGTTAGAAACCTAAGGCTTTCAACTCCTCCAAAGGGAGCCGTGTGTAAATAGACAGCCCGTCTATCACCGCTGAAGCACGGAGCGTGAGAACGGCAAACCAAAATAACGTTTAAGGACAGACACCCTCTCTCTCCCCCCCGTCCCTTTATCATCCGCTGATCTGACAGTTCTCCCTTGTCTGGCTTTCTCTAGGAACAGGAGGGAGAGAATCCCTGTCACATAAAACTCGGCTTCATTATACGTTTTGGGCTCTGCCTCCGTCTGGGGATTGACAACGGAAAGTAGAGCAAGTAGCAGAATGCTTAATTTCCGTAAAGGTGACGGCAGGGACAGAAGATGGGACAGATGCAGGATCAAAAGACTGCGGAGAGGCCGATTCGGAGGAATAATTCAGACGTTTCACCATTGCAATGTAGTCGCTAGAGATCTTGAATAGGTTCCCTTTAAATGGAGATTTTGTGTTCAGCGCTCTACCCAATCTAGCCCATCGGTCTCTGATCGGAGTCAAAACGTTCCCTCTAATTTGTGCTGGAACTTGGCAGGGTTCAGTCCAAAATAATAATAATAAGAAGAATTGTGATATCAATGTCTGTCTCCCTCTCTAGATGGGAAGCAGCATGGCATAGTAGTAAGCAGTGTGGCACAATGGATAGAGCACAGGCCCAGGAGTCAGAAGGTCATGGGTCTAATCCTGGCTCTTCCACTTGTCTGCTGTGTGACCTTGAGCAAGTCACTTCACTTCTCTGGGCCTCAGTTACCTCATCTGGAAAATGGGGATTGAGACTGTGAGCCCCACTTAGGCAGGGACCGTGTCCTTCTCGATTTGCCTGTATCCACCCAGTGCCTGGCACATAGTAAGTGCTTAACAAATACCATAATTATTATTATTATTATTATTATTGTTAAGCTGGTCGTGGGCAGGGAATGTTCCTACCGACTCTGTTGCATAGGACTCTCCCAAGTGCTTAATACAGTGCTCTGCACACAGTAAGTATTCAATCAATACCACTGATTGATAGGACTGACAGTCTTCTAGACTGTGAGCCCACTGTTGGGTAGGGACCGTCTCTATATGTTGCCAACTTGTACTTCCCAAGCGCTTAGTACAGTGCTGTGCACACAGTAAGCGCTCAATAAATACGATTGAATGAATGAATGAAAGTGCTAAACGCCATTCAAAATTTCTTTTTTTTTAAAAAAAAAAAGGTGGTGAAATTTGAAACACTTCTCCCCTCCCAGACCTTCACCTCCCACTTCTCTCTGTTACAAAAGGTCATAATTCTCCGCTTGTAATTTCATAATCAACCTCTCAGCTTCCCATTGCTGTGGGAAAGATGGGGGTTATTACCACAGGGGATGAGCTAACAGCAGGAATACCAAACAAAATAAAGTGGAATCACGTTTCAACCAAAGCTCCACCACAATAGAGAAGGGAGGGAAGAGAAATGTACTTGTACATATTTACTATTCTATTTATTCTTCTATTCTTCTATTTAGTCTTCTAGACTGTGAGCCCACTGTTGGGTAGGGACTGTCTCTATATGTTGCCAACTTGTACTTCCCAAGTGCTTAGTACAGTGCTCTGCACACAGTAAGCGCTCAAGAAATACGATTGATTGATTGATTGATTTTGTTAATGATGTGCATATAGAAGCAGCATTGCTCAGTGGAAAGAGCCCGGGCTTTGGAGTCAGAAGTCATGGGTTCAACTCCCAGTTCCGCCAACTGTCAGCTGTGTGACTTTGGGCAAGTGACTTAATTTCTCTGGGCCTCAGTGACCTCATCTGTAAAATGGGGATTAAAACTGTGAGCCCCCCCATGGGACAACCTGATCACCTTGTAACCTCCACAGCGCTTAGACCAGTGCTTTGCACATAGTAAGCACTTAACAAATACTATTATTATTATTATTATATAGATTTAATTCTATTTGTTCTGACGATTTTGACACCTGTCTACATGTTTTGTTTTGTTGTCTGTTTCCCCCTTCTAGACTGTGAGCCCGCTGTTGGGTAGGGACTGTCTCTAGATGTTGCCGACTTGTGCTTCCCAAGTGCTTAGTATAGTGCTCTACACACAGTAAGCGCTCAATAAATACGATTGAATGAATGAATGAATGAATGTTGCCGACTTCTACTTCCCAAGCACTTAGTACGGTGCTCTGCACACAGGAAGCGCTCAATAAATACGACTGAATGAACAAAAGTGCCAAGCGTGTTTATTAAGGATGTCGAGAGGTGAGCTGCTGTCCGGAATCATGCCTCCACAAACCTCAGTGCTTCTTTCAGGACTCATCATCAATCATCATCAATTGTATTTATTGAGCGTTTACTGTATGCAGAGCACTATACTAAGCGCTTGGGAAGTACAAGTTGGCAACATATAGAGACGGTCCCTACCCAACAGTGGGCTGCTGACTCCTCGGGTCCTGAAGCAGTGTGACCTAGTGGACAGAGCACGGACCAGGGAATCGGGAGATCTGGGTTCTAATTCCACCTCTTCCGCTTGTCTGCTGTGTGACCTCAGGCAAGCATGACAGGCCTAAAGCCTCATCGTCAAATGGGGATGAAGACTTACATTCATTCATTCATTCAATCGTATTTATTGAGCACTTACTGTGTGCGGAGCACTGTACTAAGCGCTTGGGAAGTACAAGTTGGCAACATATAGAGACAGCCCCGCGTGGGACAGGGACTGTGTCCAACCTGATTAGCTCCAGCGCTCAGTAATAATAATAATAATAATGATGGTATTTCTTAAGTGCTTACTATGTGCAAAGCACTGTTCTAAGCGCTGGGGAAGTTACAAGGTGATCAGGTTGTCCCACTGGGGGCTCACAGTTTTTAATCCCCATTTTACAGACGAGGGAACTGAGGCACAGAGAAGCTAAGTGACTTGCCCAAAGTCACACAGCTGACAATTGGTGGAGCCGGGATTTGAACCCATGACCTCTGACTCCAAAGCCCGGGCTCTTTCCACTGAGCCACGCTGCTTCTCAGTACAGTGTAAGCACTTAACGTATACCATTTTAAAAATAGTGCATTGAATTTCAGGAATGTTTTGATTTTTTTTCCCAAGGAAGTATCCTTGTGAGGCAGATACATATTATCCCCACCTAACGTAAGACAGAGGCCCAGAGAGGTTGAGGAACCTGTCCCGGCCCACACAGCAATCCAGGATTATGTTATCATGGGAGTCACTGGTTTAGCAAGGGGCAAACCCAATGTGCACCTTCCAGTCTTGAATGCTGAGATGTATGTAGGTTTGTATGTATTGATTACTCTATTTTATTTGTATATATTTATTCTATTTATTTTATTTTGTTAATATGTTTTGTTTTGTTCTCTGGCTCCCCCTTCTAGACTGTGAGCCCACTGTTGGGTAGGGACCGTCTCTATATGTTGCCAACTTGGACTTCCCAAGCGCTTAGTACAGTGCTCTGCACACAGTAAGTGCTCAATAAATATGAATGAATGAATGAACCCCTCTCCTCACAGTGCTTAGTTCACTTCACATATTTATACTCAATTACTTCCCCTACTTGAAATTTATTTCAGAGTCTATCTTCCCTGCAGCTCCTTGTGGACGGGGCTCACGTCTACTCACTCTAATGGACTCTCCCAAGTGCTTGTACTTCCCAAGCGCTTAGTACAGTGCTCTGCACACAGTAAGCGCTCAATAAATATGATTGATTGATTGATTGATTACTACAGTGCTCTGCACAGAGTAAGCACCGCTTAAAGGAACCAAAAAAAATACAGTCGGCTTTAAGATGAAGAGGAGGGATAGAGGGGCCGAGGGAGGGAGAGAGAGAGGGATGGAGAGGAAGGGGAGTCTTGGGGGAATTGGTAATTTGAAGATGACAAATGTGCCTGTCTGAGTCCAAGCAGCCTCCAAATATTTTTAAAATGCCAACCTAAACCTAAATCACTTCGCCCGTCAGGTTTTCTGGTGGGTGGAATTTATATGGCCACTTTTAAAAGAAGAGAGCAGGGAGAATAAAAGGCAGAAGAAGAGGAAGACAGGGAGCAATCAGGCAAGACAGGGAAGCGGTGTGTCCCCATGGATAGCGCACGGGCCTAGGAGTTAGAAGGACCTGGGTTCTAATCCTGGCTCCGACACTTGTCTGCTGTGTGACCTTCGGTAAGTCGCTTGGCTTCTCTGTGCCTCGGTTACCTCATCTGCAACCCGATTTGTTTGTACCTGCCTCAGGGCTTAGTGCAGTGCCTGGTATATAGTAGGTGCTTAACAAATACCATTATCATTACTATTACTATTATTATTAAAGTGGGGATTAAGAGTGGGAGCCCCATGTAGAGAAGCAGCGTGGCTCAGAGGAAAAGAGTCCGGGCTTTGGAGTCAGAGGTCATGGGTTCAAATCCCGGCTCCGCCAATTGTCAGCTGTGTGACTTTGGGCAAGTCACTTCACTTCTCTGGGCCTCAGTTACCTCATCTGTAAAATGGGGATTAAGAGTGTGAGCCCCACGTGGGACAACTTAATCATCTTGTAACCTCCCCAGCGCTTAGAACAGTGCTTTGCACACAGTAAGCACTTAATAAATGCCATTATTATTATGTGGGACAGGGACTGTGTCCAACTTGAATATCTTATAGATACCCCCGTGCTTAGAATATAGTAAGTGCTTAACAAATTCCATTATTACTATTAATAATCACCCTTCCTTCCCACCAGGATTCTTGTGGTCTTTCAGTCTTGAGACCATACTAGCCACCTGTTGATGTTGCTCTAATAATAACTGTATAATTTAGCAAGTGCTTGGTATGTGACAAGCACTGTACTAAGTACTTGGGAGAGTACAATGCATTGGAGTCAGACTGAGTTTCTGCCCCTCATGGGGCTCACAGTAAAATGGAGGGAGGTTTGGTATTTTGTCCCATTTTACAGATGAAGAACTGAGGCAAAGGTTGTGTGACTTGCCCAAGGACACGGAGATTGTAAACTCCTTGAAGGCGAGAGTAATGTTTAAGGATGCTACTATAACTCATCCAAGAAAATAATAATAATAATAATGGCATTTATTAAGCGCTTACTATGTGCAAATCACTGTTCTAAGCACTGGGGAGGTTACAAGGTGATCAGGTTGTCCCACGGGGGGCTCACAGTCTTAATCCCCATTTTACCGATGAGGTAACTGAGGCCCAGAGAAGTGAAGTGACTTGCCCAAAGTCACACAGCTGACAATGGGCAGAGCAGGGATTTGAACCCATGACCTCTGACTCCCAAACCCGGGCTCTTTCCACTGTCTATATGTTTGTACATATTTGTTACTCTATTTATTTTACTTGTACATATCTATTATATTTATTTTATTTTGTTAGTATGTTGTTTTGTTCTCTGTCTCCCCCTTTTAGACTGTGAGCCCACTGTTGGGTAGGGACTGTCTCTATATGTTGCCAACTTGGACTTCCCAAGCGCTTAGTACAGTGCTCTGCACACAGTAAGCGCTCCATAAATACGATTGATGATGATGATGAGCCAGTGTTCTAGTAATAATAGTTGCTAAGTGCTCAATAAATACCACTGATGGGTAGATGGATTGCAAGTGGCAGTCGGGATTAGAACTCTGACTCCCAATCCTGTGCTCTCTCCATTAGGTCACATCTGGTCAGCAGCAGGCCTGATTTCTACACATACTTTTCTTCTGCCAAGAATAATAATAATTATGGCACTTGTTACTCTGCGCCAAGAACTGTACTAAGCACTGGGGTAGATACAAATTAATCAGGCTGGACACAGTCCATGTGTCCCACGTGCGGCCCACACCCTTAATCCCCATTTTACAGGTGAGGTAACTGAGGCCCAGATAAGCGAAGTGACTTGCCCAAGGTCACACAGTAGACACGGGGCGGAGCCGGGATTGGAACCCAGGTCCTTCTGATTCCTAGGCCCGGGCTCCATCCACTAGGCCACACTGCTTCTTAGGATGGTTAATTCTGAGGGGCTTCGAGTGAGTACATTTGGGGAAAAAATGTTACTTTAAGTGTTGTGAGGGAGAGAGGCAGATGCAGGAGAAGCAGCCTGGCTCAGTGGAAAGAGCCCGGGCTTTGGAGTCAGAGGTCATGGGTTCGAATCCCGGCTCCACCACAAGTCTGCTGTGTGACCTTGGACAAGTCACTTAACTTCTCTGAGCCTGTTACCTCATCTGTAAAAATGGGGATTAAGACTGTGAGCCCCACGTGGGACAACTTGATCACATTGTATCCCCCCCAGCGCTTAGAACAGTGCTTTGCACATAGTAAGCGCTTAACAAATGCCATTATTATTATTATTATTATTATAAGGCTTCTGTCCTGGGGCAGGGTAAAACCGCTTTCTCACAGAACCGTCCTGTGCGGATTCAAATCGAAGAGCAAGCTGGGATTCTGACTTTTCAGCCCGAGGGTCAGAGGACCTGGGTTCGAATCTCGGGTCCATCACTTGTCTGCTGCTTGAGAACCCAAGTCCCCTGTATCCCAGGCCCGGGCTCTTTCTGCCAGGCCAAGCCACTTCTGCTCCAAAGCAGAAACCACAGTTTACAACAACGCCTTCACCTAGAAGAACCGTAAACGTGCCTTTGTATTGGATAGATGTAGATAGCGGTTTTTCCTCTTGTTCTGAACAGCTTTCTTTGGCAATTTCTTTAAAAAATCCTGGCAGATTACAAGGGAGAGACATTTGCTCACTCTGTTTCCTCTTCCTCTTTGAGGGGACGGGGGATTTGTTTATGAAGGTTCATTCATTGGTGGTTCAGTGGTAGAATTGTTACCTGCCATGCAGGAGGCCAGGGTTCGATTCCCGGCCAACACAACAGATGTTTCAAGCGCTTAGTACAGTGCTCTGCACACAGTAAGTGCTCAATAAATACGATTGAATTCATTCATTCATTCACCTAATAGTTTTTCCTTGAGCCTTTTCTCTTGGCATAGTCCTGTGAAAACCAGTCAAGTACACTTTTAAGATTTGTAAAGCAGCATGGCATAGGGAAAGGAGTCTAGAAGTGGAAGCCAAGAGACCAGGGTTCTCAGCCCAGCTCCACCACTTGTACGAATTTGGGCAAGTCACTGCTCTGTGCCTCAATTCCCTCATCTACAAAAACTGTCAGTCCCATTTGGACAAGGACTGGGTCTGATCTGCTTATATCGTATCTACCCCCAGGGTTTGGCACATAATAAGTGCTTAACTATGATTAAATATTCAGGTGTTTGGATATGAAACATGCTACTAATAAACAATCACTCTCATATCCATTTTTCCATTCTCTTTTTCCCTTCATCTGTAAAAACTGTCAGCCCCAAGGACTGTGTCTGATCTGCTTAATGCTGTATCTACTCTAGTGCTTAGCACAAAAGGGCTTAACTCTCATTAAATATTAAGGTACCTGAACATGAAACATTCTACTAATAAACACTAGTCATTCACAGATCCATTTTCCATTCTCTCTTTCCTCCTACCGGAAATTATTTTCTGTCTAACTTTCCCACTAGATTCTAAGATCCATGAAGGAAGGGATTGTGTCTTCTAAGTCTATCGAACACTGCCAAGCGTTCAGTATAGCGCTCTACCCAGAGGAAGTGCTCAATAAACATCCGTCACTGCTGTACTATGCAGAGTGTGGTACTGAGCACTTGCAAATGCCACAGAATTGCATGTTCCCTTGCCCACGATGAGCTTACGGTCTTGAAAGGGGCTTAAAGTCTACAGATATTGACCGCAATATTTCTCCAAGTTTTCATGACCCAATTTACCTAATGGATTATGAGGAGCTTTCTTTAAAAAATGCAGTCAGTAATCAAAAGTAGAAGCAAGGAGAAGAAACGATTAAAGCCATAGACACATAACTGTTCTAATCAAATAGAGAATGATAATAATAACAATAATTGTGGTTTTTATTAAGCGCTGACTATGTGCCAGGCACTGTACGAAGGGCTGGAGTGGATACAAGCAAACCAGGTTGGATACAGTCGCTGTCCCACATGGATTCACAATCTTAAGTTCCATTTGCCAACTTGTACTTCCCAAGCGCTTAGGACAGTGCTCTGCACACAGTAAGCGCTCAATAAATACGATGGATTGATTGATTGATTTTCCAGATGAGGGAACTGAGGCCCAGAGAAGTGAAATGACTCTCCCGAGGTCACAGGGCAGACAAGCAGCAGGATTAGAACTCAGATCTTTCCGACTCCCAGTCCGGGCTCGATCCACTTGGCCGCACTGATGGGGAAGCCAGCCAGTTGATCGTGGGCTAGGATTACTCTATTTCCTCTGTATAGTTTGTGGTGTTCCTGAGTGGATCTGTCTAAAGCTATGAATTTTCAGGCTCCACCTGCCTCTGCAGGCTCAGAAGCTCAGGGTTTGCACCTTTTAATAATAATAATAATAATGATGGCATTTATTAAATGCTTACTATGTGCAAAGCACTGTTCTAGGTGCTGGGGAGGTTACAGAGTGATCAGGTTGTCCCACGGGGGGCTCACACTCTTAATCCCCATTTTAGAGATGGGGTAACTGAGGCACAGAGAAGTGAAGTGACTTGCCCAAAGTCACATAGTAGACAGTTGGCGGAGCAGGGATTTGAACCCATGACCTCTGACGCCAAAGCCTGGGCTCTTTCCACTGAGCCACGCTGATTCTCACGCTGCTTTTGCGGCCAGAGAGGTGTGTTGTCAAGGCCACTCCCAGCTAGTGCAGATGGAAAGGTGGCTCTGCTATTGGCAAACCTGAAATATGGCCCCAATCAAGTTCCAGGCAGGATTTGGAGTGGGCGCCAAAGAACTGACCCCAGAGGTCATGGGTTCTAATCCCGGCTCTGCCACTTGTCGGCTGTGTGATTTTGGGCAAGTCACTTAACTTCTCTGTGCCTCAGTTACCTCATCTGGAAAATGGGGATTAAGACTTTGAGCCCAGTTGAGACAGGGACTGTATCCAACCTAATGAGCTTCTATGTACCCCAGTGCTTAGAACAGTGCTTGGCACACAGTAAGCGCTTAACAAATATGATTGTTATCACTATTACCATCTTCCTTAGTTCAGTGCTCTGCACACACTAAGGGCTCAATAAATACGAGTGATTGATTTATTGACTGATTGATCAATTGATCTTCCAGGGCTCACAGGGCAGACCCAACATCCCAGCAAAGGGCTCACAACCCACTCGGGCTATCAAAGACCTTAATTACAATCCAAAAATCCATCAGAGTTTTCAGAAAGCTTACTTACGATCGACTAGAGTTTTCAAAGGGCTCACAACCCACTAGAGTTTAAAAAGGGCTTACTTACAATTCACTTAAAATTCACTAGAGTTCTCAAATCACTTACAGTCCACTGGAGTTTTCAAAGAGCTTACTTACAATCACTAGAGTTTTCAAAGAGGTTACTTACAAATCCCCTTACAATTCACTAGAGCTTTCAAAGAGATTACTTACAAATCCATTAACAATCCACTAGAGTTTTCAAATCGCTTACTTCCAACCCACTAGAGTTTAAAAAAGGCTTACTTACAATTCATTTAAAATCCACTAGAGTTCTCAAATCACTTACAGTCCACTGGAGTTTTCAAAGAGCTGACTTACAATCACTAGAGTTTTCAAAGAGGTTACTTACAAATCCCCTTACAATTCACTAGAGCTTTCAAAGAGATCACTTACAAATCCATTAACAATCCACTAGAGTTTTCAAAGAGCTTAAAAAGGGTTTACTTAAAATTCACTTCAATCAATCATATTTATTGAGCACTTACTGTGTGCACAGCACTGTACTAAGCACTTGGTAAGTACAAGTTGGCAACATATAGAGATGGTCCCTACCCAACGGTGGGCTCACAGTCTAGAAGGGGGAGACAGAGAACAAAACCAAACATATTAACAAAATAAAATAAATAGAATAGATATGTACAAGTAAATTAAATAAATAGAGTAATAAATATGTACAAACATATATACATATATACAGGTGCTGTGGGGAAGGGAAGGAGGTAAGATGGGGGGGATGGAGAGGGGGAGGAGGGGGAGACTTAAAATCCACCAGAGTTTTCAAAGAGCTTAAAATCCTCTAGAGTTTTCAAAGAGCTTGCTTACAATACACTAGCGTTTTCAGAAAGCTCACAATCCACTAGAGTTTTCAAAGAGCTGACTTACAATCACTAGAGTTTTCGAAGAGGTTACTTACAAATCCCCTCACAATCCACTACAGCTTTCAAAGAGATTACTTACAAGTCCATTAACAATCCACTAGAGTTTTCAAACCGCTTACTTCCAATCCACTAGAGTTTTCAAAGAGCTTTGTTACAATCCACTAGAGTTTTCCAACCGATTAAAATCCAGCTTTAAAAAGCTTTACAGCTTTAAAAAGTTTTCCAAGACTTTATAACCCATTAGACTGTCAACTTCTCGAGGGCAGGGATCATGTCTATCATCTCTACAATACCTTCCAAGCGTTTAGTACACATAGTAAGCGTTCGGTAAGAGCTCAATAAATACTATCGATTAGTACACATAGTAAGAGCTCAATAAATACTATCAATTGACAGACTGAAGGGCTTCTCAGCCTAGTGTGGATGAAAGGATTTTGAAAATCTAATATTGGACACGTTTCAGCTTCTCTGGGTTCCGCACTTCTTCAGTTAATCAGTCCTATTTGTTAAGTGTTTTCTGCATGAGGGTGAATTAAAAGTTTAAGACGCAGCCCTGCCTTCAAGGAGCTTACAATCTAATGAGGGAAAAAGGCACACGGATATTCATTCATTCAGTCATTCAATCGGGTTTATTGAGCGCTTATTGTGCCCAGAGCACTGTACTAAGCGCTTGGGAAAGTACAATACAACAATGACCAGTGACACTCTGCCAGTGAAAGCAAGAAGAAAGACACGGCGCAACTTGTAATAGTAAGAGTGCAGAAAATGAAGGGAGAGAGGAGCAGTCTGCCCCGCCCGAAGTGTCTCGCTTGATTATCTTAGATCTACCCCAGCACTTAGCACAGTGCTTGGAACACAGTAAATGCATTCATTCATTCATTCTATTGTATTGAGTTCTTACTGTGTGCAAAGCACTGTACTAAGCGCTTGGAAGAAGATCTGGAGAAAACTGCTATACTGTGTTTGCTTTCTGAGAGGGCAGGGAGGGGTGGCCTGAAACAGCAATGTGACAAGCTGGAGATGGAAGTAGTGTGGCTAAATTCATTCATTCATTCGTTCATTCATTCATTCAATCGTATTTATTGAGCGCTTACTGTGTGCAGATCACTGTACTAAGCGCTGGGGAAGTCCAAGTTGGCAACATATAGAGACGGTCCCTACCCAACAGTGGGCTCACAGTCTAGAAGGGGGAGACAGAACATATTAACAAAATAAAATAAATAGAATAAATATGTACAAATAAAATAAATAAATGAATAGAGTAATAAATCCGTACAAACATACATACTTATATACAGGTGCTGTGGGGAGGGGAAGGAGGTAAGGCGGGGGGATGAGGAGGGGGAGAGGAAGGAGGGGGCTCAGTCTGGGAAGGTCTCCTGGAGGAGGTGAGCTCTCAGTAGGGCCTTGAAGGGAATGAACAGAACATGAGCCTGGGAGCCAGAAGACCTGGGTTCTAATCCCGGCTCCGCCACGTACCTGCTGTGTGACCTGAGGCAAGTCACTTCACTTCTCTGGGCCTCAGTTTCCTCAAGTGAAAAATGGGGATTGAACACCTGTTCTCCCGCCTACTTACACTTGGAGCCCCATTTTAGCCAAGGATTGTATCCACCCTGATTAACTTGTATCTACCCCAACGCTCAGGACAGTGCTTGACACATAGTAAGCGCTTAACAAATACCATTTAAAAAAAAATCCTGCAGATCACCCAAGCACTGTAGTTCTAGGCCTCCTGTCACCAAGCTGTCTGCTATATCAGAGCTTTCTGTTTGGGAGCATGAGTGCCATGCCTTGTACTTCTCAAGCGCTTAGTACAGTGCTCTGCACACAGTAAGCACTCAATAAATACAGCTGAATGAATTTACCAAATGACTTGCTTTGGCGATAAAATGATAAAAACGGTGGTGGTATTTGTTAATCCATCAAACTTATTGGGTGCTCACCGCAGACAGAACACTGTAATAATAATGATGATAATGATGGCATTTATTAAGCTGTTCTAAATGCTGGGGAGGTTACAAGGTGATCAGGTTGTCCCCTGGGGGGCTCATAATCTTAATCCTCATTTTACAGATGAGGTAACTGAGGCCCAGAGAAGTGAAGTGACTTGCCCAAAGTCACACACCTGACAATTGGTGGAGCCGGGATTCGAACCCATGAACTCTGACTCCAAAGCCCGGGCTCTTTCCACTGAGCCACGTAAACGCTTGGGAAAATACAGTACAACAGAGTTGGAAGACGTGATTCCTGCCCACAGCGAGCTACAGTCTGGAGGGAGAGGCAGATATTAAGATATACAAATAAATTACAGATATGGATATAAGTGTTGTGAAGCTGGGAGTGTGGGGTTGGAATAAACGGAGCAAATCAGGGTGACGCAGAAGGGAGTGGGAGAAGAGGAAATGAGGGTTTGGTCAGGGAAGGCCTCTTGGAGAGATGTGCCTTCAATAAGGCTTTGAAGCAGGGGAGACCCATTATCTGTCAGATCTGAGGAGGGGTCGGAGGGGAGATAGACGGGATAGAGGTATAGTCAGTAGGTTCATTCATTCAATCGTATTTATTGAGTGCAGAGCACTGTACTAAGCGCTTGGGAAGTACAAGTTGGCAACATAGAGAAACGGTCCCTTCCCAACAACACAGTCTACCATTAGAGGAGTGAAGTGTGCCAACCGGATTGTGACAGGAGGGCAGCGAGGTGAGGTGGCAGGGGGCAAGTTGACTGAGTGTTAGGTGGTTACTATGTGCCAAGCCCTGCCCTAAGCACTGGGGTAGACCGCGAGCTCGTCGTGGGCAGGAATTGTCTCTCTTTATTGCTGTATTGTACTTCCCTAAGTGCTCAGTACAGTGCTCAGTAAATACGATCGAATGAAGGAATGAAAGAAGATGATCTTTGTTAGTATGTTTGGTTTTGTCTCCCCCTTTTAGACTGTGAGCCCACTGTTGGGTAGGGACTGTCTCTATATGTTGCCAATTTGTACTTCCCAAGCGCTTAGTACAGTGCTCTGCACACAGTAAGCGCTCAATAAATACGATTGATGATGATGATGATGATGATGATGATGATGACACAGTAATAGGCAGCCTTGATATTCCTTTGCCCTCTAGAGAGAAAATTGAATTACTTATTTGAATGAGGTAGAGAAAATGGTACATTCCTTACTTAAGATTTCTTGGAACACATCATACAGAACATTCAGTTTTATTCTTATCATCATCATCATCAATCGTATTTATTGAGCGCTTACTGTGTGCAGAGCACTGTACTAAGCATTTGGGAAGTACAAGTTGGCAACGTATAGAGACAGTCCCTACCCAACAGTGGGCTTGTCTTTCAACAGCTTTTAGTCTTTGAAATTTCATTCTTTCTACGGCCAGGAGCTTGAAATCTGGAAAGTTGGCTTGTTACTGGGTGGTCAGCTATTAAACACGGACTAATTGATTGTTGACTGATTGGATAATAATAACACTAATTACAGGATATGCTAAGCGCTTACTATGTGCCAGGCACTGTACTAAGCCCTGGGGTAGATACAAGATAATCAGGTTGGACACAGTCCCTGTCCCATGTGGGGTTCCCAGTCTCAATCCCCATTTTACAGATGAGGGAACGGAGGCACAGAGAAGTAAAGTGACTTGCCCAAGGTCACAGAGCAGCAGACAAGTGGCAGAGCCGGGATTTCCTCGTCTGTCATATGGAGTTAATGATACCCAGTTCCTTTTCCCAGACTAAGCCCCCCTTTTTCCTCTCCTCCTCCCCATCCCACCTGCCCTACCTCCTTTCCCTCCCCACAGCACCTGTATATATGTTTGTACAGATTTATTACTCTATTTATTTTACTTGTACATATTCACTATTCTATTTATTTTGTTAATGATGTGCATTTAGCTTTAATTCTATTTGTTCTGACAACTTGACACCTGCCCACATGTTTTGTTTTGTTGTCTGTCTCCCCCTTCTAGCCTGTGAGCCCGTTGTTGGGTAGGGACCGTCTCTATATGTTGCCAACTTGTACTTCCCAAGCGCTTAGTACAGTGCTCTGCACACCGTAAGCGCTCAATAAATGCGATTGAATGAATGAATGAATGTGTTTTGTTATGTTGTCTGTCTCCCCCTTCTAGCCTGTGAGCCTGTTGTCGGCTCTCTATGTTGCCAACTTGTACTTCCCAAGCGCTTAGTACAGTGCTCTGCACACAGTAAGCGCTCAATAAATACGATTGAATGAATGAATGAATATATGGGACAGGAAAAATCTGAAGGTAATTTGGAAAATATAAAATCAGTATGCAACTTCAGCAAATCTCTGAATCTGAAGGTCTCTGAAGGATGGGTCCCTACTACATGGCAATTAAACCTTCCTGATTCTAGATCACCTTGCCCACTGACTGGATTGTGGAAATTCAGCCTGCTAAATATGACTGGCAGTTTTGAGAGAAAGGGACGTGGCTTGATTGAACAAATGACCCTAAATGACTCAATAGCCTTTTTAAAAAAAAACACCCAAAAACTGATGCCTTCTTCTAGGTTCAGAATCAAATCCTAAATCACAGTGTCGGCCCTAATTCAATTCCCAAATGGAGCAGTCTGGATCTCAGGTTAGCCAAGGGGTATGACATTAAATTGCAGAGGAAACGGAATTGAACATGACTGTCGGGACAATTAAGAGGATGAAAAGCAAAGGAGAACGTAGAGCGAAACCTCTCAGTTAAAGTCGGAAGCCAGAAGCTGCATAGCCTAGTGGATAGAGCCCGGGCCTTGGAGTAGAGGACCTGGGTTCTAATCCCGGCTCGGCCCCTTATCTGCTGGGTGACCCTGGGCAAGTCACTCTGTGCCTCAGTTCCCTCATCTGTAAAATGGGGATTAAGACTATGAGCCCCATGTGGGACAGGGACTGTGTCCCCTCCCCACAGCACCTGTATATATATATATATACACAGCACCTGTATATATATATATATATATGTTTGTACATATTTATTACTCTATTTATTTTACTTGTACATATTTGTACATATACTTTGTATAGTATACATATACTTTGTACATATACTTGTACATAAATACGATTGAATGAATATTTATTCTACGTATTTTATTTTGTTAGTATGTTTTGTTTTGTTGTCTGTCTCCCCCTTCTAGACTGTGAGCCCGCTGTTGGGTAGGGACCGTCTCTAGATGTTGCCAACTTGTACTTCCCAAGCGCTTAGTACAGTGCTCTGCACATAGTAAGCGCTCAATAAATATGATTGATTGATTATGACTGAGCCCCCTCCTTCCTCTCCCCCTCTTCCCCTCCCCATCCCTCCTGCCTTACCTCCTTTCCCTCCCCACAGCACCTGTATATATGTTTGTATGTATTTATTACTCAATTTATTTATTTTATTTGTACATGCTTATTCTATTTATTTTATTTTGTTAGTATGTTTTGTTCTCTGTCTCCCTCTTCTAGACTGTGAGCCCGCTGTTGGGTAGGGACCATCTCTATATGTTGCCAACGTGTACTTCCCAAGCGCTTAGTCCAGTGCTCTGCACATAGTAAACGCTCAATAAATATGATTGATTGATTGACTGATTGATTGATTGATTGATTTTGTTAATTTGTTTTGTTCTCTGTCTTCCCCTTCTAGACTGTGAGTCCACTGTTGGGTAGGGACCGTCTCTATATGTTGCCAAAGACAGACAACAAAACAAAACATATTAACAAAATAAAATAGAATAGATATGTACAAATAAAATAAATAAATAGAGTACTAAATCCGTCCAAACATATATACATTATATACAGGTGCTGTGGGGAGGGGAAGGAGGTAAGGGGGGAGGAGGGGATGGGATGGTGGCATGGGATTCCCTTGTATCTACCCCAGCGCTTAGAACAGTGCTTTGCACATAGTAAGCGCTTAACAAATACCAACATTATTATTATTATTATTATTATTCCCAGGCGCTTAGTCCAGTGCTCTGCACACAGTAAGCGCTCAATAAATACGATTGAATAATAATAATGATGATGGCATTTATTAAGCGCTTACTATGTGCAAAGCACTGTTCTAGGCGCTGGGGAGTTTACAAGGTGATCAGGTTGTCCCACGGGGGAGGCTCGCAGTCTTCATCCCCATTTTCCAGATGAGGGAACTGAGGCCCAGAGAAGTGAAGTGACTTGCCCGAAGTCCCACAGCTGACAAGTGGCGGAGCCGGGATTTGAACCGATGACCTCTGACTCCAAAGCCCGGGCTCTTTCCACTGAGACTGAATGAATGAATGAATGGCAACCGGATCGCCTGGTAACCTCCCCAGGGCTTGGAACAGTGCTTTGCACATAGTAAGCGCTTAACAAATACCATCATTATTGTTATTATTTGATCAATCAATCAATCAATCGTATTTATTGAGCGCTTACTGTGTGCAGAGCACTGTACTAAGCGCTTGGGAAGTACAAGTTGGCAGCACATAGAGCTATGGTTCCTACCCAACGGTGGGCTCACAGTCTAGAAGGGGGTGACAATCAATCAATCAATCGTCTTTATTGAGCGCTTTCTGTGTGCAGAGCACTGTACTAAGCGCTTGGGAAGTCCAAGTTGGCCACACATAGAGACGGTCCCTACCCAACAGCGGGCTCACAGTCTGGAAGGGGGTGACGGAGAACAAAACCAAACCTATTAACAAAATAAAATAAATAGAATAGATACGTACAAGTAAAATAAATAAATATATAGAGTAAAATATCTGTACAATAGAATAGATATGAACAAGTAAAATAAAGTAATCAATCCATACAAACGCTCAGTACATAGATAGATAACCATCACGAGATAAGCAGTATGGCATAGGGATAGGGCATGGGCCAGGGAGGCACAAGGTTTGCTGCCATTTGTCTGCTGCATAGGGATGGAGCATGGGCCAGGGAGTCACAAGGTTTGCTGCCGTTTGTCTCCTGCGTGACCCCAGGCGAGTCACTCAACTCCTCTGTGCCTCAGTCATCTATTCTGCGCAGAGCACTGTACTAAGCGCTTGGGAAGTACAAGTTGGCCACACATAGAGACGGTCCCTACCCAACAGCGGGCTCACAGTCTGGAAGGGGGTGACGGAGAACAAAACCAAACCTATTAACAAAATAAAATAAATAGAATAGATACGTACAAGTAAAATAAATAAATATATAGAGTAAAATATCTGTACAATAGAATAGATATGAACAAGTAAAATAAAGTAATCAATCCATACAAACGCTCAGTACATAGATAGATAACCATCACGAGATAAGCAGTATGGCATAGGGATAGGGCATGGGCCAGGGAGGCACAAGGTTTGCTGCCGTTTGTCTGCTGCATAGGGATGGAGCATGGGCCAGGGAGTCACAAGGTTTGCTGCCGTTTGTCTCCTGCGTGACCCCAGGCGAGTCACTCAACTCCTCTGTGCCTCAGTCATCTATTCTGCGCAGAGCACTGTGCGAAGCGCTTGGGAAGGACATGACGGCAACATAGAGAGACGGTCCAACAACGGGCCCATTATTATTATTATTATTTGATGACGGGGATCAATTCTTTTTAATCCCATAAGGTGGAGCTGCGAGATAACAGTCAGTAAAGGGAAGAGGGACACCAAGGGTGGATCTCTCCCGCAAAGATCTCCCCCATCTTTTCCCATTATTGGCAACAGTTGTCTTCTAATTCAGAGAACTCCCCACAAGGACAAAATCTTCCTCCTGCCCACTTACATATACGGTGTCTGCACATAATCGTTTTTCCCCGTTCTTACTTGAAAAATCGTCATCAATCGTATTTCTTGAGCGCTTACTGTGTGCAGAGCACTGACATAAGTGCTTGAAAAATGAAACTAAGCCGCTACAAAGATAATAATAATAATAATAATGACATTTATTAAGCGCTTACTATGTGCAAAGCACTGTTCTAAGCGCTGGGGAAGTTACAAGGTGATCAGGTTGTCCCACGGGGGGCTCCCAGTCTTAATCCCCATTTGACAGATGTCTCTATTTATTTCATTTGTACATGTTTATTCTATTTATTTTATTGTTAATATGTTTGGTTTTGTGCTCTGTCCCCTTTCTAGACTGTGAGCCCACTGTTGGGTAGGGACCGTCTCTATATGTTGCCAAATTGTACTGCCCAAGCGCTTAGTACAGTGCTCTGCACGCAGTAAGTGCTCAATAAATACGATTGAATGAATGAATGAATGAATGTCTCGAAGAGGCAGGATGCTTTACTACTAATAATGATGATGATGGCATTTGTTAATAAAAACAATAATAATAATAATAATGGCATTTGTGAAGCGCTTTCTGTGTGCAAAGCACTGTTTTAAGCACTGGGGGGACACACAAGGTGATCAGGTTGTCCCACGTGGGGCTCACAGTCTTCACCCCCATTTTACAGATGAGGGAACTGAGGCACAGAGAAGTGAAATGACTTGCCCAAGGTCACATGGCTGACCGGTGGCTGAGCTGGGATTCGAACACATGATCGCTGACTCCCAAGCTCGCGCTCTTTCCACTGAGCCATGCTGCTTCTCTAAATAAAAGAAAATTCTCTAAATTAAATAATATTAATAATGATAACATTTATTTAGCGCTTACTATGTGCAGAGCACTGTTCTAAGCACTGGGAAGGTTACAAGGTGATCAGGTTGTCCCACGGGGGGCTCACATTCTTAATCCCCATTTTACAGATGAGGGAACTGAGGCCCGGAGAAGTGAAGTGACTTGCCCAAGGTCACATAGCTTGGCAATTGGCAGGGCCGGGATTTGAACCCATGACCTCTGACTCTCAAGCCCGCGCTCTTTCCACTGAGCCACGCTACTTCTCTAAATAAAAGAAAATTCTCTAAATTAAATAAAAGAGCAAATGAGTAAAGACGCATAAAACGGTCAGCAGTGGCATTAGAGTGTCAACTGTGTGACTCTGGGCAAGTCACTTAACTTCTCTATGCCTCAGTTCCCTCATTTGTAAAATGGGGATGAAGACTGTGAACCCCCCGTGGGACAACCTGATCACCTTGTAACCTCCCCAGCGCTTAGAACAGTGCTTTGCATGTAGTAGGCGCTTAATAAATGCCATCACCATCATCATTAGAGGGTCAGGCCAACAGTCAAATGAGCCCAGGGCAATCAATCAATCAATCAATCAATCAATCATATTTATTGAGTGCTTACTGTGTGCAGAGCACTGTACTAAGCACTTGAGAAGTACAAGTTGGCAACATATAGAGACAGTCTCTCCCCAACAGTGGGCTCACAGTCTAAAAGGACAGGCACCAAAGGTCAAGCCTCAGTTACTTTCATTCATTCATTCATTCCATCGTATTTATTGAGCGCTTACTGTGTGCAGAGCACTGTACTAAGCACTTGGGAAGTACAAGTTGGCAACATATAGAGACGGTCCCTACCCAACAGTGGGCTCACAGTCTAGAAGATAATAATTCATTCAATCGTATTTATTGAGTGTTTACTGTGTGCAGAGCACTGTACTAAGCGCTTGGGAAGTACAAGTTGGCAACATATAGAGACGGTCCCTACCCAACAGTGAGCTCACAGTCTAGAAGATAATAATGGCATTTATTAAGCGCTTACTATGTACAAAGTACTGTTCAGAGCGCCAGGGAGGTTACCAGTTGATCAGGTTGTCCCACGGGGGGCTCACAGTCTTCATCCCCATTTTACAGATGAGGTAACTGAGGCCCAGAGAAGTTAAGTGACTTCCCCAAAGTCACCCAGCTGACAAGTGGCGGATCTGGGATTTGAACCCCTGACCTCTGACTCCAAAGCCCGAGCTCTTTCCACAGAGCCACACTTACAAGTCACTTCAACTGGAAAATGGGGATGAAGACTGTGAGCCCCCCGTGGGACACCCTGATCGCCTTGTAACCTCCCCAGCGCTTAGAACAGTGCTTTGCATATAGTCAGCGCTTAATAAATGCCATTATCATTAATGGCATTTATTATTAAGAGAAGCAGCGCGGCTCGGCGGAAAGAGCCCGGGCTTTGGAGTTAGAGGTCATGGGTTCGAATGCCGGCTCCGCCACATGTCTGCTGTGTGACCTGGGGCAAGTCACTTAACTTCTCTGAGCCTCAGTTCCCTCATCTGTAAAATGGGGATTAAGACTGTGAACCCCACATGGGACAACCTGATCACTTTGTATCCCCCCCCAGCGCTTAGAACAGTGCTTTGCACATAGTAAGCGCTTAACAAATGCCAACATTATTATTATTATTATTATTCTAGAACCCAGGTCCTTCTGACTCCTTGCTCTCTCCACTAGGCCAAGCTACGTACCCCGTTCACCTCACTTGGTGCTGTTTTTCCTTTCGGCTTCCCCTCACGGTCATCCTGAAGCTTATAATCCAAAAATGCTCCCGGCCTTCTTTGGTTCCCCTGCACTGCACCACGCCGGCCCTGCCCGTCTTTGCCACCACTCACTTTTCAGTCGAGACGCGGCGGCGTCTGAGCCTCTGTTTCACTGTGTCCTTAAAACGTTTCCTCTCTCCTGCTTTTCCTGGTTGAAAGCCCCGATGTCACCTGTTCTCCTGGAATATCCCAACTGGCAAAGCCTCGGGGAAAGGAACCCACCTTTGGTGCTAGGAACCGGCTTAAAAATAATCATCCCGGCCTTTCTGAAGCGCTTACTTTGTGCCAGGTACCCTTCTAAGCGCTGGGGTGAATACGAGCCAATAAAAACAATAATAATGACAGCATTTATTAAGCACTTACTGTGTGCAAAGCACCGTTCTAAGCGCTGGGGAGGTTACAAGGTGATCAGGTTGACCCACGTGGGGGCTCGCAGTCTTCATTCAGATCCGGCGCGGTCCCTGTCCCATATGGGGCTCAGAGTGGCAGTCCCCGTTTTACAGATCATCATCATCATCATCAATCGTATTTATTGAGCGCTTGCTGTGTGCAGAGCACTGTACTAAGCGCTTGGGGAGTCCAAGTTGGCAACATATAGAGCCAGTCCCTACCCAACAGTGGGCTCACAGTCTAAAAGGGGGAGGTCACTGAGGGCCAGAGAAGTGAATCAATCAATCAATCATTGAGCGCTTACTGTGTGCAGAGCACTGTACTAAGTGAAGTGACTAACCCAAGGTCACACAGCAGACGAGTGGCGGAGCCGGGGTGAGAACCCGGATTCTTCTGACTCGCAGGCCCGGGCTCTATCCGCTAGACACCACTGCTTCCTAACGGCACAGATTGCCATTACGGCATCCGAGCAGCAAAGGGTTCAGTTGCGCTTCTTAGGACCCACATAAAAGAGGATTTTTTTTCCAGGTAGACAGGAGACTAACTCCTGAATGACAACTTGGGAGAAAGAGGGATAAATTGCCAAGCACTTCCTGTGCCTTCCTTATTATTTTAGTGAATGAACACTGGGCTGGCTGTTCTAATCTGCTAGGGGATGTGAGCCGATGTGATGCACACGATGGAATGATAATCACAATAATAAAAACAATAATAATGGCATTTGTTAAGCGCTTACTACGCACAAAGCACTGTTCTAAGCGCTGGGGAGGTTACAAGGTGATCAGATTGGCCCACGTGGGGCTCACAGTCTTAATCCCCATTTTACAGATGAGGTACCTGTTACGCGCTTACTATGTGCCAAGCACTGTTCTAAGCCCTTATGATGTGATCATCAATCGTATTTACTGAGCGCTTACTGTGTGCAGAGCACTGTACTAAGCGCTTGGGAAGTTCAAATTGGCAACTTATAGAGACAGTCCCTACCCAACAGTGGGCTCACAGTCTAAAATGTGATGTGACATGATGCATATGTAGAAGTTAAAATCTTCTAATCTTCCAACCAGGATTATGGTAAGGTAAGCAGCTCGTATCAACCCGTACCTGAATTGGGTCCAACCTGATTATCTTGTATCTACCCCAGCGCTTAGAACAGTCCTTGACACATAATAGGCGCTTAACAAATACCCTAAAAAATTCACTCTAATAACTCTCAATCAATCAATCTTAACAAATACCATAAAAAATTCACTCTAATGACTCTCAATCAATCAATCAATCAATCGCATTTATTGAGCACTTACTGTGTGCAGAGCACTGTACTAAGCGCTTGGGAAGTCCAAGTTGGCAACATATAGAGACGGTCCCTACCCAACACTGAGCTCACAGTCTGGAAGGGGGAGATAACTTGCCGAGAGTCATCGATAGATTCTCTATCTGATAGAAAATCAAGGCTTCATCTCTCTGGGCCTCAGTTCCCTCATCTGTAAAATGGGGATTAAGACAGCAAGCCTCATGTGGGACAGGGACTGTGTCCAACCTGATTGTCTTGTACCTACCCCATCGCTTAGTACAGAGCCTGGCAAAGAGTAAGCGCTTAACAAATACTGTAAAAAATAAAGGTTGGCCTCTCCGGGCTGAAACCAACTCAGGATTAGAACAGTCTCAGGATTCTGGTGGCCAATCGGCCCAAATGAGAAGACTTTTGTTTTTAAATCTTTCCACCATCAATCATATTTATTGAACGCTTACTGTGTGCAGAGTCCTCTCCGGCTCGGCCCCCCGTCTGCTGTGTGACCCTGGGCAAGTCACTTCACTTCTCTGGGCCTCGGTTACCTCATCTGCAAAATGGGGATAAGAATGTGAGCCCCCATGTGGGACAGGGACTGTGTCCAACCTGATTAACTGCCACCCCAGCGCTTAGAACAGTGCTTGGCACATAGGACGCGCTTAACGAGTACCAAAATTACTATTGCTAGCGCTCGGGAGAGTACGGTAAGATAGACGTGGCCTCGGTGAGTTGGAGAAGGACGAAGATAGGCCGTTGTAAAGCTGAAGCAGCGTGGCTCAGTGGAAAGAGCCCGGGCTTTGGAGTCAGAGGTCACGGGTTCAAATCCTGACTCCGCCAATTGCCTGCTGTGTGACCTTGGTTAAGTCACTTAACTTCTCTGTGCCTCAGTTCCTTCATCTGTAAAATGGCGGTTAAGACTGTGAGCCCCCCGTGGGATAAAACCTGATCACCTTGTAACCTCCCCAGCGCTTAAGAACAGTGCTTTGCACATAGTAAGCGCTTAATGAATGCCATTATGAAAAGCAGCATGGCTCAGTGTAAAGAGCCCAGGCTTTGGAGTCAGAGGTTATGGGTTCAAATTCCGGCTCTGCCAATTGTGACTTTGGGCAAGTCACTTCACTTCTCTGGGCCTCAGTGACCTCATCTGTAAAATGGGGATTAAGATTGTGAGCCCCCCGTGGGGCAACCTGATCACCTTGTAACCTCCCCAGCACTTAGAACAGTGATTTGCACATGGTAATCAATCAATCAATCGTATTTATTGAGCACTTACTGTGTGCAGAGCACTGTACTAAGCGCTTGGGAAGTCCAAGTTGGCAACATATAGAGACAGTCCCTACCGAACAGTGGGCTCACAGTCTAAAAGGGGACTTAAGCTTAATATAAGCTTAAGGTAAGCGCTTAATGAATGCTATTATTATTATTATTATTAACAAGCCCTCGAGAGACATTTAGAGGCTGTTTTCGGCAGGGATCACCCACCTGACCGTTCCCGAGCCGTTCAGCAGAGAGTTCAGCCAAAGCCAAAATGACCCCGTTTCTGCTCCCGGCAGTGAGGAGAGAAGATGGGTTGGACACCCACCTGACCGTTCCCGAGACGTTCAGCAGAGAGTTCAGCCGAAGCCAAAATGACTCCCTTTCTGCTCCCGGCAGCGAGGAGCGAAGAGGGGTTGGAGACGAGATCCGTCGGGCTTCCAAAGCATGTAATCCGTTGAGGTGTGGAATTCGTGTCAGCGGCGGTCCGATCACTTTCTCTCCTCCATTCCGGATGACAGGAAGCCTCTGAAATAACATCCAGGATTGAATTATCAGCTGACTTGTGGGTGATTCTGCCTCTGGCTGTCTCCTGAAGAGCCCGAAGGTCACAGGTCCTAATCCTGGCTCCGCCACTCGGCTGCTGCGTGACCTTGGGCAAGTCACTTCTCTCACCTCCTCCAGGAGGCCTTCCCAGACTGAGCCCCCTCCTTCCTCTCCCCCTCGTCATCCCCCCGTCTTACCTCCTTCCCTTCCCCACAGCACCTGTATATATGTATATATGTTTGTACAGATTTATTACTCTATTTTACTTGTACATATCTATTCTATTTATTTTATTTTGTTAATATGTTTGGTTTTGTTCTCTGTCTCCCCCTTCTAGACTGTGAGGCCACTGTTGGGTAGGGACTGTCTCTATATGTTGCCAACTTGTAATAATAATAATAATAATAATGGCATTTATTAAGCGCTTACTATGTGCAAAGCACTGTTCTAAGCACTGGGGAGATTACAAGGTGAACAGGTTGTCCCACGTGGGGCTCACAGTCTTAATCCCCATTTTACAGATGAGGTAACTGAGGCACAGAGAAGTGAAGTGACTTGCCCAAAGTCACACAGCTGACAAGTGGCGGAGCCGGGATTTGAACCCATGACCTCTGACTCCAAAGCCCGGGCTCTTTCCACTGAGCCACGCTGCTTCTCAGGAACCTGTACTTCCCAAGTGCTTAGTACAGTGCTCTGCATACAGTAAGTGCTCAATAAATACAATCGATTGATTGATTGATTAATTCTCTCTGGAGAAGCAGCGTGGCTTGGTGGAAAGAGCACAGGTTTGGGAGTCGGAGGTCATGGGTGTCTTTTTTGTGTTATCGTATTTATTGAGCGCTTACTGTGTGCAGAGCACTGTACTAAGTGCTTGGGAAGTACAAGTTGGCAACATATAGAGACGGTCCCTACCCGACAGTCGGCTCACAGTCTAGAAGAGTCTAATCCTGACTCCACATGTCTGCTGTGTGACCTTGGGCAAGTCACTTCACGTCTCTGAGCCTCAGTTACCTCATCTGTAAAATGGGGATTACGACTGTGAGCCCCACGTGGGACAACCGGATTACTCTGTATCCCCCAGCTTCGCACATAGTAAGCGCTTAACAAATGCCATCATTATTATTATTATTCTCTCGGCCTCAGGTCCCTCATCTGGTCAAATGGGGATTAAGACCATGAGCCCTGGACTGTGAGCCCACTGTCGGGTAGGGACCGTCTCTATATGTTGCCAACTTGTACTTCCCAAGCGCTTAGTACAGTGTTCTGCACACAGTAAGCGCTCAATAAATACGATTGATTGATTGATTGATTGACTGATTGACAACCTGATCACCTTATATCTACCCCAGCACCTAGGACAGTGCTTGGCATATAGTAAGCACTTAACAAATACCATCATCATCATCCTTCTCTTCTTCCTCCTCTCCTCTTCCTCCTCTGCCTCTCCTCTTCCTCCTCCCCTCTTCCTCCTCCTCCTCCCCCCCTTTTCCTCCTCCTCCTCCTTTTCACCCTTCTGCTCTTTGTCCTCCTCCTGCTCTTCATTCTCCTCCTCATGATCTTTCTCCTCTTCCTCCTCCTCCTGCTTTTCCTCCTCCACCTCCTCTTCCTCCTCCTGCTCTTCGTCCTCCTCCGCCGCCCCCAGCCCCACATCAATCAATCAATCGTATTTATTGAGCGCTTACTGCGTGCAGAGCACTGTACTAAGCACTTGGGATGTCTGAAAGGCCCCGGTCCAACCCCGTCTGAGCCAGAGGCGACCCTGGACGCCCCCACCCCGGGCTCTGGGCCTCGGTTTCCCCCTCCCCACCCACCTGTCCCCTTCCAGCGTGGCTCAGTGGAAAGAGCCCGGGCTTTGGAGTCAGAGGTCATGGGTTCCAATCCCGGCTCCGTCACTTGTCAGCTGTGTGACTTTGGGCAAGTCGCTTCACTTCTCTGCCTCTCAGTGACCTCATCTGGAAAATGGGGATGAAGACTGTGAGCCCCCCATGGGACAACCTGATCACCTTGTAACCGCCCCCCCAGCACTTAGAACAGCGCTTTGCACATAGTAAGCGCTTAGTAAATGCTATCATTATCATTATTATTATTATTATTATTATTCCTCCCTCAGGGAGTCCTCCGGCACAGGGACCCCTAGCTCCCCGGGGGATGGATGGGAGGGGGACCCCCGGGCCTGGGGCCTGCGCGACAGATGGACACACCGACGGACAGACCCAGAGACCCAGCTGGACACGCAGAGACAGAGAGATGCCGAGAGACGTGGGGAGAGACAGAGAGAGGTGCGCAGCGTGGCTCAGTGGAAAGAGCATGGGCTTTGGAGTCAGAGGCCGTGGGTTCAAATCCCAGCTCCGCCACTTGTCAGCTGTGTGACCTTGGGCAAGTCACTTCACTTCTCCGGGCCTCAGCTCCCTCATCTGGAAAATGGGGATGAGGATGTGAGCCCCACGTGGGACAACCTGATTATCTCGTATCTACCCCAGCGCTTAGAACAGTGCTTTGCACATGGTAAGCGCTTAACAAATACCAACATTATTATTATTATTATGCGGCCTCAATCCCACTGCCTGGCAATGCTCACGTACGCATGCCTGCATGCACACATGCATGCACACTCACACACACGTGTCCCCGAGGACTCTGGTGCCTCGGTCCAAGTTTGCCGGTCCTCCGGCGCCTCCTGGCTCCGTGGCTAGAGCCCGGGGCGTGGGAGTCGGAGGTGCTGGGTTCCAATCCCGGCCCCGCTCCCCCACTGCCTGGTGACCTTGGGCGAGTCGTTTCACTCCTCCGGGCCTCGGCTGCTCCTCTGTCCAGCGGGGGGGGGGGGGGGGGGGGGGGGGAGGGCCGGAGCCCGGAGAGCAGCGCTTGGCACGTAGTGAGCGCTCCGCAGAGCCCATCCTTCTGGTTAGTCCGAGGCTACCACTGGCCCTGCCTTCTTCCTCCTCCTCCTCCTCCTCCTCCTCCTCCTCCTCCTCCTCCTCCTCTCTCCCCTCCCGGCAGGGTTTGCGGTTGTCCCCGGTCGTGGCCAGCACAGCAGCCCCCCGCCACACACAGACACACACACACACACACACACACACACAAACACACACAAACACACCCGCAGAGACAGCGCCAGGACCGGCAGGGACAGGGCTAGTAGCCCCTCGCCCTCCGGACTCGCCATCCTGCCCGGATAGCTCCAGGACCAGCGCCAGGACCAGCGGGGACAGCTCTGGTAGCCCCTCGCCCTTCAGGGTGGCCATCCGGGCCGGACAGCTCCAGGACCAGCCCCAGGACCAGAGGGGACAGCTCTGGTAGCCCCTCTCCCTCTGGGGTGGCCATCCGGCCGGGACAGCCCCAGGACCAGCGGGGACATCTCTGGTAGCCCCTCGCTCTTCAGGGTGGCCATCCGGCCCGGACAGCTCCAGGACCAGCTCCAGGACCAGCGGGGACAGCTCTGGTAGCCCCTGGCCCTCCGGACTCGCCATCCTGCCCGGACAGCGCCAGGACCAGCGGGGACATCTCTGGTAGCCCCTGGCCCCCCGGGGTCGCCATCCTCCCCGGACAGCGCCAGGACCAGCGGGGACATCTCTGGTAGCCCCTCTCCCTCTGGGGTCGCCATCCTGCCCGGACAGATCCAGGACCAGCGCCAGGACCAGAGGGGACTTCTCTGGTAGCCCCTCGCCCTCTGGGGTCGCCATCCGGGCCGGACAGATCCAGGACCAGCGCCAGGACCAGAGGGGACTTCTCTGGTAGCCCCTCGCCCTCTGGGGTGGCCATCCGTCCCGGCCAGCTCCAGGACCAGCCAGGACCAGCGGGGACATCTCTGGTAGCCCCTGGCCCTTCGGGGTCGCCATCCGGGCCGGACAGCTCCAGGACCAGCAGGGACAGCTCTGGTAGCCCCTAGCCCTCCGGGGTGGCCATCCTGCCCGGACATCTCCAGGACCAGCGGGGACAGTTCTGGTAGCCCCTCGCCCTCTGGGGTGGCCATCCTGCCCGGACATCTCCAGGACCAGCGGGGACAGTTCTGGTAGCCCCTCGCCCTCCGGGGTGGCCATCCTGCCCGGACATCTCCAGGCCCAGCGGGGCCAGCTCTGGTAGCCCCGGGCCCTCCGGACTCGCCATCCGGCCCGGACAGCTCCAGGAGCGGCGGGGACCTCTGTGGTAGCCCCCCGCCCCCCGGGGTCGCCCCCCGGGGCGGCCCCCCGGCTCGGACGGCGGCAGGGCTTCGCGTGGTAGCCCCGGGGGCCGCGGGGGTGGCCCCCGCCCCCCGGGCCGGGAGCCCCGCCGATGCCGGGGTCGCCCCGCTAGCCCGGGCGGGGGCGGGGGGGGGTCCCGGGGGTGGGGTGGGGGGGCCATGCAGTCCCTCATCTCCCCCGTGACCAAGGCGATCCTGGTGGCCCTCTTCATCTTCGCCATCCTGCTCATCCTCTACGTGATCCTCTGGTACATCTGCCGGGACGTCGACTGCGACCACGGCATCTGAGCCCCCCGGGACCCCCCCTGGGACCCCCCTGGGGCCCCCCCTGGGACCCCCCGGGGACCCCCCCGGGGACCCCCGCCCGGGGACACGGAGACGGACAGGAGCGGGGAGAGAAGGGGAGACACAGAAGACAGGAGGAGGCTGAAAGAGACAGGGAGACACTGAAGGAGACAGGGAGACACTGAAAGAGACAGGGAGAGACAGAAGGCAGGAGGAGACAGGGAGACACTGAAAGAGACAGGGAGAGACAGAAGAAGATAGGGAGAGACTGAAAGAGACATGGAGAGACAGAAGACAGGAGGAGATAGGGAGAGACTGAAAGAGACAGGGAGAGACAGAAGACAGGAGGAGATAGGGAGAGACTGAAAGAGACAGGGAGAGACAGAAGACAGGAGACAGGGAGAGACTGAAAGAGACAGGGAGAGACAGAAGACAGGAGACAGGGAGAGACGGGAGATTCGGGGAGAGACAGAAGACAGGAGACAGGGAGAGACTGAAAGAGACAGGGAGAGACAGAAGACAGGAGATAGGGAGAGACTGAAAGAGACAGGGAGAGACAGGAGATGGGGAGAGACTGAAAGAGAAAGGAGGAGACAGAAGGAGACAGGGAGAGACAGGAGAAGACGGGGAGAGACAGGGAAAGACAAAGAGACAGGAGAGACAGGAGACGGGCAGAGACAGAAGTTGACAGGGAGAGAGAGGAAGAGTTGGTGAGAGATAGAAGGAGACAGGGAGAGATAGGGAGAGGCAGTGAGAGATAGAAGGAGACAGGGAGAGATAGAAGGGAACAAGGAGAGATGGTAGGAGACAGGCAGAGACTGAAGTTGGCTGGGAAAGACAAGAAGAGACTGTGAGAGACAGAAGGAGACTGGGAGAGACAGAAAGACAGTGAAAGACAGGAGACGGGGAGAGACAGGAGACAGAAAGAGCCAGGGAGAGACAGAAAGAGACATGGAGAGACATGAGACAGGGGCAGACAGAAAGGGACAGGGAGAGACAGAAGTTGACAGGGAGGAACGGGAGACTGAAGGAGACAGTGAAAGACAATCAGAGACGGATGAGGACGGTGAAAGGCGAGACGGTGAAAGACAGAGAACAGAGAGTCAGAGACTGGCATAGACAAGAGAGACAGGTAGTGAGGGTCAGGGAGACAGAGAGAGAGTCCGAGAGACACACGCCTAGGTGAGCTACAAACCGAGAGACAGACAGTCTCACAGAGAGACAGCCAGCAGGTCCAGAGAGAGAGAGCAATAAGGGTGGGGGGTGGTGGGAGGGGATTAGAGGGTCTGGTCAGCCCCCCGCCTGCCCTTAGGCCTGTGCCCGGCCTGGCAAGGCCCGTTGGCGGGCCCGGCGCCCGGACTTGACCTTCATCCCTGGAGTGACCCAGGTGAGTGGCCTTATCTAATTGCGGGAGCGGCAGTGGATGGGAGATTGGGGAGGGGGCGCAGAGGGAAGGGAGGGAGACACAACTGGAGCCCCCCATGCTACTAAATGAGCTGCCCCCCGGCCGGTCCCAGCGTTGACCTCCGATTGGGGTCAGAGGCCCAGGGAGCCAGCTGGACAGTGGGGATGAGGCCCTGCCAGCCGCGGCCACTGCCGCTCTACCTCTGGGGTCCCAGCCCCCACCCCTGGCACGGGGCGGACCCCCGCACCCCCCGGTCACTGGCCCCACTCCGGCCAGAAGGAGGTTTCGGCATCCCAGGCGCTTCCCCCTCCTTCAGTCCTCACTTTCTCCACTACCTCGTTGAGGGGGTGGGATGGGGATTCACCAAATAGATACGACTGAATCGAAATGAACTGTGGGCAGGGAAGGCGTCTCTTATATTGTTCCACTGTCCCCTCCCAAGCACTTAGTACAGTGCCCCGCACACAGTAAGCGCTCAATAAATACAACTAAATTGAATTGTGGGCAGGGAAGGCGTCTCATATTGCTCCACTGTCCCCTCCCAAGCACTTAGTATAGTGCCCTGCACACAGTAAGCGCTCAATAAATACAACTGAATTGAATTGTGGGCACGGAAGGCGTCTCTTATATTGCTCCACTGTTCCCTCCCAAGCACTTAGTACAGTGCCCTACACACACTAAGCGCTCAATAAATACAACTGAATTGAAATGTGGGCAGGGAAGGCATCTCATATTGTTCCATTGTCCCCTCCCAAGCACTTAGTACAGTGCCCTGCACACAGTAAGCGCTCAAGAAATACAACTGAATTGAATTGTGGGCAGGGAAGGCGTCTCCTATTGCTCCACTGTCCCCTTCCAAGCACTTAGTATAGTGCCCTGCGCACAGTAAGTGCCCAATAAATACAACTGAATTGAATTGTGGGCAGGGAAGGAGTCTTTTATATTGCTCCACTGTTCCCTCCCAAGCACTTAGTACAGTGCCCTACACAAACTCAGCGCTCAATAAATACGACTGAATTGAAATGTGGACAGGGAAAGCATCTCATACTGTTCCATTCTCCCCTCCCAAGCGCTTAGTACAGTGCCCTGCACACAGTAAGTGCTCAATAAATACGATTGAATTGAATTGTGGGCAGGGAAGGCATCTGTTACATTGTTCCACTGTCCCTGCCCAAGCGCTTAGTACAATACCCTGCACACAATAAGCGCTCAATAAATACAACTGATTGAATTGTGGGCAGGGAAGGCGTCTCTTGTTTTGCTCCACTGTTCCCTCCCAAGCACTTAGTACAGTGCCCTGCACATAGTAAGCGCTCAATAAGTACGATTGAATTGAATTGTGGGCAGGGAAGGCATCCTTTATATTGTTCCATCGTTCTCCCCCAAGCACTTAGTACAGTGCCCTGCACGCAGTAAGTGCTCAGTAAGTACGACTGAATTGAACTGTGGGCAGGGAAGGCATCTGTTACATTGTTCCACCGTTCCTGCCCAAGTGCTTAGTACAATGCCCTGCACACAGCAAGCACTCAATAAATACGACTGAACTGAACTGTGGGCAGGGAAGGAGTCCTTTATATTGTTCCATCGTCCTCCCGCAAGCGTTTAATACAGTGCTCGGCACACAGTAAGCGCTCAATTAATACCACTGAAAGAATGAACAGAGATTGAGAGGCTTGCCAGGACAACCTTACATTGGTGGGCACGAGATGATTACACTGCGCTCTGCCCACAGCAAGCGCTCAATAAATATCCATGATTGATTGATTGATTGATAAACAGACCCACAAAGGCGCTCTCTACACTGTCAGCTTGTCCTCTAGCCCGTCAGCTTGTTGTGAGCTGGGAATGTGTCGACCCACTCGGTTGGATCGTCCTTTCCCAAGTGGGTAGGGACCCTCTCTATATGTTGCCGACTTGTACTTCCCAAGCGCTTAGTACAGTGCTCTGCACACAGTAAGCGCTCAATAAATACGGTCGAAGGAAGGAACATATTTCGGTTGCTCAGTGGAAACTGCTGCTAAAAGTGTAGGTGGGTGTCTGTGTGTGTATGCGGTTGTATCTATACTTTTAGCTATATCCAACTATAGATTAGATAGATTACAATAAATTAGAGAAGATATAGGTTTGGGTTTGAAGTCGTCTAGACTGTGAGCCCACTGTTGGGTAGGGACCGTCTCCATACGTCGCCACCTTGGACTTCCCAAGCGCTTAGTACAGTGCTCTGCACACAGTAAGCGCTCAATAAATACGATTGATCGATTGAAGAGGTCAAAGTGGGCGCTGCTTGTGGCTGCCAAGGTGGTGTGTCACAATTCCTTCCGCATCATGTTATCACATTATTACTTTATTTATTTTACTTGTACATATTTACTGCCCTATTTTATTAATGATGTGCATAGAGCTATAATTCTATTTATTCTGACGGTTTGGACACCTGTCTAACGTGTTTTGTTTTGTTGTCTGTCTCCCCCTTCTAGACTGTGAGCCCGTTGTCGGGTAGGGACCGTCTCTATGTGTTGCCGACTTGGACTTCCCGAGCGCTTAGTACAGTGCTCGGCACACAGTGAGCACTCAATAAATACGATTGAATGAATGAATGAGTGCCCCAGCTTTTGAATAGAGAGGGAGTCCGAGGAGGGGACTGATACAGGGAGGGGCAGGGAGCGTGATGTCCTCCCCCAAAACCTTGCTGGCGCTGCGGCAGAGCAGAATCAATCAATCAATCAATCAATCAATCAATCGTATTTATTGAGCGCTTACTGTGTGCAGAGCACTGTACTAAGCGCTTGGGACAATTTTCCTCTGCGATCCTTCCTTATATACAGATGGCTGAATGATTTATTAATAGTGATGGTGTCGTTTAAGCGGTTACTAGGTGTCGAGCACTGTTTTAAGCGCTGGGGTAGATACAAGCTGGACCCCATCCCTGTCCCCCATGAGGTTCACAGTCTTCATCCCCATTTTACAGAGGAGGGAACTGAGGCACGGAGAAACGGAGGTCACAGAGCGGATGAGTGGCGAGGCCAGGATTCGAACCCAGGTCCTTCCAACTCCCAGGCCCGGGCTCTGTCCGCTAGGCCATGCTGTTAAATCATTTTTACCAATGTCTGTTTCCCCCTCTAGAGTATAAACTCGCTATGGACAGAGAACGTGTCTACCACGTTCACTCATTCAATCGTATTTATTGAGCGCTTACTGTGTGCAGAGCACTGCAGTTGTATTATACTCTCCAGAGTGCTCAGTACAGCGCTCTGCGCTCAGTAGGCATTCGCTCAACACCACTGACTGACTGACTGACTGAAAGAGGCAAGCGTCTGATCTGGTGAAAAATAATTGTGGTATTTTTTGAGCGCTTACTGTGTGCCTGGCACTGTACTGAGCGCCGGGGTGGATTCAGGCGAATCGGGTCAGACACGGTCCCTGTCCCACGTGGGGCCCACGGTTTCAATCCCCATTTTACAGATGAGGGAACTGAGGCCCAGAGAGGTGAGGCGACTTGCCCGAGGTCACAGCGGCAGACAAGTGGGATTGGAACCCGTGACCTTCTGATTCCCAGGTCCGTGCTCTATCCAAGAAAGGGTGACGGAGCTATTACGGAAGAATTGATGCAGATCTAGATTTAGGGATTCATTTGTTCTTTCATTCAATTGTATTTTTTGAGCGCTTACTGGGTGCAGAGCACTGTACTAAGCGCCTGGAAAGTACAATCCAGTGACAAATAGAGGCAATCCCTGCCCACAACGGGCGCACAGTCCAGAAGGGATTATTTGGGCCTGGGAATTGCGTGGAACATGTCCCTTGGCCAGCCGGGAGCAGGAGGGAGCCGGGCCCTGGGCCTCCTCTGGCTATGCAATCGCTTAGTACAGTGCTCTGCACACAGTAAGTGCTCAATAAATACGATTGAGTGAATGAATCAAGCTGCTGCTGATTTTACCTTCACCTGCCGTGATTCTCCTCCTCTCCCTTCTTCGCCCCAAACGGCCCTCGGACGAAAGCCCAACTAAAGGCAAAGAGTCGACTGAGGGAACAAAGACCTTTCGAAAATTTGAGCTCGCAAAAACAGAGCTGTTAATCCAAAGAGGGTGTCTACGGAGCGCTTACTACCGTACTGAGCGCTCGGGAGATTATGATACAAGGGAATTAGCAGACACGTTCCCCGCCCATAACAAACTCACCATCTAGGGATGTTAAGTGACTAATTTCTCAGTCCTCGGCTAAAAATAATAATAATTAAAAAATGGCGTCCAAGAATTCAGGTGCAGAGCGTGTTGTACTCCCCCAAGCGCTCGGTACAGTGCTCTAAGCCCAGTAAGTGCTCAGTAAATACCACTGATTGACTGACTACATATCTATAAATCATATACTACAGACGATTTACTTATGTTACTTATATTTACTTATATTACTCATATTAACGTCTTTCTACCCCCTCGGTATTGTAAGGTCGTTGCGGGCAGGGAAAGTGTGCTCTGCACACAATACGCAATTGATAACTATGACTGATTGATGACTTTGGGCCAGACACTGTGCTGAACGCTGGGGTAGATACAAGGTAATAATAATAATAGTGATGGCATTTATTAAGCTTACTATGTGCAAAGCACTGTTCTAAGCGCTGGGGAGTTTACAAGGTGATCAGGTTGTCCCACGGGGGGCTCACAGTCTTAATTCCCATTTTACAGATGAGGGAACTGAGGGCGAGAGAAGCGAAGTGACTTGCCCAAAGTCACCCAGCTGACAAGTGGTGGAGCCGGGATTTGAACCCAGGACCTCTGACTCCAAAGCCCAGGCTCTTTCCACTGAGCCACGCTGCTTCCCCAATCAGGTGGGGCACCGTCCCGGCCCCACGTGGACGGCCCGGTGTACGACCCCATTTTACAGACCGGGTCACCGAGGCACAGAGGTGTGAAGTGACTAGCCCACAGCAGGCGCGTGGCGGGGCCGGGATTAGAACCCAGGTCCCTCCGATGCCCAGGCCCGGGTTCTAGCCACTAGACCACACTGCTTCACCCTGATTCTTTCCTAGAAGGTGGTTGGAATTCCACGCCAGTGCAACCATGGGATCGCGTTCCGGCTTAAGACGCATCCTGGTCTCCGGGGAATCGGTAGCTAGAGGTTATTAGAGACCAGGCTGCCTGCAAAGGACATCAGTGTTGACTTGCCTTCAAATGAGCAGTGCAGTTGTTTATGCAACACGGGTACAGGGTAACATCTGATCTTAAAACAGCTCATTATAACCGAAAGGTCACAGCCGTGGTTAGGGCAAAATTCCGAGGAAATACAGGGCTCTCGAGGCTTGTTCTCGGGTGCAATTAGCTCCGTCGTATCAACACGAAAGCCTCTCACCGAAACGATCGGGCCGCTCGGCAATAATCCCCCCGAGAGGAGTGTTAGGGCCCCACTTTTACATTTCCATCAAAAGCCAAATCTCGTGATTTTTACTTCCGAAAAAGAGCAGCCTCTTTTACCAAGTTCAAATGGGAGAAGGGAAGCGTGGATGCAACGAGATGGTCCCCTTTTCAGACAAAAATATTTGAAGAAAAAACAATATTGCAGCCAGTCTCTGTAGCACTGGATAGAAAGGGGAAAGAGAGAGTTAACATTCATTCATTCATTCATTCAATCGTATTTATTGAGTGCTTACTGTGTGCAGAGCACTGTACTAAGCGCTTGGGAAGTACAAGTTGGCAACATATAGAGACGGCCCCTACCCGACAGCGGGCTCACAGTCTAGAAGGGGGAGACAGACAACAAAACAAAGCATCCTACGCTTTAGTCGCAAACAACAGCACGACAGATTTGTGGGTCTTATTCCCTTATCATCCGATATTAACCATGCTTAGTCTTTTTCTTTTCTGGGCTTGTTCTAATCTGCAGAAGTTGGTTTTATTTCCCAGATAAAGTTTCTAAGTGGCTCGCAAAAATCTCTTAGAGAACACACCTTTCGATAACAGTTTCCTTTCCAACCGGGCAAAACTGAGATATATATCGAATTCTAGGGAAAGCTTTTCCAGTTAGGAAAAAAACAGATACAGCTTCGGACTGACATCCTGCATTTTAAAATATTAGGGTTTTTTTATTTTATTTGTTATGCGCTTACTAGGCGCCAGGCATTGTACAAGAGAGTCAGGTTGGACACGGTCCCTGTCCCACGTGGGGCTCACAGCCTTCACCCCCATTTTACAGATGAGGTAACTGAGGCCCAGAGAAGTGAAGTGACTTGTCCAAGCTCACATGGCAGACAAGTGACGGAGCTGGGATTAGAACCCAGGCCCTGTGACTCTTAGGCCCGGGCTCTACCCATTAGGCCACACTGCTTCTCTAGTTCCTCGACAAGTCATTAGCTTCGATTTTTTGTTTGTGTTGCGCTCAACTGTGACGGTAGCCAAATTAGCTGTTTTGATGATTTAACCGAGTGATAGCTCTTAAAGTAATTACAACTTCTGCCCATTCAGCCAACCCAAAACCTGCAGAAGTCTTAGTGGTTAGGAATTCAAATTTGCAATCACGTATGTGATTCACCGCTAATCATCTCACTCTCTTCGATACATTAGTCCACCATTGGATCGAAGGTGATTATGCTTCCGTAGTGGGCAAAGTTCCCTCCTTTCCCTACTCATTCTCAATTTTAAAAAAGAGAAACATCTTCGAATGCGTTGGAACCAATGGGAAGGCTCACAGCCTTCGTCTGCCTTAGCTCTCTTCTCCTGTTTTTCCTACTTTTAAGCCTTTTTCTCCTCTCTTTCCTGCTTGAGGAGCAGCGTGGCCTCGTGGAAAGGGCACAGAACTGGGAGTCAGAGGACCTGGGTTCTAATTTCGTCTCTGCCACTTGCCTGCCGTGTGACCTGGGGCAAGTCACTTCACCTCCCTGTGCCTTGCTTCCCTCATCTGCAAAGTGGGGATTCAATAAACTGTTCCTCCTCCTCCTTGGGGTGTGAAGCTCACGTGAGACGGGGATTATGTCTGCATTGCACTTGGCACTTAGTACACGCTTAACCAATACCACAATTATTATTATTCCTTATCCCGTCCTCTTCCTTCTCATCTTTCTCTTGCCCCTCCTCTTCCTGATGTTTCTTTTTCCTCCTCCTCCTCCTCCTTTCTTCCTTCCTTTTTCCACTCCACATGCAATGCACATTTCAACTTGACTGCACTGCAGGTGTCTCACTGTGGAATTTGAGAATGTGGAAAGACAACTTAGTGTGGAGGATTATGAGCTGTTCTCTCTCTCTCTCTCTGTCTCTAACATACACACACTCACACTCACCCACAAACACACCCATTCTGTTCTCCCCAAAACTAGAACATTTGTCCTTGGAAACCCTGAATTTAGTAGGCATTTATGCAAACGTAAAAGACAGACCTGGGCTGGTAAAAGAATTGAAAACAAAAATCTCTTCAGCATATAATATGGAGGAAATGGGTTTGCCAAGGAAGATGGAGATGGCCGATTTTTTTTTTAATGGCATTTGTTAAGCCCTTACTATGTATCAAGTGCTTAGTACAGTGCTCTGCACACAGTAAGTGCTCAATAAATATGATTTAACGAACGAAGGAATTGGAGGAAATCAATCAGTGGTATTTACGGAGAGCTAACCCTGTACTAAGAGCTTGGGAGAGTACAATACAGCAGCCTTAACGGACAAGTTCTCTGCCCAGAACGAGCTTATGGTCTAGAGGGGGAGACAGACATTAACATTAATGCCACTATTGATTAATTGCCTCCTAGAGATCCTGCATATTAGTTCAGAACCATGCTTGGGAGATACAGAGATAAAGCCAGGATTAAATGCTACAATTGACAATGACTTTTCTAATGCCTTGCTTTTATTCTCCCCAGTAATACCTATCTAAGCAAGCCTAATGGAGATTACAATGAAATGGGGGTTGAAGAAGGGGACATTAAATTAAAACAACCTGAGCGCACAAAAACACGGTGCCTAGGCTTCAGAAGGAGAGAAGGGAGAGGAGCAAATGGATTGGTTTCAGAGGGCAGGGGGCCATATTTCAAATAATAAAATAATAATAATGATCATTGTGGTATTTGTTCAGCGCTTACCATGTGTCAGGTACTGTACTAAGTACTTGGGTATTTGAAAGGTAATTGGGTTGGAATAAAATGATGTGATGGAAAGGTGTAGGAGTGATGGATGACAAAATCTCTTTTCAGGAATTAAAATAAGACTAAACAAAGTCATGCGACTTCTGCGAGGCAGTCGTTTGTTTTTTTTAGTGGTATTTGTTCTGCACTTACTGTGCACCAGACACTGTTCTAAGAGCTGGGATAGGTAAAAAGCAATCAGGTTGGACACAGACCCTGTCCCACATAGGGCTCACAGTCTTAATCCCCATTTTATAGATGAGGTAAGTGAGGCACAGAGAAGTGAAGAGAGTTGCCCAAGGTCACACAGCAGGCAAGGTTGAGCCGGCATTAGAACCCAGGTCCTTCTGACTCCCCTAGGCCACGCTGCTTCTCTGGAGCAGTCATTGAACTAAAACAGTCCGTAAGCTAAAGTCTTTGATGTCAAAGAGATACGGACCAAAACCATAATCAGTCGATCAATCAATCAATGGTACTTATTGAGCGCTTACCTGGCACAGAGCACTGTACTAAGAGCTCGGGAGACATGTTCCCTGCCCACAGTGAGCTGCGAGTAGGTAAAAAAAAAATCTGCACTTTTAACATATTCGTAATGTGGACAAAGTCTAGCTTTTCCATTTTTATACCAAAGAACTGCATTAAGGAAACCGGCATTCTTTGGAGGAAAAAATGCTTTGCAAGGGTCAAGGGTGTTCTGGAGAGTTTAGGCTTTCCATCCAGTTTGGTGTTCGATGAAAAGAAATCGGTCTGTTTCTCCTAGGATGCTGCAGGCATCCATTCAGAAGGAGCTTTCTACCTTCCAGAGTTTTGGGACTCTCACATACGCGTAGCAACTTTACTCTGGAAAGAGATTTTAACTGCAATTTCCTGGAATCAAGCTTTGTTGGATCACATTTATAGATCCCTCTACTATACTGACATCAACCGAATGTAAATAAATTTATTGATGTTTTGTTTTGTCCTCTGTCTCCCCATTCTAGACCGTGAGCCCACTGTTGGGTAGGGACCGTCTCTATACGTTGCCAACTCGTACTTCCCAGGCGCTTAGTACAGTGCTCTGCATACGGTAAGTGCTCAATAAATACGATTGATTGATTGATCAGATTCGTTCAGTCTACTAGTAATCAAGTTTGGAGTCAAGCAAGGAGGTGCAAAAAAGCAGAGGTGTGGAAGTTTTAAATCAGCCTCATTTTCTCCAGTTATATTCTTTCGATCAATCACTCAAGCAATCAGTGGTATTTATTGAGCAGTTACTGTGTGCAGAGCACTGTACTAAGCGCTTGGGAGAGGACAATATAACAGAGTAGGTAGACACGCTCCCTGCCCACAATGCGTCAGTCGTATTTATTGAGCGTTTCCTGTGTGCAGAGCACTGTACTAAGCGCTTGGGAGAGTACAATATAACAGTGGCACAGTACTCTATAAAAAGAAGAATATATGAATAAAGATCACTTTGAAATCAGATTGTTTCATTATGAAAAGGACTTTGACAATTCACATCTACAGATACCACCCATAAATTCCATCTAGAGTCCTGCAAGCTCAAACATTCGGTTGTTAGCATATCCTGGTAGAACCCATTTTCTGGCTAAATAACCTGGATTCCTGTTTGACAAATGGATATGAGGCTTTTTAAAAGCAAAATGACCTGCTAAAACATTTGAGTAACAGTAGCCAAAATTTCTGATATCAACTTTCTGAGTTCCAGAAAACATCAACAACCTTACAAATGCTCATAAAAGCACTGAAGCATTCTTTGTGAGGAAATCAGTTTGCAGCAAGAAAGAAAAATCCCCTGCTCACTAGAGTGAGCTTAGAGTCTAGAGGAGGAGATGGACACTAACAGAAGCAGAGTGGCTTAGTGTCAAGAGCCCGGGTTTGGGAATCAGAGGACGTGGGTTCTAATCCTGACTCCACCACTTGTCCGCTGTGTGACCTTGGGCAAGACACTTAACTTCTCTGTGCCTCAGTTACCTCATCTGTAAAATGAGGATTAAGACTGTGAGCCCCATGTGGGGCAACCTGATTACCTTGCATCTACCCCAGCACTTAGAACAGTCAGCGCTTAACAAATATCAAGCATCATAATAGAAATAATGAAATTCTGGATATGGACATAAGTGCTGTGGGGCTGAGGGAGGGGTGAATAAAGGGTGCAATTCCAAGTGTAGGAATGATGCGGAAGGGAGTGGGGGAGGAGGAAATTAGGGCCTAAGTCAAGGAAGGCCTCTTGGAGGAGGCGGGCCTTTCAATAAGGCTTTGAAGGTGGGGCGGTGGATTAATTTGACACGGGTGTGAAGGTTCAACCTGGAAATGTTTAAAAGGTAAAAGGAGATGGTATTTTTTTTCCCGGTTTCTTCAGATAACTGTAAAGCCTCAAATCACCTGAATGCCATTTCTTTTTATACCTCTGCAACACTACAGAATAAAATGGCTATTATGGCCTGCGCAGAATCCAACTTTCACTCTCGGACCAGAGAGTCAAGCATTTCACACCAAAGCCTTTTAAAAAGGCAGTCAGTCAGTCAGTTGTATTTATTGAATGCTTACTGTGCGCAGAACACTGTACTAAGCTCTTGGGAGAGCACAGTGTAACAATAAACACATTCCCGTCCTCAGGGTAATCAGAGGATTGGAGGGAAAGGTGATCCATCACAGAGAAGCAGCACGGTTTAGGGGAACGAGTCCTGGCTTGGAGTCAGGGGATCTGGGTTCTAATCCTCAGTCAGCCAAATGCTTGCTGTGTGAACTTGGGCAAGTCACTTCTCTGTGCCTCAGTTTCCTCAGTGGAAAGTGGCAATTTGATCCTACTCCTTCCTACTTAGACTGTGAACCCCAAATGGGACGGGAACTGTGTCTGATTTTATAGATCAATTAGTAACTCGTATCTACCCCAGCGCTTAGGACAGTGCTTGATACATAATAAGCACTTGACACAGTAATGATAATAATATTGATAACAACATTTATCGAGTGCCCACTATATGCAGAGCACGGTACTAAGCACTTGGGAAAGTCCAATACAACAGAGTTGGTAGACACATTCCCTGCCCATAACGAGCTAACAATTAATCAATTAATCAGTCAATGGTCTGCTGTACTAAGCACTTGGGAGAGTAGAGTACAGTGAAGTTGGTAGTTCATCACTGGATGAAAGATTGGAAAATAGGTTCAGGGAGGAAAAAGCCCCTTTTGAAGATGAAGACATGTAAATAGACTTTAACAGTTATCAGTAGGCAAGGCAAATTGGGTTCGGACTTCTCGGTCGCGGACTCGGGAAAAGGATGGCAAAGTCAACGTCGACTATTCTTTTAAATTAGCAGCAGTGGTCAAAGAGGCCAGGGAGAGGAAATATTACATTCTCCCTCCTACTTGGACTGCGAGCTCCATGTGGGCCCAGATTATGCTGTGTCTACACCGGTGGTTACCGCAGTGCCTGGCACATAGTAAGCGCTTAGCAAGTATTATTATTATAGTTTACCTGCATGCTTAGTCGAGGGAATTTCAACGTTCAGGTGATGCTAAAATCCTAAAGTGGCAGTTGGGGAGAATACAATCCGGGGATATAAGAAATTGATTAGGAAAGGCCTCTTGGAGGAGTTATGATTTCAGATGGGCCTTGAAGATGTTTCTAGTCTTTAGTTCGTATTAAGCATTTACGGTCTGTGATGGTTTTTCCCCATCCTCATCTAACAAAATTGGAGCAACTAATTCCTTTGTGTCCTGACAGAAAAAATGTCCTTCTTGTAATGAGGGAACTAGAGGAGAGTGTACCTTAGGTCAATGCACAATTTCTATTACACAGTGCTAAAGGAAGGCATTTTTACCTCTATTACCCACAAATAGCAAATTCCAACCCTTGGAAGCAAACATTTTCAGTCCTTTGATTCCCGAAAAGCCCTGGTGGAAAAATACACTGTTTCGCACAGATGTTCGTTTATAAGGGTTTCGCCTCCAGGCACAAAACGTTTTAAATACCAATACTATTTTTCTCGTGTATATATGTTGCTTGATCTTTATAGGCTCGTGTTGGTTTGCTCTTTAGGTGTTTTGAAGGATGCGGATAGCCCGGTTTTCTGATGGGCAAGGTGAAGGAATTCAGGGAGAGGTTGGTTGGAGAAAAGGCACAGGAAATACACGATAAGAGTTAGAACGGAACAGGGATTTATGATTCCTGATTCACAACCATGTGATGACCTTGAGGTTAATATCGATTTTACCCGCAACGCTCTTTGGATGTTACAATGATGACATCCCCAAAGCGCCATGGATTATAAATCCCCCAACTAGACCATAAGCTCTTTAAGGGCAGGGATTATGTCTGCCAACTGTATTGTAATAATAATAATTGTGGTATTTATAAAGCGCTTACTCTGTGCCAGGCACTGTACTAAGCACTGGGATGGGTGCCAGCAAATCAGGTTGGACACAGTCCCTGTTCCACACGGGGTTCACATTCTTTATCCCCATTTTACAGAGGAGGTAACTGAGGCCCAGAGAAGTGAAGCAATTTGCCCAAGGTCACACAGCAGAGAAGTGGTGGCCCCGGGGCTCTAGCCACTGGGCAACACTGCTTCCAATCTGACTTGATTGGTTCACTTGATAGAACTGAAACAGGAAACCATTACAATAACCTATGATCACAGCATCATTCAGAGGGCTAAAGAACAGGTAGAGGAAGAAATCAAGTGGTATTGCCAACTGAAATTAAAAGGAGAGGCTGACATTGATGTAGCCTGAACAAATTAGGATAAAATTGGCTTCAATGAAGGTCTTCAATGAATCGGGGTAGGAGAAGGTTGAATAGATTATTGAAATAAAGTGCACGGTTTACGCAGGGTGAATGGTACTTTTCATTATGTGAATAATCCAGTGTGAAGCCAAAAGGGGCAGTTAGAAATCTAGTAATAATACTAATAATTTTGATATTTGGTAAGTGCTTACTGTGTGCCTGGCAGTGTACTAAGCGCTGGGCCATCTGTTCGCTGTCCAGTGGCGGAGATTAATTATAGTGTCCTTCGTTGTATTTTAGCAGCTGTGCAGTCCTGAGGAATAGAAATGTGTATTTAACTCCTTAGAAACCTCTCCCCACTCTCCAAACCCTGTATTTTGTTCACCTCTACATTGTCAGCTCGTTGTGGGCAGGGAACGTGTTTCCCGACTCTGCTGTGTTGTTCTCTCCCAAGTGCTTAGTACCATGTTCTGACTGCAGTAAGTGCTCAGTAAATACCACTGATTAATAAACATCTGTCTCCCCCTCTCGACTGTCAGTTGGTTGTGGGCAGGGAACATAATAATAATAATAATAATGATGATGATGGCATTTATTAAGTGCTTACTATGTGCAAGCACTGTTGTAAGTGCTGGGGAGGTTACAAGGTTATCAGGTTGTCCCACGAGGGGCTCACAGTCTTCATCCCCATTTTACAGATGAGGTAACTGAGGCACAGAGAAGTGAAGTGACTTGCCCAAAGTCACCCAGATGACAACTGGCGGAGCCGGCATTTGAACCCATGATCTCTGACTCCGAAGCCCGGGCTCTTTCCCACTGAGCCACGCTGCTTCTCGATTAATAATAATGTTGCCAACTTGTACTTCCCAAGCGCTTAGTCCAGTGCTCTGCACACAGTAAGTGCTCAATAAATACGATTGAATGAATGAATGAATGAATAATGGAAAGAACACAGGCATGGGAGTCAGGGGATCTTGGTTCTAATCTCAACTCTGCCACGTGACTTCTGGATGACATGGAACCAGTCACGTAGCTTCTTTGGGCCTGCGTTTCCTTAGCTGTAAAATGGGGATAAACTGCCACATCTCCCTCCATCATCATCAATTGTATTTATTGAGCGCTTACTATGTGCAGAGCACTGTACTAAGCGCTTGGGAAGTACAAATTGGCAACTTATAGACACAGTCCCTACCCAACAGTGGGCTCACAGTCTAAAAGGGGGAGACAGAGAACAAAACCAAACATACTAACAAAATAAAATAAATAGAATAGATATGTACAAGTAAAATAAATAAATAAATAAATAGAGTAATAAATATGTACAAACATATATACATATATACTACTTAGACTGCGAGCTCCATGTCAGGCAGGGATTGTGTCCGATATGATTGTCGATCCACCATTCAATCGACTGTATTTATTGAGCGCTTACTGTGTGCAGAGCACTGTACTAAGTGCTTGGAAGAGTACAATATAACAGACACATCCCTTGCCCACAATGAGCTTAGGGTCTAGAGGGAGAGATGGACATTAACAGAAATAAATAAATTACAGCTTTGTTCATGAGTGCTGGGAGGCTGGGAGGGGTATGAATAAAGGAAGCAAGTCAGAGCATTGCAGAAGAGCGTGGAAGAAAAGGAAAAGAGGCCTTAGTCTGGGAAGGCCTCTTGGAGGAAATGCCTTCAAAAAGGTTTTGAAGGTGGGGAGAGAAATCGGCTGTCAGATACGATGAAGGAAGGCGTTCCGGGCCAGAGGTCGGCGGCGAGATTAACGATTATCTAGATTATCTGTCGATTATCTTGTATTCATCTGAGCACTTAGTGCAGGGCTTGATTCATAGTAAATGCTCAACATGCACCACGATTATTGTCACGATCATCATCATTAAAATGATATAGTACACATACTACAGTGTCATAGGCACAGGGCTGGGCAATGGGAGTGGGGAGTATGACACCTTCAGAATCATTATTTCCTCTAAGCTCAATGGTAGACCTATTCAGTCTTCCAAAAATTCGTTTTTTCATGCTGCTGTGGAAATTTTACACGGACAGGGACACAGACAAATAATATTCAATAATGTGTTTACAAATAAGCTTTTAGTGGCAGCCGATCAACCAAACGTATTTACTGAACACTTACCGTGCGCAGAGCACTGTAGTAAAAGCCTGGGAGATGACGATTCAACGGAGCTGGGAACCACGTTCCCTGCTCACAATGAGCTTACAGTGGTTAGAGGGGGAGACAGACATTATTGTAAATAAATAAATTCTGGATATGGACATAAGTGGGGAAGCAGCGTGGCTCAGTGGAAAAAGCACGGGCTTTGGGGTCAGAGGCCGTGGGTTCAAATCCCGGCTCCGCCACTTGTCAGCTGGGGGACTTTGGGCAAGTCACTTCACTTCTCTGGGCCTCAGTTCCCTCATCTGTAAAATGGGGATGAAGACAGTAAGCCCCTCGTGGGACAACCTGATTACCTTGTATCTACCCCAGCGCTTAGAACAGTGCTTTGCACATAGTAAGCGCTTAACAAATACCAGCATTATTATTATTATAAGTGCTGTGGGGCTGAAAGAGGGGAGAATAAAGAGTGTGAATCCAAATGCAAGGGTGATGAAGAGGAAGAAAGGTTCACTGTGGGCAGCAAATGTGTCTGTTTATTGTTGTATTATACTCTCCCAAGTGCTTAGTACAGTGCTCTGCACACACTAAGTACTTGATAAATGCAATTGAATGAATGAATCATCCTTTCCTTCTGAGTTTGCTTTACTCCCCTTAGTTTTCATTGATTTCTTCCATCTCACCTGATTTCTTTCCTTTTTTTTTTCTCTCATCTTCCATTTAGGGCACGGGGATGGACTGGCAGCTCTGAAGAGCGAAGCCTTCTATTTCTCTGCACCTTACAAAAATGGTGTAAGCAGAGAAAGCCACCGTGGACTCTCTCCACCGAACACTCTTATACGGAGGACCCGCTTCTCGGAGTGGGCAAACAAGCCGGCTCCCTCTCTTTACCCTTCCTCTGGGGACGTCTGACAGGAGGGTCACTAAGGCGATCATTTTGGAGCCAGAGGGTTGCATAGGATGGGCTGAATGAATAAGGAATGGATCAAGGTCACCCTGTAGCTCTTCGCCATCCCCCAAAGCAATCCCGTCAAGATTGAAGAACTCATAAACACCAACCCTGCTCCCTACTTCTGGGGGAGCCCCTGTGGAAACAAATCCCCGCGTCTGCCATGTCGGCTGAACCCCTGAGCCATCACGGATCCCCCAACTCACTTCCTCCTTGGCTGAAGCCATGTCAACATTAACCATCTCCTTGCTGGTGCATTGTACAAAGGCCGGGCCGCTGTTCAAATACCTCCACCGCAGGTTGTCGGATGGACTTACTTTTAGATTCCCGAATCTTACGGGATGGAGAGTGTCAAACTCCAACAGGATTAAGGTAAGTCAAATGAATGTGATGCCGACCCTGTCCCTGGACTTGGAAATGCTATTTTCTCAGATACTTTTTTTCTTTTTTCTCAGGGACTATTTTCTCAAGCACTGCGCTTCGATTTGCTCCTTCTGGTCACCTCTCCCTCAGCCCCACATCACTTGTGTCCATATCTGTAACATGCTTATTTTTACAAAGGTCTCTCTCCCCCTGTGGACTGTAAGCTTGTCGTGGGCAGGGAACATGTCTACCAACTCTGTTCTACTGGCCTCTTCCAAGCGCTTAGTTCAGTGTCTTGCATAGTAAGTGCTCAATAAATACCACTGATAGGGGGATTTTAAAACCAAGTGGGAAGTACTTTATAGGTGAGAACCATTTGGGACAGAGAGCACTTGAAGGAAGAAAGGGTCATTTTTCTCAATCCCTTCCCCAACAGTTGAGAAGCAGCGTGGCCTAGTGGAAAGAGCCTGGCCTTGGGAGTCAGAAGGACCTGAGTTCTAATCCCGGCTCCGTCACTTGCCTGCTGTGTGAATTTCACGTCTTTGCGCCTCAGTTCCCTCACCTGTAAAATGGGGATCAAGACGGGGAGCCTCAAGTGGGACGTGGACTGTGTCCAACCTGCTTAGCCTGAATCTTCCCCAGTGCTCCATACGGTGCCTGACACATAGAAAGTGTTTAACAAATACCATTTTTAAAAAATGAAAAAAAAAAGTCAAACAAAAAAAACCCCAGTTTCTAACTTGGGAGTAAGAAAGGTACAGAACAGTTAAAAAAAAAATCTTCCTCACACTCCTAGCTTGAAAAAAAAAAGGTGTAAGGCATTTTTAATTCTTAAAATAAAAAAAGCAGTCTCTCCCCATGATGTGGTCAGTCAGGAAGGAACTGGATGTTTTCCAAGCTTGGCTTTCACGCTGAGGTGGAAATAGAGGGACGATGAGAATCACCAAGAGATCTTAGCTCCTTGTGGGCAGGGAACATGTTTACCAACTCTGTTGTATTGTACTCCCCCAAAAGCTTAGCACAGTGATCTGTGCACGGTAATCGCTCAATACCATCGCATGATTGATTAATGTCTGTCTTCCCCCCTAGACCGTAAGATCATTGTGGGCAGGGAATGTGTCTCCCTACTCCACTGTATTGTGATCTCCCAAGCACTTTCTACACAGTTCTGCACACAGTAAATGCTCAATAAATATCACTGATTGATCGACTGATTGGATCAATCAATCAATAGTATTTAACGAGCACTTACAGTGAACACAGCACTGCAGTAAGCACTAGGGAGAGTACAACAGAGCAGGTGGCAGCATGGCCTAGCAGAAAGAGCCTGGGAGTAAGGGGACCTGGGTTCTAATCCCGGTTCCATCACTTGCCAGCTGTGTGACCTTGGGCAAATTACTTAATTTCTCTGTGCCTCTATTTCCTCAACAGTAAAAATGGGGATCCAGGAGCTGTTCTCCCTCCTACTTAGATTGTGAGCCCCATGTAGGACAGGGACTGGGTCCAACCTGATCCATCTGTATCGACCCCAGCACTTAGTACAGTGCTAGATGCAAAATAACTGTGTAAGAAACACTATTAAAAAAAACACAAGAGATAGGCACAATCCCTGCTGAAAAACATAAGGGATTCGAAAGGCTCCGGGCAAGTCATAAGCGTTCCCCACGGCGTCCATGAATATTGCGGTATCGATTTTACAAATGTTGACAGTAATTCCCTGAGCCTCAGTTACCTCATCTGTAAAATGGGGATTAAGACCGTGAGCCCCAACGTGGGACAACTTGATCACCTTGTATTCCCCCCCCCCCAGCACTTAGAACAGTGCTCTGCATATAGTAAACGCTTAATAAATACCATCATTATTATTATTATTCTGCCTTGCAGGGTGAGAAGAGACACCTCAGTGTCTTCTCATCATACACAACTCTAGACTGTGAGCCCACTGTTGGGTAGGGACCGTCTATATATGTTGCCAACTTGTACTTCCCAAGCGCTTAGTACAGTGCTCTGCACACAGTAAACACTCAATAAATACGATTGAATGAATGAATGAATGACCTCTGCCCCTCCACCCAAAAACAGCCAATAAAGATGGGGTTGAGGCATTACAGCTATGCAAAAATTTTTTTTTTTCTGTTATTTTTTAAGTAGTATTTGTTAAGCGCTTACTACGTCCCAGGCACTGTTCTAAACACTGCGGCAGATACGAGCTAATCAGGTTGGAGCCAGTCCCTGTCCCACAGGGGGCTCACGGTCTTCATCCCCATTTTCCAGATGAAGGAACTGCGGCACAGAGAAGGGATGACTTTTATCCGGTGCTGGGATAAATACAATCAGATCAGACACAATTCCTGGTCCGCATGAGACTGGCAGTCTAAGGCAGAGGGAGTGCTGGGATAAATACAATCAGATCAGACACAATTCCTGGTCCGCATGAGACTGGCAGTCTAAGGCAGAGGGAGTACAGGTATTTAATCCCCATTTTGGGAAGAGGAAACTGAGGCACAGAGGCACCAAGTAAATTAAGTAACCTGCCCCAAGCAGAGCCGGGATTGTACCGCAGCTCTTTCAACATGAGAAAGTGAAAAACAAAAACAACTGGGGGAGCCGGGACTAGAACCCAGGTCCTTCTGACTCACAGGCTGGGCTCTATCCACTAGCCACGCTGCTTCTCTACGGAGTTTTGGAAATCCGAGGCATTAGAGTGCGACTTTTTTGTCTCATCCGAGATACAAAACACCGCAGCCTGTGAAGCTACACGCTGCCACCTGAGCATTCAAGGAGAGCAGCTAGAGAATGCCTTCGGCCACAACCGAAGGCGGATGTGTGAATGGGATGGAGATGTTTTAACGTTGGACGGTTTAGCAGGCCGCTCTCGGTGGCCATCGTAATGTCTATGTGTGTGTCTCTACGGGTGTGTGTGGTGTTTCTTAAGCACTTACTATGTGCCAGGCACTGTACTAAGCACTGGGGTAGAGACAAGCTAATCACCTTGGATTCACCTCCTGTCCCACATGGGGCTCACAGTCTTGATCTTAAGGTAGTGTGAAGAGACCCCTACCAGAAAATAATCAGGTTAATACCCCTGGACTGTCGAGGAGAAAAGAGCCTTTTCTAACTTCTTTCTTTAATCTGGGCTGCACAGACGTGGGCGATGCCGGGAAGCAAAATGGCAGCTCATTCCCGACCATCATTCAATCGTATTTATTGAGCGCTTACTGTGTGCAGAGCACTGCACTAAGCGCTTGGGAAGTGCAAGCTGGCAACATATAGAGACGGTCCCTACCCAACAACGGGCTCACAGTCTTGCCCCGGGAGTTCTGAGGAGGCTCCCTTTTGGTGCTATGCTGTGGGGGGAATACAAATTCGAGCATAAAATGCACAGAGGCAGAAAAAGTTGGCTGTCAGAAAACAAAAAAAAAAAGGTATTCTCTAGCCTTGATACCACTTTAGGAGAGACTAGAATTTTTATCCGAATCAACAAGAAATATTTCATTTTTAGCTACTGCTTTTGTTTTTTATCCCTGAAAACAGCTCCAAACTGTAAGCTCATTGTGGGCGGGTAGCATGATGATGATGAGGATGACATTTATTAAGCGCTTACTATGTGCAAAGCACTGTTCTAAGCGCTGGGGAGGTTACAAGGTGATCAGGGTGTCCCACGGGGGGCTCGCAGTCTTAATCCCATTTTACAGATGAGGTAACTGAGGCACAGAGAAGTGGAGTGACTTGCCCAAAGCCACACAGCTGACAATTGGCGGAGCTGGGGTTTGAACCCATGACCTCTGACTCCGAAGCCCGGGCTCTTTCCACTGAGCCACGCTGCTTCTCTATCATGTATACCGACTCAGATTATATTCTCCCAAGCATTTAGCGTGGTGTTCTCGCACACAGTAAGTTCTCAATAAATGCGATCGATGCTGATGAAATTTTCCCCCTTTTTATCCTGGAAGAAAAAGAGGTTAAGAAATTATGTTTCAGACATAACTTATTCCTCAACTCCCTTTTTAGAAGATGAGTCTCCAGGAACCTACCAATCTGTCTGAAAATTTCAGCTAACTGTAGTCCTTCTTAAGATAACCACTATTTCACGTTCATTAAATGGAAAGAGACAATAAAATAAATTAGCTACATTTCTCTTAGCAATTGACTTTATAGCTCCTTATTAATTTTCCTTCTTCCTAAAATGGAATAATTTGAGTCCTCTACTTTGCTGGCAGCGAATGAATTTTCTAAGTACCTCCATACTTTTGCCGCAAAAGTCCTTAGAAAGAGAGAAAATACCAATATCCTGAAATCCATCCACGGAGACTGTAAGCTCATTGTGGGCAGGGAAGGCGTCTCCCAACTCTGTTATATGGCCCTCTCCCGAGTGCTTCGTCCCGTGCTTTGCACACAGTAAGTGCTCGAAAAATACAACTGATTGATTTCCTGTTAGCCACTTGCCCCGTGATCTGTTTGGATTCACTAAAACCTGTGTCTCCAACTCTTTGGAAATTCAGTTTCAGCCACATCAGAAAGGAGAGAGTGATTCTCGGACAACAAACAATTGCAAACCTGTAAAAGGAGATGAGGGAATTATTGGAGAAGCAGTGTGGCCTAGTGGAAAGACCGGACCCGCGAGCCAGTGGACCCGGGTTCAAATCCTCGCTCTGCCACTTATCTGCTGTGTGACCTTGGGCTGGTCACTTCACTTCTCTGGGCCTTAGTTCCCTCACCTGCAAAATGGGGATTCAACACCTGTGCTTCTTCCTTCTTAGAATGTGGGCTCCAGGTGGGACCTGTTATCTTGTATCCACCCCAGCGCTTAGTACAGTGTTTGGCACCTAGTAAGTGCTTAACAAATACCACTATTATTCCCGTTACCCTTTGCAAAGGCAGGTGATTAATATGGTGATCTATGCATCCCTGTCAGACCAGTTTGATTTAACATCTTTATTAATGATCCGGAAAATGGGAAAAGAGCAAGGCATTTAAATTAAGACAGGAGCGATTTAGTGACGAGAATAAATTAAATGTAAGGAAACAGTTTAATGGGTAGCTAGGGAAGAGCAACAAGGGGAAGTCCAAACCTCTCTAATAACAATAGTAATGATGATGGTATTTGTTAAGTGCTTACTATGTGCCAGCCACTGTACTGAGCACTGAGGTAGATACAAGCAAATCGATTTAGACACAGTCCCCGTCCCATGTGGGGCTCACAGTCTCAATCCCCATTTTTCAGATGAGGGGACGGGGGCCCTGAGAGGTGAAGCGACTTGTCCAAAGTCACACAGCGGACAAGCGTCGGAGCCGGGATTGGGACCCATGACCTTCTGACTCCCAGGATCTAGCCACTAGGCCACATTGCTTCTCTCTCCAACCACTTGCCAGAGGGCAGGACTGGACTTAATTCCATATGTCCTTGATGTCCCTCCCTCACCCCACATAACCTTGCTGTCTCCCTCTCACCCCCCAGAACCCTGCGGGCTAAAAACAGCCTCGACCAGTCCGTTCCACGAGACGAATCTCGTCTTCCCCTCTGGGTGGATTGGCGCGCCTAGTCCTCTAATTTTTAACTGTGTTGTCGTTTCCTCATAAACAAAGGTTTTCGATGCAGCTCATAAAAAAAAAATCTTTCTTCGGCTATTCAAGGATGAATAATGCTCCCAAGTTCCTTCTAATTTCAAACCACTGGGGGCTTTTTAAAAAAATTGTTTTGTTTTGCTTTGTGTTTTTTAAACAGAAGGTGGAAAGCCAACTGGGGAAACAATTTTTTGACTGTCAAAACATTCATTCCGCTCCGTTCCTGGCAACGGAGAGGCAGCATGGCCTAGTGGATAGAGCTTGGGCTCGGGAGTCAGAAGGACCTGCGTTTTCATCCAGGCTCTGCCGCTTTTGTCTGCTCTGTGACCTTGGGGAAGTCACTTCACTTCTCTGGGCCTCGGTGTCCCCATCTGTAAAATGGGGATTAAGACTGGAAGCCCCATGTGGGACAGGGACTGTGTCCAACCTGATTGGCTTGTATCTACCCCAGCGCTTAGTACAGTGCTTGGCATGTAGTAAGTGCTTAACAAATACAATAGACAATAAAAAATCACCCAGACTTTACTTGACTGGAAGTGGGGCAGGAGGGCGATGGAGCAGAACAGGATATTTCTGGATCATCTTGGTGCTTTGGGGAATTCACTTCCAAGAGTCCACAGCTGCATGGACCACTGGGAACGACGAAGGGTCTCTAACACTCCGCTTTCCTCTCCAGGGTCTCTGGATCAATCAGTTTACGGAGCACTTACTGTGTACAGAGCACTGTCCTAAGCACTTGCGAGAGTACAATGCAACTGAGTTAGGAGACACGATTCCTGCCCATGAGGAGAAGCAGCACGGCCCAGTGGATGGAGCCCGGGCCTGGGAAGCATAAGGACTTGGGTTCTAATCCTGGGCCTGACACCTGCCTGCTGGGTGACCTCAGACGAGTCCCTTCACTTCTCTATGCCTCAGTTCCCTCATCTGTAAGACAGACCTGGACTCTGTTCAACCTGATTTGCTTGGATCGACCCCGGAGCTCAGTACATTGCCTGACGCATAGTAAGCAGTTAACAAATATCAATCAATCAATCAATCAATCAATAGTATTTATTGAGCGCTTACTGTGTGCACAGCACTGTACTAAGCGCTTGGGAAGTACAAGTTGGTAACTGGCAAGTATCAGTGAAAAACCCTCCAACATATTTTATCCTCATTTTATAGATGAGGAAAGTGAGGCAGAGAGCTGTGATTTGCTCTAGAGCACACAGCAGGCAAATGGCAGAGCAGGATTAGAACCCAGGTCCTCTGACATCCAGGTCTGTGCTCTTTCCATAGATTGATTGGGTACTATTAATTAATTAATTCAATCGTATTTATGGAGCGCTTACTGTGTGCACAGCACTGTATTGAGTGCTTGGGAAGTACAAGTTGGCAACATATAGGGACGGTCCCTACCCGACAACGGGCTCACAGTCTAGAATACTGATTTGGGGACGGTATTTTTTTGTCTTGGATTGTATGGAAACTTGGGGGTTATCTAGAGAAGGTTCGGTTGAAGGCAACATTTTTGTAAAATATCAATACAAGCACCGTGACATCTTCTGGTTCTGCTCAGTCACTGGGGGAAAATGTACAGACCACATATGACTCAGGGAAAATTCTAACAGGGAGAAAGAAAGAAAATATTAAAGATCCTCCAGTATTTACCGAATACTTGGGGGTTGACTTTTTGGAGAGCTTGGCTGGCTGACAATCCGGATGTTATTTACATAGATGGTCTACCATTTTAAGAATTCTCCTTTCTCCATTAGACCCCTGACTATTGCTCCTCGGGGTCTACTTTTGGGTAGAAATAAGGATATTAATGTAGATTCATTTGATAGCTGGCGATGCTTTAATTCCATCGGTGACAATCAAACGCTTGGTCTGAACACATCTCCAGAACTGCATTCGTTTGGATAAACTCGTTAAGCCACGGAGACGGACAGTCGCTCCGTAAAAATCTGACAAAGTTATCAGATTTTAGAGTGATCCTACTACTACCTGCATTTCGTTTCAAATCAAAATGAGGTCCGATCGCCTTTTGGTCAGGAAAGGCAAGCATGAAGAGAAGAAAGCTCACCTTGCTAATTAAAACCAAATTAAATTGCCTCTCTGATACCGTCTCCTGTTGATAAGGAAAATAGCATTCCACCCTGCTCAGACACCAAGAAATGTTGCAGGAGAGCACTAACAACAGGCCTGAGATGGTTGAGTGAAGCTATGGAGCATCTCAGTTCTTAAAATCCGAACAGTTAGGGATATAATTTCCCTTAGGAGAGAAAAAGTGCCGAAACCAAGTTCTGGTAATAATGACAATGATAATCATAATAATAACATTAAGGATAACAAGACTGGTAAGAAGAAGAATGATTATTTTTATCTTTATTACCAGGTCTTGGCATCAGTACTCTTTCTAATAGGGGAAGCAGCGTGGCTCAGTGGAAAGAGCCCAGGCTTCGGAGTCAGAGGTCAGGGGTTCAAATCCCGGCTCCGCCAATTGTCAGCTGTGTGACTTTGGGCAAGTCACTTCACTTCTCTGGGCCTCAGTTACCTCATCTGTAAAATGGGGATTAAGACTGTGAGCCCCCACGGGACAGCCTGATCACCTTGTAACCTCCCCAGTGCTTAGAACAGTGCTTTGCACATAGTAAGCGCTTAATAAATGCCATTATTATTTTTAATAATAATAATGATAATTATGGTATTTATTAAGTGTTTAGCATTTGCCAGGCACTGTTCTAAGAACTGAGGTAGATACAAGATAACGGGGTTGGACACAGTCCCTGTCCCACTTGGGGCACACAGTCTTCATCCTCACTTTACAGATGAGGGAAGTGAGGCACAGAGAAGCAAAGCGACTTTCCCAAGTTCACACAGCAGACAAGTGGCAGAGCCAGGATTAGAACCCAGGTCCTCCAACTCCCAGGCCCGTGCTCTTTCCACAGGGCCACGCTGCTTCTCATTTGCTGGTAGAAAGCAAATGCCACTTTGTATGTAATGCTCTGCCCGTTATATACCATAAGCTCCTTGCGGGCAGGCAATAATCGTAGTTAAGATTAGTGGTATTGGTTAAACTCTTACTGTGTGCCAAGCACCGTGCTAAGCGCTAAGGTGGGTATACCGCAATTGGAACAGACGTAGTCCCTGTCCCTCATGAGAATCACAGTTTAAGTGGGAAGGAGAGCAGTCATTTAATCCCCATTCTACAGGGAAACAGAGAAGTCAGGTGATTTGCCCAACAACACACAGCAAGCAAGTGGCAGAAGTGAGATTAGAACCCAGCTCCTCTGACTCTCAGGCACGTGCTCTTTCCACTGCTTCTTCCACGACTGAGGCTTCCACGGTACTTTTCCAAGCATCTAGTACAGTGCACTGCAACCAGTGGGCGTTCAAGAAATACCAACACAACTACTACTAGTCACAATGCCAGGGTCCCTCCAACGGAGGGAAAGACTGAATACGGGGAGAGAAAGGTAAGAGGAGATCATTTACTCCAGAAGGACCTGGTCTCCGGACACATACTGTGAGAAAATGATTTTTCCAGCTTTTTATCTCAGGTTTCTAGAGCAGCATAACTGGATGTCAACATGTTTTCCCTGGGTCGGTTTGATGTGCGGGCCTGTTTGCTAAGGGAAATGAAAGAATGCCTTGTTTTATTTTTTTCCATTCTTCATTCCTCAAAGAACTGGCAAGTGGGAAAGGGAGAGCAAATCCAACCGGCAAAGATTGGGCCGGATCGACTCTCCAGATTTAAATTTTCCTCCCCTTCTGCGCACACTTCCCGTTTTCCAGACTGCACCCGCTATCCATCTTGGTTGGGTGGTTTGAGAAGGTCAGTCGATAAACAAAGAGCCCTGACTGGGGGCAGATCGATCAATCAATTCATGGTATTTATTGGGTGCTTACTGTATGCAGAGCACTGTACTAAGTGTTTGGGAGATCTCCAATATGACAGAGTTCCCTGCCCACAAGAAATGGGGAGGCAGAAATTATTATTGTTAATAATAATAATAATAATAATTATGGCATTTGTTAAGTGCTTACTATGTGCAGAGCACTGTTCTAAGCGCTGGGGAGGTTGCAAGGAGATCAGGTTGTCCCATGTGGGGCTCACAGTTTTAATCCCCATTTTACAGATGAGGTAACTGAGGCACAGAGAAGTTAAGCAACTTGCCCAAAGTCACACAGCTGACAGTTGGCAGAGCCGGGATTTGAACCCATGACCTCTGATTCCAAAGCCCATGCTCTTTCCACTGAGCCGCGCTGCTTCTTACTTACATGTGTGCACTTGTCTGGACTTACATGGTGTGGGGCGAATACCAAATGCCCAAAGGGCACAGATCCAAGTAGAGCCCGGCCCTGAGAGTCAGAAGGCCATGGGTTCTAATCCCAGCTCTGCCACTTGTCTATAATAATAATAATAATGATGGCATTTATTAAGCACTTACTATGTGCAAAGCACTGTTCTAAGCGCTGGGGTGGTTACAAGGTGATCAGGTTGTCCCACAGTCCCACAGGGGGCTCACAGTCTTCATCTCCATTTTACAGATGAGGTAACTGAGGCCCAGAGAAGTTAAGTGACTTGCCCATAGTCAAACAGCAGACAAATGGCGGAGCTGGGATTTGAACCCATGACCTCTGATTCCAAAGCCCGGGCTCTTTCCACTGAGCCACGCTGCTTCTCTATTATTATTATCTATCTGTGGGATTTCTTCTCCTGGTTTGGAATACTAGGTTGGGTTGGGATGGTTTACGGGTTTACCGTCCTTGAAATTAAACAGAATATGGGTGTGACTCTCAGAATACTATTTTCTCACCGCACGTGCCAAGCAGTGCTAATTGCCATCTAAAATGTGCCTACTGTAGTTAGATAAACAACACAAAGGAAGCCGCGTGGCTCAGTGGAAAGAGCCCGGGCTTTGGAGTCAGAGGTCATGGGTTCGAACCCCAGCTCCGCCACATGTCTGCTGTGTGACCTTGGGCAAGTCACTTAACTTCTCTGAGCTTCAGTTCCCTCATCTGTAAAATGGGGATTAAGACTGTGAGCCCCACGTGGGACAACCTCATCACCTTGTATTCCCCCAGCACTTAGAACAGTGCTTTGCACATAGCAAGCACTTAACAAATGCCATCATTAAATTATTAATGAATTAATGAAATAATTTGTGAGTGCCTTTAAGCTCAGTCTCCCAAGCACCTAGTCCAGTGCCCTGCATACAGATGGGTGCTCAATTAATACCACCGATCGACTCTTCTTCTTGTATTACACACTCGCCGCTCCCTCTCTGCAACCTAAAGGGTCAGGATAGCTATTTCCTATGAGATCAGGGTAGAGGGAAATATGTAGGCTTTTTTGAAGAAATAGTAAAAAAATTTTTGGAGTACTTGTAGAAATGTATCTAGCAAATAAATGTCAGTAGCACCTAGTTCATATCGCAAAGACAGGTGTTTTTTGTCTTCTAAAATCAATCAATCAATCAATCAATCATATTTATTGAGCGCTTACTGTGTGCAGGGCACTGTACTAAGCGCTTGGGAAGTAAAACTAATTGAAAAAGCATGGAACCTATAGAAAAAAGGGCCACACTAATGCTCACAATGCGCTATTTGGGGGATGTCTGCTGTGTGTGACCTCGGGCAAGTCACTTCACTTCTCCGGGCCTGGGTTCACCTCATCTGCAAAATAGAGATTGAGCCTGAGAACCCCACGTGGGACAGGGATTGGGTCCAGCCCAATTTGTCTGTATCCACCCCAGCGCTTAGTACAGTGTCTGGCACACTGTAAGCGCTTAACAAATTCTACAATTATTATCACTATTCACTTCACAGACAATGCAGAGGGGAGAGGGAGCCAGGGAAAAGAGTTCAATCGGGGGAGGCCTCTTGGAGCTTTGAAGGTGGAGAGATTAGTAGTCAGGCATATATGGAGGGGAGTTCTAAGCTAGAGCACTGTACTGAACAATCGGAGATCTTGGGGGTCTTCAGTTAGTGACTTTGGGGCTGGGACAGAGAGCTGAACTAAATGATTGATTCTCTGTGCCTCACTGACTTCATCTTTAAAATGGGGATTAAGACAGTGAGCCCCACATGGGACAGGGACTGTGTCCAATCTCACTGTCTGTCTCTACCCCAGTGTTTGGTACAGTGCCTGGCACTTAGTAAGCACTTAATACCACTGGAAAAAAAAAAAGGCAACCAAATTATCAATCAGTGGTACTTACTGAGCACTTACAATTTTCAGAGCAGTGCTTGGCACGTAGTAAGCGCTTAACAAATACCATCATCATACATTCATTCGATCATATTTACTGAGCGCTTACTGTGTGTTGAGCGCTGTACTAGGTGCTTGGGAAGTACAAGTTGGCAACATCTAGAGATGGTCCCTACCCAACAACGGGCTCACAGTCTGGACTTTGGGCAAGTCACTTCACTTCTCTGGGCCTCAGTTACCTCATCTGTAAAATGGGGATGAAGATTGTGAGCCCCCCCGATCTGATCACCTTGTAACCTCCCCAGTGCTTAGAACAGTGCTTTGCACATATGTAAGCGCTTAATAAAAGCCATTATTATTATTATCATTATGATTAGAAGGGGGAGACAGACAATAAAACGAAACAGGTGGACGGGTGTCATCATCAAATACTAAGCATTTGGAAGAGGACAATAGTCAGACACATCCCTTGCCCTCCAGGTTACAATGAAACAGGACACTGATTTCTGATATCCCACGTGTTTTCCGAACAGTTTCTGCGTTGCACTTGCCTTTTTCCTAAAGGTCATCTTTCGTAAGAGAATGTTCCCCAGAGAGAGAAGAACGGCAAACATGTCCTGAGCATCTCGGTGCAATTCCTAAAACCTTTAAATAACGATCCAGATCGACCACCGCTTGTGGACAGAGGACATGCCCCACGGCACTGACAGACGGACCCATAATTTATTTTAACAACTATCTCCCCCTCTAGATTGTGAGCTCCCTGTGGGCAGGGAACGTGTGTCTACCAACTCGGTTGTACTGTACTTTACCAAGAGCTTAGTACTGTGCTCCGCACATAGTCTTTTTAGACTGTGAGCCCACTGTTGGGTAGGGACTGTCTCTATATGTTGCCAACTTGTACTTCCCAAGCGCTTAGTACAGTGCTCTGCACACAGTAAGTGCTCAATAAATACGATTGATGATGATAGTCTTGGCTTCTGCTGTCGAGTCGTCTCTGACCCATGGCAACTCCACGGACCCATCTCCCCCAGAACGCCCCACCTCCGTCTACGATCGTTTCGGTAGTGTATCCATGGAGTTTTCTTGGCAAAACTATGGAATTGGTTTGCCACTGCCTTCTTCCATGCAGTAAACTTGAGTCTCCGGCCTCGGTTCTCTCCCTTGCCGCCGCTGCCCAGCACGGGGGAATTTCAGTCAATCGTATTTATTGAGCGCTTACTGCGTGCAGTACACAGCACAGCACGCAGCACACTTTTCGACTTGTAACTGATGGCCTTCCGCTAGCCAGCCACTGCCCGAGCTGGAAACGGACTGGGCATAATAATAATAATAATGATAATGGCATTTATTAAGCGCTTACTATGTGCAAATCAATCAATCAATCGCATTTATTGAGGACTTACTGTGTGCAGAGCACTGTACTAAGTGCTTGGGAAGTACAAGTTGGCAACATATACAGTGCAAAGCACTGTACTTAGCGCTGGGGAGGTTACAAGATGATCAGGTTGTCCCACTGGGGGCTCACAGTCTTAATCCCCCTTTTACAGATGAGGTCACTGAGGCACAGAGACGTTAAGTGACTTGCTCAAAGTCTCATAGCTGACCGTTGGCGGAGCCGGGATTTGAACCCATGACCTCTGACTCCAAAGCCTGTGCTCTTTTCACTGGGCATGCCTCTGCTCGACTCTCCACCCCATAGTCGAGACTGGTAGAGGACAGGAAACTCTCCCGATGCCCTCCTGAGAGGGTGTGCACATAGTAAGCGCTCAACAAATAGCGTCGATTGATTCTGGTCCTTTTTGGATGTTTGGGTCGACCGGGGGTTGCCGGATCAATGTCTCCAGTATCTTTGCATTTGGGTTGCCAATGTCCTTGCCCAAAGAGGTGGGATTCCCCCAAATGACCCCCCGCCCGACATGAGGCCTGTTCACCATCTTCAGTCTTCATGTCGCCTTTCCCTCCACCAAGAGAGAAAGCGTAGACTGAATTTGACCTGTTTCTGGCTCCTGGTTAATTCATGACCACTCCCTGCCTACATCAATCGGTGGTATTTATTGAGCGTTTCCTGTGTGCAGAGCGCTGGTGAGAGTGCAAGTCAACGCAGTTGGAACATGCCTCGTCAAAAGCTTTACGCCGTAGATATTTTCCAGAGTAAAATAAATAATAATAATGGTATTTGTTAAGCGCTTGCTGTGTGTCAAGCACTGTACTAAGCGCTGGGGTAGATACAAGATCACCAGGTTGGGCACATCAGCCACTTGTCTGTTGTGTGGCCCTGGGCAAGTCACTTCTCTGTGCCTCAGTTACCTCATCTGAAAAATGAAGAGTAATCAATCAATCAATCAATCGTATTTATTAAGCGCTTACTGTGTGCAGAGCACTGTACTAAGCGCTTGGGAAGTACAAGTTGGCAACATATAGAGATGGTCCCTACCCAACAGTGGGCTCACAGTCTAGAAGGGGGAGACAGAGAACAAAACCAAACATATTAACAAAATAAAATAAGTAGAACTGATATGTACAAGTAAAATAAATAAATGGAGTAATAAATACATACTGTGAGCCGTACAAGGGACAGAGACTATATCCAACCTGATTCGCTTGTATCCACACCAGAGCTTAGTACAATGCCTGGCACATAGTAAACGCTTAACAAATACCATAATTATTATGATTATTATTATATGCCCCATTGAAAGCTTTACACCACAGGTATTTTCCAGGGTAACTGGCCTCCGTCTCTGGAAGCAAAAGATCAGTGAATTGCTGGTATTTATTGAGCGCTTTTGGTGTGCACAGCACTAGTCCAAGCACTTGGGAAAGTACAATCCAACAGAATCGGTAGACACAATCCCTGCCCATAAGGAGTCCACAGACTATAGGTTCTTTCAAGATCTTAAACGTTCTCGGCGAAAAGAATGTCCTTCTTCGCAGAGCATCATCATCGACTGTATTTATTGAGTGCTTACTATGTGCAGAGCACCGTACTAAGTGCTTGGGAGAGTACAATACAACAGAGTTGGCAGACACGTTTCCCACCCATGATGAGATTCAGATCACAGTATGTTTCCATTTTTTTTTAATGGTATTTCCAAAGCACTTTCCATGTGCCAGGCACTGTACTAAGCACGAGGGTAGAGACAAGCTAAAGAAGTTGGACACAGTCCTTGTCCCCCACGGGGCTCGCAGTCTTCATTTCATTTCATTCCTTTTCTCTCTCTGGCCTTCTCCGGTTAGGCCTCTTTCCGGAAAAAGTGATTTCCCCCATTCGCTCCCCTTTTCCGTTTCCAAGGAAACTGGTTTCCATTCCAAATGAATTCCAAGCAGGTTCTTCTCCACATCCTAACCTGACCGGTCACCCAGGAAATTTAGAAAATAAACCCAATCCTTTAAGTCCGATGAATCGTGTCTCTCCCTTCTTGGTGTTTATATCATCCCGTATTTTCTTTTAGGTGGGTAGCGTGTCTTGGCACACGCTACACATTCAGGCCATGCACACTTAGCTCTTTCAATCACTGGTATCTTAAAACATCTTCCATCCTCGTTCAGAATCTTAATCAATGGTATTTATCGAGTGCTTATTGTGTGCAGAGCACTGTACTAAGCACTTGGGAGAGTACAGTGTAATAATAATAATAATAGTAATTATTATGGTATTTGTTAAGCACTTACATTGTGCCAGGCACTGTTCAAAGTGCTTGAGGAGACAGAAGCTAATCAGTTTGGAAACAGTCCGTGTCCCCCATGGGGCTCACAGTCTTAATCCCCATTTTACAGATGTGGTAACTGAGGCTCAGAGAAGTTAAGTGACTTGCCCAAGGTCACACAGCAGACACGCAGTCTGTTCTCTGATAACACCAGGGATGCATTCTAGACGAATCCATCTCTAAGGAAAAATCTGTGTTATAGTGACAACCTACGCACGCATATAACCGTTCTTCTGACATTACATCACAACCGGAAAGAGAGGTGCTGTCAGAAGAATGTCCCCTAATTGATGATAATTTTGGTATCTGTTAAGTGCTTACTATGCGACAAGCACTGTACTAAGTGCTGGGGAGGATACCATCTAGTCTGATCGACAATCCGCATTCCGCATGGAGCTAACAGTGATCTATCTAAAGTGAAGGGATGAAAGTGGAACGTACTTCCATATCCATATCCAATCAATGCTATTTATTGAGCACTTACAGTGCACAGAACAGTGTACTAAGCGCTGTCCAGAATGAACCATGTTGAGCACAGATGCCATTTAGGTCCCAGAACATTCTGGGACATGGCAGTATGGTTTGTTCCAAGATGGAGTGAGAACTGCGACTTTCCACTTTCCTTCTCTCCGCCCTCAGGGCGCTCAAAGGGAAAAGGAAGGGGTGAGAGCTTGGAAGAGGATTTTGACAGTCTGTTTTTGAACCCAAAGAGCACAGTCAGGCTTTGACGTTCACTTCAGTGAGTGATGGGGCGAGCAAAAGGAAGTGAAGACGACGAAAGCGGTTGATGTTAGGAAATGACCATGCGGGCGTGGTTGGGGGGGAATGGCTTTGGAAACCTCTTTGCCAGGCTAACTGGGTTAGTGAGTCACAGAAGAGCCACACATGAATGTCAAACTCTACAGTCGTTCCACACCCAAGGGAGGTCACGGAGGGCTTTGGTTTCTGTGGAATGAGCCATCAAAGTTCCCCAAACTTCCATGAAATGAGGGGACCAGACTCCAGTCTCCTTTAGGGAAAACGGAGTGGACCCAGATATCAGACTGGGACAGAGAGAAGGGGAATGTAAAAAAAAAAATGGAAAGGGAATTGAGAAAAAGAAAGGGAGTTGGAAAGGGGAAGATAAAAGGATAAAAGGAAAGGGGGCAAGATGGAAGTGAAGAGAGAGAGGAAGAAAGGAGGGCAGGGAGAGGAGAAATGGAAGGGAAAGAAACAAGGATAAAAGGAAAGGGGGAGAGAGGGAGTGAAGAGAAGGGGTGGGGGAGGAAGGAGAAGGGAGGGAAAGAAAAAGGATAAAAGGAAAGGGGGAGAGCAGGGAGTAAAGAGAAAGGAAGAAGGGAGAAGGGGGAGAAGGAGAAAGGGGAGAAAAAAGATGAAAAGGATAAAAGGAAAGGGGCAGAGAAGGAGGTGAAGAGAGAAGGAAAAAAGGAGAGGAGGAAGAAGGAAAGTGGAAGGAAAAGGATTAAAAGGAAAGGGGAGGAGAAGGGAGTAAAGCGAAAAGGGAATAAAGGAGAAGAAGAAAAAGAAAGGGGAGGAAAAGGAAGAAAGATGGAGAGAAGGAAAAGGGGATAGAAAGGAGTAACAAGAGAAGGGAACAAAAGAGGAGAAGAAGAAAGAAGGATAAAAGGAAAGGGGGCAGAAGGGAGTAAAAAGAGAAGCGAGAGGAGCGGGTGATTCTGCTCCACTCTCTGTCATGGCTACCCACTCCAGACTTGGACACTAAGCTCGTCGGCAGGGAATATGCCTATTTCATTGAACTCTCCCAAGCGCTTAGTACAGTGCCGTGCACACGGGAAAAACTCAATAAATACGATTGCCTGAAGGACTGACAGGCCAGTTGGGCTCAGGCTAATTACGGATTCACAGCAATTTCCACCCGAGCGGAACATTTGGCCAGATGTCTTTACATGTGAAATGTTCAGAGGTTTAGCCCTGGGAACTACACTGCTGTTCCATGATTGTCATTCCCGTTCCCAAGTTCCTTCTGGGAAATATAGCCCCAAAGAAGATGGCCGACAGGGCTTAAACAACTGCCATAAATGACGTTGCTACTCTCTCCCACTCTGCCTTTCCTGACTGCCTCAGCTACTCTGGGGAGAAAAGGGAGGGAAAGATGATACTTACTGAACACTTACTGAGTGCGGAGCACAGAACAGTACAAAACAGAGTACTGGGAGAGTACAAAACAGAACTGGACAATCCAACAGAGTTCGATTCCTCAGTGGAGGGATTTGTTCTTATCCCTATTGCTGGTGGGCAGTTTTTCAGCATCACTTTTAAAAATCATTTGCAACTCTGGGAAAAGATTGGCTGAAACTAATAGCTAAGGTGAGATTTGTGGGATTCGATAACGGTCCCTGTTCATGTATTTTTTTCCCATATTAGCATGGAGGATTGGAAGCAGACTATAAAATTAGACTGTTGGCTGTAAGCTTGTTGTTGGCAGGAACTGTGTCTACCAACTCTTTATTTATTCAGTCATTCAATCAAATTCATTGAACACTTAACATGTGCAGAGCACTATACTAGACTGTGAGCCCACTGTTGGGTAGGGACTGTCTCTATATGTTGCCAACTTGTACTTCCCAAGCACTTAGTACAGTGCTCTGCACACAGTAAGCGCTCAATAAATACGATTAATTGATTGATTGATACTAAGCGATTGGGAGAGTACGGTATAACAATAAACAAACATTCCCTGCCCACAACGAGCTTACAGTCTAGAAAGCTCTAGACTGTTAGCTCACTTAGCCAAAACAGACTCCAGAACTCTGTTTTACTGTACTCTACCAAATTCATTCATTCATTCATTCAATCGTATTTATTGAGCGCTTACTGTGTGCAGAGCACTGTACTAAGCGCTTGGGAAGTACAAGTTGGCAACATACAGAGACGGTCCCGACCCAACAGCGGGCTCACTGCTTAGTGCAGTGTTCTGCATACAGTAAGGGTTCAATAAATATGATCGATCGATTATCGATTGATTGATGTGTGGACCTCGAATATCTATTGCATCCTACGCTACTCATCTAGAGAATGTACAGCTTTTATCCACAGACATACCCTTCAGTATTATTTCACCCATTAAGTATGACCTGGGATATAGGAAGCAGTGTGTCCTAGTGGAGAGAGCTTGGGCTTGGGAGTCGCGGGGGCTGGGTTCGAATCCCATATCTGCCACTTGCCAGCTGTGTGGCCTTGGGCAAATCAATTCTCCGTGCCTCCATTTCCTTAGCTATAAAATGAGGATCCAATCCCCGTCTTCCCCCCTACTTAGAATGTGCGCTCTGCACACAGTAAGTCCTCAATCAATATGACTGGTTGTGTCTTTGAAGGGAGATGGTTTTTGTCTCCAAGGAGGCAGCGGCATAGTGGATAGAGCACAGGCCTAGGAATCGGAAGGTCAAGGGTTCTCATTCCGGCTCCACCACTCATCTGCTGTGTGACCTTGGGCAAGTCACTTCACTGCTCTGGGCCTCAGTTCCCACATCTGTAAAATGGGGATTGAGACTGTGAGCCCCACGAGGAACAGGGACTGGGTCCAACCCGATTTGCTTGTATCCACCCCAGCGCATAGTACAGTGCCTGGCACATAGTAAGAGCTTGACGGATACCACAATTATTATAATTAAGCCCAGACACTATGAACCAAGCCATTCTCCGGGAAGAAGCTAGGCATTTAGGAAACTGCTTCACTGTAACTCGTTCTCGCCTGTTCCGCCGTCGACCCCCGGCCCACGTCCTCTCCCTGGCCTGGAATGCCCTCCCTCCGCACATCCGCCAAGCTAGCTCTCTTCCTCCCTTCAGAGCCCTACTGAGAGCTCACCTCCTCCGAGAGGTCTTCCCAGACTGAGCCCCCTTTTTCCTCTCCTCCTCCCCATTCCCCCCCCTCAGCCCTAACCTCCTTTCCCTCCCCGCCGCACCTGTATATATGTTTGGACAGATTTACTACTCTATTTTACTTGTACATATTTACTATTCTATTTATTTTGCTAATGATGTGCATCTAGCTTTACTTCTATTTATTCTGATGACTTGACACCTGTCCACGTGTTTTGTTTTGTTGTCTGTCTCCCCATTCTAGACTGCGAGCCCGTTGTCGGGTAGGGACCGTCTCTATAGGTTGCCAACTTGTCCTACTCAAGAGCTCAGTACAGTGCTCTGCACACAGTAAGCGCTCAATAAATACAAATGAATGAATGAAAGTGCCTATTACTTCTTTCAGGCCATGAGGACCCCTCCAAGACCAGCAGCTGCAGCTCTGACCTCTCGCCTCTCCAGCCCAACATTTCTGTCGGCGGCCGCCCTGCCCCTAACCCGGATCTCGGGACGCGTCTCCCAGCCGCCCCACGGGCCTCCGGCCTCCGACCCGACCAACCGCCGGCGGCAGAATCGTCTTCCTCCGACACAGTTCTCCTCGCCACCTCGAGCCCCAGCTCTGAAGCCAACGGTGACTCCCATCTGTCGCCCCCTCGAAACAATTCCCACCCGGCCATCGTGAGCCCCTTAACCCTACGATCTCCCCGTGTCCCTACCGGCCTCCCTCTCCTGCTCCCTTAGCTCTTCTCTAGCCAAAGACAGCCCCATTCAGATCGCCAGAGCCTTAACCCCGGCACATTCTGTTTCTCCATCTTCTTCTTCCCCGACGGGCCATCCCCTTCCCTCCTTCGCTCCTTCCCTAAAAGCCGCCACGGTCTTCCCAGTGGTCCTTCGGCATTCCCGTCTGAACGTGCCCCTATCGATCCACTTGGGGATGCTTTAGTCCTTTGCTCTGATGTGCGCTGTGCCCGATTACGTCCCGGGCCCACAGTCGATGTACTTTGATGTCATGTGTGTGTGTGTATGTGTGTATGTGTGCGTGTGTGTATGCGGGCTTGTCCTGTCTCGCCTAGTAGATTGTAAGCTCCTTGAGCCGAGGGGCTGCGTCTTCTCTCCTGTGTGACTCCTCGTGGCGTCCTGTAGGCGGAGGTCGGCAGACAGCTTAGAGAGGGCCTCCTGAACGTGACGTACAAAAGGAGCCAAATGTCCCAAGAGGGAACGAGACTTCCTAAAGGGTGCCTCGTCCTGAAAGAGTCACGGAGGAATGGGCAGAATCTAACTCACTGCCTCTCCGGCCGGGGGCTGACGGAGCCGTCCTGGCCAAGCGGCGGGAGATAGGAGAGATGAGGGCACCGCAGCACTGTATATGCAATGCCATTTTATAAAAAATATTTGCATCTGGGATGCAGAAATCATTTGAGGAGGAGCGGGGCCTCGTGGGTAAAGCCCGGGCCTGGGGGTCAGAAGGACCTGGGTTCTAATCCCGGTACCGCCGCTTGTCTGCTGGGTGACCTCGGGAGAGTCGCTTCACTTCTCTGTGCTTGAGTTGCCTCAGCTGTGAAATGGGGATTAAGACTGGGAACCCCATGTGGGACAGGGAATGTGTCCAACCTGACTGTCTTATATCTATCCTGGCGCTCAGGACAGTGCCCAGCTCACAGTAAGCACTTAACAAATACCATAAAGAAAAAGAAAATAAATGAACTCCTGCCCAAAGCTCACTGGGCCAGGGTGGTGTCCCAATCAGCTACGCGATTTTACAACAACTCTGAAATTGGGTCAGATGATAAACTCCGTTCCGTGAGCCAGGAATATCTCAAGAAAGATCCGCTGAGGCCCTGGCTGTAGGCTTTTGCTTTGATTTCTGTCAGAACTCTGAGTGCCGAGAACACGGCCCCCAGGAGGGAAAATTCCCTCAGGAAGTTGGACCGGGAAACTGCTTCATTTTTCTTTTACTGCTACTTGCTAAGCACCTCCTACGTGCCAAGCACTGTACTTAGCACTGGGATAGATACAAGATGATCAGGGCTGACACATTCTCTGTCCTACATGGGGCTCACGGTCTGAGTAGGAGTGGGTACGGTTTAATCCCCACTTTACAGATGAGGTAACTGAGGCCCAGAGAGGTGAAGTGACTTTGCCAAAGGTCACACAGCAGAGCCGGGATTAGAACCCAGGACCTCTGGACTCCCGGGCCCGTACTCTTTCCACTGGGCCACGCTACTTCTCATCAGGGAGGTTGATCCCTGGAAACCCTGAAGGAGTTTTCCAGAGACCTCTAGAGACCAGAGAAATGAGGTCCAAATGGTTTAGCCAATAATCATCTTAATAACAATAATGATAACAATAATAATGTGCCAAGCACTGTGCTATGTACGAGGCTAGAAACAAGATAATCAGATCAAACCCCGTCCCTCAGCCTAAGTAGGAGGGAGGACAGGCATTTCATCCCCATTTTGCCGATGAGAAAACCGAGGCCCAGAAAAGCAGAGTGACTTACCCAAGGCCACCCGGGAGGGAGGTGGCGGAGCCGGGATCGGAATCTGACACCCCAGTTCCAAGCCCTTTCCTCTAGGCCACGTCGCCTCTCATCCCTCGATGAATCGGACGATCAGGTGAGATTCCCGCCAGCTCTGGGATTCTCAACACCAAAAAATGCATTTCAACGATCCAGCAGAGAGAGGGTCTTACTGGAGGAGGCTTATGGGGGACAGAGGCAGGCCCGCGGACAACAAAACTGTCGGCAGAAATGATGAAATGTTAGCAGAACCCAGGAGTTCTCACTCTCCCTGGTTCGAAGGGATCGAAGGGGAGGCGGGTCCTAGGGGTCCACAGTTCTAAAGCTTGCACAAAATTCCAGATAAAGCCGGCTGCTTCTATCTGCCCAGCACCTTCAGGAGTTGCTCACTCCCCAGTGAACTGTTTTACATTTCAGTTCATCGATCGCTTTTATCGAGCGCGCTTACTGTGTGCAGACCACTGTACTAAACACGTGGGAGAGGACGATAGAACAATATAACAGACACGTTCCCTGCCCACAATGAGCTCAAAGTCTAGAGACGGGGAGACAGACATCGATAGAAATAAATTACGGATAGGGACGTTAAGTGCTGTGGGGTTGGAGAGGGTGAATAGAGGGAGCAAATTAGGGCGACGGAGAAGGGAGTGGGAGAAGAGGAACTGAGGGCCTTATCAGGGCAGGCTTCTTGGAGGAGATGTGGCTTCAGTAAGGCTTTGATGGGGAGGAAAGTCATTTCTAGGGTGGTCTCTCTCTCCCCCAGCCCCGGCTTTCTCTACGGCCAAATCTCCATTCTTCAGCTTGCTTATGGTAAGGCTAGGTAGTAGGAACTTCCACTATTTCACCCCTCCTGTTCTGGGCTTGCAGAGCTAAGTTCTCATCCCTTGGATCGCCCCTGCTTTATTCACCCTCCCTCAGTCCCACAAAACTTATGTCCAATCCATAATTTATCTCTATTAATGTCCGTCTCACCGCTAGACTGCAAACTCCCCGTGGGCACGAAACGTGTTTACCAGATCTGTTGTATTGTCCTTTCCTAAGCGCTTAGTACAGTGCTCTGAACACAGGAAAGGTTCAATCAATATGGTTGAATGATTCGATCGGATGATTCTCCCAGCCCCTGGGAGGACTAGGAACTGTTACGGTGTTTTTCCTCTGTTGAAATCTTTCCCAGTGCTTAGCACGCATGGGTGGTATTCAGTAAAAACTACTGAATGGCTTGTCATCTCCGACCGGCGTGTGCGGAGTTAACAGTGATAATACTAGTGATGGTGGTATTTGTTACGCGCTCATTATGTGTCAAGAACTGTTTTAAGTGCCGGGATGGAGACGAGCTAATCCGGTTGGACACAGTCTTTAACCCACATAGGGCTCACAGTCTTAATCCCCATTTGACAGATGAGGTGACTGAGGCACAAAGAAGCCAAGTGACTTGCCCAAGGGTCACACAGCTGACAACTGGCGGAGCCGCGATTAGAACCCAGGTCCTTCTTACTCCCGGGCCAGGGATCTATACTTAACAATGAAGAATATGGATGGGCGTGGATGAGGGCTACTTATTCAGTAGATCCACACTTTGAGGAGGAGGAGGGGTCAACGGTTGAAGAGTTATGGTTGAAAGGTATAACACACACACACACACACACACAAAAGAAGCAGCGTGGCCTAACGGAAAGAGCCTGGGCCTGCTTTGTGACTTAGGGCAAGTCACTTAACTTCTCTGGGCCTGAGATTAAACACCTGTTCACCCTCCTCCTTAGACTCTGAGCCCCAGATGGGACAGGGGCTGTGTCTGATCTAACATATCTACCCGTTATTATCCTGAAGCTCTTCGCTAGACAGTCAGCCTCCTGAAGACAGTGCTCTATACTCAATCAATACCACTGATTGATTGATTGACAGGGATTGTGTCTGCCAACCCCCGGCACTGTACTCTTCTCAAGAGCTTAAAATAGTGCTCTGCACACAGTAAGTACTCAATAAACACTACTAATTGACTTACCCCAGAGCTTAGTACAGTGCTGGGCACAGAGCAAGCACTTAGCAAATACTGCAGTTATTACGATGAAAAACTTCTTCGTTCGTAAATTACTCATTTATATTGATGTCTGCCTCCCCGTCTAGACTGTAAACTTGTTAACGGGCAGGGAACGTGTCCACTTACTCCGTGGTACTGTACTCTCCCAAGCGCTTAGTACAGTGCCCTATACATAGTAGGTGCTCACTAAATAACACTGATGGATTGTTTCGGAGGGATGAATATGTCTGATTCTTCACTGGAGAAAATCAGATGAAAATTCCATTAGCTTCAAGCAGGGATTGGATCAACTCATGATCCAGAGGACCGGAGAATTTTAGAGGGAACATTAGGGATTTTTAGGGAGGAGAAGCTAAGGGAATAAAAATGGAGCACCCCTAATCATGAGGAGAGGAGTCGCTCAACATTCCGGTGTCACTGTGTAGGAGATGGAATTCAAAACCAGATGGACCATTTCTTTTTTTTAACAGTATTTGTTAGGCGCTTACAAAGTGCCAGACACTGTATTAAGCGCTGGGGCAGATACAAGCTAATCAGGTTGGACACAATAGAAGTCCCACATGCGGCTCACAATCTCAATCTCCACTTTAGAGTTGAGGGGACTGAGGCCCAGGGAAGTTCAGTGACATTGGTTTGATTCAACCAATCAATCGATGGTATTTATCGAGCACTCACCTCCCTGTACTAAGCGCTTGGGAGAGCACCATACAAGAGAGTTGGCAGACATGATCCCTGCCCACTAGGAGTTCACGGTCTAGAGGATTCCGTCACGGAACTGTCGACCCTCTCATGTCTCTATGTCCACAGCAGTCCTGTGGCTTGTGTCTGTTGGTGACGATGATGATGTCGTGAGAAGCAGTGCGGCCTAATGGATGGAGCACGGGCCTGTGTTCTAATCCTGGCTCTGCTGGGGGCTGTGAGCTATGTGACCTTGGGTAAGTCACTTCTCTGGGCCTCAGTTCCCTTACCTGTAAAATACGGATTCAGACTGTGAGTCCCATGAAGGACATGGACTCCGTCCAACCTGATTAGCTTCTATCTATCCCAGCACTTAATATAGTGCCTGGCAAATAATAGGCGCTTCACAATTACCATAAAAAAAGAGAGAACCCTCCTTGCCTTTGTTTTTGACTCTCTTAACCCGGCAAATTCCAAGAACCAAAGTAGCTTCACAAATGCACCTGAAATCCGTTTCAGTTTCTGAGATTTATTTCGAGACTGTAAACTCGTCTCTAGACCGTAAGCTCCTCTCGGGCAGGGAAAGTGTCCATCACCTCTGTTCTACTGTACTCTCCCAAGCGCTTAGTGCAGTGTTCTACATACGGTAAGAACTCAATAAATACCTTTGATTGATTGATAGGGTCTCCATCCAGAATAAACCCATCAGTTCAAGGCTGTATCAAGCGTTTCCAAGGACTTTCTCACCAAACCGCATTAACTTTTAGAGCTCTCTAACAAACGTGTCATTGGTGAAGTTGGACCCTGGATCCCTGGCCACAAAAGAAGGAAAACCCAAATGACAGAAAGGGGGCTTACTATAAATATCACAAGAAAAATGAAGAGAAACGTGGGGGACTTGGGAGATCTCAAGATAACTGGTTCTTTAATTTCAGTTTGGGGTGAGAATTCTATTTTCTTCCATTTTGCTACGGGGTTCATGCTTCTTGCCCTGTCGCTTTCTAAGTTGTACTTCTATGCATTAAGCAACGACCATGCTTGTTAGGCACTTATTATGTGCCAAGCACCGTGCTAAGTGTTATGGTAGAAACGAGATGGACCGTAAGCTCACTGTGGGCAGGGAATGTGTCTACCAACTCTGCTGGGCTGTACTCTTCCGAGAGCTTATTACAGTGCACTGCATATAGTAAGTGGTCAATAACTAGCACTGTGGGCAGCGAATGTGCCTACCAACTCTGCTGGGCTGTACTCTTCCGAGCGCTTATTACAGTGCACTGCATATTATAAGTGCTCAATAACTAGCATGGATTGGTAGTTAGACCGAGATGATTCCAGGGCTCACAGTCTCAGAGTCAATTTTTGCCCCAATTTACAGAAGAGCGCTTAGAACAGTGCTTTGCATACGGTAAGAACTCAATAAATATGATCGAATGAATGAGAACAGTGAGGTACAGAGAAGTGAAGTGACCTGCCCAAACAGGAGGTAAGAGGCAGGACAAGAACCCTAGAGTTTTGTGGGGTGAGTTTTCCAAAAGCAGGGAAGCACAGATTGCCTTTGGCAAAAGCGCAATAGAAGATAGAATATTAATCTTGAGCGTGTTTCGGTTAAAGATCTAGAACTGAAAGCAGAATCTTCACGGTTTTGGAGCGGCTACTTTACATCTGCTCAAACTTGGGGAGGAATTCAAGTGAACGGTCGGGCTTGTAATTGGCTACTAGAATGACTGACAGGGGTAAAACCTCTGGGGGAGGAGGCAAGGCACACACTAAATATAATCACTGCATCACTGCTGAGCAAATCTTTTACAACTTGATGTTTCCACAGACGACACGCCTCTTGAAATTCCTGGCCGCCTCCTCGACGCCCGATATCAGGCTGGTTCCCTTTCCCATTTGGCCGGACTCCGAGCCAGATCAACCTCGGACCGTTCCCTGCCCTCTTCTGAAAGGAGAGCAGAGGGCAAAAGAAACGTCCCGAGGGAATTTTTTTAAAGGAAGAGCCTGAACGGGTGGTGGAAATCAAAACGCTCCTCTTGGACGTAGCTAAGTTCCAAGGGCTCCGCACCCGGTAAGCGCTCAAATACCATCGATGGATTAGCAAAAAGCGGGGGGAAATATTTGCTGCTGAAAAAAAATATGGAGAAACGTGCTTGCTAGATGAAGTGATCTTTGATACAAATTCTGCTGTAATAACTCGTGGGTGAGGCACGAGACTTTCAGCATAAAAAATAAATCTGCCCAGACGTCTAAATGTGCAGTGTTTCTTGTGAAAGATTCTCTCTTCATTTGAAAGCTAAGTGGCCACTGACTCTGTGGAATTGTACCCTCCCGAGTGCTGGTGCTCGAAGTAAGAGCTCGATAAATATGACTTGAAGGGCATGTGAGTTCAGGTACAGTTGGGCTTATTCTTCTGTAATGTCAGGTGCTTACTGTGTGTCAAGCGCTGTCCTCAGCGTGGGGGTTGATACAAGACGGTCAAGTTGGACACGGTTCCAGTAAGACAAAGGTGATGGTTGGTTTGTGTTGACGTCTGGATTCCAAACCAACACATGGAAATGAACTTTCACCCATTTCAAAAGTTGGGAGGCCCGCGTTTAGAAGCAGAGAAGCAATCTAACAGTGGGATTTATTGAGCGCTTACAATGGGCAGGGCACTAAGTGCTTGGGAGAATTAGCAGACACGTTCTCTGACCACAGCGAGCTTACAGTCTAGAAGCAGTGCAGTAACATCTTGGCTCTGCCTTCTATCTTTCTCTTCATGGCACTTAAAGAGCTGGTCGGCAGCTAATGCTCTTCAGCTTTTTATTTTATTATTAAAATGAGAATTTCCTCCCTTTGCCAGAAGCTGCGTGCTCTTCTACAACCCCACGAACCGAAATGAGAAATGTACTCCTGTTTGCTCAATAGTCCTCTGTCTTTAGATTACCTCTGGAGAGCAGAGGACGAGAAAAATGTAAATATCTGAAGGGTTCTTGAAGAAATGTGTAAGATCCTAGGGAAAAAAAAACCAACTAGATGTAGCACTTTTGTGGGAAGAGTCTAGAATGAAGAGGGATTTCACTCATTCTATAGTAAACTCTTGACACATTTATAACAAAGTACTTTGTATGTTTACATAGTCTTTAAAAACCTGTCTTTGTCGTACACCTGAAAATATTGTATTTTTCCATTCCTGCTGGATTTTTTTTTTTTGCAAAAGGATATTTTAATAAAATTACATTTCTAAACACGAAGTGTTTGTGGTTCTTTTCTTAAATCTAGGGTTCCTTTTGTCATGGCAAATAGGTTGATGTCAGACTGACCTTTCAAGGAGGGCCGCTTGGAAAGAAGAATTCAACTGGGGGCGGGCGGGGGAGAAACGAGGGGAGAAATCACGGGGGACATGGGATCCCCAAAGTCTAAAAATAGGGAGGAGGGGAAAGAGAAGGGCCAGCAGAAGAGTTTGGAAAACTCTGCACATCAGTCAAAGCCAAAAATCTTCAGCTTCTAGTCTTAACCTTCCTCCCAACTTAATAACGATGGTATCTGTGAAGCGGTTCAATATGCGTCAAGCGCTGTTCTAAGCGCTGGGATGGACAGGGACTGCGTTCAACCTGATTTGCTTGCATCCACCCCAGGGCTTAGTACAGTGTCTGGCACATAGTAAACACTAAAACACCACGATTCCTGTTATGATACAAGCTAATCAGGTTGGACACAGTCAATGTCCTACGTGGGGCTCACAGTCCGATCCCCATTTGACAGATGAGGGAACTGAGGCCCAGAGAAGTGAAGTGACTTACCCAAGGTGCCACAGCAGACAAGTGGCAGAGCCGGGATCAGAACCCAGGTCCTTCCGACTCTCAGGCCTGGGCTCTATCCACTAGGCCACGCTGCTTCCCGCCTGGGAGACACGATTGCGATTCATTTCTTTGTTTCGCATTCTTTTTTTGGAAATAAAAAGGCTAGACTGCCCTCTCTATAACAGATGTATTCAAAGCAAGAGGGTAGGGAGAGCCATTCGGAAAGGGATGAGGTCCAGGGAATATGGAAGCGGTGTGGCCTGGTGGAAAGAGAACGTGGGGTTCGCAGTCTGAACCCCTCCACTTTACGGGTGAGGGAACCGAGGCCCAGAAAAGTGAAGTGACTTGCCCAAGGTCACGGGGCAGATAAGAAGGAGATAAGAAGAAGCGTGGTGCAGCGAAAAGAGCCCAGGCTTTGAAGTCAAAAGTCATGGGTTCAAATCCCGGCTCTTCCAATTGTCAGCTGTGTGACTTTGGGCAAGTCACTTAACTTCTCTAGGCCTCTGTTCCCTCATCTGTAAAATGGGGATTAAGACTGTGAGCCCACCTTGGGACAACCCGATCACCTTGTAACCTCCCCAGGCCTCCCTTGTAACCTGATCAAGGCGATCAGGTTGTCCCACATGGGGCTGAGAGGCAGCATGGCTCAGTGGAAAGAGCCCGGGCTTTGGAGTCAGAGGTCAAGGGTTCGAATCCCGGCTCTCCCAATTGTCAGCTGTGTGACTTTGGGTAAGTCACTTCACTTCTCTGGGCCTCAGTTCCCTCATCTGGAAAATGGGGATTAAGACTGTGAGCCCCCCGTGGGACAACCTGATCACCTTGTAACCTCCCCAGCTCTTAGAACAGTGCTTTGCACATAGTAAGTGCTTAATAAATGCCATTATTATTATTATTATTATCATGACAGATCATGCAGACTGATGATCTTGTGTCTACCCCAGCACTTAGCCCAGTGTCTGGCACATAGTAAGCGCTTAAGAAATACCATGGGGGGGGAAACATCCATGACCAACAGGATCCTAGCTTACTGTGGTGTCGGAAGAGCAGAAATGCAGGGACCGATCAAGAACAACGAGTTCTTGGGCGAGTGGGGGTGTCAAAAGACGAGTGCTTACTATGAGCACAGCACTGTACTAATCACTTACCGCCATCATCCGAAGCAACGGCAAACACTCTTCCTGGCGTGGCCCAGTGTTGAGACCGCGGGCCCGGGAGTCAGGAGGTCGTGGGTTCTAATCCTGCCTCTGCCACTTTTCTGCTGGGTGACCTTGGGCAGGTCGCTTCACTTCTCCGGGCCTCGGTGACCACATCTGTGAAATGGAGATTCAGAGTGTGAGCCCAATGGGGGACGGGGACTGTGTCTAACCGGATTAGGTTGTCTCTCCACCAGTGCTCAGTATGGTGTCTGGGACATAACAAATACCATTTAAATACCATTGGTATTTAATACCATTAAATACCATTACCATTACCAAATACCATTTAAATACCAAATACCATTTAGTACAGTGCTCTGCACATAGTAAGCGCTCAATAAATACGATTGATTGATTGATTGATTTAAAAAAAAAACCCTAGACGGTCAAGATGGGAGTGGATCTTTAGCCCATTTTAACCGGGGGTGTTTTCTACAAGTCCCATGGAGGGGATTGTGTTGGAGGGGGAGTGGCATAAATGAGGAATCCTTCTGTGAGACCAACTGCATCGGAAGCAGCGTGACCTAGTGGAAAGAGCACAGACCTGGGAGACAAAGGACTTGGGTTCTAATCCCCATTCTGCCGCGTGACCTTGGGCAAGTCACCTCGCTTCTCTGTCCCTCAGTGCCCTCATCTACAAAATGGGGATTCAACAGCCGTTCTCCCTCCTACTTAGACTGTGAGCCCCACGTGGCTTCCGATGACCTTGTATCTACCCCCGTGCTTAGTACGGTACTTAACAAACACCACGGTTATGAAGTTGCTTCCTTCCAAATACCAAGGCGAAGAAAATTCACCCCAGAATCAAACTCACCCCCACCCAGATATACCCGGTTGCACCCATTCCCTGGTCTCTCTGGAGGTACTGAACCCCAGAAAGTTCGGAGGAGGCTCCTTCTCCGACCCTAACAGGTCCTCAGAATCCTCAAATGTATATTTTGGCCTTTACTTTCAAAGAAGTTTACCGGTCATCTCAGATCACCCCTTCTCTTTCGTACGATGGAAAGCTTCTGGAAACCTCGGTCGCTTAAGGCCAGGGTCCGTCTGGTGGCACAGATTCATCGGTCGTGACAGGGCTTGGCTTATGGAGACAGGCAGAGTCTGAGAAGTCACAAGACCTTGCCACGAGACTTTGTCACAAGACCTAGATAGCCAGAGGAAGTCATCCTGCTCGGCAAGTACGTGCGCGATTTAATTCACGGGCTACGCGAATGTGAATTAAAACCAAAGGAAGAGGGTTAGTGTCCAGAGGAGCGGCGTGGCCTAGTGGAAACAGCACAGGCCTGAGACCTGGGTTCGAATCCCAGCTCCCCCACGTGTCTGCCGTGTTGCCCAGAGCTTCTCTGTGCCTCAGTGACCTCGTCTGTAAAATGAGGATTAAGACTCTGAACCCCCTGTGGGTCACAGACTGTGCCCGAACCGATAACGCTTTTATCTGCTGTAGCGCTTAGCACAAAGTGCTTAACAGATACAGATTCCACAGGGGCATCGGGGGCTTCAGTACAGGCTGCACATCTCGGGGGAGACGTGACCTGGCCCGTCGCTGTGTCGGCCGTCGGTGGCTAGCTCTCGCTTGATTTGGGCCAGCTGAAATCGGGCGACGGTCTGGAAATCACAGGACATGAGAACCCGAAGAGTCGCTCGTAAGATCGCGAGCTCGGAAGGTGCCCGCCGATTCTGCCGTACCGGACTCTCCCGAGCGCTTCGAACAGCGTCGCGCACACAGTCGGCGCTCGCCCACTGTTGGGTAGGGACCGTCTCTATATGTTGCCAACTTGTACTTCCCAAGCGCTTAGTACAGTGCTCTGCACAGAGTAAGCGCTCAATAAATACGACTGAATGAATGAAATGCCAAGCGGATAGGTCACGGACCTCCAGTCGGAAGGACCCGGATTCAAATCCCGGCCCCGCCTCTCGCCTGCGGTGTGACAATCAATCAATCAATCAATCGTATTTATTGAGCGCTTACTGTGTGCAGAGCACTGTACTAAGCGCTTAGTACAGTGACCCTGGGTGAGTCGCTTCCCCTCTCTGGGCCTCAGTTCCCTCAGCCGTCAGATGGGGATGGAGACCGTGAGCCCCTTGTGGGACACGGGTGGGGGGTCCGACCTGATGAGCTTCTATCCACCTCAGCGCTTAGAACGGTGCTGGTCACAAAGTGCTTAATACATATTATTATTATTATTATTATTATTATTATTATTATTATTATTATTATTATTATTCCCCTCCTGTGTCGTTCTCTCCTAACTGGACAGGGCAGGCTGATGCAGAGGAGAGGGGCTGAGGGGGTGAGAAGGGGTAGGGGGGCGAGGGGATGGGGAGAGGAGGAGCCCGTTGTTGGGTAGGGACCGCCTCTGGATGTGGCCAACTGGGACTTCCCAAGCGCTTAGTCCAGTGCTCTGCACACAGTGAGCGCTCAATAAATACGATTGAATGAATTGAATGAATGAATGAGGGAAGGAGGGGGTGAGGGGAGAGGGGTGTGAAGGGGGGGTTAATAATGATAATAATGATGGCATTTATTAAGCGCTTACTATGTGCCAAGCACCGTTCTAAGCGCTGGGGAGGTTATAAGGAGATCAGGTTGTCCCCCCGGGGGGCTCCCAGTCTTGGTCCCCATTTTCCAGATGAGGGAACTGAGTCCCAGAGAAGTCAAGTGACGCGCCCAAAGTCGCACAGCGGACAAGTGGCGGCGTCGGGATTCGAACCCACGACCTCCCACTCCGAAGCCCGGGCTCTTTCCTCTGAGAGCCACGGTGGTCTGAGGGAGGGGGTGTGAGGGGAGGGGGGTTAATAATAATAATAACGACATTTATTAAGTGCTTACTATGTGCCAAACACCGTTCTAAGCGCTGGGGAGGCTACAAGGAGATCAGGCCGTCCCCCGGGGGGCTCCCAGTCTGCATCCCCATTTTCCAGATGAGGGAACTGAGGCCCAGAGAAGTCAAGGGACTCGCCCAAAGTCGCACAGCGGACAAGTGGCGGGGGTCGGGATTTGAACCCACGACCTCCGACTCCAAAGCCCGGGCTCTTTCCACCGAGCTACGGTAGTCTTCGTGAGGGGGTGGGGGTGGGGTTAATAACAATGATAATAATGATGGCGTTTATTAAGCGCTTACTATGTGCCAAACACTGTTCTAAGCGCTGGGGAGGTTACAAGGCGATCAGGCCGTCCCCCGGGGGGCTCCCAGTCTGCATCCCCATTTTCCAGATGAGGGAGCTGAGGCCCAGGGGTGTGAGGGCAGGGAGGGGATGTGAGGGGAGGGGGGTTAATAATAATAATAATAATAATAATAATAATAATAATAATGGCATTTATTAAGCGCTTACTATGTGCCAAGCACCGTTCTAAGTGCTGGGGAGGTTACAAGGCGATCAGGCCGTCCCCCGGGGGGCTCCCAGTCTGCATCCCCATTTTCCAGATGAGGGAACTGAGGCCCAGGGATGTGAGGGCAGGGAGGGGATGTGAGGGGAGGGGGGATAATAATAATAATAATGATGGCATTTATTAGGCGTTTACTATGTGCCAAGCACCGTTCTAAGTGCTGGAGAGGTTACAAGCCGATCAGGCCGTCCCCCGGGGGGCTTCCAGTCTTGATCCCCATTTTCCAGATGAGGGAACTGAGGCCCAGAGAAGTCAAGTGACTCGCCCAAAGTCGCACAGCGGACAAGTGGGGGGGGGGGGGGGGGATTCGAACCCACGACCTCCGACTCCAAAGCCCGGACTCTTCCCACGGAGCCACGGTGGTCTGAGGGAGGGGGTGTGAGGGGGTGTGAGGGGAGGGGGGATAATAATAATAATAATAACAATAATAATAATAGCGTTCATTGAGCGCTCAATAATAATTACGATGGCATTTATTAAGCTCTCACTATGTGCCAAGCACCGTTCTAAGCGCTGGGGAGGTTACAAGGAGATCAAGTTGTCCCACGGCGGGGGCTCCCAGTCTGCATCCCCATTTTCCAGATGCGGGAACTGAGGCCCAGAGAAGTCAAGTGACTCGCCCAAATTCGCACAGCGGACGAGTGGCGGGGTCGGGATTCGAACCCAGACCTCCCACTCCCAAGCCCGGGCTCTTCCCACCGAGCCACGGTGGTCTGAGGGAGGGGGTTTGAGGGGGTGTGAGGGGAGGAGGGTTAATAATAATAATAATAATAATGATGGCGTTCAGTAAGCGCTCAATAATAATTATGATGGCATTTATTAAGCGCTTACTATGTGCCAAGCACCGTTCTAAGCGCTGGGGAGGTTACAAGGAGATTAATAATAATAATAATAATAATAATAATAATAATAATAATAATAATGGCATTTGTTAAGCGCTTACTATGTGGAAAGCACTGTTCTAAGCGCTGGGGGGGAGGATACAAGGTGATCAGGTTGTCCCACGTGGGGCTCACAGTCTTAGTCCCCATTTTCCACGATGGCGTTCATTAAGCGCTCAATAATCAGAATGATGGCATTTATTAAGCGCTCACTATGTGCCAGGCACCGTTCTAAGCGCTGGGGAGGTTACAAGGAGATAATAATAATAATAATAACAATAATAATAATAATAATAATAATAACAACGATGACATTTGGTCAGCGCTTAGAACAGTGCTTTGCACACAGTAAGCGCTTAATAAATGCCATTATTATTGTTGTTAAGGGCTTACTATGTGCAAAGCACTGTTCTAAGCGCTGGGGGGGAGGTTACAAGGTGATCAGGTTGTCCCACATGGGGCTCACAGTCTTAGTCCCCATTTTCCATGATGGAGTTCATTAAGCGCTCAATAATAATTACGATGGCATTTATTAGGCGCTCACTATGTGCTAAGCACCGTTCTAAGCGCTGGGGAGGGTACAAGGAGATGATTATAATAATAATAACAACGATGGCATTTGGTCAGCGCTTAGAACAGTGCTTTGCACACAGTAAGCGCTTAATAAATGCCATTATTATTATTGTTAAGCCCTTACTATGTGCAAAGCACTGTTCTAAGCGCTGGGGGGGGGGATACAAGGTGATCAGGTTGTCCCACGTGGGGCTCACAGTCTTAGTCCCCATATTACACGATGGCGTTCATTAAGCGCTCAATAATAATTACGATGGCATTTATTAGGCGCTCACTATGTGCCAAGCACCGTTCTAAGAGCTGGGGAGGTTACAAGGAGATGATAATAATAACAATGATGGCATTTGGTCAGCGCTTAGAACAGTGCTTTGCACATAGTAAGCGCCTAATAAATGCCATTATTATTATTATTATTGTTAAGGGCTATGTGCAAACCACTGTTCTAAGCGCTGGGGGGGAGGTTACAAGGTGATCAGGTTGTCCCACATGGGGCTCTCAGTCTTAGTCCCCATTTTACACGATGGCGTTCATTAAGCGCTCAATAATCCGAATGATGGCATTTATTAAGCGCTCACTATGTGCCAAGCACAGTTCTAAGCGCTGGGGAGGTTACAAGGAGATAATAATAATAATAATAATAATAATAATGATAACAATGATGGCATTTGGTCAGCGCTTTGAACACTGCTTTGCACATAGTAAGCGCTTAATAAATGCCATTATTATTATTATTAAGGGCTTAATATGTGCAAAGCACTGTTCTAAGCGCTGGAGGGGGGGGATACAAGGTGAACAGGTTGTCCCACGTGGGGCTCACAGTCTTAGTCCCCATTTTCCACGATGGCGTTCATTAAGCGCTCAATAATAATTACGATGGCATTTATTAGGCGCTCACTATGTGCCAAGCACCTTTCTAAGCGTTAGGGAGCCACGGTGGTTTTCAGGAGGGGAAGGAGGAGGAGGAGGTGGAGGAGGGCGGGGCGTGCGGGTCGGGGGGCGGGGTCCCCGTCACTCGGGGCGGCCGGAGGAGGAGGAGGAAGAAGGAGGGAGGAGGAGGAGGCCGTGTGTGAGTGTGATGCGCGCCGTTGGGGCTGCTGTGTGGACGGCGCGGCTGTACCGTGTGGGCGCCGCCGTCCTCCTGGCGCAGCTGGGCCGCCGCCTCCTGGGCCTTCGCCTGGGCCTGGGCCTGGGCCTCCGCCCCCTGGGGCCCGGGCCCGGGCCCGGCCTGCCCACCCCAGGTCAGTGCCCACCCCCCGGCCCCTGCCCACCCCCCGGCCGGTGCCCACCCGGGGGAGGGGGGGTGGGGGGGAGCCCGAGCGCGCTCCCGAGCCCCGGCGCGCGCCCTGCCCGCTGGGGGTGGGGAAACCCACTCTGCCTGACAGCCAGACTTCCTTCCTTCCTCCCTCCCTCCCGGGCCCGTCCCGCCCCCAGCCCCGGAGGAAGTGGGGGCTCGTCCCCTCCCCCTGGCCTTCCTCTTCTCACTACACCCCCCCCCCCCAAACACTATTTGCCTGCCCCCCCTTCTCTCCCTTCTCCCCGTCTTCCTTCTCTCCCACTTTCCTTCCCCCCATTCCTCCTAATCTCCCTGTCTCCCTTCTCCCCACTCCCCGTCTCCCTTCTCCCCACTCCCCCTAATCTCCCTGTCTCCCTTCCCCCCATTCCTCCTAATCTCCCTGTCTCCCTTCTCCCCACTCCTCCTAATCTCCCTACTTCGCTTCTCCCCAGTCTTCCTGATCTCCCCGTCTCCCTTTTCCCCAGTCTTCCTTCTTTCCGTCTGCCTTCTCCCCCATCTCCCTTCTCCCGCTGTCTTCCTTCTCTCCCCGTCTCCCCTATCTCCCTCCCCCCCACCTTCCTTCTTCCCAGTCTCCCTGTCTCTCCTATCTCCCTTCTCCTTCACCTTCCTTCTCCCACTGTCTCCCCATCTCCCTTCCCCCCTTCCTTCTCCCGTCTCCCTTCTTTCCCTGTCTCCCTTCTCCCCCACCTTCCTTCTCCCACTGTCTCCCGTATCTCCCTTCTCCCCCACCTTCCTTCTCTCCATCTCCCTTCTCCCCCACCTTCCTTTCTCTGTCTTCCTTCTCCACCACCTTCCTTCTCCTTGTCCCCCCATCTCCCTTCTCCCCTATCTTCCTTTTCTCCTTGTCTCGCTTCTCCCCACCTTCCTTCTGCGACTGTCTTCCTTCTCTCCTTGTCTCCCCCATCTCCTCTTCCCCCACATCTTCCATCTCCCTGTCTCCCATCTCCCTTCTCCCCCCCACCCCCCCCGCATCTTTTCTTTTTTATAATGGTATTTGTTAAGCGCCTATTATGTGCGAAGCACCGTTCTAAGCGCTGGGAGGGATACAGGGTGATCAGGTTGTCCCACATGGGACTCACAGTCTTCATCCCCATTTGACAGATGAGGGAACTGAGGCCCAGAGAAGTTAAATGACTCGCCCAGAGTCACACAGCTGACAAGTGGCAGAGCTGGGGTTAGAACCCACGCCCTCTGACTCCCTAGCCCGGGCTCTTTCCACTGAGCCACGCTGCATCTCAGGTCTCGCCCATCTTTTCTCCCCCCCATCATTCTTCACCCCCATCTTCCCTCTCCTTTCTGTCTTCCTTCTCCCATCTCCGTCTTTCCCCACCTTCACTTCTCTCTCTATCCCCTCTCCTCATCTTCTCCTCTCCTCCCCCACTTCTCCCCCTGAGCTTTTCCCATCCCTCTACACTCTCTCTTCTCTCCGCCTCATCCACCCCTTTCCCTTCCTTTACCCCTACCAACTGTTATATCGCACTCTCCCAAGCTCTCGTACTCTGCCAGTCGCTCAGTACACCGCACGCGATAAGCGCTCCGTAAGTACGAGTGATTGATCTTCACCCTTCTCCACTCCCCTTACTTCTCCCCACTTCCCCCAGCAGTCAGGGAGGCGGGCTGTGATCACATCTGAATAACCTGTGGACTGGAAGCGGCGTGGTCGGTGGCGTCTAGTGTATTGCGCCTGGCTTCACGAGGGGCCTCCGGCTTGCCCGGGACCTGGTTGGGGGCATGGGCCTGGGTGGGCTCTGGAGCCCACCGAGGCACGAATCTCCCAGCTCCAGGCGTTGGGCTGGGGCATTGTCATATAATAATAATAACGATGGTATTTGTCAAGCACTTACTATGTGAAAAGCACTGTTCTAAGCGCTTGGTGATCGGGTTGTCCCACATGGGACTCATCCCCATTTTCCAGATGAGGTCACTGAGGCCCAGAGAAGTGAAGCGACTCGCCCAAAGTCACCCAGTGGCGGGGCCGGGATTAGAACCCGCGACCTCTGACCCCCAAGCCCGGGCTCTTTCCACTGAGGCCACGTTGCTGTTTTCCCACTAGATGCCTTCCGTTTCCTTTCATTTTTCCCGGCCTGGTTCGGCCAAGCCCTTAAAGCATCTTTCGGGGAGAAGGTGAAAAGGGAATTTCGGATGCTCGGATCAATAAGGGGGGACCTTGGCTTTCAGGTACCCGGCCAGGCGCTTTTCCAGCGTGGGTTTTTCTCAACAGGGTGGAGTCGGCTCTCGCGGTGCCAGTAAGTCAGTGGGGCACGTTTCCGGGCCTCAAACTCACTAGAAGTCAGGCGGGATGCAAAAAGGCCCGAATGCTTTAAGGAATTAAAAATCCATCCTTAATACCCAGAAGGAGAAAATTGGGAAAAGGGCACTTCTTAGATCTGTAACAAGCGCAGGTTTGTTTTTGATCTTTTTACGACGTCATTAAGAATCGGTTCAGATCGGGGAGCCGGGCCACGATTCCTTTATGCTTCGCCCTAATGACTCAAGTTATTGGAAAAGCAGTTCGAAGACTCTCCAACGCGTCCTCTATTTGGAATGGCTCTCTTGCCAAGTGGAAGTCGGAAGGAATGTTCACTTTGGAAACAGAAGAAATTAGAACTGCCGATTTTGGAAACGAGAGACGGCATTTTTGGTTTTCCTCCTTAGTCAAGTGGCCAGTGTTAAAAGACAAAAGGTTCAGGCCGTGAAATGCCATGGGAAAATCCAACAGTCTATGTTCATTCATTCATTTGTATTGAGCGCTTAATGTGTGCAGAGCACTGGACTAAGCGCTTGGGAAGTACAAGTAGGTAACTTATAGAGACGGTCCCTACCCATTAACGGGCTCACAGTCTAGAAGGGGGAGACAGACAACAAAACAAAACGTGCAGACAGGTGTCAAAATCGTCAGAACAAATAGAATTAAAGCTCTGTGCACATCATTAACAAAATAAATAGAATAGTAAATATGTACAAGTAAAATAGAATAATAAGTCTATACAAATATATATACAAGTGCTGTGGGGAAGGGAAGAAGGCAGGGCTGGGGGGATGGGGAGGAGAGGAAAAAGGGGGATCAGTCTGGGAAGGCCTCCTGGAGGAGGTGAGCCCTCAGTAGGGCTTTGAAGGGAGGAAGGGAGCTAGCTTGGCGGATGTGCGGAGGGAGGGCATTCCGGGCCAGGGGGAGGACGTGGGCCGGGGGTCGACTGCGGGACAGGCGAGAACGAGGTACATTCACTCATTCATTCACTCAATTGTATTTATTGAGTGCTTACTGTGTGCAGAGCACTGTACTAAGCGCTTGGGAAGTCCAAGTTGGCAACATATAGAGACGGTCCCTACCCAACAGTGGGCTCACAGTCTAGAAGGGGGAGACAGAGAACAAAACAAAACATATTAACAAAATAAAATAGAATAAATATATACAAATAAAATGGAGTAATAAATACATACAAACCTACCTACATACATACAAATACATTAAATAAATAAATACATACATACAAATACAAACATACATACATACAAACATAAAAATACAGTTAAAATACATACAAACATATATACAGATATACATTCATTCATTCATTCAATCGTATTTACTGAGTGCTTACTGTGTGCAGAACACTGTACTAAGCGCTTGGGAAGTCCAAGTTGGCAACATCTAGAGACGGTCCCTACCCAACAGTGGGCTCACAGTTTAGAAGGGGGAGACAGAGAACAAAACAAAACATATTAACAAAATAAAATAAATAGAATAAATATATACAAATAAAATAGAGTAATAAATACATACAAACCTACATACATACAAATACATAATAAATACATAAATACAAATGCAAACATACATACAAATACAAACATACATACAAACATACAAATACAGTTAAAATACATACAAACATATATAGACTTCTAGACTGTAAGCCCACTGTTGGGTAGGGACCGTCTCTATATGTTGCCAACTTGTGCTTCCCAAGCGCGCTTAGTACAGTGCTCTGCACACAGTAAGCGCTCAATAAATACGATTGATTGATTGATTGATATACAGGTATATATATATAGGTACAGTGAGGAGGTGAGCAGCAGAGGAACGGAGGGTGCGGGCTGGGCTGGAGAAGGAGAGAAGGGAGGTGAGGTAGGAGGGGGCGGCTTGGAAAGGACAATTTGGCAACAAATAGAGACAATCCCTCCCGAACACCGGGCTCACAATCTAGAAGCGGGGATGTTAACATTCAGAGAAGGCTGCCTTCAAGATTTTTTTTACAAGTTGCATTCTCTAAGGTCTGCACCTTCAGGCTCAACATTCCTTATTATTAGCAGAGCCTTATCCTGTCCTCTCCCCATTTCCCAAGTGGGTGTTCTTTGGTCAGTGATTAATATGGGGCATTCCTGTTTACTTTGAATTTAGCCTGGCTTTTCAGAGGTGATGTATTCTCCTCTCTCTTGGTGAACTACTAATCTTCAGTTTAGGTGTGAATTACCCCCGGACTTCAGATGGTACAGATTTCATTAAGGTATAGAGCTGAGGGGTCACCAAAGTTGAAAGCCCAACTGGGGCCATGATCCGCAGGTAACCGAGGTTTGGCTTCCCGGCGTAACGGAGTGGAAATAGCCAGAACTTGGCTTAAAACTCGAAAATCGGATCTGGCTGGAAGGAGTTTATTGTAATAGGATTGGTGAAGAATTGACTATGTGCCAGGCACCGTGCTAAGCACTGGGGTAGATTCAAGCTGATCAGGTTGGACACAGCCCACGGTTCACTTGGGGGGGGGGGTCACGGTCTTCATTCCCATTTTACAGGTGAGGGAACTGAGGCCCAGTAAAGTGACTTGCCCAAGGTCACACAGTGGACAAGTGGCGGAACTGGGACTAGAACCCAGGTCCTTCCGACTCCGCGGCCCGTGCTCTAACCACGAGGCTGCGCGGCTTCAGAACAGCAGACTGTTTCTTTTTTGAATTTAATAATAATAATAATAATGATGGTATTTATTAAGCGCTTACTATGTGCCAAGCCCTGTTCTAAGCGATGGGGGGGATACCAGGTAATCAGGTTTTCCCACAGGGGGCTCACAGTCTTAATCCCCATTTTACAGATGAGGTAACTGAGGCACAGAGAAGTTAAGTGACTTGCCCAAAGTCACACAGCTGACAATTGGCAGAGCCGGGATTTGAACCCCTGACCTCTGACTCCAAAGCCCGGGCTCTTTCCACTGAGCCACGCTGCTTCCCTAACCTCTTCCGCCCAAATAAGCGGCTCCGTTCTGGGGCACGCACGAGCGATGATAGGGTATCCCATCAGGCAAGAAAAATTACCACGTACAGTTTGTAATGCTAATCGTGCGAAAACAAGGAGAACTGCCGATCAGTAAAAGTTAGAATATAAGGTAAATCGAGAATTACCGTGCGCATCGCCCCAGGTGCTTAACTTCCTCAGTTAAAAATGCAGGCATCTTCCAACATTTTCGGGTAAGATGTGACCTGGCCTCCTCGTTGGGTTTTCAAAACAAGAAATCTTATCGGTGCAGTTAGAAAGGATGAGCTAATGCTAATTATGTCACCGGGAACTCCGGAGTGGAGCCTGGAAGACATCACTTTGGGGTTCAGCTTTTTTGCAATCGGCTGCTCTCTGACACTCATAAGAGTTTCACGGAGAGGGAATTTCTAGGGTCCCAAGAGAAACTGTCAGGGGCGGAGAACGCTGCCAAGAAAAGCGGGTCTCGGGCTGCGTTCCATCTTGGGCCCAGTACGCCCTTTATTTTTTTCTGCTCGCCCTCAATGGGGTTATGTTTGGGGTTTTGGCAGAAAGGGCCAGCTCATCTTCACATGCCAGTACCCTCCCCCTGAAGCAGCGTACGAAGAAGCTATCTGCAGATTCAAAGACCCGGCCCATTTTGGTCTTTTGGAATGGGAACTGGACTTGGACGGGTGGATTGAGAAATGGAAAATTGGAATCTGAAAAACGCAAATTGAATGGTCTCTTCTTTGCTCTCCGCCAATTCTGTCCACTTAAATAAGGAGACTTGGAATGGGGCCTACAGTTTTGTGTGGGTCCGTGTCGCTTGGTAAATCCCTCAATTTTGTAAGGTGAGAGGTACGACAATTAATTCTCTTTTTGGTCTTTGGCAAAGAGTAGCAGTCATTGACAGATAACACGTTGGCCTGAGTAAATACTCTGGTATTCTTTAGGAAGAAAGGCGGTGCAAATTAGAATGAATCGGTCGATCAGTGGCATTTTTTGAGCGCTTACTGTGTGCCAGAACACTGTACTAAGCGCTTGGGAGAGTACACTCTGAGTTGGTAGCACTTTCACAGAGTACCTTTCATCCAGAATGACGGCAGAGTTCTTTCACGTCCGGCGTAGACACTTACGAGTGCACATTTGTGGGTGTAACGTGTTCGACCCAAGCATCTGTCATCACACACGCTTGGAAAGGAAGAAGATTGGGGGTTGGGGGAGAGGAGGTGAGTGTAAAGTTGTCTTCTCAGGGGTCTGTGCTGGGGAATCACGACTTGTGCTGTAAAATCCTGTGAAACGAGGAGTTTAACTGAACTCCTGCCCTTGTTTGCCTCTCCCATTAAATATCAACTATTGCGGAAAATAACAGTAAAGGTCTCTGACTTGACGGGTACAGACAGAGCCACTGAAAAATCGTTTATTCCTTCCCTTCCGGGGACCGGGTGTTTGCAGAGCTTCGTCTCTAGACTCTAAGCTCGTCGTGGCCAAGGAACGTGTCTGTTGATTGTTGTACTGTACTCTCCCGAGGGCTTAGTACGGTGCTCTGCACGTAGTAAGCGCTCGGAGAAATACGACCGATTGAATGAATACATGAATGGTTTCATGTCAAGGGCTGGAGTTTGGGAAATTTTATGTTTCTACCGGAAACCCGCAGGCCCAGTCAGCGGTGGCTTGGGGCGGGGTGGGGGGGGATTCCCCTCAGCGTCCCGGGACCCGGTGAATTCCCGAAAAAATACCAGTGTCGATCGAAACGGAGGTCCCGGAATAATAACTGTGGGATTCGGGAAGCGCTTATTACGCGTCAGGCACCGTTCTAAGTGTCCCAGGCGTTCCAAGATCATCGGGTCCACGTGGGGCCCACAGTCTAAAGTCGGAGGGAGAGCAGGTATTGAATTCCCATTTTACGGACGAGGAAACGGAGGCACGGAGGGGTGAAGTGACTTGCCCAGGGTCGAGCAGCAGAGCTGGAATTAGAACCCAGGCCCGGGCTCTTCCCCCTAGGCCATGCTGCTTCTCAAGCAAAGCAAGTGAATGAAGGATCCTTGCAAGTCACTCCCCGGGCCGTATCAACCCAACTCGCAAAGCCCCACAAATGTGGTAGCCTTGGGTCATGCAGTCGTTATTACCCCATGGCGATGTTGGCAGTGGCCAAAGCCGATCATTATTAAATCAACCAAGCTGAAAAAGCAACTTGGGATGCACTGGAAAAGATACTCTCATATTTTTTTGAGATTGCTCCTTACTCCCTTCTGAGACGTAATCATTGGATAGGGGTTGCTCTTCAGAAACTACCTCAAGCGTCTTTCGCACCCACAACATAAATAGCACAAACTTGACTCAGCCGGCCGTAGAGAGGCATCTGAGGACAGGAGGCCTGAAGCATTTAGGCTTTCCGCCGGAGTAGAAATAACAGGGACCAGAGTTGCGGACTCTAGTTACGCTCGACTCCAAAAATAAACTTAACTTTCACGTGATAGGCTGTTTTTTTTTGTTTCATGGGTCTGTTTTGGTTTTTTACCGTGACAGTTTTGTCCTGTGCTCTTTGCAGAATTCCAAAGCTAGGGTTGCCTTCGTTCAGTATTGCCAAATTACTTGGAAATTTTTCTTCTGCTCTCGGAAAAGACGGGGGCTTAAACAAACCTCCGATGACAGGCAGAAAAGAAAATCAAACCTACCTCGCCTCACTCTAAAGACGGATAGGCTCGGACTTCCTCTTTTGGCAGAACCAAGTCGGACGACAGGGCAGAGTTTTGTCTTCTTGGAAAGACCTCGGTTTCCAGAAGACGCATAGCTCACGTAGGCCTGTGCCAAGCTTCAGGAAGAATCGGAGTCTAAGAAAGGAAACGGGAAAAGAAACGGCAAATCAGCCCTACCCACCGTGAATGCATGTGCCGGCACGCGTGTGTGTGTGTGTGTGGGCTCTGAAAAGTAGAGTTTAAAAAAAATCATCCTGATAATTAGTGCGTAAAGCTCCGATCTCGGGTGCAAATAGTAGTACAGTAAGCACTTGAAATGAGAAACTAAATGGAATGAACAGTAATTAGAATGTGCAGACCTTCTATGCTTTATTACACATTATTCCTTGCCAGGTTCTTGTGGGAATGAAAAGAAATCTATTCCCCTCCTCCCCCCGCCTATGAAAGTGGCACATAATTCTCACTTGGTGAGAGAGCAAAAGTTGGGTAAACTCTCCTTTCCTGACTTTAGGAGTAACAGTGAGAGTAATCGTGGTATTCAGCAGGCACCTACTCTGTCCCATGGCCCGGAGTTGATAGCGTGTGGAGACGGGCTATGTTCCCTGTCCCACCTGAGACTAAGTAGGAGGGCGAACCGGGCTCGAATTCCCGTTTCACGGATGGATGAAGAAACCGAGGCCCGGAGAAGCGGCGCCCCCAGCCGGGGGTCACCCAGCCAGCTTCTGGCAGTGCCAGGATCAGAACCCGGGTCCCGCGACCGTCAGCTAGATGCTGTTTTGACTCTGGTCAAGCCGCTTCACTTCCCGGTGCCTCGGCTCCCTCGTCTGTAAAATGGGGATAAGAGTGTGAGCCCCATGGGGGATCGGGGACCGGGTCCCACCCGATTCACTTGTTTCTACCGCGGGGCTGAGAACGGTGCTCGGCCCAGAGTGAGCGCCGAACGGGTACCGGTGTCGTCGTTCTCCTCCTCCTCCTCCTCTTTCCGCCAGGCCGTGCTGCTTCTCTGACTCGAGTCTCCTCGCCCTCTGCGAAAGCGTTTTCCAGTCGGAGGGGTGTTTCTGTTCCCCGGGCCGGGAAAAGCACCGATGGCGGTACTCGTTAAGCGCTTACTCTGTGCCCGGCCCCGTTGGAAGCGCTGGGATAGGTACGAGGGAATCGAGTTGGACCCGGCCCCTCGCCCCACGTGGGGCTCGCGGTCTTAACGCCCATTTTCCCGCCGAGGGACCGGAGGCCCGGAGAAGCCAAGTGACCCGCCCGGGGTCACCCGGCAGACGACGTGGCGGAGCCGGGACGGGACCCTGGGTCCCGCCGACTCCCGGGCCCGGGCTCTAAGCCCCCGGGCCACGCCGTTAGCGGAGCCCGCTCACCACCCCGTGCCTTCTCATCGTGTGTTTATCTTCCTGCCTTCAGCAGGTGCTCTTCAATGAGCGAAGGACCGCAAATCGGGCCGGCAGCGAGGCGAGGCGATGGAGAATAAGTGCCTAGAGAGCTCCCCGTCCGACCTGAAGTTAGTCGCGCACCCGAGGGCGAAGAGCAAGGTGTGGAAGTACTTCGGGTTCGACACCAACGCGGAAGGATGCATCCTGCAGTGGAAGAAGATCTACTGCCGGATCTGCATGGCCCAGATCGCCTATTCGGGGAACACATCCAACCTCTCCTACCACCTGGAGAAGAACCACCCGGATGAGTTCTGCGAGTTCGTCAAGAGCAACACGGAGCAGATGAGGGAGGCCTTCGCCACGGCCTTCTCCAAGCTGAAGCCCGAGGGGTCCCAGCCGGGGGGCCCGGACCCGCTGGCGGCCAAGCCCGGCCCCGGCTACGAGAACAAGAAGCACCAGGAGCTGACCGCGGCCGTGGCGGGCCTGATCTGCGAGGGCATGTACCCGGCCTCCGTCGTGGACGAGCCCACCTTCAAGGCGCTGCTGAAGGCGGCGGACCCCCGCTACGAGCTGCCCGGCCGCAAGTACTTCTGCACCAAGGCCATCCCGGAGAGGTACGGCGCGCTGCGCGAGGCGGTGCTCAAGGAGCTGGCGGACGTGCCCTGGTGCGGCATCTCCACGGACGCCTGGCGGAGCGAGAACCAGAACCGGGCCTACGTGACTCTGGCGGTCCACTTCCTCCAGGGCGGGCCCGGGGGCGGGCTGGCGCTGGCCTCGCGCTGCCTCAAGACCTTCGAGGTGCCCGAGGAGAACACGGCGGAGACCATCACCCGCGTCCTCTACGAGGCCTTCGTCGAGTGGGGGGTCCACGGCAAGGTGTTCGGGGCCACGACGGACCACGGCAAGGACGTGGCCAAGGCCTGCTCGCTGCTGGACGTGCCCGTCCAGCTGCCGTGCCTGGGCCGGACGTTCGACGCCGGCATCCAGCAGGCCTTCCGGCTGCCCAAGCTGGGCGGGCTCCTGACCCGCTGCCGGAGGCTGGTGGAGTACTTCCAGCAGTCGGCCGTGGCCACCTACGTGCTGAGCGAGAAGCAGAAGCGGCAGGGCGGCCCGCACTGCATGCTGGTCAGCGACCGGGTGGCCCGGTGGGGGAACACGCTGGCCATGCTCCAGCGGCTCCGGGAGCAGCAGTTCGTCATCGCCGCCGTCCTGGTGGAGGACAGCAACAGCCACCACCTGATGCTGGAGGCCAGCGAGTGGGCCGCCATCGAGGGGCTGGCGGAGCTCCTGCACCCCTTCAGGCAGGTGGCCGACATGCTGGCCGCCTGCCGCTTCCCCACCATCAGCATGGTCAAGCCCCTGCTGCACATGCTGCTCAACACCACCCTCGGCGTCAAGGACAACGACCCCAAGGAGGTCAGCATGGCCAAGGAGGTCATCGCCAAGGAGCTGGCCGCCACCTACCAGGACGCCCCCGAGATCGACATGTTCCTCAACGTGGCCACCTTCCTGGACCCCCGCTACAAGAAGCTCCCCTTCCTGTCGGCCTTCGAGCGGCAGCAGGTGGAGAGCCGCGTGGTGGAGGAGGCCAAGGGCCTCTTGGACCGGGTCCGGGACCCCGCCTTCGGGCCCGAGGACAAGCCCTTCCCGCCGTCCGAGGAGCCGCCGGCCAAGCGGGTCCCCGTCTCCGCCACCCCGCCCCCGACCAGCGCCATCAACGACCTGCTGGCGGAGATCTTCTGCCAGGCCGGCGGCGCCGAGGACCAGGAGGAGTGGCACGCCCAGGTCGTCGAGGAGCTCAGCAACTTCAAGTCCCAGAAGGTCCTGGGCCTGAGCGAAGACCCGCTCAAGTGGTGGTCGGACCGCCTGGCCCTCTTCCCCGTCCTGCCCAAGGTCCTGCAGAAGTACTGGTGCGTCCCGGCCACCCGGGTCTTCCCCGAGCGCCTCTTCGGCTCCTCGGCCAACGTGGTCAGCGCCAAGAGGAACCGCCTGGCCCCGGCCCACGTGGACGAGCAGGTCTTCCTCTACGAGAACACGCGCAGCGCCGCCGAGGCCGAGCCCGAGGACGAGGACGAGGGGGAGTGGGGCTTGGAGCAGGACCACATCTACACGCTCGGGGACCCGGTCGGCGGGAGCGGCGGCTTCTTTAACATCAGGGACGGCGGGTTCATCTGACCCCGGGTGGGGAGGCGGGGGACGGCGGGTGGGGAGAAGGGACCCGGCCCCTCCACCCCGGCTCGCCGCGCCGAGGGGCGGACGGAGGCGACCCCGACCGGTCGCCTTCTCCAGACCGGAGAGGGACGTCCGCCTTCCGGAAGCGGAGAGGCGGACCGCTTCACCGGTGAGACCGGAGCGGGTCCGGCGGAGTGTGTTCTCCGCGTCTGGACTCGCTTCGCTCCTCCTCAAACAAACGAACAAAAAAAAAGCACCCGCTTCTGTGTCCCCACTTGAGGATTTTACATGCTCAGCCACCCAACCAAAGCAGAATCGGGGTGGGTGCTCTGTTTTAAAACATTTACACTCCCCTGCGGATACGTTTTTTTTTGCCTTTCTGTTTTAAACTCAGTTTTGCTTTTTTTAAACTGGGATGGCGCGGGAAGAGCGGAGAGCAGATCGAGTCCTCCCTTTGGCAGAGGGGAATAAAAGTCTCTGCTGGGGCTTCTTCTTCAGTTTTTTTGCCTTTCTGTTTTAAACTCAGTTTTGCTTTCTTTAAACTGGGACGGCGCGGGAAGAGCGGAGAGCAGATCGAGTCCTTCCTTTGGCAGAGGGGAATAAAAGTCTCTGCTGGGGCTTCTTCTTCAGGTGTAATATTTGTCTTTTTCCTATGTAAGTACAGAAAGAGGTTTACTTTTTAATTTAAGCAGGCGCTCTGGCCGGGACCCTCAGAACCTTTCGGGGCGAAATAGCCTTTAAAGGAGGCCAGGTGAAAGTTTAGGGTCACGGGGCAAATACGAGGTAGAAGCACTTGAAACAAAAGGAACGAAGCATGAGGCGGTTGGCACCGGCGCCCTCCGGGAGCCCGTTTCTCCATCCCCTGCTCAAGATTCCGGTTGCGGAGGTCTTAGCTGTCCACTGTTCCCGAGCGTATTTCCGAGTCGGGTATACACGGGCCGCGGTGGGCCAAAGACCGAAGCTTTCACCTTCCGAACTAGTCCCGGTGATTTTCCTTCAGCCGGAATGATTCCCCCTTGTCTCTTCCAAGCTATCGTCCTTTAAAAAACCGGTCTGCGGCCTGCCCGCCTTCCGACTCGTTCCCCTAAAGTAGCGGGATCCCCGTGGGACATTTTGGGATTTTAACAGAGGGAGAAGATGTACTCTTTTCTCTGCCTTCTGGTTCTCCACCACACCCCGCTGTCCATTTAGAAAATCAAAAAAAAGTCTCGAGGAGTCGACTCTTTGGGACCGTTCAGATTGACGTCTACCGTTCGGCCCAGCGCGAGATTCCAGCCCGTTATTTGATCGCGGGGATTCTGGCCGTCGTTCCGGGGGTCTGGGAAATTAGGGCCTTTCCCTCGTCGGATTCACCCCGGTGACTTTTTCCAGTGATGCGTTCAGCAGTCCGAGTCGGGATGGGTGAACTCTCTTACCATCGATCGTCCGTGTAGAAAACGAGGGATGAGGCCTCACTCCTTCCCGGGATGGGTAGAGGAACGGGACGAGGGAGGTGTTGACCATAGGAGAGAGATCCACGGAAGCGACTGGGATTCTCCCGGGCCTTTCAGAGGCCGGGATGTGGGCCGACGTCAACAGAGAGGCCTATCCCACCCGACCGGGGTATGTAGATTTAGTTTCCGACCTTCATTTGCTCACGTATACTCTGAGATACTTCTCGGGTTTTCGGGGGGAGAGCGTGGGCCCTTCAACTGCCTCTTTCGCCGTCCCAACCCTGGAAACCGTGCCAAGTGCAACTGTAATTTGAGCTCCGTGGTGTTAACCGGTAGCGGTGCCGTGCGCTGTTCTCTGTCCCTCGAGACCTGAGAATTTTTGCAATCCTCCATGAGACTGTAAAGCGTTCTGATGTTCCACAGCTCAGTGTCTTTATTTTTCAAAGCCGTTTTTGTCCGTCCGTAATGTTTTTTCTTATTTAATTGTTTTAAGCTTTGACTATCGTTAAATAAACCAGAGTAATAAATTAGCTACCTATTTATTTGTCAGATACGTGTCGCTATTTGGAACGTTTTATTTCTTCAGATTCTCCATCGGTGGCAGATTAAAACAAGTGAGGGAGAAGCGAAACCTTTTTCGCCCTAGGGATAACAATCTGATGACTCTGTCTGGGCCATTTGAGTTCTAATCGTGCACTCTTGTGTTTTGGGATGGACACATTTCTAGAGGAATAAGGCGGGCCATCGGTTGGACACTTTCAAAGGGCAAAGATTGCTCTTAACCTTGCCCCTCTGTAAAGGTAGAATCAGGGTGGAACGGTAGATGTCAGGACTTTCACAGGATTAGTTGTCTACTTTTACGTATTCTGCATCTCCCTCGCACTTGAATTTGTTTCCCGTATTCAACCCCCATCCTCAGCTCTGCGGCACTTCACGTCCACAGCTGCAGTTTTTTGAGAAGCCACGGGGCCTAGTTTTCCACTTTCCCGGAAAGAGGGCCTAGGTTTGAATCCCGATCTCGCCACTCGTCTGCGTGTATGGCGTTGGGCAAGTCCCTTCACTTCTCTGCTTCAATCCCCTCCTCTGCAAAATCAGGATTCAACACTTGTTCTCCCTCCTTCTTTTAAACCATGTGGGATCTGATGATCTTGGAACTGCCCCGGCGCTTAGTACAGTCCTTGATGCATAGTAAGCGCTTAACAGATACCGCAATTGTTGTTATTTTAATGCCCATCTTCCCCTCTAAACTGTGAGCGCCTTGTGGGCAGAGAACATATGTACCAACTCTGTTACATTGTAGTCTCCCAAGTGGTTAGTACAGTGCCGTGCGCACAATAAATACGATTGATTGATAAATCACTACTAGTTGATTCGTAATTCAGGCACAGTTTCGCCAACACTGATTGTAGAATAGTTACTCAAAGGGAATGGTGAGGACCACTTCTTTCAACTGAAGGCAACAGACCAGTTCATGTCCAATTTTATCTCGTCAGACAGTGCTGACAGACAAAATGACCCCTTCCTTTTGGGCTAATCAGATGGCGTTTTTTCACCTGGGGTGAAAAACTCAACCAAGAATAAATCCTAGTCCAAATTCAAAGCCAAGCTAAGGTATAGTTTTCAACAGATCAACAGATCTCCTTTCCCCCCAATTTTCTGAATTTTTAAATGTGGAAAGCCCATCTTTTTCTCTGAATGATTCATGTTTAGCAAACATTTAATCAACAATCAGCGGTACTTATTGAGCGCTTATTATGTGCAGGGCAATGAGAAGTAGAGTCAGAAATACCTGGAGTCAGAAGAACCTGGTTTCTAATCCCGGCTCCGCCACTCATCTGCCGGGTGTCCTTGAGCAAGTCACTTCACTTCTCCGGGCCTCAATTCCCTCACCTGTAAAATGGGGATTAAGACTGTGAGCCCTACGTGGGACAGTATCTGTGTCCTACCCAGTTATCTTTAGGAGTTTTTTTTTTCTTTGACTTTTTCCCCTGCCTCAAAATGACAGTTAGAGCAGCTGTGCCCATTTAACTAGAAACGTTTTCCTGGAACTAAAAAAAAAAAAGTGCTAAAACATCATTTAATTAGGCAGGGGGATATGAATCTGTGAGAAGCAGGAGGTCCAACGGACTGGGTTTGGAAGAAGTTTAGACCACACAGGAGTTGTGAAATGCTAGTGGATTTTGACACTTTCCCCATTTATTATGCATTGTGTTTAATAAAATAGATACGGAGTTGTTTTCTTACATGGGCTTTTTATCCCGTAGGGTGAGTCATGGGGAGAGAGTAAGAGACGGCAATTTGTTTGTGGCTCAGAACTGCAGTTTTCATCAACCACTGCCCTTTAAGATAGGCTAAAGTATTTCAGATTAGCCCTCTGGTTGATAAATCGCTGCAAGTGGTAAAAATCGAGGAGCTTCTCGGATTCGGCTTTTTGGTATTTATGGATCTGAAGCTGTGGATTGACTTGTCAGAGGGATTTGTCAGAGGAGCATCTGAAGGGCTAGGAGGATATTTATTAGTAGTTAGCCAAAAGCTTTCTGGTTTCAGCTTTGTTTTTCCGTCAGAAAAAGTGCTTCTTATTGCAGAGTGCTTTAAATAGCATTTTCATTCTGTCATTTAGCTTTACTGAGCGCTTACCTGGTGCAGAGCACTGTACTAAGTGCTTCGGAGAGTATAATAGAACAATAAACAGACACATTCCCTGCCCCCAACAAAGTTGCATCTGAAAATACACTCTGAATAATTTCTTTGGAAAGAAAAAGCCTTCCCTTCATTTACGGTGCTTCACGTGAATTATTTTGCCAGGGATTCTCAACCTTGGTGTTCTAGAGAAGCAGTGTGGCTCAGTGGAAAGAGCCTGGGCTTTGGAGTCAGAGGACATGGGTTCAAATCCCGACTCTGCCACTTGTCAGCTGGGTGACTTTGGGCAAGTCACTTCACTTCCCTGGGATTCAGTTACCTCATCTGTAAAATGGGGATTAAGACTGTGAGCCCCCCGTGGGACAACCTGATCACCTTGTATCCTCCCAGCGCTTAGAACAGTGCTTTGCACATAGTAAGCGCTTAACAAATACCATCATTAATGTTATTAGTATTAACACTATTAGTATTAGTATTAATAGGGAAGAAGCGTGGCTCAGTGGAATGAGCCTGGGCTTTGGAGTCAAGAGGTCGTGGGTTCAAATCCCGGCTCCGCCACTTGTCAGCTGTGTGACTTTGGGTAAGTCACTTAACTTCTCTGGGCCTCAGTTCCCTCATCTGTAAAATGGGGATGAAGACTGTGAGCCCCACGTGGGACAACCTGATTACCTTGTATCTACCCCAGTGCTTAGAACAGTGCTCTGCACATAGTAAGCGCTTAACAAATACCAACATTAATTAATCCCTTTTTTAAAATAGTATTTAAGCGCCGACTGTGTGCCGGGCACAGTCCTAAATGCTGAGGGGGATCTAAGTTCATCAGGTTGGACACAGTCCCCGTCCCACCTGGGGCTTACAGTCTTGATCCCCATTTTCCAGATGAGGGAACTGAGGCACAGAGACACAAAGTGACCTGCCCAAGGTCACACGAAAGCCAGGCGGCGGAACCGGGATTAAACCCAGGTCCTTCTGGCTCCCAAGCCCGTGCTCTCTCCAGTAAACCACGCCGTCCTTGGGGCTGCTAAATTTGCTTTGACACTTCTCGGTACGGATTGAGCAACTGCATTTCAAAATCAGAGAGTTAAGAAGCTAACAGGCTAAACTCCATTTTTGCAGGTAATCACAGAGGAGAAAAGTCACAGACTGAATGCACATTTTAAGGCTGTCGCAATATGGGAGACTACCTGACATGTAAGCAGAGAAGCAGCGTGGCTCAGTGGAAAGAGCACGGGCTTGGGCGTCAGAGGTCATGGGTTCTAATCCTGCCTCTGCCACATGTCCGCTGTGAGACTTGATAACCACAATTATTATTATTATTAAAGACAGGAAAACCATCAGACCTCACAGATTGTAATGTATGTTCTTTTTTTCCTAGGGTTCACTTTAAACCAAAAAAATCCTAATCTGCCCTCCTGCACAGAAAACTAAGTGATGTCCCAATTCCTAGGATCAGTACTATTTATTGAGTGCTTATGGTGCTTGAGGATGTTGTACTAAGTGCTTGGCAAAGTACAGGGGAGTTGGTAGACTTTACCCCGGGCCTCAAGGAGTTTACGGTAGAGTGGGATTTAATTTATTTTAGCCTCAGTTCCCTCATCTGTAAAATGGGGATGAAGACTGTGAGCCCCACGTGGGGCAACCTGATCACCTTGGATCCCCCCCAGCGCTTAGAACAGTGCTTTGCACGTAGTAAGCGCTTCACAAATGTCATCATTATTTGAAAATACTCTGCTCTGATTTGTTTTAGAGAAGAAATTTTTTAAGACAGCAGTCAGCTTCTCTCCCCTCCTCCCGTCTCTGTTTTTAGGGCTGTGAATTGGGAGGGGTGGGTCAAAGACCACGAGAAGCAGTGTGCTGTAGTGGATAGGGAGTCATAGGTTCTAATCCCGGCTCCGCCACCTGCCTGCCGTGTGATCTTGGACAGGTCACTTCACTTCTCCGGGCCTCAGTTACCTCATCTGGAAAACGGGGATTGAGATTGTGAGCCCCGTGTGGGACGGGGACTGTGACCAACCTGATTTGCTTGTAGCCACCCCAGCGCTTAATACAGTGCCTGACACAGAATAAGTGCTTAATAAATACCGCAAGTATTATTATTATTAAAGACCGGAAAACTTATCAGACCTCGCGGATTGTAATGTATGTTCTTTTTTTCCTGGGATTCATTTTAAACCAAAAAAATCTTAATCAGCCCTCCTGCACAGAAAATTAAGTGATGTCCCAATTCCTAGGATTTACTGAGTGCTTACGGTGCTTTAGGATGTTGTCCTGAGTGCTTGGCAGAGTACAGTGGAGTTGGCAGACTTTACCCCGGGCCTCAAGGAGTTTACGGTAGAGCGGGATTTTTTCCAATCAGAAATTGTCGAAGAGCTTTAGCCAGCAAGTCATACTGTTATATTGTACTCTGCCAAGCGTGCGTTACAGTGCTTTGCATGCAGAAAGTGCTCAATAAATATGACTGACCTTGTTTCTGCTCAAAAGCTGCCTGAACAGTCCCCTAAAATCAATCAGCAGTATTTACTGGGGGTTTACTGTGCGCAGGGCACTGTACTAACGTAAGTTACTCTTGTTTGGCCCTTGGACTCTCTTTTTTATGATATTTGTTAAGCATTTACTCCGTGCCAGGGACTCTACTAAGCACTGGGGTAGATCCAAGCTAATCAGTTGGGACACAGTCCCTGTCCCATGTGGAGCTCACAGTCTTAATCTTCATTTTAGACTGTGAGCCCACTGTTGGGTAGGGACTGTCTCTATATGTTGCCAACTTGGACTTCCCAAGCGCTTAGTACAGTGCTCTGCACACAGTAAGCGCTCAATAAATACGATTGATGATGATGATTTTACAGATGAGGTTACTGAGGCACAGAGAAGTGAAGTGACTTGCCCAGAGTCACAGAGCAGATGAACGGCAGAGCCAAGATTTGAACCCACATCCTTCAGCATGGCTCAGTGGAAAGAGCCCGGGCTTTGGCAGCAGAGGTCATGGGTTCAAATCCCCGCTCCGCCAATTGTCAGCTGTGTGACTTCTCTGGGCCTCAGTTACCTCACCTGTAAAATGAGAAGCAGCGTGGCTCAGTGGAAAGAGCCTGGGCTTTGGAGTCAGAGGTCATGGGTTCAAATCCCGGCTCCGCCAACTGTCAGCTGTGTGACTTTGGGCAAGTCACTTCACTTCTCTGTGCCTCAGTGACTGCATCTGGAAAATGGGGGTGAAGACTGTGAGCTCCCCGTGGGACAACCTGATCACCTTGTAACCTCCCCAGTGCTTAGAACAGTGTTTTGCACATAGTAAGTGCTTAATAAATGCCATCATTATTATTATTATCTCTGCCCCCATCTTGTTCTCCCTCCGTGTAGATCGCAAAGGGAACCCCGCAGAACGAAATCAGGAAAGTTAAAATGCAGGAAGCAGCGTGGTCTAGTCGAAAATGAACAAGCCTAGGAGTCAGTGGACCTGGGGTCTCATCCTGGCTCCTCCAGTTGCTGGCAGTGTGACCTTGGGCAAGTCAGTTAAACTTCTCTGGGCCTCAGTTATCTCATCTGTGAAATGGGGATTAAATCCTCCTCCTTCCAACTCAAACTGTGAGCCCCATGCGGAACAGGGACTGTGGCCAATCTAATTTACTTGTACCTATCCCAGTGCTTAGAACAGTGTGTGACACATGGTGGTAATAATAATAATAATGGCATTTATTAAGCACTTACTATGTGCAAAGCACTGTTCTCTGTTCAAAGCACTGTTCAAAGCAAAGTAGTAAGCACTTAACCAATACCATATTGAAGAAAAAATAATCTTGGACCGTAAATTTCTGGTACACGAGAACGTCTCTGTCGTACTTTCACTTCCATGGGTATCAGGATTCAGTTCAGTGTGTTATGCCATAACACTTTCCCTCAAATTCAGTGTTTTAAAACCTCTTCTCTATTTCCCATCTCACTATAAAAACAGGGAGCAGGTGGTGCGTTTTATTTAATGATATTTCTGGCTTCTGCCACTGGAAATAAATCTGAACAGATGAGAAGGCCTCGGGAAACCCCTTCTGCCAGACAGTCGGGGGGAGTTGAGAGGACTGGAAACAAAATAAGGATTTGGATGACATTTCTCCTTAGTACAGACCTGGCGTGGGTTAGGACGAGGCAGAAGAGTCGATCAGTCAATTAATGGTATCTATTAAGTGCTTACTCCATGCAGAGCACTGTACTAAGCGCTTGGGAGAGTCCAATAGAACAGAGTTGGTAGACACGAGGTGATAGAACCGCTTCACTGAATTACTCGGGGGCAGCATGACCTTAATGGGAAGACCCCAGGCCTTGAAGTCAGAGGACCCGAGTTCTAATCCTGGCTCCTCCACTTGTCTGCCGGGTGACTGTGGGCAAGTCAGATCCCTTCCCTGAGCCTCGGTTTCCTCATCTGGAAAACGGGGATTAAGACTGTGGCCCCATGTGGGACAGGGACTGTGTCCATCCCAATTTCCTTTTATCCACGGTACTGTAGTACACAGTCTGGCACATAAGGAGAGCTTAATAATATCATTATTATTATTATAAAATGGGGATTCAATACATGTTCTCCTTCCTACTTAGATTATGAGCCCCATTTGGGACCTGATGATCTTGTATCTACCCCAGTATTTAATACAGTGCCTAGCACATATTAAACACTTCCGTTGTCTGCTGTGTGATCTTGGGCAAGTGACTTAACTTCTCTGGGCCTTAGTTCCCTCATCTGTAAAATGGGAATTAAGACTGTGAGCACCATGTGGGGCAGGGACTGCATCAGCATGGCTCAGTGGGAAGAGCTCGAGCTTTGGAGTCAGAGGACATGGGTTCAAATCCCGGCTCCACCACTTATCAGCTGTGTGACATTGGGCAAGTCACTTAACTTCTCTGGGCCTCAGTTACCTCATCTGTAAAATGGGGATGAAGACTGTGAGCCCCCCGTGGGACAACCTGATCACCTTGTTAACCTCCACAGCGCTTAGAACAGTGCTTTGCACATAGTAAGCACTTAATAAATGCTATCATTATTATTATAACCCAATTATCTTGTATCTACCCTAGTCCTTAGAACAGTGCCTGGCACAGAGTAAGCACTTAATGAATACCATTATCATTATTATTACTAATAATAACAGGTACCACAATTATTATCATTATCATTAACCAATCAAGAGGAAGTTTGACATGCTGAAAAGTGTGCTTGCAATATCATTAATTTTAGAGGAGTTGTAAAAGTAATTGATAGCTTTGCCACTGATGAATAATATATTCTCGTTCAACTTACTGCAGTAAAAGCCTGAAAGAAACTGGTCTCATTGCATATGTTCTGGTCGTAAGTCACGTTGTGAGGTGCCACAAGTTAATGTTTACAAAAGATTTGCAGTGTTAATTACTGCAAGGCATTTCGCTTATTAATTCCACAAATAACTTGTGTTACCTTCTGCATCCACAATTGCATTTGTAATTGCTCTCCTAACCCCTTATTTACATTTATTATTAAGTATACTTGATGATGTTGTAGGAATCAAAAGATAATGACCGAATGAGTCAGCGAAACTGTTTTGACTCTGGGCTGTTTTCCTGACAAGAGTTTCTCTCATTTTCAAGAGATTTAGATTCCCCACTGCTCAGAGGAGGCAGAAAAGTTGAAAATTAAGTGCTTAGATCGGAATACATGTATGTACACTTAAGTGTGCTGTAACTTTCCCTTTCACAAGGAACGTACTTTCCTTGAAAAGTAGCATGGCCTAGTGAAAAGAGCACAAGTCAGAGGACCTGGGTTCTCATCCTGACGCTGCCGGTTGTCAGTGGTGTCACTTTGGGCATGTCACTTCACTTTTCCGGGCCTCAGTTCCCTCATATGGAAAAATGAGACTGTAAGTGCCATGTGGGACAGGGACTGTGCCTAACACTATTTGCTGATATCCACCCCAGCACTAAGTACCGTGCCTGATAAGTACTAAGCGCTTAAAAAATACCACAGAATAAGAAAAAGCCAACAGCCCTAAATGAATGCCTGGTGGCACTGATAATCTCAGATGTACCAATTATTTTTAAAAAAACAAACAAAAGAAACCTATTAATGCCCCCGTCAAAAATGTCCAAGTGAAATAAGGACAAGAAATGGGTCACGCTGAGGAAGATGGGATCGGAATCTTATAATCAACTTCTGTTCTCTTCAACACCAAACCTTTGCTGCGAAAGACCCAAAGAAATGCATTTGAAGGGCCAAAAAAGAAAACCTAACACTAAAGTTACGGACCAGATCTCTAAACTTGCTTTTCAACTGTAAAACCAGAATAGATTTAACATCTTTTCGGGAGAAAGATCAAACCCGAACCTTACCGAAGCCCTCTGGCTTCACTCTGTTCGAACTTCTAAGGCCGAGCATCCACTTGAAAGAGAAAATAATATTTTCTTTTTATAAAGTACTGGATGACCTCATTTTACTCCTCCCACCCACTCCCTCCTTCATAAGCAGGTACCTCCTCCATGTCGAGACATTTTTCATACCATCGAGGCACTGGAATTCTTCCTCCTCTCTGACCCCCACAGGATTTAGGTTCAGATTTTTATCTTTTGCTTCCTCCTACCTGTAATGTGTTTTAGTTCCCATCCTCCCCGCTAGATTATAGACTCTTTAAGGACAGGTGGCATGTCAGCTAATTCCCCCGAACCCTCCTAAGTGCTTAGTCCAGGGCTCTGAAGACAGTAAGAGCTCTGTGGGCAGCTCCAATTCCGGACAGAGTAGAGAGGAAATGGTAGTGGTGGAGGCAAATCTAAGGATCAAGGAAATGCCAGGAAGCTAGCTTTCCCATGCTCCGCTCTGCATATACATGCCATGAGGAGCGATCAGACGGGATTAAAATGCGGGTTGAGCGCTTACAGTGTGCAGAGCACTGTACTAAGCGCTTGGGAAAGTACAGTACAACAACAAACAGTGACATTCCCTGCCCACACCAAACTTACAGTCTAGGGCAGGGGAGACAGCAATCCCTATTCGCTTTCCTTCTGTTCTCTAAAGATTTCTGGACTGGTCTGTGGTCAAAATGTATGGTTGTGTAATAGGAGTATGACATCAGGCCCCTTCTATTTCAGGTAAAACCAGTTAATGCCTTCCCAAGCACACTGGCTTCTTCTGTGGGGCGTTTTCACTACCTGTTTCGGCCAGTTGCCGGAGCATTTCTTCCTCGATACGATCGCCATTATCCAAAGAATAAATTCTAGGAATATGGATTTGGCTGAAGTGCATTTCCAAGGCCGATAGCTTCGATGAAGTACTCACTCTCGAATTGTAAAAGTAATTGGTAAGTGCTTACTATGTGTCAGGCACTGTACTAAGCGCTGGAGTGGATACAAGTAAATCGGGTTGGACACAGTCCCTGTCCCACATGGGGCTCACGGGGCGCTTAATCCCTATTTTACAGATGGGGGAACTGAGGCCCATGGCTCAGTGGAAAGAGCCTAGGCTTTGGAGGCAGAGGTCAGGGGTTCAAATCCCAGCTCTGCCACTTGTCAGCTGTGTGACTTTGGGCAAGTCACTTCACTTCTCTGGGCCTCAGTTCCCTCATCTGTAAAATGGGGATTAAGACTGGGAGCCCCATGTGGGACAACCTGATCACCTCGTAAACTCCCCAGCGCTTAGAACAGTGCTTTGCACATAGTAAGCGCTTAATAAATGCATTATTATTATTATTATTATTATTATTATTATTATTATTATTACTACTACCCAAATTCATGCAGCAGAGAATTGGTGGAGCCGGGATTAGAACCCAGGTCCTTCTGACTCATAGCCCCAGACTTTACCCACTAGACCAAGCTGCTTCTCAGTTGCAAGGGAAAACCTTTGAAGCTTTGATTTCCCACCCAAGATGCTCCTTAACTCAAATGAAATGAGGAAACACCAAATGAAAAGCAAAGGAGTGGTCAAATGTGCACATGAATAGATTGTAAACTCCTTGAGACTATTTTGATGGAATCTCCCCACATATTTAGTGTGCCTCAGTCGATGTTCAAGGCCACTGATCGATTGATTAGATCGGTAGCTGCAGATTTCAGAAACCAGGCCAGAAAAGCATTCGTTAAATACGATTGAATGATTCGATGAATGAATAAGATCTATGTCACATACAACAGATGATACCTCATCCAACCTTCAAAGCCGTATTGAAGGCCCGTCTCCTCCAAGAGGCCTTCCCTGACTAAGCCCTCCTTTCCTCTTCTCCCACTCCCTTCTGCGTCATCCTTGCACTTGGATTTGTTCCCTTTATTCATCCCTCCCTCAGCCCCACAGCACTTATGTCCATATCCCTAATTTATTCATATTAATGTCCGTCTCCCGCTCTAGACTGTAAGCTCCTCATGGGCAGAGAATGTATACTCCGACTCTGTCACATTGTACTCTTTCAAGTACTTAGTGTGGTGCTTTGCACACAGTAAGCGATCAGTAAATATAATTGATTTGGCTGGAACAGGGTCTGTGTCTGACCTGATTATACATAGTAAGTGCTTAATCAGTGGGTATTTACTGAGCACCTGTTGTGGGTTTTCATTCATTCAATCGGATCTATTGAGTGCTTAATGTGTGCAGAGCACTGTACTAAGTGCTTGGCAAAGTACAATGCAACACTAAACAGTGACATTCCACTGTACTGGCTCTTGGGAGAGTAATAATAATAATAATGATGGCATTTGTTAGGCGCTTACTATGTGCAAAGCACTGTTCTAGTACAACAGACTTGGTAGACACGTTCCCTGCCCACAGTGAGCTTACACATACCATAATTACGATAACATCCATTTAAACAATAATCTAATTTTTCCTTTTTGCTGTTCCGGAGGAACAGTTCTCCACCTTCTCGTCATCCCCCTTATATAGCTAATCAATTTTATTATACTTACAATTTGCAAATGCGCTGATTACACTGTGCAGGCATATGCTATTTACATATAAATGAGTCTTTTAGCAAAAAAAAATACACAGCTGAGGCTGATAATTTGCAGCATTAGTTTCAGTAGTGACACAGTAGTTAATCTAAGCAGGTCTTGGGTAAAATATATTTGGTATTACAGTGTCTCAGGCATGAATGTATTGAGATCAGTTTCCCCAGACCTAAAATGTTCCCCAATTGTAAATAATTGAGAAGAAGCATCACATAAAGCACGGGTCTGGGAATCAGAAGGTCATGGGTTCTAATCCCGGCTCCACCACTCATCTGCTTTGTGACCTTGGGCAAGTCCCTTCACTTCTCTGGCCCTCAGTTACGTCCTCTGAAAAATGGGGATTGAGATTGTGAGCCCCATGTGGGACAGGGACTGTGTCCAACCCAATTTTCTTGTATCTACCCCAGCACTTAGTACAGTGCTTCGCACATAATCAGTGCTTAATAAATACCATAAAAAATTCCTCTCTGGAAATCATTTATGCTCTTTTAACCACGGGAAGAAGCAGAAATTGGAGCCAGGTCAGAAGGACTCAAGTGGCTTTTGAAAGCAATGGATTCTGGAATTATGCAATGGGGAAGATGGAAGAAGAACAGGAGTCAGCTTTCTGTCAGAGTACTATGTCTGTCTCCCTCTAGACTGTAAGCTCATTGTGGGCAGGGAATGTGTCTCATATTCATTCATTCACATTTATTGAGCACTTACTGTGTGCAGAGCACTGTACTAAGCGCTTGGGAAGTACAAGTTGGCAACATATAGAGATGGTCCCTACCCAACAACGGGCTCACAGTCTAGAAGGGGGAGACAGGCAACAAAACATGTGGACAGGTGTCAGGTCATCAGAATAGATAGAAATACTGTCCCAAGCGCTTAGTACAGTGCTGTGCACACAGTAAACGCTCATTAGTGTTGACTGATTGAAGTTCTCCTGTCACAACAACTGCCATCCTTCTGAAGGCTTCTGGGAGCAAAGTTGGGAAATGCTTGGACTGGTATTACCCATCTCAGTTCCCTCCCCACCCCACCACCATAGCCTAGTAAAATAATAACAATAATAATAATGGTATTTGTTAAGCACTTACTATGTCCAAGCACTGTACTAAGCACTGGGGTGGACACAAGCAAATCGGGGTGGACACAGTCCCTGTCCCACATGGGGCTCACAGTCTCGTTCCCCATTTTCCAGATGAGGTAACTGAGGCACAGAGAAGTTAACTGACTTGTCCAAGGTCACACAGAGACAAGTGGTGGAGTCAGGATTAGAACCCGTGACCTTCTAACGCCCAGGCCTGTGCTCTATCCACTACGGCATGTTCACACGACTAAGAGTCAAGAGACCTGACACAATACGTGGGCAAATACTTGGCTCAAAACCTCGGCAACACTCACTGTTCCACCTTGTAACCTTTCCAGCACTTAGAACAGTGCTTTGCACTTAGTAAGCGCTTAATAAATGCCATTATTATTATTATTATTAATAAGAGAGAAGTGATTCTGTATGGTGAATGAGAATTTAAAGGCCTTCGAGCTCAGCGATGAGAGAAAATAGACATTAAATACAATCTGCCAATCTCCAAATGAAATGAGCACATTAAGAACAAAATAGAGATTCCCGTACTTACTGAACCCTTAATTTTCAGTGTCATCTCATTCATTTAATATAATAAACGGAAAATGGGAAAATCTCATATAATAAATGGAAGGACATTTTGTTTAAAGACAGAAACAACTATCCAGAATGTACCCTGGTCTAGACTGTCAGCTCGTTATGGGCAGGGAACATGCCTCCCAACTCTGCCGTACTGTATTCATTCATTCATTCACTTATGCAATCCTATTTATTGAGCACTTACTGTGTGGAGAGCACCATACTAAGCGCTTGGGAGAGTACAATACCACAATAAACAGACACATTCCCTGCCCACAACGAGCTTTTGTGAGCCCGTTGTTGGGTAGGGACCGTCTCTATATGTTGCCAACTTGTACTTCCCAAGCGCATAGTACAGTGCTCTGCACACAGTAAGCGCTCAATAAATATGATTGAATGAATGGAGATGAGCTTATTGTACTCTCCCAAGCGTTTAGAACAGTGTTCTGCTCACAGCAGGCACTCAATAAATACCATAGATGGATTGATCTGTCTAGGTGGCTCCCTACATTTTTTTTTTAACAGTCTGACTTGCCATCATAAAATCAGCCTTGGGAGCGGTCCATGTTTTAACAGTCAAACACTACTGCTTTTGTTAAGCGCTTAGTACAGTGCCTGGCACATAGTAAGTACTTAACAAATACCATAATTATTATGGGCTGCCACGCACTACTGATTTACCTGGAATTGTTTTTCTCCTCACACAGCTGTTCCTCTGCCTAGCGGAACTGTTGCCATAGTGACCGGAGGCACCCAGGGCATTGGCTTCAGCACGGCGAAGCATCTTGCAAGACTTGGGGTGCACGTCATAATAGGTAACGTCACTGTCGGGGCATCCGTATGGACAATAATCATCATAACTGTGGTATTTGCTAAGCGCTTACTATGTGCCAGGCACTGTTCTAAGCACTGGGGAAGACACCAGCTAATCAGGTTGGACGCAGTCCCTGTCCCACATGGGGCTCACAGTCTCGACCCCCATTTTCCAGATGCGGTAACTGAGGCACAGAGGATTGAAGTGACTTCTCGTCTGCTGCGTGTCCTTGGGCAAGTCCCTTAACTCTTCTGTGCCTCAATTTCCTCATCTGAGAAATGGGGACTCAATCCCTGCTTTCTTCCCTCCTTTGACTGTGAGCCCTCTGTGGGAGAGGTACTGTGTACAATGTGATCGATTGGGCTTAGTACAGTGCCTGGCACATTGTCAGCGCTTAACCAATACCACAATTATTAGAGGAAAAAGATCCATTACTGTGAACCGCGGTGGAATCCAAAAGAGGAGGAGGAAGTGTCGAACTGTGTCCTAGGAAAGAAGGAAAGACTGCACACTCTAGACTGAAGTCTCCCCCTCTAGACTTTAAGCTCACTGAGGGCAGGGAATGAGTCTGTTTATAGTCATACTGTACTCTCCCAAGCACTTAGCACAGTGCTCTGCACATCGTGAGTGCTCAATAAATACCATGATGTTGATGAGAAACAATGGAACTGCCCTGTTTCTAAATTCTCTCCATCCTCCTGACAATCTGACTGGACTCTCTAATTTTTTTTTTTTTAAAAAAGCAGCTCTCAAGGGGCTCACTCCCATCCCTGTATTATTGGAAAACGCGAAGAATGTTGCTAGGACTCACTCAGAACAAGCTCTTCACACTGGATAGTTGTACCAGGGTGTGCATTTTAATTCAGGATCACACCGGAGAAAAGTGATCAAAATTCACTGTGAGAATGACACTTCATGTATTTTTGCGGGGTGGAAAAAAAAAAAAGGACATTGAAAGTTGTTTGCATAAAACAATTGGTAATGCTTTCGGCTCAACCCGTTTCCTCAGTTTGATATGTCTGAAATGAACATTACATAGCCAATCTCTCGGGGCAGATTAAAGAGAACATAAAAAACTATCACATCTTTTAGAAAGTTCAAAGGACCGTGAATCCGGAAAGCAAGGCTGGAAAAGTAATTCACGCTTCCAGTATCCTGAAAGGGAAGGAGAGTTTCCGACTACTGGATTAGAATTTGAGAACCGTTCTGCGTTACTTGGAAATGATGACCCGAAATACCGTTTCCTTCTCTGAGCTGTTTTCTTCATTCATTCACTCATATTTATTGAGCGCTTACTGTGTGCTGCAGAGCACTGTACTAAGCACTTGGGTGAGGACAATACAACAATAGACAGATATGTTCCCAGGCCACAATGAGCCTAAATTCTAGAGTGTGTGTGTTGGGGGCGGGGGGGAGACAGACATTAATAGAAATAAATTACAGATGGTATTTATTAATCAAGCAATTAACCAAATGGTATTTATTGAGTGCTCTGTACAGAACATTGTACTAAGCGCCCAAGAGAATAAATACAACAGAATCAGCAGTTAGCGCTTACTATGTGCCAGGCACTGTGCTAAGCACTGGGGTAGATAGAAGCTAATCAAGTTGGACACAGTCCCTGTCCCACATGGGGCTCATGATCCTAATCCCCATTTTACAGATGAGGGGACTGAGGCCCAGAGAAGTGAAGTGACTTGCCCAAGGTCACAGAGCGAACCAGTGGCAGAGCCGGGATAAGAAGTCAGGTTCTGGGCTCTAACCATCAAGCCACACTGCTTCTCTTCCCTTTAAGGGGGTCATAATAATAATGATGATGGCATTTATTAAGCGCTTACTATGTGCAAAGCACTGTTCTAAGCGCTGGGGAGGTTACAAGGTGATCAGGTTGTCCCATGTGGGGCTCACAGTCTTAATCCTCATTTTACAGATGAGGGAACTGAGGCCCAGAGAAGTGAAGTGACTTGCCCAAAGTCACACAGCTGACAATCGGCGGAGCCGGGATTTGAACCCATGACTCCAAAGCCCGGGCTCTTTCCGAGTGAGCCACGCTGCTTCTCGTCATGAATTCAGAGCCACTAGTTTAACTAAAGTAGCTAGGCGAACATAGTAGGAAGGTGACATTCCTTAAACAGTATCAGTATCTTGGTCATTTCATTTCATGATAGTTCCAAAGAATGGTTCATGGGAATTTCAATAACACTGAGGGTTTTTTTTTTTTTTTTTTTTTGCCATTTCAGCTGGGAATGAGGACATCAGGGGACAAGAAGCCGTGAAGAAAATCAAAGAAGAAACTTCAAATGATAAAGGTATTTTCAATTTAGAATTGAAAGGTGTTTGCCATTTTTCATTTAAATTGGCTCTATTTTCCTGTTTTCGCGTATTTTACGGGGCACTGAATTCAGGTCCAGGGCCTAGGTACTACTACTACTACTACTACTACTACTACTACTACTACTACTACTACTACTACTACTAATAATAATAATAATAAATTATGGTATTTAAGTGCCAAGTACTGTACTAAGTGCTGAGAGCTAATCGGGTTGGACACAGTCCTTGTCCCACATGGGGCCCACAGTCTTCATCCCCATTTTACAGATGAGGGAACTGAGGCCCAGAGCATTGAAGTGACTTGCCCAAGATCACACAGCAGACAAGGGGCAGAGCATGATTAGAATCCAGGTACTTCTGACTCCCAAACCTGGGTGCTATCCACAAGTCCATGCTGCTTCTCGGTGAAGTTTGAAGGATGACAGAGCAGATAGAAATAGTCATTTGCAGGTATTTTTGGAATTACTACCTAGCCAGTAAGCTCCCTGTGGGTAGGGATTGTGGCTGCTACCTCTGTTGCGTTGTCCTTTCCCAAGCGCTTAGCACAACACTGCTTTGTTCATATTAAGCGCCTAGTCATGTCTTTTCTAAACCCAAGTGCAGAAGATGATTATGTACTATCAATCATATTTATTGAGCACTTACTGTGTGCAGAGCACTGTACTAAGCGCTTGCATGTACTACCTTGCATTGTAGTTGCAAAAATTAAATTATCTGTACTTTCAGGAGGAAAATCTCACAAAATTGTTGGCCATTAGGAAGCCCCAGATTCATTCATTCAGTCGTGCATGCAGAGCACTATACTAAGTACAATAGGCAAGTCACTTAACTTCTCTGTGCCTCAGTTCCCTCATCTGTAAAATGAGGATGAAGACTGTGAGACCCCTGTGGGACAACCTGATTGCCTTGTAACCTCCCCAGCACTTAGAACAGTGCTCTGCACCTAGTAAGCGCTTAATAAATGCCATCGTTATTATTATTATTACAATACAACAATTAACAGTGACATTCCCTGCCCACAACAAGCTTACAGTCCAAAGGCGGGGAGACAGACATCAATACAAATAAATAAAATGACAGTTGTGTTTGTATGATATTGTTATATCGTATCCTCCCAAGCTCTTAGTACACTGCTCTGCACACAGTAAGCGCTGAATAAATATGATTGACTGAGCCTTAAGTGATGAACAAATTTAATTTGCGGTAACTGTCGCCATGAACATTCACAGCATTGAATCTAAAACCTCTCTTCAAGCTATTGGGCTGTGATCTTGGGTGTTTTTCTTCAGTTAAAAACATTTGCCGTCCATTTTTTGTCATTCCAAGCTTTATTTCAGCCTGGATCGCAAGCCTGCTTTCTCAATAGCGTTTAAAGCGTAACCCTCAATATCTGAGCAGTTGGTAGATTCCAGTTCTACCAACATCCATAAATATTCAAGAAATCAATCTCATCCATGGTATTTTTTAACGGTATTTGCTAAGCTTGTACTACATGCCAAACACCATATTCAGCGCTGAACAATGCTTACTGTGTGCAGAGCACTGTAGGAAGCACTTGAGAGAGTATAATAGGGATGGTAGACCCAAACCTTTCCCTTAAGGAGCTCGTATTTTAGTGAAACTATTTTAATCCACTGTCACCATTTTACAATAGTGGTTTAAACTGAGTTTATTTCTGTATTTTCTGTATTCCAAGCTTTTATTTCAGCCTGGATCGCAAGCCTCCTTTCTCAGTAGCGTTTAAAGCGGAACCCTCAATATCTGAGCAGTTGGTAAATTCCGGTTCTACCAACATCCATAAATATTCAAGAAATCAATCTCACCCATGGCATTTTTTAACGGTATTTGCTAAGTGTGTATTTGCTAAGCTTGTGTTTTAGTGAAACTATTTTAATCCACTGTCACCATTTTACAATAGTGGTTTAAACTCTGAGTTTATTTCTATATTTGATGAATTACCCGGTACTTCAAGTGATTGATTGTGTCATATGCAGTCCTCCCACAGTGTCTTTTAACACTGTCTATTGGAAATCCTATAATAGCAATTTCATTCTGGTGTTGTAGCTAATCTTAGCGACGGCATGTTTCAGAAGTAGCCGAGTTAAAGATTGTTCGTGAACATGGGTGCTGCTTTGGACTTAGGGATTCTATTTCCTGCAAGCGCATGTGGGAGAGAGTGAAACTTTCCTAAAGAGTTCAAACATCGGTCCATTAGCTGTATTTATTGAGCGCTTTTGGTGGGCAGGGCACTCTACCAAGCACTTGGGAGAGGACAACACAACAAAGTAGCAGAAGCAGCATGGCTCAGTGGAAAGAGCCTGGGCTTTGGAGTCAGAGGTCACGGGTTCAAATCCCCAATCCGCCAAGTGTCAGCGGCGTGACTTTGGGCAAGTCACTTCACTTCTCTGTGCCTCAGTTACCTCATCTGGAAAATGGGGATGAAGACCGTGAGAGCCCCCCGTGGGACAACCTGATCACCTTGTAACCTCCCCAGCGCTTAGAACAGTGCTTTGCACATAGTAAGTGCTTAAAAAATGCCAACATCATTATTATTATTATTATTAATGTAGTGGATACAGTATAGAGAAGCAGCGTGGCTCAGTGGAAAGAGCCCGGGCTTTGGAGTCAGAGGTCGTTGGTTCAAATCCTAGCTCTGCCACTTAGCTGTGTGACTTTGGGCAAGTCACTTCACTTCTCTGGGCCTCAGTTACCTCAACTGGAAAATGGGGATGAAGACTGTGAATCCCACGTGGGACAACCTGATCACCTTGTATTCCCCCACCAGCGCTTAGAACAGTGCTTTGCACATAGTAAGTGCATAATAAATGCCATTATTATCATTATTATTATTATACATGTTTGAAACAGCACGGCCCAGTTGAAAAGAACCCGGGAGTTAGAGGACCTGGGTTCTAGTCCCGGCTCTGCCACTCCTCTGCTCTGTGACCTTGGGCAAGTCACTTCACTTTCCTGTGCCTTGGTAACCTCATCTGTGTAATGGGGATTAAGACCGTGAGCCCCACGTGGGACACGGACGGTGTCCAAGTTGATAGTAAATACCCCAGCACTTAGCAGAATCCTTGGGTTATCCCGTATTAGCATCATTATTAAACTGTAAATTTGTTGTGGGCAGGGAATGAGTCTGCCATTTTTGTTGTATCGAACTCTCTGAAGCACTTAGTACAGTGCTCTGTAGACTTTAAACTCGTTAAGGGCAGGGAAGTGTCTTCTAATTCTGTTGTATCGTCCTCTCCCAAGTACCTAGTATAGTGCTCTGCACATAGTAAGCCCTCAATTAATACCATTGATTGACTGTAAGGACTGAATAAATACCAATGATTGATCGATTATAATTATGCCCGGTTGAAGACGACGTTATCCTTCAGGGCCTAGTTCATTTCCCTTTCCGTGAGTTATAATAATAATAATTTGTTAAGCACTCACTATGTGCAAAGCACTGTTCTAAGCGTTGGGGAGGCTACAAGGTGATCAGGTTGTCCCACGGGGGGCTCACGGTTTTAATCCCCATTTTACAGACGAGGTGACTGAGGCACAGAGAAGTGACTTGCCCAAAGTCCTTCACTTAGCATTCTGTTCGCCACCCTGTCAAATAACCAGGAGGGTTATTGATTTCACGTTGTAGGAGAAGAGTAGCCGTTCAGAACTGATGTCGCTCAAGGTGTCCAAATAAATCCAGTCAGCTTTCAAACACTATGTTTCTCCTAGTTGAAAAATCGGTCTTGGCAAGGTTTTAGATTCCGAATATGCGAATCTCCGAGCTTAATGCAAGGGACACAGCTACATGTAATTGTGTCAGGACCTTTGATCCCTTAGACGTCAGTCTCCTCTAACAGACGCTTCGCCATGAGCGAGTTAATTTCCACAACTCGGTGGAAGTGAACTCTTGTTCTGACGAGTATTTACATTTTACTCTGCCAGACTGATTGACTGAGAATGTTTATGAAGGATTACGTTCCTTCATCTTTCAGAGAAGGGCAGATGACATAGCAAAGGGGGTCACCCAGAAATGGGCCGACTTGGATGAACAATTTCTTTAAAATTAAAATCCAATCATTTTAAGGTTGTCTTTGATGCTCCCGCTAGGTGGTAAATGCAATCTTGTCAGGCAAAGACAATGGTGTGTCCTCCATCACGAGATTCTGGGGGCTTTTTAGTCACAGTTAATTAGCCTAGTGGATACAGCAGGGGCTTGGGAGTCAGAAGGACCTGGGTTCTAATCCTGGCTCCGCCACTTGTCTGCTCTGTGATCTGGAAACATCACCCCCCACACCAAATTTAAACCTTACTGAAGGCCCATCTCCTCTGAGAGGCCTTCCCTAAGTTCTCCTTTCCTCTTCTCCCACTCCCTTCCACGTCACCCTGACTTGCTTCCTTTATGCATCCCCCCGACCAGCCCCATACCACTTATCTCTGTCATTTATTTATTTCTATTCATGTCGGCCTCCCCCTCTAGACTGTAAGCTCATTGTGAGCAGGTACGTGGCTACCGACTCCGTTACACTGTACTCCCCACAGCGCTTAGTCTAGTGCTCTGCACATGGTACGCGCTCAGTAAAACGCACTGATTGATCGATTACGAGATTTGTCTCAGTGACACTGAAGGAAAATATTTAATGGGCTCCTTTCCACTTGGGAAAAAGCGGGATTTGACCCGTTTGGTGTCCCTTTTAAACAAATATTGTTGGGGCCTAGATCTTGATTCCTAGTGCTACCTGACTGATTGGCCCGGAGATAAGCCCACCTTAAATATATTACATTAAAAGGTGGTTTTCTTTTTCAAAATGCATTTCTCTCATCACGGTCCTCTGGGGCGAAATGCTGCCTTTGCATTAGAGGCGATGTTTAGCTTTGGGTCCAGAGAGATTTAGGAATGATTACCAACCTTGGATTTCACAGTGCCGGTAAAGCCAGGTTTGATTTAATTTGGAGAGGAATTATTTTCTATTAGCCCGACAAGGTTGAAATGACTTTATTTCTCCTAGCAGAATGGTTCATTTTTCTCTGCCTCTCTTTCTTCATCAGGGAAGACAAATGATAGTGTTTAGTCTCTCGGGAGGGCGTTTTTGAGAAATAAAACACCAATAAAAGGAGTTGGTGAAATAGTATCGAAATTCGGACTAGCAGTGGAGAGTCCCTGTGGAATCCCTATTCCCCACTCCACAAAATCTCCTGTACCGTTGGCTTAATTCAGTCAATGCTTAATGGGTACAGACCCAAGGGATCCAATCCTTGGATCTATTTGTGGAGCACTGTGTGCAGAGCACTGCACGGGATTTAAACGCTATGGTTGATGTGAAAACAAAATTGGGCAACTGAAAGCCAGTTTACGAACGCATTATCGGGATGGTTTTCAAATTGAACCTCCAACTCTGAAGTTGTGACTGAGTCTAGATAACTCGACAATAATAATTAATAATAATAGTGGTGGGTATTTGTTAAGTGCTTACTATGTGCTGGACACTGTAGTAGTAATAATAATAATAATAATGGTGTTTATTAAGTGCTTACTATGTGCAAAGCACCATTCTAAGCACTGAGGAGGTTACAAGGTGATCAGATTGTCCCACGTGCAGCTCACAGTCTTAATCCCCATTTTACAGATGAGGTAACTGAGGCAAAGAAAAGTTAAGTGACTTGCCCAAAGTCACGCAGCTGACAATTGGCAGAGCAGGGATTTGAACCCATGACCTCTGACTCCAAAGCCCGTGCTCTTTCCACTGAGCCATGCTGCCTCTCTGTACTAAGCACCGGGATGGATGCAAGCAAATCGGGTTGGATACATTCCCTGTTCCACTTGGGGCTCACAGTCTCAATCCCCATTGTACAGGTGAGGTAACTGAGGCCCAGAGAAGTGAGGTGACTTGCCCCAAGTCACAGAACAGACAAGTGGTGGTGCTGGGATTAGAACCCATGACCTTCTGACTCTCAGGCCTGGGGTCTCTCCACGACGCCATGCTGATTCTCTGATTTGGTCAAATTAGGAGGGGGGTTTTGAGGGTCAGTGGGCCCAGGACACTCTGTTTCTCTCCCGGTTTCAAAATGGTGGCCAGATAGCCTCATTTTAACTTGTACTTCCCAAGCGCTTAGTACAGTGCTCTGCACACAGTAAGCGCTCAATAAATACGATTGATGATGATGATTTTATAGTCTCAGGACCACTCACATATAGCCGCAGAACCACTCAGGGGTGCACTCAGTAGGTGCTCCATAGATATCGCTGCTTGATACGGGGGAATCAACATAGTAATTAGGAACTGTGAGTTTTCACCTCATATCTGACCCAGAATTTTCCCATGTAAGGGGATATCGGTGATATGGTCTAGATTTTCTTCCTCAGGGTGACAAAGAAGGGAGTGGGATAAAGAGGAAAGGAGGGCTTAGTCAGGGAAGGCCTCTCAGAGGATGTGGGCCTTCAATAAAGCTTTGAAGTGCCAGGGGCAGAGGGGAGAGTCATTGTCTGTAGCACTTAAATACGATTTTTTAAAAAAAGTAGGTGGATAGGTGAATCGACAGCCTGATGGACTGATCAATTTAGAAGCTTTAGATAACCCTGGAGGTGTTTGGAGCAGAAACCATTCCAGCATTAAGAAGCTCAAACTTCTCCCCATTTAAACGGTGGCTCTTTTCGGCTCATGGAGAGGGGAGGTAACTCTCATTTTGGTCCCCTCAGCATTTGTTTTCAATTAGAAAAGCTTTCACTTATATTGGAATAACGGCACAGAGAGCATTTACTCTTCCACTTAGGGAGCTTCTTCCTTCCAAACATGTTTTGGAGACTCACTCACATTAGCAACCAATTCAGGATGACCTGGCTTGCCTGAGCGTGAAGAGATGGCAGTCAAGAGAGTTGGAGACAACGTTTTCTTAAGAGAAGCAGTGTGGCCTAGTGGCTAGAGCCCGGACTTTGGAGTCAGAGGGACCTGGGTTCTAATCCAGGCTCCAAGAGAAGCAGTGTGACTTAATGGAAAGAGCCCGGTCATGGGTTCTAATCCCAGCCCCGCCACTTGTCAGCTGTGGGACTCTGAGCAAGTCACTTCATTTCTCTGTGCCTCAGTTACCTCATCTGTAAAATGGGGATTAAGACTGTGAGCCCCACCTGGGACAACCTGATAACCTTGTATCTCCCCCAGTGTTGGCACATAGAAAGCATCATCATGGTCTTGGGCAAGTCACTTCACTTCCCTGTACCTGGGTTCCCTCATCTGTAAAATGGGGATGAAGACTGTAAGCCCCATGTAGGACATGGACTGTGTCCAACCTGATTAGCTTGTATCCACCCCTGCGTTTAGTACAGTGCCTGGCACATAGTAAGTGCTTAACAAATACCGTAAAAAAATCCAAAGAAATAAATTTAGTGGCATTATGTTTTATCAGTCAGTGGTATTTGTTGAGTGCTTAATGTGTGCAGAACACTGTACTAAGAGATCGTCCCCCTTTCCATCCCCCCCATCTTACCTCCTTCCCTTCCCCACAGCACCTGTATATATGTTTGTACATATTTGTTACTCTATTTATTTATTTATTTTACTTGTACATATCTATTCTATTTATTTTATTTTGTTAGTATCTTTGGTTTTGTTCTCTGTCTCCCCTTTTTAGACTGTTGGGTAGGGACTGTCTCTATATGTTGCCAACTTGTACTTCCCAAGCGCTTAGTACAGTGCTCTGCACACAGTAAGCGCTCAATAAATACGATTGATGATGATGATGATGATGATAACAGACCCATTCCCTGCGTACAATGAGTTTACAGTCCGGCAAAATCAGTTGCAGTCTAGACTGTCAGCTCGTTAGGGGCAGGAAACATGTCCACTAATTCTGTTGTTCTGTACTCTCCCAAGCCCTTTTACAGTGCTCCACACATAGAAAGTGCTCAGTAAATACCACTGATTGATTGATTGATTATATGATTCTCAAGGTTAATCCCAGTGACATATCTAAATTCTATAGACATATCCAACGGTTTCTATTGCCAGCTAAAGTAGTTCTTATTTCAATGTGTGGTCTGGATCCTTTATCGAACTGAAGTTAACAAATCTTGACTAAAGTGCCCTTTTTACTCCAGAAAAGTAAGCTGACCATAAGAACGGTGCCCGGCCCATAGCGAAGGCTTAACGAATACCATTAAAAAACAGAAAAGAGCTCATGGATTTCCATCTGCACTTTTAGCTGATGATAGGGCATGATTATGTTGCCAACTTGGACTTCCCAAGCACTTAGTACAGTGCTCTGCACACAGTAAGTGCTCAATAAATACGATTGAATGAAATGAATGAATTACAGACATTTCAAATTTACTGTCAAATACCACTGGATTGTAAGATCCTTGAGGGAGGGTTCATGTGTACCTACTCATTTGTACTTAAGTGCTCAGTATGGTGCTCTGCACAAAATGCTCAATAAATACTGTTGTTAGATGGATTATTCATTGTAAATTACAATCACATTGCCAGATGATGTTGCTTTCTAGGACACAACTGATTTTATCGATAATAATAATTGTGGTACTTGTTATGCGCTTACTTTGTGCCAAGCACTTTTCTAAGCATTGGTCTAGATAATAATAATAATAATAATAATAATAATGGCATTTTTAAGCGCTTACTATGTGCAAAGCACTGTTCTAAGAGCTGGATGCAAGTCATTCATGTTGGACACAGTCCCTGTCCCACATGAGGCTCACACTCTTTAACCCCATTTTACAGTTGAGGTAGCTGAGGCCCAGAGAAGTGAAGTGCCCAAGGTCACTCACAGCAGACATGTGGAAGACCAGGATTAGAACACAGGTCCTTCTGATTTCCAGGTCCGTGCTCTATCCATTAAGCCACACTGCTCCTCTCTTGGCTCTGCTGTATCAATTGGCTATAATCACCAAGCTCTATAGCTTTTGCTGAATATTCTCCCTCTTTGGCCAGAATCTTTTTTTTAACATCAAAATCAATCAATTAACACTGTAATTGAGCACTTATGTACACAGTACTGTACTAAGCGCTTGGGAAAGTGCAGTACAACAGAATTAGCAGACACGTTCCCTGCCTATTATGACTTTACAGTCTGCTATGTGCCAGGAACTGTACTAAGCGCTGACCACATGTTTTGTTGTCTGCCTCCCCCTTCTAGACTGTGAGCCCGTTGCTGGGTAGGGACTGTCTCTATATGTTGCCAACTTGGACTACTTCCCAAGCGCTTAGTACAGTGCTCTGCATACAGTAAGCGCTCAATAAATACGATTGATTGAATGAATGAATGAGTGGATACAATCTAATCAGGCTGGACACAGTCCCTTTTCCACTTAGGGCTCCCAGTCTAAATCCCCATTTGACAGATGGGGGAACTGAGGCCCAGAGAAGCAAAGTGACTTCCTCAAGGTCACCCGGTAGACAAGCGGCAGGGGTGGGATTAGAACCCAGGCCCTCTGTCTTTCCACGAGGCCACACTGCTTCCCCACCGTATCCTTGAACTTTCTGATTTTGTGTTGTTCCTGTTTAGATCAGATATTTTAAAGCTGTAGGCTCCATTTACAGATGGGATCGCAGTCAATCAGGTCTATTGCTCATCTGTCTAGCCGAACACTCGGTGACTTGTATGGTTTAATTTTGTATAGAATGAGCAAATGGATGTTCCCATCATCTAGGAGGAAGCAACTGCTTTTGCATCGTGTCTGGAATTCTTAACAGCAGCAAAAAAGCAGTTGGGCTCTGTCTTTTCTGAAGTGGCAGTGAGGTCTAGTGGAAAGAGCAGCGAACTGGTCGTCAGGAAGTCAGGATTTTGTTCTGATTCAAATTCTGCCGCTTGTCTTCTCTGTCCCCTTGGGCAAGTCCCTTAACTTCTTTGTACTTCAGTTTTCTCACCTATGAAATGGGTATTAAATTCCTGTCCTCCATCCCTCTTAGACTGTGAGCTCCATGTGGGACAGGGGCTGTGTCAGATAATAATAATGGTATTTAAGCACTTACTGTGTGCCAGGCACTGTGCTAAGTGCTGGGGTGGATGCAAGCAAATTGAGTTGGACACAGTCCCTGTCAATCAATCAATCAATCGCATTTATTGAGCGCTTACTGTTTGCAGAGCACTGTACTAACCGCTTGGGAAGTACAAGTTGGCAACATATAGAGACGGTCCCTACCCAACAGTGGGCTCACAGTCTAGAAGGGGGAGACAGAGAACAAAACATATTAACAAAATAAAATGAATAGAATAGATATGTATAAGTAAAATAAATAAATCAGACTCACAGTCTTAATCCCCATTTTACAGAAGAGGTAACTGAGGCCCAGGGAAGTGAAGGGACTTGCCCGAGGTCATACAGCAGACAAGAAGCAGAGCCAGGATTAGAACCCATGACCCCATTCCCAGGTCCGGGATCTAGCCACTAAGCCACGCTGCAGTTTGGGAGATATCACACACAACCCCAGATTTTCACAGCCAAAATTCAACGAAACTGGGCATTATTTTTTTTCTTTTTACGGTACTTGTTAAGCATTGTGCCAGGCCCTGTACTAAGCACTCTGGTAGATTCAAGGTCATCAGATGGGACACAGTCTCTGTCCCCCAAAAGGTGGGGGGGGGGGGTCATAATCTTAATCCCCAGTTCACAGAGGAGGGAACTGGAGCACAGAGAAGTGAAGTGCCAACCCCAGGTGACACAGCAGACAAGTGTGTGGTGTTGGAATTAGAACCCAGATCCTTGTGACTCTCTGTCCATTATGCCACACTGCCCACTTAGAACAGTGCCTTGCACATAGTAAGCACACAAATGCCATCATTATTATCCTACCAACTCAGTTGTATTGTATTTGCCAAGTGCTTAGTACAGTGCTCAGCACACGACATTCAGTAAATACCATGATTGATTGACAGAATAATGGTAAGAGATGGGGATTCATTCAATCGTATTTATTGAGTGCTTACTGTGTGCACAGCACTGTACTAAGCGCTTGGGAATTGCAGTTGGAATTGTTGTTGGGAAACTAATCAGGCCAAAAAAAAAAAAAAAACCCAGCTGTGTGGCAAAAACATAATTGCTATTACACAGGCATTCTCTCTTTTTATGAATGATGAGCTGAATTTTTCTCAGAAGCACCTCCTCCCAAAGGATAACCACCATTAGCTTGGTAATTCCCACACAAATAAACTCTACTTTCACCCCACAGATGGCTAATTTCCCAATTAGCAAGTTAATTCCCAAAGCACTATTTCTTGTATGGTATTTGTTAAGCACGTGCCAGGCACTGTCCTAAGCACTGGGGTAGATCCAAGATAGTCAGGTTGGACACAGTCCCTGTCCCACATGGGGCTCACAGTCTTAATCCCCATTTTACAGATGAGGAACCTAAGGCCCAGAGAAGTGAAGTGACTTGCCCAGGGTCACTCAGCAGACAACTGGCAGAACTGGGGTCCTTCTGATTCCCAGGCCCAGGCTGTAGCCGCTAGGCCATGCTGCTTCTCCTTGGGAAATCATCCTGCCTTCTGGATTTGGAAGTCTTTATTTTTTGGATTAATTTAAGTTGATGAGAATATCACAGGATTTTTGGTCACAGGAGAGACACTTTAGATGAACTTCCATTTCCTCTGCCTGCTATCAAATCATGAAGGGCAGATGAAAATTGTGGATCATTTTCCAAGCCACTTTTAGGGATATGGAAGGTCTGTACGATATGTTAATAAGGGTTGGTGCCAGGATATCTTGAGCTTGTGATTGAGAGTTACGATTCAGAGAACTCAAGGCATTTAAAAATAATCGTCATAATAATGTATTATGCACTGACTACGTGCCAAGCACTGATCTAAGAGCAAGAGTAGATAGGAGATAATCAGATCTCACATGGGCCTCAGAGTCTAAGTAGGAGGGAAGAATACGTATTGAATCCCCATTTTGCAGATGAGAAAACTGAGGCATAGAGATATTAAGTGACTTGCCCAAGGACACACAGCAGGTGTGAAGAGGAGCCAGAATTAGAATCCGGGCCCAGGCTCTTTCCACTAGGAAATGCTGCTCCCTATAAATACCAGTCAACAGAATCCCGTAATTTCAAGGCCCTACTGAGAGCTCACCTCCTCCAGGAGGCCTTCCCAGACTGAGCCCCTTCCTTCCTCTCCCCCTCGTCCCCCTCTCCATCCCCCACATCTTACCTCCTTCCCTTCCCCACAGCACCTGTTTATATGTATATATGTTTGTACATATTTGTTACTCTTTATTTATTTTACTTGTACATATCTACTCTATTTTATTTTGTTAGTCTGTTTGGTTCTGTTCTCTGTCTCCCCCTTTTAGACTGTGAGCCCACTGTTGGGTAGGGACTGTCTCTATATGTTGCCGACTTGTACTTCCCAAGCGCTTAGTACAGTGCTCTGCACCCAGTAACCGCTCAATAAATACGATTGATTGATTGATTGATTGGGTAGGGACTGTCTCTATATGTTGCCGACTTGTACTTCCCAAGCGCTTAGTACAGTGCTCTGCACCCAGTAAGCGCTCAATAAGTACAATTGATGATGATGATCCCCGGGGGGCCAAAACATAAATAAAATGAAGGTCCGGGGAATTTGATAATCATCAGTGAGAGTTAGAGAGGGGAGAATTCATTTTGATTCATAGAAATAGTCCCTTAAGCCTGTTCCGCTGTAGACATTCCACGGCAAGGCGTGAAGCCGCGTTTATCTCTGAGTCTTGATTTTTCAAGTGCACACCTGAAAGTGACGAAGGTGAATTAACGTGACACTTTGTCTTGGTACTGTCAGAATCAATCACTGCAAGACTTCGGTAATGGATCATCATTACCTTCAAATGAGAAGCAGGTGCGGAGGTAAATTTGGAAACCCATGACTGATATGTACTGTGAAGTGCCAACAGAAACACCCATCATTTGTGTGCAGGACATGAGTAACTAGCGTGAATGCCAACAGGCTGGCTGACACTTGCCTCTCGAGCTGCGTAGAAAATAGGTTTCTACGCTGACCGAGGGTGTCGTAGAAAGAATCCGGGTTTGGGAGTCAGAGGTCATGGGTTCTAATCCCTGCTCTGCCACTTGGCTGTGTGAATCTGGGCAGGTCACTTCACTTCTCCGTGCCTCGGTGACCTCATCTGTAAAATGGGGATTAAGACTGTGAGCCCCACGTGGGACAACCGGATTACCTTATATCTTCCCCAGCGCTTAAAACAGTGCTTGGCACATTCATTTCATTCATTCAATCGTATTTATTGAGCGCTTACTGTGTGCAGAGCACTGTACTAAGCACTTGGGAAGTACAAGTTGGCAACATATAGAGACGGTCCCTACCCAACAGTGGGCTCACAGTCTAGAAGGGGGAGACAGAGAACAAAACAAAACATATTAACAAAATAAAATAAATAGAATAAATATGTACAAATACAATAGAGTAATAAATATGTACAAACATATATACAAGGACAAGTCACAACTTCTCTGTGCCTCAGTGACCTCATCTGTAAAATGGGGATTAAGACTGTGAGCCCCCCATGGGACAACCTGATCACCTTGTAACCTCCCCAGCACTTAGAACAGTGTTTTGCACATAGTAAGTGCTTAATAAATGCCATCATTATTATTATTATTATGGGCCTCAGAAGTACCATCATCATCATCACATGTCCTTCCAGAAGGGTGATTGCTACAACTAACTATGGAACTAGCTGTTGAAAGCAGCTTGGCCTGGAGAAAAGAGCTCGGGCCTGGGACTCAGAAGACCTGGATTCTAATCCTGGTTCTGCCAGCTGCATGCTCTGTCACTTTACTTCTCTGGGCCTCAGTTTCCTCAAATGTAAAATGGGGATAAGATGCCTGTTCTCCCTCCTACTTAGACTATGAGCCCCATGCAGAACAGGGATTGGGGCCAACCTGTTTAACTTCTATCTACCCCAGTGCTTAGAACTGCACTTGACACAGAATAAGTGCTTAATAAAGGCTGTTATATTATTATTATTAATAATAATTAAACATTTTAGGGACTTGTAAGTATCTCTTCTCAGCCATGCGGTAGAAATGGCAAAGACAGCTCCTCAGAAAGTCACCACTGGCTTACTGAATCAATGAATGTTGGACTCAGTGGTACATCATATTGTCAGTGGTATTTATTGAGCGCTTCCTGCGTGCAGAGCACTGGACTAGGCGCTTGGGAGAGGACACTTCGACACAATTGGTAAATATGTTCCCCCTTTTAGACTTCCCCCTTTTAGACTGTGAGCCCACTGTTGGGGAGGGACTGTCTCTATATGTTGCCAATTTGTACTTCCCAAGCGCTTAGTACAGTGCTCTGCACATAGTAAGCGCTCAATAAATACGATTGATGATGATGATGATATGTTTCCTGCCCACAAGGAGCTTACAGTTAGAGGATCACGGTCATTTCTCAGCGGTAAACTTGTGGTCAGGGAACGTGTCTCCTGACTCGGTTGTATTGTACTCTCCCAAGCACTTAGTGCAGCGTTCAATAAATACCATTGAACAGAGCACTGTACTAAGTGCTTGGGGGAGTACTCTGCAGCAGAATTAGTGTCATGTCCCCTGCCCATAATAAGCTTACAGTTGGTGGTGTCTACTCTGTCTCTGGTACTCTCCCTAGTTCTCTCACTGTGGGCAGTCCAATTTTCTTTATACTGCTCCTTAGCAATAAAGGAACCGAGGCACACAGAAGAAGTGATTTGGGTCAGGTTGTGGAGAGAAGGACTTGTGAATAATAATAATTGTTGTATTTGCTAAGCACTTTCTATTTGCTGGGCACTGTACCAAGCGCTGGGATAGATACAAGCTAATACGGTTGGACCCATTCCCAGTCTCACATGAGGCTTGCGGGCTTACCCCCGTTTTACAGATAAGGTAACTGAGGCCCAGAGAAGTGCAGTGAGGTGCCCAAGGTCACACAGCAGACAAGTGGCAGAGCTGGGATTAGAACCCAGGACCTTCGGACTCCCAGGACTGGGTTTTAGCCATGAGGACAGGCTGTCTCCCTAAAAATCAGATGAGATCAGAGAGAGACCACATTTAGTACTGTCTGCCTGTCCCCACAATCCATGGTTTGTGAGGAGGAGAGGAAGTTGTTAAGGAAAGTAAATGCTAATGAGAGGCTGGAGGCAATAATTAAAGGACTCATCCAAAATCGACAAATGTCATGGCTAATGGGGACATGATAATTGCCCCTTTTTCTTAAAGTGGCCCCATACTAGGTCAGAGGAGAATTCCTTGGGATAGAATAGAGGATTTATAGGGCACGAATGAAGTCATGGAAAATTCGCCTAAAATGAGGAGTACATTTCGTTACAATGTTTTATTAGGCTTCGGGTCAGATACCAAGTCAACGACATAAATTTAAAACCAGGCCAGGGACGCAGGAGATAATGGATTGCAGAATGCTAGTCTACTTTGAGAGAAATGCCCAAATCCACTCAGTATGTCTTTTCTCTTTAATTTCGGGGATTCTTTGACTTTCTTCCTTTTCTGTAAAGGTCAGTGTGAACTTGGACTCATTTACTTAATCTGTAATTGCTGTCTTAGGGTATAGAAATGACCTCCTGCTGATTGTCCTGGAGGATTAATTCCCCTCCTACTGTTAGATGGAAATAGGAGGGGCATCACTCATTTTTCTTCTCACAACATGATCATAATGATAATTGTGGTATTTGTTAAGCGCTACTATGTGCCAGGCCCTGTTCTAAGCACCGGGGTAGATAAAAGATAATCGGGTTGGACACAGAACCTGTCCCACATGGGGCTGAAGAACTGAGACACAGAGAAGCTAAGTGACTTGCCCGAAGTCACACAGCAAACAAGTGCTGTAGGCAGGATGAAAACTCAAGGCCTCTCATTCTCAGTCCCGTGTTCTTTGCACTAGCCACGCTGCTGCTTCGTTTCTGTTGAATCGTATGCTCCCAAGCACTTAGTTCAGTGCTCTGCACATGGTAAGCGCTCAATAAATGCTATCAATTGGTTGACTAGAATAGGCATTTGGAGTACCTCTTGGTCACCTGCCAGGAACAGAATATTGTGGACTGAAGAGATGGTTCCCAGGATTAACCCAGGAGAGAGACTTTATAAGAAATTATTTGGTGGGATGTCGTACTTCTGTATTGGAAGAAATATACCTTTTGAGAGTCCCTTCCGGAGGAATTTGGTCGCATCATGGAGAGGAACAAAGAAAGGGAAGGTATTCGGGAAGTGTATTCATCCTAGCAAGAGTGGCTTAGCGGATAGAGCCCTGTCGTAGGAGTCAGAAGGACCTTGGTTCTTGTCCTGGCTCTGCCACTTGTCTGCTGTGTGACTTTAGGCAAGTCACTTCACTTCTCTGAGCCTCAGTTCCCTCATCTGTAAAATGGGGATTAAGATCGTGAGCACCAGGTGGGACACAGGGACTGTGTCCAAACCGATTCGCTTGTACCTACCCCAGCACTTAATACAGTGCCTGGCACATAAAAGAAATCAAGTAGTGGGATAATTATGCGCTTCCTGACATGCTTCTGCTTTAACATATAGCGGTGGCCTGCAGGTCTGTCATAGCGAGAATATTATTTGAAGTTCACTTCCACAAATAGTAGAGGCAGGATTGCTCTCCAAGCGATGCGTGAAAGCACAGCACAAATGACTGTGCTTCTGATCAAGTGAGGGAAGCTGTGAGGAGGAGCTGAAATGGAATTTCAAACAAAGATCTTGAAAAGAAAGGAAATGAATATTGACCAGCCCGTGGAGAAAGAAACAATTTCAAGAACAAAGAGTTTGAAAAATCAGCCAGTGCACAAATTTGTCAGCCGGAATATCCTAATAATAATAATAATAATAATGGCATTTATTAAGCGCTATGTGCAAAGCACTGTTCTAAGCATTACAAGGTGATCGGGTCATCCCACGGGGGCTCACAGTCTTAATCCCCATTTTACAGATGAGGTAACTGAGGCACAGAGAAGTTAAGTGACTTGACCAAAGTCACAGAGCTGATAATTGGTGGTCGGAATTTGAACCCATGACTTCTGATCCCAAAGCCCGTGCTCTTTCCACTGAGCCTTATGTGAAGGGAGAGATGGCTAGATGTAAGGGAAATGTGTGCTCAATAAAAACGATTGTTTGACTGATTGGGGATTTCTTTGGTTTGGTGAGGCCAAGAAGGAACCTTCAGTCAATCAAGTAATGGTATTTATTGAGTGCTTACTGTATGCAGAGCACTATACTAAGCGCTTGGGAGAGTACAACACACCAATTGAACACACTGCCTGCCTACCTTGGCCTTTAGAAGATACCAGTGTGTATTTCATTTCTTTTGGAGGCCAAATTTTTACGTCATAATAATAATAATGAGGGTATTTGTTAAGCGCTTACTATGTGCCAAGCACTGTTCTAAGTGCTGGGGTAGATACAAGGTCATCAGATTGTCCCACGTGGGGTTCACAGTATAATAATAATGATGGTATCTGTTAAGCGCTTACTATGTGCCAAGCACTGTTCTAAGTGCTGGGGTAGATACAAGGTCATCAGGTTGTCCCACGTGGGGCTCACAGTCTTAATCCCCGTTTTCCAGATGAGGTGACCGAGGCCCAGAGAAGTTAAGTGACTTGCCCAAAGTCACATAGCTGACAAGTGGCAGAGCTGGGATTTGAACCCATGACCGCTGACTCCGAAGTCCGTGCTCTTGCCACTAAGCCACGCTCCTTGTCTTGAACAGCCAAGAGTTGACTCTAGGTGCTTTGTAGCAATAGTTTCATAATCTATCCTAAGATCATTTATTCATCATCAATCGTATTTATTGAGCGCTTACTGTGTGCAGAGCACTGTACTAAGAGCTTGGGAAGTACAAGTTGGCAACATTTATTCACTCATTCATTCATATTCATTGTGCACCTTCAATGTCCACAACACTATGTTTGGAGTTTAGGGGAAAACCCGGTCCAGGAAAGACAGACAATATCAAATTATATGTGCCCAGTGGGAGTAGGAGACTAAAAAACATCAACTTCAAGTGGCTGATTCATTCAGAGTGGCATTTTAGGAATTCAGTCATTCACTCAATCGCATTTGTTGAATGCTTACTGTGTGCAAAGCACTGTACTAAGTGCTTGGGAGAGAACAATAGAACAATAAACAGGCACATTCCCTGCCCACAACGAGCTCATAGTTTAGAGGAATAATAATAATAATGATAATAATCGTGGTATTTGTTAAGAGCTTACTCTGTTCTAGGCACTGTACTAAGCATTTCGGGGAAATCCAAGCAAATCGGGTTGGATACAGTCCCCTGTCCCACAGTCTTACAGTCTTAATCTCCATTTCACAGATGAGGTAATGGAGGCCTAGAGAAGTGACTTGCCAAAGGTCACACAGCAGGTAAGTGGCAGAATTAGAACCCAGGTCCTCCTGGCTCCCAGGCCCGGGCTCTATCCTTTAGGCTACACTGTTCTTACGTTTGCGCTGAATTGGTCATCAGAGCTTCAGTGGACGTCCCATCTTCCTGGTGGGTGAGATTTGGGGAAAAATAATTCTGGATTCACTTCATTCAGTCGTATTTGTTGAGCGCTTACTGTGTGCAGAGCACTGTACTAAGCGCCTATGGACACACCTTTCATGATGCTATAAATCCCCACAAAAGTTAAGCGGTCTCCTTCCTTATCGACCTTCCCTCCTTCCTCCTTATCGACCTCCTTTCCTGCTCAAAGCTGGATGGAGAGCAAGAAATGATGTTTTGGTCTTTTTTTGAAGAAAAAAGAAAGAAAGTCTCCTATTGTGACTTGTACCTGCTATTCTGAGCAAAAGTGGATTGCCTTTTTTTTTTTTTTAGAAAATTGTTCCAAATGGCACTTGGTTTTGATTCTTTGGCATTTTGAAGGAGAATTCAATTAATGTGAAGTTGATTTTTTCGTTCTTGTGCTCTGTAGACCGTGATTAATTTTATCATGCGCACAAGAGAATTCACTTTGTGTACGTCGAAGGCAGATTTAAAAGGAGTTTAATTAACATACTTCAGAAAAGAGCCATATTTGCTAACTCCTCCATCCAAATGATGGACAGGCAGAAAATGACTACCTCATGCTTTTCCTGGTGTCTTAAAGTTTTAAACTCTATATTATTAAGTTTCCACAGTGTGTGAGACAGTAATTGTGCTCAATCATTAAGGTGGCTTTTATTTTTTTAAAAAAAAAGGAGTAGCAAAAAACATTATTTTGAAAAAAAAATTATACCCATTCATTTTAAATAATAACCTTGGAACCTTTGAAAATAAAGAAGTTTATTTTTGACTGCTCTTCTCCCCATATGTTCTTGCATTACTAGTTTAGCTATTAAATTGCAATTTTGGTGCATGTACTGAAAAGAAATGGCCAAGAGGCCTTATAAAGCCTGTAATCATAGCATTATCCCTGACTCATCTCTCTCATTCAGCCCACATATTCAATCTGTCACCGAATCCCGTCGGTTCTACCTTCACAATATCACTAAAATCCGCCCTTCCTCTCCATCCAAGCTGCTACTGCACTGAACAAAGGATTTATCATATCCTGCCTTGACTACCGTATCAGCCTCCTCCCTGACCTTCCCGATTCCCGTCTCTCCTCTCTCCAGTCCACGCTTTGCCCTGCTGCTCGGATCAGTTTTCTACAAAAACATCCCATCCACCTCGCTCCATTCCTCGAGAACCTCCGGTTGTCACCCATCCACCTCCGCATCAGACCATGCCCTCCCTCTTTATATCCCTCTTTATATCCCCCACACTTCAATTAAAATCCTATCTCCTCCAAGAAGCCTTCCCCGACTAACCCCTCATTTCCCCTACTCCCTCTCCCTTCTTGGATCTGTCCCCTTTTTAAGTTCTTGAGAAGTTCATTTCCTCTTGGGCTTCATCCCTGTTAACTTTCCCGTAACTGGTTTCAATTTTTTTTTTCCTGGGAATTTTAGATGGGGAGGATAACAATTGAATTCACGTTGAAAATAATTTGACCTGTCCTGGGACACAGGCTTTCTTTGGCAGATGACTGCGTTATTTTTTTTTCTGTTTCCAGTGGAGTTTTTATACTGTGACTTGGCTTCTATGAAGTCCATCCGAAAGTTCGTGAGGCAATTCAAGGCAAAGAAGTGTCCGCTCCATATCCTGGTCAACAATGGTAAGTCCAAATAAACGTGATGAGAAGACCTAACCCTCGCACGACACAGGCTATTATCTTGAAACACCTATCGTTAAAATTCCTAGGGATAGGTCTTACACACAGAAATAATGGCAGGTATTTAGAAGGCTGGAATCTTTTACAAAGGGAACTGACAATTCCACAACAGTACCCACAATTTGAGCTTGTTAAAAGAAAATCTCCTTCAAGGGCTCTACTGCTGTTAGCCACGGTCCCTGCCCTCAAGATGTTTACAATCTAGTGGAAGAGACAGACAGAATAAATTACAGGCAGGGAAAGCAGCAGAGTATAAGGATCGATGGGTAAGTGCTGAGGGGGTGTGAGACGAGTGAGAATCAAAGTGCTTAAGGAATGCACACCCAAGTGCATTGGTGACTCAAGGAGGAGGACAGATAATGGGGGAAAATGAGGGGTTATTCAGGAGAGGCCTCTTGGAGGAGATGTGATTTTAAACAGACTTTGAAGTGAGGGATGGTTGTGGTCTGTTGGATATGAAAGGGGAGGGCATTCCAGGTCAGGGGAGGACTTGAGGAGACGTTGACGAAGAAACAAAATCAAGGCAAAATGAGTACGTTGGTGTTAGAGGAGGGAACCGTGTGGGTTGGGTTGGTGTAGTAGAAAGGACAGTTAACTCTAATCTCAGCCAAGAAACTTTTTCATTTTCAGATCGAGGAAGAGACGTCTGATTGCCTAGCTTTCTTTTCAGCTGTACAGATCGTGCAATTCCTTTCAAATTTTTTCATCTTGAGATATGAACAATCAGGTTATATATATATATAATATATATATGTATATCAGGGTATACCCTGAACAATCAGGGTATATGTATATATATACATATATACAGCATTGTAATAAGCACTGGGGATAAAATAAGATTCATTCATTCAATTGTATTTAGTGAGCGCTTACTGTGTGCAGAGCACTATACTAAGCTAATCAGATTGGCTACAATCCCTGTCCCCTTGTGGACTCGCAGTCTGAAGGAGAGGGAGAATAGCATTTTACCCCCATTTTACAGATGAGAAAACTGAGGAATAGAGCAGGGTGAGGTTTTTTTATTGTAAATGTTAAGTGCTTACTCCGTGCCAGACACTGTACTTCTAGACTGTGAGCCCACTGTTGGGTAGGGACCATCTCTATATGTCGCCAACTTGTACTTCCCAAGTGCTTAGTACAGTGCACCAAGAAGTGACTCGCCCCAGGCCGCACAGCGGATAAATGGCAGAGTCGGGAGTAGAACCCAGTTCCTTCTGACTCCCAGGTTCTTGCTCTATCCACCAGGCAACACTGCTTCTCTACTCTTCTGACCCCCTCATTCTTCACTCTTTCCATTGGCCACCCTGCTTCTCTACTACCTGGACACCTGCTCATAAAAGAACTTTGAGCACAGACTGCGATAACATTTGTGCAATAGCTGTTTATGTGCTTTACGGATTCTGATCAACAGCAGTCAATATCACGTTAACTTTGCAGTTGGGGTCAGAATTCAAATGCTTGGGTTTGGGCCAAAATCCATACAATAATACGGGGTGTTTTCCTAAGGGACTTCATTGCAACAGGATCACAGGACTTTGGCTCCAGAGGATATTATGAGCTTGAAGTGAGTCCTAAGCCCTTTTATATTTTATGGGTCTAGAAAGGAATATATTTAGTTCATGGATAGTAATTGCCTATTCAGCACTTGGCCCCACTTAATCCCACAGTTAAAAAAATAAATAAAATTCCTGCTACAGTGTGTGATTGTGTATCTAGATAGATGCACATTGTTGAAAAAATGTCTCCCCCTTTGCCTACCGCATTCTACTCAAAACACCTACTGGAAACACGCATTATGGAAGAACTGGGTTTACATCTGTTGGTTGAGATAAATAAGATGTATAAGAAGTAGCGAGAGAAGGAGCATGATATTATCCAGCCTCAACTTCACTGACACTGTCCTCTCCTGGCTCTCCTCCTATCTTTCTGGCCCCTCAGTCTCTTAATACTAGTACTAATGATGGTATTTGTTAAGCGCTTACTATGTGCAAAGCACTGTTCTAAGCGCTGGGGAGGTTACAAGGTGATCAGGTTGTCCCACGGGGGGCTCACAGTTTTAATCCCCATTTTACAGATGAGGGAACTGAAGCCCAGAGAAGTTAAGTGACTTGCCCAAAGTCACACAGCTGACAGTTGGCGGAGCCGGAATTTGAACCCATGACCTCTGACTCCAAAGCCCGGGCTCTTTCCAGTGAGTCACACTGCTTCTCTCTTCTGCAGGCTCCTCCTCTGCCTCCCGCCCCCTAACTCTGGGGGTCCCTCAAGGTTCAGTTCTGGGTTCCCTTCTCTTCTCCATCTATACTCACTCTCTTGGAGAGCTCATTCGCTCCTTTGGCTTCAACTACCACTTCTGTGCGGATGATCGCTCTCTTTCTCTGCAGTCTCACATTTCCTCCTGCGTTCAAGACACCTCTACTTGGATGACCTCCCGTCACCTCAAACAGAACTCCTTAACTTCCCACCCAAGCCCCGTCCTCTCCCTGACTTTCCCGTCACTGTAGATGGCACCACCATCATTCCTGTTTCACAAACTCGTAACCTTGGTGTTGTCCTCGACTCCTCTCTCTCATTCAACCTACATATTCAATCCATCACTAAATTCGGTCAGTCCCACCTTCACAACATTGCTAGAATCCACCCTTTCCTCTCCATCCACACTGCTGTGACGTTAATCCAATCATTCATCCTATCCCACCCGGATTACCTTGCTGACCTCCCCACTCCAGTCCAGACTTCATTCTGCTGCCCAGATCATTTTCCTACAAAGACATTCAGAACATGTTTTTCTGCTCCTCAAGAATCTCCAGTATTTGCCCATCCACCTCCTCATCAAACAGAAACTCCTCACCTTTGGCTTTAAAGCACTCGATCTGTTTTCTCGCCTGTTTTATGGTAATTGTCAAGCGCTTACTACGTGTCAAACACTGTTCTAAGCGCTGAGGTAGATAGAAGTCAATTAGGTTGGACACAGACTCTGTCCTGTATGGGGCTCATGTCTTAAGTAGGAGGGGGAACTGCTCTTTGGCATTGTTTGAGACCGAAATGGTCTCCATCTCTCTAGCGCTTATTGGGCCCTCCTGGCTTGCAAATCCCAGCTCCATCACTTGTCTGCTGTGTGACCTTGGGCAGGTCACTTAGCTTCTCTGGGCCTCATCGACCTCATCTGTAAAATGGGGATTTCTATGCGGGACATGGACTGCATCCAACCCAATTAGCTTAGACAGTGCCCGGCACATAGTAAGCGCTTAACAAATACCGTAAAAGAAAAATATGTGCTCCCTGTCAGCTCCATCTAGCAGCTGCTTAGATATCCGGTCGTCATCTATTCAGCTGACGTGTCCTGACTCAAAAAGCCGGATCGCTTTGAGCATGACTTCGATGCGGGTGAGCCGCCTCGCTAGAATAAATCACAGGTTGGAATCTCAGCAACGACCTGCTGATGCTTGGTTTATCAACCAAGCAGACACGTACGGAGTTTTTGCGACCCGCCAACTGCAGCCTCCGGTTTCAGCCATTTCCGATTAAATTAGGTTTCACGCCAAGAAACTATTCCGCGCCTGGAAGCGTTTCTAGCTAAACCAGATTGGGTATTTTTCCGGCTTCTCTGTTCAAGCGGCCACATCCGAAGGGTGCTGAGTGATACATCGTTTCAAGCTGCACATTTTCCAGAATTAAATTCCCGTAGCTGGGCACAACTAGAAATGGGCCACTATGGTCGAGAAGCAGTGAGGCGTAGTGATAGAGTTCAGGGAAGGCCATAGCTTCTGATCTAAATACGATTGAATGAATAATCTCTGCTCCGTCACATGTCTGCTGTGTGACCTTGGGCAAGTCACTTCACTTCTCTGGGTCTCAGTTACCTCATCTGTAAAATGAAGATTGAGAGTTTGAGCCCCATTTGGGACAGGGACTGTATCCAACCTGATATGCTTGTAATCGACCCCAGCATGCAGTCCAGTGCCTGGCACATAGTAAGTGCTTAACAAATACCGCAATTATTATTATTGCTATTTGAGCGGAGGAAAATGCATCTGAAAATAGTCACTGTCATTCAGAGTGTATATATGTTTATATGTATACATTCACCTGTATATATGTATATATGTTTGTACATATTTATTACTCTATTTATTTATTTTACTTGTACATATCTATTCTATTTATTTTATTTTGTTAGTATGTTTGGTTTTGTTCTCTGTCTCCCCCTTTTAGACTGTGAGCCCACTGTTGGATAGGGACTGTCTCTATATGTTGCCAATTTGTACTTCCCAAGCACTTAGTACAGTGCTCTGCACACAGTAAGCGCTCAATAAATACGATTGATGATGATGATTCAGAGACTTGACGTTGGTTTTCTGTAGAGTCCGGCCAGGATTTGGGCATCTGTTCGAGACTTTTCAGAATAAAAGACTTTGGGAAAGTATCCTAAGAACCATACAAATTTTTCCAAGAGATTAGGTTTTCCTAGCAGCCTCTTGGGGCTTGATTTTAAATAGAACCCTGGCTAGGGATCAGGTCCACTATAGAGGCTGGAGTTATTCATATGAAATAATAATAATAATGATGGCATTTGTTAAGCGCTTACTATGTGCCAAGCACTGTTCTAAGCACTGGGGGGGATACAAGGTGATCAGGTTGTCCCACGCGGGGCTCACAGTCAATCCCCATTTTACAGATGAGGTAACTGAGGCCCAGAGAAGTGAAGTGACTTGCCCAAAGTCACACAGCTGACAAGCGGCGGAGCCGGGATTCGAACCCATGACCTCTGACTCCCAAGCCCGCGCTCTTTCCACTGAGCCACGCTGCTTCTCTAAGCGATATGTGCCAAGCCCTGTACTAAGCACTGGGGTAGATGGAAGATAATCAAGCGAAAACAGTCCCTGCCTGACAGTGCTTGATAAAGGGCTCAGCACATAGTAAGTGTGTAATAAGTATTGTTATTATCTAGGGGAGTCTTTGGGAGAGGGAACCCCATCTCCCAGCCTGCCACATACCTGACTGGTCAGCTAATAATTAATCATAATTATGGTCCTTGTTAACCTCTTACTATGTGCAAAGCACTGTTCTAAGCGCTGGGGAGGTTACAAGGCGATCAGGTTGTCCCACGGTGGGGGGCTCACACTCTTAATCTCCGTTTTGCAGATGAGGGAACTGAGGCCCAGAGAAGTGAAGTGCCTTGCCCAAGGTCCCACCGCAGACAAGTGGCAGAGCCAGGATTAGAACCCATGACCTTCTGACTCCTGTGCTCTAGCCACTACAATTTGCTCACAGCCCGATCTGTTGAAGATAAATCCAATTCGTCTTTACCTCTAAAAATATTCTCTCTCTAGTGAACGGTAGAAACCCGAGGTAAAAACAACTTTGCCACCTCCTGTTTCTGCGATTTTTGAAATGAGTACATTGAGGACTGTGTGGCTGGAAGTGTTTATTGCAACAGTGAATTTGTTTCCTGCATAGTCTACACTGGAATGAGGGAGGCCATGTGGCCTAGTAGAAAAAACCTGGGCATCAGAGGACCTGGGTTTTAATCCTGGCTCTGCCAGTTGCGTGCTGTGTGACCTTGGGCAAGTCACTTCGCTTTTCCACACCTCAGTTCTCCTGTTCTCCCTCCTACTTAGACCGTAAGCCCCATGTGGGATAGGGACTGTGTCCAACCTAATTCATCGGTATCTACCCCAGAGCTTAGAACAGTGTTTGACGCATATTAAGTGCTCAGAAAATATTATTTTTTTTTTTAAAGTGGAAAGAGCACAGGATTAGCAGTCAGATCCGCCTTCTAGACTGTAAGCCTACTGTGGACAGGGGATGTGTCTGTTATGTTGTTTTGTGGGTTTTCTTAAGCGTTTACTCTGTGCCAGGCACTGGGGTAGATACAAAGTTCGTCAGGTTGGACATAGTCCCTGTCCTATATGGGACTCGTAGTCTCAATAGTAATAGTGAAGTGACTTGCCCAAGGTCACACAGCAGACAAGTGGCAGAGCCGGGATTCGAACGCAGGTCCTCTGACTCCCAAGCCTGGGCTCTTTCCATTGAGCCCCATTGTTTCTTCGATGTTGCCATAAGGCACTGTTCAGAACACGCGTTAGCCTCCATTAAGGTTAAGATTAGAGTATGTTTAAGTTGCACTATATCATCTAGAATATTTGAAACCTCCAGCTAGTTTTAATTTCTATTTTGTACTGTATTGGTATTATTGCATTCTTACTATTTTCACGCACGGAATACCCTTGCTTGAGATAATTCTTCTCAGAGAAGCTCATTTTTGGCTTTCAGAATTCAATTTCACTTTTCAATGTCCTCTGACAATTTAAACTTCTGTCAGTCCTTCTGAATTACTTTTCTGTCCTCATTGTATTTGCCACCCTGTCCCATTTAATATTCTCTAAAAGACTTTACAATATGCAATTTATTTAAGATCATCATGTGGTCTGATAAAGGATCTTGAACCAAGTTTTGCAGAACTGTGATCTACAATGGGCTTTGTTATCCTTATTGTCTAGCTCAATCCCTGGAGTAAGTTAAGCATATTAATGCTTCCGTGATACAAGACCTATTCTTTGGTGCACTGTAAGCTAATTTTATAACCATACAAATGCAGCATGGCCTAGTGGGAAGAGCATAGGGCTGGGAGTCAGAGGAACCTGGGTTCTAATCCTGGCTCTACTGCTAGTCTGCTGTGTGACCTTGGATAAATCACTTCACTTCTCTGTGCCACATCTGCAAAATGGGGATTTAATACCTGTTCTTCCACTTAGACTGTGAGCTCCACGTGGGGCTTGCTTATCTCTTATCTACTCCAGTGATCAGTACAGTGTTTGGCACATAGTAAGCTCTTAATAAATGCTACAATTATTATTATTAGTAATTATAATTAATAAGAATAATCATTATTATTATGGTATTGGTTAAGTGCTCACTCTGTGCGAGGCACTGTACTAAGCCCTGGGGTGGATACAAGCAAATAGGATCGGACACAATCCCCGTCCCATGCGGGGCTCACGGTCTCAATCCCCATTTTTACAGATGAGGGAACTGAGGCCCAGAAAAGTGAAGTGACTTGTCCAAGGTCACACAGCAGACAAGGGGCGGAGCCAAGATTAATACCTATGACTTTCTAACTCCCAGGCCTGCGATCTAACCACCACGCCAGGCTGCTTCTCATCATTATTACTGTTACTACTATTATAGTTATAATTATTATTATTACTGCAGTTGGGGATACAATCACCAAGAACAAGAAAGGACTCTTCCCACTCCTCAAGAACCTCCAGGGGTAACCACCTCCTTACCATCAGCTTCATTCATTCATTCAATCATATTTGAGCGTTCACTGTGTGCAGAGCACTGTACTAGGCTCTTGGGAGAGTACGATACAACAATAAACAGACACATTCCCTGCGTACAACGAGCTTACAGTCTAGAGGGATCGTCTTTAAGGCCCTCTATCAGCTCTCCCCCATCCTGCTTCATCTCGCTGATTTCCTATTCCATCCCAGTCTGCACACTCTGCTCCTCTAATCCTACTCACCGGGCCTCAGTTTTCTTCGCCATTAACCACTTGGTCTTGTCCTCTCCCTGTCCATTTTTTAAAATGTGTTTTTTAAGTGTTTTCTGTATGCCAGGCACTCTAGTAAGCACTGGGGTTGATATAAGCTAATCAGAATGGACAACAATCCCTGTCCCACGTGGGACTCAGTGTCCTACTCCAAATTTTACCGTCGAGAGAACCAAGGTGCAGAGAAGTGAAGTGACTTAACCAAGGTCACACAGCAGAGAGGTGGCGGAGCCAGGATGAGGACCCAGATCCTTCTGACACCCAACCTGTGCTCTATCCACTAGCCCACACTACTTTTCTGCCTTAACAAATAACAAGTACTTAACCAGTTCACTATTATTAGTGTTACTGTTATTATCATCATTATATTATTATTCTTATTACACTGGGTAGGCATGATCCCTGCCCTCAGAGATCCTACAGTGCAGAAAGACACAAAAATAAGTTACAGGTGAAGCCGACCTGTGTTTCTAATAAAACAGGCCCACTGAGAAGAGATTCCTCACCCATGGCAGGACTGTGCATAATTCTTTGGTGAACTATCCTGTGATGATTTTACCCCTTCATTTATAGCTCAAATGTCTCTGCTGATCTATTTTTCTCTCTAATGGCTGTCCTGAGATTTAATCCCTAGGAGAAATAAGTGAGGTGAGGCGAGGAGACAGGCTGTAGTCGGGTAACTTTTTGGAAGGTTAATTCCAGACTCTATATTTTCTCTCTTTGGCAGCCGATTAGCATAATTAGAATTTAACATTTATGAAGCAGAGAGCGTTTACCTGACATTGTAGCCCGGAAAGTCATCTGCAAAGTGTCAGGTGAACTGAAGGTCTCTTTAGAGCTGGTTGTTGTCTTCGGATCTTAACAAGCTCCAGGGTTTGGGGCACAAAGCGCATTCTGGGTGTTTCTGCCCTAGATAAAAGTGAAAACAGTGTGTGTGAGAATTTTAGGCATGCTGAGGCTTGGAAATGAACGTCGCAAGATTCATTCATTCGTATTTATCGATCGCTTCCTGCGTGCAAATCACTGTACTAACACATAGGCGACTACAGTATAACAGCGAACGGACACATTCCCCTACAATGGTCCAGAGGGGGTGACAGACATTATTATAAATAAATAAATGACACATATGGACTTAGGTGCTGTGGGGCTGGGAGTGGGGATGAATAAAAGGGAACAAGTCAGGGGGACGCGGAAGGGAAGGGGAGAAGACGAAAGGAGGGCTTAGTCAGGGAAGGCGTCTTGGAGGAGATGGGCCTTCGATAAGGCTTTGAAGGTGGGAAGAGTAAATATTTGTACGATATGAAGAGGGAGGGCATTCCAAGCCAGAAGCAAGACATAGGCAAGAGATTGGTGGCAAGATGAGGCAGGGGATATGTGTGCCAACTCTGCTCTGTCCTCTCCTAAGCGCTTAGTACAGTGCCCTGCACACAGTAAGCACTCAATAAATATGACGGATAGATCAGTTTGTCGTGCGCTCCGTTTTCCTTGGACACCTCCAAAAGTCAACCGTGCTTTCTGCTTTTTCAGCTGGGGTGATGATGGTGCCACAAAGGAAGACTGTAGACGGGTTTGAGGAACACTTTGGTTTAAACTACCTGGGGCACTTTCTATTGACCAACCTTCTCCTGGAGAATCTCAAGAAGACAGGTTCCCCCAGCTACAACGCGAGAGTTATTACCGTCTCCTCTGCCACCCATTACGTAGGAGAACTCAACATTGACGACTTACAAAGCAGGTAGGAGTTGTTCTTGGTATGTGTGAGCATTGAGCCGACAAAGTTCCTCACTAAAAGATCAGTCCGATTGGCAGGAGGTACGGCGGAAACCAGAGATTCATTCATTCACTCATTCATTCATATTTAGGGAGCACTGTGGAGTACTGTGTGCAAAGCACTGTATTAAGTGCTTGGGAGTACAATAGAGCAATAAACAGACACATAATAGTAATTATTATTATTATGGTATTTGCTAAGTGCTTATGATGTGCCAGGCACTGTTTTAAGCACTGGGGTGGACACAGTCCCTTTCCCACGTTGGGCTCACAGTCTCAATCCCCGCTTTACAGATGAGGTAACTGAGGCATGGAGAAGTGAAGTGACTTACCCAAAGTCACACAGCAGACAAGTGGCGGAGCTGGGATTAGAACCCATGACCTTCTGACTCCCGGGCCCGGGCTGTAGCCACTAGGCCATGCTGCTTCCACATTCCCTGCCCACAATGAACGTACAGTCTAGAAATTAAGAACTTGCTCCTCCACTTGCCTGTCGCATTTCCTTGAGCAAGTCATTTACCTGCTCCGTGCCCCAGTTTCCTCAACTGTAAAATGGAGATTCGATACCTGTCTGTCCCAACTGATTAAACTGTTTCCACCCCAGTGCTTAGAACAGTGTCTGCCACATAGTGACCGCTTAAGAAATACCATCAAAAAAACCCAACTTTACAGTCTGTGGAATTTATTGAGCACTTATTTTCTACAGTGTCATCAATGATATTTATTGAGTGCTTACTATAATAATAATGGCATTTCTTACTATGTGCAAAGCACTGTTCTAAGCGCTGGGGAGGTTACAAGGTGATCAGGTTGTCCCACATCATCATCATCATCAATCGTATTTATTGAGTGCTTACTATGTGTAGAGCACTGTACTAAGCGCTTATGGGGCTCACAGTCTTAATCCCCATTTTATAGATGAAGTAGCTGAGGCACAGAGAAGTTAAGTGACTTGCCCCAAGTCTGTATGCAGAGAAGCATTGTACTAAGTACTTGGGAGAGGACAACATAGCCAGTAGACATCATTTCTGCCCTCAAGAAGCTGGCAGTTTGGAAGTTTGTAGCACACCAAACAGCTCAGCCAGTAGAACTAACTTTCTTATCACCAAAATGGGGTCTTTTTTACCTCTCTGATACAGTCCAACACTTTCCTCCTTGTCTCACCAGCTCTTAACCTTGGTGTTATCCTCTACTCAGCCCAAGTGCTTAGTACAGCGCTCTGCACACAGTAAGTGCTGAATAAATATGACACGTCTCTCACATTCAACCTGTCACGAAGTCCTGTCCCTTCCAGCTTCTCCACACTTCTGGGATTCGCCCTTTCTTCTCCAAGCGAACTGCTACCACGCTGATCCGAGCACGTCTCCTAGCCCACCTTGACTATGGCATTAGCCTCCTCGCTGACCTCCCTGCTTCTTGTCTTTCCCCCCCTCCAGTCCGTGCGTCAGTCTGCTGCCCGGGTGGTTTTTCTTAAAAGCCGACTTGTCTACATCTCTGCACTCCTCAAGAACCTCCATTGGTTGCCCGTCCGCGGCAAACAGAAACTCCTCACCGTTGGCTTTGAGACAATCAGGGCTCCTCATGTGGCCTTACCTCACTCATTTCATTCATTCATTCATTGAATCACATTTATTGAGCGCTTACTCTGTGCAGGGCACTGTACTAAGTGCTTGGGAAGTACAAGTTAATAATAATAATTAGTAGTTAATAATAATGGCAATAAGTTGGCAACATATAGAGACGGTCCCTACCCAACAACGGGCTCACAGTCGGGAGCAGCCCAGTCGTCACCCTCCGCTCCTTGAGCACCAAGCTACTCTCTACCCCATTCATTCATTCATTCAATCGTATGTATTGAGCACTTACTGTGTGCAGAGCGCTGTACTTGGGAAGCACTGTATTAAGCGCTTGGGAGTACAATAGAGCAATGAACAGACACATAATAGTAATTATTATTATTATGGTATTTGTTAAGTGCTTATGATGTGCCAGGCACTGTTTTAAGCACTGGGGTGGATAGGAGCAAATTGGGGTGGACACAGTCCCTTTCCCACGTTGGGCTCACAGCTTTACAGATGAGGTAACTGAGGCATGGAGGCATGTACTTTGCACACAGCGCTTGGGAAGTACAAGTTGGCAACATATAGAGACGGTCCCTACCCAACAGTGGGCTCACAGTCTAGAAAACCCCAATCTCATCAATCTAATCTCTCTACCTCCATCACATCTCTCCGGCCACCTTGCCTACTTCCTCCCTCAGGTCTGGAACTCCTTCCCCCTGCAGAGATGACCGCCCACCACTCTCTCCACCTTCAGAACTCCCCTTAAATTCACATTTCCTCCAAGAGGCCTCCCGGGCTAAATCCTCATTTCCCCTCCCCGCTGTCTCCTTTGTGTCACCTATGCACTTTGCTGTGTACGCTTTAAGCATTTTGATACGCACCCCACAACGCTGCAGAGAAGCAGTGTGGCTTAGTGGATAGAGCAGGGCTGGGAGTCTGAAGGACCTGGGTTCTGAGCCTGGCTTCGCCGCTTGCCTGCTGGGTGACCCTGGGCAAGTCACTTTACTTCTCTGGGCCTCAGTAACCTCATCTGTAAAATGGGGATTAAGACTCTCAGCCCCATGTGGGGCAGGGACTGGGCCCAACCTGATTAACATGTATCTACCCCAGTGCTTAGAACAGTGCCTGGCACATAGTAAGCACTAAACAAGTACCACAATTATTCATTATTAGACTGTGAGCCCACTGTTGGGTAGGGACTGTCTCTATATGTTGCCAACTTGGACTTCCCAAGCGCTTAGTACAGTGCTCTGCACACAGTAAGCGCTCAATAAATACGATTGATGATGATTATTAACACTTATACCTATCTGTATATTCTGCCATTTCCCCTATTTCTACTTTATTTTAATGTCTGTCTCCCCCTGTAGATTGTAAACTCCTCGTGGGTAGACATCATGCCTGTTGTCTCTTGTATAATGTCAGTCAATCATGTTTATTGAGTGCTTTCTGTGGGCAGAACACTGTATTAAGCGCTTGGGAGAGTATAATATAAAAATGAACAGACTCATTCCCTCATTCCCAAGTAAAGAGTAAGCCCTCAATAAAATACCAATGATTGATTTTTTTTTGAGGGGGGGCAGGGGTGTTGGGAGAGACAGTATTTGTTAAACGCTATGTGCCTGGCACTGTACTAAGCGCTGGAGGAGCTATTAAGTAATCAAGTTGGACCTGGTCTTCTACCTTCTGTTCATAAGATGAACAGAAGAAGAACAGGAGAAGCAGCATGGCTCAGTGGAAAGAGCCCGGGCTTGGGAGTCAGAGGTTATGGGTTCTAATCCTGGCTCTGCCACTTGTCAGCTGTGTGACTTTGGGGAAGTCACTTCACTTCTTTGGCCCTCAGTTACCTCATCTGTAAAATGGGGATGAAGACTCTGAGCCCCATGTGGGACAACCTGATTACCTTGTAACCCCCCAGCACTTAGAACAGTGCTTTGCACATACCGCTTAACAAATGCCATTACTATTATTATTATTATTGCAACATGTTTCCCAAAACTCATTTTAGTTCCTCAATTGGCTGTCATGTCTCTGCGGAGATGGTAAGGAAATACTCTGGGTATGTCTAGGGAAGACAGTTCACAGCACAAGATTAAGTGGTGTGTAATCTGTCTTCGGATGGCAGGGAATGCTTGCATTTCATAAAACTTGCTGTGGCCTGTCTCTCTAGTTTAGCATCTATCATTGCAATTGGCCTCTGTGGTACTAGATGATGTTTGCAGTCAAAAAGCAGATAAGTTTACTGGAATAGCCATAAAACATTTTAAAACATGATGCAGAACTTATGCATAAACCTGATCTGCACCTCCATAAAATTCACCTTTTGTTCCTGTTGCTTTAATGTCCCAAATCTCAGCAGTGGTCTAGTCTGTTTTACTCAGTCTGTTTCACTTGGTTAATTAAAAAAAGTCACGTTTGAAAACTTCAAAGATCGAAATGCAGTAATTCTCTTACCCAGCTTGTAAAAATTCTCAGCTAAAAATGAATTTGTCTTTAATCCTGAGAAGGTGTTAGGCATTATTTATTCCTATTATTGTTATCATCATCATTTATATTATGGGAAGGGAACATGCCTGCTAATTCTCCTGTACTCTCCCAAGGGCTTAGTACAGTTCTCTGCACATAGAAGGTGCTCAATAAAAACCATTGATTGATTGATTCAGTATGGTATTTGTTAAGTGCGTACTATGTGTTGAGCACTGTTTGAAGCACTGGGGTAGATACGAGTAGATACTTCTAGACTGTGAGCCCACTGTTGGGTAGGGACCGTCTCTATATGTTGCCAACTTGTACTTCCCAAGCGCTTAGTACAGTGCTCTGCACACAGTAAGCGCTCAATAAATACGATTGAATGAATGAATGAGTTAATCAGGTTGGCCACAGACCCTGTCCCACAAAGGGCTCACGGTCTAAATAGGAGGGAGTGGGAATTAATCTTCATTTTAGAGTTGAGAAAACCGAGGCACAGAGATGTGAGGTGACTTGCCCAACGACACAGAGCAAAGCAAGGCAGAGCCAAGATTAGAACCCAGGTCCTCTGACTCCCAGGAGCGCACTCTTTCCATTAGGCCAGGCTGTTTATGGATTAGTATATGGATTAGTATATCACGTATGTTAGTTGGGAGTGCTCTTTCCAGCGGCTTGGAATTTGATGCAAACACAGACAACCACAAACTTGAATTGCCGAAACTGACTTGACTCGTCGAGTTGTCCCCGATCCATAGCGACTCCGTGGACGCATCCCTCCCAGTGCGTCCCACTTCTGTCAGCGATTGTTCTGTAATGAATCCAAAGATTTTTCTTGGGAAAATTACGGAAGTGGTTTACCGTTGCTTCCTTCCGCGCAGTCAAACTGAATCTCCGCCCTCAACTCTCTCCGTGCTGCTGCTGCCCGGCATGGATATGTTTGGACTTGTAGCGGATGGCCTTCCGCTCGCTAGCCACCGTCCAAGCCAATCAATCAATCAATCAATCAATCGTATTTATTGAGCGCTTACTATGTGCAGAGCACTGTACTAAGCGCTTGGGAAGTACAAATTGGCATCACATAGAGACAGTCCCTACCCGATAGTGGGCTCACAGTCTAAAAGGGGGAGACAGAGAACAGAACCAAACATACCAACAAAATAAAATAAGTAGGATAGAAATGTACAAGTAAAATAAATAAATAAATAAATAAACAGAGTAATAAATATGTACAACCATATATACATATATACAGGTGCTGTGGGGAGGGGAAGGAGGTAAGGCGGGGGGATGGAGAGGGGGACGAGGGGGAGAGGAAAGAAGGGGCTCAATCTGGGAAGGCCTCCTGGAGGAGGTGAGCTCTCAGCAGGGCCTTGAAGGGAGGAAGAGAGCTAGCTTGGCGGATGGGCAGAGGGAGGGCATTCCAGGCCCGGGGGATGACGTGGGCCGGGGGTCGATGGCGGGACAGGCGAGAGCGAGGTACAGTGAGGAGATTAGTGGTGGAGGAGCGGAGGGTGCGGGCTGGGCAGTAGAAGGAGAGAAGGGAGGTGAGGTAGGAGGGGGCGAGGTGATGGAGAGCCTTGAAGCCCAGGGTGAGGAGTCTCTGCCTGATGCGCAGATTGATCGGTAGCCATTGGAGGTTTTTGAGGAGGGGAGTGATATGTCCAGAGCGTTTCTGGACAAAGATAATCCGGGCAGCAGCATGAAGTATGGATTGAAGTGGAGAGAGACACGAGGATGGGAGATCAGAGAGAAGGCTAGTGCAGTAGTCCAGACGGGATAGGATGAGAGCTTGAATTAGCAGGGTAGCGGTTTGGATGGAGAGGAAAGGGCGGATCTTGGCAATGTTGCGGAGCTGAGACCGGCAGGTTTTGGTGACGGCTTGGATGTGAGGGGTGAATGAGAGAGCGGAGTCGAGGATGACACCAAGGTTGCGGGCTTGTGAGACGGGAAGGATGGTAGTGCCGTCAACAGAGATGGGAAAGTCAGGGAGAGGACAAGGTTTGGGAGGGAAGACAAGGAGCTCAGTCTTCGACATGTTGAGCTTTAGGTGGCGGGCGGACATCCAGATGGAGATGTCCTGAAGGCAGGAGGAGATGCGAGCCTGGAGGGAGGGGGAGAGAGCAGGGGCAGAGATGTAGATCTGGGTGTCATCAGCGTAGAGGTGATAGTTGAAGCCGTGGGAGCGAATGAGGTCACCAAGGGAGTGAGTGTAGATTGAGAACAGAAGGGGACCAAGCACTGAACCTTGGGGAACTCCCACAGTAAGAGGATGGGAGGGGGAGGAGGAGCCTGCAAAAGAGACTGAGAAAGAACGACCGGAGAGAATGCCAGGAATGGACTGGATAGGCCTCTGCTAGAACAGTGCTTTGCACATAGTAAGCGCTTAACAAATGCCATTATTATTATTATTATTATAGCCGAGACTGGTAGAGGACTGGAAACTCTCCAGGTGCCATCCTGAGAGGGGGAGACTGACTTAGTGGCTTGGAAACTTAGAGTTCCGGTAAATAGGCAAATCATGATATTGTAAATCGTTCCCAGATGCAGGTGGCTCAGTGAACTAGCAAAGACTTGTTTCCTCAGCTTTCCTGAAGCCTAAATGCTTCTCTGAGAAAATAAGATCCAGCACTAATGGAGTGAGTGAGCGGGGATATTTCATCGGGGAACGATTGAATGTTGGCTCTAGACATCTTGGTGCACTAACCAACCGAGAAATGGAGAAGTACATTCCCCTTCGTGACATTTTTTACAGGAAGCGAGGGGAGACTTGGGGATTTTCTTAAAGCTGATAAATAAAGGGGAATTTCATTCTCACAAGGGTAGCAATTCTTAAAAACTACAGACGTCCACATGCAAAAGGAAAATATCTCATGAGTTGTTTCAATAGACTGTGAGTCCGTTGTTGGGTAGGGACCGTCTCTATATGTTGCCAACTTGTGCTTCCCAAGCACTTAGTACAGTGCTCTGCACACAGTAAGCGCTCAATAAATACGATTGAATGAATGAATATTAGATGGGATCAGGGGAATTCCTTTTACAAGAAGCTCTGGAAAAAATATCTAAATTGAAGCAGTACGGCTTAGTAGATAGAGCACCAGCCTCGGAGTCAGAAATACTCCTGGTTCTGCCGCCTGTCAGCTCTGTGACTTTGGGCAAGTCACTTCCCTTCTCTAGGCTTCAGTTCCCTCATCTGTAAAATGGGGACTGAGACTGTGAGCTCTAAGTGGGACAGGAGCTATGTCCAACCTGACTATTTTCTATCTACCCCAACACTTAGTACAGTGCCTGGCCCATTGAAAGCGCTTAAGAAAGAAAAACCATTGAAAAACCAAAAGAGAAATCAGTCAATCCGTCAATGTTATTTAATGGGTGCTTACTATTTGCACAGCACTGATTTAGGCCCTGGGAGAGTACAGTGCAACTGAGCAGACCCATTCCCTGCTCACAACGAACTTGGAGTCTAGAGAAGACTGTAATTAAACTGCACCCCATTTTAACAGCAACTGTTCAGCTCTGGTTGATCTGCTTATCTTTAAAAAGCACACAGACTTGTCAAACTCCTTAGTACAGGATGCCATCTTAGTGCTTTGCCGTCTTCTGTGCTTTTTAGTGTAATAATAATAATATTGGTATTTGTTAAGCACTTACTGTGGGCCCGGCGCTGTAATAATAATAATGGTGGCATTTGTTAAGCGCTATGTGCAAAGCACTGTTCTAAGCGCTGGGGGGGATACAAGGTGATCAGGTTGTCCCATGTGGGGCTCACAGTCAATCCCCATTTTACAGATGACGTAACTGAGGCTCAGAGAAGTTAGGTGGCTTGCCCAAGGTCACACAGCTGACAAGCGGCGGAGCCGGAATTAGAACCCATAATAATAATAATGGTGGTATTTGTTAAGCGCTTACTATGTGCAGAGCACTGTTCTAAGCGCTGGGGGGGATACAAGGTGATCACATTGTCCCACTTGGGGCTCACGGTCTTAATCCCCATTTTACAGATGAGGTGACTAAAGCACAGAGAATTTAAGTGGCTTGCCCAGGGTCACACAGCTGACAAGTGGCGGAGCCAGGAATCAAACCCATGACCTCCGACTCCCAAGCCCGGGCTCTTTCCACTGAGCCACGCTGCTTCTCTGTACTGAACGCTCAGTTGGATACGAGCAAATCAGGTTGGACACAGTCCCTGTCCCACATGGGGCTCAAAGCCTTCATCTCCCCCTCTTCCCCCTCTCCATCCCCCCATCTTACCTCCTTCCCTTCCCCACAGTACCTGTATATATGTATATATGGTTGTACATATTTATTACTCTATTTATTTATTTTACTTGTACATATCTATCCTATTTATTTTATTTTGTTGGTATGTTTGGTTTTGTTCTCTGTCTCCCCCTTTTAGACTGTGAGCCCACTGTTGGGTAGGGACTGTCTCTATGTGTTGCCAATTTGTACTTCCCAAGCGCTTAGTACAGTGCTCTGCACATAGTAAGCGCTCAATAAATACGATTGATGATGATGATCTCCATTTTATAGATGAGGGAACTGAGGCCCCGAGAAGTGACTTGGCCAAGGTCTCCCAGCAGACAAGCGGCAGAGCCAGGATTCGAACTGACTCCCGAGCCCGTGTTCTAACCATTAGGCCACGCTGCTGTCTTGGCGTAGAAACGGGGGAGCCGGTCATCGGGGTCCGCTCACCCGCCGTCTCTGCCTCTTCCCAGCCGCTTCTACACCCCTCAAGGAGCCTACGCCCAGAGCAAACTAGCTCTTGTGATGTTCACGTACCAACTCCAGCAGCTGCTGACTGAGGGCGGCCACCACGTCACTGCCAACGCCGTCGACCCCGGCGTGGTCAACACGGACCTCTACAAGCACGTCTTCTGGGGCACCAGACTAGTGAAGAAGATCACAGGCTGGCTGCTTTTCAAGGTAATCAAACCTGTCTGCTGTCCCTTTGGCTCCGAAACTGAAACTCTTTACTGTGGGCTTTAAAGCACTCCATCAGCTCACCCCCTCCTAGCTCAAGTATCCGCTCTCCTACTCCAATGCAGCCCACCCATTTCGCTCCTCGAACGCCAACCTGTTCGCTTTATCTTGATTTCTTCTATCTCGCCGCCGGCCCCTCCTGCCTCTGGCCTGGATCGCCCCCGCCCTTTTTCTATCCTATTTATTTTATTTTGTTGGTATGTTTGGTTCTGTTCTCTGTCTCCCCCTTTTAGACTGTGAGCCCACTGTTGGGTAGGGACTGTCTCTATGTGATGCCAATTTGTACTTCCCAAGCGCTTAGTACAGTGCTCTGCTCATAGTAAGCGCTCAATAAATACGACTGATGATTGATTGATATACGACAGACGATCCCTCTCCCTCCCCTTCAAAGCCTGCAAAAGGAGGAGGCCTTCCTTGACTAGGCTCACATTTCCTCTTCTCCCACTCCATCCCACGTCACCCTTGCGCTTGGATTTTCACCTTTTATTCACCCCTCCCTCAGCCCCACGCCCCTTACGTCCGTATCCACCATTTATATATTTCTCTTAAGGTCTGTCTCCCCCTCTAGACGGTAAACTCGCTGTGGGCAGGGAATATGTCTATCAACTCTGTTGTGCTGTACTCTCCCAAGTGCTTAGTACCGTAAGGAAACGCTCAGTGAACAAGATTGACCGATGGATTGACTGATCGGTGTGTAGATCCCGGCTTCGCCAACTGTCAGCTGTGTGACTTTGGGCAAGTCACTTAACTTTTCCGTGCCTCAGTTACCTCATCTGTAAAATGGGGATTAAGACTGTGAGCCCCCCATGGGACAACCTGATCACCTTGTAACCTCCCCAGTGCTTAGAACAGTGTTTTGCACATAGTAAGTGCTTAATAAATACCATTATTATTCCACTAGGTGAGCGGAGAAGAAAAGAAATCCTCTCCTCCGTGTTTTAGGTATCTTGGTTTGGCATTCTGGTTGCACGGAAATCAATGGCAGGGATAAACCCTCCTCTCCCAGTTCCCCAGACGGAATCCATTCTCCCTGGCCCAGCCCCTGTTCCACTCTGACATACAAAGCTGCATTAACCCGGTGCCAAATAACCCCACCCCATCTTCATCCTCTAAGGCAAACCCCTGCCTTGGTCTTTGAAATGATAAGTCCAGCGTATTACATTGAAAACGGGAACTGTCCGGAGAGAAATGGTCCGTCAGGATGAAACGCAAGGGTCTCAAGTTTAGATGCCTTGAAAGCGATTCCTTCTTTCAGCTCAGAGGCTGTCAAAAGCCTGTAGACTCTCAATTACAATTATGATGGAAGCTTACTCCTGGAAACCATGTCTCTAAGACAAACAGTTTAGGGGTGCTCCTTTGGCCTCAGCCAAAAGCAACGTCAAACTGAAGCCCGACAAACTCGAAATGTTCCCTCTTCCTCCTTGTGGAGATGTTCTTTGGGTCAGAGGTCAGGTATAAACCTTCTCTAGACTGTAAGCTCCCGAGGGCAGGGAATGCGCCTACCAACACTGTTAATAGTAATAAGAAAAAGAAGAACTGTGGTATTCATTAAGCGCTTACTAGGTGCCGGGCACTGTACTAAGTGATGGGGTGGACACAGTCCGTGTTCTCACATGGGGCTCCCACTTTAATCCCCATTTTACGAATGAGGTAACCGAAGCCTGGAGAAGTGAAGTGACTTGCCCAAGATTAAACAGCAGATGAGTGGAGGTGCCAGAATTAGAACCCAGCTCCTTCGGACTCCCAGGCTTGAGCTCTCTAACCACTCAGCAACGCCGCTCCTTCCTGCTGTGTTTCATTATCGGGGTCATTTCGCCCAGTAGAGAGAGAGCTGGTTGTTTGGGCAATTAAAACCTTGAAGGTTCCTTTGGGATGAAGGATGATATATAACATTTTAAAGAGAAATAATTGCTCTAATTACTATTTTGGATCCTCGGCTGTTTCCCTCGAGTATAGTGCTTTATGTTTCGCCGGCTTGGCTTTTTAGCTGGCTGAACAATCATAACAATAATATCATCTCCAGCAAAATTAAACCTTGGGAATCATTCTTTCTACGTGAATCTGTAGAGGATTATGATGGGAAAAAATAGCTGTTTCTAATGTAGCTGCCATTTTTAATACCCTGAGCTCATTCATTCATTCAATCATATTTATTGAGCACTTACTGTGTGCAGAGCGCTTGGGAAGTACAAGTTGGCAACATATAAAGACGGTCCCTACCCAACAGCGGGCTCAGTCTAGAAGGCGGAGACAGACAACAAAACGTATTAACAAAATAAATAGAATAAATATGTACAAGTAAAATAGAGTAATAAATATGTACAAACATATATACACAGTGATGAATATAGATAGCACACCCCTTTAAATGTTTATCACAACCAAAAATGTGGTAACCCAGTTTTCTGAATATGCATATGCTAGGTATCTAAGCATGGGGACTTTATTTCTGAGCAGTAGTTGCCCCAAAATCAATCAATGGTGTTTACAATAATAAGAATAAGAATGGCATGTATTAAGCCTCCTGAGATGCGGGACTCACCCTGCCCCAGTTGGCCACGAAGAGCCCAGTTTGAGTGCCACTCGAGAAAGGCCGTGGGCTCTCAAAATCGGAGAAACGCAGCGTTCTCCCCAGTGCCCAAATGTCACAGTCGTCGGCCCCGGATAGATGAGTGCGTGTTGGTTACACAATGCTGTGTGTTGGTTACACAATGCTGCAGCACCTTACCACACCCCCTGCTGTGCTTTCTTCTTGTGGGAGAGCCAAACGCATTTTCTACTCAGAGGGCAGCAAATGGGGCAGACATTCAAAAGACATCGCTGACAGCGGTTTGGCCGGCTTATTTTGGCCGATCGACACCGAAACGTGGGACTTCTGCTTTCCTTTCTGAACCCAGCGAAGCCCAATGGTGTCAGAGGCCTGAATGGCTTTTTTCGCCGGGAGCAGGCAGGTGGAGATTGGAGGCAAGTGAAAAGCAGGGTTTACCAACACACTTAATAACAATAATAATAATGATAGCATTTATTAAGCGCTTACTAGGTGCAAAGCACTGTTCTAAGCGCTGGGGAGGTTACAAGGTGACCAGGTTGTCCCACGGGGGGCTCACAGTCTTCATCCCCATTTTACAGACGAGGGAACTGAGGCCCAGAGAAGTGAAGTGACTTGCCTGAAGTCACCCAGCTGACAAGAGGTGGAGCCGGGATTTGAACCCATGACCTCTGACTCCTAAGCCCGGGCTCTTTCCACTGAGCCACACTGCTTCCGAGTCACAAAGTCAGAGAACGGAATTCACAAATACCTGGGCGCCGACCCAAAACGAGGGGGTAAGCCCAGAGTTAAAGTGGACAGACATGTGTTTTCCATCCTCTCCCCCTCGTCCCCGTCTCCATCCCCCCCATCTTACCTCCTTCCCTTCCCCACAGCACCTGTATATACATATATATGTTTGTACATATTTATTACTCTATTTTACTTGTACATATCTATTCTATTTATTTTATTTTGTTAATATGTTTTCTTTTGTTGTCTGTCTCCCCTTTCTAGGCTGTGAGCCCACTGTTGGGTAGGGACTGTCCCTATATGTTGCCAACTTGTACTTCCCAAGCGCTTAGTACAGTGCTCTGCACACAGTAAGCGCTCAATAAATACGATTGATTGATTGATTGTTGGGGAAGGAGATAAGCAGTGTGGCCTACAGGATGGAGCCTCGGCCTGGGAATCTGAAGGACCTGGGGTCGAATACCCGTTCTGCCACTTGCCTGCTGCCTGCTTTCGGAAAGTCACTTTACTTCTCTGAGCCTCAGTTTCCTCACCTGAAAATGGGGATTCAACATCTGGTCTCCCTTCTACTTTGACTGTGGGCCCCATTTGGGACAGAGACTGTGTCCAATTCTCCTGTATAACAATTGTGAATTTGTTAAGCGAGTATTACCTGACAAGCACTGTTCTAAGCAGTGGTAGATAAAAGACGATCAGGTTGGACGTAGTCCCTATCATTCTTTCATTCATTCAATCAATCATATTTATTGAGCGCTTACTGTGTGCAAAGCACTGTACTAAGCGCTTGGGAAGTACAAGTCAGTAACATATAGAGACGGTCCCTACCCAACAGTGGGCTCACTTAGGGTTTACAGTCTTCATCAACATTTGATAGATGAGGTACCTGAAGCCCAGAGAAGTGAAGTGATTTGCCCAAGGTCACACAGCAGACAGGTGGCAGAACCCTAGCAGAGTGCCTGCCACACAATTTTTATTATTCCAAAACAGACCTATTGCCTTTTCCTCTCCACCTCCCTCCGCATTTCTGTAATAATAATAATGGCATTTATTAAGCGCTTACTATGTGCAAAGCACTGTTCTAAGCGCTGGGGAGGTTACAAGGTGATTAGGTTGTCCCACGGAGGGCTCACAGTCTTAATCCCCATTTGACAGATGAGGTAACTGAGGCCCAGAGAAGTTAAGTGACTTGCCCAAAGTCACACAGCTGACAGTTGGCAGAGCCGGGATTTGAACTCACGACCTCTGACTCCAAAGCCCGGGCTCTTTCCAGAGAGTTTATCTGCCGAGTTTCCCATACGAGCATCAACCCTTGCAAGCATTCACTTCCCTTCTGTGGATTTCTGATACCGTATCCTCTCAAATCCCAAATGATATTTGCGTGGCTCAGTGGAAAGAGCCCGGGGCTTTGGAGTCAGAGGTCATGGGTTCAAATCGCAGCTCCACCACCTGCCAGCTGTGTGACTTTGGGCAAGTCACTTCACTTCTCTGGGCCTCAGTTACCTCACCTGGAAAATGGTGATGAAGACTGTGAGCCACCCGTGGGACAACCTGATCACCTTGTAACCTCACCAGCGTTAAGAACAGTGCTTTGCACATAGGAAGCGCTTAATAAATGCCATCATTATTAATATTATACTTTCCTCTGCTTGTGTGTGGGGCTATTATCTCATTTTGAATGAAAAATTGCTGCTTTATTTAGAAGACCTAAAGGCAAAGTAGAATGACTCTGTCTTCCCAACTTAAATGTATCAAGACATTTATAAGCTATCTGTGTGGGATGAACACCACCAAACCATGGGACTGTAGAGAAGCGTGGCCTAGTGGCTAGAGTGCGGGCCTGGGAAACAGGAGGACCTGGGTTCGAATCCCGGCTCCGCCACTCGTCTGCCGTGTGCCCTCAGGCAGCTCACTGAAGTTTTCTAGGCCTCAATTCCCTCATCTGGAAAATGGGGGTAAAGACTGGAGTCCCATGTGGGACATGGACTGGGTCCAGCTTGACTAGCTTGTATCTACCCCAGTGCTTACTACAGTGTCTGGTGCTTAAACCATACCCCCCTCCCCGCCCCAAAAAAATGTGTTTGTGGAATCTTTGGAGTCAGAGGTCATGGGTTCAAGTCCCGGCTCCACCAACTGTCAGCTCTGTGACTTTGGGCAAGTCACTTCACTTCTCTGGGCCTCAGTTCCCTCATCTGTAAAATGGGGATTAAGACTGTGAGCCCCATGTGGGAGAGCTCACCTCCTCCAGGAGGCCTTCCCAGATTGAGCCCCCTCCTTCCTCTCTCCCTCCTCTCCCTCTCCATTCCCCCACCTTACCTCCTTCCCCTCCCCACAGCACCTGTATATATGTATATATGTTTGTACCTATTTATTACTCCATTTATTTTACTTGTACATATTTATTCTATTTATTTTATTTTGTTAGTATGTTTGGTTTTGTTCTCTGTCTCCCCCTTTTAGACTGTGAGACCGCTGTTGGGTAGGGACTGTCTTTATATGTTGCCAATTTGTCCCAATTTGTACTTCCCAAGCGCTTAGTACAGTGCTCTGCACATAGTAAGCGCTCAATAAATACGATTGATTGATTGATTGATTGATTGCCAACTTGTACTTCCCAAGCGCTTAATACAGTGCTCTGCACACAGTAAGCGCTCAATATGATTGATATCCCCACTCATATCCCCACAGTGATAATCTGAGACCAGACAATCTCACACTCACATTTCCCATTCTAATCGATGCGACTATATGAATTATTCATCTATAATAAGGGAAATATGACTTGGAAACTGAGCGAAGTGAAAACCCGCAAAACAAACAAACAAACCAGTTCCAGAATCCCAGCTAGTGGCATTCTAGGACAGTTGGGCAAACACTAGGAAAATGCCAAGCTTCAGAAAACAGACAGCACACATGGCCTCCAAGAGGGTTTTGTATTTGTTATTGTTGCTTTACCTGAGGCAAGAAGGATTCGCTCTAACTTTTCCTCTCTCTGAGCTCGACTCTTGCCTTTCAGGGGAGGATTTAACAACAAGAAATGTGGACTAGAGGAAAGAGCCCGGGCATGAGAGTCACAGGACCTGGGTTCTAATCCCAACTCCATCACCTGTCTTCTGGGTGAACTTCATTTCTCTCAGCCTCTGGTTCCTCATCTGTAAAATGGGAATTAACTCCTACTTCCTTCCACTTAGACTGTGAAACTCAAGAGATGGGGACTGGGTCTTTCATTTATTAATTTAATCGTATTTCTTGAGCGCTTTCCATGTGCCAAGCACTGTGCTAAGGGCTTGGGAGAGTACAATATAACAATAAACAGACACATCCCCTGACCACAATGAATTTACAGTCTAGAGGTCCAGCCTGACTGCCTTGTATATCCCCATGGCTTAGTGGAAAGAGCACCGGCTTGGGAGTCAGAGGTCATGGGTTCTAATTCTGCCTCTGCCACTTGTCAGCTGTGTGACTTTGGGCAAGTCACTTAACTCTGTACCTCAGTTACCTCATCTGGGAAATGGGGATGCACTGCTTAGAACAGTCCTTGGCACATAATAAGCACTTAACAAATACAATCATTATTATTATTACAGTGCTTGGCACATTGTAAGTGCTTAGCAAGTACCATAATTATTTTTATAAAAAGACATAGGGCAGATAAAGGAATGGCAGTCAATGTGCCTTTGGGGGCTAAACAAATGGAATGGAAATTAATATCAGTGACTTGGGTATTGAGCACTTGCAGCGTGCAGAGCACCATACTAAGCGTGTGGGAGAGCAACAAGACAACAGAGGTGGTAGACGTTTTTCCTGCCCACAAGGAGTTTACAGTCTAGAGGGGGGGATGGACACTAAGACGGATAAATGTACCAGTAATAATAATAATGATAGCATTTGTTTAGTGCTTACTATGTGCAAAGCACTGTACTACGGAGAAGCAGCGTGGCTCAGTGGAAAGAGCCCGGGCTTTGGAGTCAGAGGTCATGGGTTCAAATCCCGGCTCCGCCACTTGTCAGCTGGGTGACTTTGGCAAGTCACTTTACTTCTCTGGGCCTCAGTTACCTCATCTGTCAAATGGGGATGAAGGCTGTGCGCCCCCCCCATGGGACAACCTGAACACCTTGTAATCAATCAATCAATCAATCAATCGTATTTATTGAGCACTTACTGTGTGCAGAGCACTGTACTAAGCACTTGGGAAGTACAAGTTGGCAACACATAGAGACGGTCCCTACCCAACAGTGGGCTCACAGTCTAAAAGGGGGAGCCAGAGAACAAAACCAAACATACTAACAAAATAAAATAAATGGAATAGATATGTACAAGTAAAATAAATAAATAGGGTAATAAATGTGTACAACCTCCCCAGCGCTTGGAACAGTGCTTTGCACATAGTAACCACTTAATAAATGCTATCATTATTATTATTATCATTGTTACTATTAGTACTAAGCGCCGGGGCTGAGGGTGGGGTGAATAAATCAATCGATCGTATTTATTGAGCGCTTACTGTGTGCAGAGCACTGTACTAAAGGGGATAGATCCAAGAGCTAGGGTGATGCAGAAGGGAGAGAAAGTAGGGGAAATGAGGATTTAGTCCGGGAAGGCCTCTTGGAGGAGGTGTGATTTTAGGTGTGCTTTGAAGGTGGGGAGAGGGGTGGTCTGTTTTATAAGAAAGGGACAGGGAATTCCAGGCCGGAGGAAATTTGCCGGGGGGATTATCACCCGTGAAGGCAGCATTAGCATAACTGGTTTAAATTCTCTTATGGATCGCTCCCACCACCTTGAGTAATAGAGAAGTCAGCCCCCTCCTCTCCACACCCCACAAAACAGCCTACGGAAAAATTCCCTTTCATTTCCAATGTTAGAACACCTGCTTTGCCTGACGACTTCCCTTCTCGGTTTCTTATTTATATGGGAATCGGGGTGAATGCATCCAAGGGAACAGGATTCCAAACACCCCCCAGACCCCCACTAAGATCCCTGGATCTAGGCATTTGCAGGGAGTCGAAAAACAGCAGGCTCTGGTTGATGGAGCCCGCTTGGGAGTCAGAAGGACCCGGGTTCCAATCCCACCTCTGCCACTTGTCTCTGTGAGACCTTGGGCAAGTCACTTCACTTGCTAGGCACATAGTAAGCACTTAACAAGTACCATAATTACTATAGAGAAGCAGCGTGGCTCAGTGGAAAGAGCCAGGACTTTGGAGTCAGAGGTCAAGGGTTCGAATCCCGACTCCGCCACATGTCAGCTGTGTGATCTTGGGCAGGTCACTTAACTTCTCTGGGCCTCAGTTACCTCATCTGTAAAATGGGGAGGAAGACTGTGAGCCCCACGTGGGACAACCTGATCACCCTGTATCCTCCCCAGCGCTTAGAACAATACTTTGCACATAGTAAGCGCTTAAGAAATGCCAATTATTATTATTATTATTCTCTGGGCCTCGGTTACCTCATCTGTAAGATGGGGATTGAGACTGTGAGCGGCACGTGGGACAGGGACTGTGTCTAACCTGATTTGCTTGTATCCACCCCAGCCATTAGTACAGTGCCTGGCACATAGTAAGCGCTTAACAAATACCATAATTATTAATTATTATAAAGTCCATGTGGGCAGGGAGCAGGTCACATATTTATTCTGTATTTTCTGTAGAAATTTATTCTATAGAATAATTTCTTCTACTACTACTACACGTGTGTATCAGTCAGTCAATCAATGGAGCGCTTACTGTGAGCAGAGTAATAATCTCTTTGATGAAACATTTTGACCCTCCTTTGTGATTTCCAGTCTAGTCACCTTGGCAGGATGTGGCGAGGGCGGGTGGCTCAAAAGGAAAGGGAGAGGTAGAAAGAGGGAAACCAAAGACCGAGAAAGTTCAACAGTGTTCATTTTCGAGTACGTGAGTATCCCTGGATGACTGGATTTTAAATTAGTCACTCACAGCGGTTCTTAATTTCTATAATAACAGGGAAGAAACATTACCAGTCTCCTTCCAAGAAATAGCTCCCCAGTGAAAACAGCACTAAAATAATAATAGTAATGATGGCATTTCTTAATCAATCGTATTTATTGAGCGCTTACTGTGTGCAGAGCACTGTACTAAGCGCTTGGGAAGTCCAAGTTGGCAACATATAGAGACAGTCCCTACCCAACAGTGGGCTCACAGTCTAGAAGATGGCTTTTCTTAAGCGCTTACTATGTGCGAAGCACTATTCTAACAGATTTCTGTGTTTGGAGTCAGGTGCTCCAAAGGAAAATTGGGTGTTTACGTATCAGTAGAAATCAGCATGTTAATTTTATCAAAATATTTTTCCACAACAATAATAAATATAGCAATAAACAGACACATTCCCGGCCCACAGCAAGCTTATAGTCTAGATAAGCAATGTGGCTTAGTGGAAAGAACCTGGGCTTGGGAGTCAGAGGTCATGGGTTCTAATCCTGGCTCCGCCACTTGTCAGCTATGTGACTTTGGGCAAGTCACTTCACTTCTCTGGCACTTAGTAAGAGCTTAATACCATCATCATCATCATCGTTCTCTGTGCCTCAGTTACCTCACCTTTAAAATGGGGATTAAGACTGTGAGCCCCACGTGGGACAACCTGATGAACTTGTATCATCATCATCAATCGTATTTATTGAGCGATTACTGTGTGCAGAGCACTGTACTAAGCGCTTGGGAAGTACAAATTGGCAACATATAGAGACAGTCCCTACCCAACAGTGGGCTCACAGTCTAAAAGGGGGAGACATAAACCAAACATACTAACAAAATAAAATTGTATCTACTCCAGAAGTTAGAACAGTGTTTGGCACCTATTGTTGGGTAGGGACCGTCTCTATATGTTGCCAACTTGTACTTCCCAAGCGCTTAGTACAGTGCTCTGCACATCATCATCATCATCATCAATCGTATTTATTGAGCACTTACTATGTGCAGATCACTGTACTAAGCGCTTGGGAAGTACAAATTGGCAACATATAGAGACAGTCCCTACCCAACAGTGGGCTCACAGTCTAAAAGGGGGGAGACAGAGAACAAAACCAAACATACTAACAAAATAAAATAAATAGAATAGATATGTACAAATAAAATAAATAGAGTAATAAATATGTACAAACATATATACATATATACAGGTGCTGTGGGGAAGGGAAGGAGGTAAGATGGGGGGGATGGAGAGGGGGTCGAGGGGGAGAGGAAGGAAGGGGCTCAGTCTGGGAAGGCCTCCTGGAGGAGGTGAGCTCTCAGCAGGGCTTTGAAGGGAGGAAGAGAGCTAGCTTGGCGGATGGGCAGAGGGATTGGGGGCATTCCAGGCCCGGGGGATGACGTGGGCCGGGGGTTGATGGCGGGACAGGCGAGAACGAGGTACGGTGAGGAGATTAGCACATAGTAAGTGCTCAATAAATACGATTGAATGAATGAATAGCACAGTCAGCACTTAACAAATGCCATCATTATTATTATTAGAGGGGGAGTGTCTAATAATAATAATAAATATTATTTTTGTCATCGTGCTTTTTCTTATTATTCCCATCATCCCCTCTCCCGCAAAGAGCCCGGATGAAGGGGCGTCCACCTCCCTGTACGCGGCCTTGTCCCCGGAGCTGGAGGGCGTCGGGGGCTGTTACCTGTACGAGGAGGAGAGGACCAGGTCTGCCCACCTAACCTACGATCAAGAGCTGCAGAGGAAACTCTGGGCCCAGAGTTGCAAAATGGTGCGGATTCCGGACGAGGTCAACAGAAAGGACCCGAAGAAGAAACCGCCGCCTCTCTCTCCCGGGGACAGGCCTGGAGCGCCTTGAAACCCCGTCTGGCCCCACTAGAGACAAGGTCCCTGGTCCCCCCGGAAATATTAATCATTATAATGATAATAATTGTTCTTGTTAAGCGCACTTACTTATGGAAGCAGCGTGGCTCAGTGGAAAGAGCACGGGCTTTGGAGTCAGTGGTCATGGGTTCAAATCCCGGCTCCGCCAATGGTCAGCTGTGTGACTTTGGGCAAGTTACCTCACTTCCCTGTGCCTCAGTTACCTCATCTGTAAAATGGGGATTGGCTGTGAGCCCCCTGTGGGACAACCTGATCGCCTTGTAGCCTCCCCAGCGCTTAGAACGGTGCTTTGCACATAGTAAGCGTCTAACAAATGCTATTATTACTATTACTATGTGCCAAGCACTGTTCTGAGCTCTGCCGGGGTGGAGAAGGGGGGGCTCACCGTCAATCTGTATTCTACTGATGAGGTAACTGAGGCCCGGAGAAGTGAAGTGACCTTCCCAAGGTCACACGGAAAGGGTTCCTCTCCCTGCCCTCCCCGGGGGAAGACCACCCCAAGGAGGAACGTCCAGCCCCACGTCCGGGATCCGCTCCGTATCCCTCGCGTGATTAAACAAACGAGAAATTCTCCCCGGCTTCCGCCTGCTTCCTCTCGCTCACCTCTGCGGGAAGGGTCTTTATGCGCTTGGGCGAGCCATTTCACTTCTCTGTGCCTCAGTGACCTCCTCTGTAGAATAATACTAATGGTATTTGTTAAGCGCTTAGGACGTGCCGGGCACTGTTTTAAGTGCTGGGGTGGAGCCAAGCAAATCATCATCATCATCAACCGTATTTATTGAGCGCTTACTGTGTGCAGAACACTGTACTAAGCGCTTGGGAAGTCCAAGTTGGCAACACCTAAAGACGGTCCCTACCCAACAGTGGGCTCACAGTCTAAAAGGGGGAGACACAGAACAAAACCAAACATACTAACAAAATAAAATAAATAGAATAGATACGTACAAGTAAAATAAATAAATAGAGTAATAAATATGTACAAACATATATACATATCGAGTTGGACACAGTCCCTGTCCCATGTGGGGCTCACATTCATTCATTCAATCATATTTATTGAGCGCTTACTGTGTGCAGAGCACTGTACTAAGCGCTTGGGAAGTACAAGTTGGCAACATATAGAGACGGCCCATCCCTACCCAACAACGGGCTCACAGTCTAGAAAGGGGAGACAGACAGCAAAAGTCTCAATCTCTGTTTTAAAGATGAGGTAACTGAGGCACAGAGAAGTTACGCGACCTGCCAGGGTCCCACAGCAGACAAGTGGTGGAGCCGGGATTAGAACCCATGACCTTCTGGCTCCCAGGCGTGCTCTATCCACTAGGCCATGCTACTTCAGGGACATTAAGACCGGGAGTCTTTTAGACTGTGAGCCCACTGTTGGGTAGGGACTGTCTCTATATGTTGCCAATTTGTACTTCCCAAGCGCTTAGTACAGTGCTCTGCACATAGTACGCGCTCAATAAATACGATTGATATGATGAGTCTCATGTGGGACAGGGACTGTGTCTGACCTGAGTTGCTTGTATCTACCCCAGCGCTTAGAACAGTGCCTGGCATGTAGTAAGCGCTTAATAAATACCATAGAAAAAACCAAAAACCTGAATTAGATAGTAGCTTGTACTCCAGCACTTAGTACCGTGCCTGGCCACATAGTAAGCGCTTAATAAACACCATAAAAAAACCATAATAGACCAAATCACACTTATTCACTAGACTCCGTCTTCATCCCGCAAGTGATTGCGACTGAAACGAAAATTAAGTTCTGTCCTGACGTCGCTCTCACCGCCCTGGAGAAATTACACTTGGAAAAACAGGATTATAATTGATCTGAGGGAGTAAACGAGAGGTAAAATTGGACCATCTGCTTTACAAGCGGTTGCCGTAATACTTGAAAACGAGCCAGAGGAAACTGGCTTCCAGGAGACTCATTCATCGGCCAGATGGAGCTTTGGGATAGAGCTGTTAAGACGGCATAAAGGGTGGGTCGGAGATGCTACATGACACTATTTTTTAAAAAAAACATTCAAAACCCTGCTGATTTTCAGCTGTAGCACACCTCTACCCACTTCCAAAGCCGAATCCGTTGGCAAATGACTGATATAACCACAATCCAAGGATGCTGCCGCTGATGGGATTTGTTAAGCGTTTACTATGTGCCAGGCACTGTACTAAGCAAATCGAGCTGGACACGGTCCCCGGCCCGTGAGGGGCTCACAGTCTAAATCCCCCTTTTACAGATGAGATGACCGAGGCACAGAGAAGGGAAGCGGCTCGGAAAGAGGACACAAATGCGTGCTTCAGATTGAACGTAAATTAAGGCAGAAGACATGCTTTGGTGTCTTTATAGAGGGTCATTGAGAGAGCGGTAGCAGAAGTTGTGATGGTGGTGTTAGTAGTAGTAAAACTGAGAAGCATCGTGGCTTAGTGGAAAGAGCCCGGGCTTGGGAGTCAGAGGGCATGGGTTCTAATCCCGCCTCCGCCACTAGCCTGCTGTGTGACCTTGGGCAAGTCACTTAACTTCTCTGTGCCTCAGTGACCTCATCTGTAAAATCGGGATTAAGATTGTGAGCCCCTACGTGGGACGGCCTGATTACCTTCTATCTACCCCAGCGCTTAGAACGGTGCTGGGCACAAAGTAAGCGCTTATAAAATACCATAATTACTGAGAAGCAGCATGGTTTAGTGGAAAGAGCACGGGCTTCGGTGTCAGAAGTCGTGGGTTCTAATCCCGGCTCTGCCACTTGGGAGCTGTGTGACCCTGGGCAAGTTACTTAACTTCTCTGGGCCTCAGTTACCTCATCTGTAAGATGGGGATGAAGACGGTGAGCCCCATGTGGGACAACCTCATTTCCATGTATCTTAGAACATAGTAAGAGCTTAACAAATACTAACATTATTGTTCTCCTCTGTGCCTCAGTTTCCTCATCTGTAAAATGAGGATTAAGGCTGGGAGCCCCATGTGGGACAAACTCATTTCCCTGTATCTTAGAACATAGTAAAAGCTTAACAAATACTAACATTATTATTCTTCTCTGTGCCTCAGTTTCCTCATCTGTAAAATGAGGATTAAGGCTGGGAGCCCCATGTGGGACAGGGGCTGTGTCCAACCCGATTAGCTTGTATCCACCCCAGTGCTTAGTACAGTGCCTGGCACATAGTAAGCACTTAACAAATACCATAAACTAACTAAATAAATACCATGGGTTGATTGATTCATCTAATTGAGACCAGAATCACAGAGTGTTAATTAATCCCTGTGGTCAGGAAATGTGCCTGCCAACTCTGTTCATTCATTCATTCAATCGTATTTATTGAGCGCTTACTGTGTGCAGAGCACTGTACTAAGCTCTTGGGAAGTACAAGTTGGCAATATATAGAGATGGTCCCTACCCAACTCCCAAGCACTTAGATAAGTGCTCTGCACACAGTAAGCGCTCAATTCATTTATTCATTCAATCGTATTTATTGAGCACTTACTGTGTGCAGAGCACTGTACTGAGCACTTGGGAAGTACAAGTCGGCAACATATAGAGACGGTCCCTACCCAACAACGGGCTCACAAATCTAGAAGGGGGGAGACAGACAACAAAACATGGAGACAAGTGTCAATAAATACAATTGATTGAGTGATATGATACAGTTCACAATGGAGAAATTATCATCATCATCAATCGTATTTATTGAGCGCTTACTGTGTGCGGAGCACTGTACTAAGCGCTTGGGAAGTACAAGTTGGTAACATATAGAGACAGTCCCTACCCAGCAGTGGGCTCACAGTCTAAAAGAAATAGAAATACCCATGCTGAATTTCATGCCTAAAGATCAGCACCCTAAAACCTCAGAGTTTGAGCCGCAAGAGAGAGTTGAAAGGTTCCATTGTGAATCCGATTCCTCCTTTCCTCTAGACCGAAAGCTCGCTGTGGGCAGGGAACCTGTCTACCAACTCTGTTCTAGTGTACTAAGTGCTTAGTACAATCATCATCATCAATCGTATTTATTGAGCGCTTACTGTGTGCAGAGCACTGTACTAAGCGCTTGGGAAGTACAAGTTGGTAACATATAGAGACAGTCCCTACCCAGCAGTGGGCTCACAGTCTGAAAGAAACAGAAATACCCATGCTGAATTTCATGCCTAAAGATCAGCACCCTAAAACCTCAGAGTTTGAGCCGCAAGAGAGAGTTGAAAGGTTCCTTTGTGAATCCGATTCCTCCTTTCCTCTAGACCGAAAGCTCGCTGTGGGCAGGGAACCTGTCTACCAACTCTGTTCTATTGTACTAAGTGCTTAGTACAATGCTCTGCACACGATCAATGCCATTGATCATGAAGGTGAGGGATCTCGATTCTACTATTTACGGATTCCCCACTTGGCTTGCGTGAAAGAAGCCAGACCCCTGCCTTGTCTCTGAATTAGTACCGAAACTGGTCTGTATCCCAACCGGGCTCCATCCTCCGAGCGTGGGATTTCATTCCGTTTGAAAATCGGCCCTTCTGAATCACAAAGGGAAGACGGGAATCACTGGTATTGTAGCGGCATTTTGCTGCCAGTAATTTCCAGGCACACGCGGGGTGTCGGGGAATGATTTCTGAGGATTATTTGAGTGCCTGCATATCGTTTCCTCGAGGCAGCCGACAGCTGCCTAGAAGACTTCCCTTCACGAAAACCCACAGATGAACTTCAAGTGGGCTGCCTGCCAGGAAAGCTGCGACCCGTCACATTCGGCTCTGACGGGAATTGTGCTTTGGGCTACAGGTTGCCTTTCCGAAGTCCCGAGTGGAAATACTGTGTTTTGTAGGAGAAAAAGGCAAGGACTTCATTTCTGTTTTCCTGATTTCCTGGTCAACTGACGTAATCCTAGTCAATATTTAACACTGGGAGACCTAATTTATGACCACTATTTAATCCTCCTAGACTGTTAGCCTCTTCATCATTATCAGTGATATTTATTGATTACTTACTGCGTGCAGACCACTGAACAACACACCAAGATGCTTCTTTTGCTGTGGTACTGAGCAGAATGGGGTTCCGGTGAAAAAGCGGCAGAATTAGATAAAATACCCTTGGCACTTCTTTGTTGGTTTCTATGGCATTTAAGGGCTTGCTATTTGCTAGGCATTGTTCTAAATGCTGGGGTAGATAAAAGGAAATCAGAGTGGATCCAGTCCTTGTCCCATATTGGACTCCTGCTGACCCCATCCTGCTTCCAGCCTGGAATGTTCTCCCTTCCCAGATTCACTCATTCAGTCGTATTTACTGAGCGCTTACTGTGTGCAGGGCACTGTAATAAGCGCTTGGGAAGTACAAGTTGGCAACATATAGAGATGGTCCCTACCCAACAGTGGGCTCACAGTCTAGAAGATCCAACAGACAATTGCTCTCCCCACCTTCAAAGCTTTATTGAAGGCCCATCTCCTCCAGGAGGCCTTCCCTGACTAAGCCCCTCACTTTCCTCTTCTCCCACTCCCTTTTGTATCGCTTTGACTTGCTCACTTTATTCATCCCCCCTCCCGGTCCCACGCCACTTAGGTCTATATCTGTCCTTTCTTTGTTTCTGTTAATGCCTGTCTCCCTCTCTAGACTGTAAGCTTGTTGTGGGCAGGGAATGTGTCTGTTATATTGTTCTGTTGTACTCTCCCAAGCGCTTAGTACAGTGCTCTGCACACAGTAAGCGATCAATAAATATGACTGAATGGATGAATAAACGACTCACAGTCACAATGCCCATTTTTCAGATGAGGTCACTGAAGCACAGAGAAGTTAGGCGACTGGCCCAAGGTCACACAGCAGACAAGTGGCAGAGCCAGGATTAGAACCCAGGTCCTTCTGGCTCCCAGGCCCGTGCTCTAGCCACGAGGCCGCACTGCTTCTCGTGGTTCCTCACCTCTCCCAAAGCCCACCTTTATAAGGGTTTTGATTCCCCCTTCTTTCCAACTGGAAGTGAATACCATCGCAATGCCGGAATTCTTTCGTCATCGGGTAATTTATTATTCTTAACATCATCTCCTGCGTTACATCACACCATTTATGTCTTGAGAATTTCCTCGGAGAGATTCCCCGACTCATCCGTCTGAAACGTTTCCTCCCCTGCCATGATCACGGAATTGCAACCATGTCTCTGAAAGGAGCCAATTTACTTTAATTTCAGCACCAAGTGCCGAAATATATGATCTGTCAGAATATGCGGGCAATTTTTAAAGACCCAGAATTGAGAAACAATAAGCGTATGCGCTCAAAAATGTCACCCAAATTAATCAGGAGGCGCCTGGGTCTGGAAACGTATCGAAATGCAAAACGTCAGAATCAGTTGTATTTTTTGAGTGCCACTGTATTAAGCACTTGGGAGCATACAATATGACAGTTAGTAAACATGTTCCCTTCCCACAATAAGCGCACAGTCTAGAGGGAAAAAACGTCAGACCCTAATCCATGGTGATTTTTGCACAGAGTAACTGATCCTCCCTGCCTAGGATTCCGTCCCTGACTGTGACATATTGATGTTTGAAGGAACTATGCGCTGTCTTGGACATCTTGTGAATTTTCCTGACATTTAGTTAACGCACTAAATTATTGAAGCCTTATCCTTCATGTTTGAGTTTGCTGTTTCGACGGTCGGCGTTACCGATAGAACCAACCTGTAAAATGGGGGTGAAGACTGGGAGCCCCATGTGGGACACGGACTGTGTCCAACCTGATTAATTTATATATTCCCTAGTGCCTCACACACAGTAAGCGCTTAACAAATACCATAATAAAAAAGAAGTTAATGGCCAGCGCTCATCTCCTGCCTCTCCCTAGTCCCATTCCTATCCAAATTCTATGTACAGTGCTCTGCACATAGTAAGCGCTCAATAAATACGATTGATGATTCCTATCCAAATTCTAAGAACGGGTCATATGCACCCACCGTCTTCATTTCCTCTAGGCTGAAAGCTCATAACACTGGGCTGTAAGCTTATTGTGGGCAGGGAGTGTGTCTGTTATACTGTTCTACTGTCCTCTCCCAAGCGCTTAGTACAGTGCCCTGCACTCAGTAAATGCGATTGACTGGCAATTGCCTGATTGACTGACTTTCTGTCCACCCACTCTTTTTTCGATGCTCTGTGATCTGGCTATCTTCCCTCTCTGACTCTGTAGCGATTGCTAGAAGCTCGTTGTGTTTTACTGTTCCATCACTCCTCATGTATCCGTTTCCAGTTCTTTTCTACTATCTGCGATATTTATATTAGTGTTTGTCTCCCCCTCTAAACAGGAAGCTCACAGTGGGCAGGCCTGCTAATTCTGTTGTATCGTAATAATAATAATGGCATTTATTAAGCGCTTACTATGTGCAAAGCACTGTTCTAAGCGCTGGGGAGGTTACAAGGTGATCAAGTTGTCCCACTGGGGGCTCAGTCAATCCCCATTTTACAGATGAGGAAACTGAGGCACAGAGAAGTTAAGTGACTTGTCTTAATCCCCATTTTACAGATGAGGGAACTGAGGCACAGAGACCTGCCCAAAGTCACACAGCTGACAATTGGCAGAGCCCGGATTTGAACCCATGACCTCTGACTCCAAAGCCCATGCTCTTTCCACTGAGCCACGCTGCTTCTCTGCGCTTAGTACAGTGTTCTGCATATTGTAAGCGCTCAATAAATACCACTGATCGATCGACTGATCCGCACTCCCACAGCTTCAACGACCACCCGGGTTCTAATCCAGGCTCCATCTCTTACCTGCCGTGTGACCTCGGGCAAGTCACCAAATTTCTCTGGGCCTCAGTTTCCTCATCTGTAAAATGGGGATTCAATACGTATTCTCCTTCTCCCTCAGACGGTGGAGCCCCATGTGGGACATGACTGTGTCTGACCTGATTATCCTGTAATACTACTACTACTAATAATAATTGTGATATTTGTTGAACACCTACTATGTGCCAGGCACTGTACTAAGCCCTGGGGTGGATACAAGCAAATCGGGTTGGACCAACCCCAGCGTTTAGATCAATGCCTGGTAAATAGTATTTATTTATTAAGCACTTACTATGTGCCAAGCACTGTTCTAAGCGCTGGGGAGGTTACAAAGTGGTTAAATAGTAAGCGCTTTACAAATACTGACATCATCGTGATCAATGTCAGACAATAAGACAAAGGTTAGCATATCAATGCGTGGCCAAACAAGAATGGCTCCAACTCTTCCAGGATGGTTTGGCAACAACTTTTTTCCTCCACGGCAACACCCACAGATTAATCTGCTTTCAACACAGAACAAATTGGCTGCAGATTAGAAAACAGGAGGCCTGTGAAGTCATCCACTAACCACAAAAAATTACTTCAAATGCACTCATGAAATGACTCTGGGGAAAATTTCCGCCGGGTTCATTCATCTACTATCCTGCCAACTGTTGACCTCCTGCCCTCTCTATTTAATTAAGCTACTTTCTTGGGCTTGATTCATATGGAGAACTAAAACTTTTGGGCCGAAGAATCCTGAAATCCCGTGGACGCCTGAAAAGCCGCGACCGGGTGTCTGTCTTACGACTCTCTCCACCGGATGAGCAGACAAATTCTCCAAGTTCCTGCCACATCTCCCACTCTCTAACGGTGCTATGGAGAAGCAGCATAGCTCACTGGAAAGAAGCCGGGCTTTGGAGTCAGAGTTACGGGTTCAAATCCCGGCTCCACCAATTGTCAGCTGTGTGACTTTGGACAAGTCACTTAACTTCTCTGTGCCTGTTACCTCATCTGTTAAATGTGATTCACTGCTTCGGTAACAGAATCTGGTCATCAGCACTACGTGTCGTTTAGCCCATGAAAATCTTTGGTTGTGAATAGCACATCTCCAAAGGAGGAGCACGGGCTTTGGAGTCAGAGGTCATGGGTTCGAATCCCGGCTCTGCCAATTGTCAGCTGTGTGACTTTGGGCAAGTCACTTCACTTCTGTGGGCCTCAGTTACCTCATCTGTAAAATGGGGATTAAGACTGTAAGCCCCCCGTGGGACAACCTGATCTCCTTGTAACCTCCCCAGTGCTTAGAACAGTGCAATGCACATAGTAAGCGCTTAATAAATGCCATTATTATTATTATTGTCTGTGAGCCCCACGTGGGACAACCTGATCACCTTGTAACCTCCCTAGCGCTTAGAACAGTGCTTTGCACATAGCGTTTAATAAATGCCATCATTATTATTATTATGCTGCTCTAAGCAGTTAACTAGTTTGGACCCCTTCCCTGTCCTTCAGGGGGCTCACAGTTTTAAGTAGGAGGGAGAATAATAATTTCCAGTTGAGGAAACTGAGAAGGTAACTGATTTGCCCAAGGTCACAGAGAAAGCAGTGGGCAGTGCTGGGATTAGAACCCAGGTCCTCAGACTCCCAGGCTCGCTCTCTTTCCACTGGGCCCCGCTGCTTCTCAGGCGCATGGAACAGTTTTCTCCCAGGAGCTCAGTACAGTGCTCAGCACACAGTATATGCTCAATAAATACCACTGATTGATCAGTCAATCATCACCAACTGTATTCTTCCCAGCACTTAATACAGTGCTCTATAGGCAGCAAATGTTTAATACAACTACTACCGTACTGAGGTCTAAAGCTATGAGAGTTAAGTCCTGTGAATTCTTCTTTTTAGTTTTTATGGTATTTCTGAAGCGCTTACTATGTGCCAAGTGCTGTAGTACGGGCTGGGACAAGACGCAAGGTAATCATGTCAGACACAGCCCCTGTCCCACATGGAGCTCAAGGGATTAAGGAGTAAGATTAAGGACTAGGGGTTAGGAATTAAGACTGTAGACTCATCGTGGGTAGGGGATGTGCCTGATTATTGTTGTACTGTACTCTCCCAAGCGCTTAGTACAGTGCTCTGCACACAGTAAATACTCAGTAAATATGAATGAATGAATTTAAGTGACTTGCTTAAGGTCACACAGCAGAATCCCAGGTCCATGCTCTAGCCCCCCAGTAGGCCTTGCTACTTCAAATTCTTGTAGAATTTGATCTTGTATGGGGGTGGTGGAAGGTCTGTGGGGGTTCATTCATTCATTCAATTCATTCAATCGTATTTATTGAGCACTTACTGTGTGCAGAGCACTGTACAAAGCGCTTGGGAAGTGCAAGTCGAGTGCTTAGTCCAGTGGTCTGCACACAGTAAGCGCTCGATAAATACAGCTAGCTCACTTAAGGGCCTGGTGACCTCGGATAAATCACCAGAGCCTTAGTTTCCTCATATGTAAAATGTGGTAAGATTCCCACTTTCCCTATCTCTTAAGTAGAGAAACTGCACCGGTGTTGATTATCTATTAATCAAACAGTGGTATCAATTGAGCCCTTACTATGTGCAGAGCACTGTACTAAGTGCTTGGGAGAGGAAAATACAACAGAATTAGCAGGCACATTCCCTGCCCACAATGAGCTTACATTCTGTATTCATTCAATCATTCATTCAATCGTATTTATTGAGCGCTTACTGCGTGCAGAGCACTGTACTAAGCACTTGGGAAGTCCAAGTTGGCAACATATAGAGACTGTCCCTACCCAACAGCGGGCTCACAGTCTAGAAGGGGGAGACAGAGAACAAAACATATTAACAAAATTAAATAAATAGAATAAATATGTACAAATAAAATACAGTAATAAATCCGTACAAACATATATACATATATATGTGGGGAGGGGAAGGAGGTAAGGCGGGGGGGGATGGGGAGGGGGAGGAGGGGAAGAAGAAGGAGGGGGCTCAGTCTGTATCTACCACAGTGGCTAGTCCATAGTGAGCTCTTAATAAATGCCATTATCGTCACTATCAATGAGAAGCCAAATAGGAGACAGTGTGGTTTAGAGAGCAGAGAGAAGGGGAATTCTGACCTAACTAATAATAGTGACATTTGTTAAGCGCTAACAATGCACCCAGCACTGTACTAAGGACCAGTGTGGATACAAACAAATGGGGTTGGAAGCAGTCTCTGTCCCACGTGGGACTCACGGTCTTAATCCCCATTTGACAGATGAGGGAATGGAGGGGCAGAGAATTGAAGTGACTTGCCCAAGGCCACACAGCAGGAAAGTGGCAGAGGTGGGATTAGAAAACCCAGGTCCTTCTGACTCTCAGGCCCAAGGTCTATCCACTAGGCTACACTGCTTCTCTTCTGAGGCTCGTCTGATTTCCCTCAGGCATTTGTTTCATCTCTAAAAGGATTTCTAAACGTCCAAAACCATCTACTCCAGCCCACTTCTGGGAGCCTACGGGCCTGCAACTGCTGGAATGTGCTGATTATAAGTCCAATCAGCTCATTATAGGCAGGGAATGTGTCTGTTTATTGTTGCATTGTCCTTAGGTTAGTTACTACAGTGCTCTGCACACAATAAGTGCTCGATAAATATGACTGACTGAAATCATCATCATCAGTATTTATGGAGTGTCCCCATTGTGTACCAAACTCAGGAGCTTTTTACCGACTCTTCTGGTTCTCCTGAAATGCCCCCTTTTATCCTCCATGATGTGCATGGTGGGCAACAACCTGTAGGGAACAAGATCTGTGCCTCAGAAGAATCTTTTCCACAAGCTGAAATCTAGCCGTCACAAACAATTACTTCTTCCATGAGTGGTCTAAGGTTAATTTTAGCCTCCTTAAACCCTCTCCCGCCAGATCAGATAAGTTTCCTCCTTTAGCTCTGGCTGTCTGGCTTCTGATGGGAACTGGCTACTAGCTGGCTGACGCTACCAGCCCATTAACCGTCACAAGCAGTGGGGCTGTGAGGCGGATAAATATTGACCCCCCCGCCTTTCCCGTACCATGGGGTTACTCGATGATGCTGAGGGAATTTGACAGGCTGTTGTTTCTCTGGGCAGCCTCTGTTCTAACCGACTCAGAGCGCTTTCCTTTTCAGTTCCGTTCTTCGGCAAGGAGGAGGAAGAAAGGGCCCCAGGAGAGTATTTGTGGGCTTTTCATCAAACTACCCTATAACTCAGCGGGCTCCTTGGGAAGTTCTCACCACAGCCGTGGACCGGACGAGGCATTAGGAGCAGCGTGGCCTGGCGGGTGGACCCCGGGCCCGGGAATTCAAAGGACCTGGGTTCTAATCCCAGCTCCACCACTCGTCTTCTGTGTGACCTTGGGCAAGTCGCTTCACTTCTCTGGGGATCAGGACTGGGAGCCTCATGTGGGACAGGGACCAAGCCCATCCTGATTAGCTTGTATCTACCCCGGCACTTAGAACAGTGCTTGACGCATAGTAAACATTTAACCAATACCATCATTATTATTATTATCATAATTGGAGGGGAGACTGCCCAGAAAAGGACTGGAGAGTATCATCGTCTGCTTACAACGGGAAGACGCGCTGCCCCTTCCTCAGGACCCCAAGATTCCCGTCAACCCCTGCTTCAGCCCCAGGAGGACTCCAACAACGGTGACGTGAAACCTCAACTCTCAGTCTATCACTCAATCAATGGTAGATATTGAGTGTGTACTGCACAGAACACCATTATGCACTACGGGGAGAGTGCAACAATTCAGTTGGTGGTCGCATTCCCTGCCCACAACGAGCTTACAGTCTAGAGGGGAAGGCAGACATTAAAATAAATTCCGGATATGGACACAAGCACTGTGGGGCTGAGGACGGGTTGAATATCAGGTGCTTATCAGGTGGTCATATTTATTTTATTTTGTTAATATGTTTTGTTTTGTTCTCTGTCTCCCCCTTCAAGACTGTGAACCCACTGTTGGGTAGGGACCGTCTCTATATGTTGCCAACTTGGACTTCCCAAGCGCTTAGTACAGTGCTCTGCACACAGTAAGCGCTCAATAAATACGATTGAATGAATGAATGAAATCCCAGCTCCACTTCTAGTCAGCTGGGTGACTCTGGGCAAGTCACATAACTTCTCTGGGCCTCAGTTACCTCATCTGGAAAATGGGGATTAAGATTGTGAGCCCCACATGGGACAGCCTGATCACTTTGTACCCTCCCCAGCGCTTAAGAACAGTGCTTTGCACATAGTAAGCACTTAATTACCAAAATTATTATTATCATTATTATTAAAGGGCTTGGGATCACACATAAAGGTGTCGGGAGGGAGCGGGCATAGGGGAGGTGAGGGCTTAGTCAGGGAGGGCATGGGATTTTAATAAGGCTTGCAGTGGGGGAGAGTCGCTGTCTGTCGGATAAGTGTTAAGCACTTACTATGTGCCAGGCACTGTTCTAAGCGCTGGGACCGATACAAGGTCATCACATTGGACACAGTCCATTTCTCACCCAGGACTCCCAGTCTTAATCCCCATTTTCCAGATGAGGTGACTGTGGCACAGAGAAGTGAAGTGACTTACCCAAGGTCACTCAGCAGACAAGTGGCAGAGCCGGGGTCAGAACACAGGTCCTTCCGACTCCCAGGACCGGGCTCTAACCGCCAGGCCGCTTCTCCGTGATCGTTTTGGAGGCGCCTATTCAAATTGAAGATCAAAAGTATGAAAAGTCCAAGTCCCAGAGAAAATTATGCCTTTGGTTGAGCTGAAGACTGGAAGAAATGAAGAGTGACCACATATGGCAGACTACTGAGGTAATTCTCCCTCAGTGGAGTAATTAAGTAGAACTGACATAGATAATTAAAGTTTCCGGGTGCTCCTTTAGGTATCTTCTTGTCTGGGAGTTTGACTGTTTATAGTGCCCTGGGCTTGAAAGGATTTTTCTCTTTGACTCGCAGGCTCTGTTATTAATCTAACAAAAGAAGACATCGTCATTGTGTTTAGCCTTGTGACCTGCTCTGTTTAATTAATGGCACAGATGTGTTCTACTCAAAGTAAGTGGCCTAAGCGGAATCTGGGTTGATATTCGTGTTTTAACTTACTCACGGGGAGGGATGGGGAATTGATTTTCCCTCGGCCGTGAATAACCTCAAACGAGGGGAGAAAGCAGGCAGGGAAATGAAGAGCTGAAGCCTTCTTTGCTGACTCCTTAGTTGTGGAAGGAATCTGCCAAGGCGCTCTCTCGTTTACACATAAATGCTATTTTCAGGATGACCCTAATGGAGCTATGTCTGTGGCTTATTTACGCAGAACTCATCGGGGACAGGCTCAGATTGACTTGATTGTGGTTTTTACTTCCTAAGACCTTTGTACAGCTCAATGCTTAGAACAGTGCTTGATACATAGTAGGCGTTTAACAAATACCACAACGACAGTTGCACCGAGTACATGCTCACTATTATTACTTCGCCTCCTCCTCCAAATACTACTACTATTATTCATTCATATTTACTCAGCACTTATTGTGTGCAGAGCACTGTACTAAGTGCTTGGAAAGTACAATTCAGCGATAGAGAGACAATCCCTGCCCACACCGGGTTTACAGTCTAGAGCATGGAAGACAGACGTCGAAACTATCATTACATCTATCATTACTATCCCTACTTCTCTTCCTCCTCCGATTGCTACAATTACTACTTCTCTTCCTACAAATACTACTAAGACTCCTACTATTATTACATTTATCACTACTATTACTACTTTGCCTCCTCCCACCACGATTAATATGTTCAATCTGATTAACTTGAATCTACCCCAGTGCTTAGTGCAGTGCCTGGCACATAGTAAGCACTTAAATACCATAAAAAAATGCTACCACCACTTCTATTACTACTATCGTATCATCCTTCTCCTCCTCCTCCTATTAGTATTCCCTTTTATTACTTCTCTACCTCCTCCTTCCCCGTTCAGAACGGCACCTGGAGAGTTTCCAATACTCCACCAGTCATTCATTCATTCAATCGTATTTATTGAGCGCTTACTGTGTGCAGAGCACTGTACTAAGCGCTTGGGAAGTACAAGTTGGCAACATATAGAGATGGTACAGTCTCGGGTACAGGAGGAAAAGTCAAGCAGAGGCCTACCCACTCCATTTGTAGTTGGGCCATCTTCTACAAGTCAAAACTCCCCTGTGCTGGGCAGCAGCGGCCTGGGAGAGAGTTGAGGGCGGAGACTCAAGTTTACTGCGTGGAACAAGGGGATGGTAAAACACTTCCGGATTTTTCCCAAGAAAACTCTACGGATCCGCTCCCAGAACAATTTGGGATGGAGGTGCGGCATGTTGGGAGAGATGTGTCCATGGAGTCATTAGGGGTCAGAAATGACTCGGCCTCATCTCCTCTCCCTACTGCTACGGCTAATATTACCATTTCTTCTGCACCTTCCAGAGAAAAGCTGGAGGTGCTCAGCAAGAACCCCAGTGGCAGTCTGTGCCTCAGTTTCCCATCTGTAAAATGGGAATAAGATACCACCCTGCCTACCTCCTAGACTGCTGTGAGCCCGCTTCTTGACTGTGAGCCTTCTGTTGGGTAGGGACCGTTTCTATATGTTGCCAACTTGTACTTCCCAAGCGCTTAGTACAGTGCTCTGCACACAGTAAGTGCTCAATAAATACGATTGAATGAATGAATGAATGAATGACTGAGTCCCCTCTTGGGGACAGAGAGTGGGTCTGGTCTGATTTTGCGGCTGTCCCAGGACCATGCCTGGTACATTCTCTAACCCAGGTCCTTTTAGAGAAGCAGCGTGGCTCAGTGGAAAGTCAGAGGTCATGGGTTCAATTTCCGGCTCCACCACTTGTCAGCTGTGTGACTTTGGGCAAGTCACTTCACTTCTCTGTGCCTTAGTTCCCTCATCTGTAAAATGGGGATGAAGACTGAGTCCCCCGTGGGACAACCTGATCACCTTGTATCTCCCCCAGTGCTTAGAACAGCGCTTTGCACATAGTAATCACTTAATAAATGCCATTATTAATATTATTCTAAGAGCTTGATAAATTCTGTAATCAATTACTTAATCACTCCTAGTGATTTTTCCGTCCACTGCAGACATAATCACGAGATTTTCTGATGCTCTTGAAGAATATTTGATCAAAGCCCTCAAGCAGTCTGCGCTGGGCAGGGAGGCTTTGATAGATCCTCCCTATGGAGTTTCAAACCTTTTTCCTTAGAAAAACAAGTCATGATTTGCCAAGTGCTAATGAACTATCAGCACCAAAGGATTGCTACTGGCTTTAAAACTTTGAACTCGGAATCAGGGATGGGGGTTTGCGTTTGTGAACACGGCTGCTTCTCTGGGGAGTATTAGAAACAACCTGAAAATAATATTTTTGTATTTCTGGGATTCTCGTATGTTTTCATGGCCGACTGCTTCGTCCAAAAGCAGATGCCGGTGAGGCATTTAGCAAGAAACTGGAGTGACTGGAATTTCCGGCTTTGAGTGAATTTTATGAAGCAGAAAAAGTGATGAGAGGAAGGAACTGATCCATTGGAGTTAATCCCTGACCAGAAGACGTTCAAATATTCCCACCATTTTCTCGTTATTATGCTGCTCCATTTAGAGGTTTAGTCTAGAAGTTTGTGTTAGAAGATACAGTCCCTACCCGACAATCTAGCGGGGAGACCGACACAAAAATAAATTACGGAAAGGAGGAAGCAGAATGGAAAGGTGGAATTACAGACAAGGAAGGGCTTAAAATACAGAGTATGAAAATCCATTTAAAACTAGTATTAAAAATTGTAGAATCTGTTAAATGCTTATTATGTGCCAGGCGCTGGGATGGATAAAAGCAAACCAGATTAGACAGAGTCCCTGTCCCACATGGGGCTCACAGTCTTAATCCCCATTTTAGAGATGAGGTAATTGAGGCCCAGATAAATGAAGTGACTTGCCCAGGGTCACACAGCCGGGCCTTCTGCCTCTATCCACATTATGCTGCTTCTCTAAGTGCTTGGAAACATAGAGTGTAATGGAGTTAATAAAAATAATGATAATGTTGGTATTTGTTAAGCGCTTACTATGTGCTGTTCTAAGCACTGGGGGGGATACTAGGTAATCAAGGTTGTCCCACGTGGGGCTCACAGTCTTTATCCCCATTTTACAGATGAGGGAATTGAGGCACAGAGAAGTTAAGTGATTTGCCCAAAGTCACACAGCTGACAAGTGGTGGAGCCGGAATTCGAACCCATGACCTCTGACTCCCAAGCCCGGGCTCTTTCCACTGAGCCACGCTGCTTCTGTACATGTTCCCTGCCCACAATGAGCTTACAGTCTAGAGGGGGAGAATTCTAGCCGTCCTGTGTCTCTCAGTGACCATAAGCCAGGGGAGATCTCACAGAAGCAGTGTGGCCTAGTGAACAGAGCTCAGGCTGGGACTCAGAAGGACCTGAGTTCTAATCCCGGCTCCATCAGTTGTCTGCTGTGTGACCTTGGGCAAGTCACTTCACTTCTCTGTGCCTCAGTTACCTCTTTAGTAAAATGAAGATCGAGACTGGGAGCCCCATATGGGACAGGAACTGAGTCCAACCTGATTAGCTTTTATCTACCCCAGCGCTTAGAACAGTCCTTGACACATAGTAAGCGCTTAACAAATACCATCATCATCAACATCATCATTTCACAAGCCTAGCTGGCTCGTTCCTTTTCCGTCTTCCTTGATAATAATGATAGTATTTGTTAAACGCTTACTATGTGCAAAGCACTGTTCTAGGCGCTGAGGGATACAAGGTGATGAGACTGTCCCACGTGGGGCTCAGTTTTAATCCCCATTTTACCGATGAGGTAACTGAGGCCCAGAGAAGTTAAGTGGCTTGCCCAAGGTCACACAGCTGACAAGTGGCGGAGTCGGGATTCGAACCCATGACCTCTGACTCCCAAGCCCGGGCTCTTTCCACTGAGCCACACTGCTGCTTGATGAAATCATCTCCTTATTCACTTTCACAGAAGGAATCTTATTTAGGAGTTCCGTAGCCTAGATATTTCCCATTACCTTTCCAGACTCAAGACACCTCTATAAAAAGCTGAGATTAGAGAATCAGTTTCAAACCTGCGGGTGATGTGATCTACAGAAACAGTGCAAAAGTGTGGGTTGTGGAAGTGATATCTCCCCATCTGTATTCTAACAAGAATTTCGGTCCTTGCTTATACTACTATTATTTCAAATAATTGTGGCGTTTGTTAAGTGCTTACTCTGTGCCAGGCACTGTACTAAGCACTGGGGTAGATAAAAAAATAATCAGGGTCGGACACAGTCCCTGCCCCACGTGGGGTTCATGGCTTAGAGAAGCAGCGTGGCTCAGTGGGAAGAGCCCGGGATTGGGAATCAGAAGGTCATGGGTTCTAATCCCCGCTCCTCCACATGTCTGCTGTGTGACCTTGGTCAAGTCATAACTTCTCTGAGCCTCAGTTATCTGTAAAATGGGGATTAAGACTGTGAGCCCCATGTGGGACAACGTGATCACCTTGTATCCCCCCCCCCCAGCGCTTACAACAGTGCTTTGCACATGGTAAGCACTTAAATGCCATCATTATTATTATTATAATTATTACGGAGGAATATGGACCGAACCGGCATTTTACAGGTGAGGTAACAGAAGCACAAGAAGCATTGTGGCCTAAAGGAAAGAACAGAAGCCTAGGAGACCTGGGTTCTACCCCTGCTCCATTACTTATCTGCTGTGTGACCTCGGGAAAGTCAGTTAACTTCTCTGGGCCTAAATTTCCTCCTCGGTAGAACAAGGATTAAATCTCAGGAGGTATTTAGACTGTGAGCCCTGTATGTGACCAACCTGATTATCTGGTATCTATCTCAGCCCTTAGTAGAGTGCCTGGTAAGCACTTAACAAGTACCATTAAAGAGAGAGAAAGAGAGAGAGAGGGAGAAAAGTTAAGTGATGTGTCAAGGTCTTACAGCAGTCAAATGGCAGAACTGGAATTAGAACCCAGAAGGTTTCCAATATAGAAAATGAAAGGTCAGTCTAAAACGGAAGGGGTATTGGACTGAGACTGAAGGAGAAATATAATTGTAGGTGACACGGACTAAAACCCCACACTTTTTCTCGTGAAGATGGTTAATTATTGGCTGTGAAGAGACTGAGGCTTAATTTATGCACGCCTGCTCCTTGTTTTAGAATAGCAAAAATAAGACACCCAGTGCCAATGGAAAAACTAGTCATTTTAGTTGTCATTGTGACCTCCACACTGTGGGGGAAAAGAAAAAAAATCTTTGGCAGGCTTAATCTCCTAGTTTAGATAGGTATAGAAATTGGAAGTAAAATACTGTGCTGTGAACATTTTCCTGATGAAAAAGACAGTGGTACCACTGGGAAGCCAAGCTATAAATCAATTGCTCATAACCTTTCCAAGCTGGATAGTGCTCATTTCAGTCATTCATTCAATCGTATTTATTGAGCGCTTACTGTGTGCAGAGCACTGTACTAAGCACTTGGGAAGTACAAGTTGGCAACATATAGAGAAGGACCCTACCCAACAGTGGGCTCACAGTCTAGAAGGGGGAGACAGAGAACAAAACATATTAACAAAACAAAATAAATAGAATAAATATATACAAATAAAATAGAGTAATAAATACAAACCTACATACATACAAATACATTTAATAAATAAATACATACATACAAATACAGTTAAAATACATACAAACATATATACAGGTATATATTCATTCAATTGTATTTACTGAGCACTTACTGTGTGCAGAGCACTGTACTAAGCGCTTGGGAAGTACAAGTTGGCAACATCTAGAGATGGTCCCTACCCAACAGTGGGCTCATAGTCTAGAAGGGGGAGACAGAGAACAAAACAAAACATATTAACAAAATAAAATAAATAGAATACATATATACAAATAAAATAGAGTAATAAATACATACAAACCTATATACATACATACAAATACATTTAATAAATAAATAAATACATACATACAAATACAAACATACATACAAACACAGTTAAAATACGTACAAACATATATACAGGTATATATTCATTCATTCATTCAATCGTATTTACTGTCCACACGTTTTGTTTTGTTGTCTGTCTCCCCCCTTCTAGACTGTGAACCCCTTGTTGGGTAGGGACCGTCTCTAGATGTTGCCAGCTTGTACTTCCCAAGCGCTTAGTACAGTGCTCTGCACACCGTAAGCGCTCGATAAATACGACAATGAATGAATGAACCCAGGTCCGTCTGACTCGCAGGCCCATGCTCTATCCATTGGCCCACACTCCCTTCCCAAACTTTTGGTTTAAACTGGCTTGTAAATTTGGAGCCTGGTCAATCAATCAATGGTATTTATTGATCACCTATGTGCAGAGCACTGTACTAAGCGCTTGGGAGGGTCCAGTGCAACAGAGGTGGCAGATATATTCCCCGCCCACAATGAGTTGAACAGCCCAGGTCTGAACATTATAAAATATATTCCCCAGGGATTTGGTTCAGAAGAAACTCCTTACCGGGAGTTTCAAGTCATTCAATCAACTCTTCCCCTCCTTGCTCACCTCGCTATTCCCCTACTACAACCCAACCTATACCCTTGGATCGGAAGAAACTCCTTACCGGGAGTTTTAAGTTGTTCAATCAACTCTTCCCCTCCTTGCTCACCTCGCTATTCCCCTACTACAACCCAATCTACACCCTTTAGTCCTCTGACACCAACGTACTCACTGTAATAATAAGCATAATAATAATGATAATAATAATGGCATTTATTAAGCACTTCCTATGTGCAAAGCACTGTTCTAAGCGCTGGGGGAGACACAAGGTGATCAGGTGGTCCCACGTGGGGCTCACAGTCTTAATCCCCATTTTACAGATGAGGGAACTGAGGTTCAGAGAAGTGAAGTGACTTATCCAAAGTCACACAGCTGCCAAGTGGCGGAGCCGGGATTTGAACCCATGACCTCTGACTCCAAAGCCCAGGCTGTTCCCACTGAGCCACACTGCTGTACCTCAAGCTCATCTCTCACCATCAACCCCTCATATCCAACAGATCCCCACTCTCCCCATCTTCAAAACCCTACTAAAATCAGCCCTCCTCCCAGAAACCTTCCCTGGCGAACCTCTCATCTCCCCATCCAATTCGCCCTTTCTTCCGGGTCGCCTAGGCAATCAATCGATGGTAATTTCCGAGCACTTACTGTGTGCAGAGCACTGGACTAAGCACTTGGGAGAGTAGAAGCAGCGTGGCTCAGTGGAAAGGGCTTTGGAGTCAGAGGTCATGGGTTCAAATCCCAGCTCTGACACTTGTCAGCTGTGTGACTTTGGGCAAGTCACTTCACTTCTCTGGGCCTCAGTTCCCTCATCTGTAAACTGGGGATGAAGACTGTGAGCCCCCTGTGGGACAACCTGATCATCCTGCAACCTCCCCAGCGCTTAGAACAGTGCTTTGCACATAGTAAGCGTTTAATAAATGCCATTATTGTTATTATTATTATTATTATTATTATAACGGAGTGGTAGACACATTCCCTGCTGACACCTAGCTTACAGTTTCTACATTTGAGTCCGTACCCCTAAGCCCTTTAGACTCTCACTATCTCCAGCTCCACAAGCATATTTGTATCTATCCATATACTCTGCCACTTCCTCTAACTGTAATTTAATTTTCATGGCCGTTTCCCCTGATAGATTATAAACTCACGGAGGGCAGTTAGTTTACCTACCCTATTGTATGATACACTTCCAGCCAAGCACCGAGTACAATGCTCTGCACACAATAAGTGCTTAATGAATACTACTGATTGATTGACTTTTTGATTGATTCACTGAGACGAGTCTTTACACCGCAGCTCTTATGTACTTATTTTTAAATTTTTTATTATAAACTCCTTTATTCATATTAATGCCTGTCTCTAAACTGTAAGCTCATTATGGGCAGGGAATGTACCCATAATGTTAATTCTGTTGTCTTGTACTTTCCTGAACATTTAGTACAGTTCTGTACACATGGTAAGTGCTCAATGAAGACCATTGATTGATTAAGCAGGCTCCAGGAGAAGGCAGTTTGTAAGCCATTTTAATCCAAAAGTCTGACAGTGTGGCTTAGTGGAGAGAGCATAGGCCTGGGGATCAGAAGGACCTGAGTTCTAATCCCGGCTCCACCAGTTGTCTGCTGTGTGACCTTGGGCATGCCACTTCACTTCTCTGTGCCTCAATTACCTCATCTGGAACAGAAGGATTAAGACTGGGAGCCCCATGTGGGACATGGACCGTGGTCAACTTGATTTGCTTGGCTCTACCCCAGTGCTTAGAACAGTGCCTGGCAAAATAGGAAGCGCTTAACAAGTACCATAAAAGAAAAAAAAAACCCACAAACCCAAAATATTTCCAGAACACTGGAACTGACAGAACAACAGAAAATCCTGCATGTCCGTGCCGGCAAACGCAAATCAAAAAGAAGTTCCAAGCGTTACACCTCCACGTTGGAATTTTATTGACGCTCACATCTTCTGCCAATCTGACCGGAGCTGTAGTTAAACACTCATCGCGTACAAACACGTTCCAGTTGAGCTATCGCTACAGAGACAGAAAAGACGTGAAACTTCCCCAGACTTGGCCAAATCAAACTGGCCGGCTGTCCGAAGGGGTTTTCTCATCGACTTTCGCCAGTGGAACTTCAAGGAGATTTGGGTCCCCGGTTTGTCTGCTATTTTAGCTAGGCAAATAAGGAATTTGAAAGAAGACACTTTTGGAGCTGACATTTGACTCTGCTACTGTGCAGGAAGAGTGATTAACTTTTCCCAGCAAAGATAGAGGTCTCAAAGGCCTGAGCTTTTATTTTTCTTCTATTTACATTCTCCAACACCCTTTCCCCTGAGCTAATTACAGAAGGTCAGACGGTTGGTTTTCATCTCCGCAGCTGAAGAGCACAACTCTACTAATGAGTGTATAAAAGGTCTTTCTGCTCCCTCGGAGAATCACATGGTTCTTTTAAACTGTGATTTGCCCTAGAAGATCACAATCCACCTAAAGTAACTGCAAGTTGTTCTCATCCTTCTGGGTCCTAGGCAGTAATTACAACGAATATTAAAAATTATGTAGAACACATGTACAGATGGATTGCTATCGCCCTCCCTTTGTGCCTCAGTTACCTCATCTGTAAAATGGGGATTAAGACTGTGAGCCCCCTGTGGGACAACCTGATCACCTTGTAACCTCCCCAGCGCTTAGAACAGTGCTTTGCGCATAGTAAATGCTTAATAAAATGCCATCATTACTCTCCCAAGGGGTTAGTACAGTGCTCTGCATACAGTAAGTGCTCAAAAAATACAATTGTATGATTGACTGATTAAAGAATAAATGCTATTACTACTACCTAGGAATGGCCTTCCTTAAGTATTTTGTTCCTATGTTACCTTTCTCTCTCCATACTGATAAACAGCATGTCTGTTCTGCAGCAGTATTTTCATCTCCATTGGCAAACCTAATCAGCATCTCCAAGATATAGGACAACTATAGATACACAACTCTATTTGTTTTAATCATTTGTTGCTGAACTGTACTTTCCAAGCGCTTAGTACAGTGCTCGGCACACAGTCAGCGCTCAATAAGTACAATTGAATGAATGAATGAATGAAATAATTTGAGTATTACGATCATTTCAAGATACTGCCACCTACTCAATTACCGTGACCTCATAATAGGGCATATTGATCTGACATGAAAGAAAATTAATAGGTAATCAGGAAACAAAGCCCTTTTCTTTTTGGCAAAATGCACAGCCTAATGTTCTACAACCATATTCTACCAGGGTCACAATAAACTTAATTAGAAATGTCACGCTCTAGTGATACATGAAGATACGCAGGCTCAAACCACTCTGATCTTTCCCTGAGTTCTTGCAGTGAATGGAAATGGGACTTGAAGATTCCTTCCTTATGAGGTAAAATGGCCCTCGCCATTCTCCTAATCTGCTCCCTTTTGAACGGATTTTCCTACTACGTGGGAATGTGTGAGAGCTAAATCTCCAAGTGCAGATACCAAAGTCATGAGCTCTACGGAAAAGTATCCAGGAATTCCATCACTGAGTTTCCTAGGCTGTTAAATGCCTAAAAGAGGAATACTGGATTCATGGGGCAGAGTGGCCGAGTGGAAAGAGGACTGAGAATCAGGGGGCCTGGGTTCTAATCTCAGCTCCATCACTCATCTGCTGTGTGACCTTGGGTAAGACACTTCATTTCTCTGGGCCTCAGTTTCCTCATCTGTAACATGGGGATTAAGACTATGAGCCCCATGTGGGAAAGAGACTGCGTCCAACCTAATTGGCTGATACCTACCCCAGCACTTAGTATAGTTCCTGGCACATAGTAAGCACTTAACAGATAGTATAAAAAATAAATAAATACCATGGATTAATTGCTGTGGGGGCCGCCCAACAGTCCACGACTAAATCACATTGCTTGAGATTGTGCTTCAGAGAATCTTCAGAATCACAAGATGATACATTCCCTGCCCAAAGATCTTAAGCTCTAATGAGAGAGCTACTGTTTCAGAATCTCATTGTTCATTATTTTCTGCTGCTATTCGACGCTGAATCGGCTCATAGGTGAAACTTCTGAAGTTTCATACGGTACAATCTCATACGGTTGTGTCTCATACAGTCGAATCAGGACAGAATGGTACAGGCTTAGAGAAAATAGAGTTTGGTGAAACGGACTCAAACCTTACCTTAACATCGAGAGAATGAAAAGCTGTAGCGATGTCCAACCTTCGGTGTTATTTGAAAACAGATGTCGATGTCCAAATCCATTCTGCTTTTCATGTTGTTTATCCAAGCATCACTGGGGAGTGCCTGTGTAGGTAGCAGAATTCAGAGGTGGGATTAAGTTTTATGTTGCCTGTGAAAAACTTGGGTTCTTGATGGTAGAATGGGATCAATCAGATCTCTCTGGGATAGAGGGCAGATTAATTTGGTGAATAACAATTAGGATTCTTGAAAGAGAACACACAGCTTTTACGAGACTTGTTTACTGAGGTTGGACAACCTCTCCAGGGAGATCTTCCTGGCTGCTATTCAAAGCCCCATGCCATTTCATCTAATCTCCCTTAAAATCACACCAGCTGTGAAAAACCTCATTCTGGTGTTCCTTAATCTTGCAACATTTCTAGTAGGCTTTTTGTAGCTAATGAAAACAGAGACTTTGCAGCGACTGTTGGAATTTTTCAAACCGTTCACATCTTTTCCCCTTTCCAGACAGATGCAAAGCTTTATTTTTGGCAAAGTTCTCCAGATGGAGTATTCTGATTTTCAACTCAAACATTATAACAGCAACTTTCCCTTCCATTTGCTAACAAATTTGGAGTTACTCTTCAATTAATCCATCAATCAATCAACTACTGGGTGGGGAGGGGGAGTGAGTAAAGGGTGCAAATAAGAGTCCAAGGAACTCTTTTCTTTTTTCTAGTTAAAATACTACATGCATCTTGAACCCTAAGTGAGAAACTGATGAATAGTAGAACTCAGGTTCAACCAAGGAAGAGAAATATCAATTCATTCCAATGCTGTTTGGTTTTTAAATATTCAACACATTCCACTAATGACCTGATTTCACACACATTTATTTGCTTAAAGCCTCCAGGGCATGTAATGAAAGGTCAATTTTAAACAATATTAAAACTTTGAATATTGAATATTAGGAGGGAGATAACATGATCACGGTCTTGTGCTAGAAAACGTATTTTTTAATGGAATGCATTAAGGGCTTACTATGTTCTAAGCACTGGGACAGATATAAGGAAGTCAGGATGAACATTCACTCATTCATTCAATTGTATTTACTGAGCTCTTACTGTGTGCAGAGCACTGTACTAAGCGCTTGGGAAGTAGAAGTTGGCAACATATAGAGATGGTCCCTACCCAACAGCAGGCTCACAGTCTAGAAGGGGGAGACAGACAACAAAACAAAACATATTAACAAAATAAAATAAATAGAATAAATATGTATAAGTAAAATAGAGTAATAAATATGTACAAATATATATATATATATATATATATACACACAGGTGCTGTGGGGAGGGGAAGGAGGAAAGGCAGGGGGATGGGGAGGAGGGGGAGAGGAAGGAGGGGGCTCAGTCTGGGAAGGCCTCACAGTCCACAACCCACATTCATTCATTCAATCGTATTTATTGAGCGCTTACTGTGTGCAGAGCACTGGACTAAGCGCTTGGGAAGTACAGGTTGGCCACACTGGACTTACAGTCTTAATCCCCATTTTACAGATGAGGTAACAAGCACAGAGAAGTGAAATGACTGGCCGAAGGTCACAAAGCAGACAAGCGGCAGAGGCAGGACTAGAACCCTAGACTGTGAGCCCGCTGTTGGGTAGGGACCGTCTCTATATGTTGCAAACTTGTACTTCCCAAGCGCTTAGTACAGTGCTCTGCACACAGTAAGCACTCAATAAATACGATTGAATGAATGAATGAACCCCTGTCCTTCTGACTCCTGGGCCTGGGCTTTATCATCATCAATCATATTTATTGAGCGCTTACTGTGTGCAAAGCACTGTACTAAGCACTTGGGAAGTACAAGTTGGCAACATATAGAGACAGTCCCTACCCAATAGTTCCTGTGATGATTGAATTGAGTGCAATTAATCTTTCTCAATTGGGATGCTCATTTATTTATTCCCCTGAACTTAGGCGGCATGGCCAAATGTCCTACTTTTTCAATCAACTACCCTAATGAGCCCTGCAAAACCTAGTTTTGAAAGCACAAGGGCTTTCTCGGCTTTTGACATCCAACCTGCAAAACACAGGTCCCATCTGCAAGAGGCAAAATTGTGTGTGTTAGTAATTGTTAACCGCTTATTAATGGCCAGGCAGTGCACTAACACTGGGGTAGATACAAATACTGAAGTTGGACACAGTCCATGTCCCACATGGGGGTCACTGTCTAAATCAGATGAGGTAAGTGAGGCACACAAAAGTTAAGTGACTTGCCTGAGGTCAAACAGCAGACAAGTATTCTCCCTGGTATAGTAATAATAATAATAATAATAATGATGGTATTTGTTAAGCACTTACTATGTGCAAAGCACTGTTCTAAGCACTGGGGGGATACAGGGTGATCAGGTTGTCCCATATGGGGCTCACAGTCTTAATCCCCATTTTACAGATGAGGGAACTGAGGCCCAGAGAAGTTAAGCGACTTGTCCAAAGTCACACAGCTGACAATTGGCGGAGCCGGGATTTGATCCCATGACCTCTGACTCCAAAGCCCGTGCTCTTTCCAGTGAGCCACGCTAGTGGACAGAGCATGAGCCTGGAGTCAGAAGGTCACGGGTTCTAATCCCAGCTCCACCACTTGTCTACTGTGTGACCTTGGGCAAGTCACTTCACCTCTCTGAGCCTCAGTTTCCTCATCTGTAAAATGGGGATTGAGACCGTGAGCCCCACATGGGACAGGGACTACGTTCAACCCGATTTGCTTGTATCCACCCGTGCTCAGTACAGTGCCTGGCACATAGTAAATGGTTAACAAATATCATAATTATGATTATTATTAGACTGTGAGCCCCGTGTGAGAAAGGGCCCGATTCCAACCTAATTAACTTGTTTCCACCCCAGCATTTAGAACAGTGTTTGAGACATAAGCAGCACTTAAATATTGCCTTTTTAAAAAATGGTATAACTGGGATTAGAACCCACATTCACTGACTCTGTGCTGGTCCAACTAAGCAACGATTTTTCCCCCTTTATTCACCTGAATGAATCCAACTCAACAAAAGTTCCTCAGACTCCAGCAACGAAGTCAAGGTTCGCAGCTCCACTTTCGATCCAGTAAAAGAGGGATTTATGCCTAATGATTTACATCTTGTCTCTCAGGGACGGTTACAGTCAAGAGAAGAAGCGTGGCCTAGTGGATAGAACACGGGCCAGAGAGTCAGAAGGACCTGAGTTTTAATCCTGGCTCTGCCACTTGTCTGCTGTGTGACCTTGGTCAAGTCACTTCACTTCTCTGGGCCTCAGTTCCCTCATCTGTCAAATGGGGATGAAGACTGTGAGCCCCATGTGGGACAGGGACCGTGTCCACCCTTGTTTTTTTGTCTGTCTCCCACTTCTAGACTGTGAGCCCGTTGTTGAGTAGGGACCGTCTCTATATGCTGCCAACTTGCACTTCCCAAGCGCTTAGTACAGTGCTCTGCACACAGTAAGCGCTCAATAAATACGATTGAATGAATGACTACCTTGTGTCTATCCCAGTGCTTAAAACAGTGCTTGGCACAAACTAAGGACTTAACAAATACTACAATAATTATTATTATTAATCCTAGCTCCACCATTTTTAGTAAGCACTCAAACGTGATGGACTTATTTTAAGTGCTCAATAAATACACTTTGATTGATCTATTATCATACCCATATAGGAGTTTCATCACGGTTCACAGGACATCCTACCACGGGAGAGAAATCTCATATCAAATTCCCATTCCCATTTTAAGGTTGAAGGTAAAAGCCTTATTGATGCTAAGAAGCTTATGGATTTTATAGAGAACTTGATCTGATTTTACAACTGGTAAATCCTGGTAGAAACATGAATGGTATCAAATAAATCTCATCAGGTTTTGCTTCACCTCAAGACTCCCTTGTCGATGTTTTTATCTTGATATAAATGTACTTTAATCTCCTGAAAGGATTGAAATTCGGCACTAGCAAATACCCGAATGCGATCACTTCTTTCCATTCGATGTATCCTTAGTTAATGGGATTTTTATTCGGAAATTTTCACTGATCTAGATCCTCTTATGAATGGACCAATACGGGTGAAGATATTTTAGAAACCATTTCTAAATAGATCAGAGACAAGATGGTCTAGTAGATAGAGCCCGGGCCTGGGAGCAGAGGGCCCAGGTTCAAATTCTGACTTGGGCACTTGTGTTATGCGGCCTTGGGCAAGTCACTTTGCTTCTCTACGCCTCAGTTTCATCTTCTGTCAAAAGGGGATTAAGACTGTGAGCCCCATGTGGGACAGGGACTGTGTCCAACCTGCTTATCTTGTACCTGCCTCAGTGCGTAGTTCGGTGCCTGGCACATACAAAGTCCTTAAAAAATAACACAATAGCTTTGGAAACTCCCAGGGAATCTTATATCTAACACTGCTGGTGCGATATCCGCACCAGATCACTCCAAGGCTACCTCCAAAGATGTACGCTCCTGGTGTCCAGAGGACGTCTACCATATTGTACTCTCCCAAGCACTTAGTCCAGTGGTCTGCCCACAGTAGGTGCTCAATAAATACTAATAATCAATTGATGAATAATAGTAATAATGGTATTTAAGTTCTTACTCTATGCTAGGCACTATACTAAGCGCTGGAGTGGACAAGCAAATCGGGGTTGGATACAATCCCCCTCTAGAATGAAAGCTAATTTTGGGCAGGGAACATGTCTACCATCTCTGTTATGTTTAAGGTTGAAGGTAAGAGCCTTATTGACGCTAAGAAGCTTATGGATTTTATAGAGAACTTGATCTGATTTTACAACTGGTAATTCCTGGTAGAAACATGAATGGTATCAAATAAATCTCATCAGGTTTTGCTTTGCAGAGCAGTACAGAGCAACGAGACTAAGCACTTGGGAGAGTAAAATAAAAGTAGGTAGACACTATCGTTGCCCTTGAGGATCTTACGAACAAGCAGAGTAGTCGGGCCCTAAAATAAACTAGAGGTAGGGAAAGGGGCAGATTAGCAGAGAAGCAGTGTGGCTCAGTGAAAAGAGCACGGGCTTGGGAGTCAGAGGTCACAGGTTCAAATCCCAGCTCCACCAATTGTCACTGTGTGACTTTGGGCAAGTCACTTAACTTCTCTGGGCCTCAGTTACCTCATCTGTAAAATGGGGACTAAGACTGTGAGCCCCACGTGGGACAACCTGATCACCTTGTATCCTCCCCAGCGCTTAAATCAGTGCTTTGCACATAGTAAGCGCTTAACAAATACCATTATTATTATTATTATTATTATAAGGGCTGTGGAGGTTGGGGGCGGGGATTACCTAGTGTTTAGCACTCTACTCTCAGCCCCTATGCTCTTGATAATTAGAAGGCTTATTACAATGAGGATAATCGACTTCCTTTAGACTCCTTTCTATTCGCCTAATTGTACCGGCTCATTAGTTTAAAGGCTTCATACCTGATTCGACAATCATTTTGAAAGGTGTTGAACCTCTCAATCGCAGTGTTTTGGTTGACTGGGGAAAGGGCAGGGAAGAGGTGAGGATGGAAAGTTTCTGAGAAAATTTAAAGCCTTTTCTTTCTTGGAAAAACCCTCCCCAGCTAACGGCTTACAAGTTCCCTCACTCCCTGTGGCTTCTAATAGGACACCGAGAAGATAGTGGAAAACGCTACAGGACATTTCACCACACATCAGTAAATGCTCCGACTTACCTGATCACTAACTAAACTGTCTCAGCGGCGGTTGACTGAAGACCTCCTTTTATTGCTAATTCTCACAGAGGTTGGGAAATTAGCAGCCTGTTGGTCCAATTGAACTGGGCCAAATCCAACCTGTTAACCACAAGTTATTTAAACGCCAGAGGCAGGGTGGTGGGGGCGAGGATGTTTCTGAGAAAGAATTAAAGGTGAATGACGGATGTGGTTTGGATATGTAGCAGAGAGAAAAGCCCATGAAGTTGTTCTTAAGAGGGCTCGGACTGAGAAGCAGCGTGGCTCAGTGGAAAGAGCCCGGGCTTTGGAGTCAGAGGTCATGGGTTCAAATCCCTGCTCTGCCACTTGTTAGCTGTGTGGTTCTGGGCAAGTCACTTCACTTCTCTCAGTTACCTCATTTGTAAAATGGGGATTAAGACTGTGAGCCCCCCGTGGGACAACCTGATCGCCTTGTAACCTCCTCAGCAATCGTATTTATTGAGCGCTTACTGTGTGCAGAGCACTGTACTAAGCGCTTGGGAAGTACAAGTTGGCAACATATAGGGACAGTCCCTACCCAACAGTGGGCTCACAGTCTAAAAGGGGGAGACAGAGAACAAAACCAAACATACTAACAAAATAAAATAGAATAGATATGTACAAGTAAAATAAATATGTACAAACATATATACATATATACAGGTGCTGTGGGGAAGGGAAGGAGGTAATGCTCTGCACATAGTAAGTGCTTAATAAAGGCCATTATTATTACTCTGGGGGAAATTCTCAAAATGCCATTGGGTGAGTTCTGGTAGAATGCAGTCAGATGGAGTTGCTGAGGAAAAGTTTGATCTTGTGTGAGCTAGAGATTTCCAGTGTGATATCAACTGGTGAACAGATATCATGGCTTTCATTTAATCGGATTTATTGAGCGCGTCTGCACTCACAGCACTGTACTAGATGCTTGGGAGAGTACAAAAATAACAAGAAACAGACACATTCCGTGCCCAGAGCAAGCTTCCAGTCTAGGATGATAATTCCCCTCCGTATTCCACAGAAGTGCGGTAGGATGGCGAGGCATAATAATAGTTGTGGTATTTGTTAAGTGCTTACTATTTGCCAAGCACTGGGGTAGATGTGCTCTGCACACAGTAAGCGCTTAATAAATATGATTGAATGAATGTACAGTAATCAGGTCCCAAAATAGAATCCCCATTTTGTAAAATGAGGCAACTGGGGCCTAGTGAAGTGACTTGCCCAAGGTCACACAGCAGACAGGTGGTGAAGCCAGGATTAGAACCCTGACTGTCCAACTCCCAGGTCCAGGGTCTTTCCACTAAGCCACACTACTTCAAGAATGAATCCATGTGGATTGTGGTGATCTACCACAAATACCGCGACAATCCAATACATATTAAAAAATTGAACCTTTACAGGTTGATAGCCGGCAAGTAATTGTGGTATTTATTAAGCTTTTACTTAATACTCTTCTAAACCTGAGATAGATACAATTAGTTGGGACACGGCCCCTATCCCACGAGAGGCTTACCGTCTAAGTAGGGTGGCGAACGGGTATCAAATTCCCATTTCACAGGAAACTGAGGCCCAGAGAAATGATGCGACTTGCCCAAGGTCACACAGCAGACAAGTGGCAGAGCCGCGATTAGAAGCCGGGTCCACTGACATCCATTCCCAGGCTCTTTCCATTAAGCCACACGGCTTCTCAAATGAAAGCTTTGTTTTCCAAATCCGTCTCTCTTCCTCCCTCCTATCCAGCCTCTCATTCATTCATTCAGTAGCATTTATTGGACCCCTACCAACGAACTCACAATGAATCCAACTGGACCAGAGCATGGGGCAGTCACAAAACTTCCCCAAACAATTTGAAAATTAGGAAGTAATCAGGCTTCTGCTACCACTTTGCCCATCTTAGCTGTGGGTGGAGAATGCGTCTGCTTTATTGTCCTCTCCCAAGTGCTTAGTACAGTGCTCTGCACATCTAAGTGCTCAATAAATACGACTGACCGACAGAGCAGAGCCTTCTAGACTGGATGCTCCTTATGGGCAGGGAACGTGTTGACCAACTCTGCTCCATTGTACTCTCCCAAGTGCTTACTACAGTGCTTTGCGCACAATAAGTGCTCAATAAATAACACCGATTGATTGACTGCTGGGAGCTCTGAAAAGCAAGGGAGTTGGGCAGCTTCTTTCCCAGAGAGAAATAGCGTGGTCTGGTGGATAGAGCTCACACCTGGGAGTCAGAAGGACCTGCTACGTGTCTGCTGTGTGACCTTGGGTAATTCATTTCCCTTCTCTGGAAAACAGGGATTAAGACAGTCAGCCCCGTATGGGACACGGTCTGTGTCCAACCCGATTAGCTTGGATCTACCCTGGGCTTCATCCGGTGCCTGCCACATAGTAAGCGCTTAATACCATTAAGAAAAAAAAAAATAGGGGAGTTCTCACAGATCCAGATCCACAGAAGGAATGAAGTGCCTTTTCCTGTCCCGTTTTCTTCTGGGGACAATTACTAAGAGACATTTTCAAAAATGTTAAAATAAAATTTCATCTCAACATGCAGTTATTCCCCCTCCAGTGCAAAGCCAGATGGGTGAGATAAGCTCTTTCAAAATTGGAATGACAAAACATTGGTTTTCTTCTGAATACACTTAGCCTTCTCTTTCCTTGCGGGACTGGGGGAAAAAAAAAAATCAATCTCCCAAGCTGGTATGAGATGGTTTGAGCTCTGTGCTGAGCTGAATAATTGAGTCCTTTATCATTTGGCACCACCTGGGTGATTAAATGATGGGCCAAGAAACCGATCAGTTCTAACTATAATCCACAGCTTCTATTTTCCTCTTCGAATTCCGCTGGTCTTGTGGGGAAAATCCGCTGGTAAGACCGGCGGACACCAAAGGCTATTCAGAATGGAAAGAAAAAAACCCAACAATTAATTGCAGGAGCCTATTTTCCCGCTGCTGTGTGTGATTAGGAGCGGAGCGGTTTCAGGCTGGGGGGATGACTGATCTCAGCTCATCGGCTCACGTTGAATAGTGCAATCTCTACCAGCCTCTCTATTTTGTGCGTTCATTTAGCTTTGGGGTGTGGATTTCTGCAACACAGTTAACCTTTGAAACATGGGCAAAGATTAAGAATAATCGTACTGAGGGAGGGTGAGTGAGATAGGCAGAAGCTGTTTACATTTTGTCATCTCTAAACGGACCGCAATACTTGAGTTAAAGCATTAGGGACTCTCAGTTGGAGTATACCCTCTCTCTTTTATTTTCCTCCATCAACCCCCTACCCCTCCCCATCCCTCATTTCCCTAGAAAAAAGGCTGCCCGAAATTCATCATTCTGCTTCCCAGCTCATGGGAAGAGTCATGGACGAGGTAGCTGTGAAAAAAGTACAAGAAAGAGGTGGGAATAAGGACAGAAAATAAAAGAAAGGGAAGATGAGGGGGGACTCAAATGTGGAGTTCACGGGTCGTGGGGTGGGGAGTTAGTGGTATTTGTTCAGCACTTATATGCCAGGCCCTGTCCTAAGCACTAGGGTAGAAACAAATTAAATCAGGTTGGACACAGTCCATGTGTCACGTGGGGCTCACAGTCTTAATCCCCCTTTTCCAGATGAGAGAACTGAGGCACAGAGAAGGGAAGTGACTTGCCCAAAGTCACACAGCTGACCAGTGGCGGAGCTGGGATTTGAACCCATGACCTCTGACTCCCAAGCCCGTGCTCTTTCCATTGAGCCACGTTGCCTATTCGTAAGTTACAAGAAGATAATACACATATTTAAAAGTGTTGGTTAGTTCTCGTCTTACACTACCTGCCAAGGGAATAAAGCTCGATATGCTGAAAATGTTGGATTTAATTTCTCTGCTACTGTTTCCCTCCTTTTGTTGGTCTCTGGGCAGGGCTAGATCGAACAGCTACCCGAAGAAATAAGCAGGTAAATGAGGGACTAAAGAATCACGTGGAGGTAGAAGCTTGTTACACTGTACTCTCCCAAACGCTTAGTACAGTGCTCTGCTCACATTAAGCGCTCAATAACTACAACTGACTGACTTCCATACCTGTTGAGTGTTTTGAGCTGGTTGCTTTTCTTTTCTGGTATTTGTTAAGCACTTACTATGTGTCAAACCTTCTTCTAAGCGCTGGGGTAGAGACAAGATAATCAGATTGTCCCACATAGCCCTTGTTCTATCCACTAAGGCTGCTTATGTGTCCGATCTGATTGTATTATATCTACTCCAGAGCTCAGTACAGTGCTTGGCACAAAGTAAGAACCTCAATAATACCAGTTATTAAATCAAGTAGAGCTTGTTTATGCTGTAAGCTCCTTTTGAGTAGTGATCTTTGGCTATCATCTCTACTGTACTGAACTCCCTCAAGCGCTTAGTATAGTGCTCTGCACACAGCACTCGATAAATACCATTGTTTGAATGATTGTTTTAAACATCAACTGCCAAATGAAGAAATTACGACTAAAATTCAGGTCCTATTTACATAATGTCTCCTCATTTGCCTACCAAGTGTTAAATTACTACAGGCTGGTATCAAATCACTGTTTTTGTGGTAGCAAAAGCATCTTTGGACAAACCTGCTAGATGAACCCTGTTTTTCTTGTGGGAAAAGCCAAATTATGGAACTGCCTTTGCTGGAAGAGAGTCCAGTCTGAACATCTTCTACCTGACCAGATCACACGAGCTTAGGTGACTTGGAAAATGCTCCTCTAAATTTTCTGGTTGTTCTCCTTTGAGGAAAAAAATGAAGAAAAAAAAATCTTCCCTTTGGAAGAACAACAGAGTTTGGACAATAAATAATGATCAATCATTCTTCTCTTTCTTTTCCCTGGGGCTGCCTGGTGCTGTCACAGAAAAATAAGGGTCGCATGCAGAGCTGGGGGTGAATGTCTGCCAACACCTGAAACAATTTCAACTCTGCCATCTGGATCTTTTGGCTGCTTCTTTCCAGCCAGCAATCATGTCTTTAGCTCCCGGGTTCTCCGAGTTAAGAGCAACTTGTCAGCTCTGAGGCAATTCATCACATTCGAAGTCACATTTGTACGCTGAGAGTTTTTTCAATTCGATCAGGCTTCAGAAACTTGAGTCACTTATTATGGTATTTGTTCAGCGCTTACTTTGTGCCAGGCACCGTACTGAGCCCCGGGCGGTGGATCATTCGGTTTGGATGCAGTCCCTGCCCCACGTGGGGCTCACAGTCTTACTCCTCATTTTACAGATGAGGGAACTGAGGCACTGAGAAGTGAAGCGACTTGCCCAGGGTCACCGGAGAGCCTTCTGTCTCCCAGGCCTCGGCTCTATCCACGAAGCCACATTGCTTAAGTCACTATCCTCTTCCAAAAAATTAATTTCAGCAGGCTCAGCAGTAAATGAAACTGGAGGAAGGGCTATAAGAAGAACTGACAAAATGCCACGTCACCCGAGACCAGCACTCGAGACTAAAAAAAAATAAAAAATAAAAAAAATCAAACTCCCTGAAACCAGACAGTCATATTTATTGAGCACTTGTGTGCAGAGCACCTAGGAGAGTACATTGGAATTGGTAGACATGTTCCCTGCCCACAACGAGCTTACAGTCTACAAGGGATAAAACCCTGAAGGGATAACATTCATGCATTCACTCAGTCTTAGTGAGTCAATTATTCAGTCAGTTATTGAGCACTTACTATATGTAGGGCACTGTACTAAGTGCTTGAGAGAGTACAACACAACCATAAACACACACATTCCCTTGAATAGGGGCAGAATGAGGAAAGCAAAATCTGGAAAGGAAATGCAACTCTCCCGGATCATAAAAGGGGACACAAAATCTCCAATTGTTTTAGATGATAAGTATCAGGTCGATAAAGATGAAAAGCTGATAACATGAATTTAAAAAGGCCGAGGTCCTTGAGGTTGGGTTTTGTTTATACAAAACAGACAAAAGGGTACTGAGAAAGACTGGAGGGCATCTCACTTAGATGGAAGATTGGGAAAATGAATTAGAATAGGGGAAGTGATCTTTATAGGATATTTAAAGGTCTGGGTGGATTTCAGGCTATAGAGTCTGTTACTTTTCATCCAAGAAAATTTATGGAACTGGAGGATGTTTTCCTAGAGCCATTAATCAAAAAATCAGTCAATCATTTATTGAATGCTAACTTTGTGCAGAGCACTCTACTATTCCTTCATTCATTCAATCATATTTATTGAGCAGTTACCATGTGCAGAGCACTGTACTAAGCGCTTGGGAAGTACAAGTCGGCAACATATAGAGATGGTCCCTACCCAACAACTGGTTCACAGTTTACTAAGCACTTGGGGAAGTACAATACCACAGAGTTAGTAGACACGTTCCCTGCTTTCTCTTTCATCTATTTCAGATCTCTTTCCCTTCCTAAATATCCATGTTTGGGCTTGCAAATCAGGTTCATTTTATCAAAGTTGCATCGCATTTCCCAAAATGTGAACTTGATTTCCCACAGGGCTAATCCCTTAGTGAAAGATGAGTGAGTTGAGAGGATTTTGCTGGCATGCCCCTGAAACATCATCTTCCAAGATGCTTCTCTCCCAGATCATTAATTCGATGGCAAATAAGACTACTAATTCTTCCCTTTCCCTCAGCACACAGACTCCAATCCATTCAATCCCTTCTGGCTAACCAGATAATAATAATAATAATGGCTTTTATTAAGCTCTTACTATGTGCAAAGCACTGAACACAGATTTCTCTATGTTTCTCTAAGCTCTGAAAGATAGATTTCCATTGCCCATGACACTTTGCAGTCTTTTGTCCAACACGACTTGCTTGTGTCCACTGCAGGGCTTAGTACAGTGCCTGGCCCATAAGTGCTTAGCAAATACCATTATTATTAATGATAACAATAATTACTATTAAAATGGAGTCAATGGGAATTAATTCCATGACCGTGATTTCATCAGACGCTTCATCCAGCACATTGCTAAAACTACACAAAATGATGTCTAATGCAGTCTCTTTATCCACAGATCTGGTACTTCTGTCAAAAAAAGCTATTAAGTTTATCAGGCTTGATTCGCTTTTCCTAAATCTAGATTACTGAATGTTTATGATTCCGTTAACTGCAGCTTTGCAGATTGTTTTTGTGTAAGCTGAAGGGTTTCCCTTAGTTAATGTCGTTCTTGAAAATAGGCTAAATTTACTCATTCCACCACTGTGGCCCATATTTCTTTTTAAATGGTATTTGTTAAGAGCTTACTACATACCAGACACTGTACTAGGCATTGGGATAGAAACAAGATAATCAAGCTGGACACAGTTCATATCCCATGTGAGGCTCATAGTCTTAAACCCCATTTTACAGGTGCGGTAACTGAGGCACAGAGAAGTTAAGTTAATGTTACAAAGCAGATAGGTGGTGGAGCAGGATTAGAACCCAGGTCCTCTGATTCCCACATCCAGGCTCTTTCCACTAAGCCACACTGCTTCTCACTAGGACAACCCGCTTCTTATTATGAATTTTCATTCTTCTCACCACTCCCCAATCTTCCAAGACTTTTCATAAATGCCACCATTTAAGGTTACCAGATTGCAGATGTATAACTACAGTGCCATTTTGACAAAAGTGGATATGATAAATTATTTTCAGTTTGCTTATGAGATTGTAGGTATGGTCTTTAGTGTACATTTCTTTTTCTTAAAGAAGAAACCTTTCTTGTTATGATTAATAATAAAAGGCTTTTGACAGGAAATCCATAAACCCAGTGGAAAGATTTATCCACTACATTTACTGCTCAATTCAAGTGAACTGCCTCTCAGAATCATGCAGTGCTTATTTTCTTCAGTATTGCTTTGCCTTTACAGTTCAGCCTTCATGTGGCATTGATTACTAAAGTTGAGAGCACTACTTATTTTAAAAGGAATTAAAACTGATTTTTTTTCCCCAACATTTGTAATTCTGGTTCTAAATTGAGTGTCATTCAGTTTTCAAATTAGTATTGATGCTTTTCCCCTTCCTGCTCCCAAAGCAGTAGAAGATGGCAGGGAATGAATGTGTCTACCAACTCGGTTGTATTGTGCTCTCCTGGGCACTTAGTACAGTGCTGTGCATATAGTAAGCACTCAATCAATACCACTGATTGATTGATTGATGGATGGAACTATCAAGAAAGCCTACCAGATGAAATGGCAGTCTGTGGGTAGATGTAATCGAGATTATGGCATTTTGGGTCTCTACATATGAGTTCATTTGTTGAATCTGCCTTACTGAGCATAACACTCTGGAAAAAAGTCTAATCTTCCCTGGGATTAATCATTAAAATTCTATTACGGACTCCCTCTCCACCCAAATCCAGTCTTCTGAACAAGGCACTGTGGCTAAATGGAAAGAGCACAGTCCTGGGAGTCACAGAACCTGGGTTCTAATCTCTCCACTCGTCTGCTGTGTAACCTTGGGCAAGTCGCTCCACTTCTCTGCGCCTCAGTTATCTGTAAAATGGGGATTGGGACTGCGAACCCCATGTGGGACAGGGACTGTAACCTATCTTGTGTCTATCCCAGGGCTTAGTTCAGCGCCTGACACACAGTGAGCACATAAGACCAATTCAGCCCGGGGACTATTAATTAATGGAGTCATCCTTGGCGTTTTCACCATTTTTCATTTTGAATGTCAGGATCACCTAAGTGAGAAATTGGTTACGGAATTAACAGAGCAATGAACTGGCCATCAGTAATGGCAGTTACTGCAGATAAATGTTTCTTTTGAGAAGCTCCATCTGGTGATGAGAGTGTTATCAATAATAAAAACTGATTAGCGACAGGTGGTCTATTAAATAGTGCCGGTTAGCAGAATGTGGGGGTTTCAAACTGAAGACAAATCGACAAAGAAGGACTTTCTGAAATGGAACTAGCCTGTGAAGTGGGCTTGCCATGGATTGATGTCAATTTCAATGTCAGCCCCAACATCTCCAGGAATTACTGTTTAGTAGTGCTTTTGGGGTATGAGCCTCTCAGTCTCGTTAAGCAGGAAAAAAAATGAGCTCCTTCACAACGTCATCTAAATTAAACTCACCGATTCTTCAAAATGTGGCGGGAGAAATCACTCAGAGGGAAGCAATGTGGGGACACCTCCTAACTTTATCAGGTCCTCTAATAATAATAAAATAATAATGGCATTTATTAAGCGCTTACTATGTGCAAAGCACTGCTCTAAGTGCTGGGGAGCTTACAGAGTGATCAGGTTGTCCCACGGGGAGCTCACAGTCTTAATCCCCATTTTACAGATGAGGGAACTGAGGCCCAGAGAAGTTGCGACTTGCCCAAAGTCACACAGCTGACAAGTGGCAGAGCTGGGATTTGAACCCAAAGCCCTTGCTCTTACCATTGAGCCAAGGTGCTTCTCTAGGCGGTTAGCTCATTGTGGGCATGGGATGTGTCTGTTTATTGTTCTTTTGTTCTCTCCAGAGCGTTTAGTACAGTGCTCTGCATACAATAAGGGCTCAATAAATACTATTGACTGACTTGATCGATTTACTTACTGAATGCAGAGCACTGTACTAAGCGCTTGGGAGAGTATGAGACAACAGGATTGGTAGACATGATCCCTGCCTTCAAAGAGCTTACAATTCCAAACTCACAAGTTTCTGTACTATATCTTGATTGGCTGCTGGTAGTTGCTTTAATCCAACCCAATTACCTTTTATCTACCCCAGTGTTTAGTACAGTGCCTGGCACATAGGGAGTGCACAGAACCCCTCTAGACTGATTCTTTCAGGCCTGCTTCTCACTCTGAGCTCTGTCAGGGCAGAGGGAGCAAAGCCAGAATGTGTTCAAAGTGGAACTAGAGGTGGCCTGTCAAACCGCGATTCTGTCAGTGATTATATCAAGCCAGTCTTTCTGAGCAGGCTTCAAAATGTCCTGACAAATCTCTTCTCCCAGACAGCATGACCATCACAGAAGTGAGAAAGCTGAGTGAGACCTGTGGCATGGGGGATTAAGCAGACTCTTTGGAGATTTTGGATTACAAAGTGCGTTATCTAGGGGATTATGTTGCCAACTTGTACTTCCCAAGCGCTTAGTACAGTGCTCTGCACACAGTAAGCGCTCAATAAATATGATTGATGATGATGATGATCACCAGAAAGGTGCCGGGAAGAAAGGCTGGTTGTGCGAAGGGGAATGACCCCAGATAATACTCTACAAATCAACAGACTCACAGATTGGCAACCACTGAAAGATGTGGACTGAAAGTTTTTGTCTTTTAAGTGATCTGGGCAGAAAAGGGAAGCATGAATGAGAAACCCAATTTCATTTGAGGTTTAATCCCATATCCTTTGGAAAAGTTAGCCCTTTCTTTTCACATTATGAAATTTACCTCAAGAATTAGCGGGTTGAAGTCCGCTTCTCAGAGACTTCGGCGAACCTTAGTTAATATCGCTTTGTTCACATTGCAGCTTTGCATCATTTTTTAAATGGTATTTGTTAAGCACTTACTTTGTGCAGGCACCGTTCTAAACCCTGGGGTAGATTCAGAGAAATCAGGATGGACGCGGTCCATGTCCCACAAGGGACTCGCAGTCTTAGCCCCCAATTCCCAGATGAGGTAACTGAGGCACAGAGAAGTGAAGCGACTCGCCCAAGGTCACAGCAGGCAAGTGGGGAGTCAGGATTAGAACCCAGGTCCTTAGGACTCCTAGGCCCGTGCTTTATCCACTATGCCACGCTGGCTCCTTCTCAATGCCACCTTTAATGTCACCTGAAGAAGCCAGCTAGTTAATTCTCTTCAATTCATTAAATTCCTACTTAAACTATGAGCCCCAGGCAGGACAGGTAAAGTGTCCAACCTGATTAACTTTGTATCTACCTCAGTGCTTGACACATAGGAAGTGCTTAGCAAATACAATAATAATAATAATGATAATTATGTTGCCGATTTGTACTTCCCAAGTGCTTAGTACGGTACTCTGCACACAGTAAGCGCTCAATACGATTGAATGAATGAATAATAATAATTTCAGAATGTGTAGGAGTCATCCAATTGTGACCCAACTTCATTTCTCACCTCTGTTTAGTTCATCCTATTTTACAGTTTGAGAAGCAGCGTGAACTAGTGAATAGAGTCCAGGCATGGGAATCGGCAGGACCTGGGTTCTAATCCCTGTTCTGCCATTTGTCTGCCGTGTGACCTGGGGCGGGTCGTGTCACCTCTCTGTACCTCAGTTACCTCATCTGTAAAACGGGGATTCTGACTGTGAGCCCCAAGCGGGACTGGGACTGTGTTCAACCTAATGATGCTGGACTACTCCAGTGCTTAATACAGTGCCTGGCAAATAGTAAGTGCTTAACAGATACCATAAAAAAAAGAGCTATCGACAAAAGTCTGATTCAGGGCACTGCTGGGTTTAATCAGTCAAATGGCTCGGCCCTGACCCACGGAGTCTCAGAGCTGATTTTCTGCCTAGCGTTTTTTGATGTGTTCATTCGCCTTTCTCGACCTTTATAGAATCACTAATGAGATTGCCAACCATAATTGTTATTTTGATAAAGCGCATTAAACACCGCTTCTTGTAATCTCCAAAAAGGGAGGCCTTAAAGCCCCAGATCAATAATTCTCGGATTATTTAGGCAACATTAATTGTTTCCTGTCTAAAGCAATGAACACTATTCTGTTGGCTGAAAGAATTCCAACTGAACAGTCTTCTACAAGATCAATATTAATCACTGTCAAGTGGTTTTGCTGGCTGACTTCTCAAGGACACCAAAAAGCCTTTAGGGTGACTTTTGTAAAAAACCAAGCCAAATACTTTCTGGCTCCAAAGAGAAGGTCATTTATTTTTCACCTTAAAGTCTCTGTTTGATTTTTAGGGTACATCATGTTAACGGTTTACGAAACAGTATTTTAAGATTTTCTAGCTTTGAGGTTTGGGCAAATTAAATCTCCTCAACATGATAGTGTTGAGCACCTGGAATCAACGATTCACGGTGACAATGAGGACTAGCAAATTATCTGAATAATTCAGAACCTTGGAATCATCAAAAGAGATCTATTATCAATAAGCAATAGAACAGATTCACTAGGAAATGAGCATGAAACCAGGAAATCAGGAGACCTGCCTTCTAAATCAACTCTACCACTGGGCTAGTCTGTGACCTGTTTTCTCTTTTTTTCCTTCAGATATTTGTTCGGCGCTTACTATGTGCCAGGCACTGTACTAAGCATTGGGGTAGATAGAAGCTAATCAGTTTGGATGCAGTTCATAACCCACACGGGGCTCACAGGATTAAGATGAGGTAGCTGAGGCCCAGAGAAGTGAAGCGACTTGCCCAAGGTCACACAGCAGACAGGTGGAGGATTAGAACCCAGGTCCTTCTGACTCTCAAGCCTGGGCGCTATCCACTGGACCGCGCTGCTCCTCTTGGCTTCCTGCCGACTAAAAACTGCGTGCCTGGATTGCTAGGGAAACGTTAGAAAATGATTCTGAAAAATTTTACAATGAGAAATTTAGATGAAGAAGGATGATTAGAGTGTAAGGTCCCTGATAGCAAGGATCCTATCTGTCTACTAACTCTATGTACTCTGCCAAGCAATTAGTATGTGACTTCATAGAAGAAAAAAATCAATAAGTGCCTCTGATTATTTTGGGGATGGTACTTATACTATATGCCAGGCACTGTACTAAACGCTGGGATAAATACGAGCTAAACAGGTTGGACACAGTCCATGTACTACAAGGGGATCGGTGTCTTACTCCCCACTTTACAGATGAGGTTAACTGAGTCTCCGAGAAGTTAAGTGACTTACCCACGGTCACACAGCAGACAAGTGGTGGAGTCGGGATTAGAACCCAGGTCCTTTTAACTCCCGGGCTCATGCAGATTGATAACTAACTTCTCTTCACATTGATTTCATACACTAAGGTCAATCCGATTTTAATACTTTCTCAGTTTGAGGTCCCTCTGAAGATTTAAGTGGAATATTCCTAACAGTCACTAGTGAGGTACATTCCTCTCCGGGAGCTCAAACAGGGAAGAAAAATAGCTCTAGCTGAGGTCCATAAAGCTGCTGATTTGTCAAATCAACATTTTCTCTCACTTGGCTAATTCATCTAGTTCCGTGCTGCGCAATTCAGTTGAAATGAAAATGAAATTGCTTATCAAACTTGCCCTTGATTTAGTGTTGTTCTGAGGGATGGCTTTTTGTTTGTTTTTATAAAAGAGATAACAGCAGATGAGAGAACATGTTGGAACAAAAGAGAAGTCCCTTGCCTTCCAAGAGGAAACAAATTATTGGTCTAGTGCCCAGTTCTACTTGAATTTTGGCTCACCTAGAAGGGATAAATCACGTCTTACAAAGCTGCTGTTGGCAGACGCTGCAAAGTGAAGAAACGGTCTTTGTCTGGTATTAAAAGAAAAAGACTAAGAAGATGCCGGGAAAAAAAAGAAAAATCTCAAGCCTTAGTCGGTCTTCCCTGGAACCTCCCTAAACAGTAACAATAATTTTAGTATTTGTTATTCATTCAATCATATTTATTGAGTGCTTACTGTGTGCAGAGCACAGTACTAAGTACCTGAGTACAATTTAACAATAAATAGATATAATCCCTGTCCACAATGATCTTATGATCTAAGTCCTCATTGTCAATCAATGGCATTTAGTGAGCACTTACTGTGTGTAGAGCACTGTACTAAGTGTTTGGGAGTGTACATTACAACAGAATTGATAGCTTTGCTCCCAACAAAGCAGAGGACATGATGGAAAGGCAGTGTGGCAAAATGGGAGCTTGTAGCCACGGGAGTTTGAGGTCCCGGGTTCTAGTTCTGGATCTGCTATCTACTGTGTGGCCTCGGGGAAGCCACTTCACCTCCCCATGCCTCAGTTTCCCCAGCTGTCAAATGGAGATACTACCTACCTCACAAGGGTGTTAAGGAGAATAAATAAAAGTAAGCACTGTGAGGCGCTTTGGTAAAAAAAAAGCCCCCAACGGAACTCAGTATTTCCCACAGCACTTATGAACATATCCTTAAATTATATATTATGAATTACTTATTTCTTCATATTAATGCCTGTCTCCCTCTCTTGTTATGGGGTTGATACAAGATACCACCGCTTTTAGAGTCGCACCTGGAGAGTTTCTAATACTCTACCAGTCTCGACTACGGGAAGGAGGGTCGAGCAGAGGCAGACCCACTCCATTTCTAGCTTGGGCAGCGACTAGTGAGCGGAAGGGTCGACTATGGGTCGGAGACGCCTCGACGGCATAAAACTAGATAAAAGACAATCAGGTCCCACATGGGGCTCCCCCTCTAAGTAGCAGGGAAAACAAGGATTTAATCCTCCGCTTCGTCTGTGCGCTTGGACATTTGCTATTCACCCCAGCCACACAGCGCTTCTGCACGTATCTTTCAATTATATACTGTAAGTAACTTATTTGGTCATGTTAATGGCTTGTGATGCAGCCTGGCTCAGTGGAAAGAGCCCGGGCTTTGGAGTCAGAGGTCATGGGTTCCAATCCCAGCTCCGCCAATTAGCTGGGTGACTTTGGGCAAGTCGCTTAACTTCTCTGGGCCTCAGTTACCTCATCTGGAAAATGGGGATTAAGACTGTGAGCCCCCCCGTGGGAGAACCTGATCACCCTGTAACCTCCCCAGCGCTTAGAACAGTGCTTTGCACATAGTAAGCGCTTAATAAATGCTATTATTATTATTATTATTATTATTATTATTATTGTGATGGGCAGGAAACATGTCTGCTAATTCTACTGTACTGGACTCTCTCAAGAACTTGGTACAATGCTGTGCCCGCAGTAAGGGCTCAATAAATAGGACTGATTTGCACACTCAATACAAGCCATTGACTGATTGATTCCCCCACAGGCACAGAGAAGTCAAGTGACCCCCTCAAGGTCACACAGCAGGCACGTGGAGGAGTCAGGATCAGAACCCTGGTCCTCCAGCTCCCATGCCCGGGATCTATCCACCAGGCCACACTGCTCAAGTGTGTCACAAATACTATTAAAAAACCAAAAACCAACTCCTTCCGCAAAACGAAAAAAACCAGCTGGTTTGATCTCAAGGAACATAAAACAGTTTCCACACCAGGCCAACGGCCTGTGTGTGTTGCTTGAAGAGGAGGTTGAGTGCCTCCATTTTTTTAAATGCTATTTGTTAAGCTCTTACCATGTGTCAAACACTGTTCTAAGCACTGGGGTGGGTACAAGTTAATTAGGTCAGAAAGTCCCTGTACCGCATAGGGCTCACAGTCTAAGTAAGAGGGAGAGCAAGAATTGAATCCCCACTTCACAACTGAGGAAACTGAGGTGATTTACACAACCAAGTGGCGGAGTCAGGATTAGAACCCAGAACCTCTGACACCCAGGCCCGGGCTCTTTCCATTAGGCCACCACGACCTGCCCCGCTCCGGGATCGAAATCTGGTGCCACAAATGAAGGAGGCTGATCTATTTTTTTGGCCCGAGAGGGGAGATTACCGTGCAGCGGACACACAATCTGTTCCCTTTGGCACTCGCGAAATATGAAATCTCGTTCTGCCTTGATGGGTACATTCGGCTGAGGTGGCTTCCAATCCACTGGTGTTTCCCAGCCAACTAGAAGCCCTGCTGTTCTTTAATAAAACTGCCAGATAATCAGGACCTAATCTCTCCCCATCACCCTGTCCTTCCTCTGGAACACACAAGATTTCCTAGGAATAATGAACACCTGCCTTGACTTTTGGACCCCATTCCTATCTTGCTTCTGTGGTGCTAACAACTAGGTAGAGCTGGTTTAAACATAGATTTGGGGGGTACTTTTGATCCAGGGGCCAGGAAGACGAGAACCAGCTATTTCTTTTATGCCCGTACAGAAACAGCGTGAAAATCTGAGTGCGAAGAACGTGGATCTGAGAGCAGGGAGACCGAGATTCTGATCCTGACTCCTCCACTGGCCGGCTGTGTGATCTTGGACAAGGCACTTCACTTCTCTGGGCCTCAGTTTCCTCAACTCTAAGATAGGGATTCAGATTGTGAGTCCCTTGTGGGACAGGGACTGTGTCCAACCTGATTATATCGTATCTACCCCAGCACTTAGAACAGCGGCTGACAGAGTAAGCGTTTAATAAATACCATTATTATTATTATTATTATTATTAGACAAGCGGCAGAGCTGGGATTAGAGCCTGGGTCCTCTGAGGACCGGGACCATGCTCTTTCCACTAGACCACGCTGCTTCTCTGCTGTGAGACCCTGGGCAAGTCACTTCACTTTCCTGCTGTTTCTTCCACTGCTTTTCGGTTAACTTTTCTCCCACCGAACCTCTTTGCCGGAGCAGCTAACGACAAGAAAAACCACATCAACTCAAGTTCTGCCTCCTTTGATTTTTTTCGGCCCCTTCTCTGGTGGCGGTGCTATTCTCCGGAGCGCTTAGCACAGTGCCCTGCAGGTAGTGAGCGCTCAATACCACTGAAGATGATGTGTAGGGAACTTTGTGAGGCTGGGTAGTACCTCGGAGAAGAGAGGTCATGGAAAAGTGGGCAAATAAGGGAGCGTCAATGAGACCTCAAGCAATATTTGAAAACTCCTCATGGAAGTCTCAACTTCCCACAGGTCAACAGGATTTTCTCCACTGGACTGTGGAGAAAGGGAGAATCTTCCTTTTCTCCTCATCCTAATTTTTGGGTTATAACTCTCTATTGATCTAATCCGTTTCTGCTCTCGTACAAAAAGCCAAGCCACAAATAATTAAACCATCTTTCAACTGAGACCAGAAGAAAAAAATCTCATGCCCCGCCAACAAAAATCAATGAGACGCAGTGATTCTCCTTTAATCTGCTGAGTTATAAAGTTAAGGGGAAGAAATTAAAGCCAATAAATCAAATATGGATTTTTGGTAACTTTTTCAGGTCCACGTGAGCTGAATTAGAATAGAGGATGATCTGGTGGATCCGGGAGTCGGAAAGGTCTGGGTTCTAATCCCTTCTCCACCACTTGTCTGCTGTTTGACCTTGGGCAAGTTACTTCACTTCTCTGGGCCTCAGTTACCTCACCTGTAAAATGGCGATTAAGACCGTGAGCCCCTGCAGCGTGCTATTGCAAGGATCAGAAGGCAAAATCCACTTCAATTCCTTTTACACGGCAAAGTCAATGCAACCCCATCCCCTCAGCCCTGTTTTGGGAATTCCTCATTAGGGTGACCTTTTGGAAATACAGTCTCCCCACAACATTGTTTGATGTGCAAATAAAATTTCCATAAGTGAAACCCAAGACATTGGGAGGGGGCAGAAGAGAGATATCATATTTTCATCGTCAAAACCCTAATTCCCCCAAGAAACGTCTGAATCGTCCGGTTCATCTGGATGTTATTATTCTCCCACTGGCTTCTACGCTTTGGTTAATAATCGGGTTTCCTACGGGGCACTAGAACAGGGCTTGGCCTAATTGAAAGCATGTAGATGACCCTCGCAATGAATTTCAAGGTCAGGTACTAATTACTCTATTCCTCTTTCTGGAAAATGGAGATAGTTGCACTGAGTCTTCAACTAGGGCTGGTTCAGAAATCCACCTCTTCAGCCCCGCCACCTCTTTTATCAGAGCTTGCGGATGGATGGTTGAAGAGCAGGAGAGGTTGACAAATCGGTTTCGATTGAGTTTGAGATTTAGTACTAAAATGGGAGTGATGGGGATTGAAAAGGTTTTGCACCAGATAATAATAATATTGGTATTTGTTAAGCACTTACTATATGCCAAGCACTGTTCTAAGTGCTGGGGTAGATACAAGGTCATCAGGTTGTCCCACATGGGGCTCACAGTCTTAATCCCTGTTTTACAGATGAGGTAACTGAGGCCCAGAGACGTTAAGTGACTTACCCAAAGTCACACAGCTGACAAGTGGCAGAGCCGGAATTAGAACCCACGACCAGATCTATTTAGGGTGGAAAGGAAACAAGGGGGTTATTCCCAATCATTGATGAGCCAGGGAAAGGTCCTGGGGAGTACAAGAGGATGCAGAGATTCAGATGTTTCACACAAAGAGATGCCATTAAAAGGATAATGTTAATCAGAATTGTGGTATTTGTTAAGCGCTTACTAAGTGCCAGACACAGTACTGAACGCTGGGGGTGGATACAAGTAAATCGGACAGCTCACGTTCCCTGTGCCACGTGGGGCTCACAGCCTCAATATCAACTCTGCTTTCCCTGCTGTGAGCGACTGTGTCATTCCCGGCTCTGTCACTTGTCTGCTGTGTGGCCTCAGACAGGTCACCACTTCTCTGGGCCTCCTAGTAAGCGCTTAATTATAAGCACTTAGTACAGTGCTCTGCACACAGTAAGTGCTCAATAAATACGATTGATTGAATGATTATTATTATTATTATTATTCTCATCTATCCCAGCTCTTAGTGCAGTGCCTGACACACAGTAAGCACTTAATACCACAAAAAAAAAAAAAGAGGCGCATTTGGGAAGTTTAGAAGCAGGAAAAGCCTCAAACTCAAAAATCCAATCTGCTGGGGGAAAGAAGAGGAAGCAGCCCAAGTGGTGACATTGTTTGCGATCCAATATCCAAAGAGGACAGGTCCTTTACACCATAAATCTTGTTTAAGAAATGGGCTAAATACTATTATCATTATTATTATCTTCTTGGTGGAGCTGAAAACCTGGCCCTTGAGGCACAATTTAGATCCTTCCCACTAGAATCCTGCTTTCTTTCACAATATTTTATGATCCTACTCGCTCTAATGAACCCAGGGACAAAAAAAATGCATTAAGGCTACAGAAGGGAGCAGATTGTTAGAGCGCGCAAATAGAATCTTTTAATATCTATACACAGTTGGCTTTCTAAATAGAAATCAGCACAGCACAGTAAGGGTCCACTTCTATTTTTTTAAATGATTTTTTCAATCAATCGCATTTATTGAGCACTTACTGTGTGCAGAGCACTGTACTAAGTGCTTGGGAAGTACAAGTTGGCAACATATAGAGACAGTCCCTACCCAACAGTGATTTTTTGTTAAGCGCTTACTATGCACCAGGCACTGTACTAAGCAGTGGAGAAGCAGCGTGGCGCAGTGGAAAGAGCTCGGGCTTTGGAGTCAGAGGTCAGGGGTTCAAATCCCGGCTCGACCAATTGTCAGCTGTGTGACTTTGGGCAAGTCACTTGACTTGTCTGGGCCTCAGTTACCGCATCTGTAAAATGGGGATTAAGACTGTGAGCCCCGCCATGGGACAACCTGATCACCTTGCAACCTCCCCAGTGCTTAGTACAGTGCTTTGCACATAGCACTTAATAAATGCCATTATTACTAAGCGCTGAGGTAGATACACGGTTGAAGGCAGTCCACGTGCCATATTGGGCTCATAGCCTTAATCCCCATTTTTCAGATGAGGTGACTGAATAACAACTGTGATAATAATGGTATTTGTTAAGCACTCACCAAGTGCCGGCGACTGTACTAAGTGCTTAGGTGGATATAAGTTAATCGGGTTGGACACAGCCCGTGTCCCACATGGGGCTCACAGCCTTCATCCCCATTTCACAGATGAGGACAAGAGAAAAGTGATGTGACAAGCCCCAGGTCATTCACTCATTCAATCATATTTATTGAGCGCTTACTGTGTGCAGAGCACTGTACTAAGCGCTTGGGAAGTACAAGTCGACAACAGATAGAGAGGGTCCCTACCCAACAACGGGCTCACAGTCTAGACGGGGGAGACAGACAAAAAAACATGTGGACAGGTGTCAAGTCGTCAGAACAAATAGAAATAAAGCTAGATGCACATCATTAGAGGTCATGGGTTCAAATCCTGGCTCCGCCAGTTGTCAGCTGTGTGACTTTGGGCAAGTCACTTCACTTCTCTGGGCCTCAGTTCCCTCATCTGTAAAATGGGGATTAAGACTGTGAGCCTCCGTGGGACAGCCTGATCACTTCGTAACCTCTCCAGCACTTACAACAGTGCTTTGCACATAGTAAGCATTTAATAAAGAGAAGTGAAGGGCTCCCAGACTGAGCCCCCTCCTTCGTCTCCCCCTCCTCACCTCCTTCCCATCCCCACAGCACCTGTATATATGTTTGTACGTATTTATTACTCATTTTATTTTATTTGTACATATTTATTCTATTTATTTTATTTTGTTAATGTTTTGTTGTCTGTCTCCCCCCTTCTAGGTTGTGAGCCCGCTGTTGGGTAGGGACCGTCTCTATATGTTGCCAACTTGGACTTCCCAAGCACTTAGTACAGTGCTCTGCGCACGGTAAGCGCTCAATACGATTGAATGAAAGAATGAATAAATGCCATCATTATTATTGTTATTAACACAATAAATAGAATAGTAAATATGTATCAGTAAAATAAATAGAGTAATAAATCTGTACAAACAGGTCACACAGCAGCTCACTGTGGGCAGGGAATGTGTCTGTCGTTGTGTTGTACTCTCCCAAGTGCTTAGTACAGTGCTTTGCACACAGTAGGCACTGAATAAATATGATTGAATGAATGAATGTGGGAGCAGCCAGAATTAGAACCCAGGTCCTTCTGTCTCCCTAACCAATGCTCTATCCACTAAGCAATACTGCTTGGAGCTATCTGCTCCCCTTTAAGGCAGGACCCCACAGAAGAGGAAGAAATAACTAGGGGGGCTGGGCAAGAGGAGAATTCATTCATTCAGTGGTATTTAACTGAGTGCTTAGTGTGTGCAGGGCACTGTACTAAGCGCTCGGGAGAGTACAATACAATAAACAGGCACATTCCCTGCCCACAATGAGCTTACAGTCTACAGGTGGGGAGACACACATCAATACAAATAAATGGCCGATGCAACTCTTCCAACTAGCAGTGGCAGTTTTTGACGAGGATAATAATAATAATAATAATAATAATGGCATTTATTAAGCACTTACTATGTGCTAAGCACTGGGGAGGTTACAAGTACAAGGTGATCAGGTTGTCCCACAGGGGGGCTCACAGTCTTAATCCCCATTTTACAGATGAGGTCACTGAGGCCCAGAGAAGTGAAGTGACTTGCCCCAAGTCACCCAGCTGACAACTGGCGGAGCCGGGATTTGAACACATGACCTCTGACTCCAAAACCCGGGCTCTTTCCCCTGAGCCACCCTGCTTCTCCAATGGATGATTAGAGGATGTTAATGAAGTGGTATGTTGATCCTGCACTAGACTGATTTTTGAGAGGCTTGCACAGCACGGGGGCCATAGCAGTTCGAGCTGAGGAAAATGAAGCTGACGTGCTAGTTTTGAGTCTGTCCTTCCCCCTCCCCGCTGCAGCTGGGAATTCGTAGCAGAGGATCTGGGATAGGAAGAGGGAAGAAGGGGGAGGTGGAGGAATAAATCACACAGGCCAGAAGGGCAGAGAGGACAGTGGTCAGGGGGTAGAGGGCAAAGGATGGAGCTCAGAAGAAATACAGTGTCGCCTCTCGGACGTGCAGCTGCGTCGAAAGGGAATTTTCCTCTGTTTTTCAGTCAGAAGTTGAGATCAACCTACAAAATGTTCCAGGCCAAAGTCTGTCCTCAATCTCGCCACCCAAACGGAGTTCCGGGCTGGAGTTTGAGGACAGCTCGTCCCTCTGTGAAGCTGCGCAGATAAAGCCATCAAACGGCGACAATTCTTTCTGCGCACTTTTAATAGACATTCTACTCTCCTGCGGCCCAGAAGCCTTACACTTTTAAGTCTCCCTGCTCTTTAAACAGTGATCTATTTACATTTAGTAATAATATTAAGCGCTTACTATGTGCAAAGCACTGTTCTAAGCACTGGGAAGGTGACAAGGTGATCAGGTTGTGCCTCGTGGGGCTCACAGTCTTAATCCCCATTTTGCAGATGAGGTCACTGAGGCACAGAGAAGTGACTTACCCAAAGTCCCACTGCTGACAATTGGCGGAGCCGGGATTCGAACCCCTGACCTCTGACTCCAAAGCCCGGGCTCTTTCCTACTGAGCCACGATGGTCGAGTTCCTGAACAATTGTTGATCTTTATGAATCATCGCACCGCAAGATCTCCCTCCTGACCTACAATGGCTTGTTTCCTTTTCTTCCACTTCCTTCAGCCTCGACCTGATTTGTTCCCTTCATTCCCTCCTCCCACGCTCAGTCCCGGGGCCCTGAGGTTGAGGACAGTCTTTGTTCCTCGTTGGGCTCACAGTCTTAATCCCTCTTTTACAAATGAGGTAACAGGCATGGAGAAGTGAAGTGACTTGCCTAAGGTCACACGGCGGCACATGTGTGAAGGAGCCGGGATTAAAACCCAGATCCCGCATGGAGAAGTGAAGTGACTTGCCTAAGGTCACCCGGCTGATGTGTGAAGGAGCCGGGATTAAAACCCAGATCCCCTTTCCGCCCCCCAAAACCAACCCACCCCCGTGTCCAGGCTCCTTCCACTAGACCACACTGCCCTGCCCCAACAGGCTCGTGCTATTAGGAGAACATTCCCTACCCACATTCTGGCCAAAAGGCCAGAAAACACATGTTATGGCAATTGAGTCCAGTGTTATTTTCCCTACTAAAATACTCAATTCATTATTCAATAATTCAGAAACGCTTATTCATGATTTTTTTAAAAATGCAAAAACAACAATACAAACAAATCCTGTGACACAGCAGTGAAAACGTCTAAACAATACTGGCCTTCTGCCTAGCAAATGGGCTTTAGTTGCTGTTATAATCCAATTCTATTTTCTCAGTATCATGCCCTACGGTAACTAGTTTTTGGATTTCCACCTAGTACAGTAAGAGGCTCATCAGCCCATACCAGTTATCTCCGTGGTCACATTCTTCATTTATCATGCAATCCGTCCCCTAAGCTTGCTAGCACATCTCTAGAGCCTTTTGTCTATTGAATGTGGTTTTGGGCTCCTTCTTGCTTGCTGAAACTGCAGAGTGGGGGCTGGAATTGGCCGTTCTCTATAAAAAAAACTTAGAAAATAGACCATTTCTCCAATGGGGCAGAAAAATAATGGCCAAATGTGTTATGGTCACATTTACTCGTTTAATAGAACACAGTATTAATTTTCCTGGATTTCCTAGGAGTCTTACTTCAAATACAAATGAGCCTGTGAGCAGAAGTGGAATGATACAGAACACACTGGTGGTAGATTTATGTAATTCCTTAGAGCTGAATTCACAGCTAGCTCTCTCCCTCCCTACTGAAAGCTCACCTCCTCCAGGAGGCCTTCCCAGACTGAGCCCCCTCTTTCCTCTTCCTCTCCTCACAACACCTGTATATATGTTTGTACAGATTTATCACTCTATTTTACTTGTACATATTTACTATTCTATTCATTTTTATTTTTTGTTAATATGTTTTGTTTTGTCCCCCTCTCCATCCCCCCATCTTACCTCCTTCCCTTCCCCACAGCACCTGTACATATGTATATATGTTTGTACATATTTATTACTCTATTTATTTATTTTACTTGTATATATCTATTCTATTTATTTTATTTTGTTAGTATGTTTGGTTTTGTTCTCTGTCTCCCCTTTTTAGACTGTGAGCCCACTGTTGGGTAGGGACTGTCTCTATATGTTACCAACTTGTACTTCCCAAGCGCTTAGTACAGTGCTCTGCACACAGTAAGCACTCAATAAATACGATTGATTGATTTGTTGTCCGTCTCCCCCTTCTAGACTGTGAGCCCGCTGTTGGGTAGGGACCGTCTCTATATGCTGCCAACTTGGACTTCCCAAGCGCTTAGTACAGTGCTCTGCACACAGTAAGCGCTCAATAAATACGATTGAATGAATACCCCTTAAAATATGGTAGAAACAAATGTGGCAGTCAATGAATATGCTTGGGTTCTAACTATAAATAGTAAGGTACATGCCTAAATCCAGATTTTTCAGCATGCACCCAAGTAAAACATTTGGGCACTACCATATCCTGCAGCCATCTATTCCAATAATTCCAACTGTGCATATAGGGACAGAAAGCTTAATTGTCTCAAGAGTTTAAACTTGTTTCAGAGTGTTGAACAGGATAGGCACATTAATACTTCCATGGCACGAAGGGCCCTGAAGTGCATTACAGAAGCAATGAACAGGCACTGGATGAACTGACCTCAGGGAGAAATTCTCAATATCAGAGCTACGCAGCCTGCTCACATCTTTTGCTGTTTTTTTTTAATTTATTTTTCTAATGAAGACATTTGGGAAATAACCGTGAAGATGACATTTTTAGAAAATGCCCACTACCTCATGGCCTAATGAAATGAGCTTGGCCCTGGGAGTCAGAGGACCGGAGTTCTAATCCTGAGTCTATCACCTGCCTGCTGTGGGACCTTGGACAAGTCACTTAACTTCTCTGCCTCAGGGTGCCTCTGTAGAATACCTGTCCCCCCCTCCCCATCGGTCCATAAACCCTTTTATCTACCCCAGCACTTGGTAAAGTGTTTGACACATACTAAGCGCTTAACAAATACCACAATTACTACATTATATTTTTGTTAAAACCTGACTTTCTCTGGGCCTCTGATTTTCATGAGCATTAATGCTCTGCCGTTCTTTCTAATCCATGGTCCTGCCAAATACTGGATACACCTCAAAAATTCATACATCGGTCTAAGAGCACACTTTACATCTTCCAAATTTTCCTTTCCTCAGCTATGGACTGCTGCAGGCTACGGACTGTTGACGAAACTTCAAGATTGTGAGCCCGTTGTTGGGTAGGGACTGTCTCTATATGTTGCCAACTTGTACTTCCCAAGCGCTTAGTACAGGGCTCTGCACACAGTCAGCGCTCAATAAACACGATTGAATGAATGAATGAAACAAGGGCTGACAGGCAACACAGTAACGATGTCCCTATTTCAGCAAAAAGGCGACTTTGAAGTGGTTTCTGGAAGAATTCCAAGTAAGAGCAAAATAGGCTTGGGATCCCCAGAATAGCAGATTACTTTGGCAAGGACCAAAAACAATTTAAAAATTACAGCTTCCATGATGAAGATTGGAAAAACAATCTTTCTTGTTTTCATGTTGCTCTATGGCAACTACTTCTGTGCCAAATAAAATATGGGAACCAAGCTTTGGTTTGCAAAAGTAGCAAGAAAAGACCTTCTAATGGCTAACCAGAAGTGAAAGAGAACTGGCAGGGTGTCTACATTATGAACTACCACTTTATTATCACTCTTCGGCATCTGATATTCCTAAAGGATTTCACAGGATGGAAGCAACATCGATAAGGAATGAGGTGAACCGCTTTAGTCATGTGGAAAAATCTGTCCTCCAGATTCACTCAAAATGTCAGAAAGGGTTTCACTCTGTGAACAATGCTCATTCATACACTGAATTGATCAGGGGGCAGGAAAAAAAAGAAGTGTGGGCATTGTCTCTCTCCTTCCTCATTTCCTCTGTAACCAGAGTACTTTTTCAACTTGAAACTGACCATGTTATGTCAACACAGAGAGGTTCTCTGAGGTGGCTTAGAACTGGGCACCAAATTGCACAATTCAAAACACACCCATGGGTTCAGGGGGAAGGTGTCAGCCCTACACGCTTCCTTGAAAGCTGGTATTTTTTTTTCCCCCTTCACAATGATTTTCACATTCACCACTTGTATTTCAATATTAATCCAAAGGGATTTGACGATATCGAGCGGAGAAACTGTAGAGCCACATCAGCCGCGATGATCTGATTCCACCGGCCAAAAAGCCAGGCTCCCTGACGAACATGGACCACAAGGCTAAAACACCACTCATTGCTTCGGGATGCCATGGTGTTTCTAGACAAATTGCAATTACACACTGGAGGTAGGATTCTTTAGGTAAAGGGCAAATTTTAGTACCTCATTGGGTATGATTTCCTTTAAAAAATTTTCAGCAGTTATGAGAAAGAGGATTTTTCTTAAATAATGGACCTTATTTTCCATTTCTAAAGTTACAATGCTGTTTGAGAATTTGCTTCTTATTTATAGGACCGTCCACGGGCCAATTCATTCATTCAAAAGTATTTATTGAGCGCTTACTGTGTGCAGAGCACTGTACTAAGCGCTTGTGTGAGTACAAGAGAACTACAAGAGAGAACTAGAGGAGCAGTGTGGCTCACTGGAAAGAGCAACGACTTCGGAATCAGAGATCATGGGTTCTGATCCCGGCTCCGCCACTTGTCAGCTGTGTGACTTTGGGCAAGTCACTTCACTTCTCTGTGCCTCAGTTACCTCATCTGTAAAGTGGGGATTAAGACTGTGAGCCCCATGTGGGACAGCCTGATTACCTTGGATCCCCCCCCCCCCCCCCAGCACTTGGCACATAGTAGCGCTTAACAAATGCCATCATCATTCTCAGACACATTTAATAATGTCTAACAAGGGGAAAGAAATGTATAATCATAATAATCATAATGATAATCATAATAATTGGGGCATTTGTTAAGCACATGGTAATGTGCCAAGCACTCCACTAAGCACTAGGGAAGATACAAGATAATCAGATTGGACCCAGTCCCTGTCCCACATTTTTGGAGGAATTGAGAATAATAATAACAACAACAACGATGGCATTTATTAAGCGCTTACTATGTGCAAAGCACTGTTCTAAGTGCTGGGGAGGTTACAAGGTCATCAGGTTGTCCCACGGGGGGCTCACAGTCTTCATCCCCATTTTCCAGATGAGGTAACAGGCACAGAGAAGTTAAGTGACTTGCCCAAAGTCACACAGCTGACAACTGGCGAAGCCGGAGTTTGAACCCATGACCTCTGACTCCAAAGTCTGGGCTTTTTCCACTGAGCTAAGCTGCTTCTCTAAGAAGGCGGGTTTAGTCAATAAGCTAAGAGAAACACGAGCTGTGTGATGATAGGAATATGTAAATGTCTTCAACAACGCACACATTTCACAATGGAAGTTATTAGGGCTGGATTTTTCACTCAAGTCAGTCTCTGAAAGGAGGGAAACGATCAACCAATGGTATTTATTGAGCACTTATTGGGTGTAGGGCAGTGTAATAAGCAATTTAGAGGTGCTGTACCAAGCCCTTTGTACAGTGCTCTGCACATTGTACTCAATAAATACCACTGATTGATTGATTACAACACAACAGAGTGGGCAGACATGTTCCCTTGCCCACAAAGAGCCTACAGTTCTGGAGGGGGCAGGGGAGACAGACAGCCTATAAAGCATTTCTATCAATGAATGGATTCATTACGCTTAATTTTTACAACCAAGTGAACTCAGTAACGTATCAAATCCTAAGGTTTCCTTAGGCACTGAATACTGACACTTTATCATCTTTCTCATAGACACATTTTATGTTTGACATTAAAAGGCTCTATGGATTTGGGGCGATTCCCTTTTTAGCTTTCCCGTTGAAACACATTTGTTGTCTATCCTACCATCAGCCAAAAAAATGGGAAACATTTTTCTGTTCATTAACATTGTATAGCGCCTTACATGGCACCAGGGTATTCCCTGGCAGAAACAGAATCCTCATTTCCAAGACAGGGAAGAGCCAGAGATAAGCATGTGGTTTTCCATAATGCATTTCTTTTTCTCTGTTGTTTCCTTTCAGCAAAGTGCTGTGAAGGGCCATTTCTGGAACCGCAAAGGGACTGAGACTCATAGATCCGGTAATAACAAGGAAACATTCTGGTAGTTATTCCATGCTTACTATGTGCCAAGAACTGTACTAAGCGCTGGGATGGATACAAGTTCAGACACAGGAGTTTCTCCTCATTATTGATGGTATTTATTGAGTGCTCACTGTGCGCACAGCACTATACTAAGCGCTTGGGAGAGTACAATGGAGGAGTCCCAACCCGATTTACTTGTATCTACCTCAGACCTCAATACAGTCCCTGCACATAGTAAGTGCTTACCAAACAAATATTACTATTAAAAAAAAAAAATCAGTCACTGGTATCTAGTAAATGCCCAGCTCACCTCCTCCAGGAGGCCTTCCCAGACTGAGCCCCCTCCCCATCCCTCCGCCTTACCTCCTTCCCCTCCCCACAGCACCTGTATATATATTATATATTATATACATTATATATATATATATTATATAATTTATAATATATATGTAGTCCCAATCCCACATGGGGCTCACAGCCTTAATCCCCATTTTACAATGTGCAAAGCACTGTGCACTTAGGAGAGTACAGTATAAGGACAGTCACATTCCTGCTCACAATGAGCTCACAGCCTAGAGAGGGAGACAGACATGAGCAGTACAGATTTATTACTCTATTCTACTTGTACATATTTACTATTCTATTTCTTTTATTTTGTTACTACGTTTTGTTCTTTTGTCTTTCTCCCCCTTCTAGACTGTGAGCCCGTTGTTGGGTAGGGACCGTCTCTAGATGTTGCCAACTTGGACTTCCCAAGTGCTTAGTACAGTGCTCTTGCACACAGTAAGTGCTCAATAAATACAATTGATTGAACGAATGTATATATGTTTGTACGCATTTATTACTCTATTTTACTTGTACGTATTGACTCTATTTTGTTAATACGTTTTGTTTTTTTGTCTGTCTCCCCCTTCTAGACTGTGAGCCCGTTGTTGGGTAGGGACCGTCTCTATATGTTGCCAACTTGTACTTCCCAAGCGCTTAGTACAGTGCTCTTGCACACAGTAAGTGCTCAATAAATACAATTGATTGAACGAATGAATATATGTATGTTTGTACGTATTTATAACTCTATTTTACTTGTACATATTGACTCTATTTTGTTAATACGTTTTGTTTTTTTGTCTGTCTCCCCCTTCTAGACTGTGAGTCCGTTGTTGGGTAGGGACCATCTCTATATGTTGCCAACTTGTACTTCCCAAGCGCTTAGTACAGTGCTCTGCACACAGTAAGCACTCAATAAATACGACAATGAATGAATGAATAAATGCTTACTGGGCATAGAGCATGACACTATATATCTGAAATTTATTTAGTTATATTTATGTCTGTCTCCCCCACTAGACTAAGCTCCTGGCGGACAGGATACGTGTCTACCAATTCTGCTATTTCACACTCTCCCTAGCGCTCCGTACAGTGCTCTGCACACAGTGAGTGCCCAGTAAATACCACTGATGGATTACGCCTCCTCCTCTAGATTGTAAACTCCTGGAGGGTGAGGAACCTGTCTTCCAACTGTTTCGTCCTCTCCCCAGAGCTCAGTACAGTGCTTTGCACACAGTAAGCGCTCGACGGATACCACTGATTGATGCCTTCTTGCCGAAGGCTCCGGGACCCCCCTCAGTTTCACCCTTCCAAACCCTGGGATAATTTTCGGCAAATGTCACAAAATCAGCAGGCTCCCCCAATTCGCTGCTACAGAATGGACTTCTTTTCTCCTCAGTAATACATTACACGGACAGCGTGCGACCATTCAACGTGGGCTTTTATCTGCGAAATGGATTTCGGAAACAAATCGGCTCCAGCCAAACAATTTTGCCCCTATTTTCCTGGAACTATTATTGTCGCCTTGTATGGGGCACCCGCGGTTCTCTCTTTCTCCCTGAATCTATGTGGGTCTAGTATTACAACCCGCTTACGTTGGCTGGGCTGTTTTGGATGAACTGTCTCTCTGCCCGCTGAGGTGAGAACCATTCAGGGATGGAAAACGTGGAGTTAGGCACATAGTAAGCATAGTAAGCACATAGTAAGTGCTTAATAAAGGCCATTATTATTATTATCAGATCATCATGACGAGTGAATGTGTTTGCCACCTCTTTCATCCTCTCCCAAGTGCTTAATACAGTGCTCTGCACACAGTAAGCGCTCAGTAAATTCGATCAGTTCTGGATCCACCCGGGCCTACTAGATCGCTAGATCACCTCGAAGGAGACTTAGAATTAGACTGCCAGTCCCAGGGGGGACGGTGACTGTGTCCAACCTGATCGGCTTGCATCTAACCCGGCGCTTAGTACAGTGCTCGACACACAATGTTAGCGTTCAACAAGTACCATAATAAAGAGCTCCCACTTAGTGCCCTCTGAGTGTTAGTCGAAAGTGGGTCCGCCACTTGTCTGCTGGGTGACCTTGGGCAAGTCACAACTTCTCTGTGACTCAGTTACCGCATCTGCAAAATGGGGATTCAATCCCTGTGCCTTCCCCGTTAGGCTGGGAGACCCATGTGGGAAAGGGACTGTGTCTGATCTATTTCTACGAAACTTATCCTGGTTTTTAGTAAAGGACTTCACAAATCCTACTGCTATGCCTGCTATGGGCAGGCAACGGTTCTCCCAACTCCTCCAAGTGCTTAGTACAGCGCTCTGCAAACAGTAACTGGCTCAGTGGAAAGAGCATGGACTTCGGAGTCAGAGGTCATGGGTTCAAATCCAGACCCTGCCAATTGTCAGCTGTGTGACTTTGAGCAAGTCACTTCACTTCTCTGTCCCTTAGTCCCCTCATCTGTACAATGGGGATTAAGACTGTGAGCCCCCCGTGGGACAACCTGATTACCTTGTAACCTCCCCAGTGCTTAGAACAGTGCTTTGCACATAGTAAGCACTTAATACCATTATTATTATTATTATTTTTAATAATAATAATAAATAGCACCGATGGATTGATTTACATCTGCACCCCCTGGCAGATCAACCTCTCTTCCTCCACGGCTCCATGCTGGAGCAAACTCTTTGGATCGATAACCTCACCTGTGCCTAATGACAATAATAATCACGGTATTTGTTTAGCACTTATAAAGGACAGTTTGATATACAATACAAATACCATACAATACAAATACAATACCAAACGGTCACCTATACTCACTGAGGAAGAATCAAAGGCCAGTGTGAAGGGAGAAAGAACGAGGGTGCTTGCAGTTGCATCGATAAATTTAATTATCTGTCATAAAATCGCCGTCAAACCAGCTGGCTTTTTTAATAGCTTGAAAGCAGTGCAGTATTTTGGCAAATCCCCATTCCTTTGATTCATTTACTACCTCGAGCTAGATCAGAAACGAGGAAACTCCATCTCTTCCACTCTCTCAACTTCACCAAGCTACTGGAACAACAAAGAGCTCAGCGGTTTGGCTGACAGAAATATTTGTCTCGGGCTGGTGGGAGCCTTTCTTTCTCCCTGACGGATGTTGGTGAAATATTTGAATTTCCCCACTTAGGTTTTTCACCAGCCATTGTTTTCCCCCTCCTGAGGTATTCAGTGGGCAGGTAGGGCAGTGCTAGAGATCGAAGGCAACTTCCTTTGAAGTTGAATGAGCTTGTCGTGGGCAGAGAACTTGTTTAGCAACTCTGTCCTCTCCCAAGTGCTTAGTACAGTGCTCTGCTTGCAGAAAGCGCTCAATAAACACCCCCGATTGATGGGTTGGCTCATGACAGAAGTTCCCAGTCACATGAGGAGAAGGAGACGTCTGTTATAAATACAGTTGAATGAATGAATATATACCTGTATGTTTGTATGTATTTTAATGCTTGTATGTACTTATTTAAATGTATTTGTATGTATGTATGTAGGTTTGTATGTATTACTCTATTTTATTTGTATATATTTATTCTATTTATTTGATTTTGTTAATATGTTTTGTTTTGTTGTCCGTCTCCCCCTCCTAGACTGCGAGCCCACTGTTGGGTTAGGGACCGTCTCTATGTGTTGCCAACTTGTACTTCCCAAGTGCTTAGTACAGTGCTCTGCACACAGTAAGCGCTCAATAAATACGACTGAATGAATGAATGAATAAATAGAGCCAGCGGAGGGGACAAAAGGCCCAGGTGGATCCAGAACTGATCAAATTTACTGAGCGCTTACTGTGTGCAGAGCACTGTATTAAGCGCGTGAGAGAGAATGAGAGGTGGCAAACACATTCACTCGTCATGATGATCTGATAATAATAATAATAATAATAATAATGGCATTTATTAAGCGCTTACTATGTGCAAAGCACTGTTCTAAGCGCTGGGGAGGTTACAAGGTGATCAGGTTGTCCCACGCGGGGCTCACAGTCTTAATCCCCATTTTACAGAGAAGTGAAGTGACTTGCCCAGAGTCACACAGCTGACAATTGGTGGAGCCGGGATTTGAACCCCTGACCGCTGACTCCAAAGCCCGGGCTCTTTCCCCTGAGCCACGCTGCTTCTGATTCCAATGAACCCTTGGTGGGTTAGGGAGGTGGGGAGATATTAGTCAAAAAGACACTTGTGCTGATCGGGAAGATAAAGACGTGACAATTAGTGAACCAAGCACATGCTGAGAGACAGTGGGGACAAGTGGGCTGAGTGTCCGGGAGTCAGGACTCCTGGGTTCCAGTTTCAGGTCTGCAGTCGTGGCATGGTGTAGTGAAGCAGAAGAGAAGCAGCGTGGCTCAGTGGAAAGAGCCCGGGCTTGGGAGTCAGAGGTCACGGGTTCAAATCCCTGCTCCGCCAGTTGTCAGCTGTGTGACTTTGGGCAAGTCACTTCACTTCTCTGTGCCTCAGTTACCTCATCTGTAAAACAGGGATGAAGACTGTGAGCCCCACATGGGACAACCTAAATCACCTTGTATCCTCCCCAGCGCTTACAACAGTGCGCTTGGCACATAGTAAGCACTTAAGATCAACATTATCATTATTATTATTAGTGGACAGAGTACGGGCCTTGAGTCAGAACATCATGGGCTCTGCCCCTTGTCTGCTGTGTGACCTTGGACAAGTCACTTAACTTCTCTGTGCTCAGTTCCCTCATCTGTAAAATGGGGATTGAGACTGCAAGCTCAGGGACAGTGGGACAGGGGCTGTGTCCAACCCAATTTGCTTGTATTTCATTCATTCAGTCAGTCGTACTTATTGAGGGCTTACTGTGTGCAAGGCACTGTACTAAGCGCTTGGGAAGTACAAGTGGGCAACATCTAGAGACGGTCCCTACCCAACAAGGGGCTCACAGTCTAGAAGGGGGAGACAGACAACAAAACATGTAGACAGGTGTCAAAACCATCGGAACAAATAGAATTATGTATATATGTTTGTACATATTTATTACTCTATTTTACTTGTACATATCTATTCTATTTCTTTTATTTTGTTAATATGTTTGGTTTTGTTCTCTGTCTCCCCCTTCTAGATTGTGAGCCCACTGTTGGGTAGGGACTGTCTCTATATGTTGCCAACTTGTACTTCCCCAGCGCTTAGTACAGTGCTCTGCACACAGTAAGCACTCAATAAATACAATTGATTAAAGCTAGATGCACATCATTAAAATAAAAAGAATAGTAAATATGTACTAAACGTTTTCCAATGGCTGTTAACATTGTCCAAATATTTCCTGTGTTGTGATGACCCAGCCAAGAGGAAAAAGTCTCAATTGTATTTTCAACAGTCTTATAGATGTCTCTGAAATATCTGATGCAGAAAGAAATATTTGATACCACCAGCACGAGTATCCACTCCAGTGCTTAGTATAGTGCCTGGTACATAATAAGCGCTTAAGAAATAACAGTTATCATCATCATCTCCTCACACAGGTCAGGTAACGTCTCTGAGCCTCAGTTTGGAATTCTGAGAATATAAAAATTTACTTCTCCCTACCTCAGAGGGATACGGCAAGGACCAAATGAACCAAGAGTGTTTCAATCAGGGGTACTTATCGAGCGCTCACTGTGTGCAGAGCACTGTACTAAGCGCACGGAAGAGGACAATACAACAGAGTTAGCAGGCAGATTCCAGGGATTAGAACCCAGGTCCTTCTAGTTTGAGGAGAAAAACTGACAGAGGACCGTGTCTACCGAGAATGATTCACAGACTGGCTTCTGACGAATCCAGAATAGTGTCCGGCCTCAAAGGATTCTCTTCATCCGGAACAATAAACCCTTCCGTATCCCGCCGCGGCAAAGTTAGCCCGAAACCCAGGAGAAAGAGAGCTCCCTTTGGTTTTCATTATTTGGCGGTTCAACATTCTCTTTTGAGCCAGTGACTTCTAAAGAAATATCGACCCCGCGTCCGCTCACCGTGCAGCTATGTTGAGAGACGATGCTGGGTCTCTCTCAGCCGACCGAAGGGGCATTCAGACTTTGTTCTCTGGAATCTCAAAATCCGAACCAGGCAATCCAGTGATTTCAGGTGTTGGATTTTTTATTTTTTCCCAAACTCCCTCCCCTTCTCAACCTCCACAGGAAACAAAAGCATCGACACTGTGACGTTTGTTGTGATCTTTTAGACTGTGAGCCCACTGTTGGGTAGGGACTGTCTCTATATGTTGCCAATTTGTACTTCCCAAGCGCTTAGTACAGTGCTCTGCACATAGTAAGTGCTCAATAAATACGGTTGATGATGATCTGGGGTTGGCATTCCTTCTATAAGGAGGAATAATCAGTGGTATTTATTGAGCATTTCCTGTGCGCAAAGCACTGCGCTAACTGCTTGGGAGACTACAGTATAATGAAGGTAATAGATGACAGATTCCCTCCTCACAAGGAGTTTACAATCTAGAGGAGGAACTTAAGGTCGATGACTTAATTTCAATTTCCGTGACTTCCTGGGGCCCTGATAATAATATAATAATAATGATGGCATTTATTAAGCACTTACTATGTGCAAAGCACTGTTCTAAGCGCTGATAGAGTTAAATAAGACCACTTTCATTCTCCCACTCAATATTTTACTTATAATGGGGACATTCCAAACCTAATTTATGACCACTATTTAACCGTTATGGATTGTAAGCTCCTTTATGGGCAGGAATCATCACGACCAATTCTGTTGTATTGTACTTTCCCAAATTGCTTATTAGAGTACTCTTCTCACAGTAAGCTCTCATAAGCATCATCGATAAACATCATCGATTGATTGATTTGGCTAACAATATGCCCTGGGATATTTTGGCTGTCTCAAGCAATTTAAGAAAAATGTTTCAGTATCCCAGAATTGGAATTGAACTGGCTCAATCATACTTTACAAAGTGCTTGGGAGCACGATATAGGGTTAATAGATGTAATGAAGGAAGAGGAGAGAAAGAAGGAGAGGTAATAACTTAGTACAGTGCTCCGCACATAGTAAGCGCTCAATAAATACGATTGATGATAATAAGAGAGAAGCAGTGTGGCTCAGTGGAAAGAGCCCGGGCTTTGGAGTCAGACGTCATGGGTTCAAATTCCGGCTCTGCCAATCGTCAGCTGTGTGACTTTGGGCAAGTCACTTAACTTCTCTGTGCCTCAGTTCCCTCATCTGTAAAATGGGGATTAAGACTGAGCCCTATGCGGGCCAACCTGATCACCTTGTATTCCCCCAGTGCTTAGAACAGTGCTTTGCACATAGTAAGCACTTAAATACCATCATTATTATTTATTAATAAAGGTGAGAGAGAGCAAGGATAAGTTTGTCATCTTTCCTGTCCTATTGTCTCCTCTTTCTCCACCGAATACTTCCTCTCCCCCGTCCCCCCTCTTCTCCCTCTCTCCTTCCTCCTCCTCTTGTCCTACTCTTTCAGCTTCTCCACATTTATGAGATTTTAGTCAATGTCTGATGGGAAGTCTATTTATAGAGCCAAAACACTAATAATAGTAATAATCATGGTATTTGTTAAGAACTTACGTGCCAGGCACCGTACTAAGTGCTGGGATGGATACAAGAAAAATCAGGTTGGACAGACAGGGATGTTCACAGACAATCTCCATTTTACAGATGAGGAAACCGAGGCACAGAGGAGTGAAGTGAGTCACCCAAGATCACATAGCGGACAAGTGGCCGGACTGGGATTGGATCCCGCATCCTTCCGACTCCCAAACCGTGCTCTCTCCACTAGGCAAGAAGATAGATTAAAATGTGTTAACTGCATATCAGTGTTCTTAATACAGTGCTTACATAAAATATTAACTGAAGGGAGGTAGCCTTCATCCAGTAAGGGGAATTTTGTTTGGAACTCAAAAGTGCAAAGAGAGTTGAGGGAGTAATATCTTGGTGCCTGTAAAATTCCATGAGATTAGATCCTGAAAATGGGAGAGAGATGATCTAGTTATTCAGAGCGGAAAACCCATCTGCTCATGGCTCTTAGAAATTCTGGTGAGAGATCAAGAAGCATTAGAGTCATAAAAAATTGCGGTCATCAAGTCAATGGAACCAGGAGATGCAGGGCTTGATTTTAGGGACATCCCTTGAATTAAGAAAATGGATTTACGCAGATCTGCAAGTCATATCGTTGTTATTTTACTCATAGCCCAGGGGCCTCTGGATACATACATGGAGTGAAAGTAAAGCCAACAGCTAAATTTTTCTGTTAAAAACAAATCTCAACTTCTCTGTGCCTCACTTACCTCATCTGTAAAATGGGGATTAAGACTGTGAGCCATGTGGGACAACCTGATAACCTCGTATTTACCCCATTTCTTAGAATAGTGCTTGGCATGTAGTAAGCACTTAAATGTTATTAATTAGCACTTATTTTGTTATAGTGCACTCTCCCAAACTTAGTACAGTGATCTGCAGGTATTAAGTGCACAATAAATACCACTGGTTGATTGATTGTGTTCTGAGCACTGTACTAAGTGCTGGTAGCTACAGATAAAAGATAATCAGCCACTTAGTACAGAGTAAGCACTCCTAAGTATGACTGATTTATAGCCTAAGAAAAATATCAACTTCATGAATTAGGTAATTCCAATTTCAGAATAAATACATTTCACAGCAAAGCCTTTCTGTTTCTTATTATTTTAGTCCTCTGTAATCGAATTGCAACTTTCATTAGCACATGTAAGAATTACAAACCTTAATAATGTATGTAACAAAGCTGGGGTTAGACATTTCAGGTTTGGCCCAGAATGTTAATCAGAATGCTGCATTGCAGGATACGGTTTTATAAGCATGTTTCACTTTGAAAGAAATTTTCCAAAGCATTATTAATCTGAAGGAAATGTTAATCAGTAATTTGAACACCTCTCCTCCACCCCCCCTAAAAAAAAAAAACCCTCAGGAGGGGAGATCACAAATTAGTTTTTCTAGTACATTCTTGTTTTGAAGGGAAAAAAAAAACAAAACCTCAAAACACCCAAATCTTGTTATAACTTGCACTGCAGAGCCAGGCAGGTTAAAGTTGCTAATGCTAATACCTAGGAGTGTTTACATTCTGCCAAGCTTGCTGGCAAGAAATAGTTTCAAAAATTTATACCGTCCTTTCGTATTCAGTTGGAGACAATCCTGAATGTCCACAACGCTCTGCCTTGCTCCATCAACGGCCGAGCAGTTTATAAAACAGAGATGGAAGTGTCTTGAGCCTCATCCATCAAAATGCTGATTATTCCTTCTTCTAAGTTCCCCCGCAAAAAGATCCTTACTGGATCTGAGAATCCTTTTATAAAACAGGGGCTGATGGAACATCCTCATTAAAAAGCAAACTGCCCTGGACCTGGGCTTTAAACGGACATAAATCTTTAAGAATCTCCATTCCTCTCCTCAAGCAGGAAGATTCATTTCATCCTTGCTCCAGTGGGTTGGGTTTCTGATGGTTCTTTTTCTGCCTTTCCTAGGAGCTATTGGGCAGGAAATGTACCTACCAATTCTGTTGCACTGTACGCTCTCCCAAGCTCTAAATACAGTGTTCTTCACACAGTAAGGGCTCAATAAATACCTTTAATTGGCTGATTGGATCAAGAGGCAGGGTGACCAGAAGTCTTGATTTGAATGGGATGGTCAGCCTGGGGGATTTTCCCTCATCCCAACAGTTCTGAGACCCAAGCTCCATTTCCCCCCCGCTCCCTGCACCTCTCCCTCTTTTCCTTTCATCTTCTTTTCTTAGTCCCCTTTTTCTCCTTTACCCTCTCTCCCTCTCCCCTTGGGCCTGGGAGACAGAGGAGCTGGGCCCTAATCCCGGCTCTGCCACTTGCCTGCTGTGTAACTCTGGGAAAGCCACTTAATTTCTCTGGGCCGTAGCTTCCTCGTCTTTCAAATGGGGATTCTGTACCTGTTCTCCCTCAAACTTAGAATATGAACCCTAGTTGGGACAGGAACTGGGCCCAACCTGAATAGCCAGTATCTACCCCAGCCCTTGAAACAGTGCTGGGCATATAGTAAGTGTTTAGCAAATACCACAATTATTCTCTTCTCTCCTCTGCCTCTCTCACCCTCCCTCCATCTCTCTTCCTCTCCCCATCCTAACCCTTTCTCCTTCACTTTATCGGCTTCTCTGTCTTTCTCTCTCCCTCTGTCTCTCTTTCTCTCATCATCTTTCCCTTTCTCCCTCTCCCAGGGCCAGGGACTGTACCTCATTCCCACTTCTGTATTCTTTCCCAGTGCTTAGTACAGAGTTTAATAAATACTATTACTATAATCTGTCTCTGCCTCTGCCTCTCAGTCTCTCCTTCTCTTCTTCTTCCTGCCGCTGAGTCACAGACGCTCACTTGTTCTGGTTTAACATTTTTCTGGCCCTTCCTCCAACCTTCTCTATCCAGCCTCAATTCTGCAGCTCCATGTCCTGCAGAGCCAGAAAGCCCATTCATTCATTCAATCATATTTATTGAGCACTTACTGTGTGCAGAGCACTGTACTAAGCGCTTGGGAAGTCCAAGTTGGCAACATATAGAGACAGTCCCTACCCAACAGCGGACTCAAAGTCTAGAAGAGGGAGACAGACAACAAAACATATTAACCAAAATAGAATATGTACAAGTAAAATAAATATTTATTCATTCATTCAATCGTATTTGAGCGCTTACTGTGTGCAGAGCACTATACTAAGCACTTGGGAAGTCCAGCCCCAGTCACCCAATAATTCACGTTATCCTAGAGAGAACCGGAAATCAGTGCCATTTATTGAGCGCTTACTGTGGACAGCATTGTCCTAAACACTACGGAGAGGACCATATTGTAGAATTGGTAGACACGTTCCCTGCTTACGACAACTCATCATTCCTGGGAAAGGCCAAAATGGCAGATATGTTCCTTATTTTTTTAAATGGCATTCATTAAGCATTTATTATTCATTCATTCCTTCAATTCATTCATTCATTCAATCATGTTTATTGAGCACTTACTGTGTGCAGAGCACTGTACTAAGTGCTTGGAAAGTACAATTCAGCAACATAGAGACGGTCCCTACCCAACAACGGGCTCAATTGCAATTACTGCACACTTACTGTGTGCAAAGCACTGTATTAAGCGCTTGGGAGAGTACAACAACAATAAACAGACATATTCCTTGCCCACCATGAGCTTACACGTGTCAAACACTGTTGTAAGCACTGGGGTAGGTACAGATTCATTAGGTCAGATACAATCCCTGCCCCACCTGGAACTCGCTAAGTAAGAGGGAGAATAGGCAGGAGAGAAAACTGAGGCACTGAGAAGTTAAGGGACTTGCCCAAAGTCACACGGCAAGCAATGGGAAGAGCCAGGATTAGAACCCAGGTCCTTCTCACTCCCAGGCCCGGGCTCTAGCCAATAGGGCGGTAACATAGGGACAATCCCTACCCAACAACAGGCTCAACTGTAATTACTGTGTGCAAAGCACTGTATTAAGCACTTGGGAGAGTACAACCTAACAATGAACAGACATATTCCTGGCCCACCATGAGAATTTGTAAGCACTGGGGTAGGGACAAATTCATTAGGTCAATCAATCAATCAATTGTATTTATTGAGCGCTTACTGTGTGCAGAGCACTGTACTAAGTGCTTGGGAAGTACAAGTTGGCAACATATAGAGACGGTCGCTACCCAACAGTGGGCTCACAGTCTAGAAGGTGGGATACAATCCCTGCTGCAGCTAGGACTCACTGTCTAAGTAAGAGGGAGAATAGGTAGTAGGGAAAACTGAGGCACTGAGAAGTTAAGGGACTTGCCCAAAGTCAAGAGGCAAGCAATTGGCAGAGCTGGGATTAGAACCCAGGTCCTTCTTACTCCCAGGTCCGGGCTCAAAACACTAGACCACACTGCTCTAACGCCAGAAATGTTCCGGTTTCCGTGTTTCTAGCTGAGAGGCGTTATCTAACCTCCCCTTCTGCAAAGTCTGTGACTTTACTCACCATCCCTCAGGCCTTTAGGACACTGGCTTTATGAATAATAATAATAATAATAATAATGATGATGATGATGATGACATTTATTAAGCACTTACTATGTGCAAAGCACTGTTCTAAGCACTGGGGAGGTTACAAGGTGATCAGGTTGTCCCACTGGGGGGGCTCCCAGTCTTAATCCCCATTTTCCAGATGAGGTAACTGAAGCACAGAGAAGTGACTTGCCCAAAGTCACACAGCTGACAACTGGTGGAGCAGGGATTTGAACCCCTGACCTTGACTCCAAAGCCCATGCTCTTTCCACTGAGCCATGCTGCTTCTCCGTGAGATGGGGGAGGCAGAGGTGGGGCAGGGAGGAAGTGGGAGGAAGGGGCTAAGTGTAGAGGAAGAAGCTGTTGGGTAGGGGCTGTCTCTATATGTCGCCAACTTGGACTTCCCAAGCGCTTAGTACAGTGCTCTGCACACAGTAAGCGCTCAATAAATACGATTGAAAGAAATGAATGAAGGAGATGGCTTTCAATTATGAAAGCTTTATGAAGACAGAGATCTGAGCTGAGACCATCATATGACCTGTCTTGCCTCTAAATACAGTTACAATTAGAACCCCTCATCCCTCTTTTTTATGGTACCTGCTAATCCATCAGTGGTATTTACTAAGCGCTTACCAGGTGCTTAGTACAGTGCTCTGCACACAGTAAGTGCTCAAATACGATTGATAAAATAGGTGAAGAGCACTGTACTAAATGCTGAGATAGATACACGCTAATTAGGTTGGACACAATCCATGTCCCGCAAGGGACTCACCATCTTAAAATCCCTGTCTACTAACTCTGTTATACTGTACTCTCCCAACTGCTTAGTACAGTGCTCCCTAAACACGATTGACTAACTGATTTTACTGATGAGGTACCTGAGGCACCGAGTAATGAAGCAACTTCCCTAACGTCACAGAGCAGACCAGTGAGGGAGCCGGGATTAGAACCCAGGTCCTCTGACTCGCAGGCTCTTCACAGTAGGCCACACTGCTTATCTGGTGCCGAGCCAGATGAAACAGAGGTAGCAGACTTGATCCCTGATCTTAATGGGAGAGAAAGACGGGAAAATAAATCCCTGGTAGGGTGAAACAATACAGTAGAAAGATTTAAATATTCTGCAACTCATACAAACCAGGACCTGCCTGGACTGGGGGAGCGCTTCAGTGATACTTAGTAGAGTCAAACCTCATCACCAAACACCAAGGTTACTGAGGAAATTTTTTAACTTAGTTTTACTAAAGTACAAGGGGGTGACACAAACACACTCTCACTCACCCGCTCCAGTAAGACTCCAGTACTGGTCTCGTGGTCAAAAGAACCCGTTCGGCTAACATTTCTTCTTTCTGCTTCCAAGTGCTGCTGCTTCTGTCTCTGGGCTACTTCTGCTCCACGTGGTTCCCTTCCCTTCAGCACGATTCAAAAGGAGCGCCTTAATTGCCTGCAGCTGTGGCCCTAAGTGGCAGTCATTGATTGGGCCAGGCCTCTAACTAGGTAGAACAGGGAGAGAAAGCTACACCTGTTTCAGGCAGAGCCCATCAGGGCCCTCGAGTTTCTTCCTTGTTGTTGTTTGTGAGATCACAAACAGTCACTAATAAAACAGCCTGCTGTGGGCTCACCACCCCTGTGTATATTCAGTACAGTGCTCTGCTCCCAGAAAATGAATCTGAACTCTACAAGTTTGTGGGTTTTTTTTTCCTTTCATCTTGGCAAATTTCCTCATATCAAAATGGATCTGGCTTCTGGAACGGCTCGTATGATGTCAAAGTGAACTCTGAGGTGAAACAGGTCTCAGCCATTACAAACAAGAGCTCTTCAGGGTGCAATTACCTCTCCTCCTTGAGGATAACATGCCGCTACAGAACATTTCTGGATCATTACGATGTGAAAGCCTCTGAAGGCCTTCTGTCCGACGCTTGAGGTCTCGTCAAGTTCTTTGGCTGCCATTAAAAGGAGGGACACGCTGTACTTTGCCGCTCTTCCCGTTCTTCACCTAAAGGGAACAAACGTCTTCTTTAAAGTCATTATTTTCAAGTAATTTTATAAGCCGGTTAAAAGGAGGGCACAGATGCTGAAGTGTATAAAAAATGTCCATTATGATTTTACCAGATGGATTAGCCATATTGACGTTAAGGGCTACGGAAAGAGGATGGGAAGATGAATTGCGTAAATGGAAGACCATGTTTCTGGGCGACTGATAATAATCACAAGGCAGACGAGCGGCGGAGCCGGGATTAGAAACCACGACCCTCTGATGCCCAGGTCGGTGCTCTAGCCACTACACCATGCTGCTTCCCATGCTGCTCACCTGTTGTAAAGAAATAGGGCCATTGCCACAGCCGAGCAGTGTGGCCTACTGGCTAGAGCCCAGGCCCGGGAGTCCGAAGGACCTGGGTTCTAATCCCAGCTCTGCCACTTGTCAGGAGAAAATCAGTATAAATTAATAAACGTTATCAAAAAAGAAAAGTACACTGTGAAAGTGAGAATGGCTACCCACCCATGCAACTCGAATGAAATAGGGAGCTATTGGAGCGCAGTTAAAGGATTTGGTAAGTGCCTTTTTGACTTTGGCAGGGAATCTATGGAACTTCTGCCTCTTCCCATCCCTCTGGTCACCACCTCCTCCTCAGCCCCCAAATCTAGGCTGGTAAATTGGACTGACGCCGCCCCTGAGCTGACCCGAGCTATTAGCTGATCAATGCCTCTCCAAGAGCTGGATGGACGTGAAAAAGAAAAGAGGTACCTGCTGACCCGGCTAGCTCCCCCTTTTTTGTGTGGTATTTGTTAAACTGCTTACTATGTGCCAGACACTGTACTGAGTACTATGGTAATAATAATAATGGCATTTATTAAGCACTTACTATGTGCAAAGCACTGTTCTAAGCACTGGGGAGGTTACAAGGTGATCAGGTTGTCCCATGGGGGGCTCGCAGTCTTAATCCCCATTTTCCAGATGAGATAACTGAGGTCCAGAGAAGTTAAGGGAAAGCAGCGTGGCTCAATGGAAAGAACCCGGGCTTTGGAGTCAGAGTTCATGGGTTCGAATCCCGGCTCAGCCAGTTGTCAGCTGTGTGGCTTTGGGCAAGTCACTTCACTTCCCTGTGCCTCAGTTACCTCATCTGTAAAATGGGGATTAAGATTGTGAGCCCCTCGTGGGACAACCTGATCACCTTGTAACCTCCCCAATGCTTAGAACAGGGCTTTGCACATAGTAAGCGCTTAATAAATGTCATCATTATTATTATTATTATTAAGTGACTTGCCCAAAGTCAAACAGCTGACAAGTGGCAGAGCAGGGATTTGAACCCATGACCTCTGACTCCAAAGCCCGGGCTCTTTCCACTGAGCCACGCTGCTTCCCCTTGTATGGTGCATACAAGATAATCAGGTTGGACACAGTCCGTGTCTCCATTAAAAGCCACCTACCCTGCTGTACCCAGATATTCTGCAGGAACTGTGGGAGAATCAATCTATCAATCGTATTTATTGAGCGCTTACTGTGTGCTGAGCACTGTACTAAGCGCTTGGGAAGTACAAGTTGGGAACATATAGAGACGGTCCCTACCCAACAGTGGGCTCACAGTCTAGAAGAAGTGGTCACTGTCTGATTGGAATGATCCTTTCCAAGCTTTGGCTGGGTGCTTCCGACTTGATCGGTCAACTTGGAGAAGTAGCATGGCCTAGTGGATAGACCAGGGGCCTGGGAGTTGGAGGGACCCGGGTTCTAATCCCACCTCCGCCACTTGAGGTGGGATGACATTCTAGAGGTGAGATCTTGGCAGTGTCTCCTTGTCGATTGTGATCAGTTCCGAAAGTCACCCGTTCGAAGCCCAAGTGCTTTCAGCTCTGCTGACCTGTTCGGTGGGTCGGGATAATCATCGTATTATAATTATGATTATTATACTTGTTAAGTGCTTACTATGTGCCAAGCACTGTTCTAAGTGCTGAGGCAGATACAAGTTTATCGGGTTAAACGCAGTCCCTGCCCCATATGGGGCTTACTGTCTACATGTTTTGTCGTCTGTCACCCCCTTCTAGACGGTGAGCCCATTGTTGGGTAGGGACTGTCTCTATATGTTGCCAACTTGGACTTCCCAAGCGCTTAGTACAGTGCTGTGCACACAGTAAGCACTCAATAAATACAATTGATTGAATGAACAAATCCCCATTTTACAGAAGAGGGAACTGTGGCATAGAGAAGTTAAGTGCCTTGCCCAAAGTCACACAGCAGACCTGATATTAGAACCCAGGTCCATCTAACTCCCAGGCCTAAGCTCTACCATCTGGTGTTGACCCCTAAATCTGCCTTTCTCCTGATCTTTCCAGGGTGCTGATTTAGGACTCCCCCTCCTACAGGAAACAGCCACGGAGAAGATGCTGGGAAAACCGCAGGCTGGGGATCTGGGAAAATCCAGAAGCTGACCAGGAAAACAGGCCTCTCTTCCCTGTTCCAATGGATCAGAGTTTGATCCATATCAATATCCATTTCCCATTATCCACGTCTCAGACCAACCCTCCCCCCCGAATATCTTTCCTAATAAATGATGACTGACCCCGCTGTTGGGTAGGGACCGTCTCTATACGTTGCCAACTTGTACTCCCCAAGTGCTTAGTACAGTGTTCTGCACACAGTAAGCGCTCAATAAATACGACTGAATGAATGACTGATTTCTGGAGGATTTTTTTAAATTTTTCACCAAGTGCATTAGTTACCTCATTTGATCCTTCCTCCTTCTATGTGAAGTCTTCTCATCCGCATTTGGCAGATGAGCAAACTGAGGCCCAGAAAAGTGCCTAGAATAAAGGCAAACAGCACGCCACATGAAAACCTCAGAATATGACCCAGATCTTTTTTTTTTATGGCATTCAGTGCTTATCACAGTAACCACTTAAATACCACAATTATTATTAAGCACTTACTATGGGCCAGGTACTGAGCGCTGGGGTAGATCCAAGCTCATCAGGTTGGACACAGTCCATGTCCCACATGGGGCTCCCAGCCTTAAAGCCCCATTATACAGATGAGGGAACCGAGGCCCAGAGAAGTGAAGTGATTTGGCCAGGATGACACAGCAGATAAGTGGATTAGAACCCAGGTCCTTTGACTCCCAGGGCCGTGCTCTTTCCACTAGGCCACACTGCTTCTCCAAGTTGCTTGTACTTGCCAGCCTTCTAAGTCGTCTTAGAGGCTGAAGACAGTGACTGATGTATAAATCTCTGACTGCCTCTTTAAACCAAAGTGTTTTCCTGTCATTATTAGTGTAAATGTCCCTGTGCTCTTTCCACTAGGGAAGCAGGTGACCTGGTAAAAAGAATACTTGCCTGGAAGTCAGGGGAACTGAGTATAATGATAATGATGGCATTTATTAAGCACTTACTATGTGCAAAGCACTGTTCTAAGCACTGGGGAGGTGACAAGGCTGATCAGGTTGTCCCATGGGGGGCTCACAGTCTTCATCCCCATTTTACAGATGAGGGAACTGAGGCCCAGAGAAGTGAAGTGACTTGCCCAAAGTCACACAGCTGACAATTGGAGGAGCCGGGGTTTGAACCCATGACCTCTGACTGCAAAGCCCAGGCTCTTTCCACTGAGCCACACTGCTTCTCATCCTTCCCAGACTGAGTCCCCTCCTTCCTCTCCCTCTCCCCACCCCCCGCCTTACCTCCTTCCCCTCCCCACAGCACCTGTATATATGTATATATGTTTGTACAGATTTATTACTCTATTTATTTTACTTGTACATATTTATTCTATTTATTTTATTCTGTTACTATGTTTTGTTTTGTTGTCTGTCTCCCCCTTCTAGACTGTGAGCCCGCTGTTGGGTAGGGACCGTCTCTAAATGTTGCCAACTTGTACTTCCCAAGCGCTTAGTCCAGTGCTCTGCACACAGTAAGCGCTCAATAAATACAAATGAATGAATGAATGAATGAATGAATCCTAATACTGGGTCCATCACTTGTCTCCTGTGTGACCTTGGGCAAGTCGCTTAATCCCCGTTCTAAGTCAGACAAGAGCGTGGCCCAGTAGATAGGACACGGACCTGGGAATCGGAAGGGCCTGGGTTCGGATCCCAGCTCCGCCACTTTTCCGCTGTGTGACTCTGGGCCTCAGTTACCTCGTCTGTGAAATGGAGATTAAGACCGTGAGCTCCATGTAGAACGCGGACCATGTCCAGCCTCATTACCATGTATCTGCCCCAGCGCTTAGAACAATGCCCGGTACACAGTGAGCGCTTATCAAATACCATTAAAAGAAAATGAAGTAAGACAGAGGAGGATTTAATCCCCATTTTACAAATGAGGGGGCCTAGGTTTCCTCATCTGTAAAATAGTGATTAAACACCTGTTCTCGCTCCAGTTAGACTGTGAGTTAATAATAACCCGATTATTTTGTATCTACCTCAGTACAGTGCCTGGCACATAATGAGGGTTTAACAGGTACTATTTTAAAAAAAGAAAGATAAATCACAATGGAGAAAGAAAAATTCTACAAGAATCTGAATAGACTCATTATAGCGACTTCTAAACTCATTATATCGACTTCCAAAGCGGACAAGCTCACCATCAGAGGGGAATTCGATACAAGAGCCATTAATGGGGCTGAGACATGGGAAAAAAGTCATTAGACCCCCAAGGGATTGAAAAACTAAATAGCAGTGGCCTATATCTAGTTCAGTGAATGTGCCGGCTTTCTGTTTAGGATTCTCCACATCTCCTTCTCGAACAAAGAGATTCATAAACATCAGGGCACCAAGAGGAAAGGTAATAATAATAATAATAATAATGGCATTTGTTAAGCGCTTACTATGTGCAAAGCACTGTTCTAAGCGCTGGGGAGGATACAAGGTGATCAGGTTGTCCCACTTGGGGCATACAGTCTTCATCCCCATTTTACAGGTGAGGTAACTGAGGCACAGAGAAGTTAAGTGACTTGCCCAAAGTCACACAGCTGACTAGCGGCAGAGCCGGGATTTGAACCCAAAATCTCTGGCTCCCAAGCCCGTGCGCTTTCCACTGAGCCACGCTGCTTCTCGCGTACACACAAAGAGACGAACCCCTTAGCATAACACGAGGCAAGTTGTATTGGGAGCGGCCAGTTGTGTTGCTGACACACTTAAGAAGCAGCACGGCTCGAGCACGGGCCCGAGTCAGAAGGACCTGGGTTCTAATCCCACCTGCGACACTTGTCTGCATGACCTTGGGCCAGTCGCTTCATTGCTCTGTACCTCAGTTACCTCATCTGTAAAATGGGGATGTGAACCCCATGTGCATTTATCTCAGCGCCTAGAACAGTGCTTGAAACAGAAAGTGCTTAACAAATACCACTATTATTATTATTATTCGTCTTTTTATGGATAGCAGCACGGGCCTGGGAGCTAGAACATGGGTTCTAATGCCATCGCCGCCGCTTGTCTGCTGTGTGACCTTGGGCAAGTCACTTAGCTTCTCCATCCCTCAGTTTCCTCATCTCTAAAATGGGGATTAAATCCTCCTCCCTCCAACTTAGACTTTGTGAAGTCACTTCACTTCTCTGTGCCTCAGTTTCCTCATCCGTAAAACGGCAGTGTCGTCTTCAAAAAAAGATGCCTTCTTTTCTACGTATCTTTTCCATAGACGTGGATTATAAATTAGGATGCATTCCCAAACTCCTGGAAATAGCTTTAGCTGGAATATCGGGAAGCAGAGCAGCCTAGTGGGGACAGCACTGAACGTGCGACCCAAGGAACCTGGGTTCTAATCCCGCCTCCATCTCTTGCTTCCCATGAGTCCTTAAGCATCAATAAATACCCCTAATTTCACAATTTGGCCACCTCTCTGAATCGTTCGATATTCAGGAACTTTCACTCTTCGGAGTCACTGAGTTGAGGGGCTGAGGTGGGAGCAAGTTGGAACAGGGGGACAACAGCTGGTCGCTTCTCCCCCCCCCATCTTACCTCCTTCCCTTCCCCACAGCACCTGTATATATGTACATATGTTTGTACATATTTATTACTCTATTTATTTATTTATTTATTTTACTTGTACATATCTATTCTATTTTATTTTGTTAGTATGTTTGGTTTTGTTCTCTGTCTCCCCCTTTTAGACTGTGAGCCCACTGTTGGGTAGGGACTATCTCTATATGTTGCCAACTTGTACTTCCCAAGCGCTTAGTACAGTGCTCTGCACACAGTAAGCGCTCAATAAATACGATTGATGATGATGATGATCTTAAGGTCACGATCTGACAGACACGGCTACAAGGCACACACTCTGTGCTTTCCAGCCCATAGACAACTTTGTGGTCCTGGCACAAACAGGAAAGGAGAATTCTTGCCTGTTACATTTTCCAACCGTGGATTGTCACTTCACTTCTCTCTCTTTCTCTCGCTCCCTCTCTGTTCCTCACCTGTAAAATGGGGACAAAATAGCAGTTCTCCCTCCTACTTGGATTGTGAACCTCATGTGAGACAGGGACTGTGTCTCACTGGAATGATCTTGTGTCTATCCCAGGGCAAACAGGAAGCACTTGAATATTATTACCATTACTATTATTATGAAATGGCTAATAATCATGGTATTTGTTGAGTTCTTACTATGGGTCAAACACTGCTCTAGACTGTGAGCCCACTGTTGGGTAGGGACCGTCTCTACATGTTCCCAAGCACTTAGTACAGTGCTCTGCACACAGTAAGTGCTCAATAAATACGAATGATTGACTGATTGATTGCTCTAAGCGCTGGGGTAGATACAAGTAAAGCTGGTTGGACACAGTCCCCTGTCCCATATGGGGCTCACAATCTTCATCCCATCTTACAGATGAGAGAAGTGAGGCACAAAGAAGTGAAGGGACTTGTCCAAGGTCACACAGCAGACAAGAGTCGGAGCCGGAATTAGAACCCAGGTCCTTCCGACTCCCAAGCCCGGGGTCTATCCGCTAAGTCACGCTGGGTCATTCGGGGCCTCTCCCAACGTCTAGCAGAGTGAAGGACGGGGATGAAAAGCCCCCCGTCCTCTTTCTATTACTGCGGATTCACACCCTCCAAACCGTCCCCTCCCTAGTCACCCAGTTATCTCACGTGAGGCGCTTTCTTTTCCCAAGAAATTTGAGAATACCCGAGGTCAAAATCTGAAAGTGGCATAAATGCACCACGCATCCACCGAGCTCTTCGGTGACTTTTAAGTTCTATGCCAGCTTAAAGGTCTACCTGTGTTAACATTATTAACATTCCAGTTATTGAATAATGAGACCAGAGCGCAAAGATAATTTTTCCAGCTCAATTTTCTCTTCTAAAGGAGACTGGGATTATTCGACCATGAAAGAGACTCCTAGAAATCCAATGGGCTCATTAATAAAACATTCAGTTTCCCTAGTAATGAAGCAATTTATGTAAACTGGAAATAGAAGTAAGCGGTGAGTCTAATGGAGAATGTTAGCAAGGTGATAATTTAGGGAAAGGATTAAAGCAGAGAATCAACACAGATGCTGATAGAAAATGAAGAACCTTGAAAGTGTGCTGGATTTGCCCGTCTCATACGCTTTCTCTTCTTCAGCTCACTCTTCCCGGAGGATGTGTTAGGGAGCTAACACCTTTTCAGAGTGTCACAAAGGTCACTGCAGAAAAAAAAGAATAAAGCAACACCGTTAGAAGTAGGCAATATTTACTAAGTGCCTACTGTGTGCAGAGCCACTCTACTAGGCGCATAGATAAGTGCCTTGAATGGTGCTCAATTAATAATAATAATAATAATATTAAAAATGGTGGCATTTATTAAGCGCTTACTATACGCAAAGCACTTACTGGCATTTAGTCAATCAATCAATAAATGGTATTTATTGATTGCTTACTTCATGCAGAGCACTGTACTAAGCACTTGGGAGAGTACAATACAACAGTAAACAGACACATTCCCTGCCCATAATGACTTTAAAGTCTGGGGCTTGTATTTCCCCCAACTTGTACTTCCCAAGCGTTTAGTACAGTGCTCTGCACACAGTAAGCGCTCAATAAATACGATTGAATGAATGGGGCGGGGGGCACCTTGGTGAAGTCGCTTAGAACAGTGCCAGGCACATAGTAAAGCGTTTAACAAATACCATTATTATGATTATTATTATGTCACTTCACTTCTATCTACCTCAGTTCCCTAATCTGTAAAATGGAGATTACCATAGTGAGCCCCTCGTGGGACAGGGACTGAAGCCCACCTGATTAGCTTGTTTCTACCCCAGGGCTTAGTACAGTGCCGGGCACATAGTAAGCGCTTAACAAATACCATAATTAAAATTATTATTAGATCACTTCACTTCTCTGTACCTCAGTTCCCTAATCTATAAAATGGAGATTAAGATAGTGAGCCCCTTATGGGACGGGGACTGTATCCCACCTGATTAGCTTGCCTCTACCTCAGCGCTTAGTACAGTGCCTGGCACATAGTAAGCACTTAACAAATACGATTAAAGAAAAAACCAAATATTTGAAGGCTCTAAAATCGTTCTACTGCTCTGAAATGTTCTATCCCCTACTGTGTTATCTGCAAGGGTGGATGTGACAATCGTTCTTAAAGGATCCATTTCTCCATCTGGCCTTTCTTCTCCCCACGCAGCCAAAAACTAGGCCATAAATCCCTCCCACCCTCCCCATCTTGGGAGTGACTCCATCAGAACAGGTCATTTGAGGTTTCGGCTAAAATAGGGTAGAGGAAATCACCGCCTTTGAGGACACCCTCGGTAGTGGGATTCGTGCCTTCCTCTCCCAGAGCTTTTTCTGAACTTTCCGATCCTGACGGTAAGAGCAATTTGGGGGTGTTTGCTCCAGCGGTTTTGTGAGTCAACGATGCTCGAAGGCCCGCTGGAGAAACTCAAAGCTTTTCTGCATCCGAGCATTTTTTAATTTGGAAAAGGAATCCGCGGCGAGAGTAAAAATCACTGGGGATTCTGACTGCCGTCTCCTTTGCCAGCTCGCTGAAAAACAGGCTTTGTCGATTTAGAGGGGCAGCATCACTTGCCTGCTGTGAGACTTTGGGCTAGTCACTTCACTTCTCTGTGCCTCAGGGACCTCATCTGTAAAATGGGAATGAAGACGGTAAGTTCCATGTGGGACACAGACCTTGTCCAACCTGATTAGCTTGTATCTACCACTGCGATTAGAACAATGCTTGGGTTGTAGTGAGCATTTAACAAATACCATACCCATATATTCAAGTGGGCACTTGATTGATTGATTGGCCATTTTTGAACAATTCGGACTCCTCAATCAGATTTCGTTTCCCTGGATTGCTCTAGATGTGTAACTACATTGATTTGGTCTTAATAAACACCATTCAGTAATAATAATAATAATAACGATGGCTTTTATTAAGTGCTTACTATGTGCAAAGCACTGTTCTATATGCAAAGCACTGTTCTAGGAAGTCATGAGACCCAGAAATGATACAGAGAGCTGGCATTACGATCTCTCTGATCCTATCTGTTATCCATCCAGATCACCTTTCTGTGAAAAAAAAGTTGAGAAAACTCTCTCAATGTTTCACTGTAAAAAGGGCTCTCCCTCAGCCAGATCAATTCCCCGCAAATTAATTAAAACCATTTTGAGCACTCTATGACTAGCTTCTCTGAGCAATTAATCACCCTGCCTGATGTCCTTGACTTTGAAAGTATCTCATTTCTTCAGTTTCTCTTTCCTCTTTGCACATTCAGGTCATTTTTTTTTTCTCTTTCCCATTCTATCATTTCTTTTTCCTCCTGCTCTCTCACCCATTCTTTTCTTTCTCCTCAATTTTCTCTTTCTGTATTCTCTTTTTCTACAAAGTGATCTGTCAGATGAGGCACATTCTCTGCCCCACATAGGGCTCACAGTCTAAGGGGGAGAGAGAACAGATAATTAACCCCCATTTTACAGATGAAGAAACTGAATCCCAAAAAGGTGACTTGCTCAGGGTCACCCAGCAGAAGAGTGGCAGAGTTGGGATTAGAACCCAAGACTCCTGATTCCCAGGCCTGTGCTCTTCCTCCAGACTGGAAGCTCGTTGTGGGCAGGGAATGTATCTACTGACTCTGTTATACTGTGCTCTCCCAAGTGCTTAGTACGGTGCCCTGCACACAGTAAGTGCTCAATAAATTTGATTGATTGACTGACATTGATTCGACTAGGCCACAATGCTTCATCGAGTCGCAAAACTCAGGGGCACGAGCCACGAAATCACTAGACGCAAGTGCCATGGAGGGAGGCAGGATACTGAAAATTTTACAAATAGTCGTGGTAAGTGTGTTAAGCGCTTACTATGTGTCAGGCACTGTACTAAGTGCTGGGATGGATACAAGCAAATCCAGTTGGGCACAGTCCAAATGAAAAGGAAGCCTGTGTGATCAGTGAAAAACCATACTATTAGAAAACTGGACAGAAGCAGCATGGATTAGAGAAGCAGCGTAGCTCAGTGGAAAGAGCACGGGCTCTGGAGTCAGAGGTCATGGGTTCAAATCCCAGCTCTGCGACTTTGGGCAAGTCACTTAACTTCTCTGGGCCTCAGTTACCTCACCTGTAAAATGCGGATTAAGACTGTGAGCCCCACGTGGGACAACCTGATCACCTTGTAACCTCCCCAGCGCTTAGAACAGTGCTTTGCACGTAGTAAGCGCTTAATAAATGCCATCATCATTATTATTATTAGTGGCCAGAGCCCAGGCCTGGGGGTCAGAAGGACCTGGGTTCTAATCCTGACTCCTCTGCTTGTCCGCTTTGTGACTCTGGGCAAATCACTTCACTTATCTGCACGTCTGTTCCTTCATCTTTAAATGAGGATGAAGACTATGACCCCATGGGGGACGTGGACTGTTTCCATTTAGTACAGTGCCTGGCACATTGTAAGCGCTTAACCAATACCATTAAGAAAAACAAAACAAAACTGGACAACTGGTCACTGTGCCTATCTAAGGTCCTCAAGGGCAAAACAGTAACACACTTAGAGTCCTTAAAAGACTGTCTTTCAGAATCCCTGAGCCATGAACTCCACACCCTACCACACTGCAATCAGTGGCTTGTTCCTTCCGGATAGCAGCAGAGTGAACACATCCAAATAGCAGGCAAACACTTCATCGCTTGCTACCCCCTTCGCTTCCCATTTGCAATTTTAGGGTTGAATCTTGGCAATTTGAAACGGATTCCTCCAAAGATGCCAGTAAATTAAACTCTCAAAAGTATTAAAAGCAAACAGATGGGCGTAAGGGTTGGAATTTTAAGTGGCGGATCTATCTCCGTGCCATTTTAATATCTCCAGCTAGGATTCCGAAAGTCACCTCCAAACCTGGAACTGCTTGGCTGCGTGACATCCATCAGCATAAACTCGTTAGGATTTAGACTTGTTCATTACCTTTCCGGGAGTCGTCCGTTTGACTCCCTTGAATCATGGAAATTGGCTCTTTTGAGATGTTGGGGTCAGAGTCGGAAGTGTCTCTGTCCTTTCTCTGCTTTAGGCGGTCGGCTGGCGGAGCCGGGATTCGAACCCAGCTCCTCTGACCCCCAGGCCTGAGTTCCTTCCACGAGGACATGCTGTTTCTCGACAGTCGTGAGGTCTAGCAATCTCCCCGCCTGAAGTCCCATCACACCAGCACGTCTCCTCAATTCCTCGGTTGACCTTTTTTCTCCCTCTGTCAGAGAAAGACTTATGCAACTAAACAGAGATTTTCTGCCTAAGAAAACATCGTCACGTTACAGTGAATGCTCAACTCGTGAAATAGCCGGATGGACGAGAGTCTGAAATGTGTCCTGAGGGGACCTCTTCTGATATTCCAGACAAATGAGCAGAGCAATTATAGAATGGGATGCATCACCAAAAGCAGTCATGGTTTTCTCGGCCCACAACCCCCCGGCAAAAATCACGGGGCAATCCTCAAAGATGATCAGCGAAATATCTCTGGACGCCTAGCTTCAGCCATTAATGACTTCTGGAGAGAAACAGAGTCTGAAGGACCTGGGTTCTAATCCCCTGCTCTGCCGCTCATCTGCTGTATGACCTTGGGCAAGTCACTCACTTCTCCAGAGCTTAGTACGGTGCCTGGAACATAGTAAGCACCTAACAAACACCATAATCATTCTCTGGGCCTCAGTTACCTCATCGGTAAAAAAGGGATTTAATGATACTCGTTCTCCCTCTTAGTGGATAGGGCATGGGCCCGAGAGTCAGAAGGACCTGGATTCTAATACTGGCTTCAACATATGGCTGCTGTGTGACCTTGAGAAAGTCACTTCACTTCTCTGTGCCTCAGTGACTTCACCTGTAAAATGGGGATGAGGACTTTGAGCCCAATGAGGGACAGGGCCGTGCCCAACCCGATTAGCTTGTATCTACCCCAGTGCTTAATAATAATAATTATAATGATGGTATTTGTTAAGCGCTTACTATGTGCACAGCACTGTTCTAAATGCTGGGGGGATACAAGGTGATCAGGTTGTCCCATGTGGGGCTCACAGTCTTCATCCCCATTTGACAGATGAGGTAACTGAGGCCCAGAGAAGTGAGGTGACTTGCCCAAAGTCACACAGCTGACAATTGGCGGAGCCGGGATTTGAACCCCTGACCTCTGACTCCAAAGTGCCTGGCACAGAGTAAGCCATTACTAAAAAATGCCATTAAAAAAAAACCCAATAAAAAACCATTAAATAAACCATTTTTAAAATACCATTAAAATAAATCTCCTTAAATGGGATTTGGCTGGATCCTAAGGCAAGCAAGGTGAGGAATAGGCAGGGCTAGAAACTGAGGTCATGGAGAGGAGTCCATGAGCAGCTCAAGCAGAGAACCCAACTCCAGCTTCAAATGCTGCGGTCCTTTGGTGGCCAGCGCTTAGTACAGTGCCTGGCACATAGTAAGCTCTTAACAAATCCCACAACCAAGAGGAAGGAGCTCGGACTTGGGAGTCAGAAGATCCGGGTTTTCATCCCAGCCCTGCCATTGGCCTGCTTTGTGATTTTGGCTCACTTAACCCCTTGGGCCTCAGTTCCCTCATCTGTAAAATGGGAATGTTCTGTCTCTCGTCCTTAGGCTGTGAACCCCATGGGGACAGGGACTGGGAATGAATGAATCAATGTTTGCGCTTACCTTTGATGTTCCTGATCTATCAGTCAGGGTCCGACAGACAATTCCCAGATTCTGGAAACCTTGACAAAATGGAAGAGAAATAAGATTTCACCGGGCAACATCTATTGCCTGCATCAATCTGGGGGGCCAAAAGGGGACACCCCATTTTCAAAAATGTGCTTTTAATAAGGTTTCGAAGGTGGGGAGATGTAGCAAATTTGACTACCGATGTAACAAAATACTTGGAAACATTTTGTCAGGAATTTGATATGTGTCGGCAGGATAACACATTTGGCACATAGCGAACGCTTAACAAATATCTTAACGATTATCAGTATTACCTCCTCCGAGTCTGGCATTATGTCAGACATTAGTGGGAAAAGTTCAAAGTCAAGGAATACGAGCCCTATCCTTCAAAAGTACTTCAACCTGAAAGGGAATATAACTTTAGAGAAACAAATTTCGACGCAAATTTCTCCTTTTTTTCCTAAAGCTATTTCAGGGTTTTTTATTATTATTTATTGTCATGAATTCATTTGCAGAGTCTATTAGAATGTTGGAAAATCTATTCCTAAATAAAAGGGAGAGGAGGGAAGAATCTTCAGTTTGACTCAACCACCTCCCACGCTCCATTAACCCACTCAAGCATCTGCGTCTCATCAGCGGCGATAAATCTCAAAATGCTCATTTTTTTTCCACAGCCGTGGAAACTAGGGGTGATGGCGTAATCCTTCAGGCCTTCCTATTATCACATGGTTTCTGACTCTTTTATATGGCAAACTCTCAAGTAGCGTATCGCTGATATCACAAAAAAAACGAAATCTGCAGATCAGTCGAAAACATGGAATAATAATAATAATGGCATTTATTAAGCGCTTACTATGTGCATGCAAATCACTGTTCTAAGCGCTGGGGAGGTTAAAGGTGGAAGCAAGGTTGCCTAGTGGAAAGAACACAGGCTTGGGAGTCAGAGGACCTGGGTTCTAATCCTGGTTCTGACCCTTGTCTGCCGTCATCTGGATAAGAAATGTCTCCTCCCCGAAGGCACATCTTTTCCAAAAGGCCTTCTCCGATTAGGTCTTCATTTCCTCTTCTCCCACTCCCTTCAGCATCGCCCCGACGCGCTCCACTTATAGTCATCCCTCCCTCAGCCCCAGATGTCTGTACCTGTCATTTACTCATTTATATTAATGTCTGTTTCCCCCTCTAGACTGTGAGCTCGTTGTGGGCAGGGAATGCTAATTCTGTTGTGTTAGAACAATCCTCGGCACACAGTAAATAAATGCGATTGATCGATTGATGAGAAGTCTGAGAATGCTTTCCATTTTGGGTCTTTTCACTGTTCTTGTAACCTGGCTCCAACAACTCATAATAAAAATAGTCGTTGAGCGCTTGCTATAATGATGATGGTGTTTGTTACATGCTTACCATGTGTCAAGCGCTATTCTAAGTGCTGGGGTAGATACAAATTAATCAGAGCATTTTCTGTGGGTCGAAGCACTGGGATAGACACCATACAATTCATTCAATCATATTTATTAAGTGTTTACTGTGTGCAGAGCACTGCACTAAGCACTTGGGAAAGTACAATACAATAAACAGTGGCATTCCCTGCCCACAATGAGACCCAGTGTCTGCCCCATCTAATAATAATAATAATAATAATGGCATTTATTAAGCACTTACTATGTGCAAAGCACTGTTCTAAGCGCTGGGAAGGTAAGGTGATCAGGTTGTACCATGGAGTCTTAATCCCCATTTTACAGATGAGGTCACTGAGGCCCAGAGAAGTGAAGTGACTTGCCCAAAGTCACACAGCTGACAATTGGCGGAGCTGGGATTTGAACCCATGACCTCTGACTCCAAAGCCCGGGCTCTTTCCACTGAGCCACGCTGCTTCCCAGGGGCTCTAGGGCTCAAAAACTAAACCGGGTGGGGATGAAGTATTAAATCTCCAGTTTACAGATGAAGAAACTGGGGCACAGAGGAGTTAGGTGACTTACTCAAGGTCACAACGCAGGTAAGTTGCGGAACCAGAATTAATGTCCAAACTTTCAGATCTTCAGTCCTGTGCTCTTTCCACTAGCCCATGCTGCTGTTACTACTACTACTGATAATAATAATAATAATAATAATAATAATATGGTATTTTTAAGTGCTTACTATGTGCCAAGCACTGTACTAAGTGCTAGGGTAGATTCAAGTAAATCGGACTGGACACAGTCCCTGTCCCATGTGGGGCTCATAGTCTTAATCCCCATTTTACAGATGAGGTAACTGAGGCCCGGAGAATAATAATTGTGGTATTTGTTAAGCGCTTACTATGTGCAAAGCACTGGAGGATACAAGGTGATCAGGTTGTCCCATGTGGGGCTCACAATCTTAATCCCCGTTTTCCAGATGTGGTAACTGAGGCCCAGAGAAGTTAAGTGACTTGCCCAAAGTCACACAGCTGACAAGTGGCAGAGCCGGGATAAGAACCCACGATCTTCTGAATCCCAAGTCTCACATGCTCCTTCTTCTTCTGCTACTACTACTGCTATAACTACTACCGCTATTAGTGGTACTTAAGCACTTACTATGTCCCCAAAACTGTATTAAGCGCTGGAGTAGATCTAATGCAAAAAGATCAGACACAGTCCCTGTCCCAGGCGGAGCTCCCATTCTAAGAAGGAGGAAGATTCTCACTTCTCACTTGGGAGAAATTGTCGATTCTCTTGGCCTTCCCACAATTAGAACTGGTTCCTCTCTCCCAGCAGGTCAAAGATGCTCCAAGCAGTCTTAACTCTCCCTCTCTCCTCGGCCTTACCAATCAAGGCATCTGGCTGAACTCCCGATTTCATCTGTTTCCTCTCTATTCTGAATTTCCTTGAGACTGTTCTCTTATTTGTCTCATTTCCATATGCTTCAGACGTAGACTGCTGTTCAAAATGATGGCAATTCCAAACGTAATCTACCAGAAAACGGCGGTATAGGCAGTGACAATGAAGCACTGCAGCACTTGAAGAGAGAGCTGGAAAATCTGAAGAAAAGAAGTTCATGTATTCCAAGCTTATATGAGCACCCATGTCTTCCCAATCTCCCTGATCTGATACGAATGAAAATATGTCAGAAACGGAGACACAGTGAAGGCTTTTATCCACAGGCTCCCTTTTTTGCCCATTGAAACTGCGTATTTATGAATATCTAAAATCGCTCTAGGATGTCACCTTTCTTGGCTCTTTCATTTTGCCTATGAATGAATGAATCCCTTAGTGAGTTTTTCCACTAGCTCCCTCAATCAACCAACTGTATTTATTGAGCGCTCACTGTGTCCAAGGTATTGTACTAAGCGCTTGGAAGAGCTCAGACAACAATAACAGATACATTCTCTGCCCCAAACCAGCTCTATTTCCCCCTCCAACCTTATCCAAATAGGACTCATTCTTTTTTCAATCAATCAACGGCTCCCAATCTTAACTCCCCATTTTACAGAGGAGGGAATTGAGGCCCAGAGAAGTGAAGTGACTTGCCCAAGCTCACACAGCAGACAAGTGGCAGAACCAGGATAAAAACCCAGGTCCTTCTGACTCTCAGGCCTGGGCTCTATTCACTAGGCCACAGTGGGGGCTGAAGGTATCATTCATTCATTCATTCAATTATTGAGCGCTTACTGTGTGCAGAGCACTGTACTAAGTGCTTAGCACTGTAAGGGTACGGATGCAAGTCTATAGGCAAAATGATGAGGATTTGGGGAAAAGAGGGCACAACTGGGGAAGCCCTTAATGAGGCTTTAAAGGTTATTCGTATTAGTAATCACAATTTTTCTACTCTGTGCCAAGGTCTGTATTAAGTGCGGAATTAAATATTATATTTTAAAGAACCCTGCCCACAGGAAACTCACAGGTTGAAGGGGAGAGAGACGAAGTATCTGATTTCCATTTTAGAAATGGAACAATCAGCCACACTTATTGAGTATTTCCTGCATGCAAAGCACAGTAGGAGAGTCGACAGATACGTTCCCTGCCTATGGTAAGCTTACAGTCTAGAGGGACAGAGAAGTCCTGAACGCCTCTGAGCCTGTGTCCTTACCTATAAAACAGAAATCAGAGATGAGGAAACTGAGGCACAGAGAAGTGACTTGCCCAACGTCACACAGCAGGCAACAGGCAGAGGCGGAATTAGAAGCCAGGTCCTCTGACTCTATAGAACATCCTGCGACTAGGAGAGCTACAACTATGTCAAACATTTAGCCTTGTTTAGAATTAAGCGCACCAAAACTATCATCATTTCTCCTGTCTCTGGTATTTCTCAGCAAAGGGAAACGTACGGACAGCTCTGCTCAGACAGCTCAGCGATGACCAAATGAATTATTTAGCAATTTTCACCTAAAAGGAATCCTCTGTTGGCCTGACACCAAGCAGAAAATAATGCTGAAGAGAGCAAAGCAGACTGATTATCGAATTTTCTTTTGGTGACAAATTCTTCAAAGCCAAGCATTTCAAGGAACAGTGATACCCACTGCTTCTGTCCACTGGCTGGATTGAGAGCTCGTAGACAGCGGGGCGAAACACAAACAAACAAACAAAAACAAAATAAAATTCCAGGGAAGGAAAGTGGTCATTTACACAGCTTATAATGTCATTTATAATGTCATTTATTAAGCGCTTACTATGTGCAAAGCACTGTTCTAAGCACTGGGGAGGTTACAAGGTGATCAGGTTGTCCCACTGGGGGGCTCACAGTCTTAATCCCCATTTTACAGATGAGGTAACTGAGGCCCAGAGAAGTGAAGTGACTTGCCCAAAGTCACACAGCTGACAAGTGGTGGAGCCGGGATTTGAACCCTTGACCTCTGACTCCAAAGCCCGGGCTTTTTCCACTGAGCCACGCTGCTTCTTCTAAAGCTTGCTGCCTTACTGAGCATAGCACTTACGCACATATCCATAATTTATTCATTTATATCACTGTCTCCCTTTCTAAACTGTCAGCCTGTTGTGGGCAGGGAGCATGTCAATCAGTCAATCAATCGTATTTATTGAGCGCTTACTGTGTGCAGAACACTGTACCAAGTGCTTGGGAGAGTACAATACAGCATTATAGCAGATGTGTCTACCACTCTGTCATACTATACTCTTGAAAGAGTATAGTATAACAATAAACAGACACGTTCCCTGCCCACAACGAGTTTACAGTCTCCTCCGTAAAGTGTGAGCCCTATGTGGGACAGGGACTGTGTCCAACCCGATTCGCTCGTATCCACCCCGGCGCTCAGTACAGTGCCTGGCATACAGTAATCGCTTAACAAATGCCACAGTTACTCTTAGTACGCCACCGGTCCTACATTCGGCCAAGACCTTTAAAGCCTTTTTGGCTCAGCAAATCCCGAGCAATAAATGATCCGCATTGTCTGCAAAATCTAAGATCTTCTCAGTCGAAGGAAGGTTCTTGTTTTTCCCAACAGACGGAAATATTTCCGTCCAGGACGCAGAAATCATTTCACTGGTCAAGCCTGTTTTGCGGTGAGGGCTTTAGAAGCAGATCCATTTCTGCACGGAGCAGTGAGGGATCGATGCGCTGAGAAGGGCTACATTAAGATGCGAAGCGTGTCCGTGCCTGAAATTAATTTGGCGGGTGAATTTTTTTGTTTAAGCACTTACTACGTGCAGGACACCTTACTAAGCGCTGGGGTCGATACAAGCCGATCAGATTGGACACAGCCCAAGGGATTCTCCGTCTTCACCCCCGTTTTCCAGCTACTGAGGCCCAGGGAAGTGAGTTGTTCAAGGTCACACAGCGGACAGGTGGCAGAGGCGGGATTAGAACCCGGGTCCTTCTGACTCCCAAGCCCGGCCTCCAGCCACGATGCTTCTCACGGTGACGGTTTGGAGCAGTAGTATTCTGGAATTAGACGGCCTTGGGAAAAACCGATTTCGCCCCAGCCTGCGTGGCATCTAGCACAGGGTGGATGCTCAGAAAGTCAACAACTCGACGCAGAAATCTATCTGCAGTCATGCAAAGGAACAAAGCACCAGAGCTTCACCTACTGGGCACGGGGAAAACAACTCCGAATCAGGGAAAATGCAGAATTTATAGCTTTCCCCAGTCTCAACAAGGTCAAATCCAGGTGTCGGACTCAAATGAATCCATTTCTAAAGACTCCCTTGCCTTTTTTTATTTCATGATTTTTGGTTTGGTTTTTCAATGGCATTTGAATGTTTCCTATGTGCCAGGCATTGCATTCGGCACTGTACAAGTCACTGAGCTTCTCTGTGCCTCAGTTCCCTTATCTGTAAAAGGGGGATTAATAATAATGATGGTATTTGTTAAGCGCTTACTATGTGCAAAGCACTGTTCTAAGCGCGGGGCAGGTTACAAGGTGATCAGGTTGCCCCACGGGGGGCTCACAGTTTCATCCCCATTTTCCAGATGAGGTAACTGAAGCACAGAGAAGTGAAGTGACTTGTCCAAAGTCACACAGCTGACAGTTGGTGGAGCCGGAATTTGAACCCATGACCTCTGACTCCAAAGCCCGGGCTCTTTCCACTGAGCCACGCTGCTTCTCAAGCATGAGCCCAGTATGGGACAGGGATTCTGTCCAACCCGGTTATCTTGTATCTGCCCCGGGGCTTAGTACAGTGCCTGGCATATAGTAAGCACTATACAAATACCACAATTATTATTATTATTATTACCAGCTTGTCAGGTTGGACACAGTCCCTGTCTCACACTCTGAATCCCCATTTTACCAGATGAGTGAACTGAGGCACAGAGAAGTGAAGCGACTTGCTCAAGGTCACGCTTTCATTCATTCATTCATTCAATCGTATTTACTGAGCGCTTACTGCGTGCAGAGCACTGTACTAAGCACTTGGGAAGTCCAAGTTGGCAACATATAGAGACAGTCCCTACCCGACGGCGGGCTCACAGTCTAGAAGGGGGAGACAGACAACAAAACAAAACGTATTAACAAAATAAAATAAATAGAATAAGTATGTACCAATAAAATAGAGTAATAAATGCGTACAAACATATATACATATATACCGGTGCTGTGGGGAGGGGAAGGAGGTAAGGCGGGGGGGATGGGGCTCAGTCTGGGAAGGCCTCCTGGAGGAGGTGAGCTCTCGGTAGGGCTTTGAAAGGAGCAGACACCCACTGCTGCACACCCAGCAAACAAGTGGTGGAGCCGGGATTAGAACCCAAGTCCTTCTAATTCCCGGGCCTGGGCTGTACCCACTAGGCCATGCTACTTTCTAGACACTCTGTTGAGCGCTTATTATGCGTTAGGCACTGTTCTCGGCTCTGGTGTTTAAATCAAATTCTTGTGAAAGAGCTAATAATAATAACACCACTTTTACGTGCTTACTATGTGCCAAGCACTGGGGTAAAGGCAAGATAATCAGGTTCCTCGTGTTTGCTCACAGTCTCAGCAGGAGGGGGAAAAGGTATTGAACCCCCTTTTCGCAAATGAAGGGACCTGAAGCCCAGAGGAAGTGACTTGCCCAAGGTGCCACGGCCCACAGGTGGCAGAGCCGGGATTAGAACCCAGGTCCTCTGACTCCCCGGGCTGGGCTCTTTCCGTTGGGTCCCGCTGTGTCTGTTTCTTATTGTACCGTATTCTCCCAGATGCTTAGTACGGTGCTTTGCACGCGGTCAGCGCTCACTAAATAGGATCGACTCCTTCGGGTGGATGATGCCGTGTAGATAATAATAATAATGGCATTTATTAAGCGCTTACTATGTGCAAAGCACTGCTCTAAGCGCTGGGGAGGTACAAGGTGATCAGGTTGTCCTACGGGGGCTCACAGTCTTAATCCCCATTTTCCAGATGAGGTCACTGAGGCTCAGAGAAGTGAAGTGACTCGCCCAGAGTCACACAGCTGACAGTTGGCGGAGCCGGGATTTGAACCCATGACCTCAGGCTCCAAAGCCCGGGCTCTTTCCACTGACCCACGCTGCTTGTACATTTCTGAAGCCATGGGAATGGAATTGTACATATCTATTCTATTTATTTTATTTTGTTAGTATGCTTGGTTTTGTTCTCTGTCTCCCCCTTTTAGACTGTGAGCCCACTGTTGGGTAGGGACTGCATATATTGTCAACTTGTACTTCCCAAGCGCTTAGTACAGTGCTCTGCACACAGTAAGCACTCAATAAATATGATTGATGATGATGATGATGATAAAGGTTCATTTCAGACCAATCGTTCTCCCAATCTGAATATTTTTGCAGCAAAAAGTAGATCAATTCTAGCTTCTATCGAGAGACAATACTCTAGCTACATCTAAAGGCAAAATGAGACGCCAGCACTAAAAAAATCCCCCAATTTTAGAATAGGACTGGGTTGATACACTAAGGCTCCAATTGGTGCTCTGTGCAGAGCACTGTACTAAGCAACACAGTTGGTAGGATCACTAATATAATAATAATAATAATGATGGCATTTATTAAGCTCTTACTATGTGCAAAGCACTGTTCTAAGCACTGGGGAGGTTACACGGTAGCGTGGCTCAGTGGAAAGAGCCCGGGCTTTGGAGTCAGAGGTCACGGGTTCAAATCCCAGCTCCGCCACTTATTGGCTGCGTGACTTTGGGCAAGTCACTTCACTTCTCTGTGCCTCAGTGACCTCATCTGTAAAATGGGGATTAAGACTATGAGCCCCCCGTGGGACAACCTGATCACCTTGTAATCTCCCCAGCACTTAGAACAGTGCTTTGCACATAGTAAGCGCTTAATAAATACCATCATTATTATTATAAGGTGATCAGGTTGTCCCACAGGGGGCTCACAGTCTTAATCCCCATTTTCCAGATGAGGTAACTGAGGCCCAGAGAAGTGAAGTGACTTGCCCAAAGTCACACAGCTGACAGTTGGCCGAGCCGGGATTTGAACCCATGACCTCTGACTCCAAAGCCCGGGCTCTTTCCACTGAACCACGCCGCTTCTCAATGAAGACAAGTATGAAGACAAAGCCCTCGTTCCCGAAAAATCATTGCCCGTAGAGCTCTGCAGAGAACTATCTTCCATTTAATGGTATCTGTTAAACACTTACTATATGCTTACTATTAAATGCTGGGGTATAATAATATAATAATGGCATTTATTAAGCGCTTACTATGTGCAAAGCACTGTTCTAAGCACTGGGGGGGATACAAGGTGATCAGGTTGTCCCACGGGGGGCTCACAGTCTTAATCCCCATTTTCCAGATGAGGTAACTGAGGCACAGAGAAGTGACTTGTCCAAAGTCACGCAGCCAATAAGTGGCGGAGCCGGGATTCGAACCCATGACCTCTGACTCCCAAGCCCATGCTCTTTCCACTGAGCCTACAAGCTTCTTCTCCCTCTCCCTCCTGCGTCTCTCTGACAAGCTCCCTTTATTCATCCCCCGCTTCCAGCCCCATATACGTCCAAATCTGCCTTTCGTTTATTTCTATTTACGTCCGTCTCCCCCTCTACACTGTCAGCTCGCTGCGGGCGGGGAATGCGTCTGTTTAATGTGGTACTGTCCTCTCCCGAGCGCTTAGTCCAGTGCTCGGCACACAGTAAGCGCTCGATAAATACAACTGACTGACTGACCAGCGTTCGGCCGGTTGGCCTAGCGTTTACGACAGTGCCTGACACACAGTAAGCACTTAACACATACTAAGCGCTTAACAAATACCATTAAAGAAAAAATAATAAAAGAAAAATAATAAAAACAAAGTAAAAGGATCGGTCTCCATACCTGATCACCTTGTATCCCAAGCGCTCAATAAATACGATTGATGATGATGATAGTAAGCGCTTGACACATGCTAAGCGCTTAACAAATACCATTAAAGAAAAATAATAAAAGAAAAATAATAAAAACAAAGTAAAAGGATCGGTCTCCATACCTGATCACCTTGTATCCCAAGCGCTCAATAAATACGATTGATGATGATGATAGTAAGTGCTTGACACATACTAAGCACTTAACAAATACCATTAAAGAAAAAATAATGAAAGAAAAATAATAAAAACAAAGTAAAAGGATCGGTCTCCATACCTGATCACCTTGTATCCCAAGCGCTCAATAAATACGATTGATGATGATGATAGTAAGCGCTTGACACATACTAAGCGCTTAACAAATACCACTAAAGAAACAATAATAAAAGAAAAATAATAAAAACAAAGTAAAAGGATCAGTCTCCATACCTGATCACCTTGTATCCCAAGCGCTCAATAAATACGATTGATGATGATGATAGTAAGCGCTTGACACATACTAAGCGCTTAACAAATACCATTAAAGAAAAAATAATAAAAGAAAAATAATAAAAACAAAGTAAAAGGATCGGTCTCCATACCTGATCACCTTGTATCCCAAGCGCTCAATAAATACGATTGATGATGATGATAGTAAGCGCTTGACACATACTAAGCGCTTAACAAATACCATTAAAGAAAAAATAATAAAAGAAGAATAATAAAAACAAAGTAAAAGGATCAGTCTCCATACCTGATCACCTTGTATCCCAAGCGCTCAATAAATACGATTGATGATGATGATAGTAAGCGCTTGACACATACTAAGCGCTTAACAAATACCACTAAAGAAAAAATAATAAAAGAAAAATAATAAAAACAAAGTAAAAGGATCGGTCTCCATACCTGATCACCTTGTATCCCCCCAGCGCTTAGAAAAGTGCTTTGCACATAGTAAGCGCTTAACAAATGCCATCATTATTATTATTTTATCCTTCTACTGCGCTCAGAGACCGCTGGGATCCGAGGCGAGATTACTTCCTGCCTAAAATAGCATCGTACAGGTTTCCCGTTCGCTTGACCTGGATGCGCGAGAAGCCAGCTGCCGTGAGCAGCCCGCGATATTCGGCGGCGGTTCGTTCTTTCCCCTCCGTCTGGACGAGCATGTTCATGGAGTAGAGCTGAGCCACCAAAGGCCCCGTCTTGTTGTCCTCCAAGACGGTCTCTACCACCAACAGCCCGCAGCCTGAAGGACGGAAAAGATGAAAAAGTTTGGCGGGGTTTGATTCGCGGTGGGGGGGAATCCATCACCGGCCCAGGATACCCAAGGCGATCTCCCCTTCTAGACTGTAAACTCCTTTTGGGTGAGAAATTGTTCGCCTGTCCTCTCCCAAGCACTTAGTGTGCTCTGCACACAGTAAGTGCTCAGTAAATAATAATCATAATGGCATTTATTAAGCGCTTACTATGTGCAAAGCACCGTTCTAAGCGCTGGGGAGGTTACGAGGTGATCAGGTTGTCCCCAAGGGGGGCTCACAGTCTTAATCCCCATTTTACAGACGAGGTAACTGAGGCTCAGAGAAATTAAGGGACTTGCCCAAAGTCACACGGCTGACAGTTGGCAGAGCCGTGATTTGAACCCATGATCTCTGACTCCAAAGCCTTTCCACTGAGCCACGCTGCTTCGCATACCACTATGAGATAAAAATAAATGCCACACTGACTGACTTATAGGGGTGGATTCTCCTTTGTTGAAGAGGGCACAAATTCGCCCCATCGGATTGGATGGTGGTCATCTTCATGCTGCACTTTCCCAAGTGCTTAGTAATAATAATAATAATAATAATAATAATAATAATAATAATAGCATTTATTAAGTGCTTACTATGTGCAAAGCACTGTTCTAAGCACTGGGGAGGTTACAAGGTGATCAGGTTGTAACATAAGGGGCTCACAGTCTTAATCCCCATTTTACAGATGAGGTAACTGAGGCACAGAGAAGTGAAGTGACTTGCCCAAAGCCAAACAGCTGACAAGTGGTGGAGCCGGGATTTGAACTCATAGTACATATATATACATATATGTATATATGTTTGTACATATTTATTACTCTATTTATTTTACTTGTACATATTCTATTTCTTTTATTTTGTTAATATGTTTTGTTTTGTTCTCTGTCTCCCCCTTCTAGACTGTGAGCCCACTGTTGGGTAGGGACCGTCTCTATATGTTGCCAGCTTGTGCTTCCCAAGCGCTTGGTACAGTGCTCTGCACACAGTAAGCGCTCAATAAATACGATTGAATGAATGAATGAATGAATGAATGAAAGTACATTGCTCTGCACGGGGTAAGCGTTGAATAAATATGAATGAATGAACATACCTGGTTTGCAGGCTTGGTAGATCTTAGATAAAAGCTGCAGGCATTTCTCATCTCCCCAGTCATGAAGAACCCTCGCTAGAATGTACAGATTGGCTTCCGGAATGGTCTCTTTGAAAAAGTCCCCTAAAACGCCGAAACACAAATCACCAGTATCAGTATCAATTAATAATTACGGCACTTGTTAAGCACTGACTATGTGCCAAGCAATAATAATAATAATAATAATAATAATGGCATTTGTTAAGCACTGACTATGTGCCAAGCACTGCTCTAAGTGCTGGGGTAGATACAAGCTAAATCAGGCTGGACACAGTCCCTGTCCAAGGGGGGGCTCCCATTCTTAGTCCCCGAGAATAATGATAATAATAATAATAATAATAATAATGGCATTTGTTAAGCGCTTACTATGTGCAAAGCACTGTTCTAAGCACTGGGGGGGATACAAGGTGATTAAGTTGTCCCACGCGGGGCTCTCAGTCTTAATCCCCATTTTACAGATGAGGTAACTGAGGCTCAGAGAAGTTAAGTGACTTGCCCAAGGTCACACAACAGATGCAGTGGAGCCGGGATTCGAACCCATGAACTCTGACTCCAAAGCCCGGGCTCTTTCCACTGAGCCACCCTGCTTCGAGAAGTGAAGTGATTCGCCCAAGGTCCCATGGCAGGCAAGTGATGGAGCTGGGATTAGAACCCAGGTCCTCTGATTCCCAGGCCCGAGTTTTCTCCACTAGGCCGGGCTGCTCCTCTTGGAAATCAACTCAACCAAAGCAGCCTGGCTTAGTGGATAGGGCTCGGGCCTGGGTTTTAATCCTGCCTGCTGTGTGACTTTGGGCAAGTCACCTCACTCCTCTGGGCCTCAGTTACCTCATCTGGAAAACGGGGGCTGAGACTATGAGCCTCACGTGGGACAGGGACTGTGTCCGCCCTGATTTGAGTGAATGAATGAATGAATAAATACGATTGGATGAATGAATAAATGGACTGAAAGCCCCCTCAGGGCAGGGGTTAGGTCTGCAGAACTCTCCCAAGGGCTTAGGGCAGTGCTCGCCACAGAGTAAGTGCTCAATAAATAGTGCTGACTGCCTGATGGGTTCAATGGGAACCTACTGAGCACCTACTGTGAGCAGAACAGCATTCTAAGCTCTTGGGCGAATACACCAGTTAATAGACATGATCCCGACCCTCCAAGAGTTTATCCAACAGATAATATATATATGTATATATGTTTGTACAGATTTATTACTCTATTTATTTATTTTACTTGTACCTATCCATTCTATTTATTTTATTTTGTTAATATGTTTGGTTTTGTTCTCTGTCTCCCCCTTCTAGACCGTGAGCCCACTGTTGGGTAGGGACTGTCCCTATATGTTGCCAATTTGTACTTCCCAAGCGCTTAGTACAGTGCTCTGCACACAGTAAGCGCTCAATAAATACGACTGATGATGATGATGATTTGCTTGAATCCACCCCAGCACTCTCTACAGTGCCTGACGCACCGTAAGCGCTTAACAAATACCACAATTATTATTATTATTATCTAAACCCACCCGTCTGGAAGCTGATCCGTTGTTCCTCGAGAAGTCCGAAGTGTTTCTTGGCTACTCGCACCGCTTCCGGAAGGTCGAAGATGGTCACTGAGCAGTTTGGATACCGAGAGACGCATTCTCTGGCCAGGGAACCTGAACCACCTCCGGAGAAAGGGAAGGAGAGCTTCACAAATCAATCAATCCACCAATGGCATTCCTTGAACTCTCAGCCGAGCACTGTACTGAGCACTTGGGAGAGTTCAGTACAGCGGAATCGGTAGACACAGTCCCTGCCCACAATAAGCTGATAGTCTAGGAGGAGAGATAGATAATAATCAATCAATCGATCAATGGCATTTACAAATATTTACTGAGCACTTACTGTATGTAGAGCACTGTACTAAGCGCTTGGGAGAGTACAACACTAAGTGGAGACGTGATCAATCAATCGTATTTATTGAGCGCTTACTGTGTGCAGAGCACTGTACTAAGCGCTTGGGAAGTACATGTTATTAACATATAGAGACGGTCCCTACCCAACAGCGGGCTCACAGTCTAGAAGCGGGAGACAGACAACAAAACAAAACATCCTAACAAAATGAAGCGGGGACAAAATGATTACTATATCTGTCATTTTTTATTTTATATTAATGTCTGTCCCCCCTTTCTAGACTGTAACTTGTTGCGGGCCGGGTTATGTGTCTGTTTATTGTTGTACTATACTCTCCCAAGCATTTAGTACAGTGCTCTGCTTACGGTAAGTGCCCAATAAATAATAATAATTATAAGAAGAAGAATGGCATTTATTAAGCGCTTACTATGTGCAAAGCACTGTTCTAAGCGCTGGCGAGGTGATCAGAGTGCTTTTAGACTGTGAGCCCACTGCTGGGTAGGGACTGTCTCTATATGTTGCCAATCTGTACTTCCCAAAGCGCTTAGTACAGTGCTCTGCACACAGTAAGCGCTCAATAAATACGATCGATGATGATGATGATGTTGCCAATTTGTACTTCCCAAGCGCTTAGTACAGTGCTCTGCACACAGTAAGTGCTCAATAAATACGACTGATTGATTGATCAGGTTGTCCCACGGGGGGCTCACAGTCTTAACCCCCATTTTCCAGATGAGGGAACTGAGGCCCAGAGAAGTGAAGTGACTTGCCCAAAGTCACACAGCCGACAATTGGCAGAGCGGGGATTTGAACCCTGGACCTCTGACTCCAAAGCCCGGGCTCTTTCCACTGAGCCACGCTGCTTCTTACCACTGATCGATCGATCAATTGTACTGAATGTCCTAGCTCCCGGAGTTGAGCAAATCGTTCCAACTTTTATCTTTGTACTGACCCCCAAGATCACAGATGAGCGGGAAAGGTGAAAGGTCAAATGAAGCCATCACTTCTTCGCCACAGATACTCCAGATCTCGTTCAGGCCCGACATGAACGTCAAGAGTTCTTCCTCCGACCTCAAAGGTGAAAACAGGTTATTTTGTAGAAGTAATAACAGTAATAACAATTACGGTACTTGCTGAGTGCTTGCTATACGCCAAGCGCTGTTCTAAGCGCTGGGGAAGATACAAGTTAATCCGGTTGGACACAGTCCCTGTCCCACATGGGGCTCACAGTCTGATTCCCATTTTCCAGATGGGCAGCGTGGCCCAGTGGAAAGAGCCCGGGCTTTGGAGTTAGAGGTCATGGGTTCAAATCCCGATTCCGCCACTTGTCAGCTGTGTGACTTTGGGCAGGTCACTTCGCTTCTCTGTGCCTCAGTTCCCTCATCTGTAAAATGGGGATTAAGACTGGGAACCCCACATGGGACAACCTGATCACTTTGTATCCCCCCAGCACTTAGAACAGTTCTTTGCACATTGTAAGCGCTTAACAAATGCCAACATTATTATTATTATTATTATTATTATTATTATTATTATTACAGAGGAGATACCTGGGGCACAGAGAAACCAAGTGAAAGATTTCTATGTCTGCTTAATCATCATCATCATCATCAATCGTATTTATTGAGCGCTTACTATGTGCAGAGCACTGTACTAAGAGCTTGGGAAGTACAAATTGGCAACATATAGAGACAGTCCCTACCCAACAGTGGGCTCACAGTCTAAAAGGGGGAGACAGAGAACAAAACCAAACATACTAACAAAATAAAATAAATAGAATAGATATGTACAAATAAAATAAATAAATAAATAGAGTAATAAATATGTACAAACATATATACATATATACAGGTGCTGTGGGGAAGGGAAGGAGGTAAGATGGGGGGATGGAGAGGGGGATGAGGGGGAGAGGAAGGAAGGGGCTTAATGCTGGTTGCTCTCCTTTTTATCCATGTTTATGTGGAATGGAGGCAGAAGGGACATCGGGATTTCCTCTTCTAGACTGGAAACTCCTTGTGGGTAGGGAAAGTGCCAACTCCATTGTATTGTGCCCTCCCAGGCGCTTAGCACAGTGCTCTTCACAAACTAAGTGCTCAGTAAGTAGTGCTGGATGATTGATTGATCAGGAGACGGGAGGGGAATGAAGGAGGAAACAGTATATCCATCGATCAGTCACTGGTATTTATCAGTGCTTAGTACAGCGCTTAGTACAGTGCTCTGCACATAGTAAGCACTCAATAAATACGACTGATTGATTGTCTGGCAGATGGTAAGTGCTTAATAATGTAAGTGCTTACTATGTACCTCCTTCCCTTCCCCACAGCACCTGTATATATGTTTGTACATATTTATTACTCTATTTATTTATTTTACTTGTACATATCTATTCTATTTATTTTATTTTGTCAGTACGTTTGGTTTCGTTCTCTGTCTCCCCCTTTTAGACTGTGAGCCCACTGTTGGGTAGGGACTGTCTCTATATGTTGCCAACTTGGACTTCCCAAGCACTTAGTACAGTGCTCTGCACACAGTAAGCGCTCAATGAATACGATTGATGATGATGATGATGATGTGCAAAGCACTGTTTTAAGCACCGGGGAGGTTACAAGGTGATCAGGTTGTCCCACGGGGGGCTCACAGTCTTCATCTCCATTTTACAGATGAGGTCACTGAGGCCCAGAGAAGTGAAGTGACTTGCCCAAAGTCACACAGCTGACAGTTGGCGGAGCCGGGATTTGAACCCATGACCTCCGACTCCAGAGCCCGGGCTCTTTCCAATGAGCCACGCTGCTTCTCTAACAAATACCATAATTATTATTATTATTGAGCACTTACTGTGTACAGAGAGCACTGTACTACGAGCTTCACTTCTCTGGGCCTCAGTTCCCTCATCTGTCGAATGGAGATTAAGTCTGTGAGCCCCGTGTGCGACAGGGACCGTGTCCAACCCAAATTGCTTGTATCCACCCCAGCGCTGAGTACAGTGCCTGGCACACAGGAGGAGCTTAAACAAATACCACAATCATTATTATCATAGAGAAGCAACGTGGCTCAGTGGAAAGAACCCGGGCTTTGGAGTCAGAGGTCATGGGTTCAAACCCCGGCTCTGCCAATTGTCAGCTGTGTGACTATGGGCAAGTCACTTAACTTCTCTGGGCCTCAGTTACCTCATCTGTAAAATGGGGATTAAGACTGTGAGCCCCACTTGGAACAACCTGATCACCTTGTAACCTCCACAGTGCTTAGAACAGTGCTTTGCACATAGTAAGTGCTTAATAAATGCCATCATTATTATTATTATTATTATTATTATTATTAGAGGGGAAAGGTAACAACCTTTGTTGAGTGATTAAACAGAAGGTCCCCAAGCCGGTACCTGTAGATTGCTTCGAAGAGTTCCTGCGATGACTTGCCAAACGCCCTCACGTACTGGTTTTTGCCTTCTCTGAAAAACAGTCAGGCGAATTTATTGAGCGCTTTCTGGGCACCGATCAGTGTACTGATCGCTTTGGAGAGTCCAATACAACGATATAACAGACACATTCCCTGCCCACAACGAGCTTACAGTCTAGAGGAGTGCTTACTGTGCACGGAGCACTGTACTAAGCGTCTGGGAGAGTCCAACGGAACGATATCCCATGCCCACCGTGAGCTACAGCTCCCCATGCCCCCGAGTGACCAAAGCAGCGTGGCTCAGTGGAAAGAGCCCGGGCTTTGGAGTCAGAGGTCATGGGTTCAAATCCCGGCTCCGCCACTTGTCCAGCTGGGTGACTTTGGGCAAGTCACTTCACTTCTCTGCGTCTCAGTTCCCTCATCTGGAAAATGGGGATTAAGGCTGTGGAGCCCCACGTGGGACAACTTGATTACCTTGTATCTACCCCAGCGCTTAGAACAGTGGGACAACCTGATCACCTTGTAATCTCCCCAGCACTTAGAACAGTGCTTTGCACATAGTAAGCGCTTAATAAATGCCATTTTAAACAAAACAAAACAAAAAAAAACAGTACTTTGCACAGAGCAAGCGCTTAATAAATGCCATTATTATTATAAACTGCCCTTCCACACCGAGAGCTGAGCTGGACGAGGACTTGCCGAACACGGAGGGCTAGAACGGCGGTAAGAAGAAGGGCCAATTGTCAGCTGTGTGACTTTTGGGCAAGTCACTTAACTTCTCTGGGCCTCATTTACCTCATCTGTAAAATGGGGATTAGGAAGAAGTGAGGGAGGAGACATTTGGGGAAGAGGCTTGGAGGCTCAGGGAGACCACAGGAAGTCACTTCAGCCCCCCAAGAGGTGGGGAAAGGACGTCTGGATCCGTTTGAGAGATCTACGTGGAGGAGAGATGGTCCAGGGTCTCCTCACTCTCCCTGATGCTTCCATCATCATCATCATCATCATCAATCGTATTTATTGAGCGCTTACTATGTGCAGAGCACTGTACTAAGCACTTGGGAAGTACAAATTGGCAACATATAGAGACAGTCCCTACCCAACAGTGGGCTCACAGTCTAAAAGGGGGAGACAGAGAAGAAAACCAAACACACTAACAAAATAAATAGAATAGATATGTACAAGTAAAATAAATAAATACATAAATGAATAAATAAATTCCAGACAAAACCGCCTCAGTCTTTCAGTCACTGGTCCAGACTGGACAAGCTTCAATCGATCAATGGATCGATGGCATTTATTAAAGGCCCAGCTCCTCCAAGAGGCCTTCCCTGACTGAGTCCTCATTTTCTCTTCTTCCATTCCCTTCTGCGTCGCCCTTGGACTTGGATTTGCTCCCTTAACTCACCCCACCTTCAGCCCCACAGCACTTAGGTGCTTATCCATAATGTTTCATAGTATTTTTGAGGGCTTACTATGTCCAGGTACTGTAATAAAGCACTGGGGTAGATCCAAGCTGATCAGGTTGGACACAGTCCATGCGATGTGTTGGTTGTGTGTAGGAGTGGAGAGGGTTGGGCCCTGTAAGTCCCTCAAAAGGACTCCAAAATTCAGCAGCCCAAACCGGACAAATTAGATTGTTGACCCAAACTCCCTCATTTTTCTGTTAGCGGGTGTTCGTCCTCACCGAAACATCACCCCAGAGGCAGAAGAAAAGACGGGCGAAGATCAGGCAATGGAGGATGAGAGGAAGAATAGCTTGTTTCTATCAATAGCCGTCTCCCCCTCTAGACTTTAAGCTCGCCGTGGGCAGGGAATATGTCTGTTTGTTGTCTACTGGACTCTCCCAAGCACTTAGTACAGTGCCCTTCACTCAGTAAGTGCTCAATAACTACGACAGATTGACCGAAGAAGGACACGCTCGCAGTTCGACCTACCTCACAGCTTCTGTTAGGTAGTTCCAGCACACGTAGGTGGTTTTGGAGTAATACAGCAGCATGTGATACTGGGATTTGGGGCCAGACTGGGTAAGATATAAGGTGGCAAGTGCTGTATTTTGGTACAAAGCTGGAAAGAAATGAAATGGTTAAGTTGGCCCCATCTTTCTTACAATCACCGTCCCATCATTGTCATCATCATCATCACTGTCACTGTGAATATCACTGAGATCATCGCAATCACCACCATTATCATCACTAACATTACCATGGGTCACCGTCTGCTTCAGTGCTTTGCTGGATGTCTGTCACATAGTAAGTGCTTAATCAATATCAATTTTATCATTCATTCATTCATTCAATCGCATTTATTGAGCGCTGACTGTGTGCAGAGCACTGTACTAAGTGCTTGGGAAGTCCAAGTTGGCATCATCATCATCATCAATCGTATTTATTGAGCGCTTACTGTGTGCAGAGCACTGTACTAAGCGCTTGGGAAGTACCAATTGGCAACATATAGAGACGGTCCCTACCCAACATCATCATCAATCATATTTATTGAGCGCTATGTGCAGAGCACTGTACTAAGCGCTTGGGAAGTACAAATTGGCAACATATAGAGACAGTCCCTACCCAACAGTGGGCTCACAGTCTAAAAGTGGGCTCACAGTCTAGAAGGGGGAGACAGGGAATAAAACAAAACATATTAACAAAATAAAATAAATAGAATAAATATGCACAAATAAAATAGAGTAATAAATACATATATACATATATAAAGGTAATTATTAATTACTATCACCTTCATCACCACCACTATAACCGTCCCATCATTGTTAGAGTCACTCACGTCATCACTGCCACCTCCACCAGAGAAGCGGCGTGGTGGAGTGGCTACAGCCCAGGCCTGGGAGTTAGAAGGTCATGGGTTCTAATCCTGGCTCTGCCACTTGCCTGCTGTGTGACCCCGGGCAAGTCACTTGGCTTTTCTAGGCCTCAGTTCCCTCATCTGTAAAACGGGGGTTAAGACCGGGAGCCCCACGTGGGACGGGGACTCTGTCCAACCTGATCAGCTTGGAGACGACTGAATCAATCAATCATATTTATTGAGCGCTTACTGTGTGCACAGCACTGTACTAAGCGCTTGGGAAGTACAAGTTGGCAACATATAGAGACAGTCCCTACCCAACAGTGGGCTCACAGTCTAGAAGATGAATGAATGATCTACCCCAGCGCTTAGAACGGTGCTTGACACACGGCTTGACGCCGCAGACACTTCCCTCCCAACATGCCCCACCTCCATCTGCTATCGTTCTGGCAGTGGTACCCAGAAAAACCCGGGAAAAACCTGGAAGAGGTTGACCATACCACGGCCCCCTTCCGTGCAATAAACTTGAGTCTCCGCCCTCGACTCTCTCCCGCATTGCTGCAGCCCAGCACAGGTGAGTTTTGACTTGTAGCCGATGGCCTTCCCCTCGCTAGCCACTGGCCAAGCTAGGAATGGGACGGGTGGGCCGCTGCCTGACTCTCCCTCCCGTAGTCGAGACCGGTAGAGGACTGGACACTCTCCAGGGGTGACGCTGAGTGGGAACCTTGACACACAGTAAGCCCCCTTGTTATCACGTTCAGGATCGCAATCACGGCGATCGCCCCCATCATCGTCACAAACATCACCACCATCACCATCGTTGGCCGGGTCACCGACGACGACGTCACGGTCGTCATCACCCTTGCCGTGATCCTCTGTCACCCGTCACTAAACACTGTCGTTGACGGGGAGGGGCCTGCTAATTATAACAATAATAATAATGGCATTTATTAAGCGCTTACTATGTGCAAAGCACTGTTCTAAGCGCTGGGGAGGTTACAAGATGATCAGGTTGTCCCACAGGGGGCTCACAGTCTTAATCCCCATTTTACAGATGAGGTAACTGAGGCACAGAGAAGTTAAGTGACTTGCCCAAAGTCACACAGCTGACAATTGGCAGAGCTGGGATTTGAACCCATGAACTCTGACTCCAAAGCCCATGCTCTTTCCACTGAGCCATTCCGATTCTGTTGTACTGTACTCTCCCAAGTGCTGACAGTCTGGAGGGTTTTTTACCTTTTCCTTCCTTCATTTCCGCGGAGTAGCTTCAGCCTCATGCGGGTAATAATGATGACGGACTAAGCGCCTGGGAAGTACACGTTGGCAACATACTTTATCCCCATTTCGTGATGGGTTCTTCATTTATTCTAACTTGGGCAAGTCACTTCTCTGTGCCTCAGTTGCCTCCCCTGTAAAGTGGGGATGGGGACTGTGAGCCCCCCGTGGGACAGCCTGATCACTCTGTGGCCTCCCCAGCGCTTAGAACAGTGCTTTGCACATAGTAAGCGCTTAATAAATGCCATCATCATCATTTACTAAGCACTTACTATTGTGCAAAGCCCTTTTCTAAGCGCTGGGGAGGTTACAAGGTGATCGGGTTGCCCCACGGGGGGCTCACAGTTTTAATCCCCATTTTACAGATGAGGGAGCCGAGGCCGAGAGAAGTTAAGTGACTCCCCCAAAGTCCCACGGATGACAGTTGACGGAGCCGGGATTTGAACCCCTGACCTCTGACTCCAAAGCCTGGGCTCTTTCCACTGAGCCACGCTGCGTGTTCATCAGTACCCAAGTTTTCCCGCCCAGAAGGAACTGAGGGTCTACGGATTTTTTTTTTTTTTACCTTTTCCGTCGTCGGTTTCCCTGTGGAGTAGCTTGAGTCCCACACAGGTGTTCAGCAGGAGCTCCATCCCATGGTGACTTGTGCCCAGGAGGTCGGCGATGGCTTCTGAACCCAGGGGCCTCCCCGTCCCCTCCAAGAGGTCAAATATTCCCAGCTCACAGGCCGTGAACATCACCTCAAGGCAACGAGAGAGAAAACGGCCTGTTTCCGACACGCGGCTGACGGGCGTTCCGAGAATATGAGGGGAAAGGAGGTTCATTCCTTAATTCAATCGTATTTATTGAGCGCTTACTGTGTGCAGAGCACTTAATGTCGGGGAAGAGGCATGGCCTAGGGGATACAGCCCGGGCCTGGCAGAGGATCTGGGTTCTAATCCCGCCTCCGCACACTTGTCTGCTCTGGTCACTTCGCTTCTCTGGGTCTCAGTTCCCTCAGCTGGAAAATGGGGATTAAAGCCGTGAGCTCCATGTGGGAGAGGGATTGTGACCAACTCGACTGACTTGTATCTATCCCAGCGCTTAATACAGTACCTGGCACTTAGAAAGCGCTTAACAAATTCATTCATTCATTCAATCGTATTTACTGAGTGCTTATTGTGTGTGAGCCCACTGTTGGGTAGGGACCGTCTCTATATGTTGCCAACTTGTACTTCCCAAGCGCTTAGTACAGTGCTCTGCACACAGAAAGCGCTCAATAAATACGATTGATGATGATGATGATGACCCCAGCGCTTAATACAATACGGCACGTAGAAAGTGCTTAGCAAATTCATTCATTCATTCAATCATATTTATTGAGCACTTACTGTGTTTGAGCCCACTACTGGGTAGGGACCATCTCTATATGTTGCCAACTTGTACTTCCCAAGCACTTAGTACAGTGCTCTGCACACAGTAAGCTCTCAATAAATACCATTGAATGAGTGAATGAATGCAGAGCACTGTACTAAGCGCTTGGGAAGTACAAGTTGGCAACAAAGAGAGACGGTCCCTACCCAACAGCGGGCTCACGGTCTAGAAGGGGGAGACAGAAAACAAAACAAAACATACCACTAAAATGACAGGCAAACAAGTCTGGGAAGAATCAGTGCCTGAAGCACTGAATAGATAGTCTAAAAATGAAGTATCAATAATGATTATGATATTTGTTAAGTGCTTACTATGTACCAGGCCCTGTACTAAGCACTGGGGTAGATCCAAGCTGATCAGGTTGGACACAGTCCATGTGATGTGTCGGTTGCGTGCTGGGGTGGAGAGGGCCCTGAGGTAGATACAATCACCAGGTCCCAGTGGGGCTACACAGGTGGTATATCATCATCATCATCAATCGTATTTATTGAGCGCTTACTATGTGCAGAGCACTGTACTAAGCGCTTGGGAAGTACAAATTGGCAACATATAGAGACGGTCCCTACCCAACAGTGGGCTCACAGTCTAAAAGGGGGAGACAGAGAACAAAACCAAACATACTAACAAAATAAAATAAATGGAATAGAGATGTACAAGCAAAATAAATAAATAAATAGAGTAATAAATGTGTACAAATATATATATATACAGGTGCTGCGGGGAAGGGAAGGAGTTAAGATGGGGGGGGATGGAGAGGGGGACGAGGGGGAGAGGAAGGAAGGGGATGGGGAAAATGGGGAATATCCCCATTTTAGAGCCGAGGGAACCGAGGCACAGAGAAGCGACGGGACTTGCCCGAGGTCACACAGCAGACAAACGGCAGAGCCAGAATTAGAACCCAGGTCCTCTGACTCCCAAGTTCTTGCTCTCAGCACTGGGCCACACTGCTACCTCAGTCCCCACACAATGTGCTTCCCTCCACTTCTTAGCTATTCACGCTCCTTGCGAGCGCCCAAAGGCTTGGATGATGCTGAAGTGAAAGAGAAATCACTTGTACTAAAAGAAAAATCGGGTCGGGGAAACATGGTTAGGATGATGTGCTTTCAACATGAAGGCCAGTAGACACACAGAAGCAACGTGGCCTAGTGGATACAGCCCAGGACTGGGACTGGGAAGGATCTGGGTTCTAATTTCGGCTCCGCCGCTTGTCTGCTGGGGCACTTGGGGCAAATCGCTTAACCTCTCTGGGCTTCAGTTCCCTCCTTAGTCAAATGGGGATTAAGACGGTGAGCCCCATGTGGGGCAGAGGCTGTGTCCGACCCGATTAGCTTGTATCGACTCAAGTCCTCAGGTCGGTGCCTGGCACATATTAAGTGCTTAACAAATACCATTTTTTAAAAAAAGAAACCGAACTGACCCTTTCTCCTGCAACGGAAGAGAATTCTCCCCTCCTAGCACAGACCCGAGCCCCGTCCTAAAATGGGGCTGATTGGAGGCATCCAGCAGGATAAGTTTAATCTTTCTTCAAACCCTAAGAAGCCGAGATCTCCCTCGCGTCTCAGCAAATCCTGAAACAGGACACTGTCTCCTTATTGACAAAGAGCAAATCAATATTGTCCTTTCTTTTTCTAATAGAAAAAGTCCTTTTAATCTGTGAGCCCAATGTTGGGTAGGGACTGTCTCTATATGTTGCCAATTTGTACTTCCCAAGCGCTTAGTACAGTGCTCTGCACATAGTAAGCGCTCAATAAATATGATTGATTGATTGATTAATAAAGGGAGGGAGGGAGTAAGATGGGGAGGACAGAAGGAGTTGAGATGATCTTCAGTCTATTGAGGTAGAAAAGTCTCCAAGACACACATAGGACTCTGGTCACAGCAACAACAGCAGCAAAATTTACCTTAATGTCTTGAGCCTGCTGCTGAGTCGGGACCGTCGCTATATGTTGCAATCTTGTACTTCCCCAGCGCTTAGAACAGTGCTTTGCACATAGTAAGCGCTTAATAAATGCCATCATTATTATTACAGTGCTCTGCACACAGTAAGCGCTCACTAAATACGACTGAATGAATGTCTCTTTTAGACTTGTCACCTTCTCAGTTGTAAAACCCACCATTCATTCATTCAATCGTATTTATTGAGCGCTTACTGTGTGCAGAGCACTGTACTAAGCGCTTGATCAATGATTATTCATCTCTGAACTTGTCCCCAAACTCCTCCTGGAGTTTGGGCAGGCCGATACCTTCACCGGCCCTGCTTTCTATAGAAACAAATTCTATCTAATAATAATAATATCACTGCGGTGTCTGTTAGGCGCTTACTCTCACTCAAGCGCTGTACTAAGCGCCGGGGTGGGTACAAGCAATCTGGGATGGACGTAGTCCTTGTCCCATATGGGGCTCACTGTCTCAATCCATGTTTTACCAGTGAGGTAACTGAGGCCCAGAGAAGTGAAGTGACTTGGCCCAAGGTCACAGAGGAGGCAAGTGGTGGAGCCGGAATTAGAACCCATGACCTTCTGACTCCGAGGCCCGGGCTCTAACCACTAGGCAATATATGTTGCCAGCTTGTAATAATAATAATAATAACAATGATGGCATTTGTTAAGCGCTTACTATGTGCAAAGCACTGTTCTAAGCGCTGGGGGGGATACAAGGTGATCAGGTTGTCCTGCATGGGGCTCACAGTTATCGTCCCCATTTTACAGATGAGGTCATTGAGGCTCTGAGAAGTTAAGTGCCTTGCCCAAGGTCATCATCATCATCATCAATAGTATTTATTGAGCGCTTACTGTGTGCAGAGCACTGTACTAAGAGCTTACACATAGCAGGTCACACAGCAGACACGTGGTGGAGCCGGGATTCGAACCCATGACCTCTGACTCCAAAGCCCATGCTCTTTCCACTGAGCCACGCTGCACTTCCCAAGCAGTTAGCACAGTGCTCTGCACACAGTAGGCGCTCAATAAATACGATTGAATGAATAAGTGAATAGGCTACGGTGCTTCTACCGGGAGACCCGAGAACATATTTTTCTTTCCATAGTTTCGACTTGAAAACCGAGCAAATAGAAACGATCCTTTTGTGGCCGACTTCGAGACACTATCGGGATCATCAATCAATAAATGTTATCTATTGAGTGCCTACTGTGTGCAGAGCGCTGTAGTAGGTTTCTTTTCCACAAAGAGTCTTAAAGTCCCTGCTACTGTGGTTTGTTCCCACCTCAGCCTAGTTTCCCAGTGCTTAGTGCAGCGCTTTAGAAGACGCTTCATAAATGCTACTACTACTTCTAGAACAAAGCCTAGAATCAGTATGGCCTAGTGGAAAGAGCCCGGGCCCCGAGAGCCAGAGGACCTGGGTTCTAATTCCGGCACCGCCACTTGTCTGCTGTGTGACCTCAGCCAAGTCACATCCCTTCTCTGTGCCTCGGTGCCCGTAGGATGGGGATTAAGACCCAGAGGCCCACGTGGGACACGGTCTGGGTCCGAAACTGATCAACTTGTATCCACCCCAGCTCTAAATCCAGTGCCTGATACAGCAGCGTGGCTCAGTGGAGAAGAGCACAGGCTTTGGAGTCAGAGGTCATGGGTTCGAATCCCGGCTCCGCCACATGTCTGCTGTGTGACCTTGGGCACGTCACTTAACTTCTCTGGGCCTCAGTTCCCTCATCTGTAAAATGGGGATTAAGACTGTGAGCCCCACGTGGGTCAACCTGATCAGCCTGTATCCTCCCCAGCGCTTAGAACAGTGCTTTGCACATAGTAAGCGCTTAACAAATGCCAATTATTATTATTATTAACAAATTCCATTTAGAAACTACAAAAAAAGATTTTAAAAAGCGTCAACTATTGACTTACCTTGGAGACCAGAAAGCCATTGGTGTATTCGGTTAGGAGACGACACCAAGGCTCTTCGGGGGAGCTCATTTTCTCTGTGAGGATGAAGGGCCCGGTTATCCTGGTTTTAAAAGGCAGGCACCTCGGGGTGGGGGGCTTTAAACTCAATTATCCGCTAAGTGACACCCCCCCCCAATCTTTTTCCACCTGCTCTCTGAGGGGAGAGCCCCCCTAGAGCACCTCACAGGCTCCCAAGATGCTTAATTAGCAAAAAGAATTAGGTCCACACCTAATATCTGGATAATATCTGATATCCAGACCTAGGATATCATGGTTGAGTTGATAGTGAAGGGGGGGGGGGGGTCAGCCCCAAGCATGCCCCACCCTCCAGGAAGATGGATATCTACGCTAATCCTATTGGGAGAGTGGGGATAATTGAAATCCCCAGATAATCCCCAAGCCCTGGTTGAGTCGCTGCCTTCCTCCTCCCGTTGACCTACATCAGATGGGTTATCATTCCCCGTGTCGGACGGGATTGAGTTCTGATTCTCCGCCTGCATTGGGGCCTCTCCAGAAGCGGGTGGACGTGAAGGGATGTCTCTTCTCTTAATTAAAGGCTGAGTTGAGAAGCAGCGTGGCTCAGTGGAAAGAGCCCGGGCTTTGGAGTCGGGAGGTCATGGGTTCGAATTCCGCTTCCGCCAACTGTCAGCTGTGTGACTTAACTCCTCTGGGCCTCGGTTCCCTCATCTGTAAAATGGGGATGAAGACTGTGAGCCCCCCGTGGGACAACCTGTTTACCTTGTAACCTCCCCAGCGCTTAGAACAGTGCTTTGCACATAGTAAGCGCTTAATAAATGCCATTATTATTATTATTATTATTATTATTATTAAGAGATAGCCGGAAGGCTGGGGGGTCGGGGAGGGTTACAGGGTTAGGGTTAGGATGGGGCGAGGGCGCGGATAATGTTGGAGTTGCAGGGTTAGGATCAGGGTTTGGGGTATGTTTGAGTTAGGGTTAGGACCAGAGCCAGAGTTAGGGTAAGGGTTGGGATCAGGGCCAGAGGTAGTAGTGGCCACAGCCCGGGCCTGGGAACCAGAAGGACCTGGGTTCTAATCCCGGCTCCACCGCTGGTCTGCTGGGTGACCTTGGGCAAGTCACTTCTTCGTACCTTGGTCGCCTCATCTCTGAAACGGGGATTAAAACGGCGAGCTGCATCCGGCCTGATGATCTCAAATCTACCCCAGTGCCTAGGACAGTGCCTGACACATACTTGGTGCTTAACAAATACCATCATCATCGTGGACAGCTTGCTTAGTACAGTGCTAAGCGCTTAGTAAAGTGCTCTGCACACAGTAAGTGCTCAATAAATGCGATTGAATGAATGAATGAATCCTCCCTGAGGCACTCGTGTCCATATCCATAATTTATTCAGTTCTATTAACTCCCGCCTCTCCCTCTAGACTATAAGCTCCTTGTGGGCAGAGAAAGTGTCTACCAACTCTGTTGTATTGGACCCTCCCGAGCGCTTAGTGCACACTGTAAGTGCTCAGCAAATACGCCTGCATCTCTGCCCACTACGGCTTAGGGGAGGCTGGGGCTCCTTTAAGAAGATCCGGGATTTCCGAGTTAAAACCAGAATCCCTCCAGCATCTGACCTTCATCCCGTCTAGATCTGGATTATCCAAGATGAGTATCTCCTTACGGAAATGGGGAATCCATTTAAAAAGCTCCGGTTGGATCTGTGAGCTGTCTCCCCGCATGATTTAAGAGCCATCAAACTAATGATAATGTTGGTGTCTGTTAGGCACATACTATGTGCCAGGCACTGTAGTAGAAGCAGCGTGGCTCAGTGGAAAGAGCCCGGGCTTTGGAGTCAGCGGTCATGGGTTCAAATCCCGGCTCCGCCAACTGTCAGCTGACTTTGGGCAAGCCACTTCACTTCTCTGTGCCTCAGTTCCCTCATCTGTAAAATGGGGATTGACTGTGAGCCCCCCGTGGGACAACCTGATCACCCTGTATCCTTCCAGCGCTTAGAACAGTGCTTTGCACATAGTAAGCGCTTAATAAAATGCCATTATTATTATTAATAGGAGCCGGGGTGGATGCCAGTAAATCGGGCTGGACACAGTCCCTGTCCCATTTGGGGCTCACAGTGGACACAGTCCCTGTCCCACTCGGGGCTCACAGTCTTAATGTTGCCGATGTGTACTTCCTAAGCGTTTAGTAGAGTGCTCTGCACACAGTAAGCGCTCAACAAATACAACGGAATGAATGAATGAATCCCCATTTACGGATAATAATAATAATAATGATGATGGCATTTATTAAGCGCTTACTATGTGCAAAGCACTGTTCTAAGCGCTGGGGAGGTTACAAGGTAATCAGGTTGTCCCACGTGGGGCTCACAGCCTTCATCCCCATTTTACAGATGAGGTAACTGAGGCCCAGAGCAGTTAAGTGACTTGCCCAAAGTCACACAGCTGACAACTGGCAGAGCCGGGATAACGGATGACGGAAATGAGGCACAGAGAAGTGAAGCAACTTGGCTAAGGCTCCCCAGCAGGCCAGCGGGGGTGTGGCCATTAGAACCCAAGTCCTCCTGACTCCCGAGCCCGGGCTCTATCCACTAGGCCCGTGCTGCTTCTCTGTGCCTCAGTTTCCTCACCTCCAGAACGAGGATTAAAAACCGTTTTCCTCTCCCCTTTAAACTGTGAGCCCCACGGGGGACAGGGATTGCATCTGATCTGCTTCTTTGGGGGCAGGAAACCTCTCATCTCATTCTCTCCCAAGCGCTTAGTACGATGCTCTGCACATGGTAAGTGCTCAATAAACTTGATTATAAATTACTTGAATATAGCGAATCTACCCCAGTGCTTACCACAGGATTCAGTATATACAGTAAGCGCTTAACAAATACAATCAGAGATGGAGTGCTCTCAATCCGAGCAGGGAACGTGTCTGCTAATTATCTCGTACTGCACTCTCCCCAAAGCTCAGGACGCTGAGCGTTCAATAAATAGTAAGCATTCAATAAATACCATCGATTAACTGATCGGTGAGATGAAAATGTGCTTCAAGACGACGTGAGCCACTGACTTTGAGGTGCACCTGCGGGCCAGAGAGGAAATTTTCGTTTCAATAAGCGTTACATTCTTCCGAATGGAGGGGAGGGTCATCTATGGCCTGTCATCTATGGCTAGGGGTAATGTTAACAATAATAAAAAATAAATAATAGTAATCGTGGCATTTATTAAGCGCTTACTACGTGCCAGGCACTGCTCTAAACACAGGGGTAGATATGAGCAGACCGGGTTGGACAGGGGAGCATAAATTCTTCTCATTTGATGTCAGCACTTAACTCGAATCCCACAAGAGAAAAAACCCCGTGAAATCAATCAATCAATCGTATTTATTGAGCGCTTACTGTGTGCAGAGCACGAAAGTTTTATCCTCTGATTTTCACAGGATCAGCCAAAAAGAAGTATCGTCTAGAGACGCTGATTATCGAGAGACAGACAGGCTGACCATCTAGAGATGCTGACCTTCTAGGGACAGACAGGCTGCCTCTATTTACTTATTTAATTTGTACATATTTATTCTATTTATTTTATTTTGTTAATATGTTTTGTTTTGGTGCCTGTCTCCCCCTTCTAGACTGTGAGCCCACTGTTGGGTAGGGACCGGGCTCACAGTCTAGGGTTCTAGTCCCGCCTCTGCTGCTTGTCTGCTTTGTGACCTTGGGCCAGTCATTTCACTTCTCTGTGCTTCAGTTACCTCATCTGTAACTGAAGTATGTTGCCAACTTGGACTTCCCAAGCGCTTAGTACAGTGCTCTGCACACAGTAAGCGCTCAATAAATACGATTGAAGATGATGATGATGATGATGTAAAATGGGGATTAAGCCTGTAAGTCCAGTGCGGCCAACTTGTACTTCCCAAGCGCTTAGTACAGTGCTCTGCACACAGTAAGCGCTCAATAAATACGATTGATGATGATGATCTGTAAAATGGGGATTAAGCCTGTAAGTCCAGTGCGGCCAACTTGTACTTCCCAAGCGCTTAGTACAGTGCTCTGCACACAGTAAGCGCTCAATAAATACAATTGAATGAATGAAGTATTAAACCTTCTCGGGGACGGCCTCTGACTCCCCCCGAGAGATTTACAGGGATTAGGTGGAGATGAATTCAACAGTGGAGATCAAGCGTTCACGTTTTATCAAGGACCGAACAGGCTCCCACTAAAAGCTGCTCATTTGGGAAACTGGCATGTTGCGTGTGTTTTTAAACGGTATTTATTCAGGGCTTACTACGTGCCGGGCAGTATACTAAGCGCCAGGGTGGAGACGAGCAAATCAGGTGGAACAGAGTCGCTGTCCCACAAGAGGCTCACAGTCTTCATCCCGTTTTTACAGATGAGGTAAAGCGCTTAGTACAGTGCTCTGCACACAGTAAGTGCTCAATAAATACGATTGACGATGAGGTAGCAGGGGGCCAGAGAAGTTGAAGTGACTTGCCCAGGTCACACGGCAGTCAAATCAGGCAAATTAGGATTTAGACCGTGAGCCCACTGTCGGGTAGGGACTATATGTCACCGACTTGTACTTCCCAAGTGCTTAGTACAGTGCTCTGCACACAGTAAGCGCTCAATACGATTGATTGATTGACCCAGGTGGTTCTGAATCCCAGGTCCGGGCTTTCCCCACTAGGCCATGCTGCTCCCGAGTTTCATTTGAAAATTACGGTATATACTGAGGGCTGCGCTAAACACTGTGGTGGGTTTCAGGTATTTTAAGTCCTACACAGGCTCTGCCCCTCATGACGTTCACAGTTTACTCGGGAGGGGGACGGGGCGATGTGGCCCGTTGTTGGGTAGGGACCGTCTCTGTATGTTACCGACTTGTACTTCCCGAGCGCTTAGTCCAGTGCTGTGCACACAGTGAGAGCTCAATACGACTGAATCAATCAATCGTATTTATTGAGCGCTCACTGTGTGCAGAGCACTGGACTAAGCGCTTGGGAAGTACAAGTTGGCAACATATAGACAGTCCCTACTAATATCCATTTTGTAGATGACGCAACTGAGGGCCAAAAGAGTGAAATGACTTACCCAAGGTCACACGGCTGACGCGCGGTGGGAATCGGAATTAGAACCCGGGTCCTCAGACTGCCAAGCCCGGGCTCTAGCCCCTAGGGCCACGCTGATCCTCCAGTGAAACATTTTCCAGACAGCTGACCACCCAGGCAGGCCTCGAGAAGCCTTCTGGGTGATCAGTCTTCCTCCCTCTCTCCGTCGCTTCTCATCCTGAGATCCCGTCCCTCGGAATCCTTTCGGATTTCCACCTCTCGTTCCTTTCCGTGACATCTTTTAAGCACTCGGTCCACGCCGGGAACCGTTCCAAGTGCCAGGGTGGATACGAACTAGTGAAGTTGGACTCACTGGGGGCTTGCAGTCTGCACCTCCAGTTTGGCCTCGGGAGCTGAGAGATGATGGGTTCAAGCCCAGGTTCCGCCCCTTGTCTGCTGTGTGACCTTGGGCAAGTCGCTTCGCTTCTCTGGGCCTCAGTGACCCCATCTGAAAAGTGGGGATTGAGACTGCGAGTCCCATGTGGGCTAGGGACCGTGTCCGTCCCGATTTGCTCGTATTCACCCCAGCGCATAGAATAACACCTGGCAAGCTCTCGTCTGTCATCGTGGCCAGGGAATGCGTCCGTTCTGCTGTCCTCTCCTACACGTTCAGTACAGCACTCTGCACACTATACGTGCTCGATAAATACGACTAATTGATTGACTTCTGACTCCGAGGCCCCGGCGCTTTCCACTATCGATTACTATTAATGTCTGTCTCCCCCTCTACACTGCAAGCTGGTCGCGGGCAGGGAATGTTATTGTTCTATCGTCCTCTCCCAAACGCTCAGTACAGTGTCCCGAACAGTCGGTGCTAAATACGATCGAATGCCTATACGCCCATCGTCCCTCGAGGTTTGGCTTCTGTTGTACTTTCCTACTGCGCCCCGAAGGACCGATCCGTGACAAAGTCTCCAGTGAGCGTACAGGACGCGATGCTTCAGCGGGCCAGACGGCCCGCCCTTCGTTGCGGTGGGGGAGGAAAGAGAAAATTTAGGGAAAAAAAAAAAAAGCTACTTCTCAAAACTTTAATAAAATATAAAGCACGTTGTCACGTATCAGTCAGCGGTTCTACAAACTCCCTCCCCCCTCGAGGATCCGTCGGCTGGTTAAGGGGTTTCAGCGAGGCTAGGAGAAAGAGGGAGAAGGCTAATTCGGCCGGACCGTCCTCTCCCGAGCACTCGGCCGCACGGGAAGCGCTCAATAAATACCACCGATCGGTCCACTGACGAGGACGCGGGCTGGTCGCCTTCTGGTTCGGGGAAGCCGGGCGGGGATGAAGGTCCTTACCGTGAACCGGGCGGGAGGGCGGCTGAAACAGGGTGAGGCCGCGTGAAAAGCGCGACCCACCCGTCGCTCGCCCGCGGCGTCCACCTGAGTGCCGTCCGATCGCGGCCTAAAGGGCGTGTGTGGTCTGAGTCCACGGACGAGAGGACCCGGGCTACGGTTTCCAAGGTTTTAATGTTCTTAAATACGAAAACGGGGATTTGGGGTGTGTGGAGACGGCGGGGGGGCACCGTGGAAACGCAACCCGGAAGAATCGCCACTCGGGATGAAATTCGAGCTGTGTTTCCGGATCGCCGGGGCTTCGTTTTTGAAGCCGGAGGGCGGAAGACACACTTGATGGTTCCGTTGCCTCGAGCCGCGTGTTGAGAGTAAAAATAATTGAGCGACATGGCTCCGGGCAGGCGGGGTGGGCGGGTGGGGGAAGAAAAATAATAGAAAACACCCACGCTAATGTCCTACTGCAGATGAAACCTGATCGATTTGCTTCTTCCCCGCCCCAGGTTCGTTTCAGCTTTAAAAAGTCAGCCTTTTGGAAGTGACGGAGACTTAGAAAAAAGGGTTTCCGACCCGAAAGGAGTCGGGCCCGTGACCACGGGCCGTCCGTGACGGCGGAGGGGGGCCGCCCCGTCTCCGGTTTTCCCACCGGGGCCCCTTGGACGGCGTGGCGGGCTGGTATCTGTCCGGTTCGGGTTTTAAAAAATAAAACCGCCGCCCCCCGCGAAGAAGAAAAGACCCCACCGGGGAAAAAAAGGAAAAAAGGCGAGGCGCCCTTTGACACGTCGGGGGCTGCGGCTTGCGTCCGGGAGGCCCCTGGTTCCGCCAAATCCGTCGCCGGCCCGGAGACTTGCGTCCTGCGGGCGCGGGGAGGAAGAGGAGGAGGAAGAGGAGGAGGAGGAGGTCGGGGAAGATGGCCGGCACTACCTCGTCCAGGCGCTCCTGTGCCTGCTGAGGGAGCGGGACTGGCGGCGCCGGGCGGTCTTTCTGGCGCGGTCCCGGCGCGGGGTGGTCCGCTCCCGCCGGCCGCCGCGGCTGCCGCTCCTCCTCCGGGGGCTGGGGCCTCGCCCGCGCGGCCTCCGCTCCTTCCTCCGCCTCTCGTCGTCGTCGTGGTCCTCGGCCCCATCCCCGCCACCGCGGCGGCGGTCGCCGGGCCTCCCGTCGCGGCTCCGGGGGCGCTTGCGGCTGTCCTCCCGGCCCTCGGCCCGGCCCGGCTCCCGGTTACACTTGCCCGGCTCGGCCGGAGGGGCGGGGGCCGGGGCGGCCCCCAGGGCGGGCGGCGGCTCCTTGAGGGGCCCGCCGGGCTCGGCGCCGGCCCCCTTGGGCGGCTGGGCGTTGGCGGGGATGCAGGCCAGGACGCCGGGGCAGGGCCTGGGGGGCTCGGGGCCCGGCGGGCCGGCCCCGGCGGGCGAGGGGGACGGGGAGGGGGCGGCCGCCGTCGCGGCGGCCGCCGCCATCATCTCCCGGCGGTACAGCTGAGCCAGGTGGCCCACGAGGGCCTGGATGGAGGGGGCGGTGGGGTGGGCGCCTCGCTGCCGGCCCGCGGCTTCCTCCTCCTCCTGGTCCCCGGGCTCGGGCCGCTGGTCCGCCGGCGGGGGCCGCGGGGGCCGGGCCCTCTTGCTGAGCAGGATGTGGATGAGGCGCTGGCGGAGCTCCTGCTCCTTCCTGTGGAGGCCCAGGGCGCGCTCCTTCTCCTCCTCCACGCGCCGCAGCTCCGCCTCCTGCACCTGCCGCTCCCGCTCAGCCCGCACGCGCTCCTCCGTCTGCTCCCGCTCCGCCACCTTGGCCGCCTGCGACACCCAACGGGGACAGGGAGGGCCGTTGGCGGGGGGGCTCCCCACCGCCCCGCCCCGACCGACGGCGCCTCCCGGGGCCTGGGAGCCGGGAGGACCCGTCTGCCGGGTGACCTCGGGCACGTGGCCTCCCTTCTCCGGGCCTCCGTTCCCTCATCTGGAAAATGGGACCCCACGGCTCCCTCCGGCCACTCCCCTACCGCTCCTCTCCCAACTCCTTCGGCGAGTCGTCTACACCCGCCGTCCCAGATCCCTCTCCTCCGATTCTCTCTGGGACCCCCGCCGATCGGGCTTCCGTCCCCTTCACTCGGCAGAAACGGCCCTCTCGAAGGTCACCGACGATCTTCTCGCCAAATCCAACGGCCTCCGCTCCGTCCTAATCCTCCCCGACCACTCGGCCCCCTTCTCCCGGAAACGTCAGCCAACCTCGGCTTCGCCGACTCCGTCCTCTCCCGGTTTTCCTCTTCTCTCTCGGGCCGCTCCTTCTCGGTCTCCTCCTCCGCCTCCCACCCCCCATCTCCGGGGGTCCCTCAAGGCTCAGTTCTGGGTCCCCTTCTCTTCTCCATCTACGCCCCTTCCCAAGGACATTTCATTCGCTCCCGTGGCCTCGACTACGACCTCTGGCCCCAAACCCTCTCCCCCTCAGCCCTACGGCCCTTACGTCCATTTGTCCGTAACCGACTTCTTTCTGGTCACGTCAGTCAGTCGGTATTTATTGAGCACTTACTGTGTGCAGAGCACTGGACTGAGCGCTTGGCAGTCTGCCTTCCCCTCTGTGGGCGGGGAACAAGTCTACCCATTCTGCTGTATTGGACTCTCCCAAGTGCTTGGTAAGTGACAAGCGGCGTGGCTTAGTGGCTAGAGCCCGGGCCCAAGTATCAGAAGGACCTGAGTTCTAATCGCTGCTCCGCCACCGGTTTGCTGTGTGACCTTCGGGCCAATCACTGCACCTCTCTGGGCCTCCGTTACCTCATCTGGAAAATGGGGATTACGACTGGGAGCCCCACGTGGGACAACCTTGTAACCTCCCCAGCGCTTAGCGCTTTTAGACTGTGAGCCCACTGTTGGGTAGGGACTGTCTCTATATGTTGCCAATTTGTACTTCCCAAGCGCTTAGTACAGTGCTCTGCACACAGTAAGCGCTCAATAAATACGATTGATGATTGATGATTAGAACAGTGCTTGGCATGTAGCGTTTAACCAGTACCAGAATTATCATTATGAATATTACAGTGGTCTGCACGGGAGAGGTGCTCAATAAATGCCACTGATTGACTGAGGGGAGGAGGGGTGTGATCACCACCTCGAAATTCAAGGCCCGGGGGTGAGAGGGGCCACTTTGCTTTTCCTTTTGTACCTTTGCTCTGCTCAGCAGCTCGGCAATTAGCCTTATGGACTGCAGATTCCTCTGAGCCAAGAGGAGCTTCCTTTCTTCGAGCTTGATCTTCTCCTGGAGTTTCTTCTGCTCCTCCGCCTGGATCTTCTCCAGCTTCTTCTGGTTGCGGCGGGTTTCCCGGGCTTTTTGCTTCTGCTCTCGCTTCCGGAGCTTGGCTTCCCGCTTCCGCTCTTTTTCCAATTCCTCCAGTTCCTTTTGCTTCCTAAATCAAACGGATGAAACGTCAAACGCCATCCGGGCACCCCTTTCATTCGGTCCATCGCATTTCCTGGGCGCTTGCTGCGAACGGGTCTAATCTCGGCTCTGCCACTTCATTCATTCATTCAATTGTATTTACTGAGCGCTTACTGTGGGCAGAGCACTGGACTAAGCGCTTGGGAAGTCCAAGTTGGCAACATCTAGAGACGGTCCCTACCCAACGGCGGGCTCACAGTCTAGAAGGGGGAGACAGAGAACAAGACAAAACGTATTAACAAAATAAAATAAATTGAATAAATATGTACAAATAGAGTAATAAATCCGTACAAACATATATACATATATACAGGTGCTGTGGGGAGGGGAAGGAGGTAAGGCGGGGGGGATGGGGAGGAGGAGGGCCAGTCCCTTCGCTTCTCTGGGCCTCAGTTCCCTCACCTGTAAAATGGGGTGTGGGGTAGGGACCATCTCTATATGTTGCCGATTTGTACTTCCCAAGCGCTTAGTACAGTGCTCTGCACACAGTAAACGCTCCATAAATACGATTGAAGGAAGAAGGGGAGAAGACGATGACCCCATATGGGACACGGACCGTGTCCAACCTACCTCAGCGCTCAGAGAAGTCTTTATGGTTATACTGTACTCTCCCAAGCGCTCAGAGCAGTGCTCTGGAAATAGTAAGTGCTCAATAAAGATATATATGTATATGTTTGTACGTATTTATTACTCTATTTTATTTGTACATGTTTATTTTATTTATTTTATTTTGTTAATATGTTGTTTTGTTCTTTGTCTTCCCCTTCTAGACCCTGAGCCCACTGTTGGGTAGGGACCGTCTCTATATGTTGCCAACTTGTACTTCCCAAGCACTTAGTCCAGTGCTCTGCACACAGTAAGCGCTCAATAAATACGACTGAATGACAATGACTGAATGAATAAAGATGAATCAATGATCGAAAAGTGCTCGACATGTTGAGCGCTTAACAGACACCATCATCGTCAACTTTCTAGACTGTGGGCCCACAGTTGGGTAGGGACCGTCTCTATTTGTTGCCAACTTGTACTTCCCAAGCGCTTAGTACAGTGCTCTGCACACAGTAAGCGCTCAATAAATACGACTGAATGAATGAGTGAACCTGAAAGGCTTGTACCTACCTATCTTGGCTCCGCCACTTGTCTGCTTTGAGACTTTGGGTAAGTCACTTCACTTCTCTGAGCCTCAGTTCCCTCCTCTGTAAAATGGGGATTGAGACTGGGAGCCCCACATGGGACAGGGACTGTGTCCAACCCAATTTGCTTGGATCCACCATAGTACTCAGTACAGTGCCCAGCACACAGTAAGCATTTAAATACCACAATTATATTTTTCTCTTGGGGGGGGGGGGGAGGGGGAACGGCAGTGTGGTTTAGTGGAAAGAGCACAGGCTTGGGAGTCAGAGGTTGTGGGTTCTAATCCTGGCTCTGCCACTTGTCGGCTGTGTGACTTTGGGCAAGTCACTTCACTTCTCTGTGCCTCAGTTCCCTCCTCTGTAAAATGGGGATTGAGACTGGGAGCCCCACATGGGACAGGGACTGTGTCCAACCCAATTTGCTTGGATCCACCATGGTACTCAGTACAGTGCCCGGCACACAGTAAGCACTTAAATACCACAATTATATTTTTTTTTGGGGGGGGACGGGGACGACAGTGTGGTTTAGTGCAAAGAGCACAGGCTTGGGAGTCAGAGGTCGTGGGTTCTAATCCCGGCTCCGCCACGTGTCAGCTGTGTGACTTTGGGCACCTCACTCAACTTCTCTGTGCCTCAGCTGCCTCACCTGTAAAACGGCCCCACTTGGTGAGCCCCACCTGATAACCTTGTACCTATCCCGTCGTTTAGAGCAGGGCTTGGCACACAGTAAGCGCTTAACAAATACCATCATTTATTATTAGTAGCGACAGTAGCACGGTGGCTGGCGTGTGGTAAGCGCTTCCTGTAGGAAAAAGAAAAAGGGGAGGGAATCCGGATGCGACCGTGATCCGATCCGCTTCCCGGCCTCCGAGTTGCCTGCTTCCTGACCCCACCGCTGGCTGCTGACCGTTCGACCCTCCGGGAACGCCCGGGCGCTCACTACACCGCTCGTGGATGGATCCTCCGGGGTCTTGGACGCTGACCCGTGGTAGGGTGGGGGCACGGACCAGGCCCACGCCGCCGCTCGCCCCCGCCCCTCGTCCACACCGGGGATTTCTCGAGGGGCACCACCACGCAACCACGGCCACCAGGACGCTGCTGCATCAAGGAGGTCGAACACGTCGCCCTCGAGACCGCCCGCCCACGCAACGCCAAGGGCAAGCGAGTGGCCTTTCCTAAGCGCCCCTGCAGACTGGAGGCTGAAGCAGCGTGGCTCCGCGGAGAGAGCCCGGGCTTTGGAGTCAGAGGTCATGGGTTCAAATCCCGGCTCTGCCAACTGTCAGCGGGGTGACTTTGGGCGCGTCACTTCACTTCTCTGGGCCTCAGTTCCCTCATCTGCAAAATGGGGATGAAGGCTGTGAGCCCCCCCCGTGGGACCACCTGATCGCCTTGTAACCTCCCCAGCGCTTGGAACAGCGCTTTGCACATAGAAAGGCTTAATAAATGATGATGATAAATGATAAATAAGTGATGGCTTAATAAATGCCATCATTATTATTATTACTAAAACAGTGCTTTGCACATAGTAAGCACTTAATACCATCATTATTATTATTATTATTTTTGTGGGCAAGGATTCACGTCCACCAACCTTCCCGTACTTTCTCCAAGTGCTTGGTTCGGTGCCCTGCACGGGGTAAGTACTCAATAAATACCCGTCAGTCAGTCGGTCAGTCAGTCAACGGGACTTATCGAGCGCTTACTACGTGCAGAGCAGCGAACTAATTAGGAGACGCACAAACAACAGAATTAGCAGTCACGTTCCCCGCCCATAAAGGGCCGTCTAGAGATGCAAAGACTCACCGTCTAAAGAGAGATGGGCTGATCGTCCAGAGACGCTGATTATCTAGAGACAGACAGGTTGACCATCTAGAGATGCTGCCCGTCTAGACACGGGCAGGCTGCCTCCATTTAGTTAGTTATTTTATTTGTACATATTTATTCTATTTATTTAATTTTGTTAATATGCTTTGTTGTGTCGTCTGATTCCCCCTTCCAGACTGTGAGCCCGCTGTTGGGTAGGGACCGTCTCTAGATGTTGCCCACTTGGACTTAGTCCAGTGCTCTGCACACGGTAAGCGCTCAATAAATACGACTGAATGAATGGGAGACTCCGCCCGTCTGGAGACGGAGGGGCTGCCCGTCTAGCGACAGACTGACAGTGTAGAGACAAGCTGACGGCTAGAGAAGCAGCGTGGCTCAGTGGAAAGAGCCCGGGCTCTGGAGTCAGAGGTCATGGGTTCGAATCCCCTCTCCACCACACACCTGCTGTGTGACTTTGGGCAACTCACTTCACTTCTCTGAGCCTCAGTTACCTCATCTGTAAAATGGGGATGAATGAATCAATCGTATTTATTGAACGCTTACTGTGTGCAGAGCACTGTACTAAGCAATTGGGAAGTACAAGTTGGGAACATATAGCGACAGTCCCTACCCAACAGTGGGCTCACAGTCTAGAAGGATGAAGACTGTGAGCCCCCAGTGGGACAACAAAATCAGCTTGTATCCCCCCAGCACTTAGAACAGTGCTTTGCACATAGTAAGTGCTTAAATGCCATTATTATTAGAGATCAGACCACTGACTGACTGAGCAGAAACGCGTCCGTGTACCTCTCCTCCTCCTTCTGCCTTTCTTCCGCTTCCTTCTCCTTCCGTTTCTGCTCCTCTCGTTGCTGCTCCAGCTCCTGAAGCTTCCGCCTCTCCAGCTGCCGTTTTTTAATCGACGCATCGCTCAGATGTTTCGTGGAGTCAAAAGACACCTGGCCGACGCAAACGGGATAAATGAACAGGGGTCTGTCGGGGGGGAGAACTAAAAACAGACCACGTAAGCTCACCGTGCCCAGGGAATGTGTCCGTTTCTTGTTCCGTCGCGCTCTCCCGAGTGCGTAGTACAGTGCTTTGCACCCGGTAAGTGCTCCATAAATACGACTGAATGAATGAGCCTAAGGTGACGTCTAAAATCTCCGGACCAAAATACTTGGTCTTTTGGCCATTTGACTTATTTCAAATGTACAACCTGAAGCGGCGTGGTTCAGCGGAGAGAGTCAGAGGTCATGGGTTCTAATCCCTGCTCCATCACTTGTCTGCTGAGGGGCCTTGGGCAAGTCACTTCTCTGGGCCTCAGTTCCCTCGTCTGTAAAACGGGGATTGAGACCGAGTCCCACGTGGGACAGGGACTGATTTGCTGGTAACCACCCTGGCACTCGGTACAGTTCCCGGCACATAGTAAGCACTTAATAACCACGATTATTACAATTATTATTGTTATTATAAATCACGAGTGCTGGGGATGGGATTGACGGGGAGGGGATTTGGACAAGTCCAGGACTGTCGTGTGCTCCCAAAACAAAATTTAGGGGTCCCCGCTCGGAGGCTAGGGGTGGTTACTTCAAACCAAAGCGTTAACATTTCTTCAGGCAGGTGTGTGTGGGGGGGGGGAAAAGACATTCATCAGCAGGGGACGTGAGCCCTAATAATAATTATAATATTGATTGTGATATTTGTTAAACGCTACGTGCCAGACACCATACCGAGCGCTGTACGAGAAAATCGGGTTGGACACAGTCCCTATCCCAGGAGGGGCTCACAGTCTCAATCCCCATTTTCCAGGTGAGGGAACCGAGGCCCCGAGAAGCGACGTGACGTGACTTGCCCAAGGTTGCCCAGCAGACGAGTGGCGGAGCCGGGTTCAGGACCCACGGCCTTCTGCACCTAGGGCCCGGGCTCCATCCACGACGCCGTGCCACTCCTCAACTGACATCCCCACCCGGGACGGGGACGGTTTCGGGGAGCTGGGAAGAGCCGCTAAAAGATGACGGCACCCGTCAGGCGCTTCCCACGCTCCGAGTGCCGCACAAAACGCCGGGGAAGGGGAGACGATCGTCAGGGCCCCGTCCCCCGCCCCCCCCGCCCCTCACCTTGATGTTACAGGCCACGGCCTTGCCGTCGTCGCCCTTGTACATGAGCTTCATGCCGCGCAGGGCGTTCATGGCCTTGACGAAGCCCGCGTACTCGCGGTACTGCACGTAGGCCTCGAAGTTCAGGTGGCCGCCGAAGCTGAAGGTGTGGAAGTTGCGGCCCGTCATCTCCTCCCGGTAGGGGTCCAGCATGGGGATGTCCACGGTGCGGATCTCGCCGAAGGCCTCGAAGACCCGCACCACCACGGCCTCGCTGGGCTTCTCCGAGCCCGACTCCTTGCGGGCGAACCACTTGCAGGGCAGCCCGCCCAGGTGGACGGTGTCCGGACGCTCGCCGGGCAGGGTCTCGTTCATGTCCTCCGCGTCGCGGAAGAAGGAGTCCCAGTCGTGGCGCGTGGGGAAGTCCGTCTTGAACTCGGCCGCCCGCACCTTCAGCGTGTCCGAGAAGCCGCTCAGCTTGATCGTCTTCCCGTCCAGCCGGGCCAGGAAGGGCTGGATCAGGCTCTTGTTCTCCACCTCGCCCTCGAAACGGATGAAGTCCATGGTGCTCTTGGAGATGCGCAGCGTGGAGAACTGGTGGGCCTGGACCATGGCCTTCAGCCGCTCCATCACCTCCCAGTTGGAGATGGACTTGCCCGGCTGCTTCAGCTGGGGCAGGGCCACGCTGATGGTCATCTTGGTGATGGGCTTCAGGTAGAGCCCCTGCGGCGGGCACAGCTCCACCGCCTCCGACGGGTCGTGCACGATCGTCGCCGCCGCCATGGCCCCGCCGCCCGGCCCTGGTCGGGTCACGCGGAAGGCGCCCGCAAACGGACGGAGGGAAAGAGACGGAGATGGAGAGAGAGAGAGAGAGAGTCGATCAACAGGTCGTTGTGGAAGCCGAGAGAGACAAAGCGTCAGTCGATAGGGAGTTGTGGGAGGGCGGAGAAAGGAGGGACAGTGTCGACCAACAGGTCATTGTGGGAGCCCAGAGAGAGAGGGAAGGGGAGAGAGAGGGTGGAAGAGAGAGCCCCATAAAGGGACAATCAACAGGTCATTGTGGGAGGAGAGAGAAATCAACAGGTCATTGTGGGATCCCGGAGAGAGAGAAGGAGCGGGGAGGAGGAGAAGAAGAAGAAGAACAAGAAGACAGGGTCAAGCGACAGGTCATTGTGGGAGGGGAGAGAGCGAGAGAGTCAATCAACAGGCCATTGTGGGAGCAGAGAGAAGGGAACAGAAAGAGAAGAGGGGGCGGTCAATTGACAGATTGTTATGGGGAGAGAGGGAGAGAGACAGAGGAATCAATCCACAGATTAATGCACCCTATTAGGCCTTCTTTTCTTTTGAACCAGTACAAAAAGCCCTTACTATCAATCAATCAATCAATCGTATTTATTGAGCGCTTACTATGCGCAGAGCACTGTACTAAGCGCTTGGGAAGTACAAATTGGCAACACACAGAGACAGTCCCTACCCAACAGTGGGCTCACAGTCTAAATGCTATATGCCAGGGACTGTCCTAAAGCGCTGAGGGAGGTAGAAGCTAAGCCGGTCGATCGGTCAGAGTCTTCAACCCCCGTTTTACGGATGAGGTCGCCGAGGTGCAGAGAAGTGAAGCGACTCGCCCAAGGTCGCACGGCGCGGGAGAGGCGGGGCCGGGAGGAGAACCCAGGTCCTCTGACTCCCCCGGGCCACAGACCTTTCCCTGGCTCGCTCTCTGATCTCTGACCTTTGGCCATTTGATCCTCGCCGCGCCCACAGCACTTAGGTAGGTAGAGCTTCAAACCTTACGCCGTAAATGACTTCTTTATTTCAATTAATTAATGTCCGTCTCACCCCCCAGACTGAACGCGTCTGCCCACTCAGTTGTACCTAGGGCTCAGCATATAGTAAGCGCTCAATACATACCACTGACTTTAGGCAGGGGGGAAAGTCTATCTGGACTGGAAGAGGAAGCTGAAAAGCTGCTGCTACAGAGTCCAGCCGTGGACTAAATGGTCTGAGGTTTTTTTATTATTATTATTGTTCTACAAAAGGCCCCAAACTCAATTATCTGAGCCCTGAGGAATCCACCACAAAGGGCAAAGAACAAAGGATCGGTTGGACCCTTTGATCCGAGGCCTAATAACCGTTTAGCTCCGAGAACAGTGCTCTGCACATAGTAAGCGCTCAATAAATACGACTGATGATTGACGATTGATGAGAACCAATTTAGAAGCAGAGCCTATAGGCGCTTATGAATCTAGATCGCGTCCGGTGACGGGGTTTGGGGGCTCCGTTTGCTCGGTCGGGGGCTCCTCTATGTGCCGGGGGGAAAAAAAGAAGGCACGAAGGAAACCACCAAGATGCACAAACTCCGTCGGCTCTTTGCGGGCAGGGAACGGGTCGTACTGGACTCTCCCGAGCGCTCGGTCCAGTGCTGTGCACACTGTAAGCGCTCAGTACATATTCCTGAACCCTGGCCAGATCGGTGCTCATCGCTGCCTCGGTTTCCTCCTTCAATTTTTATCATCACCAAGTGCTGTCGGGGCATTTCCGATTCACGGCGACTCTAGGGATATACTCTCTCCGGAATGTAATTCTTCCTTTAAAGCCGGACATTAAAACAGCTGTTCTCCTTCTCCCTTACGAACTGTGAGCTTGGATTCTAATCCCGACTCTGCCACCTGCCTGCTGTGTGACCCTGGGCAAGTCACTTGACTTCTCTGGGCCTCAGATTCCTCACCTGTAAAACGGGGGAGTCCGTCCCCGATCTCCCTTCTACTTAGACAGCGAACCCCATGTGGAACCTGTTTCTCTTGAGTGGACCTCAGTGCTTAGTACGGTGTTTGCACATAATAAACCCTTGACAAAAGTAGACAAAAGTAACAACGATCAATCAGTGGTATCTATATATACATGTACATACATATACATATATATATATGTGTGTGCATGTATAGGAAATGGCATATATATGTATTTATATAATAATAATGATGGCATTTGTTAAGCGCTTACTATGTGCCAAAGCACTGCTCTAATCTCTGGGGGGATACAAGGTGAGCAGGTTGTCCCACGTGGGGCTCACGGTCTTAATCCCCATTTTAAAACAGATGAGGTCACTGAGGCCCAGAGAAGTTAAGTGGCTTCCCCAAGGTCACACAGGACCGTCTCTATATGTTGCCAACTTGTACTTCCCAAGCGCTTAGTACAGTGCTCTGCACACAGTAAGCGTTCAATAAACACGACTGAATGAATGCATGAAAGTGGCGGGGCGGGGATTCGAACCTACGACCTCTGACTCCCAAGCCCGTGCTCTTTCCACTGAGCCACGCTGCTCCTACTATATGTTGAGCACTTACTGTGGGCAGAGGAGTGAACTAAGCGCTCGGGAAGGTACTAGAGAGAGGGGAGACGTAATTCCTGACCACAAGGAGTTTACAGTCGGACATGGATGTTGTGGTAGATTAGGGACACGGGAAATAGAGCAGAACGGAACCGAGTGAGCAGGGAACACGCCCACCAACTCCGTTGTACTGTCCTCTCCCAAGCGCTCAGTACAGTGCTCGGCACACGGTAGGCGCTCAACAGAGACCACTAGCTGACTTGATCCTTTTGCTTTTCGAGTCACGGGGCCTGCCTTTCTCTACCCGCCTGACGAGCCCCGTCATCTAAACGGTCGGCTCCTTGCTGGGCAGGGACCGTGCCTGGCGACTCTGCTGTGCTGGGCTCCCCCGGGCGCTTAGCACAGTGCTCTGCCCGCAGCAGGTGCTCCATCAATCCCACCGGTGGGTGCATTTCGGTGCCATGGGGCACTTTAGACACACATCCACACCTCCACCAACGCACACATACACCTCACAACCCCACACCCACCCACGCATCCACCTCCGCATCCGCCAACACACTCAACTCACAACCACGCACACGCCACACACCCACAAACACACCGCACGCCATAACCTACCCCCCACACCTACCCACTCCCCTACACACAAACACACCACCCACCCAAACACCCCTCCACACCTCCCCAGGCACACGCACTTTAAGCACTCACTGGACGCCCAACACTGTACTAAGCGCTTGGGCTAATACAAGCTGATCGGGTTGGACCCAGTCTGTCCCCCAGCCTTCACCCCCATTTCGCAGATGAGGAAACTGAGGCCCAGAGAACTTAAGCGGCTTGCCGAAGGTCATACGGCAGATGGGCGGCGGAGCCGTCTTATCTGTGCAAAACCGTCCCAACGGGTTGTGCACAGTTGCCATGCCGCACATCCACACAGTACACACACACCCTCCAAGACACACATACACACCCATTCACATCCCCCTCACCTTTGTTCAATCGTATTTATTGAGCGCTTACTGTGTGCAGAGCACTGGACAAGTTGACAACATACAGAGACGGTCCCTGCCCAACAATGGGCTCACAGTCACCTCCCAGACACACACACACACACACACGCACATATTCACACCCCCGGTACCTACACAGAAACGCTCTGGGCATGTTCATTCGTTCATTCAATCGTATTTATTGAGCGCTTACTGTGTGCAGAGCACTGTACTGAGCGCTTGGGAAGTCCAAGTTGGCAACTTATAGAGACGGTCCCTACCCGACAGTGGGCTCACAGTCTAGAATCTAAGTTGCCAACTTGTACTTCCCACGTGCTTACTACAGTGCTCTGCACACAGTAAGCGCTCAATAAATACGATTGAATGAGTGAATGAAAATCACTTAACTGACCTTAATCACTTTACTTCTCTGTGCTTCAGTGCAAAGCCCTTCTGAGAGCTCACCTCCTCCAGGAGGCCTTCCCACACTGAGCCCCCTTTTTCCTCTCCCCCTCCCCATCCCCGCCGCCCTACCTCCTTCCCCTCCCCACAGCACCTGTATAGATGTCTGCACAGGTTTACTACTCTATTTATTCTACTTGTACATATTTACGGTTCTACTTATTTTATTTTGTTAATATATTTTGTCTGGTTGTCTGTCCCCCCCACCCCCTTCTAGCCTGTGAGCCTGCTGTTGGGTAGGGACCGTCTCTATATGCTGCCAACTTGGACTTCCCAAGCGCTTAGTCCAGTGCTCTGCACACAGTAAACGCTCAATAAATACGATTGAATGAATGAATGAAATGAATACACAGTCACAGCCCCCTCACCCCCCAGACACAAACACACACCCCTCACCCCCCAGACACACAAACATTCACACCCCCTCACCCGACACACACACATTCTCACCCCCTCACCCCGACACACACTCTCACCTCCCAGATACACACAAACACATTCACACCCCCTCACCTGACACACACACACACACACATACATTCACACCCCCTTACCCCAACACACACTCTCACCTCCCAGACACACACACATAAACACATTCACACCCCCTCACCTGACACACACACACATTCACACCCCCTCACCCCAACACACACACTCACCTCCCAGACACACACACATAAACACATTCACACATCCCCCTCACCCCGACACCCCACCCCCACCCCGAGAAGCAGCGTGGCTCAGTCGAAAGAGCCCGGGCTTGGGAGCCAGGGGTCGTGGGTTCAAATCCCGGCTCTGCCAATTGTCAGCTGTGCGACTTTGGGCGAGTCACTTGACTTCTCTGTGCCTCAGTGACCTTATCTGTAAAATGGGGATGAAGACTGTGAGCCCCCGGGGGACAACCTGATCACCCTGTAACCTCCCCAGCGCTTAGAACAGTGCTTGGCACATAGTAAGCGCTTAATAAATGCCATTCTTATTATTAAGTCACTTCACTTCTCTGGGCCTCAGTTCCCTCATCTATAAAATGGGGATGAAGACTGGGAGCCCCCCGGGGGACAACCTTGCAACCTCCCCAGCGCTTAGAACGGTGCTTGGCACATAGTAAGCGCTTACTAGATGCCATTATTATTATGTCACTTCACTGGGCCTCAGTTCCCTTATCTATATAATGGGGATGAAGACTGGGAGCCCCTCGTGGGACAACCTTGCAACCTCCTCAGCGCTTAGAACGGTGCTTGGCACATAGTAAGCACTTAATAAATGCCATTATTATTATTATTATGTCACTTCACTGGGCCTCAGTTACCTCATCTGTAAAATGGGGATGAAGACTGGGAGCCCCCCGTGGGACAACCTTTCATTCACTCATTCCTTCAGTCGTATTTATTGAGCGCTTACTGTGTGCAGAGCACTGTACTAAGCGCTTGAAAAGTACAAGTCGGCAACATATAGAGGCGGTCCCTACCCAACAGTGGGCTCACAGTTTAGACGGGGGAGACGGCCAACAAAACAAGACATATTAACAAAATAAACAGAATATGTACAAACAAAATAAGTGAATTAAAAGAATAATAAACACGTAACCACCCCGGCGCTTAGAACGGTGCTTGGCACATAGTAAGCGCTTAATAAATGCCATTATTATTATTACGTCACTTCACTAGACCTCAGTTACCTCATCTGTAAAATGGGGATGAAGACTGGGAGCCCCCCCCGGGGGACAACCTGGCAACCTCCCCAGCGCTTAGAACGGTGCTTGGCACATAGTAAGCGCTTAATAAATGCCATTATTATTATTACGTCGCTTCACTGGGCCTCAGTTCCCTCATCTGTAAAATGGGGATGAAGACTGGGAGCCCCCCGGGGGACAACCATGCAACCTCCCCAGTGCTTAGAATGGTGCTTGGCACATAGTAAGCGTTTAATACATGCCATTATTATTATTATGTCACTTCACTAGGCCTCAGTTACCTCATCTGTAAAATGGGGATGAAGACTGGGAGCCCCCCGGGGGACAACCATGCAACCTCCCCAGTGCTTAGAATGGTGCTTGGCACATAGTAAGCGCTTAATACATGCCATTATTATTATTATGTCACTTCACTAGGCCTCAGTTACCTTATCTGTAAAATGGGGATGAAGACTGGGAGCCCCCCCCCCGGGGGACAACCTGGCAACCTCCCCAGCGCTTAGAACGGTGCTTGGCACATAGTAAGCGCTTAATAAATGCCATTATTATTATTACGTCGCTTCACTGGGCCTCAGTTCCCTCATCTGTAAAATGGGGATGAAGACTGGGAGCCCCCCGGGGGACAACCATGCAACCTCCCCAGTGCTTAGAATGGTGCTTGGCACATAGTAAGCGCTTAATACATGCCATTATTATTATTATGTCACTTCACTAGGCCTCAGTTACCTTATCTGTAAAATGGGGATGAAGACTGGGAGCCCCCCGGGGGACAACCTTGCAACCTCCCCAGCGCTTAGAACGGTGCTTGGCACATAGTAAGCGCTTAATACATGCCATTATTATTATTACGTCACTTCACTAGGCCTCAGTTCCCTCATCTGTAAAATGGGGATGAAGACTGGGAGGCCCCCCTGAGGGACAACCTTATCACCTTGTAACTTCCCCAGTGCTTAGAACGGTGCTTGGCACATAGTAAGCGCTTAGTCCATGCCATCATCATCATCATCATCATGACCCTCCTCCCCCCGACACCCATAAATAAGGAATAAATACTAATAAAGGCACTTATTAGACGCCCCCACCTCCCACACAAACACACCACAGCTCCTCCCCTCAGGGGGGCACTCACCGGGGCCTGGGGGTGTCTCCCCCGCTGCCGGGGGGCCTCCGTGACCCCTGACCTCTGACCTCCGACCCCCCCCAGGGCCCGTTGGCGTTGGGCCTCGGCCGCCACCCCGCTCACGTGACCGCGCCCCCCGTGCGCGTGACGCACTTCCGGCGCACGTCGGCCAACCGGCGCCCTGGCGCGCGACGCACGGACGTCGTCCCCCCCTTTCCTCGCCCCCGGCGCGCAGCCGCAGTACGCCCCGCCCACAGCGCCGCCTACAGGCCGGCGCGGGGAAAACCCTTCCGTGAACCCCCCCCCTCACCGGGCCCAAGGGCAGGTGGAGCCGCAAAGCCTCCTGGGAAAGCCTCGGGGCCTACTGTGTAATAATAATAATAATAATAATAATGATGGCATTTGTTAAGCGCTTACTATGTGCAAAGCACTGTTCTAAGCGCTGGATAATAATGGTGGCATTTATTATGCGCTTACTATGTGCAAAGCACTGTTCTAAGCGCTGGGGAGGTTACAAGGGGATCAGGTTGGATCAGGGGGCTCACAGTCTTAATCCCCATTTTACAGATGAGGTAACTGGGGCCCAGAGAAGTGAAGGGACTTGCCCAAAGTCACACAGCTGACAATTGGAGGAGCTGGGGTTTGAACCCATGACCTCTAACTCCAAAGCCCGGGCTCTTTTCTCTGAGTTCAGTCAATCAATCAATCAATCAATCAATCGTATTTATTGAGCGCTTACTGTGTGCAGAGCACTGGACTAAGCGCTTGGGAAGTACAAGTTGGCAGCATATAGAGGCGGTCCCTACCCAACAGTGGGCTCACAGTCTAGGAGAAGTCCTATGTATTGAGCGCTTACTGTGTGCAGAGCACTGTACTAAGCGCTTGGTAAGTCCAAGTTGGCAACATACAGAGACGGTCCCTACCCAACGGTGGGCTCACAGTCTAGGAGAGGTCCTATGTATTGAGCGCTTACTGTGTGCAGAGCACTGTACTAGGCGCTTGGAAAGTACAATTCGGATTTGAACCCATGACCTCTGACTCCAAAGCCCGGGCTCTTTCCACTGAACTTCCTCCCCTTTCTTTGACGGCGTTTGTTAGGCGCCTGCTATTTGCCAGGCACTGTACTGAGCGCTGGGGCGGGTTCAAGATCATCAGGTGGGACACTGATGGTGAGGCTCGTGGGGCTCACGGTCTTCATCTCCATTTTACAGATGAGGGGTCTGAGGCAAAGAGAAGTGAAGAGACCCGCCCAAGGGCAGCCAGCAGACAAATAATAATAATAGTAATGGCATTTATTAAGCGCTGACTATGTGCAAAGCACTGTTCTAAGCGCTGGGGAGGTTACAAGGTGATGAGGTTGTCCCACGGGGGGCTCACGGTCTTAATCCCCATTTTACAGATGAAGTCACCGAGGCCCAGAGAAGTGAAGCGACTTGCCCAAAGTCACCCAGCTGACAAGGGGCGGAGACGGGATTTGAACCCATGACCTCTGACTCCAAAGCCCGGGCTCTTTCCACTGAACTTCCTCCCCTTTCTTTGACGGCGTTTGTTAGGCGCCTGCTATTTGCCAGGCACTGTACTGAGCGCTGGGGCGGGTTCAGGATCATCAGGTGGGACACTGATGGTGAGGCTCGTGGGGCTCACGGTCTTCATCCCCATTTTACAGTTGAGGGGCCTGAGGCAAAGAGAAGTGAAGAGACCCGCCCAAGGGCAGCCAGCAGACAAGTGGCAGCGGTAGGACTAGAATCCAGGTCCTTCTGACCCCCAGGGCCGGGCTCTAGCCACTAGGCAACGCTGCTTCGCAGGCAGTTGGGGTGATGGCCTTTTTGTTGAAGTGGTGTGGTTGAAATCAGTATCATTTCTGTGGTCAAACAGCTTTTCAACTGAACCACAGTTACACTCACGAACTGCGCTCACTGAAGAAATGGGCCTTTTCGTTTTTTTATTTTTTCCCCTCTGTAACAATAATAATAATAATAATAATAATGGCATTTATTAAGCGCTTACTATGTGCAAAGCACTGTTCTAAGCGCTGGGAGGATACAAGGTGATGAGGTTGTCCCACGTGGGGCTCACAGTCTTCATCCCCATTTTACAGATGAGGGAAGTTAAGTGACTTGCCCAGACTCACCCAGCTGACAAGTGGTGGAGCCGGGATTTGAACCCATGACCTCTGACTCCAAAGCCCGGGCTCTTTCCCACGTCTCCTTCCCCATGATGATCAGAACCGGTCTCACGGGTCCAAGCCCAGGAGGTGAAACACACTGGTAGCCACTACCCGGTTTAAACAATTCGGGAGGGAGAAAAACGCACCGTGTCCATCACTCGAGCGTATTTATTGAGCGTGCAAGTGTGTGCGGAGCACTGTACTAAGCGCTTGGGAGAGTACAATATAACAGAGCTGGTAGATGCGTTCACTGAGCTCACGGTCTAGAGGGGGGGACAGACATTAATAGAAATAAATTATGGGTATGGACGTAAGCGCTGTGGGGCCGAGGGAGGGGTGAATGAAGAAGGGAGTGGGAGAAAAAGAAATGAGGACTTGGGTCTCAGAAAATTTCAGCCTTTCACTTGGTATATTTTGAATTTTGGGAATAATTTATCTTCTCTGCTAGGGACTAGTTTAAGCGCTTAGAACAGTGCTTTGCACACAGTACGCGCTTAATAAATGCCATCATCATTATCATTATTTAAGCAGTACGCGCTTAATAAATGCCATCATTATTATTATTATTTAAGCAGGGTATTAAAGTGAGCGACAAGCGACTGGCCAGGAAGGGAAAGGAAGTGAATTGTTGAGTCCCTTGGGGTCATATACGATTGAATGAATATCAATCGAACTATCGATGGTATTTATTGGGCGCTTACTGTGTGCAGAGCTCTGTACTAAGCCCTTGGGAGAGTATGATACAACACAGTCGGTAGACACGATCCCTGCCCACAATAAGTTTATGGTCTAGAGGGGGAGATGGACATCAACTAATCAATCGGCGGTATTTATTGAGTGCTTACTGTGTGCAGAGCACTGTACTAAACGCTTGGGAGGATACAATCCAACGGTCTGTAGACACGTTCCCTGCCCACCAGGAGGATAAATATAACAACGTAACAGACACATTTCCTGCCCACAACGAATTTACAGTCTAGAGGACAGACAGACATTAATATGAATTAATATATGAATTAATATGAATTAATATGAATATGAATAGGGAAGCAGCGTGGCTCAGTGGAAAGAGCCCGGGCTTTGGAGTCAGAGCTCATGGGTTCAAATCCCGGCTCTGCCAATTGTCAGCTGGGTGACTTTGGGAAAGTCACTTCACTTCTCTGGGCCTCAGTTCCCTCATCTGTAAAATGAGGATTAAGACTGTGAGCCCCCCGTGGGACAACCTGATCACCTTGTAACCTCCCCAGCGCTTAGAACGGTGCTTTGCACATAGTAAGTGCTTAACAAATACCATCATTATTATTATTAATTTTAATGCAGTGGATACAGTATGTATTACTTGTACATATTTACGTCTATTTATTTTTTACTATTACTATTCTATTTATTTTATTTTGTTAATATATTTTGTCTTGTTGTCTGTCTCCCCCTTCTAGACTGTGAGCCCGTTGCTGGGTAGGGACCATTTCCATATGTTGCCAACTTGTACTTCCCAGGCGCTTAGTACAGTGCTCTGCACACAGTAAGCGCTCAATAAATACGATTGATTGATCGATTGGTTGATTAGCAGATACCATAAAAAAGGGAAAAATCCACTTTTTACCCGTTTCAAACTTCCCAAGCGCTTAGTCCAGTGCTCTGCACACAGTAAGCGCTCAATAAATACGAATGATTGATTGATTGATTGATACCATAAGAAAGGGAAAAATCCACTTTTTACCCGTTTCAAACTTCCCAAGCGCTTAGTCCAGTGCTCTGCACACAGTAAGCGCTCAATAAATACGATTGATTGATTGATTGATTGATTGAAACAAGGGGGGGTGTCTCCTAGGTGACAAGCTCTAAAGTGGTGCTGACCCCTTTTGGGACGTTTCGGTACTGCACGCTGCTCAGAGGGAGAGGAAGGATTGATTCATTCAATCAATGAATCAATCAATCAATCGGATTTATTAATAATGATGGCATCTTGTTAAGCGCTTACCATGTGCAAAGCACTGTTCTAAGCGCTGGGGAGGGGAAACAAGGTAATAATAATAATAATAATGATAATGGCATTTATTAAGCTCTTACTATGCACAAAGCACTGTTCTAAGCGCTGGGGAGGTTACAAGGGGATCAGGTTGCCCCATGGTGGGCTCACAGTCTTCATCCCCATTTTATAGATGAGGGAACTGAGGCCCAGAGAAGTTGAGTAAGTTAAGTAAGGTAATGAGCTTGTCCCATGTGGGGCTCACAGTCTTAATCCCCATTTTACAGATGAGAGGGAACTGAGTCTCAGAGAAGTTAAGTGACTTACCATGTGGGGCTCACAGTCTTATTCCCATTTTACAGATGAGAGGGAACTGAGGCTCAGAGAAGTTAAGTGACTTACCCAAGGTCACACAGCAGACAGGTGGCGGAGCCGGGGTTCGAACCTATGATCTCTGACTCTACAGCCCGGGGTCCTTCCACTGAGCCACGCTGCTTCTCTTGAGTGCTTACTGTGTGCAGAGCACTGTAGTAAGCGCTTGGGAGAGTCCAATAGAAGAATAAACAGACAAATTCCCTGCCCACAACGAGCAGATGTGTCTAGAGGAGGAGCTTACCCTGGATCTCAGTAGTTCAATCAAATCAATCAATCAATCAATAAATCAGTCGATTGTATTGTTTGATCACCGATTCCGTGCATAAGTGAGCTCAGTAGAGGCGGTACACACGATTCCGGCCCACAGGCAGTTTACAGTGTACAGGGGAAGACAGGACTTAAAATAAATTATCGATGAGGGAAGTGTCCCAAGGTAATAATAATAAGAATAATAATTGTGGTATTTGTTAAGCGCTTACTATAGGCCAGGCACTGTGCTAAGCGCTGGGGTGGATACAAGCAAATCGGGTTGGACACAGTCCCTGTCCCAAATGGGGCTCACAGTAAGGTAAGGATGTGGAGAAGCAGCGTGGCTCATTGGAAAGAGCCCGGGCTTTGGAGTCAGAGGTCATGGGTTCAAATCTTGCTCCACCAACTGTCAGTTGTGTGACTTTGATCAAGTCATTCATTCATTCATTCAATCGTATTTATTGAGCGCTTACTGTATGCAGAGCACTGTACTAAGCGCTTGGGAAGTACAAGTTGGCAACCTATAGAGACGGTCCCTACCCAACAGCGGGCTCACAGTCTAGAAGGGGGGAGACAGACAACAAAACAAAACATATTAACAAAATAAAATAAATAGAATAGTAAATATGTACAAGTAAAATAGAGTAATAACAAGTAAAATAGAGTAATAGTCACTTCACTTCTCTGTGCCTCAGTTACCTCATCTGTAAAATGGGGATTAAAACCGTGAGCCCCCCATGGGGCTTGTCACCCTGATCACCTTGTAACTTCCCCAGCGCTTAGAACAGCATGGCTCAGTGAAATGAGCCCGGGCTTTGGATTCAGAGGTCATGGGTTCAAATCCCGGCTCCGCTACTTGTCAGCTTTGTGACTTTGGGCAACTCACTTCACTTCTCTGGGCCTTAGTTACCTCATCTGTAAAATGAGGATTAAGACTGTGAGCCCCCCAGGGGACAACCTGATCACCTTGTAACCTCCCCAGCGCTTAGAACAGTGCTTTGCACATAGTAAGTGCTTAATAAATGCCATTATAAAAAAAAGCAGTGCTTTGCACATAGTAAGCGCTTAACAAATATCATCATCATCATTACCTAAGTGCCGTGGGATTGAGATAAGATTCAAAGTGCTCGAGGAATGCGGACAGGAGCAGAGGCACCATGGGGTGAGAGAAAATTATTATTGGCATTTGACGATCAATAAATAATTGATATGAATGTCTGTCTCCCTCTCTAGACTGTAAGCTCGCTATGCAAGAAACGTGGTTACCAACACTGTCGTACTGTATCAATCAATCATATTTATTGAGCGCTTACTGTGTGCAGAGTACTGTACTAAGTGCTTGGGAAGTACAAATTGGCAACAGAATACTGTACTGTACTCTCCCAAGAGCTCAGTACAATGGTCTGCACCCAGTAAACACTCAATCAATACTATTGATTGATTGACTGATTGATTGAAAAGGGTCTACCAACTCTGCTGTATTTGTCCACTCCCAAGGGCTTAGTCCAGTGCTCGGCATTCAGTGAGCACTCAATAAGTGCCACTGATTACTGATTTTTGTTTTAACGGTATTGAAGCATTTCTAATGTGCCGGGCACTGCAGAAAGCGCTGAGAAAGATTCAAGCTAAACAGGTTGGACACAGTCCATGTCCCACATGGGGTTCATAGTCTTTCTCCCCATTTTGCAGATGAGGGAACTGAGTCGCGGTGAAGTGACTTGCCCAGAGTCACACAACAGACCAGGGGGAGAACCGGGTGAAGAGCCCGGGTCCTCTGACTGCCGGGCCCGTGCTCTTTCCATCATCTTTATTCAACACCCAGAGGGAGCAATGAACTCTACTAGCGTGTGGGAACTACCAAACAAGCAGGTGACACCCATTTCCTGCCCACAGGGAACTTACACTCTAACGTGGAGGAGTGTTTACCGCCTCCGTTTCTCACCCCACGTGTACGAACAAGACGCCGATTCAGTCACTTCAAAGTCTAAAGCAGCCCCTTCACTCTGTAAAGCCAAAAAAACCACACCGAGAAGCACTGTGGCCTCGTGGAGAGATCACAGGCCTGAGAGGCAGAAGGACCTGGGTTCTAATCCTCACACCCCCACTCGTTGGCCCCGTAACCTTGGGCGCAGCACTTCACTTCTCTGTGCCTCAGTTACCTCATCTGTAAACTGGGGATTAAGACTGTGAGCCCCATGTGGGACAGGGACTGTGTTCAACCTAATCTACCCCAGTGCTTACTTGGGTGCCTGGCACGTGGTAAACGCTTAATAAATATTTTATTTTGTTAAAATGTTTTCTTTTGTTCTCTGTCTCCCCTTCTAGACTCTGAGCCCACTGTCAGGTAGGGATCGTCTCTACATGTTGCCAACTTGGACTTCCCAAGCGCTCTGCACACAGTAAGCGCTGAATAAATACGATTGAATGAATGAATGAATAAATGCTATTTAAAGGAAAATTGAAAGCGGATATCGTTCCCCACAACAAAAATGGCCTGTCTGGAAAATTCATGTCTTAATATCATCCATTTTGTTCATCCAATATGTGGAGGTTGAGGAGAAGGATGGTAGCTTAGAACAGTGCTTTGCACATAATAAGCGCTTAATAAATGCCATCATTATTATTATTATTTATTAAGTGCTTAATAATAATAATGATAATAATAATGGCATTTGTTATTTATTTGTTGTTATTTATTAAGTGCTTAATAATAATAATAATAATAATAATGATGGCATTTGTTAAGCGCTTACTATGTGCAAAGCACTGTTTTAAGCTCTGGGGGCGATACAAGGTGATCAGGTTGTCCCACGTGGGGCTCACGGTCTTAATCCCCATTTTACCGATGAGGTCACTGAGGCTCAGAGAAGTGAAGTGACTTGCCCAAAGTCCCGCAGCTGACAATTGGCAGAGCCGGGATTAGAACCCATAATAATAATGGCATTTGTTAAGCGCTTACTATGTGCAAAGCACTGTTCTAAGCACTGGGAGGATACAAGGTGATCAGGTTGTCCCGCGTGGGGCTCACAGTCATCATCCCCATTTTCCAGATGAGGTAACTGAGGCTCCGAGAAGTGAAGTGACTTGACCAAGGTCACAAAGCAGACATGTTGGCAGAGCCGGGATTCGAACCCATGACCTCCGACTCCCAAGCCCGGGCTTTTTCCGCGGAGCCACGCTGAAGGCTTTGAAAGGGTGGAGAGTCATTGTCTGTCGGATAGGAGGAGGGAGGGTGTTCCAAGCCAGAGGTAGGATGTGGGCGAGAGGTCAGCGGTGAGAAAGTCAGATTAAAGTACAGTGAGAAGGAACAAAGTGGGCAGGAGGGGTTGGAGTAGGAGAGCAAAGAGGTGAAGTTGAAGAGGGTGAGGGAATTGAGGGTTTTAAAACTGTTGGTGAGGAGTTTTGGTCTGATGAGGAGGTGGATGGACCACCACTGGAGTTCCTTGAGGTGTGGACGGCCCGAATGTTTTGGAAAAAAAATCATCCAGGCAGCGGTTGAGTAGAGACTAGAGGGAGGTCAGCAAGGAGGCTAATACAGTAATCAAATGGAGGAAAGGACTGGGTTTAGCGGTGTGGCGAAGTTGGAATCGATAGTATTGAGTGATGGACTGACTGTGTGGGTTGAATAATAATAATAATGATGGCATTTATTAAGCGCTTACTATGTGCAAAGCACTGTTCTAAGCGCTGGGGAGTTTACAACGTGATCAGGTTGTCCCACAGGGGGCTCACAGTCTTAATCCCCATTTTAGAGATGAGGGAACAGAGGCACAGAGAAGTGAAGTGACTTGCCCAAAGCCAGCCAGCTGACAATTGGCAGATTTGAACCCATGACCTCCGACTCCAAAGCCCGGGCTCTTTCCACTGAGCCACGCCGCTTCTCTATGAGGGAGTGAGGGAATGACGGAGTGGAGTCAAGCATAATGCCAAGGTGATGGGCTTGTGAGACGGGAAGGACGGTGGGGCCAACTACAGTGTTGGGAAAGTCACGGGGGGATGGACAGGGCTTGGGGCGGAAGATAAGAAGCTCTGTTTTGGACGTGTTAAGGTGGAGGTGACGGGAGGACATCCAAGTAGCGATGTCCTGAAGGCGGGAGGAGAAGCGAGACTGCAGGGACGGAGAGAGATCAGGGCTGGAGGTGTAGACTTGGGCATCGCCTCCAGAGAGGTGGTAGTTGAAGCCGCGGGAGTAATGAAGTAGATGGCCAGATCACTGGGGAGAAGAGATGGAGGAGTCGGGGTGACAGGCGTTTGAGAAGGGAGTGAAATGTCTGGAAGAACCGGCGAGGGCGACGGGCAGGGGTGTCAATGAGGATGGGGACATCGTTTTGCCGGGCGGAGTTAAAGCACGCAACGACAAATTGGAAGCAAAAGAAGTCGGCCGGATATCTAGATTTCCTCCAGCAGCACCCCGAGGCTCGTGCACAGGAGCGAAGGAGGCGGACTCGGGAGGCGATCCAGGGCTGTGGGTTAGTGCTAAGAGACGGACAAAGGGCCGAAAATCGATGTTGGGCGGGGGGCCGGGGGAGAAAAAATCCCTCCCATCACACAAGAAGTCACGGCCACCCCTGCTGAAATTTGAATGGACCTGACTCTGTGACAATCAACGTGGTTATTTGTTAGACACTTACTATACGCTGAGTAGGACGGACAAAGGCCCTGTCCCACACCAAGCTCTCCCAAGTGCTTAGTTCAGTGTTCTGCACATAGTAAGCTCTCAATAAAGTCCAATGATCGATCAATCGATTGATTGAAGGCCACAGCCTAAGGGGGAGGGAGGAAAGGGATTTAATCCCCATTTTACAGATAAAGAAACAAAGGCCCAGAGACGTGAAGTGACTCACCCAAGGTCACACGGCAGGTAAGCGGCAGAGCCAGGGTTAGAACCCATTTCTCCTGACTCCCATGCCCTTGATGGACTCAATCCATCCATGGTATTTATTCATTCATTCAATCGTATTTATTGAGCGCTTACTGTGTGCAGAGCACTGTACTAAGCGCTTTGGAAGTCCAAGTTGGCAACATATAGAGATGGTCCCTACCTGACAGTGGCCTCACAGTCTAGAAGGGGGAGACAGAGAACAAAACAAAACATATTAACAAAATAAAATAAATAAAATAAATATTTATTTATTGAGCGCTTACTCTGTACAGAGCACTGTACTAAGCGCCTGGATGTAGTGAAGACCGAAGAACCAGAGTTGCAAACTAAAAAATAATACAAACACCCAAAAAACCAGATCTCACAAGGCTTTCCACACCCAGGCAAGATTCTCTGCTACAGTTCACGCGTATCCGGACAGAAAACCTAACTTTGAAGAAAACAACATCAGCCCATTTTATCAGTTTATCAGAATTTCCTGCAGGTGAAAAAAAAAATGTGTAATCTATTTTCAACTTTCGAAGTCTATTTCTCACCAAACGCCTTCAAGAAATGCGGGTGAGTCTCATTCGTGCCTTCTCTCTTGGAGGAAAGGAGTAAAATCTTCAAACACCACAGTGACTCCAATATAACAAGGCAGTTTTGGGGCAATCGCCTCGATATTTTGTCGTCGTGTCCGCTCACCGAGGTTCAAGGACTCTGGCACAAACCGGCCATCTAATCTCACATCACGCTCTGTGAGCTTAACCTGCTCTACGCTTTTCTTTACAATGGTATATGTTAAGCGCTTACTATGTGCCAGGCACTGTACTAAGCGCTGGGGTAATAGCTCGCTGTGGGCAGGGAACGCGTCTGTTTACTGTTGTATTGTCCTCTCCTAAGCACTCAGTACAGTGCTCTGCACACAGTAAGTGCTCAATAAATACGATTGAATGAATGAATGAATAAATACCATGGACGGATTGAGTTCATCAAGGGCCTGGGAGTCAGGAGAAATCAATCAATCGTATTTATTGAGCACTTACTGTGTGCAGAGCACTGTACTAAGCACTTGGGAAGTACAAGTTGGCAACATATAGAGACGGTCCCTACCCAACAGTGGGCTCACAGTCTAAAAGGGGGAGACGGAGAACAAAACCAAACATACCAACAAAATAAAATAAATAGAACAGATATGTACAAGGAAAACAAATAAATAAATAAATAAATAAATAGAGTAATCAATCAATCAATCAATTGTATTTATTGAGCGCTTACTGTGTGCAGAGCACTGTACTAAGCGCTTGGGAAGTCCAAGTTGGCAACATATAGAGACGGTCCCTACCCAACAGCGGGCTCACAGTCTAGAAGGGGGACACAGGGAACAAAACCAACCATACTAACAAAATAAAATAAATAGAATAGATAGGTACAAGGAAGATAAATAAATAAATAAATAGAGTAATAAATATGTACAAACATATATACATATATACAGGTGCCGTGGGGAAGGGAAGGAGGTAAGATGTGGGGGACAGAGAGGGGGACGAGGGGGAGAGGAAGGAAGGGGTTCAGTCTGGGAAGGCCTCCTGGAGGAGGACTAGATGGCTCCACCTTCACGCCTCCTAAAGATGATTTCTTCTTTGTCATTGGCAGGCATTGACTGCAAACGTTTGTCTGCGGGGTGTGATGAAACCAATCCAATAATCTGTTTTAAACGCCCAATTCCTCCTCTAAACTCCTTGAGGGCAGGGGTTCCATCTACCGACTCTGTTGGGGTGTACCCCCCCGAGCGTTTTGTACGGGGCTCTCCAGAAAGCAAGCGAGCGCTCAGTACATAGATAGATAACCATCGCTAGATAAGCAGTATGGCATGGGGTTAGGGTACGGGCCTGGGAGTCACAAGGTTTGCTGCCATTTGTCTGCTGCATGGGGACAGGGCACAGGCCTGGGAGTCACAAGGTTTGCTGCCATTTGTCTGTTGCGTGACCCCGGGCGAGTCACTCTACTCCTCTGTGCCTCAGTCATCTATTCTGCGCAGAGCACTGTGCTAAGCGCTTGGGAAGGACAAGACGGCAACACACAGAGACGGTCCAACAACGGGCTCATTATTATTATTATTATCATTCATTCATTCATGCAATCGTATTTATTGAGCGCTTATTCTGTGCAGAGCACTGTAGTAAGCACTTGGGAAGGACAAGCCGGCAATATACAGAGACGGTCCAACTAACAGGCTCATTATCATTATCATTGTTATTATTTATTTATTCATTCCATCATATTTATTGATATTCATTCATTTATTCATTCAATCGTGTTGCGCGCTTATTCTGCACAGAACACTGCACTAAGCACTTGGGAAGGACAAGCCGGCAACATATAGAGACGGTCCAACAACGGGCTCATTATTATTATAATTCATTCATTCAATCATATTTATTGAGCGCTTATTCAATCAATCAATCAACCAATCGTATTTATTGAGCGCTTACTGTGTGCAGAGCACTGTACTAAGCGCTTGGGAAGTGCAAGTTGGCAACATATAGAGACGGTCCCTACCCAACAGCGGGCTCACAGTCTAGAAGGGGGTGACAGAGAACAAAACGAAACATATTAACAAAATAAAATGAATAGAATAGATATGTACGAGTAAAATAAATAAATAAATAAATAGAGTAATAAATCCGTACAATAGAATAGATATGTACAAGTAAAATAAAGTAATAAATCCGTACAAACACATATACATATATACAGGTGCTGTGGGGAAGGGAAGGAGGTAAGGCGGGAGGGATGGAGAGGGGGAGGAGGGGAAGAGGAAGGAGGGGGTCTCAGTGTGGGAAGGCCTCCTGGAGGAGGTGGGCTCTCAGTAGGGCCTTGAAGGGAGGAAGAGAGCGAGCTTGGCGGATGTGGGGAGGGAGGGCATTCCGGGCCAGGGGGAGTATGGCGGATGTGTAGCCGTCCAAAAGCCAGTAAAATTGAGGAGCTGGATGTTCCCCAATACTGCAGGTGCGAGATCCAATTTTTCTGCATAAAACCGAGTAACTAAGCAGAAGCCATCACGAGGCAAAAATTACAGGGTTCTGCTGAAGCGGTAGCCAGCCGAGACTAGATGGCCCCATCTTCACGCCTCCTAAAGATGATTTCTTCCTTTGTCATTGGCAGGCATTGACTGAAAACGTTTGTCTGCGGGGTGTGATGAAACCAATCCAATAATCTGTTTTTAACGCCCAACTCCTCCTCTAAACTCCTTGTGGGCAGGGGCCCCATCTACCAACTCTGTTGGAGTGTACCCTCCCGAGCGTTTTGTACGGGGCTCTCCACAAAGCGGGCGAGCGCTCAGTACATAGATAAATAACCAGTGCTAGATAAGCAGTATGGCATGGGGTTAGGGTACGGGCCTGGGAGTCACGAGGTTTGCTGCCGTTTGTCTGCTGCATGGGGACAGGGTATGGGCCTGGGAGTCACAAGGTTTGCTGCCATTTGTCTGCTGCGTGACCCCGGGAGAGTCACTCAACTCCTCTGTGCCTCAGTCATCTATTCTGCGCAGAGCACTGTGCTAAGCGCTTGGGAAGGACAAGACGGCAACATACCCAGATGGTCCAACAACGGGCTCATTATTATTATTATTATTCTTATCATTCATTCATTCATGCAATCGTATTTATTGAGCGCTTATTCTGTGCAGAGCACTGTACTAAGCGCTTGGGAAGGACAAGCCGGCAATATACAGAGACGGTCCAACTAACTTTCCAAGCGCTTAGTACAGTGCTCTGCACATAGTCTGCACATAGTCTGCACATAAATTGATGATGATGATATTTATTGATATTCATTCATTCATTCATTCAATCGTGTTGCACACTTATTCTGCACAGAGCACTGCACTAAGCGCTTCGGAAGGACAAGCCGGCAACATATAGAGAGGGTCCAACAACGTGCTCATTATTATTAGCACTTATTATTAGCACTTATTCAATCAATCAACCAATCATATTTATTGAGCTCTTACTGTGTGCAGATCACTGTACTAAGCGCTTGGGAAGTACAAGTCGGCAACGTATAGAGACAGTCCCTACCCAACAGTGAGCTCACAGTCTAGTCTTGCACTTTCAGTGACACAAATGCAAGTCAAAGAAAAACAAAACGGCCAACGAGAGTTCCCCCAGACCCCAGATTTCGACGAGAGGGATGGAGAGGGGGACGAGGGGGAGAGGAAGGAAGGGGCTCAGTCTGGGAAGGCCTCCTGGAGGAGGACTAGATGGCTCCACCTTCAAGCCTCCTAAAGATGATTTCTTCTTTTGTCATTGGCAGGCATTGACTGCAAACGTTTGTCTGTGGGGTGTGATGAAACCAATCCAATAATCTGTTTTTAACGCCCAACTCCTCCTCTAAACTCCTTGAGGGCAGGGGTCCCATCTACCGACTCTGTTGGGGTGTACCCCCCGAGCGTTTTGTACGGGGCTCTCCACAAAGCGAGCGAGCGCTCAGTACATAGATAGATAGCCATCGCTAGATAAGCAGTATGGCATGGGGTTACAGTACGGGCCTGGGAGTCACAAGGTTTGCTGCCATTTGTCTGCTGCATAGGGTTAGGGCACGGGCCTGGGAGTCACAAGGTTTGCTGCCATTTGTCTGCTGCGTGACCCCGGGCGAGTCACTCAACTCCTCTGTGCCTCAGTCATCTATTCTGTGCAGAGCACTGTGCTAAGCGCTTGGAAAGGATAAAACTGCAACAGACAGAGAGGGTCGAACAACGGGCTCATTATTATTATTATTATCATTCATTCATTCATGCAATCGTATTTATTGAGCACTTATTCTGTGCAGAGCACTGTACTAAGCGCTTGGGAAGGACAAGCCGGTAATATACAGAGACGGGCCAACTAACGGGCTCATTATCATTATTATTGTTATTATTCATTCATTCATTCCATCATATTCATTTATTTGCCAATTTGTACTTCCCAAGCGCTTAGTACAGTGCTCTGCACATAGTAAGCGCTCAATAAATACGATTGATGATGATGATATTTATTGATATTCATTCATTCATTCATTCAATCGTGTTGCGCGCTTATTCTGCACAGAGCACTGCACTAAGCGCTTGGGAAGGACAAGCCGACAACATATAGAGGCGGTCCAACAACGGGCTCATTATTATTATTATTCATTCATTCAATCATATTTATTGAGCGCTTATTCAATCAATCAATCAACCAATCGTATTTATTGAGCGCTTACTGTGTGCAGAGCACTGTACTAAGCGCTTGGGAAGTACAAGTTGGCAACATATAGAGACGGTCCCTACCCAACAGCGAGCTCACAGTCTAATCTTGCACTTTCAGTGACACAAATGCAAGTCAAAGAAAAACAAAATGGCCATTGAGAGTTCCCCCAGACCCCAGATTTCGAGGAGGGGGATGGAGAGGGGGACGAGGGGTAGAGGAAGGAAGGGGCTCAGTCTGGGAAGGCCTCCTGGAGGAGGACTAGATGGCTCCACCTTCACGCCTCCTAAAGATGATTTCTTCCTTTGTCATTGGCGGGCATTGACTGAAAAGGTGTGTCTGCGGGGTGTGATGAAACCAATCTAATAATCTGTTTTTAACGCCCAACTCCTCCTCTAAACTCCTTGCGGGCAGGGGTCCCATCTACCAACTCTGTTGGGGTGTACTCTCCCGAGCATTTTGTGCGGGGCTCTACACAAAGCGAGCGAGCGCTCAGTACATAGATAGATAACCACCGCTAGATAAGCAGTATGGCATAGGGATAGAGCACGGGCCTGGGAGTCACGAGGTTTGCTGCCATTTGTCTGCTGCATGGGGACAGGGTATGGGCCTGGGAGTCACAAGGTTTGCTGCCATTTGTCTGCTGCGTGACCCCGGGCGAGTCACTCTACTCCTCTGTGCCTCAGTCATCTATTCTGCGCAGAGCACTGTGCTAAGCGCTTGGGAAGGACAAGACGGCAACATACAGAGACGGTCCAACAACGGGCTCATTATTATTATTATTATCATTCATTCATTCATGCAATCACATTTATTGAGCGTTTATTCTGTGCAGAGCACTGTACTAAGGGCTTGGGAAGGACAAGCCGGTAATATACAGAGACGGGCCAACTAACGGGCTCATTATCACTATTATTGTTATTATTTATTCATTCATTCCATCATATTTATTGATAATCAGTCATTCATTCATTCAATCGTGTTGCGCGCTTATTCTGCACAGAGCACTGCACTAAGCACTTGGGAAGGACAAGCCGGCAACATATAGAGACGGTCCAACAACGGGCTCATTATTATTATTATTCATTCATTCAATCATATTTATTGAGCGCTTATTCAATCAATCAATCAACCAATCGTATTTATTGAGCGCTTACTGTGTGCAGAGCACTGTACTAAGCGCTTGGGAAGTACAAGTTGGCAACATATAGAGACGGTCCCTATCCAACAGTGAGCTCACAGTCTAGTCTTGCACTTTCAGTGACACAAATGCAAGTCAAAGAAAAACAAAGCGGCCATCGAGAGTTCCCCCAGACCCCAGATTTCGACAAGGGGGATGGAGAGGGGGACGAGGGGGAGAGGAAGGAAGGGGCTCAGTCTGGGAAGGCCTCCTGAGGAGGACTAGATGGCTCCACCTTCACGCCTCCTAAAGATGATTTCTTCCTTTGTCACTGGCAGGCATTGACTGAAAACGTTTGTCTGCAGGGTGTGATGAAACCAATACAATAATCTTTTTTTAACGCCCAATTCCTCCTCTAAACTCCTTGAGGGCAGGGGTCCCATCTACCGACTCTGTTGGGGTGTACCCCCCCGAGCGTTTTGTACGGGGCTCTCCAGAAAGCAAGCGAGCGCTCAGTACATAGATAGATAACCATCGCTAGATAACCAGTATGGCATGGGGTTAGGGTACGGGCCTGGGAGTCACAAGGTTTGCTGCCGTTTGTCTGCTGCATGGGGACAGGGTATGGACCTGGGAGTCACAAGGTTTGCTGCCATTTGTCTGCTGCGTGACCAGGGCGAGTCACTCAACTCCTCTGTGCCTCAGTCATCTATTCTGCGCAGAGCACTGTGCTAAGCACTTGGGAAGGACAAGACGGCAACATACAGAGACGGTCCAACAACGGGCTCATTATCATTATTATTATCATTCATTCATTCATACAATCGTATTTATTGAGCGCTTATTCTGTGCAGAGCACTGTACTAAGCGCTTGGGAAGGACAAGCCGGCAATATACAGACGGGCCAACTAACGGGCTCATTATCACTATTATTGTTATTATTTATTTATTCATTCCATCATATTTATTGATATTCATTCATTCATTCAATTGCATTGCGCGCTTATTCTGCACAGAGCACTGCACTAAGCGCTTGGGAAGGACAAGCCGGCAACATATAGAGACAGTCCAACAACGGGCTCATTATTATTATTATTCATTCATTCAATCATATTTATTGAGCGCTTATTCAATCAATCAATCAACCAATCGTATTTATTGAGAGCTTACTGTGCGCAGAGCACTGTACTAAGCGCTTGGGAAATACAAGTTGGCAACATATAGAGACGGTCCCTACCCAACAGTGAGCTCACAGTCTAGTCTTGCACTTTCAGTGACACAAATGCAAGTCAAAGAAAAACAAAACGGCCATAGAGAGTTCCCCCAGACCCCAGATTTCGACGAGGAGGATGGAGAGGGGGACGAGGGGGAGAGGAAGAAAGGGGCTCAGTCTGGGAAGGCCTCCTGGAGGAGGACTAGATGGCTGCATCTTCACGCCTCCTAAAGATGATTTCTTCCTTTGTCATTGGCAGGCATTGACTGAAAACGTTTGTCTGCGGGGTGTGATGAAACCAATCTAATAATCTGTTTTTAACGCCCAACTCCTCCTCTAAACTCCTTGTGGGCAGGGGTCACATCTACCGACTCTGTTGGGGTGTACCCTCCCGAGCGTTTTGTGCGGGGCTCTCTACAAAGCGAGCGAGCGCTCAGTACATAGATAGATAACCATCGCTAGATAAGCAGTATGGCATGGGGTTAGGGTACGGGCCTGGGAGTCACAAGGTTTGCTGCCATTTGTCTGCTGCATGGGGACAGGGTATGGGCCTGGGAGTCACAAGGTTTGCTGCCATTTGTCTGCTGCGTGACCCCGGGCGAGTCACTCAACTCCTCTGTGCCTCAGTCATCTATTCTACGCAGAGCACTGTGCCTAAGCGCTTGGGAAGGACAAGATGGCAACATACAGAGATGGTCCAACAACGGGCTCATTATTATTATTATTATTATCATTCATTCATTCATGCAATCGTATTTATTGAGCGCTTATGCTGTGCAGAGCACAGTACTAAGCACTTGGGAAGGACAAGCCGGCAATATACAGAGACGGTCCAACTAACGGGCTGATTATCATTATTATTGTTATTATTTATTTATTCATTCCATCATATTTACTGATATTCATTCATTCATTCATTCAATCGTGTTGTGCGCTTATTCTGTACAGAGCACTGCACTAAGCGCTTGGGAAGGACAAGCCGGCAACATATAGAGACGGTCCAACAACGGGCTCATTATTATTATTATTCATTCATTCAATCATATTTATTGAGCGCTTATTCAATCAATCAATCAACCAATTGTATTTATTGAGAGCTTACTGTGTGCAGAGCACTGTACTAAGCGCTTGGGAAGTACAAGTTGGCAACATATAGAGACGGTCCCTACCCAACAGTGAGCTCACAGTCTAGTCTTGCACTTTCAGTGACACAAATGCAAGTCAAAGGAAAACAAAGCGGCCATCGAGAGTTCCCCCAGACCCCAGATTTCGACAAGGGGGATGGAGAGGGGGACGAGGGGGAGAGGAAGGAAGGGGCTCAGTCTGGGAAGGCCTCCTGAGGAGGACTAGATGGCTCCACCTTCACGCCTCCTAAAGATGATTTCTTCCTTTGTCACTGGCAGGCATTGACTGAAAACGTTTGTCTGCAGGGTGTGATGAAACCAATACAATAATCTTTTTTTAACGCCCAATTCCTCCTCTAAACTCCTTGAGGGCAGGGGTCCCATCTACCGACTCTGTTGGGGTGTACCCCCCCGAGCGTTTTGTACGGGGCTCTCCAGAAAGCAAGCGAGCGCTCAGTACATAGATAGATAACCATCGCTAGATAAGCAGTATGGCATGGGGTTAGGGTACGGGCCTGGGAGTCACAAGGTTTGCTGCCGTTTGTCTGCTGCATGGGGACAGGGTATGGACCTGGGAGTCACAAGGTTTGCTGCCATTTGTCTGCTGCGTGACCAGGGCGAGTCACTCAACTCCTCTGTGCCTCAGTCATCTATTCTGCGCAGAGCACTGTGCTAAGCACTTGGGAAGGACAAGATGGCAACATACAGAGACAGTCCAACAACGGGCTCATTATTATTATTATTATCATTCATTCACTCATGCAATCGTATTTATTGAGCGCTTATTCAGTGCAGAGCACTGTACTAAGCGCTTGGGAAGGACCAGCCGGTAATATACAGAGACGGACCAACTAACGGGCTCATTATCATTATTATTGTTATTATTTATTCATTCATTCCATCATATTTATTGATATTCATTCATTCATTCATTCAATCGTGTTGCGCGCTTATTCTGCACAGAGCACTGGACTAAGCGCTTGGGAAGGACAAGCCGGCAACATATAGAGACGGTCCAACAATGGGCTCATTATTATTATTATTCATTCATTCAATCATATTTATTGAGCGCTTATTCAATCAATCAACCAATCGTATTTATTGAGCGCTTACTGTGTGCAGAACACTGTACTAAGCGCTTGGGAAGTACAAGTTGGCAACATATAGAGACGGTCCCTACCCAACAGTGAGCTCACAGTCTAGTCTTGCACTTTCAGTGACACAAATGCAAGTCAAAGAAAAACAAAACGGCCATCGAGAGTTCCCCCAGACCCCAGATTTCGATGAGGGGGATGGAGAGGGGGACGAGGGGGAGAGGAAGGAAGGGGCTCAGTCTGGGAAGGCCTCCTGGAGGAGGATTAGATGGCTCCACCTTCACGCCTCCTAAAGATGATTTCTACCTTTGTCATTGGCAGGCATTGACTGCAAACGTTTGTCTGTGGGGTGTGATGAAACCAATCCAATAATCTGTTTTTAACGCCCAACTCCTCCTCTAGACTCCTTGTGGGCAGGGGCCCCATCTACCAACTCTGTGGAGGTGTACCCTCCCGAGCATTTTGTATGGGGCTCTCCACATAACCATCGCTAGATAAGCAGTATGGCATGGGGTTTGGGTGCAGGCCTGGGAGTCACAAGGTTTGCTGCCATTTGTCTGCTGCATGGGGACAGGGTATGGGCCTGGGAGTCACAAGGTTTGCTGCCATTTGTCTGCTGCGTGACCCCGGGTGAGTCACTCTACTCCTCTGTGCCTCAGTCATCTATTCTGCGCAGAGCACTGTGCTAAGCACTTGGGAAGGACAAGACGGCAACATACAGAGACGGTCCAACAACGGGCTCATTATCATTATTATTATCATTCATTCATTCATACAATCATATTTATTGAGCGCTTATTCTGTGCAGAGCACTGTACTAAGCGCTTGGGAAGGACAAGCCGGCAATATACAGACGGTCCAACTAATGGGCTCATTATCATTATTATTGTTATTATTTATTTATTCATTCCATCATATTTATTGATATTCATTCATTTATTCATTCAATCGTGTTGCGCGCTTATTCTGCACAGAGCACTGCACTAAGCGCTTGGGAAGGACAAGCCGGCAACATATAGAGACGGTCCAACAACGGGCTCATTATTATTATTATTCATTCATTCAATCATGTTTATTGAGCGCTTATTCAATCAATCAATCAACCAATCGTATTTATTGAGCTCTCACTGTGTGCAGATCACTGTACTAAGCGCTTGGGAAGTACAAGTCGGCAACATATAGAGACAGTCCCTACCCAACAGTGAGCTCACAGTCTAGTCTTGCACTTTCAGTGACACAAATGCAAGTCAAAGAAAAACAAAACGGCCATCGAGAGTTCCCCCAGACCCCAGATTTCGACGAGGGGGATGGAGAGGGGGACGAGGGGGAGAGGAAGGAAGGGGCTCAGTCTGGGAAGGCCTCCTGGAGGAGGACTAGATGGCTCCACCTTCACGCCTCCTAAAGATGATTTCTTCTTTGTCATTGGCAGGCATTGACTGCAAACGTTTGTCTGCGGGGTGTGATGAAACCCATCCAATAATCTGTTTTTAACGCCCAACTCCTCCTCTAAACTCCTTGTGGGCAAGGGTCCCCGTCTACCGACTCTGTTGGGGTGTACTCTCCCGAGCGTTTTGTGCGGGGCTCTACATAAAGCGAGCGAGCGCTCAGTACATAGGTAGATAACCATCGCTAGATAAGCAGTATGGCATAGGGATAGAGCACGGGCCTGGGAGTCACAAGGTTTGCTGCCATTTGTCTGCTGCATGGGGACAGGGTATGGGCCTGGGAGTCACAAGGTTTGCTGCCACTTGTCTGCTGCGTGACCCCGGGAGAGTCACTCAACTCCTCTGCGCCTCAGTCATCTATTCTGCGCAGAGCACTGTGCTAAGCGCTTGGGAAGGACAAGACGGCAACGTACAGAGACGGTCCAACAATGGGCTCATTATTATTATTATTATCATTCATTCATTCATGCAATCGTATTTATTGAGCGCTTATTCTGTGCAGAGCACTGTACTAAGCGCTTGGGAAGGACAAGCCGGTAATATACAGAGACGGTCCAACTAATGGGCTCATTATCATTATTATTGTTATTATTTATTCATTCATTCCATCATATTTATTGATATTCATTCATTCATTCATTCAATCATGTTGCACGCTTATTCTGCACAGAGCACTGTACTAAGCGCTTGGGAAGGACAAGCCGGCAACATATAGAGACGGTCCAACAACGGGCTCATTATTATTATTATTCATTCATTCAATCATATTTATTGAGCGCTGATTCAATCAATCAATCAACCAATCGTATTTATTGAGCACTTACTGTGTGCAGATCACTGTACTAAGCGCTTGGGAAGTACAAGTTGGTAACATATAGAGACGGTCCCTACCCAACTGTGAGCTCACAGTCTAGTCTTGCACTTTCAGTGACACAAATGCAAGTCAAAGAAAAACAAAACGGCCATTGAGAGTTTCCCCAGACCCCAGATTTCGATGAGGGGGATGGAGAGGGGGACGACGGGGAGAGGAAGGAAGGGGCTCAGTCTGGGAAGGCCTCCTGGAGGAGGACTAGATGGCTCCACCTTCACGCCTCCTAAAAATGATTTCTTCCTTTGTCATTGGCCGGCATGGACCGCAAACGTTTGTCTGTGGGGTGTGATGAAACCAATCTAATAATCTGTTTTTAATGCCCAACTCCTCCTCTAAACTCCTTGAGGGCAGGGGTCAATCAATCAATCAATCAATTGTATTTATTGAGCGCTTACTATGTGCAGAGCACTGTACTAAGCGCTTGGGAAGTACAAATTGGCAACACATAGAGACAGTCCCTACCCAACAGTGGGCTCACAGTCTAAAAGGGGGAGACAGAGAACAGAACCAAACATACCAACAAAATAAAATAAATAGGATAGAAATGTACAAGTAAAATAAATGAATAAATAAATAAATAAAGTAATAAATATGTACAACCATAGGGTCCCATCTACCAACTCTGTTGGGGTGTACCCCCCCGAGCGTTTTGTACGGGGCTCTCTGCAAAGCGAGCGAGCGCTCAGTACATAGATAGATAACCATCGCTAGATAAGCAGTATGGCATAGGGATAGAGCACGGGCCTGGGAGTCACGAGATTTGCTGCCATTTGTCTGCTGCGTGACCCCGGGCGAGTCACTCAACTCCTCTGTGCCTCAGTCATCTATTCTGTGCAGAGCACTGTGCTAAGCACTTGGGAAGGACAAGCCGGCAACATACAGAGACGGTCCAACAACGGGCTCATTATTATTATTATTATCATTCATTCATTCAATCTTATTTATTGAGCACTTATTCTGCGCAGAACACTGCGCTAAGTGCTTGGGAAGGACAAGCACGCAACTTACAGAGATGGTCCAACAATGGGCTCATTATTATTATTATTATTATTATTATTATTATTATTATTATTCATTCATTCAATCGTATTTACTGAGTGCTTGGGAAGGACAAGCCGGCAACATATAGAGACGGTGCAACAACGGGCTCATTATTATTATCATTCATTCATTCAATCGTATTTATTGAGTGCTTATTCAATCAATCAATCGGATTTATTGAGCACTTACTGTGTGCACAGCACTGTACGAAGCGCTTGGGAAGTACAAGTTGGCAACACATTGAGACGGTCCCTACCCAAAAGTGGGCTCACAGTCTAGAAGGGGGTGACAATCATCGTATTTATTGAGCGCTTACTGTGTGCAGAGCACTGTACTAAGCGCTTGGGAAGTACAAGTTGGCCAAACATAGAGACGGTCCCTACCCAACAGCGGGCTCACAGTCTAGAAGGGGGTGACAGAGAACAAAACCAAACATATTAACAAAATAAAATAAATAGAATAGATATGTACAAGTAAAATAAATAGAGTAATAAATCTGTACAATAGAATAGATATGTACAAGTAAAATAAATAAAGTAATAAATCCATACAAACGCTCCGTACATAGATAGATAACCATCACTAGATAAGCAGCATGGCATAGGGATAGGGCACGGGCCTGGGAGGCACAAGGTTTGCTGCCGTTTGTCCGCTGCACAGGGATAGAGCACGGGCCAGGGAGTCACAAAGTTTGCTGCCATTTGTCTGCTGCGTGACCCCAGGTGTGTCACTCAACTCCTCTGTGCCTCAGTCATCTATTCTGTGCAGAGCACTGTGCTAAGCACTTGGGAAGGACAAGACGGCAACATACAGAGACGGTCCAACAACGGGCTCATTATTATTATTATTATTCATTCATTCAATCGTATTTATTGAGCGCTTATTCTGCGCAGAGCACTGCACTAAGTGCTTGGGAAGGACAAGCCCGCAACATCCAGAGATGGTCCAACAATGGGCTCATCATTATTATTATTATTATTATTATTATTATTCATTCATTCAATCGTATTTACTGAGCGCTTGGGAAGGACAAGCCGGCAACATATAGAGACGGTGCAACAACGGGCTCATTATTATTATCATTCATTCATTCAATCGTATTTATTGAGTGCTTATTCAATCAATCAATCGGATTTATTGAGCACTTACTGTGTGCACAGCACTGTACGAAGCGCTTGGGAAGTACAAGTTGGCAACACATTGAGACGGTCCCTACCCAAAAGTGGGCTCACAGTCTAGAAGGGGGTGACAATCATCGTATTTATTGAGCGCTTACTGTGTGCAGAGCACTGTACTAAGCGCTTGGGAAGTACAAGTTGGCAACACATAGAGACGGTCCCTACCCAACAGCGGGCTCACAGTCTAGAAGGGGGTGACAGAGAACAAAACCAAACATATTAACAAAATAAAATAAATAGAATAGATATGTACAAGTAAAATAAATAGAGTAATAAATCTGTACAATAGAATAGATATGTACAAGTAAAATAAATAAAGTAATAAATCCATACAAACGCTCAGTACATAGATAGATAACCATCGCTAGATAAGCAGTATGGCATAGGGATAGGGCACGGGCCTGGGAGGCACAAGGTTTGCTGCCGTTTGTCCGCTGCACAGGGATAGAGCACGGGCCAGGGAGTCACAAAGTTTGCTGCCATTTGTCTGCTGCGTGACCCCGGGTGAGTCACTCAACTCCTCTGTGCCGCAGTCATCTATTCTGCACAGAGCACTGTGCTAAGCGCTTGGGAAGGACAAGACGGCAACATACAGAGACGGTCCAACAACGGGTTCATTATTATTATTATTATCATTCATTCATTCAATTGTATTTATTGAGCGCTTATTCTGTGCAGAGCACTGTACTAAGCGCTTGGGAAGGACAAGCCGGCAACATACAGAGACGGTCCAACAACGGGCTCATTATTATTATTGTTGTTATTCTTTATTCATTCATTCCATCGTATTTATTGATATTCATTCATTCAAACATATTGCGCGCTTATTCTGCACAGAGCATGCGCTAAGCGCTTGGGAAGAACAAGCCGGAAACATATAGAGACGGTCCAACAACGGGCTCACTATTAATATTATTCACTCATTCAATCGTATTTATTGAGCGCTTATTCAATCAATCAGTTGTATTTATTGAGCGCTTACTGTGTGCAGAGCACTGTACTAAGCGCTTCGGAAGTACAAGTTGGCAACACATTGAGACGGTCCCTACCCAACAGTGGGCTCACAGTCTAGAAGGGGGTGACAATCAATCAATCAATCGTATTTATTGAGCGCTTACTGTGTGCAGAGCACTGTACTAAGCGCTTGGGAAGTACAAGTTGGCAACACATTGAGACGGTCCCTACCCAACAGCGGGCTCACAGTCTAGAAGGGGGTGACAGAGAACAAAACCAAACATATTAACAAAATAAAATAAATAGAATAGATATGTACAAGTAAAATAGAGTAATAAATCTGTACAATAGAATAGATATGTACAAGTAAAATAAATAAAGTAATAAATCCATACAAACGCTCAGTACATAGATAGATAACCATCACTAGATAAGCAGTATGGCATAGGGATAGAGCACGGGCCTGGGAGTCACAAGGTTTGCTGCCTTTTGTCTGCTGCACAGGGATAGAGCACGGGCCTGGGAGTCACAAAGTTTGCTGCCATTTGTCCGCTGCGTGACCCCGGGTGAGTCACTCAACTCCTCTGTGCCTCAGTCATCTATTCTGCGCAGAGCACTGTGCTAAGCGCTTGGGAAGGACAAGACGGCAACATAGAGACGGTCCAACAACGGGTTCATTATTATTATCATTCATTCATTCAATTGTATTTATTGAGTGCTTATTCTGTGCAGAGCACTGTACTAAGCGCTTGGGAAGGACAAGCCAGCAACATAGAGACGGTCCACCTAACGGGCTCATTATTATTATTATTATTGTTGTTATTATTTATTCATTCATTCCATCGTATTTATTGATATTCATTCATTCAATCGTACTGCGCGCTTATTCTGCACAGAGCACTGCGCTAAGCGCTTGGGAAGAACAAGCCGGCAACATATAGAGACGGTCCAACAACGGGCTCATTATTATTATCATTCATTCATTCAATCGTATTTATTGAGCGCTTATTCAATCAATCAATCAACCAATCAATCGTATTTATTGAGCACTTACTGTGTGCAGAGCACTGTACTAAGCGCTTCGGAAGTACAAGTTGGCAACACATTGAGATGGTCCCTACCCAAAAGTGGGCTCACAGTCTAGAAGGGGGTGACAATCAATCAATCAATCATATTTATTGAGCGCTTACTGTGTGCAGAGCACTGTACTAAGCGCTTGGGAAGTACAAGTTGGCAACACATAGAGACGGTCCCTACCCAACAGCGGGCTCACAGTCTAGAAGGGGGTGACAGAGAACAAAGCCAAACATATTAACAAAATAAAATAAATAGAATAGATATGTACAAGTAAAATAGAGTAATAAATCCGTACAATAGAATAGATATGTACAAGCAAAATAAATAAAGTAATAAATCCATACAAACGCTCAGTACAGAGATAGATAACCATCACTAGATAAGCAGTATGGCATAAGGGATAGGGCACGGGCCTGGGAGTCACAAGGTTTGCTGCCGTTTGTCTGCTGCACAGGGATAGAGCACGGGCCTGGGAGTCACAAGGTTTGCTGCCGTTTGTCTGCTGCATGGGGACAGGGTACGGGCCTGGGAGTCACAAGGTTTGCCGCCGTTTGTCCTCTGCGTGACCTAAAGAGTCTGCAACGATTGAGAAGCAGCGCGGCTTAGTGGAAAGAGCCCAGGTTTGGGAGGCCCATGTTGTGGGTTCTAATCCTGCTCCACCACTTGTCACCTGTGTGACTTTGTGGAAGTCACTTCACTTCTCTGTGCCTCAGTTCCCCCCTCTGGAAGATGGGGGATTAAGACTGGGGCAACCTGATTACCTCGTATCCACTCCAGCACTCAGAACAGAGCTTGGCACATAGTAAGCGCTCAACAAAATGCCATCATTATTATTATTATGGAAACTGGCCTCTGGAACAAAATCATCGATCATCATCAATCACATTTATTGAGCGCTTACTGTGTGCAGAGCGCTGTACTAAGCGCTTGGGAATTACAAGTTGGCAACATATAGAGACAGTCATCATCAATCGTATTTATTGAGTGCTTACTGTGTGCAGAGCACTGTACTAAGCCCAATAGTGGGCTCAATGCCTTGGAAATCCCTGGATGTCTTCTAGATTCTTTTCCTTTTTTTTTTTAAGTCAAAATGTGAAGCACTGCTAATGATGAAAAAATCCACAGAGACCCTGGATAGGATCAATCAGTGAACGCAGCGTGGCTCACTGGAAAGAGTCTGGGCTTTGGAGTCAGGGGTCCTGGGTTCAAATCCCGGCTCCGTCCATTGTCAGCTGTGTGACTTTGGGCAAGTCACTTAACTTCTCTGGGCCTCAGTTCCCTCATCTGTAAAATGGGGATTAAGACTGTGAGCCCCAATTGGGACAACTTGATCACCTTGTATCCCCCCCCAGCGCTTAGAACAGTGCTTTGCACATAGTAAGCGCTTAATAAATGCCATTATTATTATTATTACTATGTGCAAAGCACTAGCACTTAGAATAGTGCTTGCACATAGTAAGTGCCTAACAAATGCCATCATTATCATTATTATTCTAGCCCTGAAGCAGGAATGGGGCATTAGAGATTCATGGCCATTACCTCTCTGAATCTGAATATTAAAGAACACAATCCTTATGATGGTTTAAAAATAATGATTGTGGCATTTGTGAAGCACTTACTTTGTGCCAGGCACTGTACTAAGCGCTGGAGTAGATACAAGCTAATCAGGTTCAACACGGCTCCTGTCCCGCGTGGGGCTAACAATCTCAATATTCATTTTAGTGATGATGATGATAATAATAATAATAATAATAATAATAATAACGGTGGTACTTGTTAAGCACTTACTATGTGCCAGGCTCTGCACTAACCATTGGGGTGGATAAAAGCAAATCGGGTTAGACACAGTCCCTGTCCCACCTGGGGCTCACAGTGTGAATCCCCATTTTACAGATGAAGTAACTGAATCACAGAGAAGTGAAGTGAACTCCCCAAAGTCACCCAGAAAACAAGTGGCAGAGCCAGAATTAGAACGCAGGTTCTTCTGACACCCAGGCCCACGGTCAGGGGTTCAAATCCCGTCTCTGACAACTGCCTGCTGTATGACTCTGGGCAAGTCACTCAGTGCCTCAGTTCCCTCATCTGTAAAATGGTGATTAAGACTGTGAGCCCCCCGTGAGACAACCTGAGCACCTTGTAACCTCCCCAGTGCTTAGAGTAGTGCTTTGCACATAGTAAGCACTTAATAAATGCCATTATTATTATTATTATTATTATTACTAGGCCACACTGCTTCTAATCTACAGATGAGGAAACTGAGGCAAAAAGAAGTTCAGTGAGCCTCATTTCCTTCAAGTGACAAATGGGGATTCATTACCTGTTCTCCCTCTTACTTGACTGTGAGCGTGGGACAGGGACTGTGTTTGACACATAGTTAGCGCTTAACAAATACCATAATAATAGTAATAATCAGAGAGGACATACAGAAGGAGGAGTTGACCATTGCTAGGGGAGGAAAATTAGACAACCCAATCCAGTGTTTTAAAGAAAATGATAATGGGTTGTTGGTCGACTTGACAAGTAATAGTTCTACGGTGACTTCATTAATGAAACTTTCCTTCTTAAAGGTTGAATCTCTCCAAGTCCAGGATCCCATAAAAGATTGAATCGCTCCAACTCCAGGATCCGACAGAAGGCTGAGGCTTTCCAAGGCCGGGATCGTGTGAAAGGTTGAGTCTTTCGGAGTCCGGGATCCGACAAAAGGTTGCATCTCTCCATGTCCAGGATTTGACAGAAGCTTGAGTCTTTCCAAGCCCGGGATCCCACAAAAGTGTTGAGTCTTTTGAAGTCCGGGATCTGACAGAAGTCTGAGTCTTTCGAAGTCCAGGATCCGACAGACGGTTGGATCTTTCCGAGTCCGGGATCCGACGAGAGGTTGAGTCTTTCCAAATCCGGGATCTGATGGAAAGCTGAGTCTCTCCAAGTCCAGCCTCCGACAAACGGTTGGATCTTTCCAAGTCCGGGACCCGACGAGAGGTTGAGTCTTTCCAAGTCCGGGATCTGACGGAAAGCTGAGTCTCTCCAAGTCCAGCCTCCGACAGAAGGTTGAATCCATCCAAGTCCAGGATATGTAGAGAAAAAGGCTGAATCTCTCCAAGTTCGGGGTCCTACGAAAGGTTGAGTCTCTCCAAGTCCGGAATCCTCCGAAAGGTTGAATCTCTCCAAGTCCGGGACCTGACGGCGGGGAATTTGACGAATTTCCTCTCACCTCCTCTGAACCGTCCCTCCTTTTTCAGCCATGTCCAACTCCTCCTTGGCTAATACCACCTTGGAAATGCTTCAAAACCGGATGCTGCAAATCACCCTGCCCGTCTTCCACCTGCTCATCTTCGCCGTCAGCCTGCCTCTCAACTCACTCTGCCTCTGGATCCTCTCCTGCCACTCCCGGCCCCGGGTGCCCACGGTCATCTTCGCCATCAACCTGGCCGTCACCGACCTGCTCTACAGCCTCATGCTGCCGTTCCAAGCCACCTACCACCTCCAAGGCCACAACTGGCCCTTCGGCTCAGCGCTGTGCCGCACCCTCACAGTGCTCTTCTACGGCAACATGGAGGGCTCCATCTTCACCATGACCGGGATCAGCATCGAGCGTTACCTGGGGATCGTCCATCCGCTACGGTCTCAACACCTCAGGACCAACCGGATGGCCGTCTGGACCTGCCTCTGTATCTGGGGGGGCGTTCTGCTAGGCAATTATCCCTTCATGAGCAACGACCTCACCTTCCCGGTCCAAGAACTGGGGATAGTCACCTGCTTCGACATCTTGCCCAGGAAGATGTTTCCGGAACCGTGGCATTTTACGCTCTTTTTCGGCTTCCACGCTTTCCTCACCTTCCCGCTGCCCCTGCTGATCATGGGGTTCTGCTACGGCTCCGTCATCCGGACCCTGCTTCGCTCTTCCTCATCCATCTCCGGGGAGACCAAACGGCAGGCGGTCTCGCTGATCGTCGTGGTGTTGGTCGTGTTTGTACTCTGCTACCTCCCCAACAGCATCATCACCGTGCTCCACCTCGTGTACTTGCAGAGAGACAAGACGGCCTACGTGGAATACAAGCTGTCCTTGGCCGTGAACAGCCTCAACGCTTGCATCGACCCGTTCCTTTACTATTTTGGGTCCAGGGAGTTTCGACAGAAGATGCGGCAGATCTGGGGACGGATCGGCAGCTGTGGCGGAAAACGAGCCGCCCCTGCCTACTTAGAGCAGAGGGTGATCTTTAACAACTAGCCAAACGGAAACCTCCAGACGAAAGAAAAAAAATCCAGAAATCGGCGAACCGGTGATTAGAACTCAACTAGATTGAGACTCAGTTGATCGATGGGATTTGTTGAGAGCTCAGCTGGAGCGCAGCGCTGAACTGAACTCTTGAAAGAGTAAGCAGCATGGCTTAGTAGAAAGAGCCCGGGCTTGGGAGACAGGGGTCGTGGGTTCTAATCCCAGCTTCGCCACTTTCATTCATTCATTCAATCGTATTTATTGAGCACTTACTGTGTGCAGAGCACTCTACTAAGCATTGGGAAGTACAAGTTGGCACTTCTCTGGGCCTCACTGACCTCATCTGTAGAATGGGGATTATGACTGTGAGCCCCATATGGGACAGGGACTGTGTCCAACCTGATTACCTTGTATCTACCCCAGTGCTTAGACTAGCGCGTGGCACATAGTAAGCACTTAAAAGCTGCTAACGTTATTATTATTGTTAGTTAAGATTTTGGGGAGACCGGGGCAATTTCTCACAGAGAACTTTATCCAGGAGCTGGGGGACTCTTCAACTGTACAGTTGACTGTTGCAATTTTTGAACTGTTAACTTGTAACCTGTTTTTGTTGTTCATTGAACAGGATTGTGCTCCTTTTGTTCTGTGGAATTGTGCTCTCCCTCTCGTCACAACACACATAGACACACACTCTCTCTCTCTTTCTAGATTGCGAGCTCTTTGGGGACAAAAGACCAGGTCTTACTTTTACCGCTCTGTCATTATCCTAGCATTAAGTGCAGTGCTTGGCATTATGTAAGCATTTAATAAAAAGAATTTATACAACAATAATCATTTAAACAAGGCGGAGAGAGAGAGGGACAGAAAAAGAGAAGCCAGATGCTTTTCACAAGTCTCGATCCCCATTTTACAGATGACATGACCGAGACACAGACGTTTAGTGATTTGCCCAAAGTCACAAAGCCGACAAATGGCAGAGCCACGATTAGGACCCAGCTGGAGACCGAAGGACCTGGGTTCTAAACCCGGCTCTGCCACTTGTCTTCTGTGATCTGGGGCAAGTCACAACTTACCTCATCTGTAAAATGGGGATTAAGACCGGGAGCCCTACGTGGGCAAGGACTGTGTCCAACCTGATTAGCTTGTATTTATTGTGGAGCTCAGTACAGTGCCCGGCACATAGAAGGCACCAAACAAAAAAGAGGGAGGGAGGGACAGAGAGAGACAGAGAGACACTAGATTGATATTTGCAGTGAAATTGAATACACACTAGTTTGTGCGTATCTTGGGAGACAGCTGAAATATTCAGCTCTTTCAAGTGGAGAAATAATAATAATAATAATAATAATGATGGTATTCGTTAAGCGCTTACTATGTGCAAAGCACTGTTCTAAGCGCTGGGGGGGATACAAGGTGATGAGGTTGTCCCATATGGGACCCACAGTCTTAATGTATTGACTCCTCCTTTCATAAATCTGTGCTGTCAATATGCAGCATTTATGACAATCTAATGGCCTCAGAAGCAGCATGGCTCAATGGAAAGAGCCCGGGCTTTGGAGTCAGAGGTCATGGGTTCAAATTCCGGCTCTGCCAGTTGTCAGCTGTGTGGCTTTGGGCAAGTCGCCAACTGGACTTAGTCCAGTGCTCTGCACACAGTAAGCGCTCAATAAATACGACTGAATGAATGAATGAATGAATGAAAGTCACTTCACTTCTCTGTGCCTCAGTTACCTCATCTGTAAAAATGGAGATTAAGACCGTGGGCCCCCCAGTGGGACAACCTGATCACCTTGTAACCTCTCCAGCGCTTAGAACAGTGCTTTGCACATAGTAAGCGCTTAATAAATACCATCATTATTATTATTATTATTATCATTTTACAGAAGAGGCCATTATCTGGAGGTGAATTTCCCTTTCCACAAAGGAAACAGGAGCAATTCATTGCTAACCAGGGGTTCAAACTTGAAAATTGGGTTTGGATATTTACAGGAATAAAACCCGATCAGTTTGGCCCACATTCAAACTTGTCTCCCTTTTACCTGCTTGTGGGTTCCTTCCTAAGTTGCCCCAAAGCATACTTTTCCAAATATCGACATGGTAGAATTCACGGCATGAACTCTCTATCGAGTATTAGATAATCATTTCATCACAGAGACAGCCAATCGTGGTTAGAGACGGTTTTGGTCTCGACTATTTTCCCATGTCATTTAAAGCTATCAAAGCTTGAAAATCAGCAACTTTCTGTTCTGCTCTTTGAAATAAACATGTGGTTGAAACGAATGAAATATCATCTGGTTCTCTTTGGTTCTTCCCCCAACAGAGACTACAGGGAAGTGAGAAGCCTTTGAACTCCCCACGGGAACGCAGGTGTTTCAGAGACCCCGTTGAGAGCCAGAGGACCTGAGTTCTAATCCTGGCCCCACCACCTGTCTGCTGTGTGTCCTTGGGCAAGTCACTTTACTGCTCTGGGCCTCGGGGACCTCATCTGCAAAATGGAGATTTGGGGTGTGAGCCCCGTGGCTCAGTGGAAAGAGCCCGGGCTTTGGAGTCAGAGGTCATGGGTTCAAATCCCGGCTCCGCCAACTGTCAGCTGTGTGACTTTGGGCAAGTCACTTCACTTCTCTGGGCCTCAGTTCACTCACCTGTAAAAGGGGATGTAGCTCAGTGGTAGAGCACATGCTTCGCACGTAAGGGGCCCCGGGTTCAATCCCCGGCATCTCCACTCATTTCAAGTGCTTAGTACAGTGCCAAGTGCTAAGTACAGTGCTCTGCACACAGTAAGCGCTCAATAAATACGATTGAAATAATAAAATGGGAATTAAAACTGTGAGCCCGCCATGGGACAACCTGTTCACCTTGTAACCTCCCCAGCGTTTAGAACAGTGCTTTGTGCACATAGTAAGCGCTTAACAAATACCATCATTATGGTGTGGGACAGGGACTGCGTCCAACCTGCTTAACTTATATCTACCCCAAGGCTTAGAACAGTGTTTGGCATAGAGCACGTGCTTAACAAGCACGATAATAATAATTATTATTATTATCCTCTGTAAAATGGGGATTAAACACACCTGTTCTCCCTCCTACTTAGACTATGAGCCCATGTTATTCAGGGTCTGCGTGTGAGTGACTAACTTGTATCTACTCCAGCGCTTAGAAAGGAAGCCTGGAGCAGAGTAAATGCTTAACAATCCATCAATCAGTGGTATTTATTGAGCATGCAGAGCACTATACTGAGCGCTTGCGAGACCACATGAATACCTTAAGACTGTGAGCCCCAGGCAGATGGGGACTCTGTCCGACCTAATTAACTGGTATCCAGCCCAGTGCTTAGAACAGTGTCTGACACATAGTAAGCGCTTAACAAGTACCTTAAAACAAAGAAACATCACCAGCACACTGATGGCAGCATGGCTTAGTGTAGTAGCCCAGCCCTGGGAGGCACAAGGTCATGGGTTCTAATCCCGGCTCCGCCGCTTGTCTACTGTGTGACCTTAAGTCACTTCTCTGTGCCTCAGTTCCCTCATCTGTAAAATGGGGATTGAGACCCTGATCTCTACGTGGGACAGAGATTGTGTTCAACCCAATAAACTTGCACCCTCCCCTGTGCTTAGTACAGTGCCGGGCACATAGTAATAATAATGATAGCATTTATTAAGCGCTGACTATGTGCAACGCATTCATTCATTCGTTCATTCAATCATACTTATTGAGCGCTTACTGTGTGCAGAGCACTGTACTAAGCGCTTGGGAAGTACAAGTTGGCAACATATAGAGACAGTCCCTACCCAACAGCGGGCTCACAGTCTAAAAGGTTACACCCCACCACTATAAAAAAACCAACAGGGTATGACAGGGCTTATCATAAAATTTCATCTCATCACTTATGAAACAAAGTCATGTTCCCACTGGGTGTTTCTTCATCTAGAATTTAAGGTCGTTGGAAAAAACACACTGTTCTAAGCGCTGGGGAGGTCACAAGGAGATCAGGTTGTCCCACGGACGGTGGGGGGCTCACAGTCTTCATCCCCATTTGACAGATGAGGGAACTGAGCCGCGGAGAAGTGAAGTGACTTGCCCAAAGTCACCCAGCTGACAACTGGCAGGGCTGGGATTCGAATCCATGACCCCTGACTCCAAAGCCTGGGCTCTTTCCACTGAGCCACGCTGCTTCTCTAAGTGCTTAACAAGCACCACAGTTGTGATTATTATTATAAGCAACGGGGCGAGAGGATGGGTTAAAGTGAGGTGTAAAAAGGACAAGAGTGGGCCTTTTGGGAGGAGTATAGAAAAGCCCGCCCAAACCAGGAGTAGAGGGTGAAAGACAGACAAATGATAATCAATCAATCAATCAATCGTATTTATTGAGCGCTTACTGTGTGCAGAGCACTGTACTAAGTGCTTGGGAAGTACAAGTTGGCAACATATAGAGACAGTCCCTACCCAACAGTGGGCTCACAGTCGTGTGCCTTGGCTGAAGTATGAAGGACCGTGTAATAATAGGGCCCAGGAGACTGTGATTGATATAAGGGGATTAAGACTGTGAACCCCACGTGGGACAGGTGCTTGTGTCCACTCCAGCGCTCAGTACAGTGCCTGGCACATACTAAGCGCTTGATACATACCAGAATTAATAAGTTCTCAATAAATATCACTGATTGACTGGGGGATTGTACTGTGATACCTCCTGAAATAAAACAAGGCCAGCAGGCCACGACTGTTCGGTTGGATGTGGGGGATAATTTCTAGTGGAGAATTTGGGGGTTCGGGAGGGGTTGAGTGGTCCCGCTGATTGCAGGAAGCGGCCTAATAATAATAACAATGATGGCATTTATTAAGCACTTACTATGTGCAAACCACTGTTCTAAGCGCTAAGGAGGTGACAAGGTGATCATGTTGTCCCACGGGGGGCTCAGTCTTAATCCCGATTTTACAGATGAGGGAACTGAGGCCCAGAGAAGCAAAGTGACTTGCCCAAAGTCACACAGCTGACAAGTGGCAGAGCCAGGATTTGAACCGATGACCTCTGGCCCCCAAGCCCGGGCTCTTTCCACTGAGCCATGCTGCTTCTCAAGTGCTTAGTATGGTGCTTTCCACAGCGTAAGCACTCAATAAATGTGACTGAACCAGCGCTTAGAACGGTGCTTTGCACATAGTAAGCGCTTAACAAATGCCATTGTTATTATTGAATGAATCAGAGGAGGAAGAGAAGTTGGAGAAGAAGGAAGAGGAGGGGGAGGAAAAGGAGGAGGAAGAAAAGGAGGAGAAAGAGAAGGAGGAGGACAAGGAGGGAGGAGAAGTTTTTAGAAAGAGGAGGAAGAGAAGGAAGAGTAGAAGGGTGGAAGAAGGTGGAGGAAGAGGGGGAAGAGAAGTTTTTAGAACTAGAAGGACAAGGAAGAGGAGGAGGAGGAGGAAGAAGAAGAAGAAGAGGTCGGAAGGGGGGGATTAGGAGGACTAAAAGTCACCAAGTTGGCTAAAACCAGAAAACTCCACAATCAAAGGGCAAGTGGGAAAACTGCAGCATAGAGACATGAGGTCAAATCAGTAGCGACAGATATATAGCAACAGCAGGATTATGGAGGGACACAATTCAAAAGGCAAGCACTGGAAAAGGGACTACACCAGCATGAGTCATTTGTTTTGTATGACATTCGTTAAGCGCTTTCTATGCATCAAGTATTGTTCTCCATGCTGGGCTAGATTCACGTTAACAGGCTGATTCCAGTCCCTGTCCCATATGGGGCTCACGGCTCAGGTAGGAGGAAGGCCAGGTACTGAATCCCCATTTTGAAGTTGAGGAAACTGAGGCACAGAGAAGTGAAGTGACGTGTCTAAGGTCACCCAGCAGACAGGTAGTTGAGCTGGGATTAGAGTCTTGGGATTAGTCTTTTAGACTGTGAGCCCACTGTTGGGTAGGGACTGTCTCTATATGTTGCCAACTTGTACTTCCCAAGCGCTTAGTACAGTGCTCTGCACACAGTAAGCGCTCAATAAATATGAGTGATTGATTGATTGATTGATTGATTAGAACCCTGGTCTTCTGGCTCCGAGACCTGTGCTTTAGCCACTAGGCCACGCTGCCACCCTACTTGTTAAGCGCTTACTGTGTCACACACTTACTGTGTCACACACTGTACTAAGCGCTGGGGTTAGATACAAGTTAATTGGGGTTAGATACAAGTTAATTGGGTTGGACACGGTCCATGTCCCACCTGGGGTTCACAGTCCTAATCCCCGTTTTACAGATAAGGGAACTGAGGCACAGGGAAGTGAAGTGACTTGCCCAAGGTCACGCAACAGACAAGTGGCAGGATTAGAACCATGGTCTCCCTGACTCCCAGGCCACACTAATAAAAATAATAATAATGATGATGGCATTTGTTAAGTGCTTACTATGTGCAAAGCACTGTTCTAAGCGCTGGGGGGATACAAGGTGATGAGGTTGTCCCGCGTGGGGCTCACAGTCATCATCCCCATTTTCCAGATGAGGTAACTGAGGCTCCGAGAAGTGAAGTGACTTGCCCAAGGTCACACAGCAGACATGTGGCGGAGCCGGCATTCGAACCCAGGACCTCGGACTCCAAAGCCCGGGCTCTTTCCACTGAGCCACGCTGCCTCTCTTACTTCCCTATTGCAATTCTTCAGTTACATAAGGCCGAGAACACAACAGGGAAAATGTCATCTACTTCACTGTCAGGCAGAGAAAAACGAAACTGAGACCGTGAAAAGCTCCAGGCCTTCAAATACTTTTTCACTTCTGTCTTCAAAGATCAAAAGTTATCAGCTGACCAGAATAAGCCCCATTTCGGGTGGGAGAGTTGAAAACCACATTACAATAAGGGAAGAAGCAGTTAAAGGGTATTTTTAAACACTGGATTACATTAGACTGTGAGCCCCTTGTTGGGTAGGGACCGTCTCTGGATGCTGCCGATTAGTACTTCCCAAGCGCTTAGTACAGTGCTCTGCACATAGTAAGCGCTCAATAAATACGATTGAATGAATTTAAGTTGGCGAGGGTGAGGGTCTTGCCCACATAAGCTCATCCTACAGACTCTAAGCGTGTCCTCTAGGATATAAACTTGTTGAGGGCAGGGAATGTGTCTATTTATTGTTATATTGTACTCTCCCAAGCGCTTAGTACAGTGTTTCACAAACAGTAAGCGCTCAATAAACACGGCTGAATGAATTGAATGAATCTACAGAAAGGGGGAACAGTTTGCCAAACCCTAGAACACACTGAGAGACAGTATTGCCTAGTGGATAGAGCCTTAGAGTCGGAAGGACCCGGGTTCGAATCCCTGCTCCAGCACTTGCCGGCTTGTGACCTTGGGCAAGTCATTTCACTCCTCTGGGTCTCAGTTCCCTCATCTGTAAAATGAGAATGAAGACTGAGTCTCACGTGGGACAGGGACCGTGTCCAACTTGATGAGCTTGTATCTACCCCAGTGCTTAGTAAAATGCCTAGTATATAGTATAGTATATACAGTATACTATATACTATATATAGTATATAGTATAGTATACATACTATACTATATACTATATATAGTATATAGTATAGTATACATACTATACTATATACTATATATATACTATATATAGCATACTATATACTAGTATAGCATATATATATACATTATACTAGTATATGGTGTATGGTTTTTTGGGACTATTTCTGTCTTTTGGTATTTACCCAGCATTTACTATATACTAGGCATATATATATATATATACTATATATTAGTATATAGTATATTATATAGTATATATATATACTATATAGTATAGTATACTATAGTATATACTATAGTATATATACTTATAGTATATAATATATATACTATAATAATATACTACATAGACTATACTATATATAGTATATATTATATAGTATAGTATATATGCTATATATAGTATATATGCTATATAGTACATATACATACTACATAGTATATACACATAGTATATATGTATATATACATACTATATAGTATATGTATAGTATATATATACTATGTATATACTATATAGTATATACATAGTATATATATATACTATATAGTATATGTATAGTATATATATACTATGTATATACTATATAGTACATATACTATACTATATAGTATATTTACTATACTATACAATATATACTATACATATATACTATATACTAGGCATAGATATATGCCTAGTATATAGTAAATGCTGAATAAATACCAAAAGACAAAAATAGTCCAAAAAAAAAAAAAACAGGCGATCAAATCACAAGTTTGCAAGCAGCGTGGCTCAGTGGAAAGAGCCCGGGCTTTGGAGTCAGAGGTCATGGGTTCAAATCCCAGCTCCGCCGATTGTCAGTTGTGTGACTTTGGGGAAGTCACTTCACTTCTCTGTGCCTCAGTTACCTCATCTGTAAAATGGGGATTAAGACCATGAGCCCCACGTGGGACAACCTGATCACCTTGTAACCTAGTCCACGCTTAGAACAGTGCTTTGCACATAGTAAGCGCTTAATAAATGCCATTATTATTATTATTATTATTAACTTAGAGAAGCAGAGGTGGTGGTAGGGGAAGCCGGGCTCTGGCCAACTACTCTCTAGAGACCGGTGGTGGTCTTACCCTGATACCTCCCTTTCACCCCACACTCAAGCCCTACGCGCTTGGGAAGTACAAGTTGGGGCGCTTAGTACAGTGCTCTGCACACAGTAAGCGCTCAATAAATACGACTGAATGACTGAATGAATGAATAAGGTAAGTGCTTGGAGAAGCATAATAGCAGTGGGAATAAAAAGGCTTAGAACAGAACTCGCTGCTTTCTACATTTTGCTCCTCGGGAGAGAGGTACCAAAAAGCTACATACATCAGTGCTGGGCAGGCAGCGAGTCGACCAACTCTGTTCTTAGGTTTTCTCCCGCATGCTCAGTACAGTGCTCCGCACACGGTAAGCGCTCAATAAATTCCATCGGTTGAAAAATAGGTACAGGAGGCGTAGACGGTTTTGAGTTTCCTCAGCCTAGGCTTCCCTGCTGGGGGATTTCCATTGGGGAAGGGAGACTATGTCTTCAGGAATCGCTTTAGTTTGAAGGAAGGGAGGCGTTAGATGGGGGGGTTTTCTCAGAGGAATGAGTAAATCTGTCCCCAGTCTCGGTGACGCTTCGTCTAGACTGGGAGAAACTTCTCGGGATGATGTCGAGGGGCTAGCAGGATGGGCAGAAGATAACTTCCTTCCCGGACAATCTCGGGGAGGAGAGTCTTGGACCGTCTCTTGGACCGATGACCCTTTCCCAGGTACCTTCTTGGTGACCCCCCGGAAAATGCTCGATTCCCCAAGGCTGGACAGGCGTGGTGAGATCTTCCATTCTCACTGAGCGGGCATGTGAAATAATAACGATAACTGTGATATTTGTTAAGCGCTTACTATGTGCCAGGCACTGCACTAAGCGCTGAGGTGGCTACGGCTCAGCACTAAAGATGAGCAGGATGGGTGGAAGAAAACTTCCTTCCCGGACAATCTCGGGGAGCAGAGTCTTGGACTGTCCCTTGGACCGATGACCCTTTCCCAGGTACCTTCTTGGTGACCCCCCTGGAAAATGCTCGATTCCCCAAGGCTGGACAGGCATGGTGAGGTCTTCCGTTCTCACTGAGCGGGCATGTGAAATAATAATAACTGTGGTATTTGTTAGGTGCTTACTATGTGCCAGGCACTGCAATAAGCGCTGAGGGGGCTACGGCTCAGCACTAAGCCCACCTCAGTTCCCACAGGCCCCGAGATGAATGACGAGGGGGGAGATTCCGTCCAAAGTGGGATTCTGAGCGTATCCAGATCATAGACAGTGCGACCGTTGTTGAGTCTCTCTACGGTGCCGACTTGTACTTCCCAAGCGCTTAGTACAGTGCTCTGCACACAGTCAGCGCTCAATAAATACGATTGAATGACTCTTAGGAGAGAGAGCCAAGCATCCTGGGCGGGAGAGTGGGGTTGGTGTGTCTACACTGGCCCCAGAGCCGGGGTGCGGCCTCATAATACTGTTAAAAAAAAAAGTGCTCCGCACACGGTAAATGCTCAATAAGGACCAACTTGTACTTCCCAAGTGCTTAGTACAGTGCTCTGCACACATTAAGCGCTCAATAAATACGATTGATTGATTGATTGACCACTGATTGCATTGACAATTGTAAGATTCTTGTGAGGAACATGTCTAACAACTCTGCTCTGTTGTACTCTCCCAAGTGCTTAGTACAGTGCTCCGCACACAATAAGTGCTCAATTAATATCATTGATGGCTCTCTCGACAACTGTAAGCTTCTTGTGTCTACCGGTTCTGTTGTTTTGTAGTTTCCCAAAGTGCCTAGTATTGTGCTCTGCACTCAATAAGCGCTCAATAAATACCACTGATTGATTGACGATCGTAAGCTCCTTGTGGGCAGAGAGTAGGTCTACAAACTCTGTAGACTGTGAGGTTGTTTATGGGCTGTTGTATTGTACTCTCCCAAGCGCTTAGTACAGTGCTCTGCACATAGTAAGTGCTCAATAAATTGACCATTGGTCAATTGGTCAGTAATGGACCATTGGTCAGTAATGGACCATTGATGGACTGATTGTTGTATTGTACTCTCCTAAATGTAAGCTCTCCACACTGTAAGCTTTCAATAAATACTTTCGATGAACTGATTAATTGCTTTCTCTCAGAGTTGATGTTGAGTTAAATTTATTATTAAGAATAATCATCATCACTATCATGATACTTGTTAAGCCCTTACTGTGTGCCAAGCACTCTACTAAATGCTGGGGTAGACAGAAGCTAATCAGGTTGGACACAGTCCCTGTCCCACATGGGGCTCACAGTTTTAAACCCCATAATAACAATAATAATGATAGCATTTATTAGGCTCCGCCACTTGTCAGCTGTGTGACTTCGGGCAAGTCACTTCACTTCTCGGGGCCTCAGTTTCCTCATCTGTAAAATGGGGATTAAGACTGTGAGCCCCCGGTGGGACAACCTGATCACCTTGTACCTCCCCAGTGCTTAGAACAGTGCTTTGCACATAGTATGTGCTTAACAAATACCATCGTTATTATTATTATTATTATTATTATTATTAAGCACTTACTATGTGCAAAGCACTGTTCTAAGCACTGGGGAGGTTACAAGGTGATCAGGTTGTAAGACGGGGGGGGGCTCCCAGTCTTCATCCCCATTTTACAGATGAGGTAACTGAGGCCCAGAGAAGTGAAGTGACTCACCCAGAGTCACACAGCTGACAATTGGCAGAGCCGGGATTTGAACCCATGACCTCTGACTCCAAAGCCCGGGCTCTTTCCACAGATGAGGGAACTGCGGTCCAGAGAGTTGAAGTGACTTGCTCAAGTGCCCACAGCAGATAAGTGGCGGGGCCGGGATTAGAACCCAGGTCCCTCCTGGCTCCAAAGGCCCGGGCTCCATCCACTAAACCACGCTGCCTCTCAGAACAGAAAACGATCAGCTCGCCTCCCCCGGGGGCCTCGAAGCCTCCCCTGCTCCTCGGCAGCGGATCTTAGAAACGAGAGCCACGTTCAGAGAAGCAGCGTGGCTCAGTGGAAAGAACACAGGCTTGGGAGTCAGAGGTCATGGGTTCGAATCCCGGCTCTGCCACTTGTCAGCTGTGTGACCTTGTGCAAGCCACTTAATAATAATAATGATGGCATTTATTAAGCGCTTACTATGTGCATTAATATGATTGAATGAATGAATGAATTAATAATAATAATAATAATGAGCCCGTTGTTGGACCATCTCTATATGTTACCAGCTTGTCCTTCCCAAGCGCTTAGCACAGTGCTCTGCGCAGAATTAGCGCTCCGTAAATATGATTGAATGAATGAATGAATAATAATAATAATAATGAGGCCGCTGTCGGACCGTCTCTGTATGTTGCCGGCTTGTCCTTCCCAAGCGCTTAGTACAGAGCTCTGCACATAGTAAGCACTCAATAAATACGATTGAATGAATGCAAAGCACTGTTCTAAGCACTGGGGAGGTTACAAGGTGATCAGCTTGTCCCACAGGGGGATCACAGTCTTAATCCCCATTTTACAGATGAGGGAACCGAGGCACAGAGAAGTGAAGCGACTTGCCCACAGTCACACAGCTGACAATTGGTGGAGCTGGGATTTAAACCCATGACCTTTGACTCCAAAGCCTGTGCTCTTTCCACTGAGCCACGCTGCTTCTCCTGCAAATTATGACTTAAAAAAAATGCATTTTAGAAAGTGCATCTCCTAAGCAAAATAATCATCATCATCAATCGTATTTATTGAGCGCTTACTATGTGCAGAGCACTGTACTAAGCGCTTGGGAAGTACAAATTGGCAACATATAGAGACAGTCCCTACCCAACATTGGGCTCACAGTCTAAAAGGGGGAGACAGAGAACAGAACCAAACATACTAACAAAATAAAATAAATAGAATAGATACGTACAAGTAAAATAAATAAATAAATAGAGTAATAAATATGTACAAACATATATACATATATACAGGTGCTGTGGGGAAGGGAAGGAGGTAAGATGGGGGGGATGGAGAGGGGGATGAGGGGGAGAGGAAGGAAGGAAGGAAAAATAATGATAAGTTCTTAATGTGTGCCAAGCACTGCACTAAGTTCTGGGCCAGACATTACAAGATAATCAAGCTGAACACAGTCACGGTCTGTAAAATGGGGGTTAAGACCGTGAACCCCGCGTGGGGCAAGCTGCTTACCGTGTATCCCCCAAGCGCTTAGGACAGCGCTTTGCACATGGTAAGCGCTTAACAAATACCATCTTGATGATGATGATGATGATTCTCCCGCTCCTTCAGGACACCTGCAAGTCGAGGTCAATAAATGGCGGCCCCGAGAAGGCGGCCCTTTTCCCCAGACTCGTCACCCCCAGCTCAGAGGCAGGGCGCTGATGGTGTGAGATTCGCTGGAGGTGTAAGTTCTGGGGCTTCCTTTCCCAGCCACTTATCGCAGTGGAGCCTCAGAGGCCTGATTAAGTCTGCGAGGGGAATGTAGCAAGTAGGTCAGTAATCACGGGGTGTGAGAACAGAAGGCCAAGGGGAAGGCGACGGACTGCTTGGGCAATTGCGCCTCCCATCTGCGTTGGGGCCCCTGGGGGCCACCGGACACGATACGATTGATTGATTGATTGATTGATTGACTGACCACTGGAAATGTCCCCAAGGGGGAATGGCCATTGCCCTATGGCTACCCACCTCTCCCGCTCTTTTTTTTTTTTTAATGGCATTTATTAAGCGCTTACTATGTGCAAAGCACTGTTCTAAGCGCTGGGGAGGTTACAAGGTGATCAAGTTGTCCCACGGGGGGCTCACAGTCTTAATCCCCATTTTACAGATGAGGTAACTGAGGCCCAGAGAAGTGAAGTGACTTGCCCGAAGTCACACAGCTGACAAGTGGCAGAGCCGGGATTTGAACTCATGACCTCCGACTCCAAAGCCCCTGCTCTTTCCACTGAGCCACGCTGCTTCTCTAGAGCCACGCTCTTCTTCTAGAAGCCTGTGTCCTTTCCCATTCATTCATCCAATTGTATTTTCTTTAATGGTATGTTAAGCCCCTACTGTAATAATAATAATAATAATAATAATGGTGGTATTTAATAATAATGATGGCATTGGTTAAGCGCTTCCGCTGGGGCAGATACAAGGCGATAGGGTTGTCCCATGTGGGGCTCACAGTCCTTAATTCCCATTTTACAGTTGAGAGAACTGGGGCTCAGAGAAGTCACGTGACTTGCCCAAGGTCACACGGCAGACGTGTGGCAGAGCCAGGATTCGAACCCGTGACCTCTGACTCCAGAGCCCGGGCTCTTTCCACTTATTTGTTAAGCGCTTACTATGTGCAAAGCACTGTTCCAAGCGCTGTCCCCAGGTTACAGGGTGATCAGGTTGCCCCACTGGGGGCTCACGGTTTTACTCCCCATTTTACAGATGAGGGAACTGAGGCCTAGAGAAGTGAAGTGACTTGCCCGAAGTCACACAGCTGACAGTTGGCGGAGCCGGGATTTGAACCCCTGACCTCTGACTCCAAAGCCCGGGCTCTTTCCACTGAGTCACGCTATGTGCCGAGCACTGTTCTTGAGCGCTCACTGTGTGCGGAGCACTGTACTAAGTGCTTTGGAGAATACAAGGCAACAATAAACAGACATATTCCCTGCCTCAATGAACTTACGGTCTGCAGGAGAAGCAGCATGGCCTAGTGGATAGAGCCTGGGCTTGGGAGTCAGGAGGACTCCGGTTCTAAACCCAGCTCTGCCGCTTGTCTGCTGTGTGCCCTTGAGCAAGTCACTTCACACCTCTGGGCCTCAGTTACCTCATCTGTCAAATGGGGATTAAGGCAGAGAGCCCCACGTGAGACAGGGACTGTGTCCAACCTGATTATTGTTACTCTGAAATTGCCTTTTTTTTTAAAAAAAAGTAGCATTTAAGTGATTACAGTGTGTCATTCATTCATTCATTCAGTTGTATTTATTGAGCGCTTACTGTGTGCAGAGCACTGTATTAAGCGCTTGGGAAGTACAATTTGGCAACATATAGAGACGGTCCCTACCCAACAGTGGGCTCACAGTCTAGAAGGGAGAGACAGAGAACAAAACAAAACATATTAACAATAAAATAGATCGAATAGATATGTACAAGTAAAATAAATAAAAAGAGTAATAAATTCATTCATTCATTCAATTGTATTTATTGAGCGCTTACTGTGTGCAGAGCACTGTACTAAGCGCTTGAGAAGTACAATTTGGCAACATATAGAGATGGTCCCTACCCAACAGTGGGCTCACAGTCTAGAAGGGAGAGACAGACAACAAAACAAAACAAACACTGTTCTAAACGCTGGGGTGGATGCAAGTGAATTAGGTTAGATACAATCCCTTTTTTAAGGTACTTGCTAAGCGCTTACTGTGTCAGACACTGTTCTAAGCACTGGAGTAATAATAATAATAATGGTGGCACTTGTTAAGCACTTACTAGGGGCAAAGCACTGTTCTAAGCGCTGGGGAGGTTACAAGGTGATCAGGTGTCCCACAGGGGGCTCACAGTCTTAATCCCCATTTTACAGATGAGGTAACCGAGGCACAGAGAAGTTAGGTGACTTGGCCAAAGTCACACAGCTGACAATTGGCGGAGCTGGGATTTGAACCCATGACCTCTGACTCCAAAGCCCGGGCTCCTTCCGGGCTTTGGAGTAGATACAAGTGAATTAGGTTTAGACACAATCCCTTCTTGAAGGTACTTGTTAAGCGCTTACTGTGTCAGACACTGTTCTAAGCGCTGGAATAGATACAAGTTAATTAGGCTGGACAAAGTCCCTGCCTTGTATGGGCCTCACAGACTAAGTAGGAAGGAGAACAGGAGAACTGAGGCACAGAGAAGTTAAGTGGCTTGCCCAAGGTCCCACAGAGAGTAATTCACAGAGCCAGGATCAGAACCCAGGTCCCCTGACAAGCCTGTGCTCTTCCCACTAGGCCATGCTGCTTCTCATTCTCCCTGAATCCTTTGATAATGATGATCATGAGAATAATTTCGGTATTGATGAAGCAGGCCAGGAGCTGGGGTAAATATCATACGAGCAGATCAGAGTCCCTATCTCACAAGGGCCTCAGGGTCTAAGACAGAGGGAGAAAGGACGTTTTATCCCTATTGTACAGATGAGGAAACTGAGGCACAGAGAAGTTAAGTGACTCACACCAGCTCACACGGCTAGCGAGGGACCAGGCCGGGATTTGAACCCGAATCCTCCGAGTCTCCGTCCTGTGCTCCTTCTATGAGGCTGGGTGTGGTTCAGGAAGAATCTTTCTAGACTATGAGCCCACTGTTGGGTAAGGACTGTCTCTATATGTTGCCAACTTGTACTTCCCATTCATTCATTCATTCATTCATTCATTCATTCAATCACATTTATTGAGCGCTTACTGTGTGCAGAGCACTGCACTAAGCGCTTGGGAAGTACAAGTCGGCAACATCTAGAGACGGTCCCTACCCAACAGCGGGCTCACAGTCTAGAAGGGGGAGGCAGACAACAAAACATGTTAACCAAATAAAATAAATAGAATAAATATGTACAAGTAAAATAAATATTCATTCATTCATTCAATCGTATTTATTGAGTGCTTACTGTGGGCAGAGCACTGTACTAAGCGCTTGGGAAGTCCAAGTCGGCAACATCTAGCACTCAATAAATACGATTGATTGATTGATTGATTTCCAGTGAGATATTTACCTCAGCGAGTACAGCTCAGAAAGGAGCTTCCGAGGCCTCAGAATTTGTCCTTCAACAGGAGAAGGTCAGCGTGCACAACATTATACTAAGCGCTTCGGAGAGAACAACAGAACAGAGCGGGTAGACAAACTCCCTGCACACCACGAGCTTACAGTCTAGAGGGGGAGACTGACATTAACAGAAATCAATAAATTACAGATATGTAATAATGACTGTATTTATTAAGCACTTACTATGTGCAAAGCTCTGTTCTGAGCGCTGGGGAAGTGACAAGGTGATCGGGTTGTCCCACGGGGGTCTCACAGTCTTCATCCCCATTTTACAGATGAGGGAACTGAGGCACAGAGAAGTCTGGCCTTCCCAGACTGAGCCCCCTCCTTCCTCTCCCCCTCCTCCCTGCCTTACCTCCTTCCCTTCCCCACAGTACCTGTATATATGTATATATTTGTACGTATTTATTACTCTATTTATTTTACTTGTACATATCCTATTTATTTTATTTTGTTAATATGTTTTGTTTTGTTCTCTGTCTCCTCCTTCTAGACTGTGAGCCCGCTGTTGGGTAGGGACCGTCTCTATATGTTGCCAACTTGTACTACCCAAGCGCTTAGTACACACAGTAAGCACTCAATAAATACGATTGATTGTTTGATTGATTAAGTGACTTGCCCAAAGTCACACAGCTGACAATTGGCGGAGCCGGGATTTGCACCCACGACCTCCGACTCCAAAGCCCGGGCTCTTTCCACTGAGCCACGCTGCTTCGGGACTGAGGGTGGGATGACTATCAAGTCCTTAAAGAGTTGAAGGATTTTCACTCTACTATGTTCGTCTGAGGTGAAAACGTGCGTTTGGGAGAAATGAAGTCAATATACGACCCGCACAAAGTAGCAGGGTCTGAATTCTCATTATGAGAAAGGAGTGAAAATAGCAGTTTATCAAACTGAAATCTGCTGCAGTAGCCACCCAGACCGGCAATTAGTCAGCAAGAGCCGAGCGTATTTGCTGTCATATTTTGATAGCTGGGGGAATTACTAGTCGCTTATACTGTTCCAAAAGAGATTAGGGATTAAAGGGTGATTCTACAATTAATGGTGGTTTTTGTGAAGTGTTTACTATGGTCCCAAGAACAGTGGTGGATTCAAGATAATCAGTTCGCACAGAGCCCCTGTCCTATATGAGGTTTCACAGTCCAAGAGGGAGGGAGAAGGACCAAATCCCCATTTTACAGGTGAGGAAACTGAGGGACAAAGAAGTTGTGCCGTCTCATTCATTCATTCAGTCGTATTTACTGAGCGCTTACCGTGTGCAGAGCACTGAACTAAGCACTTGAGAAGTCCAAGTTGGCAACATCTAGAGTTGGTCCCTACCCAACAGCGGGCTCACAGTCTAGAAGGAGGAGACGGAGAACAAAACATATTAACAAAATAAAATAAGCAGAATAAATATGTGCAAGTAAAATAAATAAATAAATAGAGTAATAAGAAGAAGCCAAGTGGCGGAGGTGGGATTAGAACTCAGGTCTTCTGGATCCCGGGCTTGGGCTCTTTCCGCTAGGCCACACTGCTTCTAAGGGTCTTGGGCACTGACAAGGAAAACGATAACCCGAAAAGAGTGACGAGCTCCAGCAAACTTGTGGGGTGCTGACACGTCTCTGAAGCGTTAATCAATCAATCAATCACATTTATTGAGCGCTTAATGTGTGCAGAGCACTGCACTAAGCGCTTGGGAAGTACAAGTTGGCAACATATCGTCAGCTGTGTGACTTTGGGCCAGTGACTTCACTTCTCTGGGCCTCAGTTCCCTCATCTGGAAAATGGGGATGAAGACTGTGAGCCCCACGTGGGACAACCTGATCACCTTGTATCCCCCCCCAGCGCTTAGAACAGGGCTTTGCACATAGTAAGCGCTTAACAAATGCCATTATTATTATTATTATTCCCCCAGTAAGGGGGTTTATCCCCTTCAGAAATCCTCCTTGAGGGCAGGGGTAGCGTCTACCTACTCTACTGTACCTTCCCTACGGCTCAGTACACCGCTCTGAGCATAGTAGCTGCTCAATTAAAACCACGGGTGGATTGAACAAAGCTCAGCTCACTTCACCCAACTCCACATCATTCTAGCCGCTGGCCCCGAAGTTGTGAAGTTTCCACCTCTTAAATCGGCCCGATCTCTTTCCTGTTGAGACGGCATCTCTACTGTCTCTGTCTGCCTCGTCTCCCCCCGTCAATCATAACTTCAAGGGCAAAAAGCTCCATCTTCCTCTTTTACTATAATGTCTCCAGTCACCTTATTTGGTGTCCTGCTTACGGTAGGGACTCAAAAGATACTGCAATCTTGTTCCGGCTGCGGCTGATTTTGATAGCGACGGTCCGTCGGTCGGTCAGTCGTATTTAATAGTGAGCGCTTACCCGGTGCAGAGCACCGTACCAAGTGCTTGGGAGAGTATTCACTAGTCTATTTATTTTGTTAATGATTCATTCATTCCTTCAATCGCATTTATTGAGCGCTTACTGTGTGCAGAGCACTGTACTAAGCGCTTGGGAAGTCCAAGTTGGCAGCATCTAGAGACGGTCCCTACCCAACAGCGGGCTCACAGTCTAGAAGGGGGAGATAGACAACAAAACAAAACACATTAACAAAATAAAATAAATAGAATAAATACAAATAAAATAAATAAATGATGTGCATAAATGATGTGCATTTAGCTTTAATTCTATTTGTTCTGACGACTTGAAACCTGTCCACGTGTTTTGTTTTGTTGTCTGTCTCCCCCTTCTAGACTGTGAGCCCTTTGTCGGGTAGGGACCGTCTCTATATGTTGCCGACTTGTACTTCCCAAGCGCTTAGTACAGTGCTCTGCACCCAGTAAGTGCTCAATAAATACGATTGAATGAATGAATGAATGACAGGACAACTAGCACAATGGAAAAGGCACGTGCCCTGCCCACAGTGAGCTTACAGTTTAGGTGATATGATGGGGACGGTGATGTTGGCAATGATGGGGTTGATGATAGTGAGGGTGGTGACAACGATGAAATTAATCCCTGATTCAAACAAAGCTCGTTGAGGGCAGGGAATGTGTCTATCGTATTGCTCTGCACACAGTAAGCGCTCAATAAAGTCCTCTGATGGATCGCTGACGTTCCCCTTATCCTCCATGAATCCATTTGAATCATTTAAAACCTTCATGAACCTTCTTAATATTCTTAACTTTTCCCGACAAGCGTCTAACGTACTGACTGGCTCGCCAGAATTACATTCTATGCCTGTGCCCCACACCCGGTTCTGCTGATGTTCCTGCTAGCTACCAACCAATCAATCAACGAGTGGTATTTATTGAGTGCTTACTGTGTGCAGAGCATTGTGCTAAGCACTTGGGAGAGCCCAATATCACAGAATTGGTAGATGTGTTCCCTGTCCTCAAGGAGTTTCTGCAATCTGCAGGCTAGAACTTCCTCAACACGGTTCTCACCCGGAAATTTACCTTAAAAGAATACTCTCCCATCCGGAGGGAAAACAATCTACTTCTCAGGCTGGTCCTTCACTACGACTTGGGAAGTTATAAAATGTAGATCACATAATGACCTTGTAACTTCATCCATCGGTTAATAGATCAAAGGTATTTACTGAGTGCTTACTATGTGCAGAACACTGTACTAAGCACTTGAGAGAGGACAATACAGCAGAACCAGCAGACATGTTCCCTGCCCATAATGAGCTGACAGTCTAGAGGGGGAGACAGACATTAATATGAATAAAACCATGTATTTTATCGGGCTCACAGTTCTTCACCCCCATTTTCCAGGTGAGGGAACTGAGGCCCAGAGAAGTGCAATGAGAGATTTGCAAGCCAGGATGAACTGATTATGGTGTTTTTATGGTATTTATTAAGCATGTAGCACATGCCAGGCACTATACTAAGCCCTGGGGCAGATCATCATCATTATCATCATCATCAATCGTATTTATTGAGCGCTTACTATGTGCAGAGCACTGTACTAAGCGCTTGGGAAGTACAAATTGGCAACATATAGAGACAGTCCCTACCCAACAGTGGGCTCACAGTCTAAAAGGGGGAGACAGAGAACAAAACCAAACATACTAACAAAATAAAATAAATAGAATAGATATGTACAAATAAAATAAATAAATAAATAAATAGAGTAATAAATATGTACAAACATATATACATATATACAGGTGCTGTGGGAAGGGAAGGAGGTAAGATGGGGGGGATGGAGAGGGGGACGAGGGGGAGAGGAAGGAAGACATGCCCTAAATGGGTTGGACACAGTCCCTTTCCCACATGGGGCTCGCAGTCTTCATCCCCATTTTCCAGATGAGGAAACTGAGGCACAGAAAAGTAACTTGCCCAAGGTCACCAAGCAGACAAGTGGCAGAGCCAGGATTAGAACCCAGGTCCTTCTGAAGTGCTTACTACGTGTCAAGCACCGTTCTAAGCACCGGGGTAGATACAGACTAATCGGGACCCTGTCCCCCAAGGGGCTCACAGTCTAAGTAGGAGGGAGAACAGGTACCGAATCTCCATTTTATAGTTGAGGGAACTGGCACAGGGAAGCCGAGCGACTCGCCCCAGGTCACACCGGTGGCAACTGGGATCCACTGAAAAATAAATGCTGCCATCTCGACAGGCTCAAAGCACCTACAACGGTCTTTTAGAAGTGGCTCAGGAATTGTTCTGTGCAGATGGCTGTATCCACACACCCACATCAAAACCCGGAAAGATGACGATTCCCTCCGGACATTTCGCATAGCACTGTGGCACATCAGCCTCCTCACTGACCTCCCACTTCCTGTCTCTCTCCTCTCCGGTCCGTAATTCGCTCGGCTGCTCGGGTCATTTTTCTGCAAAACCATCTGGGCCACGACTTCCCGCTCCTTAAAACCCTCCACTGGCCGCCCACTTGCCTCCTTAGCAATCAGACCCCTTGCCCAAGCCTTTTCCCTTGGACCTGGAATTCCCTCCTCCTTCACGTCTGATGGTTCATCCTGCTTTGCACAGAGTAAGCGCTTAACAGATACCAAAATTATTATTATTATTATTCTAGACCGTGAGCTCGTTGTGGACAGGGAATGGCACTGTTTATTGTTGCGTTCTGCTTTCCCAAGCGCTCAGTATAGTTCTCTGCACCCAGCAGTGCTTAATAAATAATAATAATAATGATGGCATTTATTAAGCGCTTACTATGTGCAAAGCACTGTTCTAAGTGCTGGGGGAGGTTACAAGGTGATCAGGTTGTCCCACGGGGGGCTCACAGTCTTCATCCCCATTTTACAGATGAGGTACCTGAGGCCCAGAGAAGTGAAGTGACTTGACCAAAGTCACACAGCTGACAAGTGGCGGAGCCGGGATTTGAACCCATGACCTCTGACTCCAAAGCCCATGCTCTTTCCACTGAGCCACGCTGCTTCTCACATGGCTGACTGACTGACTGACTGAATGAATGAATCACTCTCCCCACCATCTAAACTGTAAACTCCACGTGGGCAGGGAACGTGTCCATCACCTCTGTTGTATCCTACTTTCCCAAGAGCTTAGTACAGTGCCCTGCACCCGGTAAACGCTCAATAAATACCACTGATTGATTGATTGACGATATGGATTGATAATACGCCCAAAGAAAATCACAGTTATGCTCCAGTCTGTGCCCAGAAAATCCTACAAACAACGAGAGGCGTTCAGGCAAGAAATTAAAGCAGGTACCTATTTCTGCTACCTTGGCAATTCACTGTCCAATTATGCACGGATGAATAAAGGGGGAGTAATCGGAATAAAAAAAAGAGCTAACGTGGCTTTCGGCAGAGCCGAAGACAACGGGGTAGACAATGGGCACTCGTTTATGCACCCAATGCACCCGTAAATGCACCCAATTTATGCATTTTGACCATTCCAGTTGTAAGCATTTTTATCACCATGGAGAGAGAGGTAGTTCCTTGTAAGCAGGAAATATGTCACTTCCTTATTCTGGGCTTCTCTTGTACCTAGAACGTATACTACACCGGGTCTGGTAACACTGACTAAGTGGAGCTGGTCTCGATTTACCTCTCGGCGTTGTTCAGTTCCACAGGGATGGAGAAGAGGGCAGAGAGGCACTATTAACTCTAGTTTACGAATGGCTGAGAAACTAACCAAGGTAACCTAACGTGGCTGGTTTCCGGGCCTACACATTTCATGAATTATAATACAATAAGAACTGTGGTATTTATTCAGCGCTTACTATGTGCCAAGCACTTTACTAAGCACCAGAGTAGATGGAACCGCCGATATCTCGCCCACATCCGACCTCTGGCCGGGACCGCCCTCCCTCTTCAAATCTGACAGGCAATTACCCGCTCCCCCTTCAAAGCCTTATTGAAGGCCCCTTCATTCATTCATTCAGTTGTATTTATTGAGCGCTTACTGTGTGCAGAGCACCGTACGAAGCGCTTGGGAAGTACAAATCTGCAACATATAGAGACGGTCCCTGCCCAACAACGGGCTCACGGTCTGGAAGGGGGAGACAGATGAAAAAACAAAACAAGTAGACAGGTGTCCATATCATCAGAATAAACAGAATTATAGCTATATACACGCCCATCTCCTCCAAGAGGCTTTCCCTGACTAATCCCTCCTTTCCTCTTCTCCCACTCCTTTCTGCGTCCCTCTGACTTGCTCCCTTCATTAATCCCCACTCCCAGCCCCACAGCATTTATGCCCATATCTGTCATTTATTTATTTATATTAATATCCCTCTAGGCTCACTGTAGGCAAGGAATGTGCCTATTTTGGCACTGTCCTCTCCCAAGCGCTTAGTACAGTGCTCTGCACAGAGTAAGTGCTCAATAAATACAACTGAACAAACGAATGAATACAAAGATAATCAGGTCAGACACAATCCCCGTCCCACGGGGGGCTCACAGTCAAAGGGGGAGGGAGAGACGAGGATTTCACCCCCATTTTACAGATGAGGGAACTGAGGCACGGAGAAGTGAAGTTACTAGCCCACAGTCACACAACAGGAAAGCAGTAGAGCCGGGATTAGGTCCTAGGTTGTCTGACGCCCAGCCTGAGCTCTTACCACCAAGGCTTGACCGCTTCCTTCGCTTTGCTGAACGCCAAGTCCCGCTACTGAGAGGCGGATTCGGTTTTCCTACTGAAGATGCGGATGGCTTTTCGTTGTTTCTCAGACACACACCCGTGGAAGCTGCAGTCTTCATTCATTTGTTCATTCATTCAATTGCATTTATTGAGCGCTTACTGTGTGCAGAGCACTGTACTAAGCGCTTGGGAAGTACAAGTTGGCAACATGTAGAGACGGTCCCTACCCAACAGTGGGCTCACAGTCTAGCCTTGCACTTTCAGTGACACAAACGCAAGTCAAAGAAAAACAAAGTGGCCATCGAGAGTTCCCCCAGACCCCAGATTTCGTTCACTATCAAATTGGGATCGCCTGCCCTGAACTCTGGCTGTGCTTCTCTAGGGAAAATAGATCAAGAAGAACCTGTGTGTACCAAATTTTCTATTTCGGAGGTCACCTACAACGCTATCACAAAGATCTAAACCCTGTCAGTGAACACCACCAAACCATCTGAGAGATCAAACAGGGAAGACAGTCCTTACTCCGAAATGCTTTTTCTGTGCTAACGTGTCTTGGCATTGTTTCAACCTAGAGATGACAGGAAATTCAAATTTTTGGTTTCTTTTCTACCTATTTTGGGTGCCAACTATTTCTCTCTGCTTTTGGGCGGGGGCAGTTCACACTAGGTGGAAGGCTTAAAAAGAGCCGAAGGGGTTGTCTCGGTCTCAGAGGCATCAAAGAGGCTTAATGTCACGTTCGAGTCGTTACGCCTTCTGAAATCGAGAGGCACGTTTGACGATTGGCACGGAGGGGAAATTGTCAACTCTTGCAAAACAGAAGTTGTTTCCTGAGCAGCTTTAAGGGATGACTGCTGAGGAACGTTCACTGGCTGTTGTTTTCTCTCACAGCAGGTAAGGCGCTTACGGCTTCTTGTTCGTGGCTAGTTCGCTGGATGCTCGCCAGTGGATGCTCTTTGGGCATGCCAATGCCTTGTGGTTGGAATACACAACCTGCGTGGGCATTTAGGGAGGGAGGAGAGGGGCTACAAAGCCCCCTTGAGATTATTTGGTGGGGGGAGCTACCCCCACGAAGCCTTTAGATTTGATCAATCTCCGCCGGAGAGACTTGCAGGAATCCAGGAGTTTCTAAGACACTGAACAGTCTTAGAAACTCATTGAACATGCCCCTGGTGAGGGGTTAGCAATACAAAGTATCCATCAATCGACCGGTGGTATTTATTGAATGCTACTGTGCGCAGAGCACTGTGCTGAGAGCTCGGGAGAGGACAATTCAACAGGGTCGGTAGACAAGTTCCCTGCCCAATATAAGCTCACCGTCTAGAGCTGGGGACGGATGCGAACGTAAATCAAGAAGTCACAGATGAGGACTTTAGTGCCGAGGGGCTGAGTGTGGGGTAATAATAGTAATGATGGCACTTATTAAGCACTTACTAGGTGCAAAGCACTGTTCTAAGCACTGGGGAGGTTACAAGGTGACCAGGTTGTCCCCCGGGGGGCTCACAGTCTTAATCCCCATTTTACAGATGAGGTAACTGAGGCAGGGAGAAGTGAAGTGACTTGCCCAGAGTCACACAGCTGACAGTTGGTGGGGCCGGGATTTGAACTCCAAAGCCCGGGCTCTTTCCACTGAGCCACGCCGCTTCTGATGCTAAGTGCTCGAAGCTGACAGATCCGAGTCTAGTTGCAAACATCTAACGACATACCTGTTACCTCATCCTATTTCTTCAGGATGCTTCTACAGAGAAGTAGCGTGGCCTTTCAGATGGGGCCCGGGCTTGGGTGTCAGAAGGACCTGGGTTCTAATCCCGGCTCCGGCACTCGTCTGCTGCGGGACTCCGTGCAAGTCGCTTCACTTCTCTAGGCCTCGGTTCCCCCATCTGTCAAATGGGGGTTAAGCCTAGGAGCCCCGCATGGAACATGGACTGTGTCCAAGCTACCCTGGTACCTAGTACAGTGGGACTAAGCACGTGGTAAGTGCTTAAAAAATACTGAGGAAAAAAAGAAAAAAGAAAGAAGGGGCTCCATACGTCAAGCCATGTTTAGAAAGGTGACAGGAAAATTCACCTTGGTGATCAGTTCTCCCTTATCCTTAGCTCCAAACAGAAATTCCTCTCTGCATTCCACTACGTTTTCTCTATATGTTGCCAACTTGTACTTCCCAAGCGCTTAGTACAGTGCTCTGCACACAGTAAGCACTCAATAAATACGATTGATTGATTGTGGTAGGGAAGCAGTGTGGCCTAGTGGGAAGAGCCTGGAAGCCAGAGGACCTGGGTTCTACTCCCGACTCCACCACCTCTCTGCTGTGTGACCCTGGGCCAGTCACTTCACTTCTCTGAGCCTCAGTTCCCTCATCTGCAAAATGGGGACTCGATCCCCATTCTCCCTCCTACTTAGACTGTGAGCCCCATGTGGAACCAAGTCACTGCACTTGGAACCTCAGTTCCCTCATCTGTAAAATGGGGATTAAGACTGTGAGCCCCCCCATGGGACAACCTGATCACCTTGTAACCTCCCCAGTACTTAGTACAGTGCTTTGCACATAGTAAGCACTTAATAAATGCCATTATTATTATTATCATTATCTTGTATCTGCCCCGGAGTTCAGTACGGTGCTTGGCATATAGTAAACTTGTGACACGTGCAATTATTATTATCATTATTTTGGTGGAGCCGAATGGATCTTTGCCAAATCAAGACTAAGCTGTAGCCTTGCCAGAAAACCTGCAGGGGGTAAGAGTGATTAGAAGGCTAATATAATAATGATGGCATTTATTAAGCGCTCACTAAGCGCAAGGTACTGTTCTAAGTGCTGGGGAGGTTACAAGGTGATCAGGTTGTCCCACAGGGGGCTCACAGTTGTAATCCCCATTTTTCAGATGAGGTAACTGAGGCATAGAGAAGTTTATTTATTTATTTATCTCTATTTATTTATTCATTTTACTTGTACATATCTATTCTATTTATTTTATTTTGTTAATATGCTTGGTTTTGTTCTCTGTCTCCCCCTTCTAGACTGTGAGCCCACTGTTGGGTAGGGACCGTCTCTATATGTTCCCAATTTGTACTTCCCAAGACCTTAGTACAGTGCTCTGCACACAGTAAGCGTTCAATAAATACGATTGATTGATTGATTGATTGATTGATTCAAGTGACTTGCCCAAAGTCACAGAGCTGACAATTGGCAGAGCTGGGATTTGAACCCATGACCTCTGACTCCAAAGCCCGGGCTCTTTCCACTGAGCCATGCTGCTTCTCTAATATAGCGCATAGGACATGATCTATCTGCAATTGGACATTTTTCTACTCCCCAAAAAGCACTCCAAAAGATAATTTGTGGACTCCTGGTCAGGTGGGTTGAGGCAAAATTCCCCAATTATGCTAATTCCAGACATGCAAGCTAAAAGCACCGACCAACTTTCTTATGAAGGATTAGCAGAGGTGTGTCTCTCCCTCGACAGTAAGCTCGTTGTGGGCAGGGAACATGCCCACCAACTCCATGTCCTCTCCCAAGCGCTTAGTACAGCGCTCTGCACGCAGTATGTGCACAATAAATATGATTGATCGATTGACTGAAGGATTCAAGCTCAATACTCTCTTCTGGAATCTCCCACAGTAAGTGCTCAATACAGACGATTTCTACAAGTTGACAACTTGTACTTCCCAAGCGCTTAGTACAGTGCTCTGCACACAGTAAGTGCTCAATAAATACGATTGATTGATTGATCGATGGATTAAAAATCATCCTCCCTCTAGAGGGATTTTTCTCCTACTGACTGTTCATTCATTCATTCACTCATATTTACTGGACGCTTACTGTGTGCAGAGGACTGTACTTAGCGCTTCGGAAGTACTGTTTAGCCACAAATAGAGACAATCCCTGCCGACAACAGGCTCACAGTCTAGAAGTGGGGGCGGAGGCAGACGTCAAAGCACGTAAACAGGCCTCAATAGCATCAATATAAATAAATACAATTATAGATCTGTACACATCAATAATATAAAGAGAATTATAAATATGCACATATATACACAAGTGCTGTGGGCGGGGAGGGGGACAGAGAAGAGGGAGCAGGTGGGGGTGATGGGGAGGCCAGGGGGAGCAGGGGAAAAGGGAAAAATAGTCTGGGAAGGCCTCCTGGAGGAGGTGAGCCTTCAGTAGGGCTCTGAAGGTGGGGGGAAGTGTGATTGGCCTCCTCCTTCTCCTCTTTTTTTTATATGGTATTCGTTAAGCACTGACTATGTGCCAGGCACTGTACTAAGACTATGCGCCAGGCACTGTACTAAGCACTGGGGTAGATACAAGCTAATCAGGTCGGACACAGTCCATGTCTCATGTGGGGCTCAAAGTTTTCATCCCCATTTTAATGGTATTTGTTCAGCGCTTACTCTGAGCCAGGCTCTGTAGTAAGCATTGGGGTTGATGCATGCTACTCAGGTTGGACACAGTCCGTGTCCCACTTGGGGCGCAGAGTCTTCACCCCCATTTTACAGATGAGGGAACTGAGGCACAGAGAAGTGAAGTGACTTGCCCAAGTGGTGGAGCTGGGATTAGAAACCCAGTCCTTCTAACTCCCAGGCCGATGTTCTTTCCATTAGGCTACACTGCTTCTGTTTCTTTTCCTCCTCCTCCTTTCATTCATTCATTCATTCATTCATTCATTCAATTGTATCCATCGAGTGCTTACTCTGTACAGAGCTCTGTACTAAGCGCTTGGGAAGTACAATTCAGCAACAGAGACAATCCCTGCCGACAACAGGCTCAAAGTCTAGAAGGGAGGAGACAGACATCAAAACAAGTAAACGGGCATCAGTAGCTCCATTATAAATAAATAGAATTCTCGATAAATAAACATCATTCATAAAGATAAACAGAATTATAATTATAAATTTGTACATATATACACAAGTGCTGTGGGGAGGGGAGGGGGAGCAGAGGAAAAGGGGGGGTTAGTCTGGGAAGGCCTCTTGGAGGAGGTGAGCTTTCAGTAGGGCTTTGAAAGAGGGAAGTGTGCTAGTTTGGTGGATGTGAGGAGGGAGGGTATTCCATGCCAGAGGTAGGAAGTGGGCCGGGGTCAATGGTGGGACAGGTGAGAACTCCTCTTTCTCTCCTCCCCTTTTCCTCCTCCTCTCCTCCTATTCCTTTCTCTCCTCCTCTTTTCCTCCTTCTACTCCTTTCACTCCTCCTCTTTTTCTCCTACTCCTTTCCTCCTCCTCTTCCTCCTCTTTTTCTCCTCTCCTCTTTCTCTCCTCCGCTTTTCCTCCTCCTCTCCTCCTATTCCTTTCTCTCCTCCTCTTCCTCCTCTTTTCCTCCTTCTACTCCTTTCTCTCCTCCTCTTTTTCTCCTCCTCCTTTCCTCCTCTTTTTCTCTTCTCCTCTTTCTCTCCTCCCCTTTTCCTCCTCCTCTCCTCCTATTCCTTTCTCTCCTCCTCTTTTCCTCCTTCTACTCCTTTCTCTCCTCCTCTTTTTCTCCTCCTCCTTTCCTCCTCCTCTTCCTCCTCTTTTTCTCATCTCCTCTTTCTCTCCTCCCCTTTTCCTCCTCCTCTCCTCCTATTCCTTTCTCTCCTCCTCTTCCTCCTCTTTTCCACCTTCTACTCCTTTCCTCCTCTTTTTCTCCTCCTCCTCTTCCTCCTCTTTTTCTCTTCTCCTCTTTCTCTCCTCCCCTTTTCCTCCTCCTCTCCTCCTATTCCTTTCTCTCTGCCTCTTCCGCCGCTTTTCCTCATTCTACTCCTTTCTCTCCTCCTCTTTTTCTCCTCCTCCTTTCCTCCTCCTCTTCCTCCTCTTTTTCTCCTCTCCTCTTTCTCTACTCCCCTTTTTCTCCTCCTCTCCTCCTATTCCTTTCTCTCCTCCTCTTCCTCCTCTTTTCCTCCTACTCCTTTCTCTCCTCCTCTTTTTCTCCTCCCCTTTTCCTCCTCCTCCCCTCCTATTCCTTTCTCTCCTCCTCTTCCTCCTCTTTTCCTCCTTCTACTCCTTTCTCTCCTCCTTTTTTCTCCTCCTTTTTTCTCCTCCTCTCCTCGTCCTTTCCTCCCCCTCTTTTTCTCCTCTCCTTCTTCTCTCCTCCCTATACTCGGCGTTGCTGTCCCAATCCTATCGTTCACACTGGCCTGGGACTCCGCCCCTCCCACATCACACAGACCACAACTCCGCCCCTCATTCAGAGACCTCCTAAAATCTCACCTCCTCCCCCAAACTTCCCCCGATTTATCTCCCTCCCTCCTAGTCCTAGCGCACCTCCTGACATTCCAGCCTTTATGAACTCATTTACACCCTCGCCATCCTCACCAGTGCTATTTATTTAGGGAAGCAGCGTTCCTTAGCGGGAAAAGCCTGAGCTTGGGAGTCAGGCTTTTTCGCTTCGGCTATCTTTGAGCCTCCGGAAGGGACAGTTTCAATTCATCTCCTGTGTTTCTGCAAAGAGTTTCAGAGAGTTTCGGGCTCAGGTGCCAGCCTCACCACTGTTTCCTCTCCGCCCTTCCGCTCACTGGGCCACCTCTACCCAAACACGAAGCGGAGAGGCTGCAACTCTCACTTTCCTTTCGTGGCATCCTGTCACACAGGAGACTGTCACATTGAATTATACCCTCAGACGTCCGCCCGGCATGCTCTTGTCGCCACTGGGCTCGCCCAAGTGCTTAGTACAGTGATCGGCACATGGTAAGCGCTCTGTGAATACCGTTGATTGGCTGACCATTGTAAACTCCTTGTGCAGGGAACGTGTCTATGGACTCTGTTGTATTGTACTCTCCCAAGCGCTTAGTACGGCGCTCAATAAACACCGCCGATCGGTCGACTGATCGGAACCAATAAACCTTCCAGCCACAGAAATGACCACTGGCTCCGTAAAGAGTACGGAAAATATTCCGGAGAAGCAGCGTGGCCTAGTGGAACCAACACAGGCCTGGGAATCCGAGGACCTGGGTTCTAATCCACTTCTCCGCTGCGTCGCCTTGGGCAAGTCACTTGGCTTCTTTGTGCCTCAGTTCCCTCATATGTAAAATGGGGATGAAGACTGTTGTTGTTGCCAACTTGTACTTCCCAAGCGCTTAGGACAGTGCTCTGCACACTGTAAGCGCTCAATAAATACGATTGATTGATTGATTGACTGATTGACTGTGAGCCCCATGGGAAAGGGAACGTGTCCAATCCGATTTGCTTGTATCCACCCCAGAGTTTAGTACAGTGCCTGGCACGTAGTATGTGCTTAACAAATACCACAATTATTATTATTATTCAGGATACCTTGATGGAAATTCTAAGGAACTCCAAGAGGAAGCAACGTGGGAAGCAGCGTGGCCCAGTGGATAGAGCACAGATCTGGGTTGGGTATAGACCGTCTCTATATGTTGCCAACCTGTACTTCCCAAGTGCTTAGTACAGCGCTCTGCACACAGTAAGCGCTCAATAAATATGATTGATGACCTGGGTTCTAATCCCAGCTCCACCGCTTGTCTTCTGCGTTACCTTGGGCGAGTCACTTCACTTCTCAGGGTCTCAGTTCCCTCTTCGGTAAAATGGGGATTAAAACCGTGAGCCCCAAGTGGGACAGGGACTGATTACCTTGTATCTACCCCAGAGCTTAGTACGGTGACCGGTGCGTAGGAAGTGCTTGAAAAACACCATAAAAAAATACGAGTTTTATAAAAGGACCATCAACATAAAGAATTCCTGAAGGACCATTTCAACAAATGACTGTGCAATCCCCTGCTTGGGTCTTTTCTCTCCTATTGTACGGCTGCAAATAAATTCCTCTCGGAAGGAAAAAAACACGGGGCTTTGACCAGACTCTTATTTTCCTCCGTGGTGAATTCTCAAGAATGTCAAACCCGCTCACCTAGAAGTGAACTCGACTGAAACTAGGATTACTGACATCCATGTGTTCAGCGAGAATGACAATTTCGGAAACAGCCGCAACCAGACAAAGGATCAAACTTGACTAAGCTCGCCTTCACTCTTGGGGTCAGAATGACTCAAGTCCCCTAGAAAGGAGGGTTTCCAAGTCCAGGAGGGAGGGAGATTTTCAATCAGACAAAAGCTATAAAGCAGAGTAGATTTAGGAACCAGGAATCAAGAGACTTGGGTTTTAGTTCTGTCCTTCTAGAAGCCTCACTTTCTCCATTCATTCATTCAATCGTATTTATTGAGCGCTTACTGTGTGCAGAGCACTGTACTAAGCACTTGGGAAGTACAAGTGGGCAACATATATATGTTCTCCATCTGTGAAGGATTTTTTAATGGTATGTGTTAATCAACTGTACTTATTGAGCACTTATTTTGTGCAGAGCACTATAATAATAATAATAGTAATTATGGTATTTGTTAAGCGCTTATTATGTGCCAGGCACTGTACTAATGGCTTGGGTGGATACAAGCAAATCGGGTTGGACACAGTCCCTGTCCCACATGGGGCTCACAGTCTTCATCCCCATTTTACAGATGAGGTAACTAAGCTTAGAACAGTGCTTTGCGCATAGTAAGCGCTTTAATAAATGCCATTATTAAGCTACAGAGAAGTGAAGTGACTTGCCCAAGGTCTCGCATCAGACAAATGTCAGAACCGGGATTATAACCCAGGTCCTCGGACTCTCAGGCCCGTTATCCATTCGCTAAACCTTGGGCAAGGGATCTGGTTCTAATCCTGGCTCTGCCACTTGCCTGTTGTGTGACCTCGGGAAATCACTTCCCTTCTCTGGGCCTCAGTTCCCTCCTCTGGAAAATGGAGATTAAGGATGCGAGCCCCGTGTGAGACAGGGATTATGCCCAACCTGATTACCTTGTATCCACCCCAGCGCTTGGTACAGTGCCTGACACATAGTGAGCGTTTAACAAATACCACAATTATTATTATTATTGTCCCAGACCCAAGTGAAAGAGAGCCTTTTTCTCTTCCTTTCTCCCTCCCCTCTCCTTGTCCCTCCCTTCCTTCCTTCCCCCACAAGACACAAAACCAACCCCCCACCCCCACCCCTCACAACCAGGGCGTCCAAAGTCAAGCCCCGCCTTTAATATCATCCCCACCCCACTTAATTTTGCTACTGCAGCAGACAAGGAATCGAAATAAACATAAGGCCCTGCAAGCCTTTACCCAATTTCCCTTCCTCGGTATGGCTAACCGAGTCCCAACCTAGGATCACGATAACGGCATTTTCTCACAGACTTTAAACTTTGCACCACAATTCCAATTTAAAGAAAAGAATTCAGTTCAGTCCTCTTTCCTTCTTTGAAAAAAAAAATCCTATTATCCATCGATTTGTTTTTCACTCATCCACCTTAACCTCGTTTCAACTAATTTCATAAGGTCCGAGCCGTTATGTGGTACTGTACTGAGCACTGAAATCCAGGCTGTGAAGCCCCCAAACAAATGCTTTTGGCCTCTTTCAGGAAGAGGAGCAAAACAATGATAATAAATCACTGGTATTTAGTGGGGACTTACTGTTTGTAGAGTGTCGTCATCATCATCATTGACATTTACTGAGCGCGTACTGTGTGCAGAGCGCTTAGGAGGGGTCAATAGATCAGAGTTGGTAGACACGTTCCCTGTCCACAATGAGCTTGCAGTCTAGAGAGGGAGAAAGACATTTATCGGTCAATCAATGGTATTAATTGAGCACTTACTATGTACTATGTACTAAGCTCTTAGGAGAGGACATTAGAACAGAGTCAGTATTCATTCACCATTCAATCGTATTTACTAAGCGCTTACTGTGTGTCGAGCACTGTACTAAGCGCTTGGGAGAGTACACTATAACAGTATTCAGACATAAAGAGCTCACAGTCACAGTCACAGAAAAACATTTTCTGGTGTTGCTCGGGCAATTCGATTTGATCTGGAAACGGAGGCATAGCTTTTGCTTTCTTATGACACCAGATGAAAAGAAATCGCTGTTCCGTTTCTGGGTCTCGTTACCTAAATTCAGTCTGCGAGGAGTTTAAGGAGGTGTGAAACTGATGGAGGAGTTGATGCTTTCGCATTCTGCATACTATCAAGCTAAGATGTTTGAAGACGAGAATGGCAAAAAAACCACTGCGTCATATTAATAGATTTCATTTTCTCAAACAGCTCCTTAGCAAAACTAAAGGACTGAGGTCTCGAAATGAACGACAAGATTTCTTCAAAAGTGCCCTGAAATCTCTCTCCTTTCCAATTCCAAAGCCGGCGACTTCTTTTTCAATCCCGTCTCTCCGCTCCTCCTACCCTACATCTCTCTGATCAATAATTAGAACTGTGGTGTTAGTGGAGCACCTACTAAGCTCGTTGTGGGCAGGGAATGCATCTGTGTATTGTTATATTGTACTCCCCCAAGCGCTTAGTACAGTGCTCTGCACACCATCAGCGCTCAATAAATAAGACCGAATGAATGACTGAATGGATGTACTAAGTGCAGCTTTAGATTCAAGATAATGAGGTCAGACTTGGTCCCAGTCCCAGGCTGGGCTTCGAGGTTAAAGGGAAGGGAGTGGAGCTATTGAATTCCCCATTTTACAGATGAGGAGACTAAGGCACAGAGAATATTGATAATTGTGGTATTTGTTAATTGCTTATTAGGTGCCAGGCGCCGTTCTAAGCGCTGGGGTGGATACAAGCAAATCGGGTTGGACATGGTCCCTGTCCCACATGGGGCTCACCATCTTAATCCCCATTTTACAGACGAGGGAATTGAGGCCCAGAGAAGCTAGATGACTTGCCCAAGATCCCGCAGCTGGCAAGTCGTGGAGCCGGGATTAGCACCAAGGGTCCCTGGCTTCCAGGCCTGTGTGCTTTCCACTAGGCCCCACTGTTTCTCTACACACGCCCCTCTTCCTACACATCACCCCCACAAGATCCCAGCTTGATCTCTTTGCTGCCAACTCCGTCTTCATCATCTGCCCATCTTCTCTCTCCTCCTCCTTTTCTTCCTCTTTCCTTCATCACCCTTTTAAGGTGTGCATGTCCCAATTCTTTTCCTTGAGCTTTCCTCTCTGCCTCTCAGAGAACTCATTCCCTCTCACTGTTCCTTCAGTTTCTCTTCTCTCCACCCTAAATCCCATCTACATGCCACTTCAGCCATCTAAATCTTGGGTCACCATAACCCCTGGAATCTGAAGTGCATACCTTTATATCCTATTACTTTGTACTGGCTGAAATGTATAGATTGGGCAAGCATCACATCTCCTTTCTTATACCTGCTAGATTGCAAGCTCCTTGAAGACAGGAATCATGTCTACTAACTTTCTTGTGCCTGCTAGCTTGTAAGCTCCTTGAGGCCAGGAATCATGTTTACTACCTCTCTTGTGCTCTTCCAAATAATGATAATTACTATAACAATGATGACGGTATTTGTTAAGCACTTACTATGTGCCAAGCACTGTTCTAAGCGCAGGGGTAGATGAAAGGTAATCAGGTTGTCCCACGTGGGGCTCACAGTCTTAATCTCCATTTTACAGATGAGGTAACTGAGGCACAGAGAATTTAAGTGACTTGCCCAAAGTCACACAGCTGACAAGTGATGGAGCCGGGATTAGAATCCATGACCTATGACTCCCAAGCCCGTGCTGCTTCCACTAAGCTGTTAGCTCTGTACACAGTATATGCTCAATAAATAAGATTGATTGATTGATTGACTACAAATTTATTCATTCATTCAATCACATTTATTGAGCTCTTACTGGGTGCAGAGCACTGTGCTAAGAGCGTGGAAAGTACAATACAGCAATAAAGCGAGACAATCCCTGCCCACAGTGGGCTTACTGAGTTCTGGCTTTCCATTTTCATCCTCTTTTCCTCCCCTGGCCTCCCACTCTCTTCAGGGAATCTCTGATAATAATACTACTAATAATTATGGCACTTGTGAAGTACTTACTATGTGCCAAGCACTGTTCTACGTGCTGGGGTAGACACAGGTTAATTGGCTTAGACACAGTCCCTGTCCCACATGGGGCTCAGTTCAGAGTCAAGATAGTGGATTCTCCTCTTGTGCTCTAAATCTTTCTCCATCTCCTATTTGTTTTGTTTTGTTGTCTGTCTCCCCCTTCTAGACTGTGAGCCTGTTGTTGGGTCGGGACCGCCTCTATATGTTGCCGATTTGTACTTCCCAAGTGCTTAGTACAGTGCTCTGCACACAGTAAGCACTCAATAAATACAACTGAATGAATGACTGAATAACCATGATAGGCGGTACTTATTGAGTGCATACTGTGTGCAGAGCACTGGACCTGAAATCCTAAGCTGAGTGCTGTATATTAAATGCTTGAAAACTGCGTGAAACTCAACAGAGTTGTTTGTGTATCGAACCTGAAACCTGAGAGAGAGAGCACTGAAGTGTCTTCATCATCATGAATGGTATTTATTGAGCGCTTACTCTGTGCAGAGCACTGAACTGAGGGCTTTTCAATTCAATTCAATTCAATCGTATTTACTGAGTGCTTACTGTGTGCAGAGCACTGTACTAAGCGTTTGGGAGCGTACAACATGAGCCCGTTGTCAGGTAGGAACCGTCTCTATATGTTGCCAATTTGTACTTCCCAAGCGCTTAGTACAGTGCTCTGCACACAGTAAGCGCTCAATAAATACAAATGAATGAACGAATGAAGAGAGCTGTTACACATATTCCTTGCCCAAAATGAGCTTACAGTCTAGAGGGGGAGACAGACATCAATAGAAGTAAATAAATTTCGGATACAGACAGAAGTGCTGTGGGGCTGGGGTTGGAGAGAAAAAAGGGAGAAAAGCCAAGAGCACGTGGAAAATAAGGAAATCAGTCAAAGAAACAAGAGTTTGTGAGTGGAGTCTGAAATTCTTACTCTTCTGGACTTCTTCCTTAGCAATGCCCCAGTGCAAGGAAGGATGACATGCAAATTTAAGAAGCAGTCCATAATATGTGAAGGGGAAAAAGGCGGGAATAAAATTGTAATTGTGGTGGAAAAATGCATAAAGGTGAAGATTATACCTCGAGCCGGTAGTCAATGGTTCAGTTTGGTTCTGTGAAATAAGTGAACAACAAAAAAAATAAATTCCTCAACCGGTCAAACTGACTTCCTAACCGAAAGAGCTTAAGTGATTAATCAAAACGATTGTGGCATTCTTCTTCACATTTGGAAAGCGAGTAAATCAGTCAGACAGACCACAGTCGCAACGGAATAAAGCCGACGGAGAAGTCGTTCTGGAGGCAGAGCTGAGCTGCAGCAGTCTGCCTACGGGGACTGGGATGGAGGAAAATGACGATTTGTCTCCCACCGATGCTGGCTGATCTTGAAATCTCGGGGCAGAAACTTGGCACAGACCGAGGTGATGGATCGGAATATCCGGGGAACTTTGGGGTGCTTAGGGCTGGGGAGAAGCTTCTTGGAGAGGCTGAGCCCTGAGACTTGGTTTGGAGAGAAAATCCAGCCTTACTGGAAGAAAAATGGGGCATGTGGACTGCTTTGAGAAGCCACCTTCGAAACAGGATTGTGAACGGGATGGTGCGCTCAAGAAGAACATATTTAGAGCTAATTCGGTATTCATCGTTGCAGGAGAAAATCTCACTGAAGTGACTGAGACCTCAAATGCTGAATGGATTAAATGTTCCCCGAGACACTAACCGCCCACAAGAATCGACAAAAATGCAAGTATCCTGGGTTTTTAACCCGTCCGTTTGCCTTCCAAATTTAGTCAACGGAAGGACTTTTTTTTCTCTAACTTGCTTTTCTTTCATTCACTTCAATGCCAAGAGACTTTTATCTGAATGGAGACCCGATCTTACAACTTAGCGCTATCATCTTTTGGGGGAAGATAAAGGATATTTCTATCTACCGTTGAAGTTCATTTCTTAAGATGAAAACAAAGCATAGAAGAGTAGTGGTTTCACTACCTCTCCCCCCGGCCCCCACCCCGGGCACACAAAAGCTCAAACTGAAAAATCGTTTTTGACGACTTCTATCCATAGTGTTATTGAATATCGCCTGAGGTGAATTTCCCAAGTTGCTGGGTCACCTTCTAGAGGGGCACGTCGCTTTCCACCGGGAATTCCCGGGGGACTTTGGTGCCTTAGTTTCCTCCTCTGTGAAATGAGGATATGGCCCCCATTGTCCTTCCCTCTTAGACTGTGAGTCCCATGAAGCACATGGACGGTGCCTTTCTGATGATCTTTACATCTAGTGTGGTGTTTTGCCCATAAAAAGCGCTTAATAAATGCTAGTTAATAATGGAGCTGGACCGAGGCAGCATGGCCTAGTGCCTGGGAGTCAGAAGTTTCTAATCTCGGCTCCGTCGCTTGTCTGCTGTGTGAACCTGGGCAAGTCAGTTCACTTCTCTGGGCCTCAGTTACCTCATCTGTAAAGTGGGGGTTAAGACTGTGAGCCCCACATGGGGCAACCTGATTAGCTTGCATCTACTCCAGAGCTTAGAACAGCGCTTGGCACATAGTAAGCAAATAACAAATACTATAATTATTATTAGCAAGGCTGAACTCAGAGGACAGACACCATCTGTGGATGGGGTGAACTTGGGCCCGAGGCACCCAAAGGGACTCATCCCCCTCCCCTCCTATTTCTCTCCTTCTCCTCCTCTTCCTCCTTCTCCTCTTCCTTCTCTTCCCCCTGTTCTTCTTCCTCCCCAACTCCCCCCTTTTCTTCTCCTGTTCCTCCTCATCCTCCCCCAACCTCCTCCTCCTTTTCCTCCCCATTCTTCTCCTCCTCCTCTTTTTCCTCTTCCTTCCCCCTTCTTCCTTTTCCTCTCCTTCTCCTCCTCTTTTTCCTCCTCCCACTCCTGTTCCTCTTCCTCCTCTTCTTGTTTCTCTCTCCTTCAGATCTCCCTCTTTCTCCCCTCTTCCCCTCCTCCTCCTCCTCCCCCTTCTCCTCCTCCTCTTTTTCCTCTTCCTCCCTCCCTCATCCTATTCCTATTTCTCCTACTCCCTCTCCTGTTCCTCTTCCTCCTCCTCTTCTTGTTTCTCTTTCTTCCCCTTCAGATCTCCCTCTCTCCCCTCTTCCCCTCCTCCTCCTCTTTTTCCTCCCCTTCTCCTCCTCCTCCTCTTTTTCCTCTTCCTCTCTCATCCTCTTCCTATTTCTCCTACTCCCTCTCCTGTTCCTCTTCCTCCTCCTCTTCTTGTTTCCCTTTCTTCCCCTTCAGATCTCCCTCTTTCTCCCCTCTTCCCCTCCTCCTCCTCCTTTTCCTCCCCCTCCTCCTCCTCTTTTTCCTCTTCCTCCCCCCTTCATCCTCTTCCTATTTCGCCTACTACCTCTCCTTCTTCTCCTCCTCTTCCTCTTTTGCCCCCTCCTCATCATTATTTATTATCTACCAACCAAACAATGGTATTTACTGAGTGCTTCCTGCAAGGAGAACACTGTACTAAGTGCTTGGGAGAGCTCAATACAAGAAGCACCATAGCACAGTGCATACAGCACAGGCCTGAGAGTCAGAAAGTCATGGGTTCTAATCCCGGCTCCACCACTTCTCTGCTGTGGGACCATGGGCAAGTCACTTCATTTCTCTGGGCCTCATCTGTTACCTCATCTGTACAATGGGGATTGGGACTGTGAGTCCCATGTGGGACAGGGACTGAATCTAACCTGCTTTGCTTGTATCCACCCCAGTGCTTAGTACAGTACCTGGCACATAGTAAGCCCTTAACAAATACCATTACTATCAAGAGTAATATATTATATATTATAAATACTTATTTATTCTTGCTAATGTCTGTTTCCCTGTTTAGACAGTCAGCTTGTTATGGGCAGGGAACGTGTCTGCTAATTCTTTGCACCTTACTCTTCCACGCACTTAGTACAGTGCTCTGCAGCCAGTAAGCACTCAACAGATGCCATGGATTAATGGATTATAATCAACGGACAGGTTTACAGGGAGACGACTTCATTGACTTTTCAGGAAGAAATACTTCCTTGCCAGGCACTGTTTTGTGTGGTACACTGGTGATCAGGGGAGGGAGGTCACAGAGGTGAGCTTTCTGGATTTTTTTCATATAGTCAATGAAAATATACGTTATAATATATTAATAGACCATTATTATTCACAGTTAGGTGCGTACAGTGTGAGAGCATTGTCCTGGGGACTTGAAAGCAAACAATTTAAGTAGAAGTCACAGTTCTTGCCCTCAAGGAGTTTATAGTATCATGGGATTTTATCAGGGAGAGGGGCGAAATTAGGAGTGAGGGTGGGGGTTTGGGGGCTGTGGACTGGATATTTCTGCTAGTAGGAAGGGGAGCTAGGGAAACGGTGTGGCCTCGTGGAAAGAGCACAGGCCTGGGAATCAGAGGACCTGGCTTCTAATCCTGGCTCTGCCTCTTGCCTGCTGTGTGGCCTTGGGCAAGCCACTACACTTCTCTCTGCCTCAGTTTCCTCCTCTGTAAAATGAGGTTTTAATACCTGTTCTCCCTCTCCCTTAGACTGTGAGCCATAGAGAAGCAGCGTGGCTCTGTGGAAGGAGCCCGGGCTTTGGAGTCAGAGGTTATGGGTTCAAACCCCGGCTCCACCAATTGTCAGCTGTGTGACTTTGGGCAAGTCACTTCACTTCTCTGTGCCTCAGTTCCCTCATCTGTAAAATGGGGATTAAGACTGTGAGCCCCCCGAGGGAAAACCTGATCATCTTGTAACCTCCCCAGCACTTAGAACAGTGCTTGGCACATAGTAAGCGCTTAATAAATGCCATTATTATTATTATTATTATTATTATGTGGGACAGGGACTGTTTCTGGACTGATGATCTTGTAACTACCTTAGAGCTTAGCACAGTGCTTGGCACATAACAAGCACTGAGCAAGTACCATTAAAAAAATAAAAGCGACTCGTTAACCAAATCCCTTCTTTGGTGCCACGTAGTTTACCTGGGGGCTTTTCTAATAGGACCCTCACCACAATTTTAAACATGCCTTTTCTATATGGAAATAGTTTTCCATACTGTTTTTAAATTTAGGAAACAGTTACAGATAAGTTTATATGCCTTGATAGAAAACATGTATACCTGTACTTATAAAGCACTTATGTACCTCCACAACATTTATAATAACTATAGTAATTATGGTAATTGTTAAGCGCTTACACTGTTCTAAGCACTGGGGTAGATATAAGCAAATCAGGCTGGACACAGTCCCTGTTTCACATGGGGCTCACAGTCTCAATCCCCCTATAACAGCTGAGTTAACTGAGGCCCAGAGAAGTGAAGTGACTTGCCCTAGGTCATATAGCAGAGAAGTGGCAGAGCTGGGATTAGAACCCATGACCTCCTGACTCCAAGGTCTATGCTCTATCCACTAGGCCACGATATCTTTGAAATATATTATATGTTATAAATTACTGATTTCTTCATGCTAATGTCTGTCTCCCCCTTTAGACTGTCAGCTTGTTTTTTGTTGTTTTTTTGATGGCATTTATTAAGCGCTTACTATGTGCAAAGCACTGTTCTAAGCACTGGGGAGATTACAGGGTGATCAGGTTGTCCCACGGGGGGCTCACAGTCTTCATCCCCATTTTCCAGGTGAGGTAACTGAGGCCCAGAGAAGTGAAGTGACTTGCCCTAGGTCATATAGCAGAGAAGTGGCAGAGCTGGGATTAGAACCCATGACCTCCTGACTCCAAGGCCTATGCTCTATCCACTAGGCCACGATACCTTTGAAATATATTATATATTATAAATTACTGATTTCTTCATGCTAATGTCTGTCTCCCCCTTTAGACTGTCAGCTTGTTTTTTTGTTGTTTTTTTGATGGCATTTATTCAGCGCTTACTATGTGCAAATAACAATAATAATAATAATAATGATGGTATTTGTTAAGCGCTTACTATTTGCAAAGCACTGTTCTAAGCGCTGGGTGATCAGGTTGTCCCACGGGGGGCTCACAGTCTCAATCCCCATTTTCCAGATGAGGGAACTGAGGCCCAGAGAAGTGAAGTGACTTGCCCAAAGTCACACAGCCAACAGTTGGCAGAGCCGGGATTTGAACCCACGCCCTCTGACTCCAAAGCCTGGGCTCTTTCCACTGAGCCACGCTGCTTGTTATGGACAGGGGACGTGTCTGCTCCTTCTGTTAGACCTCGCTCTCCCAAGCACTTAGTACAGTGCTCTGCAGCCAGTAAGCACTCAATAGATGCCATCAATTGGTGGGTTATAATCAAGGGACAGCTAGACAGGGAGGTGACTTCACTGACCTTTCAGGAGGAAATATTTCTTTGCCAGGCACTATTTTGGGTGGTGCACTGGTGATCGGGGGGGAGGTTTCCCGCTCTTACCTCACCTCGCTACTCTCCTTTTCCAGCCCAGCCCGCACACTTCGCTCCTCTAAAGCCAAGTTTCTCACTGTACCTCAATCTAGTCCATCTCCCGGCCGACCTCTCGCCCACGTCCTCCCCCTGGTCACGGACGCCCTCCCGCCTCATATCCGACCATCCACTACTCTCTCCCCCTTCAGAGTCTGTGAGCCCAATATGGTACATCAATCAATCAATCAATCGATCGCATTTATTGAGCGCTTACTGTGTGCAGAGCACTGGACTAAGTGCTTGGGAAGTCCAAGTTGGCAACATCTAGAGACGGTCCCTACCCAATGGTGGGCCCACAGTCTAGAAGGGGGAGACAGAGAACAAAACCAAACATATTAACAAAATAAAATAAATAGAATAGATACGTACAAGTAAAATAAATAGAGTAATAAATATGTACAAACATATATACAGGACTGGACATATATACATGGACTGTCTCATTCATTCATTCATTCATTCAATTGTATTTATTGAGCACTTATTGTGTGCAGAGACCGTACTAAGCGCTTGGGAAGTACACGTTGGCAACATCTAGAGACGGTCCCTACCCAACAGTGGGCTCACAGTCTAGAAGGTCTCCAACCTGATGGAGCTTGTATCTACCCCACCGCTTAGAACAGTTCCGGGAACAGAGTAAGCACTTAACGAATACCACAATTATTATTATTATAAAGTCTTATGAAAGGCACATCTCCCCGAAGAAGCCTTCCCTAACTAGGCCTTCCTTTCCTCGTTTCCCTGTAGCTTCTGCGTCGCCCTGACTTGCTCCCTTTATTCATCGTCCCCCCCCTCGGCCCCATTACACTTACGTTCATATCGGTCATTTATTGATTTCTATTAATGTCTGTCTCTCCCTCTGGCTGTCAGCTCAATGTCGGAAGAGAGCTTGCCTGTTTACTGTCGTACTCTCCCAAGTGCTCAGTACAGTGCTCTGCACAGAGGAAGAACTCAATAAATACGACTGAATTGAATTGAAGGGACTGCGTCCATCCTAATTAACCTGTCGCTACCCCAGTGCTTGGAACAACATTTGACACATAGTAAGCACTTAACAAATAGCATTAAAAAAGGGAAAAAAACCCCAACTTTTCAGCACCTGCCACCAGAATCTGTTCCCAGGTGGGTTTAGAGGCCTAGGTATTTAACAAAACGCAAGCGGCCGAAAAAGGGAAAGAGAAAAACTGAGAGAAAGGAAATCAACAAAAAACAAATAAAAGCCGGCATAACGCCTCACTTAAAACACAACGACATGCAAATCAGCCTCATCTCGTGGGCGAGGGGTTTGCTTCTGTACGAAACGAGAGACGAGGGGGAAAAAAACCCAACAAGATTAAGATGTTTCTTCATCAACATTTTTCCTCTGCCTCGAGTACTGGTTTGAGAACTTAGCAGGAAGCAGAGACACAAGAGGTCTAATTCTCGCATCCTTGTGCAATCGGCTGGTCTCTGTTTCGCGCTAGACTCCTTTTGAAGTCTTGCCAAGCTCAAAGGCCGGGAGGGCCTCACCGGTAGCAGAGAGAATCTTTTTGCAAACCATACGCCGAAGGCGGCTGAAAGCGGGGAAACACTTTCAGAGCAGAGGTGAAGTCAACAACAGAATCGAGAGAGTCGGTGGGCGTAATAACGTGCCATCGAGCTTTGCCGGGGATTGCCGGCCTGCCGGGAACGCAAGACCACCCTCAGGTTGGCACTCTAGACTGTAAGTCTGTTGTGGGCAGGGAACGTGTCGACCATCTCTGCCGCACTGTACGCTCCCCAGCGCTCAGTCCAAAGATCTGCGCCCACCAAGTACTCAATAAATACCACCGATTGATTGATTAATACCACCGATTGATTGATGGGTGGTCTGTCTTCCCCTCTAGACTGTGAGCTTCCTTTGGGCAGGGAATGTGTCCACCAACTCTGTTGTACTGGACTCTCCAGAGCACTTACTACAGTGTTCTGCACACCGTGGTGCTCAATAAAGCAGTGTGGCTCAGTGGAAAGAGTCAGAGGTCAGGGGTTCAAATCCAGTGCTTTGCACATAGTAAGCGCTTAATAAATGCCATTAAAAAAAAAAGATCTGTGCCCACCAAGTACTCAATAAATACCACCGATTGATTGATGGGTGGTCTGTCTTCCCCTCCAGACTGTGAGCTTCCTTTGGGCAGGGAATGTGTCCACCAACTCTGTTGTACTGGACTCTCCAGAGCACTTACTACAGTGTTCTGCACACCGTGGTGCTCAATAAAGCAGCGTGGCTCAATGGAAAGAGTCAGAGGTCAGGGGTTCAAACCCCGGCTCCGCCGCTTGTCAGTTGTGTGACTTTGGGCAAGTCGCTTCACTTCTCTGGGCCTCAGTTCCCTCATCTGTAAAATGGGGATTAAGACTGTGAGCCCCCCCGTGGGACAACCCGATCACCTTGTAACCTCCCCAGTGCTTAGAACAGTGCTTTGCACATAGTAAGCGCTTAATAAATGCCATCATTATTATTATTAATAAATGCCATTGGTGATTATGATGATGATGAGAGGCCTTCCCGTTTCTTCTCCCTGACTGAACTTATTAAATATGCATTACTGATATTGGTCAGATGCCAACTTGACACTATACTGGACTCCCTGAGGACCAAACCCAGTCAAGCGCTTAGTACGGTACTCTGCACTCAGTAAGCGCTCTATAAATATGATTGAAATGAAACCCCTTTTCACAAATCGGACACGGTCCCTGCCCACGAAGATCTTACAACACAGGACAGTCAGTTTGTCACGGAAGCAGCCTGGCCTAGTGGCTACAGCCCAGACTTGGGAGTCAGAAGGACCCGGGCTCTATTCCCGGCTCCGCCGCTTGTCTGCTGGGTGACCTTGGGCCAGTCACTTCTCCGTGGCTCAGTTATCTCATCTGCAAAATGGGGATTCATTCTTCCAGCCGTATTTATTGAGCGCTTACTGTTTGCAAAGCACTGTACTGAGTGCTTGGGAGAGTATAATAATAATAATAATGGCATTTATTGAGCGCTTACTATGTGCAAAGCACTGTTCTAAGCACTGGGGAGGTTACAAGGTGATCAGGTTGTCCCACGGGGGGCTCACAGTCTTCATCCCCATTTTACAGATGAGGAAACTGAGGCCCAGAGGAGTTAAGTGGCTATAAAAGCTGTGAGTCCCACGTGGGACAGGCGCTGTACCCTACCTGATTAGTGAAGCAGCACGGTGCAGTGGCTACAACAAGGGCCTGGGCATCGGAAGGTCACGGGTTCTAATCCCGGCTCCGCCACTTGTCTGCTGGGGGACCTTGGGCAAGTCGCTTCACTTGTCTGGGCCTCAGTTCCCTCATCTGTAATGCGGGGATTGAGACCGTGAGCCTCACCAGGGGCTGGGAAGGTGGCCAACCAGACTGGCTTGTATCCACCCCAGCGCTTAGCACAGTGCCGGGAACATAGTGTTTCATAAAATACCACGGTTAGTATTATTTAAAATGATCAACCCTAGAGCTTAGTCAACGGGCAAGCGCTTAACAAATACCATTTAAAAAAAAACGAAATAAACAGGCAATTAAACATCAACTTTGACCTTTCTCAAATCCATCCCGGGATCCCCTGGCCAGTCAGAGAAAAGCCTCCCGCTGCAACGCACCGCTTCGGCTAGGCACTTGATAGACGCAGTTTCTACCACTACTCTTTAAAGATGTTTTCATCATCATCAATCGTATTTATTGAGCGCTTACTGTGTGCAGAGCACTGTACTGTTTTAGCCCTTCGTCTCCCACCACCTGCTCCAGGGACAGCGAGAAGCAGCAGCCAATTGATCAAGTGTGTTTCCTGAGCACCTGTGGGAGCAGAGCACTGTACTGAGCAGTTGAGTCCCTCTAGACTGTGAGCTCGTTGTGGGCAGGGGATACATCCGTTTGTTGCTGTACTGTTGCACAGGGCTTGGCACGCAGTTAGCGCCCAGTAGACACGATTGAATGGGGAGAGTACAACTGAGTTAGTAAAGCTGTCCCCTGCTTCCAATAATAATAATAATGACGGCATTTATTAAGCACTTACTATGTGCAAAGCACTGTTCTAAGTGCTGGGGGGATACAAGGTGATCGAGGTTGTCCCACGGGGGGCTCACAGTCTTCATCCTCATTTTACAGATGAGGGAACTGAAGCCCAGAGAAGTTAAGTGACTTGCCCAGAGTCACACAGCTGACAAGTGGCAGAGCCGGGATGCTTAGTACAGTGCTCTGCACACAGAAAGTGCTCAATGAATATCTGCGATTGATAGATTGGTGAAGGGAAAGGCTCGGGGGGTGCCAAATCAATTGATCAATAGCATTTATTGAGTGTTCACTGCATGCAGAGCACTGCATTGAGAGCTTGGGAGAGTACAGTAGAACAATACAACAGACACCTTCCCTGCCCGCAACGAGATTACAGTCTAGAGGGGGAGTTCAATAGATTCCCTTACTGAGCCCTACTGAGAGCTCACCTCCTCCAGGAGGCCTTCCCAGACTGAGCCCCCTCCTTCCTCTCCCCCTCGTCCCACTCTCCATCCCCCCCGTCTTACCTCCTTCCCTTCCCCACAGCACCTGTACATATGTTTGTACATATTTATTACTCTATTTATTTTACTTGTACATATCTATTCTATTTATTTTTATTTTGTTAATATGTCTGGTTTTGTTCTCTGTCACCCCCTTCTAGACTGTGAGCCCACTGTTGGGTAGGGACTGTCTCTATATGTTGCCAACTTGTACTTCCCAAGCGCTTAGTACAGTGCTCTGCACACAGTAAGTGCTCAATAAATACGATTGATTGATTGATTGATTGATTGTACTAAGCGCTGTGGTAGTAATAGTAATAATGATGTGGTATTTGTTAAGCACTTACTATGTGCCAAGCACTGTTCTAAGCGCTGATAATCAGGTTGGGCAAAGTCCATGTCCCACATGATGCTCACAGTTTTCATCCCCATTTTAATGGTGTTTGTTAAGTGCTCACTCTGTGCCAGGCCCTGTACTAAGCGCTGGATTCCAGCTAATCGGGTTGAACACAGTCCCTGTCCCACATGGGGCTCACGGTCTTAATCTCCACTTTTCAGACGGGGTAACCGAGGCACAAAGAAGTGAAGGGACTCTTTTAAAAACGGTATTTGTTGAACGCTTACTCTCTGCGACGCCTTGGATTTAGCGCTGGGGTGAATACAAACGAATCACGTTGGCCAGAATCCGTCCCACAAAGGGCTCACCGACTTAATTCCCATTTTACAGAAGTAACTGAAGCACAGAGATGTTAAGTGACTTTTTAAAAGTACTGGGACTGGATCTAACCAAATCAGTTTGCTCACGATTTGTGTCCCTGAAGAGACTCCTAGTCTTCACCCCCGTTTTACAGACAGCGTGGCTCAGTGAGAGTCAATCAATCGTATTTATTGAGCGCTTACTGTGTGCACAGCACTGTACTAAGCGCTTGGGAAGTACAAGTTGGCAACATATAGAGACGGTCCCTACTGGGAGACAGAGGTCACGGGTTCTAATCCCGGCTCTGCCACTTGCCAACTGTGTGACTTTGGGCAAGTCACTTCACTTCTCGGGGCCTCAGTTCCCTAATCTGCAAAATGGGGATGAAGACTGTGAGTCCCAACCTGATTAGCTTGGATCCACCCCAGAGCTTAGTACAGGGCAAGTCTTTGGGCAAGTCACTTCACTTCTCGGGGCCTCAGTTCCCTAATCTGCAAAATGGGGATGAAGACTGTGAGTCCCAACCTGAATAGCTTGGATCCACCCCAGCGCTTAGTACAGGGCAAGTCTTTGGGCAAGTCACTGAACTTCTCTGGGCCTCAGTTCCCTCATCTGGAAAATGGGGATTAAGTCTGTGAGCCCCATGTGGGACAACTTGATTACCTTGTAGCTACCCCAGCGCTTAGAATAGTGCTTTGCACGTAGCAAGTGCTTAATAAATGCCATTATTATTATTATTATTATTATTATTATTACAGGGCCTGGCACAGAGTGAGCACTTAAATACCATTGAAATGGGGATGAAAACTGAGCTCCATGTGGGACAGGGATTGTGCCCAATCTGATTCTTCTAGACTGTGAGCCCACTGTGGGGTAGGGACCGTCTCTCTATGTTGCCAACTTGGACTTCCCAAGCGCTTGGTACAGTGCTCTGCACACAGTAAGCGCTCAATAAATACGATTGACTGATTATCTTGCATCCACCCCGGTGCTTGGTACAGCGCTGGGCATGGACTAAGTGCTTAATAAATACCATTAAAAAATAAAAAAGTCACTTCGCTCCTCTGGGCCTCCGTTCCCTCATCTGTAAAACGGGGATGAAGACCATGAGCCCCACGAGGGACAGGGACTGCGTCCGACCCGACTGGCTTGTACCCACCCCAGCGCTTAGTACGGTGCTTAGTAAGCGCTGAACAAATACCAGAATGATTATTCTGGGACGGTAAGCGCCGAACAAATGATTATTCTGGAGGGAACTGAGGCCCGGAGGAGTTGAGGCCCAGAGAGACTCACGGGCACGTGTCATCCGGCCCGGGGTGGCGACGTGGGCTGGCGGCCAGGGCCCCAGGTGTCCCCGTGTTCCGTCTGACACGTGGGGCCACCGCGCTTTCCACATGTAGGCAGCCTCAATTGCCACCGTAAACCACAGCCTCCCACCCCCCCTCCATCCGCTAGCACAGCTGGCTCGGATTCAGAGGCAACCCCCCGTCCCCACCCCCTCCGCCTCCTCCGATACTGGCTTCTCTCTTCGCCCTCGGCGGAAATCTCCCTTCTCGTTGCCGTTGTTTGGCCCGACTTAACCTCGGAATAATGATAATCCCTGTGGTGGTCTCCAAGTGCTTACTAGGTGCCAGGCACTGTACTAAGCGCTGGGGTGGGTGCAAGCTAGTCCCTCACGCGCCTCACCGTCTAATGAGGAGGGAGGACAGGGAAGCGGAGCGGCCTTGTGGGAAGAGCCCGGGCCTGGGAGACGGAGAATCTGGGAGCTAATCCCCGTTGCCTGCTGTGTGACAAGTCGCTTCACTTCTCCGTATATATGTTTGTACGTATTTATTACTCTATTTATTTATAATAATAATAATAAAGGCATTTGTTAAGCGCTTACTATGTGCAAGGCAGAGAGAAGAGAAAGGGCTTAATAAATGCCATCATGTTGATATTTTGGGGAGGGATCAAAATCCACCCCTTGGGTGTCTATGAGGCAGTTGTACCGCTTTAAGGACGTCTTGTTGCTGTGATTCCAAGACCCCCCAAAGCATTCTGTGTTTCTACTCCTCCCCCCCACTACCCCACCCTTCATTAAATGGAAAGAGCCCGGGCTTTGGAGTCAGAGGTCGGGGGTTCAAATCCTGGCTCCGCCAATTGTCGGCTGGGTGACTTTGGGTGAGTCACTTCACTTCTCTGTGCCTGTTACCTCATCTGTAAAACAGGGATGAAGACTGTGAGCCCCCCGTGGGACAACCTGATCACCTTGTAACCTCCCCAGTGCTTAGAACAGTGCTTTGCACATAGTAAGTGCTTAATAAATGCCATCATTGTTATTATTATTATTATTGTTATTAAATCCTGTCAGTTCAACCTTCACAAATCCAGCCTTTCCTCTCCCTCCCAACCGCTACAGCATTAATTCAAGCACTTAATTCTGGCTGATCTCCCTGCCTCTTGTCTCTCCCCACTCTGATCCGTAATTCACTTCGCTGCCCAGCACGTTTTTCTACAGACATGTTCAGGCCGTGTTTCCGCACTGCTCAAGAGCCTCCACGTCAAACGGAAACTCCTCACCATCCATTTTTAAAGCCCTCAATCACCTTGCCCCCTCCTACTAGCTACTTTCGTACTCCAACCCAGCCTGGAAACTTCACTCTTCTAATGCCAACTGTACCCCAATTTCATCTAGCCCGCTGCCGACCTCTCGCCCACGTCGGAACGCCGCAGACGGTCGCTCTTCCCTCCGTCAAGGCCTTATTGGAGACCCATCTCCTCCAGGAGACCTTCCTTGACAAAGCCCTCATCTCCTCTTCTGCTGATTTGCTCCCTTTATTCATTCATTCAATCGTGTTTATTGAGCGTTTACTGTGGGCAGAGCACTGTACTACGCACTTGGGAAGTACAAGTTATTCACCCCTCCCTCAGCCCCACAGCACTTATGTCTGTAATTCATTTATTTCTATTAATGTCAGCCTCCTCCTCTAGACTGTAAACTCGCTGTGGGCAGGGGACGCATCTACCCACTCTGTTCTTTGTCAATCAATCAATCAATCGTATTTATTGAGCGCTTACTGTGTGCAGAACACTGTACTAAGTGCTTGGGAAGTACAAGTTGGCAACATATAGAGACGGTCCCTACCCAACAGTGGGCTCACAGCCTAGAAGGGCTCACAGTCTAGAAGACTGTGTCCTCTTGTCCTCTTCCAAGCACTTGGTTCAGTGCTCTGCACACAGTAAGCGCTCAATAAATACCACTGATTAATTGTACTTTAGTACAGAGTAAGCGCTTAACAAATAACATGAAAGAAAAACAAACAGCTATCGAATCCCCATTTTGTAGATGAGGGAACTGAGACACAAAGAGGTGAAGTGATTTACCCGAGATCCCACAGCAGACAGGAGGTGGGGCCGGGCTCAGAACCCGGATCCTCCGATTCCCAGGCCCAAGGTCCGAGGACCTGCGGGGTTTGGACTGTCCAGTGAGCGAGAGTCAGTTTGCCACAGCTGCTCATGCCGTTAGGCTGTCCCTCACCAGATCAAAAAAATCTCCCACTCAAAGCGAAACTTTTGAGCTTTTTAAAGATCGGTGAAAAACAACCTTCCTCGCCTGCAGGAGGACGGCGGGAGACGGTGCTCTCTGATCTTTGACCTCTCACCCACGTCCTCCCTCTGGTCCGGAGTGGCCTTCCTCCTCGTATCCGACGGACAGTCGCTCTCTCCATCTTCGAAGCCTTATCAAAGGCACATCTCCAACAGGCCTTCCCCAACTAAGCCTTCAATTCCTCTTCTCCCACTTCCTCTGCGGTGCCCCGATTTGCTCCTTTTCTTCACCTCTCCCTCAGCCCCACAGCACTTGTGTCCACCTCCGTCATTTATTCATTTCTATGAACATCTGCCTCCCCCTCTAAGACTGTGAGCTCTTTGTGGGCAGAGACTCTCCAAAGCCCTCAGTACAGTGCTCTGCACATAATAAGCACCCAATAAATACAACTGGCTGATTTGATTGATTGACACCCTTGCCGTGCTTGGCTCCGGCGGGGGCAGGGGGCAAGAGGGGGGCAAACCAGCTTGCTGCCTGATCGGTCACTGGGCTCTTTCCTGCTTTTCGGTCTTCGGTCCAACCTATTCTCCCCATCTCACTTCTTCTGGGGGGATTCCCGGAAGCCTCAGCCTCTGCCCTACTCCAACCTAGCTACCCTAACGGGGCTCCCAAACTGTGAAAATTCACCTCCCTTGGGGATCGGCGAAAAATTTGACCCCCACCTTCATTGGAAGACGAGAAACAGCCAAGCTCACGAAAGACGGGGTTGCTCGGTGTGGAACAGCTCACTGTGGGCAGGGAATGTGCCTGTTGATTGTTCTGTTGTGCTCTCCCAAGCACTTAGTACTGGGCTCTATGCACAGTAAGCACCCAATATGAATGAATGAATGAACCCTGCCTGCTCTCAGGGGCCTTAAAGTTTCCACAACGGTAGGAAATCATCATCATCATCAATCGTATTTATTGAGCGCTTACTGTGTGTAGAGCACTGTACTAAGTGCTTGGGAAGTATAAATTGGTAACATATAGAGACAGTCCCTACCCAGCAGTGGGCTCACAGTCTAAAAGGGAGAGACAGAGAACAAAACCAAGCATACTAACAAAATAAAATAAATAGGAAATCGAGTCACTCCCTCAAAACCCCACTCCCCCTCGTCGTGGGTTTTGAAGGCTTTTGGCCATAAAGCAAATCTGCTTTTCAGGTGATAAAAAGGCGGCGACTCAACTCAACCCTCCTCCCTCGTCCCCCACATGCAGTGACACAGTAACAATCTGAAGCCACTGTCCCTTAAAAGCTACAAAGCAGCGGGTGTACATGTGTCTGCCGGTGTGTGTTTGTGTCTGTGTGTGTATACGTGTAGGTGGAGGTGGAGGGTCTCATAGGTTGCGGTTAACTCATTTAGGGAACGCGTCTGTTACTTCTACCGCACTGTACTCTCCCAAGTGCTTAGTACAGTGCTCCACGTGAGAAGCCACGTGGCTTAGTAGATAGAGCCTGGGAATCAGAAGGACATGGGTTCTAATCCCGTCTCCACCACAAGTCTGCTGGGTGGTCGCCTCGCTTCTCTGGACCTCAGTTACCTCACCTGTAAAATGGGGATGAGAGGGTGAGCCCCACTGGGGACAGGTGTCCAAAGTGATTAACTTGCATCAACCTCGGCACTTACAATAGTGTGCGGCACATAGTAAGCGCTTGATGAGTACTGTAATTATTAGTAAGTGCTCAATGGATACCGCTGATTGATGGATGTTTTGGCTGACAGGTTTTTGGCGGGGAATGCATTTTTTGATGGCCAAAAGTCCCTTTCCCTGCATCTCAGGGGAATGAGCACAGCCCACCGAAAATCATCAACCCCCCCGCTGCAATCGGGGTCTTCCGGGAAGGGAAGAGACCCCTGTGACCCATCTCTGCAACCTCCCACCCCCAGGAGCCCCCGCCAAATGGAAGACAGAATTGAGGAGATCCCCACTACGAAGATGGGTCCAATCCTGCCTCTTTTCAGAGAAATGAGAATTTATCTGTTTCTCTCTCTCTGTCTCTGCCTCTCTCTCACCTTGTCTCGGTCTCTCTCTGTATTTTGTCACTGTCTGTCTCTTAATAATAATAATAATAATAATGGCATTTTTTAAGCGCTTGCAATGTGCAAAGCACTGTTCTAAGCGCTGGGGAGGTTGCAAGGTGATCAGGTTGTCCCACGGGGGGCTCACAGTCTTCATCCCCATTTTCCAGATGAGGGAACTGAGGCCCAGAGAAGTGAAGTGACGTGCCCAAAGTCACACAGCTGACAACTGGCGGAGCCGGGATTTGAACCCATGATCTCTGACTCCAAAGCCCGGGCTGTGTCCACTGGGCCACACTGCTTCTCTTGCATCTCTGCCTCTCTTTCTCTATCTCTGTTTCCCTCTCAGTTCCACTTTTCCTCTCACTCTCTCTCTTCCTCTCTCTATGTGATAAGAAGTGTTTCAGACTCTGCTGAAGCCCTAACAATAGAAATAGAAAAGACCTGCAAAACATTCTCACCAGTGAGAAACCACTCACCATTTAACGACTTAAGTGTGGCCTAGTGGGTAGAACCCGGGCCTGGGAATCAGAAGGACCTGGGTTCTAATTCCGGCTCCACCGTTTTTTTGCTGTGCAATGTTGGGCAAGTCATTTCACTTCTCTGTAACTCAGTTATCTCATCTGTAAAATGGGGATTTGGGGGGTATTTGTTAAGTGCTTACTATGTGCAAGGCACTGTTCTAAGTGCTGGGGAGGTTACAAGGTGATCAGGTTGTCCCACGGGGGGACTCACAGTCTTAATCCCCATTTTACAGATGAGGTCACTGAGGTACAGAGAAGTCACATAGCTGACAGTTGGGGGAGCCGGGATTTGAACCCATGACCTCCGACTCCAAAGCCCGGGCTCTTTCCACTGAGCCACGCTGCTTCTCCTTAACACTGTAACACTGTAAGCCCCTATGGGGGACAGGGACTGTGTCCAACCCAATTTGCTTGTATCCACCCTAGTGCTTAGTAACAATGCCCTGGCATATAGTAAGTGCTTAAAAATACCATTATTATTATTATTATTAATTTATTTATCTTTGCCTAGCTTACCTCATCTGTAAATGGGGATGCCAACCTGATTATCTCATATCTACCCAGCACTTATTACAGTGCCTGGCACATAAGAAGTGCTTAACATATAACAAATTATAGAAGTAGTGTGGCCTAATGGATAGAGCTTGGGTCTGAGAGTTAGATGGACCTGGGTTCTAATTCTGACTCCAACACTTGCCCACTGGGTGACCTTGGGCAAGTCACTTAACTTCTCCAAACTTCAGGTTCCTCACCTATAGAACGAGATTAAATACCTGCTCTCCTTCCCACTTAGACTGTGAGCCCCATAATTACCTTTTATCTATCCCAGCACTTTAGTACAGTGCTTGGCACGTAGTAAGCGCTTAACAGATATTATTATTATTTGTGTCCCGGCTATGGATCTTCCCGCTTCTCCCACTTCTCTTCAGAAGCAGCGTGGCTCAGTGGAAAAGAGCCCGGACTTTGGAGTCAGAAGTAGTGGGTTCAAATCCCAGCTCTGCCAACTGTCAGCTGTGTGACTTTGGGCAAGTCACTTCACTTCTCTGGGCCTCAGTTACCTCATCTGGAAAATGGGGATTAAAACTGTGAGCCCCCCCGTGGGACAACCTGATCACCCTGTAACCTCCTCAGCGCTTAGAACAGTGCTTTGCACATAGTAAGCGCTTAATAAATGCCATCATTATTATTATTATGTCACATTCCAAGCTTTGTCTGTGAGATTTTTACCATGACCATTTTTTTAAGGTGCACCAGGAACTAGGGTCAAGAGCATTCATTCAATTCATTCAATCGTATTTATTGAGCGCTTACTGTGTGCAAGGCTCTTGGGAGGATACGATACAACAACAGACAGGTGCATTCCCTGCCTACGGTGAGCTAGCAGTCTAGAGGGGGAGAGAGACATTAATATACATAAATAAGTAAAATACAGATATATACAGATACAACCATATGTGCTGTGGGGATGGGAGGGAGGATGATGAAGGGAGTAAGTCAGGGTGAGGCAGAAGGGAGTGGGAGGAGAGGAGTGGGGGGCTTCTAATAATAATAATAATGGCATTTATTAAGTGCTTACTATGTGCAAAGCACTGTTCTAAGCGCTGCGGGGATACAAGGTGATGAGGTTGTCCCACGTGGGGCTCACAGTCTTCATCCCCATTTTACAGATGAGGGAACTGAGGCACAGCGAAGTTAAGTGACTTGCCCAAAGTCACACAGCTGACAAGTGGCAGAGCCGGCATTCGAACCCATGACCTCTTACTCCAAAGCCCGGGCTCTTTCCCACTGAGCCACGCTGCTTCTCTAGGAGATGGGCCTTCAAAAACACAGGCCTGGGAATCAGAGGACCAGGGTCCTAATCCCGACTCCATCGCTTGTCCGCCGTGTGATCCTGGGCAAGACACCTCACTCCTCTATGCCTTCGCTCATCGGAAAAATGGGGAGGAAGACTGTGAGCCCCATGTGGGACTGGACTGTGTCCAACCCTTACTTTCTATCTACCCCGGCTCTTAAAAATGGCACCAGGGACGTGGTAAGCACTGAGCGAATATCGTTAAAAAAAGAGGAAAAAAAAAAGATCTTGGCCGCTTTGTCGGAACAAAATGCTCTCCTCTTGATACTCTTCAGAAGAAATTAAAGAGCATCAGCAAGACAGGTCTCTGGGGCAGGAAAGCCACAGATTTGATCTGGAGAAGAATTTCCTCTTCCTCTTTGCTGGATTTGCATTGCCAGGGGTACAAACCCCGTGCCTTGCCAGATGGAAATTTGCAAGCAGGTGTCATCTTGGCTTGCAGAGCTGAAGGGATGGTCCGGAGCCAAATACCAAGACCGGGGTTTTCTTAAGCAAAAAATTGTGCTGAGCCTCGCTAAGCACGAGCAAGCTTAGCCCAGAATGTGACTCTAAACTCTGCCACCCCGTTCCCTCATTCATTCGGCACCCTGGTTTGGAAATCAATCAATCAATCAATGGTACTGCCTGAGTGCTTACTGAGTACAGAGCACTGTACTAAGCGCTTGAGAGAGTACGATATACAATAAACAGGTACATTCACATTCCCTGCCTACAACGAGCTTACAATTTGATAGCTATCCCATCCCCATGGCACTTGTACAAATAATAATAATAATAATAATACCAATAATAACAGTGGTGGTTATGTTAAGTGCTTACACGTACACGTCTTATGCTAGAGAAGCAGTGTGGCTTAGTGGAAAGAGCCCGGGCTTTGGAGTCTAGAGGTCATGGGTTCAAATCCCAGCTCTGCCACTTGTCAGCTGGGTGACTTTGGGCAAGTCACTTCACTTCTCTGGGCCTCAGCTACCTCATCTGTAAAATGGGGATTAAAGCTGTGAGCCCCACATGGGACAACCTGATCTCCTTGTAAACTTCCCAGCGCTTAGAACAGTGCTTTGCACATAGTAAGCGCTTAATTAATGCCGTTATTATTATTATTACTCTGTCAAATCGTCTCTGACCCATAGTGACTCCATGGACACATCTCTCCCAGAACGCCCCACCTCCATCTGCAATCGTTCTGGTAGCGGATCTATATTTTTCTTGGGAAAAATAGCCAAGTGGTTTCCCGTTGCCTTCTTCCAAAGCACTGTACTAGATACGAGATAATCAGGTTGGGCACAGTCCCTGTCCCACGTCGAAACGGAAAGGGGATTCGACCTCCATTTTACAGATGAGGAAACTGAGGTCCAGAGAAGTGAGGTGACTTGCCCAAGGCCACACAGCAGATGAGTGGCAGAGACGGGATTAGGACCCAGGTCTTCTGACGTCAAGGCCCGGGCTCTTTCCTCCGGGCCACGCTGCTTTTCCAACAATCCTTTTCCCAACGCCCTGAACAAGTTTTGTCACAACACCAAGACAAGGACCTGTTTTTTGGAGTTGCAGAAGAGGAGGAAAATGACTTAGTTGGGGTGATACCTTAAGTTTCAATCCACTTAGGTCATGACTGTCCCAATTACTCAATCGGGGGTATTTATCGAGCGCTTATTATACGCAGAGCAATGTCCCAGATGCTTGGAAGCTGTGTGGCCTAGGAGAAACAGCGTGGCCTAGTGAAAAGGACATGGGGATGGGAGTCAGAGGCCCTGAGTTCTAATCCCGGCTATGCCTCTTAATAATAATAATAATGATGTTGGGATTTGTTAAGCGCTTACTAGGTGCTTAATACCTATCCCAATGCTTACTACAGTGCCTAGCACACAGTAAGTGCTTAACAAATAAACATAGGAAAAAAATCAGGTCCAGAGAGAGAGCTAGCTTAAAGGGGCTCCATTATCTGGTTGTAATAAGTAATAAGTAATAACAGTAATAAGCACTGTTCTAAGTCCTGGGGGGGGACTTGTTTCCCCCCCCCAGGATTTAGAACAGATGATCAGGTGGTCCCACGTGGAGCTCACAGTCTTCATCCCCATTTTACAGATGAGGGAACTGAGGCCCAGGGAAGTGAAGTGACTTGCCCAAAGTCACACAAGTGGCAGAGCCGGGATTAGAACCCACGACCTCTGACTCTCAACCTCAGGCTCTATCCGCTGAGCCTCTGCTTCTGCTCTTGTTTGCTGTTTTACCTGGGGCGAGCCACTTCACTGAGCGCAGACTGCACGCAGAGCACTGTACTAAGCGCTCAGGAGAGTACATTAGAATGATATGCCAGTCACGTTTCCAGCCCACAACGAGTTCACGGTCTCGAGGGGGAGACGGTCATCGATCGATCAACCAGTGGTATTTATTGAGCGCTCAGCATCTGAATTCCCCACCCGCTCCAGGACTCGGAAGCTTTCGGGCGGCGGAAACCTTCTCGGCCTCACGGTTTCGCTCACTTATGAACTCGTTTACTGAGTGGTGTTCCCTGAGGATGTCTGTGGTTTAGTCGACTCGGTGGGCAAACACCCTCTCCCCTCCTACACGGGCCCCCGCAGCAGTTCACATAAAACAAAATCCGGAAGCCCCAGACGGCAGAACGACCAGATAATGGAGCCCTAGCTCTCTCCCTGGACCTGATTTTTTTTTCTGTGTTTATTTGTTAATAATAATAATGGCATTTATTAAGCGCTTACTATGTGCAAAGCACTGTTCTAAGCGCTGGGGAGGTTACAAGGCCATCAGGTTGTCCCACAGGGGGCTCACAGTCTTAATCCCCACTTTCCAGGTGAGGTCACTGAGGCACAGAGAAGTGACTTGCCCAAAGTCACATAGCTGACAATTGGCAGAGCCGGAATTTGAACCCATGACCTCTGACTCCAAAGCCCAGGCTCTTTCCACTGAGCCATGCTGCTTCTCAGCACTTACTATGTGCCAGGCACTGTAGTGAGCATCGGGATAGGTAATAATAGCAATAATGATTGTGGTATTTGCTACACACTATGTCCCAGGCACTGTACTAAGCACTGGGATAAGTAATAATGATACTACTACTAATAATAATGACTGTGGAATTGTTAAGCGCTTACTATGTGCCAGGCACTGTACTAAGCATTGGGATAACTAATAATGATACTACAACTAATAATAATGACTGTGGCACTGTTAAGCGCTTACTATGTGCCAGGCACTGTACTGGGCACTGGGGTAGGTAATAATAATAATAATAATAATGACTGCTGCATTCGTTAAGTGCTTACTATGTGCCAGGCACTGTAGTAAGCATTGGGATAGGTAATAATAGCAATAATGATTGTGGTATTTGCTACACACTATGTGCCAGGCACTGTACTAAGCATTGGGATAAGGAATAATGATACTACAACTAATAATAATGACTGTGGCACTGTTAAGTGCTTACTATGTGCCAGGCACTGTACTGGGCACTGGGGTAGGTCATAATAATAATAATGTGCCAGGCACTGTACTAAGCATTCGGGTAGGTAATAATAATAACAATAATAATGATGATTGTGGTATTTGCTAAGCGCTTACAATATGCCAAGCACTCAGCTCAGTAATAATAATAATGATGATGATGGCATTTGATAAGCGCTTACTATGTGCAAAGCACTGTTCTGAGCACTGTACTGGGCACTGGGGTAGGTAATAATAATAATAATAATGACTGTGGCATTCATTAAGTGCTTACTATGTACCAGGCACTGTACTAAGCATTCGGGTAGGTAATAATAATAACAATAATAATAATGATTGTGGTATTTGCTAAGCGCTTACAATATGCCAAGCACTCTGCTCAGTAATAATAATAATAATGATGATGGCATTTGATAAGCGCTTACTATGTGCAAAGCACTGTTCTAAGCGCTGGGGGGGATACAAGGTGATCAGGTTGTCCCACGTGGGGCTCACAGTCTTAATCCCCATTTGACAGATGAGGTCACTGAGGCTCAGAGAAGTTAAGTGACTTGCCCAAGGTCACACAGCAGACATGTGGCGGAGCCGGGATAGATACCGCAGTACTGGGGTAGATGCAATATAGTCAGATCACGCATAATAAATGGATTCGGCGTATCAGTGTTGCCCTGTATTCAGTAAATACATGCCAGGTATATATCTACGGTATCTCCTAAGTGCTTACTATGTGCCAGACACTGTACTAAGCACTGGGGTAGATCCAAACTAATCAGGTTGGAGGCGGACCCTGTTCCAGGTGGAGCCTTACGGTCTTCAACCCCATTGTACGGACGAGGTAACGGAGGCACAGAAAAGTGAAGTGACTTGGACAAGGACACCCCGCAGACAAGTGGCGGAGCTGGGGTTGGGACCCAGGCCGTGCTTTTTCCACTAGGCCATGCGGCTCAGTGGAAAGAACCCGGGCTTTGGAGTCAGAGGTCAGGGGTTCAAATCCCGGCTCCGCCACTTGTCAGCTGTGTGACTTTGGGCAGGTCACTTCACTTCTCTGGGCCTCATCTGTAAAATGGGGATTAAGACTGTGAGCCCCACATGGGACAACCTGATCACCCTGTAATCTCCCCAGCGCTTAGAACAGTGCTTTGCACATAGTAAGCGCTCAATAAATGCCATCATTATTATGATGATTAATGCTCATCTTAATGTCCACGCTCCATTCTTTACTCATTGATTTATTCATCCTTTTTTCTTCCATTTTTCCATGCCTTTGTGGTTTTTAAACTTATCTTAATGTATTCAAATGAAGCACCGTTCTAGGTAGGAGGAGCACACAGTGATCATCATCATCATCAATCATATTTATTGAGCGCTTACTATGTGCAGAGCACTGTACTAAGCGCTTGGGAAGTACAAATTGGCAATCAAAGGTCCCAGTAACTTCTCTCCAGGTGCTTAGAATTGAATCAATCTTATTGATTGAGCTCTTACTGTGCGCAGGGCACTGTACTAAGCGCTTGGGAGGGTACAATACACCAATCAATCAATCAATCGTATTTATTGAGCGCTTACTGTGTGCACAGCACTGTACTAAGCACTTGGGAAGTACAAGATGGCAACATATAGAGACGGTCCCTACCCAACAGTGGGCTCACAGTCTAAAAGGGGGAGACAGAGAATAAAACCAAACATACTAACAAAATAAAATAAACAGAATAGATATGTACAAGTAAAATAAATAAATAGAGTAATAAATACGTACAAACATATATACTTATATACAGGTGCTGTGGGGAAGGGAAGGAGGTAAGATGGGGGGGATGGAGAGGGGGACGAGGGGTTGGTAGGCACGTTTCCTACCCACAAAGAGCTGACGGTCTAGAGGGGGAGACGGATTTCAACTATTATTTCTATGGCGATGACCCCCAAATCTCCATCTCCAGCCCTGATCTCCCTCCCTCTCTCCAGCCTCGCCTCTCCTCCTGCCTTCAAGTTATCTCTTCTTGGATGTCCTCCCGTCACCTCAAACTCCACACGTCCAAAACAGAGCTCCTCATCGTCTCCCCAACAACCCTGTCCTCCCCCTGCCTTTTCCATCACTGTCACCGTCCTTCCCGTCTCACCAGCCCACAAACTTGGCGTTACCCTTGACCCCTCTCTCTCTTTCAACCCACACATTCAAGCGGTCGCCAAATCCTGTCGGTCTCACCTTCGCTACGTCGCTAAAATCCATCCTTACCTCTCTACCCATACTGTTACCATGTTAATACCATCTCTCCTCCTGTCCCGCCTGGATCACTGCGTCAGCCTCCTTGCTGACCTCCCAAACGCTTGCCTTTCCCCACTCCAGTCCCTACTTCACTCTGCTGCCTGGACCATTTTTTCTAAAAAAATGTTCCGGACACGTCACCCTGTTCCTCAATAGACTCCAATAGCCGCCCACCCACCTCCGTACCAAACAGAAACTCCTCACCATTGACTTTAAAGCAGTCCCTCTTACCTTACCTCGCTTCTCTCCTTCTACACCTCAGCCCGCACACTCCGCTCCTGTACTGGTAACCTTCTCACCGTGCCTCCATCTCGCCCGCCTCACCACACCCTACCTCTGGCCTGGAATGCCCTCCCTCCTCAAATCTGCCAGACAGATACTCTCCCCCACTTCAAAGCCCACCTGAAGGCCCATCTCCTCCAAGAGGGCTTCCCAGACTAAGCCCCACTTTTCCCCATCTCCCACTCCCTTCTGTGTTGCTCTTACTCCCTTTGCTCTCCCCCTGTCCCATCCCCAAAGCACTTAGGTATATATCGCTCATTTTATTTATCCCTTTTCTCTCCCCTCCTCCCAGCCCTGAAGCACTTTTGTTCGCTAAGCAGCATGGCTTGGTGGAAAGAGCCCGGGCTTGGGAGTCGGAGGTCGTGGGTTCCAATCCCAGCTCCGCCACTTATCAGCTGGGTGACTCTGGGCAAGTCACTTCACTTCTCTGGGCCTCGGTTCCCTCATCTGTAAAAGGGGGATGAAGACTGTGAGCCCCGCGTGGGACAACCTGATCACCTTGTATCTACTCCGGGGCTTAGAACAGTGGTTGGCACATTGTAAGCGCTCAACAAATACCATCGTCGTTATTATTTCTCTCATTTTATTTATCTGTATTGACGTCCGTCTCCCCTGCCCCAGACTGTGAGCCCACAGTGGGACAGGGAGTGCGTCCAATCCGATTTGCCCCATCCACCCCAGCGCTCAGTACAGCGCCTGGCACACAGTAAGCGCTCGACAAACGCCACGACAATCATCCTTACTTTCCCGTTTTCCAGCCCCTCCGCGGACCGGCCCGGGACAATGAGCGGAAACGCAACCCAGCTGGACAACGAGACCCTCCTGATGCTCCAAAATCGCGCCATCGCCATCACCCTGCCGGTGGTCTACTCCCTCGTGGCCGTCATCAGCATCCCCGGGAACCTCTTTTCCCTGTGGCTCCTCTGCCGCCACACCAAGCCCAAGAGCCCCTCGGTCATCTTCATGATCAACCTGGGCATCACGGACCTCCTGCTGGCCGCGTTTCTCCCCTTTCAGATCTTCTACCACATCCACCACAACGACTGGATCTTCGGGAAGACCCTCTGTAACCTGGTGACGCTGATGTTCTACTCCAACATGTACTCCTCCATCCTCACCATGACCCTCATCAGCGTCGAGCGGTACCTCGGGGTCGTCCACCCCATGTCCTCCTCCCGCTGGAGGAAGAACCGTTACGCCGTGGGGGCCCTCGTGGCCATGTGGACCCTCCTGCTGGCCACCCTGTCCCCGCTGATCCTCACCGACCTGACCTACGAAGTCAAGGCCCTGGGGGTGGTCACCTGCTTCGACGTGCTCAAGTGGACCATGCTGCCCAACTTCGCCGCCTGGGTGGTCTTCCTCTTCTCGCTCTTCATCGTGCTCTTCCTCATCCCCTTCGGGGTGACGGTGGTCTGCTACGTGGCTACCATCCGCAAGCTGGTCCGGGTCTCGGGCCGGGACGGGCACGGGCAGACGAGGAGGTCCGTGAAGCTGGCCGGGATCGTCCTCCTGGTGTTCGTCACCTGCTTCGCGCCCAACAACTTCGTCCTCCTGGCCCACATGGTCAACCGCCTGTTCTTCCAAAAGAGTTACTACCACATCTACAAGCTGACCCTCTGCCTCAGCTGCCTGAACAACTGCCTGGACCCCTTCGTCTACTACTTCGCCTCCAAGGAATTCTACCAGACGTTCCGGAACGTCATCGGGAGCAACAGGAGCCGCAGCGACAGCTCGGAAAACCGCCGCGAGAGCGTCTTCTCCGGGCAGGCAATGTCGCTTCGGTCCACGTCCAGCGGCCAAGGAGACGGGCCGGAGCCGAGGAGCCACGCTTCTCTGATGGGACGAGAGAGTGTGTTTTAGGCCTGGGGAAGCCATTTGGGGAGCGTGAGGGGGCGGCGGGGGAGGGAACTGGGGGTGAAGGCGGCGCGTTTGAGCCGTGAGTAGGGCCGCTCCGACGACCGGACGTCCGGTGGGATTGCGGACGCCAAGCCGTTGCCCTCTCCCGGCTCCTGAGGAGGACCGGAGGGGCCACCTTGGGTGGGGACGGGGAAACGGAGCTGAGGCTTCTGTTTCCGACACAGGCCTCGGGTCTGAGGGCCTCCGTACCCAGCTCTGGGCCACGACCGGGGGCGAGATGGAGTCCCGATCTGGGGAGACTCTAGATGGAGGCGAAATGAAGATGTTGGTTGAGACGCAAACCGTCTAGGCCCTTTCCACTCGTCCGCTGAGGCGTTTCTCGGTTCAGGGAGCCCGGCTGTGGACTCGTGACCCCTAACTCGGACTCCGTCCGCCGTCGATGAGGCTGCCGTCTCCGCCCCCTTCACGGAGGCCGGCCTTTCCGAAGGGGGCTTCTCTACGACTGGCAAGACGCTCGAGGGGGTCTGTTCGCCGGCTCCTCCTCCTCGGCCAGGTCCCCCCACTCCGAATTTTAGAGACGAACGTGCGGGAAGCGGCCGATGGGCAGGCCCAAACTGCCCCATCCTGCGGCAGACCCAAATGGGAGCGGTGAAATCTCACCTCCCTGCCTCACCCAGAACTTTGTGGACACCAGACTTGGTCTCCCAGTCCAAGCCCTTCAGTAGTGGGGGGCCTGTTTTTTTGGGTTTCCGATTCCCCCTACCTCCTCCAACCACTGCCAAGGAGGGCTTAGTTCCGGGCTTTTTAACGTGTTTTGTTTTTGATTTTTAAGTCTCCTCTCCCCAGGTCCTGCTGGCAGTTCCTATGACTTCCAAGCAATGCCTGTGACCCCAAAACTCTGTGAGCGAAAGGGTTCGCCACAGATCGGGGGCCCCCCCAGAAAATGATTCCATTATTTTAAATGTCCCGTGTGATGTCACTGGAATCCATCCATCCGTCTCCCTTCCCCTTTGGTTTGGTTTTGGTTCCCCTTTGACCAGGATCAGCAGGAACCACTTTCGTCTCTGCAAGTTTGTGCCAGCCCCCGAAATGGCTGTCGTAATGGTGGAATTTATTAAGCGCTTGCTATGTGCCAGGCAGTGTATTAAGCACTGGGGTAAGCACAAGCTAATCAGGCTGTCACACATGGGCTCACAGTCTTCATCCTCATTTTCCAGATGAGGTAACTGAGGCCCAGAGAAGTGATAATAATAATAATAATAATAATGGCATTTATTAAGCGCTTACTATGTGCCAAGCACTGTTCTAAGCGCTGGGGAGGTTACAGGGTGATCAGGTTGTCCCGGGGGGGCCTCCCAGTCTTCATCCCCAATTTACAGATGAGGTAACTGAGGCACGGAGAAGTTAAGTGACTCGCCCAAAGTCACACAGCTGACAAGTGGCGGAGTCGGGATTTGAACCCATGTCCTCCGACTCCAAAGCCCGGGCTCTTTCCACTGAGCCACGCTGCTTCTCCCATTGTCCCATACCTTAGATTCTGTGTTGCAATCACTCAATAAAAATAATGCTAATTATTAATTGTGGCATTTTGTTAATAAGTTTTAACTTACCACATGCCAAACTCTGGGGTAGATACAAGAATTCATGTCCTACATGCACTCACAGTCCAAGGGGAAAGGGAGAACAGGGATTCATTCATTCAATCGTATTTATTGAGCACTTACTGTGGGCAGAGCACTCTACTAAGTGCTTGGCAGAGGGCAAATTAACAATAAACAGACACATTCCCTGCCCACGATGAGAGAGAGCGACAGACAGAGGAAAGACAGAGAGACAGAGAGACACACAGGAAAGAAGAACAGAAAGAGGAAAGGCACAGAGACAGAGAAAGAAGAGAGACAAATAGGGATATAGAGAGAGGAAAGACACAGAGAGAGTGAGAGGAGATAGGCAGAGATAGAGAGAGGAGGGAGAGCGAGAGACAGAGAAAGAAGAGAGACAAAGAGGAAAGACAAAGAGATAAAGAGGAGAGAGACAGCCTGCCAGATATAGAAAGACAGAGACAGACAGGGAGGGTTAGAAAATACAGAGAGAGCTGGGAGAGACAGAGTGAAAGAGAGACAGAGAGAGAGAGAGAAGAGACAGAGGCGACAGTGGCACACAAAGAAGGGAGATTGTGAGACAGGAGAGACATACTAACAAAGAAGAGAGACAGAGGAGAGACAGAAAGAGGAGACAGACACACTGACAAAGAAGAGAGACAGAGTGAGACAGAAAGAGGAGACAGACACCTTGACTAAGAAGAGACAGAGCGAAAGGCGGACAGAAAGAAGCACACAGATAAAGAAGGGAGACAGAGGCAGAGAAGGGAGAGAAAGAAAGAGACAAAGACACACATACAATAGGAGACAGAGAGAGGGGAGAGACAGCCTGCCAGACATAGAGAGACGGAGACAGAGAGGATGAGAAAAAACAGAGAGAGCTGGGAGAGACAGAGAGAAAGAGAGACAGAGAGAGAGAGAGAAGAGACAGAAAGAGGGGACAGTGGCACACAAAGAAGGGAGATTGTGAGACAGGAGAGACATACTAACAAAGAAGAGAGACAGAGGAGAGACAGAAAGAGGAGACAGACACACTGACAAAGAAGAGAGACAGAGTGAGACAGGAGGAGACAGACACCTTGACTAAGAAGAGACAGAGCGAAAGGAGGACAGAAAGAAACACACAGATAAAGAAGGGAGACAGAGGCAGAGAAGAGAAAGAGACAAAGACACACAGACAATGGGAGACAGAGAGAGAGGAGAGATAGAAAGAGGAGACTGAGGCACACAGTCAAAGGAGGGAGACAGAGGCACATTGACAAAGAAGAGAGACAGAGAGAAAGAAGAGAGACAGAAAGAGGAGACAGACACACTGACAGAGGAGGGACAGAAAGAGGAGACACACACTGACAGAGGAGAGACAGACACACTGACAGAGGAGGGACAGAAAGAGGAGACACACACTGACAGAGGAGACAGAAAGAGGAGACAGACACACTGACAAAGAACAGAGACAGAGCAAGAGGAGGACAGAAAGAGGAGACAGAGGCACACAAGTAAAGAAGGGAGACAGAGAGGGGCAGAGAGAGAGACAGAGACAGAAACACCCAAAAATGGGAGACAGAGAGAAAAGAGAGACAGAAAGAGGAGACGGAGGCACACAAAGGGAGACAGTGAGACAGGGGAGAGACAGACACCCTGACAAAGAAGAGAGACAGGGGAGAGACAGAAAGAGGAGACAGACACCCTGACAAAGAAGAGAGACAGAGAGAGAGGAGGAGAGAAAGAAGAGACAGAGACACACAGATAAAGAAGGGAGACAAAGAGAGGCAGAGGGGCAGAAAGAGACAAAGACATCCGGACAAAGAAGGGAGACAGAGAGAGGCAGAGGGGCAGAAAGAGACAAAGACACCCAGACAAAGATGGGAGACAGAAAGAGGGAGAGAGAGGAGAGACAGAAAGAGGAGACAGAGGCCCACAGACATAAGAAGGGAAGCAGAGAGAGAGAGAGCAGGTTGGTTTGTTAAGTGTGTCAACCTCATCGTGGGAACCCCCATTCCCACGGCCTGGCCTGGTGGCTAGAACCCGGGCCTGCGGAGTCAGGGGGCCTGGGTTCTAAGCCGGACTCCGCCGCTTGTCTGCTCTGTCACTTTGAGCAAGTCACTTCATAAGAATAATAATAATAATAGTATTTGTTAAGTGCTTACTATGTGCCAAGCACTCTTCTAAGCCAATGGACACAGTCCCTGTCCCGCTATGAGCTCACAGTCTAGAGCAGGGGAGGCAGACATCAATACAAATAAATAAAATGAGAGATGATATAATAATAATGATGGTATTTGTTAAGCGCTTACTATGTGCCAACCACTATTTTAAGCACCGGGGTAGACACAAGGTCATCAGGTTGCCCCACGTGGGGCTCACAGTCTTCATCCCCATTTTACAGATGAGGTCGTTGACGCATAAAGAATGATAATAATAATAATGATGGCCTTTATTAAGCGCTTACTATGTGCAAAGCACTGTTCTAAGCGCTGGGGAACTTACAAGACGATCAGGTTGTCCCGGGGGGTGCTCACAGTTTTAATCCCCATTTTACAAATGAGGGAACCGAGGCCCAGGGAAGTGAAGTGACTTACCCAAAGTCACACTGCTGACAAGTGGCAGAACCAGGATTAGAACCCACGACCTCTGACTCCCAAGTCCGGGCTCTTTCCATTAAGCCATACTGCTTCTCTGGGCCTCAGTTTTCTCATCTGCAAAATAGTCATAATAATAATAATGATGATGATGGAAAATGGGGACTCAATACCTGTTCTCCCTTCCAATTACATTATAGAGAAGCAGCGTATGGAGAAAATATATATAATATAGCAGCGTATAAAGAAAACCCACAAGAGGGAAGGTTGTCCTGCTATTTTCTAATAATAATGATGGCATTTGTTAAGCGCTTACTATGTGCACAGCACTGTTCTAAGCGCTGGGGGGATACACGGTGATCAGGTTGTCCCACATGGGGATCACAGTCTTAATCCCCATTTTACAGATGAGGTCACTGAGGCTCAGAGAAGTGAAGTGACTTGCCCAAGGTCACACAGCAGACATGTGGCAGAGTCGGGATTCGAACCCATGACCTCTGACTCCAAAGCCCGTGCTCTTTCCATTGAGCCACGCTGCTTCTCTCGTGGATATTTTATCCCCTGTGACTTTGGTTCCACTTACAAACCAACCAGCTTGTTCATCTGTAAAATGGGGATTAAGGGCGTGAGCCCCACGTGGGACAATCTGATCACCTTGTATCCCCCTCCAGTGCTTAGAACAGTGCTTTGCACATAGTAAGCGCTTAACAAATGCCATCATTATTATTGTGAACCTCATGTAGGACCTGATTTTTATTATCATTACTAATCATATTTATTACTTACTGTGTGCAAAGCACACTTCCAAGCGCTGAGTACAGTGGTCTGCACACAGTAAGCGCTCAATAAATACAATTGCATGAATGAATGAATGAATAATAAGCGCTTGGGAGAGTACAATATAAAAACAGACACATTGTGACTTTGGGCAAGTCACTGCACTTCTCTGGGCCTCAGTTCCCTCATCTGTAAAATGGGGATTAAGACTGTGAGCCCCATGTGGGACAACCTGATCACCTTGTATCCTCTTCTGCGCTTAGAACAGTGCTTTGCACATAGTAAGCGCTTAATAAATGCCATTATTATAAATACCATTATTATTATTCCCGGCCCATGGCGAGCTCACAGTGTCATCAATCAATCAATCGCATTTATTGAGCGCTTACTGTGCGCTGAGCACTGTACTAAGCGCTTGGGAAGTACAAGTTGGCAACATATAGAGACAGTCCCTACCCAACAGTGGGCTCACAGTCTAAAGGATTATCTTGTATCTACCCCAGCGCTTAGTTCAGTGCCTGACACATAGTAAGCCTCTAACAAATATCATTAAAAGGGTTTCACCCTTCCCGGTCGCACTTGCATGAAAATAATAATAATAATAACGTCACTTAAGTGCCAAGTGCCAGACACTGTACTGGAATGGACACAAGGTAATGGGGTTGGACACAGTCCCTTCTCCCACGTGGGGCTCACAAGTCTCAATCCCCATTTTCCAGATGAGGTAACTGAGGGCCAGAGAAGTGAGGCGACTTGCCCAAGGTCACACGGCAGACAATCAATCAATCAATCGTATTTATTGAGCGCTTACTGTGTGCAGAGCACTGTACTAAGCGCTTGGGAAGTACAAGTTGGCAACATATAGAGACAGTCCCTACCCAACAGTGAGTGTCTCGACTGTCCCATCCCATTCATCCATCCATTCAATCGTATTTATTGAAAATGTTGTATGTTTTCGCAGTTGGGTACTCACAGTAGTGGTGGTCTTCCTCTTTGACACGTTGTTTTCTCTCTCTTGGCCTCTTCCTTCTCCTTTGGTGTCAACCCAAAATAAAGAAGACAGGGTGCTAGCTATAAATCCCAGGGGTTCAGGCCCCGAGGCACTTTTTTAATCAATCAATCAATCGTATCTATTCATCATCATTAATCTTATTTATTGAGCGCTTACTGTGCGCAGAGCACTGTACTAAGCGCTTGGGAAGTCCAAGTTGGCAACATATAGAGCCAGTCCCTACCCAGCAGTGGGCTCACAGTCTAAAAGGGGGAGACAGAGAACAAAACCAAACATACATAGTAAGCGCTCAATAAATACGATTGATGATGATGATACTAACAAAATAAAATAAATAGAATGGATATGTACAAGTAAAATAAATAAATAAATAGAGTAATAAATATGTACAAACATATATACATATATACAGGTGCTGTGGGGAAGGGAAGGAGGTAAGAAGGGGGGGGATGGAGAGGGGGACGAGGGGAAGAGGAAGGAAGGGGCTCAGTCTGGGAAGGCCTCCTGGAGGAGGTGAGCTCTCAGTAGGGCCTTGAAGGGAGGAAGAGAGCATTTATTGAGCACTTACTGTGTGCAGAGCAGTGTACTAAGCGCTTGGGAAGTCCAAGTTGGCAACATATAGAGACGGTCCCTACCCAACAGTGGGCTCACGGTCTAGAAGCGCTTACTAAGTGTCAGGCACTGTACTAAGCGCTGGGGTAGAGACAAACTAATCAGGTGGGACACAGTCCCTGTCCCACGAGGGGCTCACGGTTTTCATCCCCATTTTACAGGTGAAAAATAATAATAATAATGGTATTTGTTATGCGCTTACAATGGGCCAAACACTATTCTAAGCGCTTCGTAATCAGGTTGTCCCACATGGGACGCACGTTTTTAATCCCCATTTGACAGATGAGGTAACTGAGGCCCAGAGAAGGGAAGTGACTCGCCCAAGGTCACCCAGCAGAAAATCAATCAATCAATCGTATTTATTGAGCGCTTACTGTGTGCAGAGCACTGTACTAAGCGCTTGGGAAGTACAAGTTGGCAACATATAGAGAAGCGCTTAGCACAGTGCTCTGCACACAGTAAGCGCTCAATAAATACGAATGAATGAAGTGGCAGTGGCCCTTTCTCCTAGCAACTGAAGCCCAGATAATAATTTATTATTAGGGTATTTCTTAAGTGCTGACTGTGTTTCAGGCACTGTGATAAGCGCTGGGGTGGATTAATTTGATTGATTGATTGATTGATTGATTGGTTGACTGACTGACCGTTCCCCGGGCGAACGCGCCTGGGCGCGAATGGCACGAGGAGGGGGCGTGGCGACGTAAGAGACGTGGTGACGTCAGAGCGGTTATAAAAGAGGGGCGTGGCTATGCAAATGACCGATGAGAGGCCTTGAATGGGGCACGGCTACGCATAGGAGGCGGCGGGGGTGAGGGGCGTGGCTATGCAAATGAGGCGAGGAGGGGACGTGACGGTTGTAGAAAGCGGGCGCGAGCCTTGGCGGCGCTGCTATTGGCGGAGCCTCGGGCGCGAGCCGTTGCGGCGCTCCTGTTGGCGGAGCCCGGCCTACACACACACACACACACACACACACGCGCGCGCGCGCGCGCCGTTCCGGCTCTCCTATTGGCGGAGCCCAGGCACGCCCCCCGGGCGCACGCCGCTGCGGCGCTCCTATTTGCGGAGCCCGGCCCCCCCCACACCCCACCACCCGCCCTCCCGGCGCGCGCCGTTGAGGCGCTCCTATTGGCGGAACCCAGCCACACACCCCGGGCGCGCGCCCCTGCGGTTCTCCTATTGGCGGAGCCCGGCCTGCCTACACACACACACACACACACACACACACACACACACACACACACACACACACACACACACACACACACACACACACACACACACACACCCCGCGTGTCGTTCCGGCTCTCCTATTGGCGGAGCCCGGCCTACACACACCCCCTCCCTCCCAGCGCGTGCCGTTCCGGTTCTCCTATTGGCGGAGCCCGGCCTACACACACACCCCCTCCCCGGCGCGGGCCGTTGCGGCGCTCCTATTGGCGGAGCCCAGACACGCCCCCCGGGCGCGCGCCGCTGCGCCGCTCCTATTGGCGGAGCCCAGACACGCCCCCCGGGCGCGTGCCGCTGCGGCGCTCCTATTGGCAGAGCCCGGCCTACAAACACACACACACACACACGCACACACCCCCCCCCCCCCCCCCGGCGCGTGCCGTTCCGGTTCTCCTATTGGCGGAGCCCGGCCTACACACACCCCCCCCTCCCGGCGCGGGCCGTTGCGGCGCTCCTATTGGCGGAGCCCAGACACGCCCCCCGGGCGCGCGCCGCTGCGGCGCTCCTATTGGCGGAGCCCGGCCCCCCCCCCCACACACACACATACACAAACACACACACACACACCCCCACCGTGTGCCGTTCCGGCTCTTCTATTGGCGGAGCCCGGCCTACACACACACACACTCTCTTTCTCTCTCTCTCTCTCTCCCGGCGCGTGCCGGTCCGGCTCTCCTATTGGCGGAGCCCGGCGCGCGCGCACACACGCACGCACACACACACACACACACACACACCCAGCGCGTGCCGTTCCGGTTTTCCTATTGGCGGAGCCCGGCTTGCACACACCCCCTCCCGGCGCGGGCCGTTGCGGCGCTCCTATTGGCGGAGCCCAGACACGCCCCCCGGGCGCGCGCCGCTGCGGCGCTCCTATTGGCGGAGCCCAGCTACGCCCTCCGGGAGCGCGCCGCCGCGGCGCTCCTATTGGCGGAACCTTGCAACGCCCCCAAGTCTCGCGTCTTTACGGCGCCCTTCCTATTAGAGGAGCCCGGCCACGCCCCCCAGGGCGCGCGCCGTTGTGGCTCTCCTATTGGCGGAGCCCAGCCACGCCCCCCAGTCCGGGCGCCCGCCGTTGAGGCGCTCCTATTGGCGGAGCCCAGCTACGCCCTCCGGGAGCGCGCCGCCGCGGCGCTCCTATTGGCGGAACCTTGCAACGCCCCCAAGTCTCGCGTCTTTACGGCGCTCCTATTGGCGGAGCCCGGCCACCCCCCCCCCCTCCCGGGCGCGCGCCGCCGCAGCGCTCCTGTTGGCGGAGCCGGGCCACGCCCCCCACGACGCGCGCCCCTGCGGCGCTCCTATTGGCGGAGACTTGCAACGCCCCCCAGTCGCGCGTCGTTGCGGCTCTCCTATTGGCGGAGACCGGCCACTCCCGCCGGGCGCGCGCCGCTCCTATTGGCGGAGCCGGGCCACGCCCCCCACGACGCGCGCGGCTGCGGCGCTCCTATTGGCGGAGCCTTGCAACACCCCCAGGTTCGCGTCGTTGCGGCTCTCCTATTGGCGGAGCCCGGCCACGCCCCCCCGGGCGCGCGCCGCCGCGGCGCTCCTATTGGCGGAGCCTTGCAACGCCCCCGCGCCGGGTCCGGGCGCGCAGGCGCAGAGGCGTTCCGGTCCGCTCCGATGGCGCTGAGCCCGGTGATGGGGAAGCTGGTGGGGCAGCGGGTGGTCTTGGCCAGCGCCTCCCCCCGCCGCAGGGACATCCTCTGCAACGCGGTAATAACAATAATAATAATAATAATAATAATAATAGCATTTATTAAGCGCTTACTATGTGCAAAGCCCTGTTCTAAGCGCTGGGGAGGTTGCAAGGTGATCAGGTTGTCCCACGGGGGGCTCACAGTCTTCACCCCCATTTTCCAGATGAGGGAACTGAGGCCCAGAGAAGTGAAGTGACTCGCCCAAAGTCCCCCAGCTGACAAGTGGCGGAACCGGGATTTGAACCCATGACCTCCGACTCCAAAGTCCGTGCTCTCTGCACCGAGCCACGCTAATCCCCATATTCAGTCAGTCGTATTGATTGAGCGCTTACTGTGTATTTATACATATCTATTCTATCTTGTACATATTTATTCTATTTATTTTATTTTGTTAGTATGTTTGGTTTTGTTCTCCGTCTCCCCCTTTAAGACTGTGAGCCCACTGTTGGGTAGGGACTGCCTCTATATGTTGCCAACTTGGACTTCCCAAGCGCTTGATACAGTGCTCTGCACACAGTAAGTGCTGAATAAATACGACTGATTGATAATAATGATAAGCGCTCAATAAATACGATTGATTGATTGATTGTACTGAGCGCTTGGGAAGACCAAGTTGGCAACATATAGAGACGGTCCCTACCCAACAGCGGGCTCACAGTCTAGAAGGAGGCCCATATGCCACAACACAGCACACGCTGTCACTTACAGGCACAACCATTCATTCATTTATTCATTCATTCATTCAATCGTATTGATTGGGCACTTACCGTGTGCAGAGCACTGTACTGAGCGCTTGGGAAGTCCAAGTGGGCAACATAGAGAGACTGTCCCTACCCAACAGCGGGCTCACAGTTCACTCATTCATTCATTCAATCGTATTTATTGAGCGCTTACTGTGTGCAGAGCACTGTACTGAGCGCTTGGGAAGGACAAGTGGGCAACATAGAGAGACGGTCCCTACCCAACAGCGGGCTCACAGTTCATTCATTCACTCATTCAATTGTATTTTTTGAGCGCTTAGTGTGCAGAGCACTGTACTAAGCGTTTGGGAAGTCCAAGTGGGCAACATAGAGAGACGGTCCCTACCCAACAGCGGGCTCACAGTTCATTCATTCGTTCATTCAATCGTATTTATTGAGCGCTTACCGTGTGGAGAGCACTGTACTGAGCACTTGGGAAGGACAAGTGGGCAACACAGAGAGACGGTCCCTACCCAACAGCGGGCTCACAGTTCATTCATTCGTTCATTCAATCCTATTTATTGGGTGCCTACTGTGTGCAGAGCACTGTACTGAGCGCTTGGGAAGTCTGAGTGGGCAACATAGAGAGACGTTCCCTACCCAACAGCAGGCTCACAGTTCATTCATTCGTTCATTCAATCATATTTATTGAGCGCTTACTGTGTGCAGAGCACTGTACTAAGCGCTTGGGAAGCCCAAGTGGGCAACATAAAGAGACGGTCCCTACCCAACAGCGGGCTCACGGTCTAGGAGGGGGGTACCATCTTTTCCTTAGCGCCATGCAGAGCCCTGTGCTGAACGCTGCGGACGGGTCGGTTGGTGGGGGGCGGGGGGGAGAAGACAAGCCAATCCCCCACGTGCGACCTCCAGTCTTAGGGACCATCTCTATTTGTTGCCAACTTGTCCTTCCCAAGCGCTTAGTACAGTGCTCTGAATACAGTAAGCTCCCAATAAATACGATTGAATGAATTAATAATAATAATAATAATAATAATGAGCCCGTTGTTGGACCATCTCTGTATGTTGCCATCTTGTCCTTCCCAAGCACTTAGCACAGTGCTCTGCACACAGGAAGCGCTCAATAAATATGATTGAATGAATGAATGATAATAATAATGAGCCAATTGTTGGACCGCCTCTATATGTTGCCGGCTTGTCCTTCCCAAGCGCTCAGTAAATACGATTGAATGAATGAATGAATAAATACTAATAATGAGCCCGTTGTTGGACTGTCTACGTTGCCGACTTTTCTTTCCCAAGCGCTTAGCGCAGTGCTCTGTGCAGAATAAGCGCTCAATAATAAATATGATTGAATGAATGAATGAATAATAATAATGAGCCCGTTGTTGGACCGTCTCTATATCTTGCCAGCTTGTCCTTCCCTAGCGCTCAGTAAATACGATTGAATGAATGAATGAATAATAACAATAATGAGCCTGTTGTTGGACCGTCTCTGTATGTTGCTGGCTTGTCCTTCCCAAACGCTTAGCACAGTGCTCTACGCAGAATAAGCACTCAATAATGAATATGATTGAATGAAAGAATGAATAATAATCATAATGAGCCCGTTGTTGGACTGTCTGTATATGTTGCCGGCTTGTCCTTCCCAAGCGCTCAGTAAATACGATTGAATGAATGAATGAATAATAATAATAATTATTATAATAATAATTATAATAGTAATAATGAGCCTGTTGTTGGACCATCTCTATGTTGCCGGCTTGTCCTTCCCAATCACTTAGCGCAGTGCTCTGCGCAGAATAAGCGCTCAATAAATACGATTGAATGAATGAATGATAATAGTAATAATAATGAACCCGTTGTTGGACCGTCTCTATGTTGCCGTCTTGTCCTTCCCAAGCGCTTCGCACAGTGCTCTGCGCAGAATAGATGACTGAGGCACAGAGGAGTTGAGTGACTCACCTGGGGTCACGCAGCAGACAAATGGCAGCAAACTTTGTGACTCCCAGGCCCGTGCCCTGTCCCCGTGCAGCAGACAAACGGCAGCAAACCTCGTGACTCCCAGGCCCGTGCCCTAACCCCATGCCATGCTGCTTATCTAGCGATGGTTATCTATCTATGTACTGAGCGCTCGCTCGCTTTGTGGAGAGCCCCGTACAAAACGCTCGGGAGGGTACACACCAATAGAGTTGGTAGATGAGACCCCTGCCCACAAGGAGTTTAGAGGAGGAGTTGGGCGTTAAAAACAGATTATTGGTTTCATCACACCCCGTAGACAAACGTTTTCAGTCAATGCCTGCCAATAACAAAGTAAGAAATCATCTTTAGGAGGCGTGAAGATGGAGCCATCTAAGTCTCGGCAGGCTACCGCTTCAGCAGAACCCTGTAATTTTTGCCTCTTGATGGCTTCTGCTTAGTTACTCGGTTTTATGCAGAAAAATTGGATCTCGCACCTGCAGTATTGGGGAACATCCAGCTCCTCAATTTTACTCACTTTTGGCCCGCTACACATCCGCCATACACCCCCTGGCCCGGAATGCCCTCCCTCCCCACATCCGCCAAGCTCGCTCTCTTCCTCCCTTCAAGGCCCTACTGAGAGCTCACCTCCTCCAGGAGGCCTTCCCACATTGAGCCCCCTCCTTCCTCTCCCCCTCCTCCCGCTCTCCATCCCTCCCGCCTTACCTCCTTCCCTTCCCCACAGCACCTGTATATAGGTATATATGTTTATACGGATTTATTACTTTATTTTACTTGTACATATCTATTCTATTGTATGGATTCATTGCTCTATTTATTTTACTTGTAGATATGTATTCTATTTATTTTATTTTGCAAATATGTTTGGTTTTGTTCTCTGTCACCCCCTTCTAGACTGTGAGCCCGCCTTTGGGTAGGGACCGTCTCTATGTGTTGCCAACTTGTACTTCCCAAGCACTTAGTACAGTGCTCTGCACACAGTAAGCGCTCAATAAATACGATTGATTGATTGATTGTCACCCCCTTCTAGACTGTGAGCCCACTTTTGGGTAGGGACCGTCTCAATGTGTTGCCAACTTGTACTTCCCAAGCGCTTAGTACAGTGCTCTGCACACAGTAAGTGCTCAATAAATATGATTGATTGGTTGATTGATTGATTGAATAAGCGCTCAATAAATACGATTGAATGAATGAATGATGATAATAATGAGCCCGTTGTTGCACCGTCTCTATATGTTGCCGGCTTGTCCTTCCCAAGCGCTCAGTAAATACGATTGAATGAATGAATAATAATAATAATAATAATAATAACAATGAGCCCGTTGTTGGACCATATCTGGATGTTGCGGGTTTGTCCTTCCCAAGCACTTAGTGCAGTGCTCTGCGCAGAATAAGCGCTCAATAAATACGATTGAATGAATGAATAATAATAATGATAATGAGCCCGTTGTTGGACCGTCTCTGTATGTTGCCGTCTTGTCCTTCCCAAGCGCTTAGCACAGTGCTCTGTGCAGAATAGATGACTGAGGCACAGAGGAGTTGAGTGACTCTCCCGGGGTCACGCAGCAGACAAATGGCAGCAAACTTTGTGACTCCCAGGCCCGTGCTCTATCCCTGTGCAGCAGACAAACGGCAGCAAACCTTGTGACTCCCAGGCCCGTGCCCTATCCCTATGCCATACTGCTTTTCTAGTGATGGTTATCTATCTATGTACTGAGCGTTTGTATGGATTTATTACTTTACTTATTTTACTTGTACATATCTATTCTATTGTACGGATTTATTACTCTATTTATTCTACTTGTACATATCCTATTTATTTTATTTTGTTAATATGTTTGGTTTTGTTCTCTGTCACCCCCTTCTAGACTGTGAGCCTGCTGTTGGGTAGGGACCGTCTTAATGTGTTGCCAACTTGTACTTCCGAAGCACTTAGTACAGTGCTCTGCACACAGTAAGCGCTCAATAAATATGATTGATTGATTGATTGATTGATTGTCACCCCCTTCTAGACTGTGAGCCCACTTTTGGGTAGGGACCGTCTCAGTGTGTTGCCAACTTGTACTTCCCAAGTGCTTAGTACAGTGCTCTGCACACAGTAAGTCCTCAATAAATACGATTGATTGATTGTCGCCCCCTTCTAGACTGTGAGCCCGCTGTTGGGTAGGGACCGTCTCTATGTGTTGCCAACTTGTACTTCCCAAGCGCTTAGTACAGTGCTCTGCACGCAGTAAGTGCTCAATAAATACGATTGGTTGATTGATTGAATAAGCGCTCAATAAATACGATTGAATGAATGAATGATAATGAGCCCGTTGTTGGACCGTCTCTATATGTTGCCGGCTTGTTCTTCCCAAGCGCTTAGCGCAGTGCTCTGTGCAGAATAAGCGCGCAGTACGATTGAATGAATGAATATCAATAAATACGATGGAATGAATGAATAAATAATAACAACAATAATAATAATAATAATAATGAGCCCGTTAGGTGGACCGTCTCCGTATGTTGCCGGCTTGTACTTCCCAAGCACTTAGTACAGTGCTCTGCACAGAATAAGCGCTCAATAAATACGATTGCATGAATGAATGAATGATAATAATAATAATAATAATGAACCCGTTGTTGGACCATTTCTGTGTTGCCGTCTTGTCCTTCCCAAGCGCTTAGCACAGTGCTCTGTGCAGAATAGATGACTGAGGCACAGAGGAGTTGAGTGACTCACCTGGGGTCAGGCAGCAGACAAATGGCAGCAAACCTTGTGACGCCCAGGCCCGTGCTCTATCCCTGTGCAGCAGACAAATGGCAGCAAACCTTGTGACTCCCAGGCCCGTGCCCTATCCCTATGCCATACTGCTTATCTAGTGATGGTTATCTATGTACTGAGCACTTGTATGGATTTACTACTTTATTTTACTTGTACATATCTATTCTATTGTACAGATTTATTACTCTATTTATTTTACTTGTACATATCTATTCTATTTATTTTCTTTTGTTAATATGTTTGGTTTTGTTCTCTGTCACCCTCTTCTAGACTGTGAGCCCACTGTTGGGTAGGGACCGTCTCTATGTGTTGCCAACTTGTACTTCTCAAGCGCTTAGTACAGTGCTCTGCACACAGTAAGCGCTCAATAAATCCGATTGATTGGTTGACTGATTGATTGAATAAGCGCTCAATAAATACGATTGAATGAATGAATGATAATAATAATGAGCCCGTTGTTGGACCATCTCTATATGTTGCCGGCTTGTTCTTCCCAAGCGCTTAGCGCAGTGCTCTGTGCAGAATAAGCGTGCAGTACGATTGAATGAATGAATATCAATAAATACGATGGAATGAATGAATAAATAACGATAGTAATAATAATAATGAGCCCATTAGGTGGACCGTCTCTGTATGTTGCTGGCTTGTCCTTCCCAAGCATTTAGTACAGTGCTCTGTACAGAATAAGCGCTCAATAAATACAATTGAATGAATGAATCAATGATAATAATAATAATAATGAACCCGTTGTTGGACCGTCTCTATGTTGCCGTCTTGTCCTTCCCAAGCGCTTAGCACAGTGCTCTGCGCAGAATAGATGACTGAGGCACAGAGGAGTTGAGTGACTCACCTGGGGTCACGCAGCAGACAAAAGGCAGCAAACCTTGTGACTCCCAGGCCCGTGCCCTATCCCTATGCCATACTGCTTATCTAGTGATGGTTATCTATCTATGTACTGAGCGTTTGTATGGATTTATTACTTTATTTATTTTACTTGTACATATCTATTCTATTGTACAGATTTATTACTCTATTTTACTTGTACATATCTATTCTATTTATTTTATTTTGTTAATATGTTTGGTTTTGTTCTCTGTCACCCCCTTCTAGACTGTGAGCCCGCTGTTGGGTAGGGACCGTCTTAATGTGTTGCCAACTTGTACTTCCGAAGCACTTAGTACAGTGCTCTGCACACAGTAAGCGCTCAATAAATACGATTGATTGTCACCCCCTTCTAGACTGTGAGCCCACTTTTGGGTAGGGACCGTCTCAATGTGTTGCCAACTTGTACTTCCCAAGCGCTTCGTACAGTGCTGTGCACACAGTAAGTGCTCAATAAATCCGATTGATTGATTGAATAAGCACTCAATAAATACGATTGAATGAATGAATGATAATAATAATGAGCCCGTTGTTGCACCGTCTCTATATGTTGCCGGCTTGTCCTTCCCAAGCACTCAGTAAATACGATTGAATGAATTATTAATAATAATAATAATAATAATAATAATGAGCCTGTTGTTGGACCGTCTCTGTATGTTGCCGTCTTGTCCTTCCCAAGCACTTAGCGCAGTGCTGTGTGCAGAATAAGCGCTCAATAAATACGATTGAATGAATGAATGAATGAATGAATAATAATAATAATGAGCCCGTTGTTGGACCGTCTCTGTATGTTGCCGTCTTGTCCTTCCCAAGCGCTTAGCACAGTGCTCTGCGCAGAATAGATGACTGAGCCACAGAGGAGTTGAGTGACTCACCCGGGGTCACGCAGCAGACAAATGGCAGCAAACCTTGTGACTCCCAGGCCCGTGCCCTATCCCTATGCCATACTGCCATACGATTGAATGAATGAATTGATGAATGAATGAATGATTGAATCAATCAATCAGTCGTATTTATTGAGCGCTTACTGTGTGCAGAGCACTGTACTAAGAATGAATGAATGAATATCAATAAATACGATGGAATGACTGAATAAATAATAACAATAATAATAACAATAATAATAACAATGAGCCCGTTAGTTGGACCGTCTCTGTATGTTGCCGGCTTGTCCTTCCCAAGCGCTTAGCGCAGTGCTCTGCACAGAATAAGCGCTCAATAAATACGATTGAATGAATGAAAATAATAATAATAATGAGCCCATTGTTGGACCGTCTCTATATGTTGCCGGCTTGTCCTTCCCAAGCGCTTAGCACAATGCTCTGCGCAGAATAAGCACTCAATAAATATGATGGAATGAATGAATGAATAAAAATAACAATAATAATAATAATGAGCCCATTGTTGGACCGTCTCTCAGTGTTGCCGGCTTGTCCTTCCCAAGCACTTAGCACAATGCTTTGTGCAGAATTAGCGCTCAATAAATACGATTGAATGAATGAATGAGGAATAATAATAATAATGAGGCCATTGTTGGACTATCTGTATATGTTGCCAACTTGTACTTCCCAAGTGCTTAGCACAGTGCTCTGTGCAGAATAAGCGCTCAATAAGTACTATAATAATAATAATGATAGTGAGGCAGCATGGCTCAGTGGAAAGAGCCCGGGCTTTGGAGTCAGAGGTCATGGGTTCGAATCCCTGCTCTGCCAATTAGCTGTGTGACCTTGGGCAAGTCACTTCACTTCTCTGGGCCTCAGTTCCCTCATCTGTAAAATGGGGATGAAGGCTGTGAGCCCTCCGTGGGACAACCTGATCACCTTGTAACCTCCCCAGTGCTTAGAACGGTGCTTTGCACATAATAAATGCCATTATTAATAAATAGTAATAATAATGTTGGTATTTATTGAGCACTTACCATGTGCCCAGCACTGTGCTAGCCATTTTCTACATGAGGGAACTGAGGCACGGGGAAGTGGGAATAATAATAATGATGGCATTCATTCATTCAATCGTATTTATTGAGCACTTACCAGAGCACTGGACTAAGTGCATTTATTAAGCGCTTACTTGTCCTTCCCAAGCGCTTAACACAGTCTTCAGCACAAAGTGCTCAATAAATAATAATTCATTCATTCATATTCATTGAGCGCTTACTGTGTGCAGAGCACTGTACTAAGTGCTTGGGGAGTACAAGTTGGCAACATCTAGAGACGGTCCCTACCCAACAGCGGGCTCACGGTCTAGAAGGGGGAGACAGACAACAAAACAAAACATGTGGATGGGTGTCAGGATGAGAACCCATGTCCTCAGACCCCCAAGCCTGGGCTCTTTCATTCATTCATTCATTCATTGAGTCATATTTATTGAGCGCTTACTGTGTGCAGAGCACTGTACTAAGCACTTGGATAGATACATGTCAGTCGGGGTGGACGTAGTCCCCACAACCATTTTACACATGAGGGAACTGAGGCACGGGGAAGTGGGGAGTGAAGTGACTCACCCAAGACCTCACAGCAAATGAGTGGTAGAGCTGGGATTAGAACCCAGGACCTTCCAACTCCCAGGCCTGGGCTCTATCCACTAGGCTGCACTGCTCCTCGGTGTAATAATAATATAATAATGGTATTGGTTAAGCACTTACTATGTGCAAAGCACTGTTCTAAGTGCTGGGGGGGATACAAGGTAATCAGGTTGTCCCACGTGGGGCTCACAGGCTTCATCCCCATTTTCCAGATGAGGGAACTGAGGCCCAGAGAAGTGAAGTGACTTGCTCAAAGTCACACAGCTGATAATAATAATAATGACGGCATTTATTAAGCGCTTACTATGTGCAAAGCACTGTTCTAAGCGCTGGGGGGATACAAGGTAATCAGATTGTCCCATGTGGGGCTCACAGTCTTCATCCCCATTTTACAGATGAGGGAACTGAGGCCCAGAGAAGTGAAGTGACTTGCCCAAAGTCACACAGCTGATAATAATAATAATGATGGCATTTATTAAGCGCTTACTATGTACAAAGCACTGTTCTAAGCGCTAGGGAGGTTGCAAGTTGATCAGGTTGTCCCACGGGGGGCTCACAGTCTTCATCCCCATTTTACAGATGAGGGAACTGAGGCCCAGTGAAGTGACTTGCCCACAGTCCCGCAGCTGACAGGTGGCGGAGCAGGGATTCGAACCCATGACCTCTGACTCCCAAGCCCGGGCTCTTTCCGCTGAGCCACGCCGCTTCTCTGCCTGTTCTGTCATACTCCCCCAAGAGCGTAATCATAATAATAATTTTGGTATTTGTTAAGCGCTTACTATGCACCACGCTGCTTCTCTGAGCATAATACAGTGCCGTCCACACAGTAAGCATTCAATAAATACCAACCGATCGCTTGATAGGCGGGATCGGGGTGGCCTCCTGCTTCCTAAACCGCCGTCTCCTTTGCTTTCGGGTCGCAGGGCCTTCGGTTTGAGGTGGTCCCGTCCAAGTTTAGAGAGACGCTCGACAAATCGTCCTTCGAGGCGCCTTACAAGTACGCGGTGGAGACGGCCAAGCAGAAGGCCCTCGAAGTGGCTCACAGACTGCACCGGGTGAGTGCCTGTTGGGTTCATTCATTCAGTCGTATTTTTCATTCATTCAGTCGTATTGATGGAGCGCTTCCTGTGTGCAGAGCACTGTACTAAGCGCTTGGGAAGTCCAAGTTGGCAACATATAGGACGGTCCCTACCCACCAGCGGGCCAGCGACCGCCTAGTGGGCCTCAGTTACCTCATCTGTAAAGTGGGGATTGACTGTGAGCCCCCCGTGGGACAACCTGATCACCTTGTGTCTCCCCCAGTGCTTAGAACAGTGCTTTGCACATAGTAAGCGCTTAATAAATGCCATTATTATTATTATTGGACTTCCCAAGCGCTTAGTACAGTGCTCTGCACACAGAAAGCGCTCAATAAATACGATTGAATGAATGAATGGGGGAAGTGTCTGCTAATTCTGTTGTCTTGTGCTCTCCCAAGCATTTAATATAGTTGTATTAAATCCCCCCCGCCTTACCTCCTTCCCCTCCCCACAGCACCTGTATATGTATATATGTTAGTACGTATTTATTACTCTATTTTATTTGTACATCTTTATTCTATTTATTTTATTTTGTTAATATGTTCAGTCTTGTTGTCTGTCTCCCCCTTCTAGACTGTGAGGCTGCTGTTGGGTAGGGACTATCTCTATATGTTGCCAACTTGGACTTCCCAAGCGCCCAGTACAGTGCTCTGCACACAGTAAGCGCTCAATAAATACGATTGAATGAATGAAGGAGGTGTCTGATAATTCTGTTGTCTTGTGCTCTCCCAAGCACTTAATACAGTTGCATTAAATGCCCCCCCCCCCCCCCCCACCCGCCTTACCTCCTTCTCCCCACAGCACCTGTATATATGTTTGTACGGATTTATTACTCTATTTTATTTGTACATATTTATTCTATTTATTTTATTTGGTTAATATGTTCTGTCTTGTTGTCTGTCTCCCCCTTCTAGACTGTGAGGCTGCTGTTGGGTAGGGACTATCTCTATATGTTGCCAACTTGGACTTCCCAAGCGCCCAGTACAGTGCTCTGCACACAGTAAGCGCTCAATAAATACGATTGAATGAATGAAGGAGGTGTCTGATAATTCTGTTGTCTTGTGCTCTCCCAAGCACTTAATACAGTTGCATTAAATGCCCCCCCCCCCAACCCGCCTTACCTCCTTCTCCCCACAGCACCTATATATATGTTTGTACGGATTTATTACTCTATTTTATTTGTACATATTTATTCTATTTATTTTATTTGGTTAATATGTTCTGTCTTGTTGTCTGTCTCCCCCTTCTAGACTGTGAGGCTGCTGTTGGGTAGGGACTATCTCTATATGTTGCCAACTTGGACTTCCCAAGCGCTCAGTACAGTGCTCTGCACACAGTAAGCGCTCAATCAATACGATTGAATGAATGAATGAGGGAGGTGTCTGCTAATTCTGTTGTCTTGTGCTCTCCCAAGCACTTAATACAGTTGCATTAAATGCCCCTCCCCCCCCCCCGCCCACCTTACCTCCTTCTCCTCCCCACAGCACCTGTATATATGTATATATGTTTGTACGGATTTATTACTCTATTTTATTTGTACATATTTATTCTATTTATTTTATTTTGTTAATACGTTCTGTCTTGTTGTCTGTCTCCCCCTTCTAGACTGTGAGCCTGCTGTCGGGTAGGGACCATCTCTCTATGTTCCCAATTTGTACTTCCCAAGCGCTTAGTGCAGTGCTCTGCACACAGTAAGTGCTCAATAAATACGATTGATTGCCAGTTTGTACTTCCCAAGCGCTTAGTACAGTGCTCTGCACACAGTAAGCTCTCAATAAATACAATTGAATGAATGAATGAACAGTTGTGACAGGAATGCGTCTGCTAATTCTGCTGTCTCATCCTCTTCCAAGCGCTCAGTTCAGTGCTCTGCACACAGCGCTCAATAAATACCATTGATGAACTGATGTCTGCCCCTCTAGACTGTAATCTCGTGGGCAGGGAATGTCTGCTAATTCTGATGTCCTCTCCCAAGCGCTTAGTACAGTGCTCGGCACATAGTAAGCGCTCAACACCATTGGTTGATCAGTGACATTCACCTACGCGTGCCCGTGCAACTGGAAAGGCCAGGGTGGGAAACCACAGGCTTGGCTACTTTGGCCGCTCAGTAAATAGCACTGACTCATTTCGGGGGGGTGGGAGGTTTTCATTTTCAGTGTTCAGAGAGTGGGGTTTTTTTGTTGTTATCTTTTTTTTAATCATTACAGAAAGACTTTAGGAGTCCGGATGTGGTTATAGGAGCAGACACCATCGTGGTAAGTTTTGCCCGCTGCTCACGGAGATACCTGATCTGCCTCTCCTCTCCTTTCATCTGCAGTAATAACAAATAATTGTGGTGATAATAATTATAATGGTATTTTTTAAGCGCTTAACTATGTGCCCGGCACTGTACTAAGCACTGGGGTGGATACAAGCAAATTGGGCCCCGTGGGGCTCACAGTCTCAGTCCCTGTTTTACGGATGAGGGAACTGAGGCCCAGAGAAGTGAAGTGACTCGCCCAAGGTCCCACAGCAGACAGGCGGCGGAGCCGGGATTTGAACCCAAGACCTTTTGACTTCCAGGCCTGTGCTCTTTCTACTTAAGTGCCTCTGTGTGCCAAGCACTGTACAAAGTGCTGGGGCAGAGACAAGATGATCAGCTCCCACGTGGGGCTCTCAGCCCAGCATGGCATAGCCTCCTCCACTTGTCTGCTGGGTGACCTTGGGTAAGTCACTTCACTTCTCTGGGCCTCAGTTCCCTCCTCTGTAAAACAGGGATGAAGACTGTAGCCCCATGAGGGACAGGGGACTGTGTCCAGCTTGATTAGTGTCCATCCACCCCAGTGTTTAGTACAGTGCCCGGCCTGTAGTAAGCACTTAAATACCACAACGACCATTATTATTATTATTGTTATTATTAATAATAATAATGGCATTTATTAAGCACTTACTATGTGCAAACTGTATTTATTACTCTATTTTATTTGTACATATTTATTCCATTTATTTTATTTTGTTAATGTGTTCTGTCTTGTATCTCCCCTGCAAACCGTATTTATTACTCTATTTATTTATTACTCTATTACTCTATTTTTGTACATATTTATTCTATTTATTTTATTTTGTTAATATGTTCTGTCTTGTCTGTCTCCCCTGCAAACCGTATTTATTACTCTATTTATTTTATTTGTACATATTTATTCTATTTATTTCATTTTGTTAATATGTTCTGTCTTGTCTGTCTCCTGTGCAAACCCTATTATTACTCTATTTTATTTGTACATATTTATTCCATTTATTTTATTTTGTTAATATGTTCTGTCTTGTTATCTGTCTCCCCTGCAAACCGTATTTATTACTCTATTTTATTTGTACATATTTTTTCTATTTATTTTATTAATATGTTCTGTCTTGTCTATCTCCCCTGCAAACCGTATTTATTACTCTATTTATTTTATTTGTACATATTTATTCTATTTATTTTATTTTGTTAATATGTTCTGTCTTGTCTGTCTCCCCTGCAAACCATATTTATTACTCTATTTTATTTGTACATATTTATTCTATTTATTTCATTTTGTTAATATGTTCTGTCTTGTTGTCTGTCTCCCCTGCAAACCGTATTTATTACTCTATTTTATTTGTACATATTTATTCTATTTATTTTATTTTGTTAATATGTTCTGTCTTGTCTGTCTCCCCTGCAAATCGTATTTATTACTCTATTTATTTTATTTGTACATATTTATTCTATTTATTTCATTTTGTTAATATGTTCTGTCTTGTTGTCTGTCTCCCCCTTCGAGACTGTGAGCCCGCTGTTGGGTAGGGACCGTCTCTATCTGTTGCCAACTTGTACTTCCCAAGCACTTAGTACAGTGCTCTGCACACAGTAAGCGCTCAGTAAATACAATTGAATGAATGAATGTTCTAAGCACTGGGAAGGTTACAGAGCGATCAGGTTGTCCGCCAGGGGTTCGCAGTCTTAATCCCCATTTTACAGATGAGGGAAACTGAGGCCCAGAGAAGTGACTTGCCCAGAGTCACACAGCTGACAATTGGCCGAGTGGGGATTTGAACCCATGACCTCTGACTCCTTCCACTGAACCACACTGCTTCTCTAAAAGACAAATAAGACTGAGCCCCTAGCCCTCAGGGGGCTCACAATCTAAAATGAAGGGTGGAAGGCTGAAGACAAGACAAAATAACAGAAGCACACAAGGAGAATAAACACTGTAAGAGCTCAAAAACACCGCAGTCGAAGGATTAATTTTCAGGATATTATTATTATTATTAATATTACAGTGAAGTCACTTCACTTCTCTGGGCCTCAGTTACCGCATCTGTGAAATGGGGATTAATAATAATAATAATGATAATTAATAATAATGGCATTTATTAAGCACTTACTATGTGCAAAGCACTGTACTAAGCGCTGGGGAGGTTATAAGGTGATCAGGTTGTCCCATGGGGGGCTCACAGTCTTAATCTTAGAGTCTTAGAGAAGCAATGTGGCTCAGTGGAAAAGAGCATGGGCTTTGGAGTCAGAGGTCATGGGTTCAAATCCCTGCTCCGCCAATTGTCAGCTGTGTGACTTTGGGCAAGTCACTAGCTAGGACAGTTCCTCACTGTTCGCAAATTATTATTATTATTATTATTATTATTATTATTATTATTATTGGCTTTGGTCCGTTGGCCAAACCTGGTGAGACAGGAGCCGTGGTTGGACATTGGAGCCTAGAGGTCACTGGCAGGAACCGTCGTTCCTCATGGTGTCTCATTAACTTGGGCCCCCTCATCATCCAGCCCTCAGCCGAGGCTCAAATCCCCCACAGAGCAGCCTGAGGAGCAGGAGGACCCCCATGTGGCCCGCTGCGTGACCTTGGACTAGTCCTCTCCCTTCTCTGGGCCTCAGTTTCCCCAGCCGTATAATGGGGACTCGGGCCACGGTCGCCCTCCTCCAGGTAGGGCACTCAGCATTTGGCGTGCAGTAAGAGCCAAAAATCTCATAATAATAATAATAATAATAATAATGTTCGCATTTGTTAAGCGCTTACTATGTGCAAAGCACTGTTCTAAGCACTTGGGGAGATACAAAGTGATCAGGTTGTCCCACGTGGGGCTCACAGTCTTAATCCCCATTTTACAGATGAGGTAACTGAGGCTCAGAGAAGTTAAGTGACTTGCCCAAGGTCACACAGCAGACGTGGCGGAGCCGGGATTCGAACCCATGACCTCTGACTCCAAAGCCCGTGCTCTTTCCACTGAGCCACGCTGCTTCTCCCTGAAAAAGCCCTCATCTGTAAAATGGGGTTGGAGACTGTGAGCCCCATGTGGGACTGTCTTGGATCTACCCTGGTACTTAGTACAGTACCTGGCACATAGTAAGGGCTTAACAAAGACCGTGAAAAAAGAAAAAGATAAAAAAGAAAGCGCTGAACCACAACTATTATGGTTTTTATTATTATTAGAGCTGCCGCTGCTATTATTATCTGAAGAACCGTAAGCTCAACAAACTAACACAAGCAGCAGCAATTTTCCACCCACGCCTTTTGTGGTTAGACATGTGCAGAGGAAGCTTCGTCGTCTCTGTGGAGTCTTTATGGTTGAAGGGAGCAGCTGAGCTTCTGGGTTGACTAAGCTTGTTGTGGGCAGGGAATGCATCGGTTTATTATGTTGCACTCTTTCAAGCACTTAGTACAGTCCTCTGCACTCAATAAGTACAATTGAATGAACTCTAACGCTATGAGGGAGGAAGCTCTGATTTCCCATAGCGTTCGGCCCAATGGGACCCGATTATCTGGTCTCTATCCCAGCTTTTCCTAGTCCTCCTTGGAAGCAGTGAGCCGTAGTGGAAAGAGCCCAGGCCAGGAGTCAGAGGATTCTGCCACTTGCCTGCTGTGTGACTTTGAGCAAGTCCCTTCACTTCTCTGGGCCTCAGTTTCCTCAACATAATAATAATGGCAATTTGTAAGCGCTTACTATGGGCAAAGCACTGTTCTAAGCGCTGGGGAGGTTACAAGGTGATCAGGTTGTCCCACGGGGGGCTCCCAGTCTTCATTCCCATTTTACAGATGAGGAAACCGAGGCCCAGAGAAGTTAAGTGACTTGCCCAGTGTCACACAGCTGACAGTTGGCGGAGCTGGGATTTGAACCCATGACCTCTGCCTCCGAAGCCCGTGCTCTTTCCACTGAGCCACGCTGCTTCTCAACAGTAAAATAAGGATTAAGTGCCCTCCTATTTTGTCTGTGAGCCCCATGTGAAACAGAGACTATGTCCAACCTGCTTATCTTGTATCTACTCCAGGGTTTAGAACAGTCCGTGACATATAATAAACACTTAAATGCCATAATCATAATACTATTGGTAATAATTACTATTATTATGGCATTTGTTGAAAATTTACTACCAGTCAAAATACTGCTCTAAGTGTCAGGATAGATGATGATTATCATCATCATTAATGTTAGGTTAGTGCCCCTTGCAGACATTTTGTTGGATAAATTGAAAAAGTAAATACTTTGTTATACCTTCAGGACTCAATGTGAGCCCGTTGTTGGGTAGGGACCGTCTCTATATGTTGCCGATTTGTATTTCCCAAGCGCTTAGTACAGTGCTGTACACACAGTGAGCGCCCAATAAATACAATTGAATGAATGAATGTGAACATAAGCATATTTCTCCTAACCTGTCTTCCTTTCAGGCAGTGGAAGGGCTGATTTTGGAGAAACCAGTTGATAAGCAAGATGCGTACAACATGCTTTCAAGGTTGGTGTCCAGGGAGGAGAAAAATGTGGGTTTGTAACAATCCTCAGTATCTATTGCGAACTTACTGTGTACAGAGCACTGGACTAAGTGCTCGGAGAGGATAATCCAGGAGGGTGTGTAGACAGATTCCCTGCCCACAAGGAGCTTACAGTCTAGTGTGGGAGATGGACATGGATATAAATAAATTATGGGTATTCATAAGTGCTGTGGGGCTGAGGGAGGGGTAAATAAAGGGAGCAAGTCAGAGTGATGCAGAAGGGAGTGGGAGAAAAGAGAGGGCGGCTTAGGGAAAGCCTCTTGGAGATTTGCCTTCGATAAGGGTTTAAAGTAAGGGAGAGTGATCATCTGTCAGCTATGAAGAGGGAGGGTATTCCAGATTGGCGGCAAGATAGACGAGATTGAGGTGCAATGGATAGTTTGGCATTAGAGGAGCAAAGTGTGGACTGGGCTGGAGTAGGAAAGCAGTGAGGTGAGGAAGGAGGGGGCAAGCTGATGGAGAGCTTTAAATCCGATGGTGCGGAGTTTTGTTTGACGTGGAGGAAGACTAAGCTCCCCCAGGGCAGGTATCAGACCTACCGATTATTTTGCACTTTCCCAGGCGTGTGGTACAGTGTAGTTCTAAGAGCGGAGGCTGATACAAGATAATCAATTTGGACACAGTTCCCATCCAGAATGGGACTCTCAGTCGAAGTCAGAGGATTCAATCCCCATTTTACAGATGATGGAACTGAGGCACAGAGAAGTGAAGTGACTCGCTCAAAGTCACACAGCAGAAGAGTGGTGGAGTTGGGATTAGAACCCAGGTTCTCGGACTCCCAAGCCTGTGCTCTTTCCACTAGGCCATCGTGCATTCCCTCATGGTGCCTGTTTATTTTAGTGTTGGTTTCCTCTTTCTAGATAGTGAGAAGCCTGCGGTCAGGAATGGGGTCTTTTAACTCTAGATTTTGGGGTGGATTTTTTGTGGTATTTAAGTGCTTACTATGTGCCAGCCACTGTACTAAGCACAGGGGTAGATACCAGCTAATCAGGCCGGGTACAGTCCCTGTCCCACCCGGGGCTCCCAGTTTTCATCCCCATTTTCCAGATGAGATCACTGAGGCACACAGAAGTGAAGTGACTTGCCCAAGGTCACCCTACAGACACGGGGCAAAGCCGGGATTAGACACTTGTCTGCTGTGTGACCTTGGTTAAGTCATTTCAGCATGGCATAGTGGATATATGTATATGTTTGCATGTATTTATTACTCTATTTTATTTGTACGTATTTATTTTGTTAATATGTTTTGTTTTGTTCTCTGTCTCCCCGTTCTAGACTGTGAACCCACTGTTGGGTAGGGACCGTCTCTATATGTTGCCAGCTTGGACTTCCCAAGCGCTTAGTACAGTGCTCTGCACACAGTAAGCGCTCAGTAAATACCATTGAATGAATGAAACCCAGGTCCTTCTGGCTCCCAAGGCCTATCCACTAGCTTACTGAACTAGAAGGGTAGAGGTCTGTGTTTTCAAAAATCTTGGTTTGAGAAATAGACTACCAGAGTGAAACCTTTTTTTTTTCCCCATCTTTTAGGCTGAATGGGAGAGAACACAGTGTGTTTACAGGGGTTGCCATCGTTCGCTGCAGCAGCAAAGGTAACTGTGGATTTTTTTTTCCAAAATTCATATATGTGTCGTTTGTGGGGAAAGAGCATTCTGAAAATAGGCCCAGGTTCTAGAGGGACTGTTTTTTTTTTTTAATTTTATGGAATCATTAAGCGCTTACTATGTCAAGCGCTGTTTTTTAGTGTGTTTTTTTGAAATCATATTTCTTAAGTGCTTTCTATGTACCAGACACTGTACTAAGCGCTTGGATAGATACAAGCTAATCAGTTGGACTCAGTCCGTGTCTCATTTGGGGCTCCCAGTCTGAATCCCTATTTTACAGTGGGTAACAGAGGCCCAGAGAAGTGAGGTGACTAGCCCAAAGTCACCCAGCAGACAAGCGGCGGAGCCGGGACTAATAATGGCATTTATTAAGCGCTTACTATATGCAAAGCACTGTTCTAAGTGCTGGCACTAAGCGTTGACTAGAACCCAGGTCCTTCTCTGGGGCTCTATCCACCAGGCCACGCTGTCTCCCTTTATCCAAGCTGTTCTAAGTGCTGGGGTGGATCCAAATTAATCAGGTTGGACTTGATTTCATCTTTTACTGAAAAAAAATTGCTGCCTGGAGACCTTGTATCCTGAGGATATCAAGGAAGCAGCATGGCCTAGGAGATCGAGTACGGGCCTGAAAAATCAGAAGGTCATGGGTTCTAATCCGAGCTCCGCCACTTGTCTGCTGTGTGACCTTGGGCAAGTCACTTGGCTTCTCTGGGCCTTAGTGCTCTCATCTGTAAAATGGAGATTGAGATTGTGAGCCCCACGTAGGACAGGGGCTGAGTCCAACCTGATGATAATAATAATGGCATTTATTAAGTGCTTACTATGTGCAAAGCACTGTTCTAAGTACTGGGGAGGTTACAAGGTGATCAGGTTGTCCCTCGGAGGGCTCACGCTCTTAATCCCCATTTTACAGATGAGGTCACTGAGGCACAGAGAAGTGAAGTGACTTGCCCAAATTCACACAGCTGTCAATTGGCCGAGCCGGGGTTTGAACCCATGACCTCTGACTCCAAAGCCCGGGCTCTTTCCACTGAGCCACGCTGCCAGCGCCTGGTACATAATAAGCGCTTAACAGATACCATATTATTATATCAGCCAGTCGTGTACCCAGTACATACCTGTGATTGAATGGTTGAAATAATTCCAGGCCAGAGTAGCTTTTTCCCCTCTTCTGTTTTAAGATTCCCTCTGGATATATTTATCAAGGATTACCCCGAAATGAAGGTCCCTGGGAGTTAAATCAGCTTGTTTATTGAGCGCTTCCTTTGTGCAGAGCATTGGGTTACAATATAACAGAGTCTGTAGCCACATTCCTTGCCCACAATGAGCTTGTAGACCAAAGAGGGAGGCAGACATTAAATTGTGGATATGGACATAATTGTTGTGAGGCTGAGGGAGGGGTGAGGAAGGGGTGCAGATCCAAGTTTAAGGGCAACAAAGAAGGGGAGGGAGGTGAGGGCTCAGTCGGGGAAGGCTTCTTGGAGGAAATAAGATTTTTAATAAGGCTTAAGGCAGAGAGGGTGGTGGTCTCATATATTACAGAAGCAGCGTGGCTCAGTGGAAAGAGCCCGGGCTTTGGAGTCAGAGGTCAGGGGTTCAAATCCCCGCTCTGCCATTTGTCAGCTGTGTGACTTTGGGCAAGTCACTTAACCCCCGTTTTACCAATGAGGGAACTGAGGCCCAGAAAAGTTAAGACTGTGAGCCCCCCATGGGACAACCTGATCAACTTGTAACCTCCCCAACGCTTAGAACAGTGCTTTGCACATAGTAAGCGCTTAATAAATGCTATTATAACACGGGCTGGATCTCCCTCCCTCTTAAGAGCTAGTTAAAACACTCCTAGCAGGCACTGTGGCGTGATCTTTCTGGATGAAGATATCAAGGGCCCACCCCCAAACAAAAGTCCCTGGGATTTAAAAAAATTTCCCTTCAGACACTGCAGCATGATCCCCCTGGATTAATTCTATCCTACTTATTTTATTTCTATCCTACTTATTTTATTTCTATCCTACTTATTTTATTTCTATCCTACTTATTTTATTTTGTTGGTATGTTTGGTTCTGTTCTCTGTCTCCCCCTTTTAGACTGTGAGCCCACTGTTGGGTAGGGACTGTCTCTATGTGATGCCAATTTGTACTTCCCAAGCGCTTAGTACAGTGCTCTGCACATAGTAAGCGCTCAATAAATACGATTGATTGATTCATCAAGGGCCTACTCCAGAATGAAGGCCTCAGAGTTTAAAAAAAAAAAAAAAATCTCCCAGCCAGCATGGCAGCATGATCCCTCAGAATGTACATATCAAGGGCCCGGGAAACTTCCTCAGAGGACTTTTCCCACAGAAGTACGGTCAAATCCAGGTTTTTGCCATTGCAGATAAAGAACTCACAACCCAAGTGTCCCAGTTCCACGAAGAGACAACCGTGAAGTTCTCAGAGCTGTCCGAGGAGCTGCTCTGGGACTACATCCACAGCGGAGAGCCCATGTAGGTGGGGCCGGACCCCGGGGACCGTATTTCCCTCAGGCCCCCGTTTTTGATTCCGTCCCTGAGGGAAACGGGTGCAGTTTTTAATTCCATCCCTGAGGGAAATGGGCGCACGGGATCCTCTTGGATGGGATCTCGTAGACATAAATGCCAAGTCCCAGAAGGACCCCACGATCTAAGATACCGTGTCCGATTCCCGGTCGGTCAATCATTTATTCAGCGCTTTCCATGTGCAGAGCACTGCATTAAGTGCTTTGGACAGTACAGTACAGCCGAGTTGGTAGGCATATTAGTAAGCGCTCAATAAATACGATTGAATGAATGAATGAATGAATATTACCTGTTTACTCGTGGTCTTTAGCAGCAGGAAGCGTGTAGCAAATGCCATAATTCTAGTGCTTTTGAGTTAGATGTCAAAAATGCCGTGAGTGTTACCTCAAACGGCCGAACTCTCTGTGCAGCCCCCAAGGTGGGCGAGGGGACCCCTTCGTCCTCAGCGTGTCCCCCTAACCTTCCTCTCCCTTTTTGTCCTCCTCCTCAATCCTGGTCGGTTTCCTCAGGGACAAGGCCGGCGGGTATGGAATCCAGTCCCTCGGGGGCATGCTGGTGGAATCCGTCCATGGAGACTTCCTCAACGTGGTGGGCTTCCCTCTCAACCGCTTCTGCAAGCACCTGGCGGCCCTGTACCCGGCCCCAAGACCCCCGGCCCCACCTGGAGGAATCCCTGAGACCCTAGAGCGGGAAGAGAGCAGTTCCAGCCTCCAACCCGCCGTGTCCTCGGACTGTCAACGGCCCCTGCGAGAGGAAGGGCAATCCGGATTCCCCACCGTCCTCCTGGACCTCATTGACGGCTTCCGGGCCTCTAAGGTAACTCCGGAGGTCCCCAGGATCCAGGGGGGAGCCGCGTCCAGGGTCAACAAGACTCAAGGGAAGACGGAAAGCCCCGGGGGTGGGGAGGAAGAGAAGCAACACGGCCTAGTAGACAGAACCTGGGTGTCCAAAGAAGCCGGGTTCTAATCCCCACTCTGCCGCTTGTCGGTTATGTGACCCAGGGCAGGTCACTTCTCTTCTCTGGGCCTCAGTTCCCTCCTCTGTAAAATGGGGATTAAGACTGTGAGCCCCAAGTTGGGTAGGGACAGTCTCTATGTGTTGCCAACTTGTACTTCCCAAGCGCTTAGTACAGTGCTCTGAACACAGTAAGCACTCAATACGATTGAATGAATGAATGGATGACAGGGACTGTGTATTGACTTCAAGCAATAGAGTTTCTTTAGATACAGTTGATACAGAATCCTAGCTTCACACATGATCAAATATATTGATGACATTTATTAAGCGCTTACTATGTGCAAAGCACTGTTCTAAGCGCTGGGGAGGTTACAAGGTGATCAGGTTGTCCCCAAGGTGGGGGGGGTCACAGTTTTAATCCCCATTTTACAGATGAGGTAACTGAGGGCCAGAGAAGTGAAGTGACTTGCCCAAAGTCACACAGCTGACAATTGGCAGAGCCGGGGTTTGAACCCATGACCTCTGACTCCAAAGTCCGGGCTCTTTCCACTGAGCCACACCGCTTCTCCAAAGACCACAAATCATTGTATATTCCTCAGTAAATACGATTGAATGAATGACAGGGACCGCGTCCAACCTTCTAGTCACGGCCTGCTTGACTTCAAGCAGTACAGAGTTTCTTTAGATACAGTTGATACAGAATCCTAGCTTCACACATGATGATCGAGCACAAATCATTGTATATTCCTTAATAAATATGATTGAATGATTGACAGGGACTGCGTCCAACCTGCTAGTCACAGCCTGCTTGACTTCAAGCAATACAGAGTTTCTTTAAATACAGTTGACACAGAATCCTAGCTTCACCCATGATCAAAGAGCACAAATCATTGTATATTCCTTAATAAATACGATTGAATGAATGACAGGGACTGTGTCCAACCTGCTAGTCACGGCCTGCTTGACTTCAAGCAGTACAGAGTTTCTTTAGATACAATTGATACAGAATCTTAGCTTCACACATGATCAAAGAGCAGGAATCACTCTATATTCCTTAATTCAAACAGCAGTAAATTCTACTTGAGGTAATCATTCTCCATTGTAAGGATCAGGTGGCTAAACACTACTGATAAGCAAGTTAGGAATCCTGACCTGGCTTCTTCTTACCTCACAGCCCTTGACAAACCAAACTTCCCAATAAGCAAATAAATAGACAGGTACCTAGATAAGACAGAACAAAGGAGAGAGGAGGAGACTTGAGGAAATGAAGGCTTGGCCAGACAAAATGGAGTCCAGGCCTAAATTAACAGCTAATCCCCTTCCATCCGTTGATATTCTACCACACTTAGGATCTCTCATCACCGGAGAAACACTTTTTCATTTAAAGGAGGTGGTTAGAAGACCGTCAAAAGGCCTAGAAACAAAACAGTTCAGGGGGAAGAGTTGGATTCTAGACTGTGAGCCCACTGTTGGGTAGGGACCATCTCTATGTGTTGCCAACTTGTACTTCGCAAGCGCTTAGTACAGTGCTCAGCACACAGTAAGCGCTCAACAAATACGATTGAATGAATACGTTGCCAACTTGTACTTCCCAAGTGCTTAGTACAGTGATCTGCACACAGTAAGCGCTCAATAAATACGATTGAATGAATGAATGAGAAGAGGCCTAGATCTCTGGGCTTCCGCAGTCGCTAGACACGTTCCCCGCCTACAACGAACTTACAGTCTAGAAGGGGAAGACAGTGAAATAGTATGTTAAGCGCTTATGTGCCAGGCACTGTACTAAGCATGTGGGGTAGATAGGAGTTAATCAAGAAGCCACCTAATAATAATTGTGGTAATCAAGTTATGTTGCCAACCTTCCCAAGCGCTTAGTACAGTGCTCTGCACACAGTAAGCGCTCAATAAATACGATTGAATGAATGAATGAGAGGCCACCTAATAATAATTGTGGTATTTGTTAAGCGCTTATTATGTGCCAGGCACTGTACTAAGCACTGGGGTAGATACGAGTTAATCGAGAAGCCACCTAATAATAATTGTGGTATTTGTTAAACGCTTACTATGTGCCAGGCACTGTACTAAGCACTGGGGTAGATACGAGTTAATCGAGAAGCCACCTAATAATAATTGTGGTATTTGTTAAGCACTTACTATGTGCCAGGCACTGTACTAAATGCTGGGGTAGCTATGAGTTAATCGAGATGCCACCTACCTAATAATACTTGTGGTATGTGTTAAGTGCTTACTATGTGCCAGGCACTGTACTAAACACTGGGGTAGATACGAGTTAATCGAAAAGCCACCGAATAATAGTTGTGGTATTTTTTAAGTGCTTACTGTGTGCCAGGCACTGTACTAAACGCTGGGGTAGATATGAGTTAATCAAGAAGCCATCTAATAAATTGTGGTATTTAAGTGCTTACCATGCGCCAGGCACTGTACTAAACGCTGGGGTAGATATGAGTTAATCGAGATGCCACCTACCTAATAATACTTGTGGTATGTGTTAAGTGCTTACTATGTGCCAGGCACTGTACTAAACACTGGGGTAGATACAAGTTAATCGAGAAGCCACCTAATTGTGGTATTTATTAAGCGCTTTACTATGTGTTTGGTACTGTATTAAGCCCTGGGGTAGATAATGCTGCGAGCCGCCCCACACCAACTTGGACATTCCTGAACTAGAGGAGCCTCAGTGACACGTAGTACAGTCAAACCATACCTCTGATTGCTAAATTTTTTACTTAATTTTCCCAACACACACTACTCACTCTGCTTCACCAAGGGATCGGTGCCCGTCTGCCAACTCTTTTTCTTTCAACTTCCAAAGCCCGTTGGCTTCCGCTGCTCCTTTCCTGCTGCTCCTTTCCTGCTGCTCTTCTTCAGTATTCCCACTCCAGGTGCTTTTTACGGCCTCATCACCCCTCAAATCCATCCCGCCCTTTTATCTGCTTTAGGTGCAGCAGCTGTGGCTCTTTGTGGCAATCATTGATTGGTCCGGGCCCCTTACGAGGAGGGAACTGAGGCCCAGAGAAATTCATTCATTCATTCAGTCATATTTATTGAGAGCTTACTGTGTGCAGAGCACTGTACTAAGCGCTCGGGGAGTCCAAGTTGGCAGCATCTAGAGACGGTCCCTACCCAACAGCGGGCTCACAGTCTAGAAGGGGGAGACAGAGAACAAAACAAAACATATTAACAGAATAAAATAAATAGAATGAATATGTACAAGTAAAATAAATCAATAATAAAGTAAATAGAATAAATATGTACAAGTAAAATAAATCAATAATAAAGTAAATAGAATAAATATGTACAAGTAAAATAAATCAATAAATAGAGTAATAAATCCGTACAAACATATATACAGGTGCTGTGGGGAAGGGAAGGAGGTAAGGCGGGGGGGATGGAGAGGGGGAGGAGGGGGAGAGGAAGGAGGGGGCTCAGTGTGGGAATCAATCAATCAATCAATTGTATTTTTTGAGCGCTTACTGTGTGCAGAGCACTGTACTAAGCGCTTGGGAAGTCCAAGTCGGCAACATATAGAGACGGTCCCTACCCAACAGTGGGCTCACAGTCTAGAAGGAGGAGACAGACAACAAAACATATTAACAAAATAAAATAAATAGAATAAATATGTACAAGTAAAATAAATACAGTAATAAATATGTGCAAACATATATACATATATACAGTGCTGTGGGGAAGGGAAGGAGGTAAGGCGGGGGGATGAGGAGAGGGAGAGGAAGGAGGGGGCTCAGTGTGGGAATCAATCAATTGCATTTATTGAGTGCTTACTGTGTGCAGAGCACTGTACTAAGCGCCTGGGAAGTACAAGTTGGCAACATATAGAGACGGTCCCTACCCAACAGTGGGCTCACAGTCTAGAAGGCCTCCTGGAGGAGGTGAACGCTCAGTAGGGCCTTGAAGGGAGGAAGAGAGCGAGCTTGGCGGATGGGCAGAGGGAGGGCATTCCAGGCCAGGGGGACGACGTGGGCCGGGGGTCGACGGCGGGACGGGCGAGAACGAGGCCTAACGGTGAGGAGGTGAGCGGCGGCAGAGGAGCGGAGGGTGCGGGCTGGGCTGGAGAAGGACAGAAGGGAGGTGAGGTAGGAGGGGGCGAGGGGATGGACAGCCTTGAAGCCCAGGGTGAGGAGATTCTGCCTGATAATGATGCATCCAAGGTTCCACGGCAGATCAGGGCAGAGGGGGATTAGAATTCAGGTCCTTCTGACCCCCCAGCCCGGGCTCCATCCACTAGGTCACCCTGCTTCGATTCTGAGAGCTTACTGTGTGCGGAACACCGTACTAAGCGCTTGGGAGGGGACGGCACGAGAAGCAGTGTGGCTCAGTGGAAAGAGCCCGGGCTTTGGAGTCAGAGGTCATAGGTTCAAATCCCCGCTCCGCCAACTGTCAGCTGTGTGACTTTGGGCAAGTCACTTCACTCCTCTGCCTCAGTTCCCTCATCTGTCAAATGGGGATTAAGCTTGTGAGCCCCCCGTGGGACAACCTGATCACCTGTAAGCTCCCCAGTGCTTAGAACAGTGCTTTGCACATAGTAAGGGCTTAATAAATGCCATCATTATTATTATTATTATTATTAAAGAGATGGTAATTGAAGCCGTGGGAGCCTGATTATCTTGAATCTAAGAGAAGCAGCGTGGCTCAGTGGAAAGAGCCCGGGCTTTGGAGTCAGAGGTTATGGGTTCAAATCCCGGCTCTGCCAATTGTCAGCTGTGTGACTTGGGGCAAGTCACTCACTTCTCTGTGCCTCAGTTCCCTCATCTGTCAAATGGGGATTAAGACTGTGACACCCCCCCCCACCCCGTGGGACAACCTGATCACCTTGTAACCTCCCCAGCACTTAGAACAGTGTTTTGCACATAGTAAGCACTTAATAAATGCAATTTTAAAAAAAACACAACAGACACATCCCCTGGCACACCAAGAAATCATTCGCCCAGTGGCATTATGGTTGAAAAAACCAAAATCACAATCCATCCGTGGTATTTATTGAGTGCCGACTATGTGCTAGAGCACTGTACTGAGTGCTTGGGAGAGGACAGTGTAAAGAAGGATGTTCTGGTGCCTTGGTGGGGGTTGGAACTTCGTCCGAGGGGCAGCCGGGCTCCCCCGGAGAAGGAGCTGAGGGGTGGGGGTCTGTTCCCGGAGCAGGCCCTGTTCGTGGCCTCCAAACTGAAGCTGTTCGATCTGCTGAGCGGCGGGAGCGTACTGGACGCCTCAGAGGTGGCCCGGGAGACCAACGCATCCACTCAAAGGACCGAGGGGCTCCTCCAGGCCTGCACCGCCTTGGGGCTTCTCCACAAAACCCAACGAGGTAACGACATCTTCCTGCCGTTCGGATGATTCCCGCCACTGTTTGTTGAGTCAGAAGGTCGTGGGTTCAAATCCCAGCTCTACCGCTTGGCTGCTGGGGGACCTTGGGCGAGTCACTGTGTCTACCAACTCGAACTGTAACAATACTAATAATAAGGGTAATAGTTGTGGTCTACGTTAGGCGCTTGCTATCTGAGGTCATGGGTTCGAATCCCGGCTCTGCCACATGTCTGCTGTGTGACCTTGGGCCAGTCACTGAACTTATCTGAGCCTCAATTACCTCACCTGTAAAATGGGGATTAAGATTGTGAGCCCCACGTGGGGCAACCTGATCATCTTTTATCCCCCCCCCACCGCTTAGAACAGTGCTTTGCACATAGTAAGCGCTTAACAAATGCCATCATGATGATGATGATGATGTGCCACGCACCACTTTTCTAAGCGCTGGGATAGATATGAGATCATCAGATATTATTATAATCTCCCAAGAACCGAGTGTAGTGCCCTGCACATAATAAGCGCTCAATAAATACCGCCGATTGACTTCACTTCTCCATCCGTCTCCCCCTCTAGAATGTGAGGTCATTGTGGGCAGGGAATGTGTCCGTTTATTGTCCTACTGGGCTCTCCCAAGCGCTTAGTCGGGGCTCTGCAGAAAGTGAGCGCTCTATAAATAGTCGAATGGGTGAATGACTCTGTGACAGGGAGATTGAGACTGTAAGCCCCGTGTGGATCAGGGACTGTGTCCAACCTGATTACCTTGTATCATCACCCCATTCATTCCGTCAGTCGTATTGAGTGCTTATAATAATGATAATATTATCATTATTACTGTCAACTTTATTCTTCCTGAGATCGGATGTGGTTTTCCAGGCTACAGCAACACGGAACTGGCCAACGCGTACCTGGTGTCCGACAGCGACCGCTCGCTTCATGGCTACGTCGTCCACTCGAACGACTATTTCTGGCCGGTCTTTACGCACTTGGAATCGGCCATCAGAGGCGGGCCCGGTGAGACACGAGATCCGCTTCAGGTACTGGAGAACGGGGCTAAATTTGTTCCCCCCCAGTGTAATTTCATCATGGGAAGGGACTGTGTCCGTTTATTGTTGTATCGCACCCTCCCGAGCGCTCAGTCCAGCGCTCTGCACACAGTCGGCGCTCAAGAAATTCAGCTGACTGAGGTATTTATTGAGCGCTGACTGCGTGCAGAGCACTTGGGAGAGGACAGTCCAGCAGAGTTGGTAGACCCGGTCCCTGTCAATCGGTGCTATTTTTTGAGCGCTTACTGTGTCCGTTTATTGTTGTATCGCACCCTCCCGAGCGCTCAGTCCAGCGCTCTGCACACATTCGGCACTCAAGAAATTCGACTGACTGACTACTCCGACAGTGGTATTTATTGAGCACTGACTGCGTGCAGAGCACTTGGGAGAGGACAGTCCAGCAGAGTTGGTAGACCCGTTCCCTGTCAATAAGTGCTATTTTTTGAGCGCTTACTGTGTCCATTTATTGTTGTATCGCACCCTCCCGAGCACTCAGTCCAGCGCTCTGCACACGGTCGGCGCTCAAGAAATTCAGCTGACTGACTACTCCAACAGTGGTATTTATTGAGTACTGATTGCGTGCAGAGCACTTGGGAGAGGACAATCCAGCGGAGTTGTTTGACCCGTTCCCTGTCAATCAGTGCTATTTTTTGAGCGCTTACTGTGTCCGTTTATTGTTGTATCGCTCCTCCCGAGCGCTCAGTCCAGCGCTCTGCACACAGTCAGCGCTCAAGAAATTCGACTGACTGACTAATCCAACAGTGGTATTTATTGAGCGCTGACTGCGTGCAGAGCACTTGGGAGAGGACAATCCAGCGGAGTTGGTAGACCCGTTCCCTGTCGATCGGTGCTATTTTTTGAGCGCTTACTGTGTCCGTTGATTGTTGTATCGCACCCTCCCGAGCGCTCAGTCCAGCGCTCTGCACACAGTCGGCGCTCAAGAAATTCGACTGACTACTCCAACAGTGGTATTTATTGAGCACTGACTGTGTGCAGAGCACTTGGGAGACGACAATCCAGCGGAGTTGGTAGACCCGTTCCCTGTCAATCGGTGCTATTTTTTGAGCACTTACTGTGTCCGTTTATTGTTGTATCGCATCCTCCCGAGCGCTTAGTCCAGCGCTGTGCACACATTCGGCACTCAAGAAATTCGACTGACTACTCCAACAGTGGTATTTATTGAGCGCTGACTGTGTGCAGAGCACTTGGGAGAGGACAGTCCAGCAGAGTTGGTAGACCCGTTCCCTGTCAATCAGTGCTGTTTTTTGAGCACTTACTGTGTGTAGAGTGCTGGACTAAGCGCCTGGGAGAAGAGAGTGCAACCGGATTAGCAGCCGTGTCCCTGCCTACAAGAAGCTTCCAGTCTAGAGCTAAGAGATGGGTCATGACTCCAAAAGGCTGCCAAGAAGCAGCGTGGCCTTAGTGGAGATTTATTTATTTGTTACTCTATTTATTTATTTATTTATTTTACTTGTACATATCTATTCTATTTATTTTATTTTGTTAGTATGTTTGGTTTTGTTCTCTGTCTCCCCCTTTTAGACTGTGAACCCACTGTCGGGTAGGGACTGTCTCTCTATGTTGCCAACTTGGACTTCCCAAGCGCTTAGTACAGTGCTCTGCACACAGTAAGCGCTCAGTAAATACGATTGGTGATGACGATGATGATGGAGATAGAGCCCAGGCCCAGGAGTCAAAGGACCTGGGTTCTAATTCCGGCACCACCTGTCTGCCCTTAGATGCAGTCCCTGTCCCATTTGGGGCTCACGGCCCATTTTACAGCCCCAGAGAAGTGAAGTGACTTCCCCAAGGTCACACAGCAGACAAGCGGTGGAGCCGGGATGAGAACGCAGGTCCTGGGCTTCACAGCGTGGCTCACTGGAAAGAGCCCGGGCTTTGGAGTCAGAGGTCATGGGTTCGAATCCCAGCTCCACCACATGTCTGCTGTGCGACCGTGGGCAAGTCACTGAACTTCTCTGAGCCTCAGTTACCTCATCTGGAAAACGGGGATTAAGACTGTGAGCCCCACATGGGACAACCTGATCACCTTGTATCCCCCCCCCAGCGCTTAGAACAGTGCTTTGCACATAGTAAGCGCTTAACAAATACCATCATTATTATTATTATTATTGTAAGGATGGGTTCAGTAGGACAGGAAGAGACGTGAGCTGACCGGATTGGGCACAGCAGGAGCTGGGGTGGTAAGGATTGACAACTCGAGCAGATGGCATGAGAAGCAGCGTGGCTCAGTGGAAAGAGCACAGGGCTTTGGAGTCAGAGGTCATGGGTTCAAATCCCGGCTCCGCCACTTGTCAGTTGTGTGACTTTGGGCAAGTCACTTCACTTCTCTGGGCCTCAGTTACCTCATCTGTAAAATGGGGATGAAGACTGTGAGCCCCATGTGGGACAACCTGATCACCTTGTAACCTCCCCAGCGCTTAGAACAGTGCTTTGCACATAGTAAGCGCTTAATAAATGCCATTATTATTATTATTATGGCTCACGGGGCCAACTGTGGTATCTGTTAAGCACTTACTAGGTACGAGCTTACAGTCTAGAGGGGGAGGCAGACCTGAATAGAAATAAAGAAATGACAGATGTGGACATAAGCGCCGTGGGGCTGGGGGGGGGGGCGGGAATGAACAAAGGGAGGATCATCATCATCATCAATCGTATTTATTGAGCGCTTACTATGTGCAGAGCACTGTACTAAGCGCTTGGGAAATACAAATTGGCAACATATAGAGACAGTCCCTACCCAACAGTGGGCTCACAGTCTAAAAGGGGATGTCCTAAGCGCTTACTAGGTGCAGAACGCGCTCGGCTAGAGCTCTGCCCTCGGCGGGCAACAGTTTGCCCTTTATCCCGTGGTGAGGGCCGGGGAGGGGGCTCGTTGGCGTCTGACCCTTCTAGACTGTGAGCCCACTGTTGGGTAGGGACCGTCTCTATATGTTGCCAGCTTGTACTTCCCAAGCGCTTAGTACAGTGCTCTGCACACAGTAAGCGCTCAATAAATACGATTGATTGATTGATTGACTGATTGACCCGCCGTGTGGAACATCCAGGATGACAGCGCAGAGGCCAGAGGCCGCTTGATGAGCGCCATGCACTGGACGGCCCGGCTGGCGGCGGGGGACGTGGTCACCGCCTTCGATCTGTCCCGCTTCCGCTCCGCCTGTGACCTAGGAGGTAAGGACCGTGTCCATCCCGATTACTTTATATCTCCCTCAGCGCCTAGTACAGTGCCTGGCACATAAGAAGTGCTTAGAGAAGCAGCGTGGCTCAGTGGAGAGAGCCCGGGCTTTGGAGTCAGGGGTCGCGGGTTCAAATCCCGGCTCCGCCAACTGTCAGCTGGGTGACTTTGGGCAAGTCACTTCACTTCTCTGGGCCTCAGTTACCTCATCTGCAAAATGGGGATGAAGACTGTGAGCCCCCCGTGAGACAACCCGATCACCTTGTAACCTCCCCAGCTCTTAGAACAGTGCTTTGCGCGTAGTAAGCGCTTAATAAATGCCATCATTAACCAATGCCATTAAAAAAAATACGGTGTCCAACCCTGACTAGACTTGCCCTTCTAGACTGTGAGTCCGTTGTAGGGTAGGGACCGTCTCTATGTGTAGCCAACTTGTACTTCCCAAGCGCTTAGTACAGTGCTCTGCACACAGTAAAAGCTCAATAAAGACAATTGAATGAATGAATGACTACCGTTCTCGGCTACTAAGCGCTTAATAAATAGCACAGTGATTAATGTGCCAGTGTCCCTGATAAGGCAGGCAGGGGGAACGAGGAGGTTTTCCTTTTCTCCTTAGGATTCATTCAATCATTCAATCGCATTTATTGAGCGCTTACTGTGTGAAGACCACTGTACTAAGCGCTTGGGAGAGTGTAACAGAGCAATAAACAGACACATCCCCTGCCCACCACGAGCTTACCGACTAGAGGGGGAAACAGACATTAATAGAAATAAATAAAATACAGCTATGGACCCATGAAGTGAAAGAGCTCAGAGGGGTGGATCAGAGAGAGGAAAGGGGCGGAACTCAAGGCCCTGACCTCTCATTCATTCAATGGTATTTATTGAGCGCTTACTGTGTGCGAAGCACTGGACTAAGCGCCTGACTACTGCGCATCCGTACGGGTAAATCCCAGCAGAGTGCTTTGGGCTAATATATCGGGTGGTGGGTTTTTTTCTTCTCCAGGTTGCACCGGGGCTCTGGCCTGTGCACTTCGACAGAATTATCCCAGCCTGGAAGTGACAGTGTTTGACCTCCCAGAGATCATCGAAAACGTTTCCGCCTTTTATCCGGGTGGACACCAACCACCGGGAATCACGTTCGTGTCGGGTAAACCACTACGGCTACTCCAAATAATCGTAAAGGAATGAAGTGCTTTACACGGGGTAAACTCCACGATAACAACTGGGGTATACAACATAAGCCCGCTGTCGCTGTCTCTATATGTTGCCAACTTGGACTTCCCAAGCGCTTAGTACAGTGCTCTGCACACAATAAGCGCTCAATAAATACGACTGAATGAATAAGCCAACTGGACCCAGTCCCTCTCCCTCACGGGGCTTGTCGTCTGAGGTGGAAGGAGAACGGGTGACTCACCTCCAAAGCGCTTAGTACAGTGCTCTGCACACAGTAAGCGCTCAATAAATACGATTGATTGATTGATTTTACAGATGAACAAACGGAGGCCCAGAGGAGTGCCCAAGGTCATAAGGCAGGGAAGTGGCAGTGGCGGGATCCGAACTCGGGTCCCCGTACTCCCAGGCGGAGTAAAGCAGCGCGGCTCAGTGGAAAGAGCCCGGGCTTTGGGAGTCAGAGGTCATGGGTTCAAGTCCCGGCTCCGCCAATTGCCAGCTGTGTGACTTTGGGCAAGTGGCTTCACTTCTCTGGGCCTCAGTTCCCTTATCTGTAAAATGGGGATGAAGACTGTGAGCCCCCCGTGGGACAACCTGATCACCTTGTAACCTCCCCAGCGCTTAGAACAGTGCTTTGCACATAGTAAGTGCTTAATAAATGCCATTATTATTATTATTATTATTATTATTACAGCCTGGACCTCCAAGTAATAAATGCCATTAATCATTATTATTATTAAAGACATCAAAACATGGTCACCTCAGGACCTTCAAGCTGAATGTCGATCTACTACTACTACTAATAATAATGATGGCATTTATTAAGCGCTTACTATGTGCAAAGCACTGTTCTACCTGATTAGCCTAGCCCATACTAAGCGCTTAGCAAATAGAAATTCATCTCTATTAAATGGCTGTCTGCCCCTCTAGACTTATAAGATCTTTGGACAGGAAATGTGTTTGTTTATTGCTGTATTGTCCTCTCCCAAGCTCTTAGTACAGTGCTTTGCACATAGTAAGCGCTTAATAAATGCCATTAATTATTATTAAAAACATCAAAACACGGTCACCTCAGGACCTTCAAGCTGAATGTCGATCTACTACTACTAATAATAATGATGACATTTATTAAGCACTTACTATGTACAAAGCACTGTTCTACCTGATTAGCCTAGCACATACTAAGCGCTTAACAAATATAAATTTATCTCTATTAAATGGCTGTCTGCCCCTCTAGCCTTATAAGATCTTTGGACAGGAAATGTGTTTGTTTATTGCTGTATTGTCCTCTCCCAAGCTCTTAGTACATTGCTTTGCACACAGAAAGCGCTCAAGAAATGCGATTAAATGAATAAATGAAAATCCCAGTCCCCATCTCTCATGAGTTTCACAGTCTAGGTGGGAGGAAGTAATAATAATAATAATGATGGCATTTATTAAGCGCTTACTATGTTTTAAGCACTGGGGAGGTTACAAGGTGATCAGGTTGTCCCATGGGGCGCTCACAGTTTTAATCCCCATTTTACAGACGAGGTAACTGAGGCACAGAGAAGTGAAGTGACTTGCCCAAATGGCAGGTCATTAGGCCCAAGACAGTACTGACCAGCTGTGCCACTTGGGAGCTGGGTGACCTTGGGCGAGTCACTTCACTTCTCAAGGTCTCAGTTACTTCATCGGTAAAATGGGGATTCAGACTGTGATCCCTGTGTGGGACAGGGACTGTGTCCACCCTGATTAACTAGTATCTACCCCAGTGTTTAGTACAGTACCTGGCCCATAGTAAGCGCTTAACAAATACCCTTCAAAGCCCTACTGAGAGCTCACCTCCTCCAGGAGGCCTTCCCAGACTGAGCCCCCTCCTCCCCCTCCCCATCCCCCCCGCCTTACCTCCTTCCCCTCCCCACAGCACCTGTATATATGTATATATGTTTGTACGGATTTATTACTCTATTTTATTTGTCCATATTTATTCTACTTATTTTATTTTGTTAATATGTTTTGTTTTGTTCTCCATCTCCCGCTTCTAGACTGTGAGCCCGCTGTTGGGTAGGGACCGTCTCTATATGTTGCCAACCTGTGCTTCCCAAGCGCTTAGTCCAGTGCTCTGCACACAGTAAGCGCTCAGTAAATACGATTGAATGAATGAATGAATGAATGAAATACCAGATGCCACAGTTAGAGTTCAATCAGTCAATCAATGGTATTTATTGAGCGCTTACTGAGTGCAGAGCACTGTACTAAGCGCTTGGGAAGTACAAGTTGGCAACATATAGAGGCGGTCCCTACCCAACAGTGGTCTAGAAACCTTCCGGCCAGCCGAACCGCCTCCTAGCAAATGTGCGTTTGCCTACCTAGGTGATTTCTTCCACGACGCTCTCCCCGAGGCCGACCTTTACATCCTTTCGAGAATCCTGCGGGATTTGTCCGAGGACCAAATCCAGACGTTATTAAGCCGAATATCGGCTGTGTGTAAGCCAGGTGAGGCGCTCCGCCTGCGGAAATGCTGTTCGGGGGCTTGTTCACGCCCCGATCCCTCCCGGTCTCCCTCGGAGATGCCAATTTAAGGGGCTGGGCTGCAGCCGGTGGCCTCCATCTGTTTCTTCAGGGGGTCTTGCGTGGGGCAGTCGGTGGGGTGCTCAGTCAATGTTGTCTGGGAGGGCACAGGAAGGTGGCACCGGGGGCACTTCTGCAGGGTGAGGGGGTAGGGCCTCGCTTTCCAAGGGAGAGAGAGAGAGATGGGCGAGAAGTGAGAAAGAGAAAAAAGACAGAGGAAGAAAAGAGAGAGAAGAGAGCAAGAGAGAGGAGGAGAAAGAAAAAAGAAAACGGAAAAAAGAGCAAGAGAAGCAGCGTGGCTCAGTGGAAAGAGCAGGGGCTTTGGAGTCAGAGGTCACGGGTTCAAATCCCTGCTCTGCCACTTATTATTATCATGATGATGGCATTTGTTAAGTGCTTACTATGCGCAGAGCACTGTTCTAAGCGCTGTGGGGGGGGATACAAGGTGATCAGGTTGTCCCACGTGGGGCGCCCAGTCTTAATCCCCATTTTACAGATGAGGTCACTGAGGCTCAGAGAAGTGAAGTGACTTGCCCAAGGTCACACATGTGGCAGAGTCGGGATTCGAACCCATGACCTCTGACACTTGTCAGCTGTGGGACTCTGGGCATGTCACTTGACTTCTCTGTGCCTCAGTTCCCTCATCTGTACACTTAGGGATGAAGACTGTGAGCCCCCCGTGGGACAGCCTGATCACCTTGTAACCTCCCCAGCGCTTAGAACAGTGCTTTGCACATAGTAAGCGCTTAATAAATGTTATTAGTAGTAGCAGTAGTAAGAGTAAGACTGTGAGCCCCTGTGGGACAACCTGATCACCTTGTAACCTCCCCAGCGCTTAGAACAGTGTTTTGCACATAGTAAGCGCTTAATAAACGCCATCATTATTATTATTATGTCACTTGACTTCTCTGTGCCTCAGTTCCCTCATCTGTATAATAGGGATGAAGACTGTGAGCCCCCTGTGGGACAACCTGATCACCTTGTAACCTCCCCAGCGCTTAGAACAGTGCTTTGCACATAGTAAGCGCTTAATAAATGCCATCATTATTATTATTATGTCACTTGACTTCTCTGTGCCTCAGTTCCCTCATCTGTACAATAGGGATGAAGACTGGGAGCCCCCCGTGGGACAACCTGATCACCTTGTAACCTCCCCAGCGCTTAGAACAGTGCTTGGCACGTAGTAAGCGCCTAATAAATGCCATTAATAAAATAAATAATAATAATGAGAGAGAGAGAGAGAAAAAAAAGAGGTGGGAAAAGAGAACAAGAGAGACAGGGAGAGAACGAGAGGAAGAAAAAACAGCCCCCCGACCTGTCCCATCCGATCCGGTCCTGTCCACCGGGGTCCGGTGGGGTAAGGAATTCCAGAAGCGTGTCCGGGTTGTTTTTCCCGTGGCTCCAGGCGGCGGTCTCTTGGTGGTGGAAATGTTGCCGGATGAGGAGAGGAGCCCGCGCCGCCCAGCCCGCGCCGCCCTCCACCGCCTCGGCGGGGGCCCGGGCCCTGGCCCGCTCCCGGCCCGCGCCCACTACGCTCGCCTGCTGGCCCCCCACGGCTTCGCCCACCTGCAAGTCGGGGGCACCGGGAGCCTACTGGATGCCCTCTTGGCCTTGAAGACCACCTGCCGGCACTGATGGAGACTGGTGGAGGGGAGGGGGCCGGAGGAGAGGGGTGGTCACTGCCCGTTGTGACCGAAAGGTAAACTGCTCAGCCGGTGGAGTCATTTACCTGAGGGGAAAAAAGACCCTTGGGAGTCTTAGGGAATGTGTCTGTTCTATTGGACTCCCCCCCAGCACTTACTACAGTGCTCTGTAAGCGCTCAGTAAATACCACTGATTGATTAATCGATTGTGGGCAGGAAACGGGTCTACTGACTCTTGCGTTGTCCTCTCCCAAGTGGTTAGTACAGTGGTCTGCACACAGTAAGCGCCCAGTAAAGACCACTGCCATCAAGTCTTCCCACCTCCATTCATTCATTCAATCGTCTTTATTGAGCGCTTACTGTGTGCAGAGCACTGTACTAAGCGCTTGGGAAGTACAAGTCGGCAACACATAGAGACGGTCCCTCCAGGAACCGCCCCCTCCCCTTCTTCAGCCTCCCGCGCCCCAAATCCCATCCTCTGTCCCCACTCCTCCCAAAGAATCAGTCAGTCAAGGGTATTTATCAAGCGCTATTATGTGCTGAGCGCTGTACTAAGCGCTAGAACAATATAACGGATACATTCCCTGACCGCAAGGAGCTGAGTTTGCCCAGGACCCAAGGTGACTGATATCCTGAGGAGAAGCAGCCTGGCCTAGTGGAAAGAGCCAGAGGGCGTTGGTTCTAATCCCGGCCCCGCCACCTGTCTGCTGTGTGACCTCAGGCAAGTCACGTCTCTTCTCTGTGCCTCAGTTCCCTCGGCTGTAAAACGGGGGTCAAGACTGGGAGTCCCAAGTGGGACAGGGACGGTGTCCAACCTGATGATCTTGTATTTATCCCAGCGCTTAGAGCGGTGCTCGGCACATAGTAAGCGCTTAACAAGTAACTACAGTTATTTATTATTAGGTCCTGGAAGGGGGGAGAGTCTTTGCCGTGGCCTCGTGGCCTCCTCGAGCCCAGAGCATTCAAAGAGGAACCAGGCACCTCGTCCCCCAACCCCTGATTATTCTCCTGGGCGTCTTTTTGGGGACGTGCAGGCTCGCCTCTGGACTCTAACCCTGCCCCCCCAGATCCACTCACGAGCCAAAATTGAACGCCTGGGAATTGTGCTTCCCATCTCTGTATGAATCCGTCGCCTCTGCTGGGTTCAGACGTTTGGGAAACGGTTTAAATGCCTGCCACCTCCAGATCTCAACAACGAAGTCCAAGAGGACTTTCAGGAAAAAAAGATGGTCTGAAACAAAATCCGCGTTTTTGTTTTTAATGGTATTTGTTAGACGCTCGCTACGCGGCAGGCACTGTACTTAGGCGCGGGGGTAGAAGCTCATCAAGTTGGACACAGTCCCTGTCCCCCATGGGCCTCCCAGTCTCAATCCCCATTTTTACAGAGGAGGCAACCGAGGCCCAGAGAAGTAAAGTGACTCGGCCAGGGTCACGCAAGAGATAAGTGGCAGAGCCAGGATGAGAAGCCAGAAGGGCTCCCAGGCCTGGGCTCTACCCACTAGGCCACAGGCTTCTGTTCCTCTGCTGTTCTGAGAAGTGAAGCAGCGTGGCTCAGTGGAAAGAGCCCGGGCTTTGGAGTCAGAGGTCATGGGTTCAAATCCCGGCTCCTCCACTTGTCAGCTGGGTGACTTTGGTCAAATCACTTCACTTCTGTGGGCCTCAGTGACCTCATCTGTAAAATGGGGATTAAGATTGTGAGCCCCACGTGGGACAACCTGATCACTTGTATCCCCCCCACCCCGCGCTTAGAAAGCGCTTAATACCATCATTATTATTAAGTGAAAATAATTCCTACTTCAACCCCCTCTTATTGCTCTTCACTCAGGTAGGTGAGCCCACTGTTGGGTAGGGACTGTCTCTATATGTTGCCAACTTGTACTTCCCAAGTGCTTAGTACAGTGCTCTGCACACAGTAAGCGCTCAATAAATACGATTGATTGATTGATTGATTGATTGATTGAAAGGTAAAAGACCTTTAGAAGTCAGAATTAGAAGTCCTCAGTTCTAATCCCTGATCTGCCACTTGCCTGCACAGTGACCCTGGGCAAGTCCCTTAACTTTTCTGGGCTTCAGTTCCATCCTCTGTAAAAGGGGGACAGGGACTGTGACCAGCCTGACAAGATCCATTCCAGTGCTTAGTACAGTGCCTAGCAAGCACTCGACAAATGCCATTAAGACAAACAAACAAACAGAGGAAATGTGGACCCTCGTACAACTTCCCTCACACCCCTGTCATCGTGTTCCTAGTTTAATCCGAGGCTGGAACGGGATTCATTCATTCAGTCGTATTTATTGAGCGCTTACTGTGTGCAGAGCACGGAACTAAGCGCTTAGTAACGGGATGAACCCCGAGAACCTAGTGAACCTGAAATCTGTCCCCAGACTTGCCCCCGCCATCGATTTCCTTCCTCTGAGAGGGTGAGAACGACAACCAGAAAGCAAACGAGGCCAAAGGCCGTGGGGAGGGGAGTTATTTCCAATCGAGCTTACCTATTTAACGTTTAATTTGTGAGGAATCCAGTGCTAAGCACTTGGGAGCCAGAAAACAGGACAGAGAAGCAGCTGGCCTAGTGGCAAGAGAAACCAGCCTGGGAATCAGAGGTCCTGGGTTCTAATCCACTTTGCTGGACGACTCAGGGCAAGTCCCTTCGCTTCTCTGGGCCTCAGTTCCCTCATCTGTAAAATGAGGATTAAAGATTGTGAGCCCCGGGTGGACAGGCAAGTGTCCGCCCCGCTTCGCTCGTATCCACGCCAGTGCTCAGTACAGTGGCTGGCACATAGGCAGCGCTTAACGTGGGTCGTTTGACAAAAAAACAGGTTGTTTGACACCGGGCGCTATCCACTAGGCCATGCTGCTTCCCCGGTTTGGGGGGATCGTCGGTCGGGGAAGGTTTGTTGGGAAACTGACTCCCAAAGGCCGTGTTTGATTTTCTGTCGGTTTCCACGTGGAGCGTCCGAGACAGAGTCCAAAGGGCACGGAGGTGACCTGGTTTCCCCCGCCCCCATCACCTTCCCCCCTCCGGCCTCGTGTCTATCCCACTCCTACGCCGAGACTCCCTCTCTCCGTGCTAACCGAGTGACAACTGCCCAGGTGCTCTGCACACAGTAAAAGCTTAATAAATACGACAGTGAATGAATGAGTGAACGTGCCTGGCACTGTACTAGACGCTGGCATGGATCCAAGCTAATCAGGTTGGACACAGTCCCTGTCCCATGTGAGGCCTCCAGTCTTAATCCCCGTTTTGCAGGTGAGGTCACTGAGGCCCAGAGAAGTGAAGTGACTTGGCCAAGGTCAAGTGACTTCACACTGTTGTTGATTTTGGAAAGAGCCCAGGCCTGGGGGTCAGAGTCAGTCAATCGTATTTATTGAGCGCTTACTGTGTGCAGAGCACTGTACTAAGCGCTTGGGAGAGACCAACAGAACAATAAACAGACACATTTCACACCCGCAACGAGTTCACAGTCAAAAGACCTGGCATCTGATCCCGGCTCCGCCCCATGTTTGCTGTGTGACCTTGGGCAAGTTACTTGACTTCTCCGGGCCTCCGTTCCTGCATCTGCAACCTGGGGGTGGAATCCTGGGGGGGGTGAGAAGCAGCGTGGCTCAGTAGAAAGAGCCCGGGCTTTGGAGTCAGAGGGCATGGGTTCAAATCCCGGCTCTGCCAATTGCCAGCTGTGTGACTTTGGGCAAGTCACTTAACTTCTCTGATCCTCGGTTACCTCATCTGTAAAATGGGGATGAAGACTGTGAGCCCCCCGTGGGACAACCTGATCACCTTGTAACCTCCCCAGCGCTTAGAACAGTGCTTTGCACATGGTGAGCACTTAATAAATGCATTATTATTATGACCTCTGACTCCAAAGCCCGGGCTCTTTCCACAGAGCCACGCTGCTTCTCTTTGCACTCTGCTCATAGGCGGCTCCAGGACAGGCCCTGCCCCCTTTTCCAGCGCTTAGAACAGTGCTTTGCACATAGTAAGCGCTTAACAAATACCATTTATTATTACTATTATTACCCGCCCCCTCCCAAACCACATCACACCCCCTGCCTGCCTTCCCCCTGCCCAACCCCAGCCCCCAGCTCACCAGCGAGTAGAAAAGGCCACAAGCCGGGGAATCAGGCCACCTGGGTTCTAGTCCAGCCGTGTCACCCTCAGCAGGGACATTTATTGAGCGCTTACTGCATGCAGAGCACTGCACTAAGCGCTTGGGAGAATGCAACACAACAGAATACCTTGTTTCGATGTTAGACATTATTAATGGTGACGGCATTTGTGCCAAGCACTGTTCTAAGCGCTGGAGTCGACACAAGGTCATCAGGTGGTCCCACGTGGGGCTCACGGCCTTCACCCCCATTTTACAGATGAGGGAACGGAGGCACAGAGACGTGAAGCGACTCGCCCCAGGTCACACAGCAGACGAGGGGCGGAGCCAAGATGAGAACCCATGTTGGGGGTGGGGGGGTGACTCCCAGCCTCGGTCCTCCTCAAGGCTATTCCCCTACAGATCGGATCGATTCGATCTCGCACTGTTCCGGCGACTGTTTGAATTCCTCCCAGATGATCTGCAGGGAAGAAAATGGGCAGGAAGAGAGAGGCAGCACTGTTTTGAGCACTTGGGAGAGAACAATCGAGTCAGGAGACAATCTAGTCGGGGAGACAGGTCCTCAAGTGAGTTACAGGGAAGGGGAAGCAACAGCATATTCATTCATTCAATCGTATTTAGTCTCCATCCCCATTTTACAACTGAGGGAACTGAGGCACAGAGAAGTGAATCAATCAATCAATCGTATTTATTGAGCGCTTACTGTGTGCAGAGCACCGTACTAAGCGCTTGGGAAGTACAAGTTGGCAACGTATAGAGACGGTCCCTACCCAACTCCACCTGAAGTCGGTCAGTCAACCGTATTTTTTAAGCACTGAACTTTGTGCAGAACACTGTACTCAGCACTTGGGAGGGGGCAACAGAACAATATAAGAGACACGTTCCTTGCCCAAAATGAGGTTACTGTCTAGAGGGGGAGACAGGCATTAAAATAATAAAGAAATAAAATGACAGATAGGGACGTAAATGCTGGGAGGGGGGATGAATAAACGGAGCAAGTCAGGGCGACGCAGAAGGGAGTGGGAGAAGAGGAAAGGAGGGCTTAGTCAGGGAACGCCTCTTGGAGGAGGTGGGCCTTCAATATGGCTTTGAATCGGAAGAAAGTAATTGTCCGTCGGATTTGAGGAGGGAGAGCAGTCCAGGCCAGAGGCAGGACGTTGGTAAGGGGTTAGCGACCAGACAGTAGTTTAGCAAAACGAAGTTCGCTGTGGGCAGGGAATGTGTCTGTTTAATGTTGTTTTGTCCTCTCCCAAGAGCTTAGTACAGTGCTCTGCACATAGAAAGCGCTCACTAAATACCACTTACGGAATGAAGGAATGGGAAATGTCCCTGGGAGGGCTAGCCAAGTGTTGGTGCCTGCTGACACTTACCTGGTTGCTTTGGAAAGGAAAGTCATTTAAGTTGTCCTTAATCCTGGGAATCCGAGGGAAGAACTTCTGTGTCCCAAGGAACCTGGGGTGGGATTGGAGAGAAGAAACAGAAAAAAAGGAAACGACCAGGAACATAAATCTGACGCATTTATTCATTCATTCACTCCCCCCTTCTAGACTGTGAGCCCGTCGTGGGCAGGGATTGTCTCTATTTGTTGCTGAATTGTACTTCCGAAGTGCTTAGTATAATAATAATAATAATAATGGCATTTGTTAATAATAATAATAATAATAATAATGGCATTTATTAAGCGCTTACTATGTGCAAAGCACTGTTCTAAGCGCTGGGGAGGTTACAAGGTGATCAGGTTGTCCCACGGGGGGCTCACAGTCTTAATCCCCATTTTCCAGATGAGGGAACTGAGGCCCAGAGAAGTGAAATGACTTGCCCAAAGTCACACAGCTGACGAGTGGTAGAGCCACTTAGTACTTAGTACAGTGCTCTGCACATAGTAAGCGTTCAATAAATACAAATGAATGAATGAGTATAGTGCCTGGTATATAGTAAGCCCTTAACAAATACCCTGTCATTCATTCATTCATTCCATCGTATTTATTGAGCGCTTACTGTGTTCAGAGCACTGTACTAAGCGCTTAGGAAGTACAAGCTGGCAACATACACAGACGGTCCCTACCCAACAACGGACTCACGGTCTAGAAGGGGGAGACAGACCGCAAAACAAAACATGTTTGACACTCGGTCGCGGGGTCAGATCTTTCGGGAGGGAATGGGATTAATGTAGCTTGATTTGGAGCAAGGTTGGGGTCTCCATGTTCTCTACGCGACCCCTCACGGGGAGTGGTAAGAGGTACTTAACAAATAGCATAACTCCTATCATTATAAATGGGAAAACACCCTGAACATCCGTCTCCCGTGCCTTCTGCACTCCTCAAAAAGGCTGTGGTTCCCCCGCGGGGCGTGACGGGAGGCGTAGTTCGGTAGGTGGAGGTGAATGCTGTCTAGAGTGAGCATCACACTACAACTCCCTGAATCTTTTGTGTACGGAGACGCTATGCCACTTGACTTCTCCTCACGACAGGGCCCTGGGCATGACAGGAGGGGTAGGTAGTTTGGTAGGCGGGGGTGAATGCTGGCTGGAACAAGCATCCCAGTCTTTGGCCCGAGCTAGAATGCCATTCTCCCTCTCTTCCCGACAGGGCCAGACACGGCCGCGGACCCCACCGCGGGGCATTACAGGAGTGGTAGTTCCGTAGGCGGCGGTGAACGCTGTCTAGAATGAACAACACGCTACTACTCCCACTAGTACTACTGTCCCACATGGGGCTCAAAGGCCTACTCCCCGTTTCCCAGATGAGGTCACTGAGGCCCAGAGAAGTGAAGTGACTCACCCGAGGTCACACAGCAGACAAGTGGCGGAGCCGGGATGAGAACCCAGGTCCCCTAACTCCAACACCTGGGCTGTATCCAGTAGGCCGCGGTACTTTCCACTCAACTACGAGTCTACCAACTCTAGTGCATCGAACCCTCCTGGGCGCTTAGCCCGGCGCTCGGCGATTCTCGAATCCGTTACCTTTTCCAGAGGCAGAGGTTGCCCAGGGCGAACACGAGGCTCCCAAAGACCACCGGCACCCAGACCAACCACGGGCTCCCGGCCTGCTTTCCGGACCCTGGTGGGCGACAAGTCACGCGACGATTGTTTTGGGGAGAGGGGGCCGAGGGATCAGCCCCTCTGGGGATGATTTTGTATCCCCTCTCCTCCCACCATCACTCCACCACACCATCCTGAAATGCTGCAGGACATTTGGGCTCCAAGCATTGTCCCTCTGAGGCAAAGAGAACACATTTGTCAGTCAATCAGTAGTATTTATTGAGCACTTACTACGGGCGGGCACTGTATTAAGCACTTGGGAGAGTGCTTAATACAATTATGAAACAATAAACAGACACATTCCCTGCCCACAAAGAGCTGACATCTATGGGGATTAAGACAGTGAGCCCCAATTGGGACGGGACCCGATCTGCTTGTATCCACCCCAGCGCTTAGTACAGTGCCTGGTACCAGGTAAGTGCCTCACAGATACCACAATTATTGTTATTGTAATTATTATTAAAATAATGATGGTATTTGTTAAGCGCTTACTATGTGCCAAGCACTCTTCTAAGATAGAAAGGGATGGAGAATGAGATGGAGGTAGCAAATAGAGAGGAAAAAATTGGTGGAAAGGAGAGGGAACAAAAAAAAGAGAGGGACAGAGAGGAAACAGATGGAAAGAGACAAGAGAGAGAGAGCTCTAGACTATAAACTTGTTGTGGGCAGGGAATGTCACTGTTTATTGTTGTATTGTACTTTCCCAAGTGCTTAGTACAGCGCTCTGCACAGAGTAAGTGCTCAGTAAATACAACTGGATGAACGAATAAGAAGAAAAGAAAGAGCAATGGGAGGGAAAGAGAGCGACAAGGGAGAGAGGCACAGGAGCCACAACACACACAGATACAAACACCTCCCCACAACACACAGACACCAATTTGTGCGACTGAGGCCTGACCTCCCTCACTCACCGAACTTCGTGGGTTCGCTCCACGGGCCCCAGAGGACGTCCGGACGGCGGAGATTTCCCACTCTTATTCTGAGGGAGTAGTCGGCTCGCTCGTCGTAACTGGGGAAGTGGTAAAACGTCCCCTGGCTCTCCCCGTCCCTCTGGATCTTCAAAAAGGAAACGATTTAACCCCATTCGACGCCGAGCCGAGCCAGCCGGGGTCTGTTGTGCACCCCAATCGGTTGCGTTCCCCAGTCATTAATCGTCCACCCCGATTGTTACCCGGCGTCCACAAATCAATCAGTCGATCACATATATTGAGTGTTTACTGTGTGTGGAGCACCGTACTAAGGGCTTGGGAGATGACAATAGACTATAACAGTCACATTCCCTACCCAGAATCAGCTTATGGTCGAGAGGAAAAGCATAGTCATAGCATTTTCCTGTGCACGATACCTAGTAAGCGCTCAATAAATACCACTGATTACTACTACTAATAATAATAATGGCATTTATTAAGCGCTTGCTATGTGCAAAGCACTGTTCTAAGCGCTGGGGAGGTTACAAGGTGATCAGGTTGTCCCACGGGGGGCTCACACTCTTACTCCCCATTTTACAGACGAGGGAACTGAGGCTCAGAGAAGTGAAGCGACTTGCCCAAAGTCCCACAGCTGACACGTGGCGGAGCCGGGATTTGAACCCACGACCTCTGACTCCAAAGCCCGGGCTCTTTCCATTGAGCCACGCTGCTTCTCTAGTTGCTTCTCAATCAATCTAACTGATTGATTGATTGATTGAGAGGAAAAGGGGACCTCAGCTTCCACCTCTATTTTCACTTTGAAATTTTGTCCTCAGGAATTTTCCCCAAGGGTCAGTTCCTTGTGAGGATTGGCTTTCTGAGACTGGAAACCCCACATGGGACCGCGACTGTGTCCAACCTGATAACCTAGATTCTACCCCAGTGCTTCGAACGATGTTTGACACATAGGAAGTGCTTACAAGCAAATACCATAAAATCCTTCTTCTCCTCATTCTCCTCCTCCTCTTCCTCCTCCTCCTCATCCTGCTTCTTCTTCTTCTTTCTTCTACCTTCTTCCTCCTTCTTCGTCCTTCTTTCTTCTTCCTCACTTCCTTAGAGGGCAGCTTGTTTCTAAATTCCTGAGAATCAGCTGGGAATTTCTCCCCCGCTAGGCTGTTGGGCGCTTACTGTGTGCGGAGCACTGTACTAAGCTCTTGAGACAGAGTCAGCAGACACATTCCCTGCCCACCAGGAGCTTACAGTCTAGTGCGGGACACAGACATTAATTGAAATTAATGATTTATAATATCTAAAGGAAGGGAGGCTGGGAGCAAATGCAGTTCAACACTCACCTGAGGGATAATATCTCCGCCCTAAGAAGAACAAAAAGATCAGATAAGTGGTTTTGCTTTTCTCTGCCTAAAAAACATTAGTTTTTTCTAATGTTTTTCTAACTCCTTCGCTTAGTTAACCTCATTCATTCAGGCCAGGAACACAGGGAATTCCGGACCTTTACAGGGTGGCCCCCAAATCCTTTTATCAGGATGAGGCGTAGCAGACTAGCTACAGTGAGGGGAGAAGCAGTGTGGCCTAATGGCTAGAGGAGGATCTGGGTTCCCATCCTGACTCCGCTACTCATCTGCTGGGTGACCTTGAGCAAGTCTCTTCAATTCCCTAGTCTTCATTTACCTCCTCTGTAAAATGGGGATTAGGACTGTGAGCCCCCCGTGGGACAGGGACTATGTCCTACTTGATTGTCTTGTTTCTACCCCAGTGCTTAGGACAGTGCCGGGTACATAAAAAGCACCAAAAAATACCATAAAAAAGAAAAGGACCTGAGTTCTAATCCCGGCTCTGCCACTTGTCTGCTGCGTGAACTTGGGCAAGCCACCTCACTTCTCCGGGCCTCAGTGCCCTCCTCTGTAAAATGGGGATTAGGACTGTGAGCCCCAAATGGGACAGGGACTGTAACCAACCTGATTAGCTTGTATCTATTCCAGCGCCTGGCACATAGTAAGCGCTAAACAAATAGCATAAAAAAAATGATCATGAGAATTCAGTCAGTTTACCTTTTTCTGAATGTCCAGTTGATACGCCACTTCGTGACTTTGAGGGTTTAAGGTGGTTACAGTCTTTTCCCACTGAATTAGACAGTTTGACTTGCTGCAGTTCACCTCGATATTTCGTGGGGGGTTGTAGCGTTCTGGAGTTACAATATATTCGTAATGATGAGAAATTCACTCAGTCATTCATTCCATCATATTTACTGAGCGCTTACTGTGTGCAGAGCACTTTACTAAGCGCTTGGGAGAGTACAATACAACAATAAACAGATACATTCCCTGCTCACAATGAGCTAATTCCCCCAGATACAGACCAGAGGGCAAACAGGTCAGCATGGCCTAGTGGAAAGAGCCCGAGTCTGGGAGACAGAGGACCTGGGTTCTAATGCTGTGTGACCTTGGTCAAGTCACTTCACTTCTCTGGCCCTCATGTGGAAAATGGGGATTAAGACCGTGAGCCCCATGTGGGACAATGGACTGTGTCCTACCTGATTAGCCTAGCACATACTAAGCACTTAACAAATAGAAATTTATTTCTATTAAATGTCTGTCTGCCCCTCTAGATTTGTAAGATCTTTGGAAAGGAAATGTGTTTATTGTTGTATTGTCCTCTCCCAAGCTCCTAGTACAGTGCTTTGCACACAGAAAGCCCTCAAGAAAATACGATTAAATGAATAAATGAAAATCCCAGTCCCCATCTCTCATAAGTTTCACAGTCTAGATGGGAGGAAGTTATAATAATAATGATGGCATTTATTAAGTGCTTACTATGTGCAAAGCACCATTCTAAGCGCTGGGGACGTTACAGGGTGATCAGGTTGTCCCACGGGGGGCTCACGGTCTTAATCCCCATTTGACAGATGACATAACTGAGGCCCAGAGAAGTGAAGTGACTTGCCCAAAGTCACCCAGCTGACAATTGGCAGAGCCGGGACTTGAACCCACGACCTCTGACTCCAAAGCCCGGGCTCTTTCCACTGAGCCACGCTGCTTCTTTAATTCCCATTTTACAGATGAGGAAACTGAGGCTGAGAGAAGTGAAGAGCCTCGCCCAAGTTCACCCAGCAGACAAGTGACGGAGCTGGGATTAGAACCCAGGTCCTCTGACTCTCAGGCCTGGGCTCTTTCCTCTAGTCCATATTGCTTGTTGATTAGTACTAGGCCCTGTGGTAGACACAAGCTAATTCATTCATTCAATTGTATTTATTAAGCACTTATTCTGCGCAGAGCACTGTACTAAGCACTTGGGAAGTACAGGTTGGATACAGTCCATGTCCCCTACGAGGCTCCAAGTCTTAATCCCCATTTAACAGATGAGGTAACCGAGGCCCAGACAAGCAAAGAGACTTAAGGCCACAGTTTTTCTTAATCCTTACCCAAGGATATAAAAACGACTTCAGATGGTACAGCCATTTCGAAACGGTGAAACTCTGAAGAACTAGAAAGCAAAATTCTCACCGATTTGATCGAGCATTGTGGACGTGGTGTCATAAAACTGGATCTCCGCCTCCTTGCTGGACCCGTTGACGTAGAAGTAATTGTATCTTTTGAAGAAAGACAGGTTACTGTAGTGGCATCCGACGTGGATTCCGCAGGCGTTGTCTCGATACTGCAGACACTCTCTCTCCTCGTCCGTCCTGCAAGATCCGACTTCTGTCAATCAATCAATCAATCGTATTTATTGAGCGCTTACTGTGTGCAGAGCACCGTACTAAGCTCTTGGGAAGTACAAGTTGGCAACATATAGAGACGATCAGTGAAAGAACCAGGATGACTTTTACCAAGTAGGTCTGTAGCCTAGCCTACAGACTGATTGATCGATCAATCGATCGTAGTTATTGAGCGCTTACTATGTGCACGGCACTGTACTAAGCGCTTGGGAGAGGACGATAGGACAATGAAACAGACACGTTCCCTTCCCAAGAGGAGCTTACGGTCTAGAGGGGGAAGGCAGACCTTAATATAAGTGAATAAATTACAGATAAGCGCTGTGGGGCTGAGGTGAATTAAGGCAGCAAGTCAAGGCATGGCAGAGGGAGTGGGAGAAGAGGAAAGAAAGTCAGGGAAGGCCTCTTGGAGGAGATGGGCATTCAATAAGACTTCGAACAGGGGGAGAACGATGACCTGTTGGAGATGAAGAGGGGGAGCGTTCCAGGCCAGAGACAGAATGTAATAATAATAATAATAATGACATTTATTAAGCACTAACTATGTGCAAAGCACTGTTCTAAGCACCGGGGAGGTTACAAGGTGATCAGGTTGTCCCACGGACGGCTCGCAGTCTTAATCCACGTTTTACAGATGAGGTAACAGAGGCTCAGAGAAGTGAAGTTATTCGCCCAAAGTCACCCAGCTGATAATTGGCGGAGCTGGGATTTGAACCCATGACTTCTGACTCCAAAGCCTGGGCTCTTTCCACTGAGCCACGCCGCTGACGGGAAGATAGATGAGATCGAGCTACAGTGAGTCAGAGGACCTGGGTTCTCGCCTCGGCTCTGCCGCTTGTCGGCCGTGTGAACCTGGGCAAGTCACTTCACTTCTCTGGGCCTCGGTTCCCTCATCTGTAAAATGGGGATTGAGACTGTGAGCTCCACGTGGGTCAGGGATTGCGTCCAACCTAATTTGCTTCTATCCACCCCAGTGCTTAGTACAGCACCTGGAACCTAGTAAGCGCTTAACAAATACCACAGTTATTATTATTAAGCAATTGGCAGGGTCAGAATTAGAACCCAGGTCCTCTGAGTCTCAGGCCAGGGTAGTTCCACTAGAACATGCCACTTCTCAGTGCTTAATACACTGTGAGCTCTCTGTGGGCGGGGAATGTGTCTGTTTATTATTATAGTCTACCCTTCCAAACTCATAGCACAGTACTTTGCACACAGTAAGCGCTCAAGAAATAAGATTGAATGAATGGATAGTAAGCGCTTAACAAATACCGTAAAAAAAAAAAAACTCCTCTTTCTTGCACCTCTCAACTCCAACTCCCACACCCCTCATCCACTCTTTCCCGGCTCCACACTGACCTTGAGGCCTGGGAATACAGATGATATTGTACGTCTTCTGGGGCTTTCCTGCCCACCGTCCATGAGCAGTTCAGGAATTTAATATCATAGACGACGCAGGTGAAATCTTCTGCTGCCGACCCTTCCCTCCCTGGGGAGAACCCGAAAAGAAACCGGATCCATTTCGTTTTGGGATATTTGTTAAGCGTTTACTATGTGCCGGGCATTTTTCTAAGCCCTGGGGTAGATACAAGCTAATCAGGGGAGGCCCACATGGGACTCACAATCTTTATCCCCATTTGAGTCCCACAAAGGAATCACAATCTTTAACCCCATTTGAAAAGCAGCGTAGCCAAGTGGATAGAGCACAGGTAAGAAAGAACTGGATTCTAGTCCCAGCTCTGCCATTTGTCTGCTGTGTGATAGCCACTTCACTTCTGTGTGCCTCACTTACCTCATCTGTGAAATGGGGATTGAGACGGCTATCCCTATGAGGGACAGGAACTGAGTCCAACCCGATTATCTTGTACTTATCTTATATCTTGTATCTTATCTGATTATCAGAGTCAGTGCTTAGAAGTGCTGACAAATATTAACCAATATCATAATCATATCATATAATAATATAAATATTATAATGTACAATGTATAATATATAATAGAATAATCATATAATAATATCACAACCAATATAATAATATCATAATTAATCAGTATCATAATGTGTTGCCGACTTGTACTTCCCAAGTGCTTAGTACAGTGCTCTGCACACAATTAGTGCTCAATAAATACGATTGATTGATTGATAATTTGACAGATGAGGGAACTGAGGCACAGAGAAGTGAAGTGACTTACCCAAGGGCACCCAAGAGATCAGAATAAGCGCTTAACAAATGCCATTATTATTATTATTATTATTATAAGGGGCAGAGCTTGGATTAGAATCCAAGTCCTTCTGATTCCGGGGCCTGGGCTCTACCCACTAGGCAACACTGCTTCTTTAATTTTCCCTCTAACAAAATGTAGCCTTGTGCTCGAGGAGAAAAGCCACACAAACTGTGGCCTAGTGGCTAGAGCCCAGGCCTGGGAGTTAGAGGATCTGGGTTCTAATCACGGCTCAGTCACTTGTCTGCTGGATGAACACGGGCAAGTCATTTTGCTTCTCTGTGCCTCAGTTCCCTCATCTGTAAAATAGGGATCAAGACCGTGAGCCCCATGTGGGACAGAGATTGTGTACAACCCAATTAGCTTGTATCTACCCCAGTGCTCAGTACAGTGGCTGGCACATAGTAAGTGCTTAACAGATACTATCATTATTATTGTACCCTCCCAAGCAGTTGGTCCAGTGCTCCGCACATGGCAAGTGCTCAATAAATACCACTAACGGATTGATCGCTTGTTCCGTCGTCCTGTCCCTCTCCACACGTGGTAAGCGCTCAATAAATACCACTAGTAAGCGCTTAACAAACAGCATTGAAAGAAAAAACCTTTTCCCCAGTGTCTTACTACCTTTGTTATTAAAGAAGAGTTGTTTTGTGAATGATCTTTGGCGAGTAGTGACGCTGACTGTAAAATTGGCTCCTTTACACAAACGGTGATTTTCGAATATACAATAGTAGAGGTTGGTGTCCTTCCTTGGCTGAAAAAAACCCACATTTAAGTGTTATATTTGTAAACACACACACACATACACTCACACACATTTATAAAACAGGCAGGAGTAAACACTAAATCAACATGTTAGGGAGTTTGACAAGTAACAGACTTACTTTTGATGGAGAAGAGACTTAATTATAAATTGATTTTTCTGTAAAATGGGACTAAGACATCTTCCTTCTCTACTGCTCGACTATGATATAGTGGGAAGCAGCATGGTTTACTGGAAAGAGCACGGGCTTTGGAGTGAGAGGGCCATGGGTTCTAATCCCGCCTTTGCCGCTTGTCTGCTGTGTGACCTCGGGCAAATCACTTCGCTTCTCTGGGCCTCAGCTCCCTCATCTGTAAAATGGAGATTAAGGCTGCGAGCCCCACGTGGGACAACCTGATTGCCTTGTATCTACCCCAGCGCTTAGTACAGTGCTTGGCACCTCCTCCAGGAAGCCTTCCCAGACTGAGCCCCCTCCTCGTCTCCCCCTCCTCCTCTTCTCCGTCCCCCCCGCCTTACCTCCTTCCCCTCCCCACAGCACCTGTATATATGTATATATGTTTGTACGGATTTATTACTCTATTTATTTTATTTGTACATATTTATTCTATTCATTTTATTTTGTTAACATGTTTTGTTTTGCTCTCTGTCTCCCCCTTCTAGACTGTGAGCCCACTGTTGGGTAGGGACCGTCTCTAGATGTTGCCAACTTGTACTTCCCAAGCGCTTAGTACAGTGCTCTGCACACAGTAAGCGCTCAATAAATACGATTGAATGAATGAATGAATGTCTATCAATAAGGCTTTGAAGTTGGGGAGACTAACTGTCCATCATATATGAAGAAGGAGGGCGTTCTCGGCCAGAGGCAGGATTTGGGTGAGATAGAGGAGATGGAGGTACAGTGAGTAGGTTGGCATTAGAGGAGCGCTTAACCAATACCATAATTATTACTTCCCTTCTCTGTGCCTCAGTTACCTCATCTGTAAAATGGGGATTGAGACTGTGAGCCCCACGTGGGACAAGGGACTGCGTCCAACCCGATTTGCTTGTATCCATCCCAGCGCTTAGTCCGGTGCCTGGCACACAGTAAGCACTTAACATATAATAATAATAATGATGATGGCATTTGTTAAGTGCTTACTATGTGCAAAGCACATAATATACCATAATTATGATTATTAATTATTATTATTACAGTCTAGAGGGGAGGAGGCAGGCATTGATAGAAATGAATAAATGACAGATAAGGACATAAGCGGTGTGGGGCTGGGAGGGGGGATGAATAAAATCAGAGGGACGCAGAAGGGAGTGGGAGAAGAGGAAAGGGAAGGCCTCCTGGAGGAGATGGGCTTTCAATAAGGCTTTGAAAGAGACTCTCCCACCCTCTCTGGTCAATCAATCAATCAATCAATCAATCAATCAATCATATTTATTCAGCGCTTACTGTGTGCAGAGCACTGTACTAAGCACTTGGGAAGTACAAGTTGGCAACATACAGAGACAGTCGCTACCCAACAGTGGGCTCACAGTCTAAAAGGGGGAGACAGAGAACAAAACCAAACATACTAACAAAATAAAATAAATAGAATAGATATGTACAAGTAAAATACATAAATAAATAAATAGAGTAATAAATATGTACATACTTATATACGGGTGCTGTGGGGAAGGGAAGGAGGTAAGAAGGGGGGGATGGAGAGAGGGACGAAGGGGAGAGGAAGGAAGGGGCTCAGTCTGGGAAGGCCTCCTGGAGGAGGTGAGCTCTCAGTAGGGCCTTGAAGGGAGGAAGAGAGCGAGCTTGGCGGATGGGCAGAGGGATTGGGGGCATTCCAGGCCCGGGGGATGACGTGGGCCGGGGGTCGATGGCGGGACAGGCGAGAGCGAGGTACAGTGAGGAGGTCAGCGGTGGAGGAGCGGAGGGTGCGGACTGGGCTGTAGAAGGAGAGAAGGGAGCTGAGGTAGGAGGGGGCGAGGTGATGGACAGCCTTGAAGCCACGGGCCAAGTGAATAAATCAGTTTTACCTGGTCTTCCGTGACAAAGTTGCCCACTTGGCTGATGGCACAGGTAGCATCGGTGATGTTGGTAGGGCTCTGCCACGTGAGCTTAACTTTCCTGGGCAGGAGCATCAGGTTCTGAATGATCTCCTCCTCTGCGGCTAGATCAGACAAACGGTCGCTGGAGTCCCAGATCGTGGAAGCCCCTCTCCCTCCATCGGAAGATCCTCATGGGCAGGTCATCGATCGGGTCTACTAACTCTACTGTGCTCTCCCAAGCGCTCAGTCCGGTGCTCTTCACAGGATAAATGCTCGGCAGTGAGCGCGTTGTGGGCAGGGAATATATCATCATCAATCGTATTTATTGAGCGCTTACTATGTGCAGTGCACTGTACTAAGCGCTTGGGAAGTACAAATTGGCACCATATAGAGACAGTCCCTACCCAACAGTGGGCTCACAGTCTAAAAGGGGGAGACGGAGAACAAAACCAAACATACTAACAAAATAAAATAAATAGAATAGATATGTACAAGTAAAATAAATAAATAAATAGAGTAATAAATATGTACAAACATATATACATATATACAGGTGCTGTGGGGAAGGGAAGGAGGTAAGATGGGGGGGATGGAGAGGGGGACGAGGGGAAGAGGAAGGAAGGGGCTCAGTCAGTTTATTGTTGGATTGTACTCTCCAAGTAAGGTGCTTTGCACACGGTAAATACGATGGAATGAATAAATGCTACTGGTTTATCGATTGATTGATTCACGACCCACTCTAAAGGCCAGCAGTATGGAGAAAGCTTGGGACTGGGAGTCAAAAGGACCTGGGTTCTAATCCTGGCTCTGCCAGTTGCTGTTGTGTGACCTTAGGCAAGTCACCTCACTTCTTTGGGCCTCTGTTTCTTCATCTGTAAAATGGGGATTAAAACTGTGAGCCCCACGTGGGACAGGGGCTGTGTCCAACCTGATTAAGTTAAAACAGTGCTTGACATATAGTAAGCGCTTAACAAATAATAATAATCCTAATGATGGCATTTATTAAGCGCTTACTATCTGCAAAGCACTGTTCTAAGCGCTGGGGAGGTTACAAGGTGATCAGGTTGTCCCACGTGGGGCTCACAGTCTTAATCCCCATTTGACAGATGAGGGAACTGAGGCCCAGAGAAGTTAAGCGACTTGCCCAAGGTCACACAGCTGACAATTGGCGGAGCCGGGATCTGAACCCATGACCTCTGACTCCAAAGCCCGGGCTCTTTCCACTGAGCCACGCTGCTTCAAATACCATCATTATCGTTGTACCCTCCCAAGCAGTTGGTCCAGTGCTCCGCATATGGTAAGCACTCAATAAGTACCACTAACGTACTGATCGCCTGTTCTTCTCCCAAGTGCTCAGTCCAGAGCTCAGCCCACTTTAAGCGCTCAATAAGTACCAATGATTGAGCTGGTCCTTCCAGGCCACGGGTGGGTGGGAGTTTCTGGCGTGGCAGGATCCCGATCGCCTTGGACTCGCTTGGAAGAGCCATTCCTGGAGACGTTGAGGAGCTGCATTAGCTTCTGGTGGCTCACACCCCCTCTCTCCGCCAGTCAGTCAGTCACTACTATTTATTGAGCACTACTCTCCTACTCCAACCCAGCCCACACACTTCTCTCCTCTAATTATAACCTTCTCACTGGGCCTCCACTTCACAGCCGACCTCTCACTCACGTCCTGCCTCTGGCCCGGTTCGCCCTCCCTCCTCATTGCCAACATGACTCTCCCCCCTTTCAAAGCCTTATCGAAGGCCCATCTCCTCCAAGAGGCCTTCCCAGATAAGCCCTCCTTTCCTCTTCTCCCTCTCCTGCGTCACTCTGACTTGCTCCCTTTATTCATCCCCCTTCCCTGCCCCACACCACTTATATATCCATATCTGTCATTTATTTATTTCTATTAAGTCTGTCATGCCCTCTAGACTGTAAGCTCGTTGTGGGCAGGGAATGTATCTGTTATATTGTTCTGTTGTACTCTCCCAGGTGTTTAGTACAGTGCGCTAGAGCAGACAATTCATTCATTCATTCATTCATATTTATTGAGCGCTTACTGTGTGCAGAGCACTGTACTAAGCGCTTGGGAAGTCCAAGTTGGCAACATATAGAGACGGTCCCTACCCAACAGCGGGCTTACAGTCTAGAAGACAAGCAACGGGGCTGGTATTAGAACCCTGATCCTTCTGATTCCCATGCCCGGGCTCCATCCACTAGGCCACGCTGCTTCCCTACTAATCTGAATAGACATCTTTTGGATGGGTTTTCCAGTGGCCTCGTGATTCCAGGGAGAAGCTGAGCCGGGTAAATGGAAAACCATTCCCCCGCGGGGAAGCAGCCTGGGCCTAGGGTTGTTCTACTGTCCTCTTCCAAGCGCTTAGGACAGTGCTCTGCATATGGCGAGTGCTCAAAAAAATATAATTGGATGAGTGAATCCTCAGATTCCCGGGAATGAGGGAAGCCAACCGGCAGGAAGAAGGGGGCAGTAGAAGGGCGATCTTACCCGGCTGAGCGGAGGTCAGTCCTCCCACGGCCCAGAGCAGCACTGCCCAGCAGAGTCCGCCCGGCATGGAGTCTCTCGGGGAAGACGGCCCGCCACCTGCTAAGGAGGCCAGAAAGGGCAGCAGTTGGAAGTGACCACTGAGATCCAACTGGAGGGGCCGGGAGAAAGGGGATTCCCTGCCCGGACGCCCCCCAAAGCAACGTCTCGGGAATCCCATACGGAGCCGGGCCTGCCCCGCCAGTTCTGGGGCCGCCCTGGATCCGGCTCTGGGGTCCCCACTCACTCTCCCTCCTCAGCTCCCACCTCCAGTCACGGCATCCACCCGTGAGCCACCTCTTTTCCTCCCCGAATCCCTCCCACCCTGGCTGGGAATGTGGTGGCAATACCAGTCCTAAGGGCGACGTACCGATACCAGTCCCGAGGGCACGGTCCAAGCGTCAGCTTTGGCGCTTTAAGCCAAGCGCGTGGCCTTTTATCACTGTGAAGTTGGAAGAGAATCTTGGTTCACAGAGGGTGAGTCAGCCTTCTCCCTCGTCATCCCCCTCCCTTCTCTCCGCCGCCCTCCTGAACTTCCCCATTTCGGGGTTCCGGGGCTGGGATCCTTGGTCTCAGTGGCCCGGGGGAGAACGGGAATGGAGAGGGTTGGACAGTCGCATCAGGCACAAGGATGGGGGTCTTCCTCCACGACTGCCGATGGAGGTAGGGCAGAACAGCTGCATCTCTTAGCTCTAATAATAATAATTGCGGTCTTTGTTAAGCGCTTACTAGGTGCCAGGCACTGTACTAAGCACTGGGGTGGATACGAGCTAATCGGGTCAGATGCGGTCCCTGTCCCTGGTGGGGCTCACGGTCTCCATCCCCATTTGACAGATGAGGGCTTAGTACAGTGCTCTGTGCACAGTAAGCACTCAAAAAATACAACTGAATGAATGAGGGAACTGAGGCACTGAGAAGTGAAGTTGTCTGCCCAAGGACACACAGAAGTCAAGCAGCGGGCCGGGATTGAAACCCCCGCAAGTTATTACTGCCCCCCAAGCACCCCATCCTGCTCACGGTAAGAGCTCAATGACCGCAACTTATCGATTCATTGATTACTTAGCAGCTGCTGAAATGACGGACAGGGGGAGATCATAATCAATCCTGGCATTTATTGAGCTTTTACTGTGTGCTGAGTACTGTATTAAGCGCTCCGGAGAGTCCAATACGACAGAGTCAGCAGGCACGAGCTTACAGGGTAGCGAGTCTGAAGATATGTACGTATTGGCTTTGGGCTGGGGAGAGTATCAAAGTGAGAAGCAGTGTGGCCTACTGGATAGAGCACGGGCCTGGGGCTCAGAAGTCCCGGCATTGCCACTTGTCGGCTGGGTGACCTTGGACAGGTCACTTAACTTCTCTGGGCCTCAGCGACCTCATCTGCAACATGAGGATGAAGACCGTGAGCCCCTGATTAGCTTATATCTACCCCAGTGCTTAGTACAGTGCTTGGCATATAGTAAGCGCTTAACAAATACCATAAAAAAATGAAGGTTTAATCAGGGAAGGCTTCCTGGAGGAATGGTGGACTGGTATCATTGGATCATTGTGGGAAGGGAATATATTTACTCTTCTATTTATTTTGTTAATAATGCGCATCCAGCTTTACTTCTATTTATTCTGATGACTTGACACCTATCCACATGTTTTGTTTTGTTGCCTGTCTCCCCCCTCTAGACTGTGAGCCCCTTGTTGGGTAGGGACCGTCTCTATATGTCGCCAACTTGTACTTCCCAAGCGCTTAGTACAGTGCTCTGCACACAGTAAGCGCTCAATAAATACGATTGAATGAATGAATGAATGAACGTCTACCAACTTTGTCATACTGTCCTTTCCCAAGTGCTTAGTACAGCGCTGTGCACACAGCAAGTGCTAAATAAATACCACCGATTGATATGCGAGGGCTTTATCTATTTTAACACAGTAAGGCTCAATTTCAGGCAATAGCGATTGCCCCATTTCCTGAGCTTCTGCTTTTTATTAAGCAGTACTGGCCAAGCCCTATGTGCTCAGGGCTGCGGTTGTACGTCCCAAGCACTTAGTACAGTGCTCTGCACACAGTAAGCGCTCAATAAATACGACTGAATGAATGAAGGTATAGGGTAAACAAAATGGAGGAGGAAGACAGGTCTTTAATCCCATTTCACAGATGAGGAAACTGAAGCCCAGAGAAGTTAGAGGAGCAGAGTGGCTTAGTGGATAGAGCCAGGGCCTGGGACGCAGAAGGACCTGGGTTCCAATTCCGGCTCCGCCACTTGTCTGCTGTGGGGCCCTGGGGGAGTCACTTCATTTCTCTGCGCCTCACTTCCCTCATCTATAAAATGGGGATGAAGATGTGAGCCCCGTGTGGGACAGGGACTTTGTCTGACCCGATTACCTTGAATCTGCTCCAGCGCTTAAAACAGTGCTTGGCACATAGTAAACACTTGGCAAATACCCCAGTTATTGTTGACGCACTCAAGATAAAGCAGCAGTAGAGCCAGGATTAGAACCCAGGTCCTCTGACTCTCAGGGCCGAGCTCTTTCCACTAGGCCCTGCTGTTTCTGTGCTTCAGTTGGTATCGTGCACTGTACTACTACTAATAATTTAATAATAATGGCATTTATCTCCCCCTCGTCCCCCTCTCCATCCCCCCCATCTTACCTCCTTCCCTTCCCCACAGCACCTGTATATATGTATATGTTTGTACATATTTATTACTCTATTTATTTATTTTACTTGTACATATCTATTCTATTTAATTTTGTTAGTATGTTTGGTTTTGTTCTCTGTCTCCCCGTTTTAGACTGTGAGCCCACTGTTGGGAAGGGACTGTCTCTATACGTTGCCAATCTGTACTTCCCAAGCGCTTAGTACAGTGCTCTGCACACAGTAAGCTCTCAATAAATACAATTGATGATGATGATGATGATGATTTATTAAGCACTTACTATGTGCACTACTACTAATAATTTAATAATGATATAATATTTAGCACTTACTATGTGCAAAGTACTGTCCTAAGTGCTGGGGAGGTTATAAGGTGAGCAGGTTGTCCCCCGGGGGACTCCCAGTCAATCCCCATTTTACAGATGAGTTAACTGAGGCACAGAGAAGTTAAGTGACATGCCCAAAGTCACACAGCTGACAATTGGCAGAGCGGGGATTTGAAACCATGACCTCTGACTCCAAAGCCCGTGCTCTTTCCACTGAGCCACGCTGCTTCTCTACTACTCATCCATACATTCAATCGTATTTATTGAGCGCTTACTGTGTGCAGAGCACTGTACTAAGCGCTTGGGAGAAGACAGTAGAACACTTTCCCTGCCCACAACCAGCTTACAAGGGGCTTGGAAAGCACAGGACAAGGAAGTGAAATGCAATTTGAGTGTTCAGAAAAAATAACAGAGCTCTTGTGCTTCCTCCCTAGGGGGATCTAGGTCCTTTCTGCTGCGAGCTCACAATATTGATGCATCCAGTCAATCAATCAATCAAACTGTGGTATTTATTGAGCACTTACTGTGTGCAGAGCTGGGAAGACTCCAGGACAATATAACGGAGTTGGGAAACGCATTCCCTGCCCCAGATGGCCGTGGAAAAGTACGGGGCAGGTGTGTAGTGGGGTGGACTTGTGTCCAACTTGGATTTCCCAAGTGCTTAGTACAGTGCCTTGCACACAGTAAGTGCTCAATAAATACGATTGAATGAATGAATGAATGTCTGACTAAATTAACTTGTACATACCCCAGCGCTTAGAACAGCGTTTGACACATAGTAAGCCCTTAACAAGTACCGCCAAAGAAACACACAGACCTCTGTCCTTACCTCCAAAAGGGCCAAGAGAGTGATAAGTCAGGCAGACCGTGGCCTGTGTGAATCAAAATGGGAAGTGGTTGTGGGTTTGGCTTAGTCACTGGAGCTCAAGAGGAGATAAAGCCATTTGGTAAACTCGGATGCTTTTGAGAGACCCCGCTAAACCCCTCCTGAGCGTCTGGTGCAATGCCCTGTATAGAGTAAGCGCTCAATAAATACGACTGAATGAAAGCCCAGCTAGGCCCCGAGGCGGAATCCGCCCTTTCCTCTCCCTCCAAACTGCAGCTGCCTTAATTGGAGCAATTATCCTATCCCGCCTTGATTACTGTAGCAGCCTCCCAACCTCCTGTATCTCCCCACTCGGGTCCATACTTCACTCTGCTGCCTGGGTCATTTTCCTACAAAAACGTTCAGTCCCCATTTCCCCACTCCTCAAGCACCTCCGGTGGTTGATACGACGGTAAATACGATTGATTGATTAACCAACTCCTCATCAGATGGAAACTCCTCGCTGTTGGCTTTAAAGCTCTCGATCACCTTTCTCCCTTCTACGCCTCGCCTCATTCAATCATTCAATCGTATTTATTGAGCGCTTACTGTGTGCGGAGCACTGTTCTAAACGCTTGGGAAGTACAACGCAGCCCACACACTTCACCAGTGCTCCAGCGCTTCGGACTGAGCTTTGCACATAGTAAGCGCTTAATAAATGCCATCATAATTATTATTATAATGCCAACTTTCTCACTGGACCTCCATCTCGTCTATCTCTCCACCGATCTCTCGCCCACATCCCGCCTCTGGCCTGGAACGCCCTCCCTCCTCAAATCCCACAGATGATGACTCTCCCCATTTTCAAAGCCTTTTTAAAGGCCCGTCTCCTCCAAGAGGCCTTCCCCGACTAAGCCCTCCTTTCCTCTTCTCCCACTCCCTTCAGCATCACCCTGACTTGTTCCCTTTATTCAATCCCCCTGTCCCAGCCCCACAGCACTTATCTGCCATTTTATTAATTTATATTATCCGTCCCTCCACCACACTGTAAGCTTGTGAGCAAAGAATGTGCTTACCAACTCTGCTGTATTGGACTCACCCAAGCGCTTAGTACAGATGTCTAAACACAGAGAGTGCTCCATAAATGCCACTGATTGATGGATTGATTCGTGAGGGGGGGTTAGGGGCAACCAGACAAAAGTTGTTGATTTCCAGGATGGAAAGATATGGCTGCAGGTAGAAAACGTGGCTGGATTTGGGGCTTTAAGCAAGATGAAGCCAAGGCGAGCAGAGGCAGAAAGGGTGATGGGGGACATGTTGACGTGGGGGAAAGAGAGGTAGTTGACACACCTAGTTTAGGCCCCTCTGAAGAAAACCAGCAGTGACTCCTATCCATCATTTCCCCGTGACCCCGTCCTCATCTTTCAGCAAAATTCTTGCATTTGTTCAGCGCTTACTACATGCCAGGCACTGTACTGAGCCCTGCAGTAGATACAAGATAATTTGATCGCACTTGGGGCTCACAGGGCAAGTAGGAGGGAGACCAGATATCGAATCCCCATTCTGCTGACGGGGAACTGCAAAATGATGTACAAATCTTTTTTTTATGGTATTTGTTACACGCATCCTATGTGCCAGGCACTATACTAAGCGTTGGCACAGTCCCTGTCCCACAAAGGGCTCACGTTCTTCACCCCCATTTTTTTTACTCTATTTATTTATTTATTTTACTTGTACATATCTATCCTATTTATTTTATTTTGTTAGCATGTTTGGTTCTGTTCTCTGTCTCCCCCTTTTAGACTGTGAGCCCACTGTTGGGTAGGGACTGTCTCCATATGTTGCCAATTTGTACTTCCCAAGCGCTTAGTACAGTGCTCTGCACATAGTAAGCGCTCAATAAATACGATTGATGATGATGATGATGATTTTGCAGACGTGGGAACTGAGGCCCAGAGATGTGAAGTGACTGACCCAAGGTCACGCAGCAGACAAGTGGAGGAGATGGGATTAGAAATCAGGTCCTCTGACTTTCAAGGCATTTCCAAAAATACACTTGGGTTCCAGAACTGTAAGCCTGTTGTGGGCAGGGAACGGGTCTACCAACTCTGTTATTTTATATTTGCCCAAACGCTTAACACAGTGCTCTGCACACAGTAAGCACTCATTAAAGTGCTTAGTCTTCTAGACTCTTCTAGACTTCTAGTCTAGACTCTTCTAGACTGTGAGCCCACTGTTGGGTAGGGACTGTCTCTATATGTTGCCAACTTGTACTTCCCAAGCGCTTAGTACAGTGCTCTGCACACAGTAAGCGCCCAATAAATACGACTGATTGATTAAAGCACAGTCCTTCTAGACTGTGAGCCCGTTGCTGGGTAGGGACAATCTCTATATGTTGCCAACTTGTACTTCCCAAGTGCTTAGTACAGTGCTCTGCACACAGTAAGCGCTCAATAAATACGATTGATTGATTGATTGATTCCCAAGTGCTTAGTACAGTGCTCTGCACACAGTAAGCGCTCAATAAATACGATTGAATGAATTAAAGACCACTGATAATAATGTTGGTATTTGTTAAGCGCTTACTATGTGCCAAGCACTGTTCTAAGCTCTGGGGGAGATACAAGGTGATCAGGTTGTCCCACATGGGGCTCACAGTCTTCATCCCCATTTTCAGGTGAGGTAACCGAGGCCCAGAGAAGTGAAGTGACTTGCCCAAGGTCACACAGCTGACAAGCGGCGTGGCTCAGTGGAAAAAGCCCGGGCTTTGGAGTCGGACGTCATGGGTTCAAATCCCGGCTCCACCAATTGTCAGCTGTGTGACTTTGGGCAAGTCACTTCACCTCTCTGTGCCTCAGTTACCTCATCTGTCAAATGGGGATTAAGACTGCTAGCCCCCCATGGGACAACCTGATCACCTTGTAACCTCCACAGCGCTTAGAACAGTGCTTTGCACATAGTAAGCGCTTAATAAATGCCATTAAAAAAAAAAAGCGACAGAGCCAGGATTAGAACCCAGGACCTCTGACTCCCAAGCCCGGGCTCTTTCCACTGAGCCACGCTGCTTCTCAGTCCATTGATCAATGGACTGATTGAATTGGAACCACCGTGGATCCGCGTCTCTTCGCCCAACTCCTCCTTTTTATGGTATGTCTTAAGCACTTACTATGTGCCAGACACTGTACTAAGCGCTGGGGTAGACACAAGTCAGTCAGGTTACACACAATCCCTGTCCCACGTGGGGCTCACACTCTCAATCCCCATTTTGGTGATGAGGTAACTGAGGCCCAGAGAAGCGACTCGCCCAAGGTCCCACAGCAGACGAGTGGCGCAGCCGGAATTAGAACCCAGGTCCTTCGGACTCCCGGTCCCGGGCTCTATCCATTAGGCCACGCTGCTTTACTTGTACTTCCCAAGCGCTTAATACAGTGCTCTGCACACAGTAAGCGCTCAATACATAGGACTTCTTCTAGACTGTGAGCCCACTGTTGGGTAGGGACCGCCTCTGTATGTTGCCAACTTGTACTTCCCAAGCGCTTAGTACAGTGCTCTGCACACAGTAAGTGCTCAATAAATACGATTGATTGATTGATTTACAGATGTGTAAGTTCCTTGTGGGAGGGGAATGTGTCTGTTTATTAATAATAATAATAATGATAGCATTTATTAAGCATTTACTATGTGCAAAGCACTGTTCTAAGCGCTGGAGAGGTTACAAGGTGATCAGGTTGTCCCACGGGGGGCTCACAGTCTTAATCCCCATTTTACAGATGAGGTCACTGAGGCCCCGAGAAGTTAAGTGACTTGCCCAAAGTCACACAGCTGACAATATGTTTGCACGTATTTATTACTCTATTTATTTTACTTGTACATATTTATTCTATTTATTTTATTTTGTTAATAAGTTTTGTTTTGTTCTGGACTGTGAGCCCACTGTTGGGTAGGGACCATCTCTATATGTTGCCAACTTGTACTTCCCAAGCGCTTAGTACAGTGCTCTGCACACAGTAAGCGCTCAATAAATACGATTGATTGATTAATTGGCGGAGCCAGGATTTTAACCCATGGCCTCTGACTCCAAAGCCCGGGCTCTTTCCACTGAGCCACGCTGCTTGGGCTCATTACTCTACTGTCTTCTCCCAAGCGCTCAGTACAGTGCTCTGCACACGGTAAGCACGCAAAAAATTCGATCAAATGAATCAATGAGGGAGTTGAAGAGGAGGGACAGGGAAGGTGGAACTTTGTGAAGCCCATTTAGGAGAAGAGCCCTTCATCATCATCATCAATCGTATTTATTGAGCGCTTACTGTGTGCAGAGCACTGTACTAAGCGCTTGGGAAGTACAAGTTGGCAACATAGAGAGACAGTCCCTACCCAACAGTGGGCTCACGGTCGAAAAGCCCTTAACGGAGCGAGATTCGGGGAAACTTTTCCATTTCTCAGTTCCGCTTCGCCGTAAGCGACATCGCCGCTCGTCTGATAAGGACGGAGCTTGAGAAAGAGAGAGATGAAGTGATCTGCCCAAGGAGGAAAGGGGGTGCGGCTGGGCCGCTGCAGACCAGCCTGAAACACATTCAGTCAGTGGTATTTGTTGAGCGCTTCCTGTGCGCAGAGCACTGTACTAAGCGCTGGGGAGAGGACACTAGAACAACAGAACAGACACATTCCCTGCCCATAAGGAGCTTCAGGTTTAGAGGGGATTTCTTTGGGGGTTTGAGCCTCACCCAAATTGGAGAAGCAGCGTGGCTCAGTGGAAAGAGCCCGGGCTTTGGAGTCAGAGGTCCTGGGTTCAAATCCCGGCTCCGCCACTTGTCAGCTGTGTGACTTCGGGCAAGTCGCTTCTCTGGGCCTCAGCTCCCTCACCTGTAAAATGAGACTGTGAGCTCCAAGTGGGACAACTTGATCACCTTGTATCCCCCCCAGCGCTTAGAACAGTGCTCTGCACATAGTAAGTGCTTAACAAATGCCATTATTATTATCATTATTATTATTATTATTCTCTGGGCCTCAGCCACCTCATCTGGAAAATGGGGATTAATTTGGTGAGCCTGTTGTGGGGTAGGGACTGTCTCTATATGTTGCCAACTTGTATCTCCCAAGCGCTTAGTACAGTGCTCTGCACACAGTAAGCTCTCGATAAATACGACTGAATGAATGAATGACTGTGAGCCCCCCCGTGGGACAACCTGATCACCCTGTAACCTTCCCAGCAGCTTAGCACAGTGCTTTGCACATAGTAAGTGCTTAATAAATGCGATTATTCATTAATTAATTAAGCAGAGTGGCCTAGTGGGAGTCAAAAGGGCCTGGGTTCTAATCCCATCCCCGCCGCTCCCCTGCTGTGTGACCTTGGGCAAGTCGCTTCGCTTCTCTGGGCCTCAGTTACTTCTTAGCCCAATTAGACGCTTCCTGATAGCATCACTTCCTATTTTAATGCTCATCCCTCCCGCTTGTCTTTTCATGCTGTTTTCCTGTTTTTGGTTGTTTCTCCTTCCTCTGTTTGCCCAATTACACCGTGAACCCGCGTCGAATTTCGCCCCGTGTATTTTTCCCCGGGCTTAGTCCGGCGTCACGTACATCACAGGCACTTCATAAGACTGTAAGCTGATTGCGGGCAGGGAATGTCACTGTTTATTGTTAATCTGTCCTCTCCCAAGCGCTTCGTACAGTGCTCTGCACGCAGTCAGCGCTCAATAAATACGACCGAATGAATAAATGAATGAAATAAATAGAGAAGTAGCTTGGCCTAAAGGAAAGAGCCCGGGGCCTGGAATTCAAAGGACGTGGGTTCTAATCCCAGCTCTGCCACTTGTCTATTGTGTGACCCTGGGCAAGTCACTTCACTTCTGTGAGCACATGGGGCTTCTAGTCTTCATCCTCATTTTAATGGTATTTGTTAAGCGCTTATTCTGTGCCAGACACTGTAATAATAACAATTATGGTATTCGTTAAGCTCTTACTATGTGCCAGGCACGGTAATAACAATGAAGGCATTTGTTAAGTGCCAAAAATTGTTCTAAGTGCTGTTGTTCTTTTAGACTGTGAGCCCACTGTTGGGTAGGGACTGTCTCTATATGTTGCCAATTTGTACTTCCCAAGCGCTTAGTACAGCGCTCTGCACACAGTAAGCACTCAATAAATACGATTGATGATGATGATGATGATGATGATGATGATGATGATGATGATAACTGCGTTGTTTGTTAAGCGCTTACTACGTGCCAGACACTGTACTGAGTGCTGGGGTAGATAGATACAAGCTAATCAGGTTGGACTCGGTCCCTGTCCCACATGGGGCTCACAGAGGAGGTAAATGAAGCATTGAGAATAATAATGATAATAATAATACTTGTGGGATAATACTTGTTAAACGTTTACTATGTGCTAGGCAGCGTACTAGACTAGACTACCAGATTAGACTACAGTCTCTAGACTGTAAACTAGCTGTGGGCAGGGAATATGTCTGATTATTGTTGTATTGTACACTCCCAATCGCTTAGTACAGTGCTCTGCACACAGTGAGCGCTCAATAAATAGGACTGAATGAACTGAACAATAATGAATAATAATCACGGACTTTTGTTACGCGCCTAGTCTGTGTCATCATCAATCGTATTTATTGAGCGCTTACTATGTGCAGAGCACTGTACTAAGCACGGGGGTGGATGCAAGCAAATCAGGTTGGACCCAATCCCTGCCCCACATGGGGCTCACAGTCTCAATCCTCATTTAACAGACGAGGTAACTGAAGCGCAGAGAAGTGAAGTGACTTGTCCAGGGTCACACAGCCATCAAGTGGCAGGGCTGGGATTAGAACCCACGACCTTCTGACTCACTGCGTCGCGCTGGTTCTTGTGAATAGTACAGCGCTCTGCACGCAGTAAGCGCTCAATAAATACGATTGATGACGATGATGATGATGAATACTAAGCGCTTTGCTAGATACAAGTTGGTCAGGTTGGACCTAGTCTCTGTCCCACACGGGGCTCCCAGTCTTCATCCCCATTCTGCAGATGAGGGAACCGAGGCAGGGAGAAGTGAAGTGACCGGCCCAGGGTCGCACAGCGGACGCGGGGCGGACTCGGGATGAGAACCCAGGTGGTCCGAATCCCGGGCCCGGGATCCACGTCAAGCCTTTTCCCCTTCGGACCGGATCAATTCGATCTCGCACCGTTCCGGCGGCTGTTTGAATTCCTCCCAGATGATCTGCAGGAAGGAAGATGGGCAGGAAGAGAGAGGATACGTCAGGGAGGCCTGAGGCGGCGGGGGCGGCCAGTCAATCGTCCCTCAGTTGTACTTATTGAGCACTTAATACACGCACAGCCCTGTACTATCAATCAATCAATCAATCAATCGTATTTATTGAGCGCTTACTGTGTGCAGAGCACTGTACTAAGCGCTTGGGAAGTACAAGTTGGCGACGCATAGAGACGGTCCCTACCCAACAGCGGGCTCACAGGCTAGAAGGGGGTGACAGAGAACAAAACCAAACATATTAAACTACTACTACTACTACTACTAATAATGATGGCATTTGTTAAGCGCTTACTATGTGCAAAGCACTGTTCTAAGCGCTGGGGCGGGGGTACAGGGTGGTCAGGTTGTCCCCCGTTTTACAGATGAGGGAACTGAGGCTCAGAGAAGTGACTTGCCCAAGGTCACACAGCAGGCATGTGGGGAGCAGCAGTAGCAGCAGTAGAGAAACAGCGTTGCTCAGTGGAAAGAGCTTGGGCTTTGGAGTCCGAGGTCATGGGTTCAAATCCCGGCTCCGCCGCTTGTCAGCTGTGTGACTTTGGGCAAGTCACTTCACTTCTCCGGGCCTCAGTTCCCTCATCTGGAAAATGGGGGTTAAAATCTGTGAGCCCCCCATGGGACAACCTGATCACCTTGCAATCTCCCCAGCGCTTAGAACAGTGCTTTGCACATAGTAAGCGCTTAAGAAATACCATCATCATCATCATCATGTGGGGGAGCCGGGATTCGAACCCATGACCTCTTGACTCCAAAGCCCGGGCTCTTTCCACTCAGCCACGCTGCTAAGCGCTTGGGAGAGTACGAGAACAACAGTGCACACAGTAAGCGCTCAATAAATACGACCGAATGAATAAACAGATTTTTCCCCGGGGGATATTTCTCTTTTCAGAGAAGCAGCATCGCCTAGTGAATGCAGCCCCAACCTGGGAGTCGGAAGGATCTGGGTTCTAATCCCCCCTAATCTGCTGTGTAACCTGGGGGAAGTCACTTGGCCGCTCTAAACCTCAGTTACAGCATCTGTAAAATGGAGAAGAAGATTGGGAGCCCCATGTGGGACAGGGACTGTGTACCTTGTATCTCCCCCAGTGCTTGGCACATAGTAAGCGCTTAACAAATACCACAATTATTATAATTTCCTTCCTCGGGGTCTGGCAAAGAAGGTTGTGAGAGAGAAGACCTATCTGGCAAGTGCTTTCTGTCAGGGAGCAGAGGCGGGGAAAATCATAATAATTGTGATATTTGGGAACGGCTTCACTCTGTGCCGAGCACTGTACTAAGCGCTGGGGAAGGGACGGGATAATTAGGTCCCACACGGGGTTCCCCGTCTAAGTAGGAGGGAGAACTGGTTGTTGAATCCTCATTTTGCAGATGAGGGAACTGAGGCCCAGAGAAGTAACTCATCCAAGGTCACGCGGCAGACAAACAGCGGGGGGGAGGGATTAGAACCCAGGACCTCTGACTCCTGGGTCCAAAGTCTAACCAATACACCACCTTGCTTCGAGGTAGATGGGGGCATATTTAGGGTCTTCTCCCCTGCTTCTCCACCTTTTCCACCCCATTCTGGGAGAAGCAGCGTGGCTCAATGGAAAAAAGCCCGGGCTTTAGAGTCAGAGGTCATGGGTTCAAATCCCGGCTCTGCCACTTACCAGCTGTGTGACTTGGGGCAAGTCACTTAACTTCTCTGGGCCTCACTTACCTCATCTGGAAAATGGGGGTGAAGACGGTGAGCCCCCCGTGGGACAACCTGATCACCTTGTAACCTCCCCAGCACTTAGAACAGTGCGCTGCACATAGTAAGCGCTTAATAAATGTCATTATTATTATTATTATAACTGCTTGATAAGTGCGATGGAATGAATGACTATTCTCCCAAGCGCTTCATACAGTGCTCTGCACACAGTAAGTGCTCGATAAATACGATTGATTGATTGATTGATAAATGCGATGGAATGAATGACTATTCCCCCAAGCGCTTCATACAGTGCTCTGCACACAGTAAGTGCTCGATAAATACGATTGATTGATTGATTGATAAATGCGATGGAATGAATGACTATTCTCCCAAGCACTTAGTACAGTGCTCCGCACACAGTAAGTGCTGTTGCCAACTTGTACTTCCCAAGCGCTTAGTACAGTGCTCTGCACACAGTCAGCGCTCGATAAATACGATTGATTGATTGATAAACGTGATGGAATGAATGAATGAATGACTATTCTCCCAAGCCCTTAGTACAGTGCTCTGCACACAGTAAGTGCTGTTGCCAACTTGGACTTCCCAAGTGCTTAGTACAGTGCTCTGCACACAGTAAGTGCTCGATAAATACGATTGATTGATTGATTGATAAGTGCGATGGAATGAATGAAGACTATTCTCCCAAGCCCTTAGTACAGTGCTCTGCACACAGTAAGTGCTGTTGCCAACTTGGACTTCCCAAGCGCTTAGTACAGTGCTCTGCACACAGTAAGCGCTCGATAAATACGATTGATTGATTGATAAATGTGATGGAATTAATGAATGAATGACTATTCACCCAAGCCCTTAGTACAGTGCTCTGCACACAGTAAGTGCTGTTGCCAACTTGTACTTCCCAAGCGCTTAGTACAGTGCTCTGCACCCAGTAAGCGCTCAATAAATACGATTGATTGATTGATTGATAAATGTGATGGAATGAATGAATGAATGACTATTCTCCCAAGCCCTTGGTACAGTGCTCTGCACACAGTAAGCACTCAATAAGTACGATTGATTGATTGATTGATAAATGTGATGAATGAATGAATGAATGACTATTCTCCCAAGCCCTTAGTACAGTGCTCTGCACACAGTAAGTGCTGTTGCCAACTTGGACTTCCCAAGCTCTTAGTACAGTGCTCTGCACACAGTAAGCACTCAATAAATACGATTGATTGATTGATTGATTGATTGATAAATGTGATGGAATGAATGAATTATCATCATCAATCATATTTATTGAGTGCTTACTGTGTGCAGAGCACTGTGGGGAAGTACAAGTTGGCAACATATAGAGACAGTCCCTACCCAACAGTGGGCTCAAGCGCTAAGTACAGCGCTCTGCACACAGTAAGTGCTCAGACCATACCACTGATTGAATGATTTCTTCCCCTCCACTCTGTAAGCTCTTACGGTTAGGGAACATTATCTATCAACTCTGTTAAATTAGACTATCCCAAGCGCTTAGTCCAGTGCTCTGCCCACAGTAAGCACTCAATAAATCCCATCGAGTCGCAGTTTGATCTCCACATCCATCAGGGCCCGCGCTTACGTGGCTGTTCTGGGGCTGGGCAAAGTCGCTGATCTTGTCCTTTATTTGTGGAATCGGAGGAAACAATCCTTTCAGCACAATGAGCCTGGGACGGGAGAAGATTGGAAACAGTGAAAAGGGCCAGGAGGTTAGGGAATTCATTCATTCATTCATTCAATCGGATTTATTGAGCACTTACTGTGTGCAGAGCACTGTACTAAGCGCTTGGGAAGTCCAGATTGGCAACATCTAGAGACGGTCCCTACCCGACAGTGGGCTCACAGTCTAGAAGGGGGAGACTGACAGCAAGACAGAACATATTAACAAAATAAAATAAATAGAATAAATATGTACAAACAAAATAAATACATAAAGTAATAAATACGTACAAATATATATATATATATATCATCAATCGTATTTATTGAGCACTTACTATGTGCAGAGCACTGTACTAAGCGCTTGGGAAGTACAAGTTGGCAACATATAGAGACAGTCCCTACCCGACAGTGGGCTCACCGTCTAAAAGGGGGAGACGGAGAACCAAACCAAACATACTAACAAAATAAAATAAATAGGATAGATATGGATTTTGTACGTATTTACCCCCCACAGCACCTATATATATTTGTACAGATTGATTACTCGATTTATTTTACTTGTACATATTTACTATTCATTTTGTACGTATTTACCCCCCACAGCACCCATGTATATATTTGTACCGATTTATTACTCGATTGATTTTACTTTGTACATATTTACTATTCATTTTGTACATATTTACTCCCCACAGCACCTATATATATATATATTTGTACAGATTGATTACTCGATTTATTTTACTTGTACCTATTTACTATTCATTTTGTTTACGATATGCATATAGCTTTAATTCTATTTGTTCTGACGATTTTGGCACCTGTCTCCATGTTTCGTTCTGTTGTCTGTCTCCCCTTTCTAGACAGTGAGCCCGTCGTTGGGTAGGGACCGTCTCTAGATGTTGCCGACTTGCAAGTGCTTAGTACAGTGCTCTGCACACAGTCAGCGCTCAGTATGATTCATCATCATCATCATCATCAATCGTATTTATTGAGCGCTTACTATGTGCAGAGCACTGTACTAAGCGCTTGGGTAGTCCAAATTGGCAACATATAGAGACAGTCCCTACCCAACAGTGGGCTCACGGTCTAAAAGGGGGAGACGGAGAACAGAGAACATTCAATGAATGAATGAATGAACAGCACATTTTCCAAATCCCGTTACCTTTTCCAGAGGCAGAGGATGCCCAGGGCGAACACGAGGCTCCCAAAAACCACCAGCATCCAGACCAGCCACGGGCTCCCGGCCTCCTTTCCGGACCCTGGTGGGCGACAAGTCACGCGATGACTGTTTTGGGGAGAAGGGGTCGGGGGTTGCCCTCCAAATGGAGGTGGGGGATCAGCCCCTCTGTCTCCCCTTGCCCTCTCACCAACTCCGCTGATGCCACCCTGAAACGCTTAAAGATGGTGCTCCCGGCACCGTCCCAACGAGGCAGAGAGAGCAATTCTGAATTCATTCAATCATATTTATTGAGCACTGTGTGCATTCATTCATTCATTCGTTCAATCATATTTATTGAGCACTTACGCATTCCTTCATTCAATCGTATTTATTGAGCGCTTACTGTGTGCAGAGCCCTGTACTAAGCGCTTGGGACGTACAAGTTGGCAACATACATTAAAGCTGGAATTCACAGGGCGACAGAGCGCTTAGAACGGTGCTTGACACATAGTAAGCGCTCTACAAATATCATAATCAAAATCATACTCAGAAAATGAGAATTCAATAACTGTGAGCCCCATGTGGGACAATCAATCAATTCATCATATCTATTGAGTGCTTACTGTGTGCAGAGCACTGGTATAAACCCTGGTCTAGACTGTGAGCCCGCTGTTGGGTAGGGACCGCCTCTATATGTTGCCAACTTGTACTTCCCAAGTGCTTAGTACAGTGCTCTGCACACAGTAAGTGCTCAATCAATATGATTGAATGAATAATAATAATAATGATGGCATTTATTAAGCCCTTACTATGTGCAAAGCACTGTTCTAAGTGCTGGGGAGGTTACAAGGTGATCAGGTTGTCCCACAGGGGGGCTCACAGTCTTAATCTCCATTTTACAGATGAGGTAACTGAGGCCCAGAGAAGTGAAGTGACAATTGGCGGAGTGGGATTTGAACCCATGACCTCTGACTCCCAAACCCGGGCTCTTTCCACTGAGCCACGCTGCTTCTCTGCGTGGTTCTCCCTCCTGCTTAAACTGTGAGCCCCAGGAGGGACAAGGACTGTGTCTGTCCTGCTTAACTTGTATCTACACCAGTGCTTAGCACAGTGCTTTACACACAGTAAGGGGCTACTACACATGACAAATAATGATGATAACAGCAAGAATAATGATGACAAAATGTGGATTCGGTACCTGTTCTCCCTCCTATTTGAGCTATGTGTCTCTTACGTTGCTGTTCTCTCCCAGGCGCTCCGCTCATGGTAAGCGCTCAATAAATAGGACTGAAGGATGGATTGATTAAGTACGTACTGCCTTCCTCGGCCCCACATCCATATCTGTAATTTATTTATTTACGTGGGACAGAGACTGTGTCCGAGCTGATTAACCTGTACCGCAGACCAGTGCCTGACACATAGTAAGCGCTGAGCAAATACCATAAAAAAGAAAAGGAGCATCATCATCATCATCATCATCATCATCAATCGCATTTATTGAGCGCTGACTGTGTGCAGAGCACTGTACTAAGCGCTTGGGAAGTCCAAGTTGGCAACACATAGAGACGGTCCCTACCCGACAGTGGGCTCACCGTCTAAAAGGGGGAGACGGAGAACCAAACCAAGCATACTAACAAAATAAAATAAATAGGATGGATATGTACAAGCAAAATAAATAAATAACTAAATAACTAAATAAATAAATAAGTAAATGAATGAATGAATGAATGAATAAATGAATGAATGAATAAATAAATAAATAAATAAATGATTAAATAAATGAATAAATAAATGAGTGAATGAATAAATAAATAAATAAATAAATAATGAACAAATAAATAAATAAATAAATGAACAAATAAATAAATAGAGTAACAAATATGTACAAACGAGCAGGAAGTAGGGAGCGGGAAGCAAGAAAATGAGGACCCTGGAAATACTGCAGACTGTGTTACTGACTCGTTTGCATTATAAACAAATGAGAAAAACGTCAATCGTGACTGAGGTGGTGGGCAGTGGTGAGGAGAATCCCGGGAAGATCAGAAAAACCCAAGCCCCCGTTCAGGATAATTCGGCCTTTGCGCGCCGAAGGTGGCAACTTACCAAACTCCAAGGGTTCACTCCAAAGGCCCATAACCTGGGGACTCCGATCGTAGACTGCACGCACTTGCAGAGTGTACTTGGATCGCGGATCATAATTGTTGTAGGTGTAGAAGGAATCGGTGTGATGGTTGGATTGAGTCAACGTGACAACCTTGGAATACAATGGAAAATGCCTGCATTGGCCTCTCATGATGCTTTCAATCGATTCATAGTATTTATGGAGCATCTCTTGTATGCAGAGCACTGTACGACTACTACTACTACTACTAATGTATATATACATATAAATATATATACATACATATGTATATGTATATATACATACACATATATACACATATATGTATATATACATATACATATAAATATATACATATATGTATATGTATATATACATATACATATATATACATATATATGTACATGTATATATACATATACACCTGTATATATGTATATATGTTTGTACATATTTATTACTCTATTTATTTATTTATTTTACTTGTACATATCTATCCTATTTATTTTATTTTGTTAGTATGTTTGGTTTTGTTCTCCGTCTCCCCCTTTTAGACTGTGAGCCCACTGTTGGGTAGGGACTGTCTCTAGATGTTGCCAATTTGCACTTCCCAAGCGCTTTAGTACAGTGCTCTGCACATAGTAAGCGCTGAATAAATACGATTGATGATGATGATGATGATAATAATGATAGCATTTATTATGTGCTTTCTATGTGCAAAGCACTGTTCTAAGCGCTGGGGAGGTTAACGAGGTGATCAGGTTGTCCCACGGTGGGGTGCTCACAGTCTTCATCCCCATTTTACAGATGAGGGAACTGAGGACCAGAGGAGTTAAGTGACTTGCCCCAAGTCACACAGCTGATAAGTGGTGGAGCCGGGATTTGAACCCATGATCTCTGACTCCTACTAAGTGCTCCTGAGAGTAGGATAGAGTTAGGAGATTCAATCCCTGCCCTCCAGGCTTTAGGCCTTTTAATAAGCTCGTGTTTTTTTTGTTTTGTTTTGCTTTGTTTCTTTCATGGTATTTGTTAAGATTTTATAATGTGCCGCACATTGAACTAAGCCCTGGGGTTTAGTTCAACTAATCGGGTGGGACTGTGTCCCACGTGGGGCTCACAGTCTTAATCCCCATTTTACAGATGAGGAAACTGAGGCCCAGAGAAGTAGCAATAATAATAATAATGATGATGGCATTTATTCATTCATTCAATCGTATTTATTGAGCACTTACTGTGTACAGAGCACTGGACTAAGCTCTTGGGAAGTACAAGTTGGCAACATATAGAGACGGTCCCTACCCAACAGTGGGCTCAGCGCTTACTATGTGCAAAGCACTGTTCTCAGCACTGGGGAGGTTACAAGGCAATCAGTTTGTCTCACGGGGGGCTCACAGTCTTAATCCTCATTTTACAGATGAGGTAACTGAGGCACAGAGAAGTGAAGCGACTTGCCCAAAGTCACCCAGCTGACAACTGGCAGAGCTGGGATTTGAACCCATGACCTCTGACTCCAAAACCCGGGCTCTTTCCACTGAGCCACGCTGCTTCTCTTAAAGTGACTAGCGGGACTAGAACTCAGGTCCTCTGGAAGGAACCCAGGCTTGGGAGTCAGAGGACGTGGGTTTTAATCCCGGCTCTGTCACCTGCCTGCTGTGTGACCTTGGGCCGGTCACTTCATTTCTTCTCAGCTACAAAACAGGGATTCGATACCCGCTGTTCCTCCTACTGATAAATGTGAGCCCCAGCTGGGACCTGATTCTCCCCTGTCTCTCCCCACTCAATCAATCAATCGTATTTATTGAGCGCTTACTGTGTGCAGAGCACTGTACTAAGCGCTTGGGAAGTTGGCAACATATAGAGATGGTCCCTACCCAACGGTGGGCTCACAGTCTAGAAGGTGGGCTCACAGTCTAGAAGTGAGAATTAATTATCTCTATTAACGCCTGTGAAACCAGTCAGCTGTCATTTCTTGAGCACTTACTATGTGCAGGGCACTGTACTAAGCGCTTGGGAGAGCACAGCAGTAAATAGACACACTCCCTGCCCACAATGAGTTTACAGTGAAGAAGGGTTAACCAGCCTTAACCTCTGAGCGGGGGGTAGAAAATGAAGAGAATACTCACTTTTTCGAAGGAATCGCCAACCTAAGAAAGACAAGGAAACCAAGTAAATTTTCCAAAATCTTACACACATTCTCCATTTGATTGTTATTCTGACCTGCACATAGTGCATAGTGCATACAGTGCTCTGCACATAGTAAGCGCTCAATAAATACGATTGATGATGACCTAATGAATCCCCTCCATCGGCTCATCTCTTTGCCCAACTAATTTCCCCAATTCTTCACCCAATGTCCCGAATGAAGAGATCCATGAGGGGTTTGTGCTATGTATTAGGCTCCCCCTTGGGCAAGCAGACTGAGCCCCCTTTTTCCTCTCCTCCTCCCCATAATAATAATAATAATTTTGGTATTTGTTAAGTGCTTACCATGTGCAAAGCACCGTTCTAAGTGCTGGGGAGGTTACAAGGTGATCAGGTTATCCCATGTGGGGCTCACAATCTTAATCCCCATTTTACAGATGAGGTAACTGAGGCCTAGAGAATAATAATAATAATAATAATGGCATTTATTAAGCGCTTACTATGTGCAAAGCACTGTTCTAAGCGCTGGGGAGGATACAAGGTGATCAGGTTGTCCCACGGGGGGCTCACAGTCCCAATCCCCATTTTCCAGATGAGGCCCAGAGAAGTGAAGTGACTTGCCCAAAGTCTATCAGCTCGCTGTGGGCAGGGAATTCAGCCATTCAGTCGTATTTATTGAGCGCCTACTGTGTGCAGAGCACTGGACTAAGCGCTCGGGAAGTCCAAGTCGGCAACATTTCCTAGACTGTGAGCCCGCTGTTGGGTAGGGACTGTCTCTACGTGTTGCCGACTTGTACTTCCCAAGCGCTTAGTACAGTGCTCGGCACACAGTAAGCGCTCAATAAATACGATTGATTGATTGATATAGAGACGGTCCCTACCCAACAGTGTGCTCACAGTCTAGAAGGGAATGTGTCTGCCATCTCTGTGGTGTTGGACTCTCCCCAGCGCTTAGCACAGTGCATTCCCTGCCCACAGCGAGCTGATAGACTAAAGCAAGAAGAAGGTCCAGAAAGGGAGGGATTGTTTTTTGGTGATTTTTTTTTAAATGAAACCATTAATAATAATAATAATAATGGCATTTGTTAAGTGCTTACTATGTGCAAAGCACTGTTCTAATAGCACAATTATTATTACTACTATTTTTTGGTGGCTTTTTTATGAAACCATTAATAATAATAATAATAATAATGGCATTTGTTAAGCGCTTACTATGTGCAAAGCACTGTTCTAATAGCACAATTATTATTACTACTATTTTTGGTGGGTTGGTGATTTTTTTTTAATGAAACCATTAATAATAATAATAATAATGACATTTGTTAAGTGCTTACTATGTGCAAAGCACTGTTCTAATGGCACAATTATTATTACTACTGTTTTTTGGTGAGGTTTTTTTGACGAGACCATTAATAATAATAATAATAATAATAATGGCATTTGTTAAGTGCTTACTATGTGCAAAGCACTGTTCTAATGGCACAATTATTATTACTACTATTTTTGGTGGGTTGGTGATTTTTTTTTAATGAAACCATTAATAATAATAATGGCATTTGTTAAGTGCTTACTATGTGCAAAGCACTGTTCTAATGGCACAATTATTATTACTACTATTTTTTGGTGGCTTTTTTTGATGAAACCATTAATAATAATAATAATGGCATTTGTTAAGCGCTTACTACGTGCAAAGCACTGTTCTAATAGCACAATTATTATTACTACTAGTTTTGGTGGGTTGGTGATTTTTTTTTAATCATCAATCGTATTTATTGAGCGCTTACTATGTGCAGAGCACTGTTCTAATAGCACAATTATTATTACTACTATTTTTTGGTGGGGTTTTTGATGAAACCATTAATAATAATAATAATGGCATTTGTTAAGCGCTTACTACGTGCAAAGCACTGTTCTAATAGCACAATTATTATTACTACTATTTTTGGTGGGTTGGTGATTTTTTTAATGAAACCATTAATAATAATAATAATAATAATGGCATTTGTTACGCGCTTACTACGTGCAAAGCCCTGTTCTAATGGCATAATTATTATTACTACTATTTTTTGGTGGGTTTTTTTCAATGAAACCATTAAAAATAATAATAATGGCATTTGTTAAGCGCTTACCATGTGCAAAGCACTGTTCTAATAGCACAATTATTATTACTACTATTTTTTGGTGGTTTTTTTTTAATGAAATCAATCAATCGTATTTATTGAGCGCTTACTATGTGCAGAGCACTGTACTAATCGCTTAATTAAATGAAATTATTAATGAAACCATTAATAATAATAATAAGGGCATTTGTTAAGTGCTTACTATGTGCAGAGCACTGTTCTGATGGCACAATTATTATTACTACTGTTTTTTGGCGGGGTTTTTTTGATGAAACCATTAATAATAATAATAATAATAATGGCATTTGTTAAGCGCTTACTACGTGCAAAGCACTGTTCCAATAGCACAATTAGTATTACTACTATTTTTGGTGGGTTGGTGATTTTTTTTAATGAAACCATTAATAATAACAATAATAATGGCATTCGTTAAGTGCTTACTATGTGCAAAGCACTGTTCTAATGGCACAATTATTATTACTACTGTTTTTTGGTGGGTTTTTTTTATGAAACCATTAATAATAATAATAATAATGGCATTTGTTAAGTGCTTACTATGTGCAAAGGACTGTTCTAATGGCACAATTATTATTACTACTATTTTTTGGTGGCTTTTTTTTGATGAAACCATTAATAATAATAATAATAATAATGGCATTTGTTAAGCGCTTACTACGTGCAAAGCACTGTTCTAATAGCACAATTATTATTACTGCTATTTTTGGTGGGTTGGTGACTTTTTTTAATGAAACCATTAATAATAATAATAATAATAATGGCATTTGTTAAGTGCTTACTAGGTGCAAAGCACTGTTCTAATGGCACAATTATTATTACTACTATTTTTTGGTGGGTTTTTTTTTATGAAACCGTTAATAATAATAATAATAACGTTTGTTAAGCGCTTACCATGTGCAAAGCACTGTTCTAATAACACAATTATTATTACTACTATTTTTTGGTGGTTTTTTTTAATGAAACCATTAATAATAATAATAAGGGCATTTGTTAAGCGCTTACCATGTGCAGAGCGCTGTTCTAATAGCACAATTATTATTACTACTATTTTTTGGTGGTTTTTTTTAATGAAACCATTAATAATAATAATAATGGCATTTGTTAAGTGCTTACTATGTGCAAAGCACTGTTCTAATGGCACAATTATTATTACTACTGTTTTTTGGTGGGTTTTTTTTGATGAAACCATTAATAATAATAATAATAATGGCATTTGTTAAGCGCTTACTACGTGCAAAGCGCTGTTCTAATAGCACAATTATTATTACTACTATGGACAGCCAACTGGGACGGTGGATACGTGTCAGCGGTAACTCTGGGGAAGGGAGTTCATACCTTTTTCTGGATGCTGATTTCATAGTTGAAATAATACGATTGCAGCGCTCTTCGGCTTTCTGGCTCATGCCAGGTTATGAGGCAACTTGATTCCGAGCAGTTCACGGTAATATTCCTCGGTGGATTGAAAATTTCTGAAAAGCAAACCGAAATCCAGTAGGAATTACGATATTTGTTAGACGCTTACTAAGTGCCAAGCACTGTACTCAGCGCTGAGGTAGATACGAGGTAATCAGGTCATCCCAGGTGGGGCTCCCAGTCTTCATCCCCATTTTACAGACGAGGGAACTGAGGCACAGAGAGTAGTTGTTGTTCTGGTAATAATAATAATAATGATGGCATTTATTAAGCGCTTACTATGTGCAGAGCACTGCTCTAAGCGCTGGGGGGATACAAGGTGATCAAGTTGTCCCACGCGGGGCTCACAGTCTTAATCCCCATTTTTACAGTTGAGGTCACAGAGGCTCAGAGAAGTGAAGTGACTTGCCCAAGGTCGCACAGCAGACATGTGGTGGAGTCGGGATTCGAACCCAGGACCTCTGACTCCAAAGCCCGGGCTCTTTTCCACTGAGCCACGCTGCTATCCCTACTACTGGTAGTAGTAGTAATTGTTGCACTATTACAAGCAGCGTGAGAAGCTACTAGAAGCTACTGGAGAAGCAGCGGCCCGGGCTTTGGAGTCGGAGGTCATGGGTTCGAATCCCGGCTCCGCCACATGTCTGCTGTGTGACCTTGGGCAAGCCACTTCACTTCTCTGAGCCTCAGTTCCCTCATCTGTCAAATGGGGATGAAGACCGGGAGCCCCACGTGGGACAACCTGATCACCTTGTATCCCTCAATCAGTCAATCAATCAATCGTATTTATTGAGCGCTTACTGTGTGCAGAGCACTGTACTAAGCGCTTGGGAAGTACAAGTTGGCAACATATAGAGACAGTCCCTACCCAACAGTGGGCTCACAGTCTAAAAGCCTTCCTAGCGCTTAGAACAGTGCTTTGCACATAGTAAGCGCTTAACAAATGCCATCATTATTAGTATTATTACTACGAAGAGTGGCTAGAGCTCTGCCACTTGTCTGCTCTGGGACTTGGGCAAGTCACTTTACTTCTTTATATATATATAGATATATATCTATATCTATATATATCTATATCTATATATATATGCTTAGTATAATGCTCTGCAAACACGGGAACTGTTCAATAAATACCATGAATCGATTGATTGACTGACTGAATTGGACAAGAGATCCCTAGTTGGAGGCTGCCTGAGGGAAAGAAAGACGTGGGTGTGAAATGATGTATTCCTAAGCGGTCAGGAGAGCGATATAAATGAAAACACCAGCAATAGCAAGAGACGGGCGGTTTGAATTCATTCATTCATTCAGTGGTATTTATTGAGCGCTTACTGTGTGCAGAGCACTGTACTAGGCGCTTGGGAAGTCCAAGTTGGCAACATATGGAGGCGGTCCCTACCCAACAGCGGGCTCACAGTCTAGAAGATTATTCTGATGAGGCCTGCAATTCCCCCCGGCCCCAAAACTGGCTGCATGGAGGCGCTTAATAAATACCATTACTGTTATTATGATGATGATGCCTGCAATCCCCCCCAGAGCTGGTTGCATGGAGGCGTGGGGGAGGTGCTTAATAAATACCATCATTATTATCATTACTATTATTATTACACCTGCAACCCCCGCAACCCCAGAGCAGGCTGCATGGAGGCAGCCGGGAGGTGCCTAATAAATACCATTACTGTTATTATGATGATGATGATGCCTGCAATCCCCCCCAGAGCTGGTTGCATGGAGGCGTGGGGGAGGCGCTTAATAAATACCATCATTATTATTATTACTATTATTATCACACCTGCAACCCCCCCAACCCCAGAGCACGCTGCATGGTGGCGGCCGGGAGGCACTTCATAAATACCATTACTGTTATTATGATGATGATGATGCCTGCAATCCCCCCCAGAGCTGGTTGCATGGAGGCGTGGGGGAGGCGCTTAATAAATACCATCGTTATTATTATTACTACTATTATTACACCTGTAACCCCACCCCAACCCAGAGCAGGCTGCATGGAGGTGGCCGGGAGGTGCTTAATAAATACCATTACTGTTATGATGATGATGATGATGCCTGCAATCCCCCCCAGAGCTGGTTGCCTGGAGGCGTGGGGGAGGCGCTTAATAAATACCACCATTATTATTATTACTATTATTATTACACCTGTAACCCACCCCCACCCCAGAGCAGGCTGCATGGAGGCAGCCAGGAGGCGCTTAATAAATATCATTACTGTTATTATGATGATGATGATGCCTGTAATCCCTCCCCAGAGCTGGTTGCATGAAGGCATGGGGGAGGTGCTTAATAAATACCACCATTATTATTATTGCTATTATTATTACACCTGCAACCCCACCCCCAGAGCAGGCTGCATGGAGGTGGCCGGGAGGTGCTTAATAAATACCATTACTGTTATTATGATGATGATGATGCCTGCAATCCCCCCCAGAGCTGGTTGCATGGAGGCGTGGGGGAGGTGCTTAATAAATACCAGCACTATTATTATTATTATTATTACAGCTGCAATCCCCCCCCCGCAACAGAACTGACTGCATGGAGGCGTGGGGGAGGCACTTAATAAATACCAGCACTATTATTATTATTATTATTATCATTATTACAGCTACAATCCCCCCCGTCCCCACAGAACTGACTGCATGGAGGCGGCCGGGCGGCGCGAAGGCTTCGATGGAAAGATTACCATATTCGTCCATGAATTTTATAAACGTTGTATTCGTCCGTTCTGCCGTTTCGTTCCTCACTCTTGACATGAGGAATCTAGTCACCTGATTTTTGGGTATGTGATCAAAGTGACATCCAACGTGTCGGCCTTGGAAATCGGTGGTGTACTTCAAACATGCCCTGAAATAGCCAAAAGTCTCCAATAAAGGTTCCAACCAAGTCGGAGGGAAATAATGTAGCTTACTGGCTACAGCCTGGGCATCAGAAGGTCTTGGGTTCGAATCCTAGCTCCGCCAGCTGTCAGCTGGGTGACTTTGGGCACGTCACTTAACTTCTCCGGGCCTCAGTTCCCTCTTCTGGAAAATGGGGATTAAGTCTGTGAGCCCCCCGTGGGACAACTTGATTACCTTGTATCTCCCAACTTGGACTTCCCAAGCGCTTAGTCCAGTGCTCTGCACACAGTAAGCGCTCAATAAATACGATTGATTGATTGATTGCATCTACCCCAGAGCTTAGAAAAGTGCTTTGCACATAGTAAGCGCTTAATAAATGTCATTATTATTATTAAATGACTTGTCCAATGTCACACAGCAAGCACGGGGCAGAGGTGGAATTAGAATCCAGGTCCTCTGACCCTCAGGCTTCACAAATGGCATTAAATAAAGGAAAAAAAGACGGTCTCTCATTGGCACTCACTGTGAAGGCTGTATGTAGAGGAAATGCTGAATTTCTTTGTCCTCAGAGGCTTTCCAAGTGCAGTTCATGAAGTTGACGTTGTAAACCCAACAGCTGACATTGCTTCCGGGGGCTTCTTTCCTGCCTGGGAAGACAGAGAAAGGGAAAAAAGTCAGTGCGGACGAAAACAGTTGGTATAATCTGTTAGCCAAGGATATATATTTGTACATATGTATTACTCTATTTATTTATTTTGCTTGTCCATATCTATTCTATTTATTTTATTTTGTTAGTATGCTTGGTTTTGTTCTCCATCTCCCCCTTTTAGACTGTGAGCCCACTGTTGGGTAGGGACTGTCTCTATATGTTGCCAGCTTGGACTTCCCAAGCGCTTAGTACAGTGCTCTGCACCCAGTAAGCGCTCAATAAGTACGATTGATTGATTGATTGATCAATCAGACTGGGCCCCTTCCTTCCTCTCCCCCTCATCCCCCTCTCCACCCCCCCACACCTTACCTCCTTCCCTTCCCCACAGCACCTGTATATATGTTTGTTCATATTTATTACTCTATTTATTTTACTTGTACATATCTACTCTATTTATTTTATTTTGTTAGTATGTTTGGTTTTGTTCTCCGTCTCCCCCTTTTAGACTGTGAGCCCACTGTTGGGTAGGGACTGCCTCTATATGTTACCAACTTGGACTTCCCAAGCACTTAGTACAGTGCTCTGCACACAGTAAGCGCTCAATAAATATGATTGATTGATTGATTGATTGATCAGCGCTGATGAAGGCAGAAGCAGTGCGATCTAATGGAAAGAACAGTCTTCTAGCCTGTGAGCCCGCTGTTTGGTAGGGACCGTCTCTATATGTTGCCAGCTTGGACTTCCCAAGCGCTTAGTACAGTGCTCTGCACACAGTAAGCGCTCAATAAATACGATTGAATGAATGAATGAATCAATCAATCAATCAATGATTGAATGAATGAATGAAGAGCCCAGGCTTGGGAGTCAGAGGACATTGGGCCCTGATCCCGGCTCTGCCACGTGTCTGGGATCTCGGCTCTCCGAAGCAGCGTGGCTCAGTGGAAAGAGCCCGGGCTTTGGAGTCAGAGGTCATGGGTTCAAATCCCGGCTCCGCCACTTGTCAGCTGGGTGACTTGGGGCAAGTCACTTCACTCCTCTGGGCCTCAGTTCCCTCATCGGGAAAATGGGGATTAAGACTGTGAGCCCCCCGTGGGACAACCTGATCACCTTGTAAACTCCCCAGCGCTTAGAACAGTGCTTTGCACATAGTAAGTGCTCAATAAATGCCATCATCATTATTATTATTCTCTTTAAAGCCCTTCCGAATGCCTCTTCCTCTAGTGATCTTTCCTCAGTTCACTCACCCGCTAATAATAATAATAATAATAATGGCATTTGTTAAGCGCTTACTATGTGCAGAGCACTGTTCTAAGCGCTGGGGGGGAACACAGGGTGATCAAGTTGTCCCACGTGGGGCTCACAGCCTTAATCCCCATTTTACAGATGAGGTAACTGAGGCTCAGAGAAGTTCTGCACTATCTGATGTGTCCCACCTGTCTCCGTCCCAAGATTGTAAGCTCCCGGTGGAGAGGGATCGTGTCTATTGCACTTGTACATCCCGAGCGTTTAGTACAGTGCTCTGCACACAGCGAGCGCTCAATAAATACGATTGAATGAATGAATGAATATTGTACTGTAACGAGAGCTCAGTACGGTGTTTTGGAGATAGCAGGGAAGCAGGGTGGTCTAGTGGAAAGAGCTTGGGAGTCGGAGGACGTGGGTTCTAATTCCGCCTCTGCCACTTTTATTCATTCATTCAATCCTATTTATTGAGCGCTTACTGTGTGCAGAGCACTGTACTGAGCGCTTGAGAAGTACAGGTTGGCAACATATAGAAAGGGTCCCTACCCGACAACGGGCTCACAGTCTAGAAGGGGGAGACAGACAACAAAACCAAACATGTGGACAGGTGTCAAGGCATCAGAACAAACAGAATTAAAGCTAGATGCACATCATTAACAAAATAAATAGAATAGTAAATATGGACAAGTAAAATAAATAGAGTAATAAATCTGTACAAACAGATATTCAGGTGTTGTGGGGAAGGGAAGGAGGTAGGGCCGGGGGGATGGGGAGGAGGAGAAGAAAAAGGGGGCTCAGTCCGGGAAGGCCTCTTGGAGGAGGTGAGCGCTCAGTAAGGCTTTGAAGGTCTGCTGGGTGACCTTGGGCAAGTCCCTTAACGTCTCTGTGCTTCAGCGACCTCATCCATAAAATGGGGATTAAGACTGTGAGCCCCAAGTGGGAACCATCTGATCACCTTGTCTCCCCCCCAGCGTTTAGAACAGTGCTTGGCACATAGTAAGCACTTACCAAATACCACTATTAGTATTATTACTGTTATTAATAATAATCCTGCCTCTGTGAGTTGCCTCCTGTGAGGCCTTGGGCAGCCAATTCATTCATTCAGTTGTATTTATTGAGTGCTTACTGTGTGCAGAGCACTGCACTAATATTGCTGTGTCTCAGTTTCCTCGTCTGCAAAATGAGGATGAAATACCAACTTGGAATCAGTCAAGCTCTTTATTTATTGAGCTCTTAATCAGTCAATCAATTGTATGTATTGAGGGCTTACTGTGTGCAGAGCACTGTACTAAGCGCTTGGGAAGTACAACTTGGCAACGTACAGAGACGGTCCCTACCCAACAGTGGGCTCACAGTCTAGAATAATAATAATAATGATGGCGTTTATTAAGTGCTTACTATGTGCAAAGCACTGTTCTAAGTGCTGGGGAGGTTACAAGGTGATCAGGCTGTCCCACAGGGGGGCTCACAGTTTTAATCCCCATTTTCCAGATGAGGGAACTGAGGCCCAGAGAAGTGAAGTGACTTGCCCAAAGTCACCCAGCTGACAAGTGGCGGAGCCGGGATTTGAACCATGACCTCTGACTCCAAAGCCCGGGCTCTTTCCACTGAGCCACGCTGCTTCTCTAAGCACTTGGCAAATATTACTGTTTCTTCTTCTTCTTCTTCTCATTATTCCTATTATTACAGGGCATGAGGGAATCAATCAATCAATCAATCAATCATATTTATTGAGCGCTTACTGTGTGCAGAGCACTGTACTAAGCTCTTGGGAATCTGTAAAATGGGGATTAAGACTGTGAGCCCCACGTGGGACAACTTGATCACCTTGTATCCCCCCAGCACTTAGAACAGTGCTTTGCACATAGTAAGTGCTTAACAAATGCCATTATTATTATTATTATTATTGGGAAGTACAAGTTGGAAACGTATAGAGACGGTCCCTACCCAACAGTGGGCTCACAGTCTAGAATAATAATTATAATGATAATAATGGCATTTATTAAGCGCTTACTATGTGCAAAGTACTGTTCTAAGCGCTGGGGAGGTTACAAGGTGATCAGGCTGTCCCACAGGGGGGCTCACAGTTTTAATCCCCATTTTCCAGATGAGGGAACTGAGGCCCAGAGAAGTGAAGTGACTTGCCCAAAGTCACCCAGCTGACAGTTGGCGGAGCTGGAAGAAGCCAACCGGAGGGGAGAAGGAGGAAGTAGAAGGGCGATCTTACCCGGTTGAGCGGAGGTCAGTCCTCCCACGGCCCAGAGCAGCACGGCCCAGCAGAGTCCGCCCGGCATGGAGTCTCTCGGGGAAGACGGCCCACCACCTGCCAAGGAGGCCAGAAAGGGCAGCAGTTGGCAGTGACCACTGAGATCCCACTGGAGGGGCCGGGGGAAAGGGGATTCCCAGCCCGGAAGCCCCCCAAAGCGACGTCTCGGGAATCCCATCCGGAGCCGGCACAGATTTATTATTATTATTATTATTATTATTATTAGTAGTAGTAGTAGTAGTAGTAGTAGTAGTAGTAGTAGTGGTAGTAGTAGTAGTAGTGGTAGTAGTAGTAGTAGTGGTAGTGGGAAGTACAAGTTGGTAATTTAGTCGGAATTAGAACCCATGTCCTTCATACTCCAAAGCCCGGGCTCCTTCCAGTCGGCAACACTGCTTCAATATTAAAGTGAATCAGTCCGCAGTATTTCTTGAGTGCCTACTGTTTTGCCTAGTATTGTACTAAACGCTCGGGAGGGTATTTCTTGAATCAGTAGGCATGACTCCTAACCTCAAGGAGCTTACTTTTTTTGGGTGGTTGTTTTCCTACTCCTGTGTTTGTACATATATATTACTCTATTTATTTACTTATTTTACTTGTACATATCTATTCTATTTTATTTTGTTAATATGTTTTGTTTTGTTCTCTGTCTCCCCCTTCTAGACTGTGAGCCCACTGTTGGGTAGGGACTGTCTCTATATGTTGCCCACTTGGACTTCCCAAGCGCTTAGTACAGTGCTCTGCACACCCACAGTAAGCGCTCAATAAATATGATTGATTGATTGATAGTAGTAGTAGTAGTAGTTGTAGTAGTAGTACAGATTTATTACTCCATTTATTTTACTTGTCCACATTTACTATTCTATTTGATTTGTTAGTGATGTGCATAGAGCTGTAATTCCATTTGTTCTGGGGATTTTGACACCCGTCTCCATATTTTGTTCTGTTGTCTGTCACCCCCTTCTAGACCGTGAGCCCGTTGTCGGGTAGGGACCGTCTCCATAGGTTGCCGGCTTGTTTTAGTTTCATTATTTTATTTTATTTTACTTTATTTTACCAACCCCTGTGGGAAAGGATTAGCTGCAGTTCCAGCTTGTCTCCACCGGGGGGAAACCACTTTTTAGAGGCTTCTTCAAATAATAATAATAATAATAATAATAATAATAATAATGACGGTATTTATTAAGCGCTTACTATGTGCAAAGCACTGTTCTAAGCGCTGTGGAGGTTACAAGGTGATCAGTTTGTCCCACGGGGGCTCACAGTCTTCATCCCCATTTTACAGATGAGGTAACTGAGGCCCAGAGAATTTAAGTGACTTGCCCAAAGTCACAAAGCTGACAATTGGCGGAGCCTGGATTCGAACCCCTGACCTCTGACTCCAAAGCCCGGGCTCTTTCCACTGAGCCACGCTGCTTCTCTAACCCGGCTCCGCCACTTGTCAGCTGTGGGACTTTGGGCACTTCACTTCTCTGGGCCTCAGTTACCCCATCTGTAAAATGGGGATGAAGACTGTGAGCCCCCTGTGGGACAGCCTGATCACCCTGTAACCTCCCCAGTGCTTAGAACAGTGCTTTGCACACAGTAAGCATTTAATAAATGCCATCATTCTTATTATTACTATGTGCAAAGCACTAGCACTTAGAATAGTGCTTGCGCATAGTAAGCGCTTAATAAATGCCATCATTATTATTATTATTATCACTAAGCTCTGGAGTAGATACAAGTTAATCTGGTTGTCCTTCATTCATTCATTCATTCATCATTCATTCGATCGTATTTATTAAGCTCTTACTGTGTGCAGAGCGCTTGGGAAAATACAACGCAACAATAAACAGCAACAACCCCGGCCCGCAACGAGCTCCCAGTCTAGACGTCTGCCCCACGTGGGGCTCGCAGGCTCCATCCCCATTTTACAGATGAGGCAACTGAGGCCCAGAGCAGAGAAGTGACCTGACCAGGGTCAAACACGGCAGGCACGCGGAGAGAGAGAGAGCGCTTACTCTACTAAGCACTTGGGAGAGCACGACATGATAGAATTAGCAGACACATTCCCGTCTCTGCCAGACCTCACAGTCTTAAGGGGAAGGAGAACAAGTCTTTAATTTCCCTTTTACAGATGAGGAAAGTGACCTAAGAGGCTAGGAGGGTAGTCAGACAATCGGTGGTATTTAGTGAGCATTTACTGGGTGCTTTGGCACTGTACTGAGCGCTTGGGAGGGTATGATGCAAGCTAGACTGTAACCTTCTAGACTGTGAGCCCGTTGTCGGGTAGGGACCGTCTCTATATGTTGCCAACTTGTACTTCCCAAGCGCTTAGTACAGTGCTCTGCACACAGTAAGCGCTCAATAAATACGACTGACTGAATGAATGAATAAAAACTGTAAGCTCGTTGTGGGCAGAGGATGTGTCTGCTTATCGTTATATTGTACTCTCCCAAGCGCTTAATAAATAGTTAGAGCTCAATAAAGTCGATATGTTTGTACGTATTTATTACTCTATTTTATTTGTACATATTTATTCTATTTATTTTATTTTGTTAATATGTTTTCTTTTGTTGTCTGTCTCCCCCTTCTAGACTGTGAGCCCGCTGTTGGGTAGGGACCATCTCTATATGTTGCCAACTTGTACTTCCCAAGCGCTTAGTACAGTGCTCTGCACACAGTAAGCGCTCAATAAATATGATTGATGATGATGATGATGATATGTTGCCAACTTGTACTTCCCAAGAGCTTAGTACAGGGCTCTGCACACAGTAAGCGCTCAATAAATACGATTGAATGAATGAATGAACAATAAAGACAGTCAACTGGACACGATCCCTGCCCTCCGGATGTTTCCAGTCTACTGGAAGAGCTATATAGTTCAGGGAATGAGACAATCTAGAGGGGGAGGGATTCTGTTTGGGACTTTTCGGAGCTGGGAATATTCTTAGCTGACAGAAAGGAAGGGAAATTTTCTCATAACGAGAACAGGGAAGTGCTTTTGTGGTGCGCTGGCTTGGTTCTCTGCTGTTTTTGTAGCATGGGCCAACCTCAGTTAAGGGTTTTCTGGTATTGATCAATCGGTTGCTTGGCCTGTGTTTTCAGCATGTGAACCTGCCTGCTTTGATTTCTCAGAAATATCCAAGTCAACAAATCGGTCTGGTCTTCGCCGGGGTTGGCGGGGAACTTTAATCAGTCCGAGTTGGCCCTGGGCCCTCAATCAATCAGTCAATCATTCGTTACTATGAATAAATTGAAATAAAATTATGGACATTTATCTAAATGCGGTGGGGCTGAGGGGGGCAATTTGTACTTCAAGTCAAGGTGACACAGAAGGGAAGTGGGAAAAGAGGAAAGGAAGGCTTAGTCGGGAAAGGCCTCTTCGAGGACATGGGCCTTCAGTAAGGCTTTGAAAGGGGGAGGGTGTAATTATCTGTCAGATTTGAGGAGGGAGAATATATGTTGCCAACTTGTACTTCCCAACCGCTTAGCACAGTGCTCTGCACACAATAAGCGCTCAATAAATATGATTGATTGATTCCAGGCCAGAGGCAGGACGAGAGGTCGGCGGCGAGACAGATGAGGTGGAGCTACGGGGAGACGGTTAACATTAGAGGATCAAAGCGTGCGGACTGGGTTGGAATAGGGTCCTATATGTTGCCAACTTGTACTTCCCAAGCGCTTAGCACAGTGCTCTGCACACAGTAAGCGCTCAATAAATACGATTGATTGATTGATTGAATAGGAGAGGGTGAGGTAGATGAAAAGCAGTGCCGACAGCCTCTCCGCTTTCCCTGGCGAACTTTCTGCGGTTTTCTTCGGGTCCCCTTTCCTCTTCTCCCCGCCTCTTCCTTGCCTATTTGATCTCGCTCTTTCTCTCACCCGGTTTCCTTTCCCCTTTCCCCGGCTTTCTGTTCCCTACACCGACACACCACAGATTCTCGAGCTAAGAATCCCCGGGAGAGGAACCGGGAAACCGAGAAGCGGCGGGGCCTCGTGGCCCCGGGGCCCGGGAGGGAGAGGACCTGGGTTCTCATCCCGTCTCCGCCACGTGTCTGGCTGGGTGATGTTGGACGAGTCCTTTCGCTTCTGTGGGCCTCAGTTTCCCCATCTGGAAAAAGGGGATGAAGACTGTGAGCCTCATGTGGGATGGGGACTGTGTCCAACCTGATCAGCTCATATCTACACCAGTGCTAACTAGTTACATAGTTAGCTATTAACAAATACCAACAAAAGAAAGGTTTCAAACCTTTATTCTGATGGTATTGTCACCTGTCTACTTGTTTTTGTTTTGTTCTCTGTCTCCCCCCTTCTAGACTGTCAGCCCATTGTTGGGTAGGGATTGTCTCTATATGTTGCTGATTTGTACTTAATAATAATAATAATGGCATTTATTAAGCGCTTACTATGTGCAAAGCCCTGTTCTAAGCGCTGGGAAAGATTACAGGGTGATCAGGTTGTCCCACGGGGGGCTCACAGCCTTCATCCCCATTTTACAGGTGAGGTAACTGAGGCTCAGAGAAGTTAAATCGTCATCATCATCATCATCAATCGTATTTATTGAGCGCTTACTGTGTGCAGAGCACTGTACTAAGCGCTTGGGAAGTACAAATAGGCAACATATAGAGACAGTCCCTACCCAACAGTGGGCTCAGTCTAAAAGGGGGAGACAAAACCAAACATATTAACAAAATAAAATAAATAGAATAGATATGTACAAGTAAAATAAATAAATAAGTAAATAAATAGAGTAATAAATATGTACAAACATATATACATGTGCTGTGGGGAAGGGAAGGAGGTAAGATGGGGGGATGGAGAGGGGGACGAGGGGGAGAGGAAGGAAGGGGCTCATGACTTGCCCAAGGTCACATAGCAGAAATGTGGTGGAGCCGGGATTCGAACCCATGACCTCTGACTCCAAAGCCCAAGCTCTTTCCACTGAGCCACGCTGCTTCCCAAGCACTTAGTACAGTACCTGATCTGTAAAATGGGGATTAAGACTGTGAGCCCCACGTGGGACAACCTGATCACCTTGTATCCTCCCAGCGCTTAGAACAGTGCTTGGCACATAGTAAGCGCTTAACAAATGCCATTATTATTATTATTATTATTATTAAACAGTGCGCTCAAAAAATACAAGTAAATGAATGAATGGAACTTCTCCCTCCTTCTTCCCTGTAGGACACTTTGCTCATTCATTCATTTATTCAGTCGTATTTATTGAGCACATACTGTGTGCAGAGCACTGTACTAAGCACTTGGGATAGTACCTAAGAACAATACATAGACACATTCCCTGCCCACAACGAGCCTACAGTCTAAATGACTCCATATGCTCCAAAATGACTCCTGCATTAGATCCAACAGAAGCTTTCTTGATCTGCGGCCTAGCCTCCTTCTTCTCCTCAACCTCCGAATCATTGATTACTTGATCCATCACTGATCATTGTGAGTGATTACTCGCAGGGGTACTTACTGAGCGCTTACCATGTGCGCTAAGCACTTGGGAGAGTCGAACACAACAGAATCAGCAGATGTGTTCCCCTCCCATATCGAGCCGACAGTCTACAATCCTTTAATAATTAATCATCTCCTTGTGGGCGGGTACTTATCAACCAACTCTGTTCTGTTGCACTCCCCCAAGGGCTTAGTACAGTGTTCCGCACATAGTAAGCGCTTAATAATTACGATTGAACGAATGAACAAACGACCACTTTTGTAGCGGTCTTTATACTACCTGTAATTTATTTTATTGTCCATCTCCCCACTGTGGATTGTAATCTCCCAGGGTGCAGGGATTTGTCCACCGACTCTATTGTATTTCCTCAAGCACTCAGTACAGTGTACATAGTAAGCTCTCAATATATATATTGAGATATATATAAGCGCTTAGTACAGTGCTCTGCACACAGTAAGCGCTCAATAAATATGATTGATGATGATATATATGATTGATGGATGGATTGATTAGGAGGAGCTTGGCCTAGTGGAAAGAGCCCAAGCCTGAGAGTCGGAGGACCTGGGTTCTAATCTCAGCTCCAGGACGTGCCTGCGGTGTGGTCATGGGCTGAGTCATTTCACTTCTCTGGGCCTCAGTTTTATCATCTGTAAAATGGGGATTCAATACTTGCTTTCCCTCCTGCTTGGACCGTGAGCCTCATGTGGGGCAGGGAATGTGTTCAACCCGATTAATTTGGGCTTAGGAGAGTGCTTGGCACAGAGTGCTTAACAAATACTATAATTATTTCAATATCTGTCTCTCCCCATAGATTGAAATCTCCCATAAAGCAGGCTTTTCTCCCTCACCCTGACCTCCCTCCCTCCCTCTCCCTCACCTTCCTTCCCAACCGTAAAATCAGGACAATGCCCAGGTAAAAATAACAATAATAATGATGGTATTTGTTAGGCCCAGGGATAGATACAAGTTTATCAGGTTGGACACAGTCCCTGTCCCACGTGGGGCTCATATTCTCTATCCCCATTTTACAGATGAGGGAACTGAGGCCCGGAGCAGTAAACTGACTTTGCCAAGGTCACACAACAGACAAGTGGCCGAGGCAGGACTAGAACCCACGAGAAGCAGCGTGGCCCATTGGAAAGAACCCGGGCTTTGGAGTCAGAGGTCGTGGGTTCGTATCCCAGCTCCTCCACGTGTCTGCTGTGTGACCTTGGGCAAGTCACTTAACTTCTCTGCGCCTCAGTTACCTCATCTGGAAAATGGGGATGAAGACTGTGAGCCCCACGTGGGACAACCTGATCACCTTGCATCCCCCCCAGTGCTTTGCACATAGTAAGCGCTTAACAAATGCCATCATTATTATTATTATTATTATTATTATTATTATTCCAGGCCTGTGCTGTAACCACCACGCCATGCTGCCTCTCCGGCTGCCAACCCTCGGAAATGGAAGTTTTTCTGGGCTATTTGAGGTCCCGCTCCCAAAACCTCGACTTACCCCAGACCATCCTGCCCTGCCTTCGGGCCGCCCGTCCCACGGTCACCGGTCAGTCAAGATCGGCGGCTCGGACTCTCCTCTGGCCCGGAGCTCTCCTGGACGGAAAACCGGCGGTATTTAAAGGGAAATTATGAGTCACTGGGTATTTCTGTCTCCTCCCCCACTCTCCCACTTCTGGCTTTCTTCCTCTCCAGTCGACAGTCACCGTGGTCAGGGAGGGGAGTGGTTGAATTTGGGGCCGGATGGAGGGGGGAGAAGGGGGATACCGGACCTTGCCATATCCTGCCCAAACTTTCACCGCTCGGGCCATCTCACCGGGAATCCAAGCATCCAGACGTCACATTCCTGAAGAGGAGGACCAATGGGTCGGGACTTCTGGAATCAGGAGGCAGAGAGATGTCCTACTTTATTTATCAGGCACTCAATAAGTACCACTGATGATGGTTGATGATTGATTCTCAGAGTTTTCCAAGACTGGAGGCCTTCCCAGACTGAGCCCCTTCCTTCCTCTCCCCCTCGTCCCCCTCTCCATTCCCCCATCTTACCGCCTTCCCTTCCCCACAGCACCTGTATATATGTTTGTACATATTTATTACTCTATTTATTTATTTATTTTACCTGTCCATATCTATTCTATTTATTTTATTTTGTTAGTATGTTTGGTTTTGTTCTCCATCTCCCCCTTTTAGACTGTGAGCCCACTGTTGGGTAGGGACTGTCCCTAGATGTTGCCAATTTGTACTTCCCAAGCGCTTAGTACAGTGCTCTGCACATAGTAAGCGCTCAATAAATACGATTGATGATGATGATGATGATGACTGAAATAGATCCATTTTAATTCTCCATTTTAAGCCATTTACATGCACTTGGGTATTGCGGTATTGTAGATTTAAAGACTTAAAATGCCTTTATATGTGTTTAGTTCTAAGATGACCCACCATTTTCAGGAATGCTTCCAGCTTCAGGAATCGTGCTCTGCACATAGTAAGTGCTCAATAAATACGATTGATGATGATGATGATCCGCTTTAGGGAAACAGAGTGGGTTCTAATTCCGGCTCCGCCACGTGCCTGCTGGGTGAGCTTGGGTGACGCCTCTGGCTCTCGCTTGAAAATCATCATTGATATGCCCTGAGGGGAGCTTTATGCCAGTGGTGGATAGAGATGAAAGGAACATTTAGGATGATTTTGCCACTCTAAGAACCCTACCTGCCTCTGTATTCCTACTGGGCTCTCTGTGAGCAGGGAATTTGTCTACCAACTCTGTTGCAAATTTTTTCTTCTTTAATGGTATTTGTTAAGCGCTTACTACGTGCCAAAGCGCTGTTCTAAGCGCTGGGGAGGTTACAAGGTGATCTTTTAGACTGTGTGCCCACTGTTGGGTAGGGACTGTCTCTATATGTCTCTACAAGTAGTCCCTTTCCCTTGTGGGGTCCACAGTCTTATTCCCCATTTCCCCCAGATTCATTCATTCATTCATTCAATCGTCTTTATTGAGCGCTTACTGTGTGCAGAGCACTGTACTAAGCGCTTGGGAAGTACAAGTCGGCAACCTATAGAGACGGTCCCTACCCGACGATGGGCTCACGGTCTAGAAGGGGGAGACAGACAACAAAACAAAACATGTAGACGGGTGTCAAAGTCATCAGAACAAATAGAAATAAAGCTATATGCACATCATTAACAAAATAAATGGTAAATATGTACAAGTAAAATAAATAGAATAATAAATCTGTACAAATATATCCAAGTGCTGTGGGGAGGGGAAGGAGGTAGGGCGGGGGGGTGGGGAGGAGAAGAGGAAAAAGGGGGCTCAGTCTGGGAAGGCCTGCTGGAGGAGGTGAGCTCTCAGTAGGGCTTTGAACGGAAGTACAGAGAGGTAAAGTGATTAAGTTCAGTTAAATGATTTTCATTCATTCATTCAATCGTACTTATTCATTCATTCATTCATTCAATCGTATTTATTGAGCGCTTACTGTGTGCAGAGCACTGTAATAAGTGCGTGGGAAGTACAAGTTGGCAACATAGATTCTAGACTGTGGGCCCACTGTTGGGTAGGGACCGTCTCTATATGTTGCCAACTTGGACTTCCCAAGCGCTTAGTCCAGTGCTCTGCACACAGTAAGCGCTCAATAAATACGATTGAATGAATGAATGAATGAATGAATGAATGAATGTGCCCAAGGTGACACGACAGCCAAGCGGGAAGCAGCGTGGCCTAGTGGATAGCGTCCAGGCCTGGGTAGAAATCAATCAATCAATCAATCAATCGTATTTATTGAGCGCTTACTGTGTGCAGAGCACTGTACTAAGCGCTTAGGAAGGACAAGTTGGCAACGTATAGAGACGGTCCCTACCCAACAGTGGGCTCACAGTCTAGAAAGGATCTAGGTTCTAATCCTAGCTCCACCACTTGTCTGCTGTGAGGTCTTGGGCGGGTCACTTCGCTTCTCTATGCCTCAGTTGCCTCATCTGTAAAACGGGGATGAAGAATGGGAGCTCCATGCGGGACATGTATATTTGCTTGTACATATTTATTACTCTATTTATTTATTTATTTATTTTCCTTGTACATATCTATTCTATTTATTTTATTTTGTTAGCATGTTTGGTTTTGTTCTCTGTCTCCCCCTTTTAGACTGTGAGCCCACTGTTGGGTAGGGACTGTCTCTATATGTTGCCAGTTTGTACTTCCCAAGCGCTTAGTACAGTGCTCTGCACATAGTAAGCGCTCAATAAATACGATTGATGATGACAGGGACTGTGTCCCACCTGACTGGCTTCCGTCTACCCTTGTGCTCAATCCGGTGCCGGTGTTTAGCAAATGCCACGATTTCTTGCGGCCAAGGAATGTGTCTGATACATAGTCCTCTCCCAAGTGCTTAATACAGTGCTCTGCAGATAGTAAGCACTCGGTAAATACCATTGATTGACTGAGGGATCGATTACTCACCTGAATTGGGATTTCTGGCCCGTCTGCTTGTGAGCAGAGTGAAGGGCGTTGGCCCTGCAGAGCAGACGCGCTTAGTGCAGTGCTCTGCACACAGTAAGCGCTCAATAAATACCTCTGATGTATCGATTAATCAATTACTCACCTGAATTGGGATTTCTGGCCCGTCTGCTTGTGAGCAGAGTGAAGGGCGTTGGCCCTGCTGAGCAGACGCGCTTAGTGCAGAGCTCTGCACACAGTAAGCGCTCAATAAATACCTCTGATGTATCGATTAATCGATTACTCGCCTGAATGGGGATTTCTGGCCCATCTGCTTGTGAGCAGAGTGAACATATCTATTCTATTTATTTACATATCTATCTATCTATCTATTTATTTATTTATTTATTTATTTACATTTCTATTCTATTTATTTTATTTTGTTAGTATGTTTGGTTTTGTTCTCTGTCTCCCCCTTTTAGACTGTGAGCCCACTGTTGGGTAGGGACTGTCTCTAGATGTTGCCAATTTGTACTTCCCAAGCGCTTAGTACAGTGCTCTGCACATAGTAAGCGCTCAATAAATACGATTGATGATGATGATGATGATGAAGGGCGTTGGCCCTCATGAGCAGACACGCTTAGTGCAGTGCTCTGCACACAGTAAGCGCTCAATAAATACCTCTGATGTATCAATTAGTCGATTACTCACCTGAATTAGGATTTCTGGCCCGTCTGCTTGTGAGCAGAGTGAAGGGCGTTGGCCCTGCTGAGCAGACGCGCTTAGTGCAGTGCTCTGCACACAGTAAGCGCTCAATAAATACCTCTGATGTATCGATTAATCGCCACAGCACCTGTATATATGTATATATGTTTGAACATATTTATTACTCTATTTATTTATTTATTTTACCTGTACATATCTATTCTATTTATTTTATTTTGTTGTATGTTTGGTTTTGTCCTCTGTCTCCCCTTTTAGACTGTGAGCCCACTGTTGGGTAGGGACTGTCTCTATACGTTGCCAACTTGGACTTCCCAAGCGCTTAGTACAGTGCTCTGCACACAGTAAGCGCTCAATAAATACGATTGATTGATTGATCGATTACTCGCCTGAATTGGGATTTCTGGCCCGTCTGCTTGGGAGCAGAGTGAAGGCCCTCATGAGCAGACGCGCTTATTACCGAGCTCGGCACACAGGAAGCGCTCAGTAAATAACCCTGAGTGATTGATGGATTACTCGTCTGAATAGGGATTTCTGGCTTTTCTGCTCGTGAGTAGAGTGAAGGGCGTGGCAGGCGGATAGGAAGACCTCTGGTATGGTTCATGAGCAGGGAAGAAATAAAAAATAACCCAGAAAGTTCCCCTTTCACTCTCTGGGCATCCTCACGACCTTCCAGCTGCCCCGGAGGAGCAGGATTAGAGTCGGTTTGGGGTTCACGGACCACCATCATCATCATCATCATCACCATCAATCGTATTTATTGAGCGCTTACTACCATGGCTTCTCCATGTTTAAGATGCCCCCCCCCCGCCCAAGCTCACTTCACGCTCACCTCAGACGAGAAGTGGCCCGAGTCGGGAGGATCTGGGTTCTAATCCCGCCTCAGCCACTTGTCTGCTGGTAACCTTGACCAAGTCACTTCTCCTCTTCCGGCCTCAGTTTCCGCATCTGTAAAATGGGGACTCGTCTCATCCCCTTATTCCAGATGGAGCCCCCTTTTTCCTCTCCTCCTAGCCCTATTCATTCATTCAATCATATTTATTGAGCACTTACTGTGTGCAGAGCACTGTACTAAGCGCTTGGGAAGTACAAGCCCTATCTCCTTCCCCTGCCCACAGCACCTGTATATATATTTGTACAGTTTTTTTTATAATGGCATTTATTAAGGGCTTACTATGTGCAAAGCACTGTTCTTATTACTCTATTTTCCTTGTACATATTTATTGTGTTAATGATGTGCATTTAGCTTTAATTCTGTTTGTTCTGATGACTTGACACCCGTCCACATGTTTTGTTTTGTTGTCTGTCTCCCCCTTCTAGACTGTGAGCCCACTGTTGGGTAGGGACCGTCTCTATATGTTGCCAACTTGGACTTCCCAAGCGCTTAGTACAGTGCTCTGCACACAGTAAGCGCTCAATAAATACGATTGAATGACTGAATGTGCCCGACACTGCTCTGAGCGCTGGGATAGATACAAGATAATCAGGTCGGACACCTTCCCTGTCCCAAACGGGGCGCACATTCTTAACCCCGTTTTATAGATGAGGAAACTGTGGTCCCGAGAAGGGAAGCGACTTGGCCGAGGTCACAGAGCAGACAAGTGGCAGATGCAGGATTCGAACCCAGGTCCTTCCAACTCCAAGGCCCGGGTTCGAGCCACTAGGCCAAGCTGCTTCTCGTTCTCCCTCCTCTGTAGACCGTGAGCCCCGTGTAGGCCTTCCCAGACTGAGCCCCTTCCTTCCTCTCCCCCTCGTCCCCCTCTCCATCCCCCCCATTTTACCTCCTTCCCTTCCCCACAGCACCTGTAGATATGTATATATGTTTGTACAGATTTATTACTCTATTTATTTATTTATTTTACTTGTACATATCTATTCTATTTATTTTATTTTGTTAGTATGCTTGGTTTTGTTCTCTGTCTCCCCCTTTTAGACTGTGAGCCCACTGTTGGGTAGGGACTGTCTCTATATGTTGCCAACTTGTACTTCCCAAGCGCTTAGTACAGTGCTCTGCACACAGTAAGCGCTCAGTAAATACAATTGATGATGATGGGGCAGAAACTGAGTCCGACCTGGTTATCTTGTATCCATCCAAGTGCACAGTGCGGTGCTTAGCACAGAGCAAACCCTAAATAAGTAGCACAATTAGTAGATGGCAAAATTCTTCCGTGTCAAGTTATCAGATCTTCCTCTAGACTGTGAGCTCGTTGCGGGCAGGAATGTATCTGTTGTCATATTGTACTCTCCCTAGAGCTTAGTACAGTGCTATGCACACAGTAGGAGCTCAGTAAATACGACTGAACGAACGAATGAATCAGATTTCTGGTGGAAATGGGTGGGAAGCGAGGAATCTCTGGGGCGGAGAATGAGGGATTTATTTATTTTTTATGGTATCTGACTTACTACGTTCCAGGCACTGTACTAAACACTGTGGGTAGATGAAACTTCTCTGTGCCTCGGTTCCCTCACCTGTAAAATGGGGATTAAGACTATGAGCCCCCTGTGGGACAACTTGATCACGTTGTAAACTCCCTAGCGCTTAGAACAGTGCTTTGCACATAGTAAGCGCTTAATAAATGCCATCATTATTATTATTATTAGTATTATGAAAGCTAATCATGTTGGACCCAGCCCCTGTCCCACGGGGAGCTCACAATCTTCAATCCCCATTTCCCAGATGAGGGAACGGAGGCCCAGGGAAGTGAAGTGACTTGCCTAAGGTCACACAGCAAACAAGCAGCAGAGCCAGCTCAATAATAGCTGTAATTCTATTTATTTTGATGGTCTTGACATGTTTTGTTGCGTTGTCTGTCTCCCCCTTCTAGACTGTGAGCCCGTTGTTGGGTAGGGACCGTCTCTGTATGTTGCCGATTTGTACTTCCCAAGCGCTCAGTACAGTGCTCTGCACACAGGAAGCGCTCAATAAGTACAACTGAGTGAATGAATGAATGATTGACTATCCACTAGGCCACACTGCTTTTCTATTAGAGATCGGAAAGAGGAAGGTGAAATAATAGATCAGGGAGGGGTCGGAATAGGAAAGAGGAAGAAGTGGAAGGATAAAAAGTGACTCACGCAGTCATAGGTGACCTTCTCTCCCCAGTACTACCCACATTGTTCTCCATAATCAATCAGTGGTATTTATTGAGCACTTACGGTGTGCAGAGCACTGTACTAAGCGCTTGGGAGAGTACACTACAACAGGATTGGCAACGTTCCCTGCCCACGAGGAGCTGAAAGTCTATAAGAGGAGACAGACATTAATTGAGAAGCAGCGTGGCTCAGTGGCAAGAGCCCGGGCTTGGGAGTCAGAGGTCATGGGTTCGAATCCTGACTCCACCACATGTCTGCTGTGTGACCTTGGGCAAGTCACTTAAATTCTTAGCGCCTCAGTTCCCCTATCTGTAAAATGGGGATGAAGACTGTGAGCCCCACGGGGGACACCTTGATCACCTTGTATCCCCCCCCCCAGCGCTTAGAACAGTGCTTTGCACATAGTAAGCGCTTAGTAAATGCCATCATTATTATTATTATTAATCCATCGCTCAAAGGTATTTATTGAGCACTTACGGTGTGCAGAGCACTGTACTAAGTGCCCGGGAGGGTAAAATAGAACAGAGTTAAGAGACACCTTCCCTGACCACACTGAGCTCACAATCCATCAATCAATTAATCGATTAATCCAACAATCAAAGGTATTTGATTAAGAGAAGCAGCGTGGCTCAGTGGAAAGAGCCCGGGCTTTGGAGTCAGAGGTCATGGGTTCGAATCCCAGCTCTGCCGCATGTCTGCTGTGTGACCGTGGGCAAGTCACTTCACTTCTCTGAGCCTCAGTGACCTCATCTGGAAAATGGGGATGAAGACTGTGAGCCCCACGTGGGACAACCTGATCACCTTGCATCCCCCCCAGCGCTTGGAACAGCGCTCTGCACGTAGTAAGCGCTTAACCAATGCCATCATTATTATTATTAATAAATACGATTGACGATGATGATGATGATGATAAGGGGGATGGGGACTGTGAGCCCCAAGTGGGACAACTTGATTTGCTTGTAACCTCCCCAGCGCTTAGGACAGTGCCTGGTGCATAGCAAGCGCTTAACAGAATACCATTATTATTATTATAATAATAATAATATATTCCTTCCTCTTCCCCTTCCTTCCTCTCCCCCTCTTCTCCCTCTCCATCCCCCCATCTTACCTCCCTCCCTTCCCCACAGCACCTGTATATATGTTTGTACATATTTTTTTACTCTATTTATTTATTTATTTAATTTATTTATACATATCTATTCTATTTATTTTATTTTGTTAGCATGTTTGGTTTTGTTCTCTGTCTCCCCCTTTTAGACTGTGAGCCCACTGTTGGGTAGGGACTGTCTCTATATGCTGCCAATTTGTACTTCCCAAGCGCTTAGTCCAGTGCTCTGCACATAGTAAGCGCTCAATAAATACGATTGATGATGATGATGATATCTATTCTATTTATTTTATTTTGTTAGCATGTTTGGTTTTGTTCTCTGTCTCCCCCTTTTAGACTGTGAGCCCACTGTTGGGTAGGGACTGTCTCTATACGTTGCCAATTTGTACTTCCCAAGCGCTTAGTCCAGTGCTCTGCACATAGTAAGCGCTCAATAAATACGATTGATGATGATGATGATGATGATTATTACAAGGGGCAGAGCCGGGATTAGAACCCAGGTCCTTCCCTTGCTTGACCCCAGTTCTGGCCAGGGGCCGAACCAGTTGAACACTGGTCGGCCGGCAAAATCAGACGACTGAACCTCCTTTTCCCGGGGGTCGCGGGGTTGACCTAAGCGTTGCGCAAACGCTCTGGGAGAGAAGTGAGAGGGTTTTGCGGGCACGTTCGCTTGGGGCCCCAAAATTAAGAACGGAGGAAATTGTGAAAGGTTTCCCTTCTGTTTTGCTGCCCAAGATGAGCCCTTCCTTTCGCAATCGAATGCCATCAACGCGACGTCTCAAAAATAGAAATCTACAGTCCCTCTACACCGTTCATCTAATTACGAGCCGGGAACTTGTCCAATTCTCCTGTTCTCTCCCAAGCGCGGGCTCAGTAGAAGCGGCGTGGCTCAGCGGAAAGAGCCCGGGCTTTGGAGTCAGGGGTCACGGGTTCAAATCCCGGCTCCGCCGATCGTCAGCTGGGTGACTTTGGGCGGGTCACTTCCCTTCTCTGGGCCTCATCTGGAAAATGGGGATTAAGACAGGGAGCCCACCGTTGGGGAGGGACTGTCTCTATATGTTGCCAATTTGTACTTCCCCAGCGCTTAGTACGGTGCTCTGCACACAGTAAGCTCTCAATAAATACGATTGATGATGATGGTGATGAACCTGATCACCTTGTAACCACCCCGGCGCTTAGAACAGTGTACTTTGCACATAGTAAGCGCTTAATACATCATCATCAATCGTATTTATTGAGCGCTTACTATGTGCAGAGCACTGTACTAAGCGCTTGGGAAGTACAAATTGGCAACATGTAGAGACAGTCCCTACCCAACAGTGGGCTCACAGTCTAAGCAGGAGGGAGAACGGGGATTGAGAAGCAGTGTGGTCTAGTGGAAAGAGCCTGGGCCTGGGAGCGACAGGATCTGGGTTCTAATCCTAGCTCTGGCACTCACCTGCTGTGCCACCTGGGGAAAGTTACTTCACTTCTCTGTGCCTCCGTTCCCTCATCTGCCAAATGGGGATTCAAAACCCATCCTCTCTCCTGCTTAGACTGTGAGCTCCATGTCGTGTACTTCCCAAGCGCTTAGTACAGTGCTCTGCACACAGTAAGCGCTCAATAAATACGATTGATTGATTGATTGACAGGGTCTCTGTCCAACCTGTCATGGGCGGGGAATGTGTCTACAGACTCTAGAATGTTATATCGTACCCTCCCAACTGCTTAGTGCAGTGCTCTGTGCACGGTAAGCGCTCAATAAATACGACTTAACTTGTATCTACTCCAGTGCTTAGTTCAGAGCTTGGCACTTAGTAAGAGCTGAGCAATTACTATTATTAGATATCAAATCCCCATTTTGCGGATGAGGCATGGAAAAGTTAAGTGACTTGCCTGAGGTCACACAGCAGAGGAGCGGCGGCATTTGAACCCACGTCCTCTGACTCCTATTATTTTACTTGTCCATATCTATTCTATTTATTTTATTTTGTTAATATGTTCTGTTTTGTTCTCTGTCTCCCCCTTCTAGACTGTGAGCCCACTGTTGGGTAGGGACCGTCTCTATATGTTGCCAACTTGTACTTCCCAAGTGCTTAGTACAGTGCTCTGCACACAGTAAGCGCTCAATACATACGATTGATTGATTGATTGATTGACTCCCAGGCCGGCTGAGGGGGGCTGAAAGGGAGCATTTGTGGCCACTAACAGGAGCTTTGTGGCTACCAGCGAGAAGGGACCTCCTTGCCTCAAACACGGAATTCCTCACAAACTTGTAGCACTAAGAATTCCTCACAAGAATTCCTAAGAATTCCTCACAAACTTGTAGCACTCTCCCCCTTCTAGACTGCGAGCCCACTGTTGGGTAGGGACCGTCTCTATATGCTGCCAACTTGTACTTCCCAAGCGCTTAGTCCAGTGCTCTGCACACAGTAAGCGCTCAATAAATACGATTGAATGAATGAATGAATGACGTGAGAAGAAAATACGGCAAAACAACCGTACCTCCGTTTTCACAAACAAGATTAACATCCTTCATTATCACACGGTGCCCAGAGAAATGGTCAAAGATAAAACCGTTGCCAAATCAGTCCAACGGGCCACAGTTATGGGGAAACATCTATTTATCAGGTTTTAAATCGGGCCACCGTTTGTGCAAGTCGAGTCGAATGGAAAGACTTTGATTCTCGCCAGCAGATAACCGCGCTGGAGCAGCAGTGTGGCCCAGTGGATAGAGCCCAAGCCTAGGAGTCAGCGGACCTGGCTTTTAATCCCGGCTCCGTGACCTTTGGTGACGCCCTTCATTTCTCCATGCCTCAGTTTCCTCATCTGAAAAATGGGAATTCAATTTCCGTTCACTCTGTGAGCCCCGTGTGGGACAGGAACCGGGTCTGATCTGGTTCATCTGGTCTGATGTTGCCAACTTGTACTTCCCAAGCGCTTAGTACAGTGCTCTGCACACAGTAGGCGCTCAATAAATACGATTGATGACGATTGATGATGATCTGATTAGCTTGTTCCTACCTCAGCGCTTAGGACAGTGCTTGGCGCATAGTAAGCGCTTAACAAATACCATAGTGACTCTTACCTTTGTGGTGAGAAAACTGCCAACAGTACGTCTGGATAGGCCACTCTGCGTTGTTGGAAGAAATTATTGTTTCATTCCTGGAGAACAAAATAACATACAAGGAATTTCAATTAATCTTGGCATTGCCAACTGCTTGCTGTGCGACTTTGGGCAAGTCACTTCACTTCTCTCATATGTAAAATGAGGATTAAGACTGTGGGTTCCATGTGGGACAGAGACTGTGTCCAACCTGATTAGCCTCTATCTACCCCAGAGGTTAGAACAGTGCTTAATAATAATTATTATGATGGCATTTGTAAAGCGCTTACTATGTGCAAAGTACTGTTCTAAGCGCTGGGGGGGATACAATAATAATAATGATGGCATTTGTTAAGCGCTTACTATGTGCAAAGCACTCTTCTAAGTGAGGTATACAAGGTGATCAAGTTGTCCCACGTGGGGCTCACAGTCTTAATCCCCATTTTCCAGATGAGGGAACTGAGGCTCAGAGAGGTTAAGTGACTTGCCCAAGGTCACACAGCTGACAATTGGCAGAGCCGGGATCTGAACCCATGACCTCTGACTCCCAAGCCCCGGCTCTTTCCATTGAGCCACGCTGCTTAACAAATACCATTATTATTATTATTAACAATCAATGGCCAGGAAAAAGAGGTCTACAGAAGGAAAATCCATCGTTAAATACGGGAAAGTTCTTCCAAATGGAAAACAGTGACAGTTGAGGGCAAAAGAATAAATTAAGGAGGTCTGCAGAGAACCTTGCCTCAAACTCCAAGACGAATAACAAAATATTTTTCAAGTTTTTGGTAAGAAAGAAGCTGGTTCACAAAGCATCCAACACAAGCCCCAGTCCTACACAGGGCTCACATTCTAACTAGGAGGGAGAACAGGGATTGAATCCCCATTTCGCAGAGGGGGAACGGAATCAGGAAATTGAAATGACTTGCCCAAATTCACCCAGCAGAGAAGTGGCGGAGCCGGGATTAGAACCCAAGTCCTTTGACTCTCTGGTTCGTGCCTCTTTCCTTTAGGCCACACTGTTTTCTAATGCAGACAGAAATAAACCTCTTTCTGTATGCAGAGCACTGTACTTATTCCTTGGGAGATTCCAATGCAGCAGACGTGGTGCTTAGCACAGTGCTGTGCACACAGTAAGCACTCAATAAATACAAATGAATCAATCAATCATATTTATTGAGCGCTTACTATGTGCAGAGCACTGTTCTAAGCGCTTGGGAAGTACAAATTGGCAACATATAGAGACAGTCCCTACCCAACATTGGGCTCACAGTCTAAATGAATGAAAATGAATGAATGAAGACCTATTCCCTGCCCTCAAGGAGCTTACAGTTTAGCATTCAATTGTATTTATTGAGTGTTTATCATGTGCAGAGCACTGTATTAGGCATTTGGGAGAGGACAATACAACAATAAATGGACACATTCCCTGCCCACCATGAGCGTACAGTCTGGTGTGGGGAGACAGGCGTCAAAAAAACTAAATAAATTACAGGTATGTATGTAAGTGCCGTGGCTAATGAGGCAGGGGGGAAGGATGGCCTAGTGGATAGAGCCCGGGCTGGGGGCCAGAAGGAGCTGGGTTCTAATCTCGGCTCCTCCCCTCAGTGAAACAGCGTGTCTTAATGGGTAGAGCCCGGGCCGGGAGACAGAAGGACCTGGGTTCTAATCACGGTTCTAACACCTGTCTGCTGTGCGAACTTGGGAAAATCACTTCCCTTGATTGAGCCTCAGTGACCTTATCAATCAATCTATCGATCAAAGTCCTCCTGAGAGCTCACCTCCTCCAGGAAGCCTTCCCAGACTGAGCCCCCTTTCTCCTCTCCTCCTCCCCACCACCCCTGCCCTACTTCCTTCCCCTCCCCGCAGCACTTGTATATATATTTGTACAGATTTATTACTCTATTTTACTTGTACATATTTACTATTCTATTTATTTTGTTAAGGATGTGCATTTAGCTTTAATTCTATGTGTTCTGACGACTCTGACACCTGTCTCCACGTTTTGTTTTGTTGTCTGTCTCCCCCTTCTAGACTGTGAGCCCGTTGTTGGGTAGGGACCGTCTCTATAGGTCGCCGACTTATACGTCCCAAGCGCTTAGTACAGTGCTCTGCGAACAGTAAGCGCTCAATAAATACGATTGAATGAATGAATGGTATCTTATTGAGCACTAAGTGCAGAGCACTGTATTAAGCGCTTGGGAGAGCCCACTACAACAGATCTAGCAGACACATTCCCTGCCCATAACTAGCTGATCATTTAGAGGATGTTCTACCTCATCTGGAAAATGGGGATGAAGACTGTGAGCCCCACGTGGGACAGGGAATGTGTCCAACCTGATTAGCTTGTATCTACCCCAGCGCTTAGTACAGTGCCTGACACCTAGGTAACTGCTCAACAAATATCACTAAAAAAACCCCAAAAAACAATCGCTGGTCTCTAAGTTGATTTGCTCGTTCACATCCTTTCTGCTTCTCCCCGTCATTTGTGCAGACAAGGTGAGTTGGGACAGTCTCCTTCATAAACTTTTAAACAAACCAGGCTTTTGTCTTTTCCTTTTTTAAATGGTATTTGTTACGCCCTTACTATGTGTCAAACACTGTTCTAATGCTGTGGCAGATACAAGTGATTTAGGTCAGACACACTCCCTGTCCCATATGGGGCTCCCAGTCTAAGTAGGAAGGTGAACAGGCATCAAATCCCCATTTGGCAACTGAGGACACGGAGGCCCAGAGAAGTGAACCTTTTTTCTAGCTTGCCCAAGGTCACACAGCCGACAAGTGGCAGAGCCAGGATTAGAACCCAGGTCCTTCTGACTCCCAAGCCTGGTCTCGCTCCACTAGGCTACAAACAGCTTCAATCCGTTCGGCATAGCTTGTGACTCAATTCCTGGAAGTGGGCCTCATTCTTTTCTTGGGATTTCATTGTTTCAATCTAAGGTCAAAAAAAAACAAAAGCCATATCAGACTGGGGGACTGTGGATCCGGTAATAACCCTTGTGCCCTCCCTGAGGGGAGATTCCATTTCTGCGTTTGCCACGGCATTAGAATGGAGCCCATCTGAACTGTTATTGTTGTTCAATACCCAGAAAATCCATGGGCAGATTTCCTCTGGTTTTCAGGTGTTCCGGGAAAGGCGAGGATTTATCCGCCGGACGTTCACTGGAAGAGAGCAGGAAAACGGGATCGGTATACTCCAGTAAAGGAGAGGGGGGGTAGGGGGCTACACCTCAAGGAGAAGAAATGGGCAAAGAGAAACCCAGCTCTACGGAAGTTCTTACTCCACAACTGCTGATGTGAGTTTCCTCTTGTCCCGAAGGCTGTGAGGTCTGCTTTTACCAGAAAGCCTCCCTAATTTATTTTGAAAGACTCCACTTCTCTACCAGGATTCTGTCAGGGGACGTGACTTCTGAGAAACTCTCCAAGGGAGTCCGGCTTTTAAGTTGACCCACAGTGCACTTCTTGGAGCGACTTTTAGAAGGGCGGTTCAAATGAGGAAATCCAATTGGGCCGGGGAGGATGGGGGAGGGAAAGTTGTCTGGACTCTGGCCTGTGTTTCCATAGGATTGCTCCTTCCATCTCCCCTTCTAGACTGTAAGCTCCTTGTAATAATAATAATAATAATGGCATTTATTAAGCGCTTACTATGTGCAAAGCACTGTTCTAAGCGCTGGGGAGGTTCCAAGGTAATCAGGTCGTCCCATGTGGGGCTCACAGTCTTCATCCCCATTTTCCAGATGAGGGAACTGAGGCCCAGAGAAGTGAAGTGACTCGCCCAAAGTCCCCCAGCTGACCATTGGCGGGGCTTGTGGGCAGGGAACTGTTGTAGTGGACTCTCCCAAGCGCTTAATACACTGTTCAGCACACAGTAAGCGCTCAATAAATGCCATTGACCAATTAATGTCAGTCTCCCCCTTTGGACTGTAAGTTTCTGGTGGACAGGGAACGCGTCTACCAACTCTGCTCTATTATACTCTTCCAAGTGCTCGGTTCATTCATTCATTCAATCGTATTTACTGAGCGCTTACTGCGCGCAGACCGTGAGCCCGTTGTTGGGTACGGATTGTCTCTGTTGCTGAACTGGACTTTCCAAGCGCTTAGTACAGTGCTCTGCACACAGAAAGCGGTCAATAGATAGCACCGATTGGTGGATTGATTCTAAGATGCTGTCACTAGGTCATCTGTGGAAGTAGGTGGGACTTCTCCTTCTGGGCAACTGACTCGAAATGTTCAGATTGGCTCAGAGACGATAGATCCCTGGTCTGAGCTTGGGTGGAACAATCAATCAATCAATCAATCGTATGTATTGAGCGCTTACTGTGTGCAGAGCACAGTACTAAGCGCTTGGGAAGTACAAGTTGGACAGGAATAAGGGATAAATGAGAAGAGGAAGGGGGAGTCGGAGAGTCATTAGGGCCAGGGTTTGTTCATTCAATCGTATTTATTAACTGCTTACTGTGGGCAGAGCACTGTACTAAGCGCTTGGGAGAGGACAACAGAGCAATACACAGACACATTCCCTGACCACAACGAGCTGACAGTCTAGAGAGCAGTGGGACAGAGAAGCATTCATTCATTCAATCGTATTTATTGAGCGCTTTCTGTGTGCCGAGCACTGTACTAAGCGCTTGGGAAGTACAAGTCGGCAACATATAGAGACGGTCCCTACCCAACAACCGGCTCATGGTCTAGAAGGCGGAGACAGACAACAAAACAAAACATGTGGACAGGTGTCATCAGAAAAAGCTATATGCACATCATTAACAAAATAAATGGTAAGTATGTACAAGTAAAATAAATAAAGTGATAAATCTGTACAAATTATATACACAGGTGCTGTGGGGAGGGGAAGGAGGTAGGGCAGGGGGGATGGGGAGGAGGAGAGGAAAAAGGGGGCTAAGTGTGGGAAGGCCTCCTGGAGGAGGTGAGCGCTCAGTAGGGCTTTGAAGGGAGGAAGAGATGTGGATGTGGGGAGGTAGGGAATTCCGGGCCAGGGGGAGGACGTGGGCCGGGGGTCGATGGTGGGACGGGCGAGAACGAGGCCCGGTGAGGAGGTTAGTGGTGGCAGAGGAGCGGAGGGTGCGGGCTGGGCTGGAGAAGGAGAGAAGGGAGGTGAGGTAGGAAGGGGCGAGGGGATGGACAGCCTTGAAGCCCAGGGTGAGGAGTTTTCGCTTGATGCGTAGGTTGACTGGCAGCCACTGAAGCGGCTTTTTAGCCTGCCCAAGGACACTGACCTGACAAAAGAAAGTTCTGGCACTGGGGATGTAATGCCTTTCCTCCTCAAACCCAACAAATCCCCCTCCTTCGAAGCCTTCGAAGAGAAGCAGCGTGGCTCAGTGGAAAGAGCCCGGGCTTTGGAGTGAGAGGTCATGGGTTCAAATCCCAGCTCTGCCAATTGTCAGCTGGGTGACTTTGGGCAAGTCACTTCACTTCCCTGGGCCTCAGTTTCCTCATCTGTAAAATGGGGATTAAGACTGTGAGCCCCCCGTGGGACAACCTGATCACCTTGTAACCTCCCCAGCGCTTAGAACAGTGCTTTGCACGCGCTTAATAAATGCCATTATTATCTTCTAGACTCTGAGCCCGCTGTTGGGTAGGGACCGTCTCTATATGTTGCCAACTAACTCCAAGTGCTTAGTACAGTGCTCTGCACACAATAAATGCTCAATAAATATGATTGAATGAATGAATGAATGAACATATAGAGACAGTCCCTACCCAACAACGGGCTCACAGACTAGCACTAAGCACTTAGTACAGTGCTCTGCACACAGTAAGCGCTCAATAAATATGACAATGAATGGCACACGGTGCTAAACAAATACCACATTTATTATTAATGAGCTTTCAGTCTGGAGGGGGAGTCAGACATTAATATCAATAAATAACATAACACAAAGGGTAAACTCCCCAGGCCCTCTCTCCCTTTTCCCAGGGCCAAGGAGGAGGCAGATGGGAATTTCTCCTGAAGATCCAGTGCTTAGAAAAGTGCTTTGGAAATAGTAAGTGCTTAATAAATGCCATTATTATTATTATTATTATTATTATTAATAATAATAAAAGAGTGTCTGAGCCTGCATTAGTGGACAGATGCCGGCCCCTGCTGGACACCCAAAAGCATTGTTCTGGATGAGCGATGATAATAATAATAATAATTACAGTATTTGATAACAAGCTCTCACTATGTTCCAGGCACCGTTTTAAGCTCTAGGAAAGACACAGAGCAGTCAGGTTAGACACAGTCCATGTTCCCCGCGGGCCTCACGGTCTTCACCCCCATTTTACAGATAATAATGATGGTATTTATTAAGCGCTTACTATGTGCAAAGCACTGTTCTAAGCGCTGGAGAGATTACAAGGTGATCAGGTTGTCCCACGGGGGGCTCACAGTCTTCATTTCCCATTTTACAGATGAGGTAACTGAGGTTCAGAAGTGAAGCGACTTGCCCAAGGTCACACAGCGGACAAGTGGCGGAGTCGGGATTAGAACCCATACAAGGAGTCCTCTGCCTATTATTTATTTTTTGGCTTAGGGGAGAGAGTTTGTATTGTACTCGCCCAAGTGTTCAGTACAGTGATCTCCACATGGCAAGTGCTCAATAAAAACCACTCTTTTTAAGGGAATTTGTTAATAATAACAATAATAATAATAATAATAATAATAATTGGCATTTGTTAAGCACTTACTATGTGCAAAGCACTGTTCTAAGTGCTGTTAAGCACTCACTATATTTGTTAAGCACTTACTATGTGCCAGGCACTAAACTAAGCGCTGGGGTAGATACAAGGTGATTGGGCTGGATACAATCCCCGTCCCATATGGGGCCCAGAGTCTTCATCCCCATTTAACAGATGAGGGAACTGAGGCACAGAGGAGTACCTCAAGTTCACCAGCCAGAAGGGCCACGAGAAGGCCATGAAGGTTTATTTTTGTTATTTCTATTACTACGACTTCTAATAGCTTTTGTTAAGCATTTACCCTGTGGCAAGCACGGTATTAAGTGCTGGGGTAGGGATCGCTTGCCCAAGGTAACACCACTGGCAGAGTCAGGATTAGAACCGGGATCTCCTGGCTTTACACTTTAGAGCCCGGGCTTTGGAGTCAGAGATCATAGGTTCGAATCCCGGCTCCGCCACATGTCTGCTGTGTGACCTTGGGTAAGTCACTTAACTTCTCTGAGCCTCAGTTACCTCATCTGTAAAATGGGGTTTAAGGCTGTGAGCCCCACATGGGACAACCTCATTACCTTGTTTCCCCTCCCCAGCGCTTAGAACGGTGCTTTAAGCGCTTGACAAGTGCCATCATTATTATTATTATTTGGCCACACAACCACTGACTTTTCCCCCTACGAGACAATATTTACCAGACTATTCCCTACTGTGCCGTCCTTGCGGACAATAAGGTTTAGAATTATACACCTCAGACTACTTTCCATGTTTCTCCTCTGGTGGACAGACACTTAGCGCTTAAGCGCTTACTACAGTGCTCTGCACATAGTAAGCGCTCAATAAATACGATTGATGATGACACAACTAAATAGATAATGATGTGTGAGAAGACTGAACTGGAAAATCCTGGTAAAAGCTGTTCCTTCTCCCTTGCAGCTTAAACTTCATTCATTCCATCCTACTTATTGAGCACTTACTGCGCTCAGTGCTTGGGAGAGTACAATGCAGCAGTAGACACCTTCCCTGCCGACAAGAAGCTTACAGTCTAGAGCTGGAAAGATAGGCATTAATAGAAATAAATAAATGACAGCTCTAGGCATGTGTGGTGTGGGGCTGAGAGGGGAAGATAATAATAATAATAATAATAATAATAATAATGGCATTTATTAAGCGCTTCCTATGTGCAAAGCATTGTTCTAAGAGGATACTTAAGGTTGTATTGTATTTTACTCTCCCAAGTACTCAACTTAACTTGTCTCCCCCTTTTAGACTGTGAGCCCACTGTTGGGTAGGGACTGTCTCTATATGTTGCCAACTTGTACTTCCCAAGCGCTTAGTACACTGCTCTGCACGCAGTAAGCGCTCAATAAATATGATTGATTGATTGATTAACACAGTTCTCTGCATATAGTAAGAGCTCAATAAATACAATCGATTGATTGAGGGGTTTTTTGAAGTTCTATTTCTCCCTTTAAAAAAATTAAGTAGATATGCACTGTCTCTATTGCAATATCATCATTATCATCATCAATCATATTTATTGAGCGCTTACTGTGGGCAGAGCACTGTACTAAGCGCTTGGAAGTACAAGTTGGCAACGTATAGAGACAGTCCCTACCCAACAGTGGGCTCACAGTCTATATCTGTGAATTTCCTTAATAATTTATTTAGACAATGAAGAGCATTTGGTGTACACGCAAACAATACTCAAAAATGGCCGAGCGGATGTTAATTAGTGAACCTCGTGTTTCCTGTATTTTTTGGAATGTGCTCAGAACCAATTCAAGTTCTGTTAACCATATTGGCAGAGTTTTTTGCGTTTGTGAAATCCCCCCAGTGTTTTCATGAACGAGCAAACGGGGCGAGTCAGGGCGACGCAGAAGGGAGTGGGAGAAGAGGAAAGGAGGGCTTAGTCAGGGAAGGCCTCTTGGAGGAGACGGGACTTCAATGAGGCTTTGAAGGGGGAGAGAGTCTGTGGGATTTGAGGAGGAAGGGCATTCATTCATTCATTCATTCAATCGTATTTATTGAGCGCTTACTGTGTGCAGAGCACTGTACTAAGCGCTTGGGAAGTCCAAGTTGGCAACATATAGAGACGGTCGCTACCCAACAGTGCCAGAGGCAGGACGTGGGCGTGGGGTAGGAGGCGAGACGGATGAGATGGATGCATGGTGACTGGAGCTTGGTGTTATAGTCATTCATTCATTCAATCGTATTTATTGAGCGCTTACTGTGTGCACAGCACTGTACTAAGCGCTTGGGAAGTCCAAGTTGGCAACATATAGAGACGGTCCCTACCCAACAGCGGGCTCACAGTCTAGAAGGGGGTGCCAGAAACACAGTTATAAACACTAGATGTCAGTAAGAATCTGTCCTGTCAAGACCTGACTCACGGCTCTTTTATTTTAATATTTGCTAAGCGCCTACTATGTGCCAGGCACTGTTCTAAGCGCTTGGGTAGATAATAATAATAATAATAATGATGGCATTTGTTAAGCGCTTACTATGTGCAAAGCACTGTTCTAAGCGCTGGGGGGGATACAAGGTGATCACATTGTCCCACATGGGGCTCACAGTCTTTATCCCCATTTTAAAGATGAGGCAACTGAGGCTCAGAGAAGTTGTGGCTTGCCCAAGGTCACACAGCAGACATGTGGGGGAGCCGGGATTAGAACCCATGACCTCTGACTCCCAAGCCCGGGCTCTTTCCACTGAGCCACGCTGCTTCTCGGCATTAATCAATCGATGTTATTTTTTGAGCATGGACTGTGTGCAAAACACTGGACTAAGCGCTTGGAGAAGCAGCGGGGCTCAGCGGAAAGAGCCCGGGCTTTGGAGTCAGAGGTCATGGGTTCAAATCCGGGCTCTGCCAGTTGTCAGCTGTGTGACTTTGGGCATGTCACTCAACTCCTCTGTGCCTCAGTTAACTCATCTGTCAAATGGGGATTAAGACTGTGAGCCCCCTGTGGGACAACCTGATCACCTTGTAATCTCCCCAGTGCTTAGAACGGTGCTTTGCACATAGTAAGTGCTTAATAAATGCCATCATTTTTATTATGATTATTGGGTGAGTACAATCCAGAATTGGTAGACACATTCCCTGCCCATAACGAGCTTCCAGTCTAGATCCATTTTTTCTGAGGTCCCCACTGAACTATTTTCCTGCCCCTCTGTCTAAATGGGACTTAGTCTACACAATAAGCGCTTAATAAATATGACTGAATGAATGAATGAATATACTTAATCTCCCACTCCAGTCTATAAGCTCGATGTGGGAAGGGAACGTGTCTATTTATAATTATAGTGTGCTCTCCCAAGTGTTTAATACAGTGCTCTGCATGCAGCAAACACTTAATAAATATGATTGAATTAATCTCCCAAGTGTTTAGTTCAGTGCTCTGCACATGGTAAGTGTTCAAAAAATATGGTGTGATTGACTGACTGACAATTTACCCCCAGTTTCCTAAAGAAATATCATTGATTCAATCGCATTTATTGAGCGCTTACTGTGTGCAGAGCACTGTACTAAGCGCTTGGGAAGTACAAGTTGGCAACATATAGAGACTTTTAGACTGTGAGCCCAATGTCGGGTAGGGACTGTCTCTATATGTTGCCAATTTGTACTTCCCAAGCGCTTAGTACAGTGCTCTGCACATAGTAAGCGCTCAATAAATATGATTGATTGATTGATATAGAGACGGTCCCTACCCAACAGCGGGCTCACAGTCTAGAAGGGGGAGACAGGAGACAAAACAGAACAGCAGGCCACACATTTCACTTTATCACATCTCAGATCTTTATGGGCAAGGATTGTGTCTGTTTATTATTATACTGTCCTCTTCCAAGTGCTCGGTACACTGCTCTGCGCACAGTAAGCGCTCAATAAATAGGATGGAATGAATAAATGAATGACTCTCCACTTCCCTGTTTCAGAGACAGGGAAGTTCAAAAGGGGCGTTTGAGGAAATTTCAGAATTCAGCTTCAAAGCTGGCCGAGTCACCTTAACACGTGCCTCTGAGAGTACAAGATCTGTTTCTGCAAATTGGCACCTTGGGCGAATCTTGAGAGAGAAACCTCAGCGGTTTGAGTTTTTCCAGGGAAAGAACGCAAGCATCAGGAGGAATGACTCACAAAGGCCACTTACTTTTCAATTCCTGGATTTTGAATTGTAATTTCAAGATCACTCAGGATTTCAAACGTCAGTCAGCCAGTCAATTGTGTTTATTGAGCGTTTACTATGTGTAGACTCCTGTAATAACGATGGCATTTATTAAGCGCTTACTATGAGCGCTGGGGGAGATACAAGGTGATCAGGTTGTCCCACGGTGGGGTGGGGGGGGGGGGGCTCACAGTCTTCATCCCCATTTTACAGATGGGGGAACTAAGGCACAGAGAAGTGAAGTGACTTGCCCAAAGTCACACAGCTGACAAGTGGCGGAGCGGGGATTCGAACCCATGACCTCTGACTCTAAAGCCCGGGATCTTTCCACTGAGTCACGCTGCTTCTCAGAAGCACTGTGGTCTAATGGATAGAGCCTGGGCATGGGTTTCTGAAGGTCATCATCATCATCATCAATCGTATTTATTGAGCACTTACTGTGTGCAGAGCAAGTCGTGGGTTCTACTCCCGGATCCGCCACTTCTCTGTTGTGTAACCATGGCCAAGTCACTTCACTTTTCTGGGCCTCAGTTCCCTCATCTGTAAAATGGGGATTGAGGCTGTGAGCCCCATGCGGGGCCGGGGCTGGGTCCGATCTGATTTGCTTGTATCCACCCCAGTGCTTAGTACAGTGCCTGGCACAAAGTAAGCGCCTAACAAATACTACAAGCATTACTATTATTATTACTAAGCATTTGGGAGAAAACAACAATAAACAGTCACTTTCCCTGCCCACAATAACCTTACAGTCCAGAAGGGGAGACAGACATTAATATAGATGAGAAGCAGCGTGGCTCAGTGGAAAGAGCCCGGGCTTTGGAGTCAGAGGTCATGGGTTCAAATCCCGGCTCTGACATTTGTCAGCTGTGTGACTTTGGACAAGTCACTTAACTTCTCTGGGCGTCAGTTTCCTCATCTGTAAAATGGGGATTAAAACTGTGAGCCCCACGTGGGACAACCTGATCACCTTGTATCCCCCCCAGTGCTTAGAACAGTGCTTTACACATAGTAAGCGCTTAACAAGTACCAGCATTATTATCATTATAAATAATAAATTACAGATATTCCCATAAGTGCTGTTCGGCTTTCAAAAGTGTCCCATGATCTTTTTTTTTTTAAAGCCTGAATGTCAAGGGGATTGGGAGTCAGAAGGCATTTTTAGTCTCTGACAACAGGGAAAGAGCTACTGGAAAGAGCCCAGGACTGGGAGGCACAGGATCTGAGTTCTAAACCCAGCTCTGCCACTTGTCTGCTGTGTGACCTTAGGCAAGTCACGTCACGTCTCTGGGCCTCGGCTCCCTCGTCTGTAAAATGGGGATGAAGACCAGGTTTCAGCTAATGTCATGGCTTCAGCCATAGATCCCATCTCTGAAAGTCCAGTTTCAGAGAGATGATACGGTCAGTCGATCGTATTTATGGAGCGCTTACTGGGGGTAAAGTACTGTACTGAGCGCTTAGGAGGGTACAATAGGACAATATAACAGTCTCATTCAATGCCCACAGTGAGTTTATAGTCTAGGGCGGAGATGAACATTAATAGAAATAAAAAAATTAACCCGGTAGTTGTCATCTGATTCAAACACAGAAAACCTGTGACCTGATAGCTTGCTAGCATGTGTTATCACTCATGACATCAGAAACTGTCTTATATAACCCGAAAGAATAAATAAGTTGAGCAGGCTCTTATCTAGATCTTCTTCACAAGGCCCCTTAAGCTTATTTAGTTGAGCTTCACTTAGATGTAGATAGGGAAAAGCCTTTCAGCACCTTCTACTTTCAAAGCCCTTCAAAGCCTTGACAACAGTTACTGATGTTTCTCAACTTTCTTTTGGTTTTTTTTATTATTATGGTTTCTGTTTATTCACTGATGTTTCTCAACCTTCTTTTGTTTTGTTTTTTATTATTATGGTTTCTGTTTATTCATTCAATTGTATTTATTCATTCAATCGTATTTATTGAGCACTTACTGTGTGCTTACTGTGTGCAGGGCACAGTACTAAGTGCTTGGGATAGTGCAATAGGACAATAAACAGCCCACAACAGATCACAGTGGGACGGGGGAGACGGACATCAATACCAATAAACAAAATTACAGTGATGTACATAAGTGCTTTGGGGCTGGGAGATTTGTTAAGCTCCTATTATGTGCCGGGCACTGTTCTAAGCGCTGGGGTGGATTCGGATCCTTCTGATTCCCAGATCTGTGCTCTTTCCACTAGGCCACACTGCTTCTTTTGTTTCTACATAAACCTATTTTCCATCTATAGAATTATTTATGTTGATTATTATTAATAATTTATGATCAATCAATACGATTGATTGATCTAGCCACACTCATTTCTCCTAAAATGCCAAAACCCAAGAGACTTGTGGGCAGAGACTCTTCCGTTGCAAGCATGGTTTACAATTAATCAATCCATGATATTTTTTTGAGCACATCCCGTGTTCAGAGCACCATACTAGGTGCTTGGGAGAGGACTGCACAATCAATCAATCAATCAATCATATTTATTGAGCGCTTACTGTGTGCAGAGCACTGTACTAAGCACTTGGGAAGTACAAGTTGGCAACATATAGAGACAGTCCCTACCCAACAGTGGGCTCACAGTCTAAAAGGGGGAGACAGAGAACAAAACCAAACATACTAACAAAATAAAATAAATAGAATAGATATGTACAAGTAAAATAAATAAATAAATAAATAGAGTAATAAATCTGTACAAACATATATACATATATACAGGTGCTGTGGGGAAGGGAAGGAGGTAAGGTGGGGGGGAATGGAGAGGGGGACGAGGGGGAGAGGAACGAAGAGGCTCAGTCTGGGAAGGCCTCCTGGAGGAGGTGAGCTCTCAGTAGGGTCTTGAAGTGTCTTGCACAGGACACTTATATGACACATTCCCTGCCCACCCAGAGAGCTTCCAGTCTAAAGGGGGGCCTTACAGTCTACAAAGAGTTAATGATAGGTTGCTACTTTTGTCAGCTTTTTATTTCCCTTTATTAGCAATTCAGCAAACCTTTATCTTAGCATCCCCTTTCTGCTAATCTCCCTCACACCACCACACATCCTTAGTACAAAAGGATTCAGCTCAAGAGGAGGAGGAGGAGGCTTCAAAGTCTACTTTCTGCCTAGGTGACAGGCCCTTGAGAGGATTTATCTCAGAGATTGACACCCACAAAATAACAGGCAAAGTTCAACCCCTCAAAATCTACCGGGTTGATGAGCTGATTCCTTCCATCCATCTATCGCATTGATCGATCGCTTACGGTGCTCTTTGTGGGCCATCGTACTCTCCCACGGGCTCAGTTATATGTTGCCAACTTGTACTTTCCAAGCGCTTAGTACAGTGCTCTGCACACAGTAAGTGCTCAATAAATACGATTGAATGAATGAATGAATGAATGCTCTGGGCGCTCAGTAAATACCATTGATTGACTCCCATGACAGTCTCCTCTTTAGACTGTCAGCTCCTTGTGGGCAAAGTCACCCTAACTCTATGGAATGTGTCCAACCTGATTAGCTCAGTGTCTAGTTCAGTGCTCTGGCACATAGTAGACGCTTAGCATATATCATAAAATAGTAATGCTAATGATAATAATAATAATGCCAATAATAGCATTTATTAAGTCTTTATTGTGTGCTGGGTACTGGGATCATTTCAATCAGATCACATGGAGTTTGGATCTCACAGGAGAGAGAGTAGCTATTCATTCATTCATTCGTATTTATTCATTCATTCAATCATATTTATTGAGCGCTTACTGTGTGCAGAACACTGTACTAAGTGCTTGGGAAGTACAAGTTGGCAACAGAGATGGTCCCTACCCAACAGCGGGCTCACAGTCTAGAAGGGGGAGACAGAGAACAAAACAAAACATATTAACAAAATAAAATAAATAGAATAAATATGTACAAATAAAATAGAGTAATAAATATTAAGAGCTTACTATGAGCCAAGCACTATGGTGGATACAAGCAAATCAGGTTGGACACAGGCTGTCATTCATTCAATCGTATTTATTGAGTGCTTACTGTGTGCAGAGCACTGGACTAAGCGCTTGGGAAGTGCAAATCGGCAACATATAAAGACGATCCCAACCCAACAACGAGCCCACAGTCTAGACGGGGAAGACAGACAACAAAACAAAACATGTAGACAGATGTCGGAATAAATAGAATTATAGCTATATGCACATCATTAATAAAATAGAGGAGTAAATATGTACAAGTAAAATAGAGTAATAAATCTGTACAAACATATGTACAGGTGCTGTGGGGAGGGGAAGGAGGTAGGGCAGGGGGGATGGGGAGGAGGAGAGGAATCAATCAATCAATCAATCATATTTATTGAGCGCTTACTGTGTGCAGAGCACTGTACTAGGCGCTTGGGAAGTACAAGTTGGCAACAGTGGGCTCACAGTCTAGATACTAGGTCCAACCTGTTTAGCTTGTATCCACCCCAGGGCTTAGAAGAGTGCTCGGCACATGGTAAGAGTTTAACAAGTACCATTTTTACAATTATTATTATTATCAATCCCAGTGCTTAGAAGAGTGCTCGGCACATGGTAAGAGCTTAACAAGTACCATTTTTACAATTATTATTATTATCAATCCTAGCTCTGCTACCGGTTGGGATTGATTGTCCCAAAAGGAGTTCACACTCTTAATCCCCATTTTACAAAGGAGGTCACCAAGGTCCAGAGCAGTGAAGCTACTTGCCCAAGGTCACCCAGCAGGCGGAGCCGAAATTAGAACCCAGGTCCTTCTGACTCCCAGCCCTAGATTCTAGCCACTGCTAGAGAAGCAGCGTGGCTCAGTGGAAAGAGCCCGGGCTTCGGAGTCAGAGGTCATGGGTTCAAATCCCGGCTCCGCCAACTGTCAGCTGTGCGACTTTGGGCAAATCACTTAACTTCTCTGTGTCTCAGTTAACTCATCCTGTATATATGTTTTTACGTACTTATTACTCTATTTATTTTACTTGTGCATATCTATTCTATTTATTTTATTTTGTTAATATGTTTTGTTTTGTTCTCTGTCTCCCCCTTCTAGACTGTGAGCCCACTGTTGGGTAGGGACCGTCTCTATATGTTGCCAACTTGTACTTCCCAAGCGCTTAGTACAGTGCTCTGCACACAGTAAGCACTCCATAAATATGATTGATTGATTGATTGATGAAATGGGGATTAAGACTGTGAGCCCCCGTGGGACAACCTTATCACCTTGTAACCTCCCCAGCGCTTAGAACAGTGCTTTGCACATAGTAAGCACTTAATAAATGCCATTATTATTATTATTACACCATGTTAGAACCTGAAAACTCTTGCTCTTTGTTCCATTCTCTATCCCTCTGTCCTTCCATCCTAAATTGAGTCTTCCTTCGACTAAGAGACTCTTGCTTTGGTGTTTTTTAAAATTTGATGATGATAAGTGAACCTTTGCCAGATACTATTCCCAGAAGGGGAGATGATTTTTAACTTCCGTCTTTTGGGATGTGAAAAGAAACTATTTACTGACTACTGGCCTTTCAATCTGGCCTTGCCCTTTTCAGAAGACAGGGAAGTCATGAGAGCTTGTTGTGGGACCGTGGGCAAGTCATTTCATTTCTCCGTTGCCTCGGGTACTTCATTTGTAAAATGGAGATGAAGACTGTGAGCCCCAAGTGGGACATGGACGTGATTAGCTTGTAGGGTTTAATACAGTGGCTGTCACTTCCACTTCTTTATGCCTCAGTTCCCTCAGCTGCAAAATGGGAATTCAGTATCTGTTCTCCCTCCTATCTAAGCTGCGAGCCCCGTGCGGGACAGGGACTGTGTCCCAATTGATCATCTTGTGTTTGACACCTAGTAAGCGCTTAACAAATACCATGGAACAAACTAGAGAAAAGTGCCGAACCATATAATAGTCACACCCGAGCAAAAATGTATTAAAACTCCCTGACAAGATTCTTCCAGAAAAACAACATTATCTATTCCAAATGGGCAAGTCACTTAACTTCTCTGTGCCTCAGTTAACTCATCCTGCATATATGTTTGTATGTACTTATTACTCTATTTATTTATTTTACTTGTACATATCTATTCTATTTTATTTTGTTAATATGTTTGGTTTTGTTCTCTGTCTCCCCCTTCTAGACTGTGAGCCCACTGTTGGGTAGGGACTGTCTCTATATGTTGCCAACTTGTACGTCCCAAGCGCTTAGTACAGCGCTCTGCACACAGTAAGCACTCAATAAATACGACTGATTGATCGATTGATTGAATGGGGATTAAGACTGTGAGCCCCCGCCAGCTCTCTGTGGTTAGGAAACGTTGTCTCTGTGGTACTGTACTTTCCCCAGCTCTTAGAACAGTGCTCAGCACATAGTACTCACTCGATAAATACCACTGATTGACTGAGTTATTGATTATGATGTCTATTCAGATAGAACTCTTCAGATTTCAAGATTTCCAAGAATCCCAGGCCTGGGATTCAGAGGACCTCGGCTCCAATCTCAGCTCTGCCGCTTGTCAGCTGTGTGACCTCTGGCAAGTTGCTTCACTTCTCTGGGCCTCAAGTCCCCTGTTCTCCCTCCTATTTAGATTATGAGGCTCACGCGGGACAAGAACTGTGTCCAACCTAATTAATTTGCACCTACCCCACGCTTAGAACAGTGTTTGACATGTAGTGAGCGCTTAACAAATGCCATAAAAAAGGCCTGTGAGAAGCAGCGTGGCTCAGTGGGAAGAGCCCGGCCTTTGGAGTCAGAGGTCATGGGTTCAAATCCCGTCAGCTGTGTGACTTTGGGCGTCACTTAACTTCTCTGTGCCTCAGTTAACTCAACTGTAAAATGGGGATTAATACTGTGAACCCCCTGTGGGCCAACCTGATCACCTTGTAACCTCCCCAGTGCTTAGAACAGTGCTTTGCACATAGTAAGCGCTTAATAAATGTCATTTTTAAAAAACTGATTAATTTGTACCCAACCCTCACTTAGAATAGTGTTGGCCACATAGTAAGCACTGAACAAATACCATTAAAAAGATGGGTCACTGAAACATATAAATATATATATATATATATATATATATTCATTCAATCGTATTTATTGAACACTTACTGTATGCAGAGCACTGTACTAAGTATACTATATATATTTATGTAATTTTGTTTATTTCTATTGATGTCTTTCTTCCTCTTCTAGACTGTGAGCTCGCGGTGGGCAGGGAATGTCACTGCTTATTGTTATGCTGTACTTTCCCAAGTGCTTAGTACAGTGCTCTGCACACAGTAAGCGCTCAATAAATGTGACTGAATGAATGATGCTACCTCCCAGCATTCTTGTGAGATGGTTAAGGATGAGTATTCTCGTTGTGAACTTGGGCAAGCCATGGATCGGAAAAGTGAATTAACATCAACATCATAAATTGAACGCAGGTCTCTTAATAATAACGGTTTCTGTGCCACTTTGGGCCAAGCACTGAACTAAACGCTAGGGCCGATACAAGAGAGGCAAGTTAGACGCAATCTCTGTCCCACATAATAATAATAATAATGATGGTATTTGTTACGCGCTTACTATGTGCCAAGCACTGTTCTAAGCACTGGGGTAGACACAAGGTAATCAGGTTGTCCCACGTGAGGCTCACACTCTTAATCCCCATTTTACAGATGAGGTAACCGAGGCACAGAGAAATGAAGTGGCTTGCTGAAGGTCACACAGCTGACAAGTGGCAGAGCTGGGATATGTATGATACCAAATAATACACATCTGCTTTTAGCCCCCTTAGTTAGGCTAAAGCCGAGACAATGCGCAGAACTTGCATTGTTTACCCTTAACATAATGGAAATTTTATATTAAAGACCATTTGAACCAATTTAACAAGAATGAACAAATAAACCCCATTTTTGATACATTCAATTTGTAATATTCAGCAATTAAAGCTGTCCCCTTACTAGACTCCTTAAGATCAATAGTTGACAAAGTTTCTCTGCCTAACCCTATTTTAGTTTAGTTTAGAGAAGCAGCATGGCTCAGTGGAAAAGAGCCCGGGCTTTGGAGTCGGAGGTCATGGGTTCAAATTCCGGCTCCGGCAGTTGTCACAGCTGTGTGACTTTGGGCAAGTCACTTCAGTCAATCAATCAATCATATTTATTGAGCACTTACTGTGTGCAGAGCACTGTACTAAGCGCTTGGGAAGTACAAGTTGGCAACATATAGAGACAGTCCCTACCCAACAGTGGGCTCACAGTCTAGAAGGGACTTCACTTCTCTGGGCCTCAGTTCCCTCATCTGTAAAATGGGGATTAAGATGTGAGCCCCCTGTGGGACAACCTGATCACCTTGTAAGCCCCCCCAGTGCTTAGAACAGTGCTTTGCACATAGTAAGTGCTTAATAAATGCCATTATTATTATTATTATTTAGTTAACTTCTTAAAATCCATTTAAGGAGGGGAAAACTCCAGATTCAATTACCATTCCAAGTTTCCCTTCCAATCTTGGTACTACTTTTACCAACAGTATTCCTTTACACCAAACTATAATATTCCATTTTATCAAAAATTATACAAAGGACCAACATATCTTCTGTACATTTTCTTTTCACCACATATTTGGTTGATTCCATAGTGACCGTGTCGAGGCAAGCTTCCTTATTCAAATCATCATATTTATACCAGCCAGACACATATGCATATACATATACCAAATATATCAAGATGACAGTTTGTATTTGATTTACGTATATACCTCTTTCACCAGTTAGTAGAATTTCAGAAATATTGACTGAACAGTCATTCCTAGGCCAGGAGAACAATGGCAAATTCTCACCCAATTACCTCCACTGTAGTTTCAAGAGGGTGGTTTCTTCTCTCAAGGGAATTCCCTTTTAATCTTCTGTACTGACAGCTCTGGCCCTGAAGGCAAAATTGGTTAAGTTTCCTACCCCCATGCCTTAACTGCAAATTTCTTGCAAGTAACTGGATGATTTCATGAACAGCTGAGAGAAGGGAGAAGAATGAGAAACCCAAGGCCAATAAAATGACTCTCAATCTGTGGATCTACCCAAATTCAGCTAGGAATTTCTCCGCAATGAACGGTACACGTTTTCACAGCAATGGCCAATTCATTCACACATAACTCATCCTAAACACACTTTCACACCGACACAGGGGTATGGCCAATTCCCCCCTATCAAAGAAGGAGTTAATTTCCTCCCACCTTCAGGAAAAATGCCTCAATCTTTCCTGCTCCCCCCACACCCATATACGTAATCTTTTTATATATAGATATATTTATATAGGTGATGCTCAATCTCAAATCTCAATCTCTGGCTTTCCCGGAACGTGGCCCATTCCATGCACACAAAACACGAGGGGATAATAATAATAATAATGATAATAGTATTTATTAAGCGCTTGCTATGTGCAAAGCACTGTTCTAAGCGCTGGGGGGGATACAAGGTGATCAGGATGTCCCACGTGGGGCTCACTTTCTTAATCCCCATTTTACAGATGAGGGAACTGAGTTAAGTGACTTGCCCAAAGTCACACAGCTGACAATTGGCGGAGTCAGAATTTGAACCCATGACCTCTGACTCCAAAGCCCGGGCTCCTTCCACTGAGCCACGCTGCTTCTCTAATAATGACGGTATTTGTTAAGCGTTTACTATGTGCAAAGCACTGTTCTAAGCGCTGGGGGGGGATACAAGGTGATCAGGTTGTCCCACGAGGGGCTCACAGTCAATCTCCATTTTACAGATGAGGGAACTGAGGCACAGAGAAGTTGAGTGACTTGCCCAAAGTCACACAGCTGACAATTGGCGGAGTCGGGATTTGAACCCATGACCTCTGACTCCAAAGCCCGTGCTCCTTCCACTGAGCCACGCTGCTTCTCCAGGAATAATAATGGTGGTATTTGTTAAACCTTTTAGACTGTGAGCCCGCTGTTGGGTAGGGACTGTCTCTATATGTTGCCAACTTGTACTTCCCAAGCACTTAGTACAGTGCTCTGCACACAGTAAGCGCTCAATAAATACGATTGATTGATTGATTGATTAAACGCTTACTACGTGCAAAGCACTGTTCTAAGCGCTGGAGGGATACAAGGTGATCATGCCATCATTTCAAGTCTTAAAGCAGAATACTCTACACGTTTCCACTCTTCCTCAAAGAGGAGGGTGCACCCAATCCCACATTCACACAATGTTTTTGGTACTTTAAAACTGAACAGAGATGTTTTCTGGTCATCAGCAGGAACTTCTTCATCAGGGGCGTGAAGAACCAGATTCCAGTACGCACAGATCTCTCAAGTAAGAATACTTTTGTGCCTGCAACTAAAAACACATGTGGCTCACAGTCTACTAGGAGGGAGAAAAGCATGGAATTCCCATATTACAGATGAGAAAAGTGAGGCACAGAGAAGTTAAGAGACCCGTCCAAGGACACACAGCAGGCAAGTGGCAGAGACGAGATTAGAACCCAGATCCTCGGACTTCCCAGGCCCGAGGTCTCTCTACTAGACTTCAAGGTACCTCTTGACTTTCAGCCCAGGACTCTTTTCTTGAGGCTCTTCTGCTTTTTAGCAAATTCTGACTAATCAATCAATCAATCAATCGTATTTATTGAGCACTTATTGTGTGCGGAGCACTGTACTAAGCGCTTTGGAAGAACAAGTTGGCAAGTGCTCAAATTCCAGAATCCAGATCTTGCCACTGTTGATTTGGTTTTTCAGACAGTTTCAAGCTTTCATATGCAAATATATTCCTGGCTCTACAATATGCAGAGATTTCCTCTTTTTTTAAAAAAATGAAAATTACTTTTTATTTCCTGATGTCATTTCCTTGGTTTCCTTTCTGGCCTCTTTATAATCTGGTGAGTATTAGTCATGAAGGTTTACACTCATGTTCATTCACACACTTTTGGTTCCAGAATGAAGAGGTTTATCCTGACTCCATTCACATTCCTACTGCTCAGAGGCTTGGTGATTTCAGGAGAAGTCTATTCAAGTAAGTTGAAATCAGGGCTGATGCCTGATTTTCTTCCCTCTTTAGATGGGAAATAAATTTCCAGACTTTGTTCTGGAAATCACAACAAAAATAATGGTATTTTTAAGTGCTTACTATGTGCAAAGTCGATTCAAGTAAGTTGAAATCAGGGTTGACACCTGATTTTGTTTCCCTCTTTAGAGGGGAAATAAATTTCCAGACTTTGTTCTGCAAATAACAATAATAATAATGGTATTTTTAAGTGCTTACTATGTGCAAAGTCGAGTCAAGTTGAAATCAGGGTTGACACCTGATTTTCTTCTCTCTTTAAATGGGAAATAAATTTCCAGACTTTGTTCGGCAAATAACAATAATAATAATGGTATTTTTAAGTGCTTACTATGTGCAAAGTTGATTCAAGTAAGTTGAAATCAGGGTTGACGCCTGATTTTCTTCCCTCTTTAGAGGGGAAATAAATTTCCAGACTTTGTTCTGCAAATAACAATAATAATAATGGTATTTTTAAGTGCTTACTATGTGCAAAGTCGATTCAAGTAAGTTGAAATCAGGGTTGACACCTGATTTTCTTCCCTCTTTAAATGGGAAATAAATTTCCAGACTTTGTTCTGCAAATAACAATAATAATAATGGTATTTTTAAGTGCTTACTATGTGCAAAGCACTGTTCTAAGTGCTGGGGTGATACAAGGTGATCAGATTGTCCCACATGAGGCTCACAGTCTCAATCCCCATTTTACAGATGAGGTAACTGAGGCACAGAGAAGTTAAGTGACTTGCCCAAAGTCACACAGCTGACAAGTGGCAGAGCCGGGATTAGAACCCACCCTCTGACTCCCAAGCCTGGGCTCTTTTTATTAAGCAACACTGCTTCTCGGGATCAATTATTGTCAAACAATAATGACAGTAATTGTGGTATTTGTTAGGCGCTTACTATGTGCTAAGCCCTATGGTAGATAAAATGTAAGCAGGATGTGACACTGGCCCCATCCCTCATGGGGTTCACAGTCTACCAGGGTGGGAGAACATGTACTTTATCCCCATTTTAAAGATGAGGGAACTGAGGCAGAGAAGTTCAGTTTTTATTTTGGTACTTGTTAAGTACCAAAGTGCCAGGCGCTTAGTACAGTACTCTGCACACAGTATGTGCTCAATAAAAACAACTGAATGAATGAACTAAGCACTGGGGTACATACAAGATACAACGTTGAACTCAGAGATCCCATTTTGAATATTACTGCTATCCCAAGCGCTTAGTACAGTGCTCTGCATTCGGTAAGCGTTCAATAAATACCACTGATCGACGGAATGATTGGTATTCCTGAGAAGCAGAATAGCCTAGTGGAAAGAGCACCGGCCTCTGGGAGTCAGAGGATCTTGATTCTCATCCCAGCTCCGCCGTTTGCCTGCTGTGTGACTTAATAATAATAATAACAATAACAATAATAATAATAATAATGGCATTTATTAAGCGCTTACTATGTGCAAAGCACTGTTCTAAGCGCTGGGGAGGTTACAAGGTGATCAGGTTGTCCCACGTGGGGCTCACAGTCTTAATCCCCATTTTACAGATGAGGGAACTGAGGCACAGAGAAGTGAAGTGACTTGCCCAAAGTCACACAGCTTAACTTCTGTGAGCCTCAGTTTCCTCATCTGTAAAATGGGGATTAAATACCTCCTACTTAGGCTGTGAGCCACAGGTGGGACCTGGACTGTGTCCATCATCATCATCAATCGTATTTATTGAGCGCTTACTGTGTGCAGAGCACTGTACTAAGCGCTTAAGTCCATCCTGATGATCTTGGAACTACCTGAGCGCTTAGTATAGTGATTGGCACATAGTAAGCGCTTACCAGATACCACAGTTATTATCATTTGGAAACCTTGAAGTGCCTTAATCTCTGTAAGGGCAGGGATCCTGTCTCCCGACTCTGTTGTAGGGTTCTCTCCCAAGCGCTTAGTACAGTGCTCTGCACAAGTAAGTGCTCAAAAATACCAATGATTGATTGATGACTGGGAATCAAGCTGATATGCCATCCACTAGTGCCTCCACCAACAATGACACCCAGAAAAGGATATTTGGAAGACTGTACATATTTATTACTTTATTTATTTATTTATTTATTTATTTATTTATTTATTTATTTATTTATTTATTTATTTATTTTACTTGTACCTATCTATTCTATTTATTTTATTTTGTTAATATGTTTGGTTTTGTTCTCTGTCTCCCCCTTCTAGACTGTGGGCCCACTGTTGGGTAGGGACTGTCTCTATATGTTGCCAACTTGGACTTCCCAAGTGCTTAGTACAGTGCGCTGCACACAGTAAGCGCTCAATAAATACGATTGATGATGATGATGATCCACCAAGCTAGCTCTCTTCCTCCCTTCAACGCCCTACTGAGAGCTCACCTCCTCCAGGAGGCCTTCCCTTTTTCCTCTCCTCCTCCCCATCCTTCCCCTCCCCACAGCACCTGTATATATATTTGTATAGATTTATTACTCTATTTTACTTCTACATATTTACTATTCTATTTATTTTGTTAATGATGTGCAAATAGCTTTAATTCTATTTATTCTGACGATTTTGACACCTGTCTACTTGTTTTATTTTGTTGTCTGTCTCCCCCTTCTAGACCGTCAGCCCGTTGTTGGGTAGGGACTGTCTCTCTCTGTTGCCGACTTGGACTTCCCAAGCGCTTAGTACAGTGCCCTGCACACAGTAAGCGCTCAATAAATACGATTGATGAAATAGTAAGCGCTCAATAAATACCTTTGATTGACTGATTGGTCAAGTCATCGCTGAAACATAAAGTATAGCACTCTCTCTTTCTCTCTCTATCTGTACCTGAATCTAAATTCAGTTTCCCCACATCCTCATTGGCTTTCAATCTTGGTTCTCTAAATAAATCTCTTTTTCACTTGGCAGTGCCACTCGCTGGTAATTAAAGTACTGGTTCAGCCCTAGCTTTGTGCTAAGCACTTGGCTAAATCCTGGGGTAATCAATCAATCAATCAATCGTATTTATTGAGCACTTACTGTGTGCAGAGCACTGTACTAAGCGCTTGGGAAGTCCCAGTTGGCAACATATAGAGACGGTCCCTACCCAACAGTGGGCTCACAGTCTGGAAGGGAGAGACAGAGAACAAAACACAACATGTTAACAAAATAAAATAAATAGAATAGATATGTACAAGTAAAATAATTAGAGTAATAAATACGTACAAACATATATATGAGACAATCAAATCAATGAATCAATCATATTTATAATAATAATAATAATGCTACTATGTGCCAAGCACTGTTCTAAACGCTGGGGTAGTTACAACTCGTTCAAGTTGGACACAATTCCTGTCCCACATAGGGCTAACACTCTTAATCCCCATTTTACAGATGAGGTCATGGAGTCCCAGAGAATAATAATAATAATAATAATAATGGCATTTATTAGGCTCTTACTATGTGCAAAACACTGTTCTGAGCGCTGGGGAGGTTACAAGGTGATCAGGTTGTCCCACGGGGGGTTCACAGTCTTAATCCCCATTCTACAGATGAGGCAACTGAGGCACAGAGAAGTTAGGTGACTTGCCCAAGTTCACACAGCAGACATGGGGCGGGGCTGGGAGTAGAACTCAGGTCCTTACGACTCCCAGGCCCGTATTTAATGAGCGCTTACTGTGTGAAGAGCACTGTATTAAGCGGTTGGGAGAGTAGAGAAGCAGCGTGGCTCAGTGGAAAGAGCACGGGCTTGGGAGTCAGAGGTCACGGGTTCGAATTCCGACTCCGCCACTTAGCTGTGTGACCTTGGGCAAGTCACTTAACTTCTCTGTGCCTCAGTTACTTCATCTGTAAAATGGGGATTAAGACTGAAAACCCCACGTGGGACAACCTGATCACCTTGTATCCCCCAAGCGCTTAGAACAGTGCTTCACACATAGTAAGCGCTTAACAAATACCATCATTATTATCATTATTACAACGCAACAGAGTTGGTAGACACATTCCCTGACAACAAGGAATTCACAATCAGTCAATCAATCAGTGGAATTTACTGAACGTTTACTGGGTGCAGAGCATTCATTCAATCAATCAATCAATCACATTTATTGAGCGCTTACTTTGTGCAGAGCACTGTACTAAGCGCTTGGGAAGTACAAGTTGGCAACATATAGAGACAGTCCCTACCCAACAGTGGGCTCACAGTCTAAAAAGTTCATTCATTCATTCATTCAATCGTATTTATTGAGCGCTTACTGTGCGCAGAGCGTTTGGGAAGTACAAATCGGCAACATATGGAGACGGTCCCTTCCCAACAACAGGCTCACAGTCAAGAAGGGGGGAGAGTAATGTACTGAGCACTTGGGGCAGTAATAATAATAATAATAGTAATGGCATTTATTAAGCGCTTACTATGTGCAAAGCACTGTTCTAAGCGCTGGGGAGGTTACAAGGCAATCAGGTTGTCCCATGTGGGGCTCACAGTAAAATACAACAGAATTGGTAGACATGATCCCTGGCAACAAGGAGTTTACAGTCTCGAAGGGGATAATCAGAGCCCAAATCAGGACTCCACCCTACCTCATCAGACCTTACAGACAAAGAAAAGGCACAAACAGACACTTTAACTCCATTTTACAGATGAGGAAATTGAGGCACCGAGAAATTAAGTGACTTGTCCAAGATCCCACAGCAGGGATGAGTGAAGAAGCCGGGATTGGAAACTGAGTCTCCTCAGTTTTTTTTTTTTAATTTTAATTGCTAAATGCTTACTGTGTGCCAGGCACTGTACTAAACACTGGGTAGGTACAAGGTAATCAGTTTGGACACAGTTCTTGCCCCACATGGGGCTCATAGTCTTCATCCCCATTGTACAGATGAGGTAACTGAAGCTCAGGGAATAATAATAATAATAATAATAATGGCATTTGTTAAGCGCTTACTATGTGCAAAGCACTGGGGGGATACAAGGTGATCAGGTTGTCCTACGTGGGGCTCACAGTCTTAATCCCCATTTTACAGATGAGGGAACTGAGGCTCACAGAAGTTAAATGACTTAGCCAAGGTCATAGCAGACGCGTGGCTGAAAGCTCGTTGTGGGCAGGGAATGTGTCTGTGTTATGTTGTACTCTCCCAAGTGCTTAGTACAGAGCTCTGCAAACAGCAAGCACTCAATCAATACGATCGATTGAATGAGTGGAGGAACCAGGATTAGAACCCAGGTCCTTCTGACTCTCGAACCCATGCTCTATCCCCTAGGCCATACTACTACTACTACTAATAATATTGATGGCATTTATTAAGCGCTTACTATGTGCAAAGCACTGTTCTAAGCGCTGGGAAGGTTGCAAGGTGATCAGGTTGTCCCACCGAGGGCTCAACAGTCTTAATCCCCATTTTCCAGATGAGGTCACTGAGGCCCAGAGAAGTTAAAAGTTACTTGCCCAAAGTCACACAGCTGACAATTGGCAGAGCCGGGATTTGAACCCATGACCTCTGACTTTAAAGCCCGTGCTCTTTCCACTGAGCCACGTGTACATATCTATTCTATTTATTTTATTTTGTTAGTATGTTTGGTTTTGTTCTCTGTCTCCCCCTTTTAGACTGTGAGCCCACAGGGTAGGGACTGTCTCTATATGTTGCCAACTTGGACTTCCCAAGCGCTTAGTACAGTGCTCTGCACACAGTAAGCGCTCAATAAATACGATTGATTGATTGATTGCTCGGTTTGGAGGAGGGAAGGGAGAAAACTCAAGAGTTATTTGAGTTACTATTAATTCCATGAGGGTTTGGAGAAGAAGGAGTCAAATTTTGAGTCGGTCTGAATCACACCGATTTCTGCACGCTGGTGAATTCACGCTGACAAACACGGAACAGGGGGGTTGCGTGTAATCTTGGTGACTGAAAAAACCTGACAGTAAACTGTGTGGTTTCTTATCAATTTAATCACAACTAGAGAAATAAAATATCGGGGAGTTTTTTTGTTGGTTTTTTTTTTGGGGGGGGGGATAAATAAATCCGTTCCAAAGAATCACACTCCTATCTTTGCTGGAGAGGATGTTCCATTACAGTGAACATTACAAAATTCCACCCTGAAGGGAAGTGTGGTGTGGGTTTTCTTTCTACACGCCTCTCCGTTTTGAACCCTAACCTCCTACCGTGTTTCAATTCCCCACTCCAGTACAGGTTTCGGTCTGCTGCCTGGATCATTTTTCTAAGAAAAAGAGTTGAGTCCCTGTCTCTCCTCTCCTCGAGAAACTCCAGTGGTTGTCCATCCACCTCCGCATCCAACAGAAACTCCTCACCTTCGGCTTTAAAGCGCTCAGTCTACTCACCCCCTTCTATCTCCTATCTTTGCTCACAGCGTCCCAATCTCCTCCATATCACCGCCGACCCCTTTCCCACATCCTCCCCCTAGCCTGGAACTCCTTGAGCCTCACTAATTCTGTGACGGAGAGATCCACTTTGCATTTTTTTTAAAATGGTATTTATTAAGCCCTCGCTATATGCTCGGCACTGTACTAAGCGCTGGGGCGGAGACAAGAAAATCAGGCTGGACACAGACCCTGTCCCGCATGGGGCTCACGGTCTTCACCCCCATTTTACAGATGAGGTGGCCGAGGCCCAGGGAAGTGAAGTGACTTGCCCAAGATCACACAGCAACCAAGGGGCGGAGCCGGGATTAGAACCCAGGTCTTTCTGAGGCCCAGGCCCGGCCTCTATCCATTAGGCGATACTGTTTCTGCCCCCAGAGCTCAGTCTGCAGCTAGTGAGAAGTATTCAGAATGGCCATTTGATTACTGCATTATTTGTACATATTCATTCTATTTATTTTATTTTGTTAATATGTTTTGTTGTCTGTCTCCCCCTTCTAGACTGTGAGCCTGCTGTTGGGTAGGGACCGTCTCTATACGTTGCCAACTTGGACTTCCCAAGCGCTTAGTACAGTGCTCTGCACACAGTAAGCGCTCAATAAATACGATTGAATGAATGAATCTTTGCTGACCTCCCAGTCTACTGTCTCTCCCCACTCCAGTCCATACTTCACGCTGCTGCCTGGATCGTTTTTCTGCAAAGACGCTCAAGGCCATGTTCCCCCTTACTCAAGAACCTCCAGTAGTTGCCCATTCACCTCCGCATCAAGCAAAAATTCCTCATCACTGGCTTGAAAATCCTCAATCCTCTCGCCCCCTCCCACTTCACCTCGGTGCTCTCCTACTCCATCCCAGCCCGCACACTTCGATCTCCTCACGGTCCCTCCGTCTCGTCTATAATAATAATAATAATGATGACATTTATTAAGCGCTTACTATGTGCAAAGCACTGTTCTAAGCGCTGGGGAGGTTACAAGGTCATCTATCTCGCCGCCGACCTCTCGCCCACGTCCTGTCTCTCACCTGGAATGCTTTCCCTCTTCATTTATGACAGACGATCCCTCTCCCCCCCTTTAAAGTCTTAGTGAAGGCCTTCCCTGACTAAGCCCTCCTTTCCTCTTCTCACACTCCCTTCTGCCTCTCCCTGTCTTGTTCCCTTTATTCATCCCCATTCCCAGTCCATAGCTATCATTTATTTATTTCCATTCATGTCTGTCTCCCTCTCCAGACTCTAAGATCCTTGTGGGCGGAAATGTGTCTGCTTATTGTGGCAATGTCTCTCCAAAGTCTTAGAACAGTGCTCTGCACACAGAAAGCGCTCAGTAAATATTACTGAACGAATGATTGAAACGTTTGGAAGAGGAGAGAATGGTTAAAGCCAAGATGATTGCTTCTAATACTGCGAGAAAATTTAATGGGTAACCCAAGGGTAATCTGAATAGCGCCTTCCAAATTGTGGGTAAAATCATGGCATTTTTGACGGTGGTGATGACAGTGATGGGGATGATAATAATTACAATAATAATAATATCAATCACTGGCATTTACTGAGTGTTCACTATATACAGAGCACTGTTCTAAGCACTTGGGAGAATACAATACAAGATAATTACCAGATTATTTCCCTAAATAATAATAATAATGATGGAATTTATTAAGCACTTACTATGTGCAAAGCACTGTTCTAAGCACTGGGGGGATACAAGGTGATCAGGTTGTCCCACGGGGGGGGTGCTCACAGTCAACCCCCATTTTACAGATGAGGTAACTGAGGCCCAGAGAAGTTAAGTGACTTGTCCAAGGTCACACAGCTGACAAGTGGCGGAGCCGGGATTTGAACCCACGACCACTGACTCCAAAGCCCGTGCTCTTTCCACTGAGCCACGCTGCTTCTCGAGCCACGCTGCTTAAAAAGCTGACAGGCTAAATAATAATATTTTTTTAATGGTATTGGTTAAGATCCACAAAGCATTGAGAAGAAGCGTGGCTTAGTGGAGAGAGCACGGGCTTGGGAGTCAGAGGTCATGGGTTCTAATCCTGGCTCCGCCACTTGTCAACTGTGTGACTTTGGGCAAGTCACTTGTCTTCTCTGTGTCTTGGTTACCTCATCTGTAAAATGGGGATATAAGCGTGAGCCCCACATGGGACAGGGACTGCAAACAACCTGATTAACCTGTAACAATCTCAGTGCTTCGTATAGCACCTAGTAAATGCTTAATGAATACTCCAAATATTGTTATTAGAAGTCACAGAAGGTCAGAGACCGAAGGGAAAGAAAGGGAAGAAAGAAGAGGCTCTGGTGGTTCTCTTCCCTTCTCGTTCCTGGCTCTGGAGAATTCCACCTTTTGGCTTCTCCCGTAGCCACCTAAATATCTATGGACTGACAGGCGACCGAGAGGGCACGAGACTGTTGTGGAAGGGAAATTCACAGTTTAAATTTACTCAAATACTACTGAAGCAGCATGGCATAGAGACCAGAGCAGAAGGTCATAATAATAATAATGATGGCATTTATTAAGCCCCTACTATGTGCAAAGCACTGTTCTAATCGCTGAAATAATAACGATGGCATTTAAGCGCTTACTATGTGCCAAGCACTGTTCTAAGTGCTGGGGAGGTACAAGGTAATACTAATAATAATAATAATAATGGCATTTATTAAGCACTTACTATGTTCAAAGCACTGTTCTAAGCGCTGGGGAGGTTACAAGGTGATCAGGTTGTCCTACGGGGGGCTCACAGTCTTAATCTCCATTTTACAGATGAGGTAACTGAAGCACAGAGAAGTTAAGTGACTTGTCCAAAGTCACACAGCTGACTGGTGGTGGAGTCGGGATTTGAACCCATGACCTCTGACTCCAAAGCCGGTGCTCTTCCCACTGAGCCATGCTGGGTTCCACATGGAAATGTAACTAAGATCCCACCTCTATTGTACAATAGTATTATTAAGTGCTTACTGCATGCACAGCACTGTATTAAGCCCTGAGAGAAAATACATAGGTAGTAGTTGGACATAATGCCTGTCTTTCATGGACCTCAGGAGCTAAATAAGGGAATCTCTAATTCTCCTCTGCTTCATTTAAAAGGGGAGCGACCAGACTAAAACCCCAGGCATTCCACTTTCTCCATTTTGAAATTGTCAAACCAAGATTGGGCACCTTTTACGTTCGCTTTTTTGGTCTGTTCTTCTACCTAGGGAAAATCATCATCACACAGATCATCAATTTCAACTTCGAAAAGACCCGGATTGATTGGACTGTGACAGATGACTTGGCTAGAGAGAATTTAACCTTCCAATACACGTAAGTACGGGATTACAGAAAATGTACTGAGCGCTGGGGGAGGTACAAGCTAATTGGGTTGGACACAGCCCCTGTGGTAATTGTTAAGTACTTACTATGTGCCAGGCACTGTACTAAGCGCTGGGGGAGGTACAAGCTAATCGGGTTGGACACAGTCTCTGCGGTAATTGCTAAGCGCTTACTATGTGCCAGGCACTGTACTGAACGCTGGGGTGGAGACAAGCTAATCGGGTTGGATACAGTCGGTGCCCCACATGGGGGCTCACGGTCTTAATCCCCATTTTACAGAGGAGGGAACTGAGGTACAGAAGTGAAGTGACTTCCCAAGGTCCCACATAACTGGCCAATGTGAAGGACAGAGATCATGGGAGAGAGTTCCTGTTGGGGCTTGGCTCTACCGTCGGGGCTAGGGCAAGTTTCGTGGTCACTTGGGCTATCCACTTGAGAAGCAGCGTGGCTCAGTGGAAAGAGCCTGGGCTTTGGAGTCAGAGGTCATGGGTTCGAATCCCTGCTCCGCCACATGTCTGCTGTGTGACCTTGAGCAAGTCACTTAACTTCCCTGAGCCTCAGTTACCTCATCTATAAAAAGGGGATTAAGACTGTGAGCTCCAAGTGGGACAACTTGATCACCTTGTATCCCCCCAATGCTTAGAATAGTGCTCTGCACATAGGAAGCGCTTAACAAATGCCATTATTATTATTATTATTATTATTATCCACGGGTCTCGGGAAGAAAAGTTCGAGCCATGATTCCACAGCTCACTGTCCACAGTGTCCACTGTCACTGTCCTTATAATAATAATAGCATTTATTAAATGCTTACTATGTGCAAAGCACTGTTCTAAGCACTGACACTAGTGTCCATATCGGTCATTAATTTATTTCTCTCAATGTCTGTCTCCCTCTCTAGATTACAAGCTCATTGTGGGCAGGGAATGTGACCTTGGCTGAGTCACTTCAACTTCTTTGGGCCTCAGTTCCCTCCTCTGGAAAATGGGGATTAAAACTGTGGGACAGGGACTATGTCCAACCCAATTACCTTGTACCCCAGTGCTTTAGTACAGTGTCTGGCACATAATAAGCGCTTAAAAAACACCACAATTATTATTATTGTTATTATTGACATTATTCCTCCACCACCTCTCTTGTTTCTCCACAGGTTGGATGGAGGAAGCACATGGCATTTATGCCCCGAATATTTGTTTGAGCAGGGCTATAAGGTCGGATGTCTCTTTCAAGCTTCGGACGAAACCCTAGAGTTTTCCATCCATAGTGGAGACGAGTTACTTTATGAGCAAACTCTGATGACCAGCTCATACAGTACGTAATGACACAGGAGGCACAAGATTTTTTTTTTATGGTATTTGTTAAGCGCTTACTAAGTGCCAGGCACTGTTCTAAGCACTGGGGTAGATATAAGGTAATCAGCGAGGCTCAGAAGGAAAGAGCCCGGGCTTTGGAGTCAGAGGTCATGGGTTCAAATCCCGGCTCCGCCACTTGTCAGCTGTGTGACTTTGGGCAAGTCACTTCACTTCTCTGGGCCTCAGTTACCTCATCTGTAAAATGGGGATGAAGACTGTGAGCCCCCCGTGGGACAACCTGATCACCGTGTAACCTCCCTAGCACTTAGAACGGTGCTTTGCACGTAGTAAGTGCTTAATAAATGATATCATTATTATTATTATTGCTTTGCACATAGTAAGCACTTAATAAATGCTATTATTATCATCATCATCATCATCAATCATATTTATTGAGCGCTTACTATGTGCAGAGCACTGTACTAAGAGCTTGGGAAGTACAAATCGGCAACATATAGAGACAGTCCCTACCCAACAGTGGGCTCACAGTCTATTATTATTAATCAGGTTGGACACAGTCCATGTCCCACATGGGGCTCACAGTCGTAATCCCCATTTTACAGAGGAGGTAACCGAGGAACAGAAAATAATTATACTAACTGTGGTATCTGTTAAGCGTTTACTATGTGCTAGGCACTACCCTAAGTGCTGGGATAGATACGAGGTAATTCGGTGGGCCACAACATTCCCTGTCCCATGTGGGGCTCACAGTCTAAATCCCCATTTTCCAGCTGAGGCTAACTGAGGCACAGAGAAGCAAAGTGACTTTACAGTGTACTCCCCCAAGCTCTTAGCACAATGTACAAGCAAGGAGCGCTCCATGAACGGGATTGAGTGAATTCAGAAGGTGAGAAAGACAACGGCATTCGGAGTTTATCGCTAAAGACCGCGTGCTTTCCGTCCTCTGAAAAAATAATCCTGAAAAATTAGACTCAAGGGTCAGATTGCCTTGATGATACCGAATATGTAAATCAGGAGTGGTAACTGAAACTCCTCTCCTCGCACATCAGAAAACCACCTTAATTCTGAGACTGACTGGAGAGATTAGCCTACGGTAAGCGGGGAACAACTTCGATACCGGAAAAGAGAAAAAAAAATAAATAGCAAATGAAGAGGGAAGGGTTTTCTCCTTGACACGGGAGAGGAATGGGATGAAATTAAGAAGGTTTGGAAGCCGTCTCTCAGACAGTGGGTATATGAATCTGTCAGCGAGGGAAGTGTTTCTGACCTTTACTTGAACTTCCAGGGGCTGGTGTCCAGGGTACGGTTGTTTTCCGTCCACTTAATCCCCATCCCGAGCTCTAACGTCTTTTCCAAGTGCTCAATTTAATACCTTTCTTCAAAAAAAATATGGTATTTGTTAAGTGCTTACTAAGTGCCAGACTCTCTATTAAGTGCTGGGTTAGATAATAATAATAATAATAATTGTGGTATTTGTTAAGCGTTTACTATGTGCCAAGCACTGTTCAAAGCGCTGGGGGAGATACAAGGTAATCAGGTTGTCCCACAAAGGGCTCACAATCTTAATCCCCATTTTCCAGATGAGGTAACTGAGGCCCAGAGAAGTGAAGTGACTTGCCCAAAGTCACACAGCTGAGAAGGGGCAGAGCCGGGATTAGAACCCATGACCTCTGATTCCCGAGCCCACGCTCTTTCTACTGAGCCCCGCTGCTTCTCTAGCTTCTCCGCTTCTACAATCAAAACAGGTTGGACACAGTCCCTGTCCGACATGGGTGGGGCTCACCCACCTCAATCCCCATTTTACAGATGAGGGAACTGAGGCACAGAGAGGTGAAGTGACTGGTCTAAGGTCACACAGCAGACAAGTGGCGGAGCTGGGATTAGAACCGACTCCGAGGCCCGGGCTCTATGCACGGAGCCCTGCTGCCAAGCAGCGTGGCTCAGTGGAAAGAGCCCGGGCTTTGGAGTCAGAGGTCATGGGTTCAAATCCCAGCTCCGCCAACTGTCAGCTGTGTGGCTTTGGGCAAGTCACTTAACTTCTCTGTGCCTCAGTTCCCTCATATGTAAAATGGGGATGAAGACTGTAAGCCCCCCGTGGGACAACCTGATCACCTTGTAACCTCCCCAGAGCTTAGAACAGTGCTTTGCCCATAGTAAGCACTTCATTCATTCATTCATTCAATCGTATTTATTGAGCGCTTACTGTGTGCAGAGCACTGTACTAAGCGCTTGGGAAGTACAAGTTGGCAACATCGAGAGACGGTCCCTACCCAACAGCGGGCTCACAGTCTAGAAGGGGGAGGCAGACAACAAAAACAAAACATGTGGACAGGTGTCGTCAGAACAAATAGAATTAAACCTAAATCAATCAATCAATCAATCGTATTTATTGAGCGCTTACTGTGTGCAGAGCACTGTACTAAGCGCTTGGGAAGTACAAGTTGGCAACATCGAGAGACGGTCCCTACCCAACAGTGGGCTCACAGTCTAGAAGGGGGAGGCAGACAACAAAAACAAAACATGTGGACAGGTGTCGTCAGAACAAATAGAATTAAACCTAAATCAATCAATCAATCAATCGTATTTATTGAGCGCTTACTGTGTGCAGAGCACTGTACTAAGCGCTTGGGAAGTACAAGTTGGCAACACATAGAGACAGTCCCTACCCAACAGTGGGCTCACAGTCTAAAATGAACATCATTAACAAAATAAATAGAATAAATAGAATAGCAAATATGTACAAGTAAAATAGAGAGAGTAGTATTCTCTGTTTTGGGAGAGCAGGGAATGTGTCTGCTTATTGTTCTACTGTCCTCTCCCGAGCGCTTAGTAAAGTGTTTTGCACACAGTAAGCACTCGGTAAATGATTGAATGAGAAGCGAAGATTGGCAGGGGGCTTGGAGGGAGAAATGATGACGATGATGGGATTTATTAAGTTCCTACTATGTGTCAAGCACTGGTCTAAGCGCTGGGGTAGATCAAGCTAATCAGGTTGGATACAGACCCTGTCCCACATAGGGCTCATACTCTAAATCCCCATTTTCCAGATGAGAGAACTGGGGCAAAGAGAAGTGAAGTGACTTACCCAAGGTCTCACAACAGACAAGTGGCAGGCCCGGGATTAGAACCCAGGTCCTCTGCCTCCCAGCTCTGGGCTCTTTCCACTGGGCCACGCTGCTCTATCCTCTAGGCCAGGCTGTCAGGTGGTGATGAATTTGTACTTCCCAAGCTTTTGGCATTTGTACTTGCCAATTTGTACTTCCCAAGCGCTTAGTACAGTGCTCTGCACACAGTAAGCGCTCAATAAATACGATTGATGATGATGATGATGATGAATGAGTAACCCTCGGAGGGATTTGAGGAGCAGAGAGATATGCGTTCATATCCGATCCAAAAAGCAAGGTTCCCTGGAAAAAAGCATCCCTCTTCTCCAGCCTGGAATCTGAATCTGAGGTTGGGAGTCTCGGGGGCAGGCCCTGAGGTGAGTAAATAATAATAATAATAATAATATCAAACATTGTACTAAGCGCTGGGGTAGATACAAGATAATTCGGTCCTACGCTGGTCTTACGGTCTAAGTAGGAGGGAGAACAGGTTTTCGAACTGTGAGCCCCATAGTGGAAAGAGCCCAGGTTTGGGAGTCAGAGGTCATGGATTCTAATCCTGGCTCTGCCACTAGTCAGGTGTGCGACTTTGGGGAAGTCACTTCACTTCTCTGGGCCTCAGTTCCCTCATCTGTAAAATGGGGATTAAGACTGTGAGCCCCATGTGGGACAACCTTGATTACCTTGTATCCTCCCCAGCGCTTAGAGCAGTGCTTGGCACATAGTAAGCGCTTAACAAATACCAACATTATTATTATTATTATTATTATTATTATTATCTGGGACAGGGACTATGTCCAATCTGATAAACTTCTATCTACCCCAGCACTTAGAACAGTGCTTGGCACATAGTAAGCGCTTAACAAATACCAACATTATTATTATTATTATTATTATCATCATCTGGGACAGGGACTATGTCCAATCTGATAAACTTCTATCTACCCCAGTGCTTGGCACATAGGAAGCGCTTAACAAATACCAGAAAAAAAAACAAAAACAGGTACTGAATCCCCAGTTTTCAGGTGAGGGAACTGAGGTGCAGAAAAGTGACTTGCCCAAGGTCACACAGCAGACAAGTGTAAGCCCGACCACTAGATTGTAAACTCGTCCTCTAGACTGTGAGCTAAGACTGTAAGAAGCGTGGCTCAGTGGAAAGAGCCCGGGCTTTGGAGTCAGAGGTCATGGGTTCAAATCCCGGCTCTGCCAAATGTCAGCTGTGTGACTTTGGGCAAGTCACTTAACTTCTCTGGCCCTCAGTTCCCTCATCTGTAAAACGGGGATTAAGACTGTAAGCCCCCCGTGGGAAAACCTGATCCCCTTGTAACCTCCCCAGCGCTTAGAATAGTGCTTTGCACATAGTAAGTGCTTAATAAATGCCATTATTATTATTATTAAGCTCATTTTGGGCAGGGACTGTACCTGCTGATTGTAGTTTTGTACCTTGAAAGCATTTAGTACAGCACTCTGCACACAGTAAGCGCTCAATAAATATGACTGAATGAATCGATTGAAGTTGAGGGTAGGGAATGTGTCTGCTTTATTGTCTTGTTTTCTCTCCCAAGAACTTAGAACAGTGCTCTGCACAGGGTAAGCAGTCAGTAAATGCGATTGATTGATTGATTGATGGAAGTGGCTGAGGCGGGATTAGAACCCAGGTCCAGCCAGAAGGCAGCACGGGCTGACCCGGTGTTCCCATTGACTCTTAGGTAGTTGTGCGTTGTCTCCTCAGTAAAGCCCGACTCTCCCAAGAACCTGACTTTCACGTGGAAGGAAAGTACCGTTCGAATAAAATGTCCCAACCTGAACCTCGGTGACCTCTCGTACGAGATTCAATTCCGAAGCGTATTCGATGACGGATGGCAGGTGAGGAATCGACATCACCGGGGTCCGTCTACCGCCCAAACAGTAGCAATAATTGTAATTGTGCTATTGGTTAAGCGCTTACTGGGTGCTGGATCGGATACAAGCTCATCAGGTTGGACACAATCCCCATCGACGTGGGGCTCACAGTCTTAACCCCTATTTTACAGATGAGGGAACTGAGGCCCAGAGAAGTGAAGTGACTTGCCCCAAGGTAATAATAATAATAATAATAATTATGGTATTTATTAAGTGCTTACTATGTACCAAGCACTGTTCTCAGTGCTGGGGTAGATACAGGGTAATCAGGTTGTCCCACCTACACTTTTTATCCCCATTTTACAGATGAGGTAACAGAGGTCACACAGCAGACAAGAGGCAGAGCCGGGATTGGAACCTGTGTCCTGTCACTCCCAAGCCCGTGCTCTTTAAGTCATGCTGCTTCTCTGCTGACCTTGTATCTACCCCAGTGCTTAGAACAGTGCTTGGCACATAGTAAGCACTTAATAAATGCCATTATTATTATTATTATTGGCACATAATACCAACATTATTATTATTATTATTCTCCACTAAGCCATGATGCTTTAAGTGACTTCCCCAGGGTCACACAGCTGGCAAGGAGCAGGGTCTCTGGCTCCCGGGCCTTTGCTTAGTACAGTGCTCTGCACATAGTAAATGCTCAATAAATACGATTGATGATGATGACATCTCCGTGTCTGTTATTTTAGTGAGCTATCAACGGCAGGGCCTATCTGTGGTAAATACCTGCTTGAAGCAGTGTTGCCTAGTGGCTAGAGCAAAGGCCCAGGTGGGTCAGAGGGCCTGGGTTCTAATCCTAGCTCTGCCACTTTTCTGCTGTGGGATTTTGGGCCAGTGGTTTCAGTTCTCTGGGCCTCAATTCCCTCATCTGTAAAATGGAGATTAAGACCGTGAGCCCCATGTGGGACAGGGACTGTGACCAACCTGATTAGCTCAAATCGACCCCAGTGCTTAGAACAGTGCCTGGCACATAGTAAGCACTTCACAGATACCACTCTCTCTCTGCATTCATTCATTCATTCATTCATTCAATCCTATTTATTCATTCATTCAATCGTATTTATTGAGCACTTACTGTGCGCTGAGCACACAGTACAAGTTGGCAACATATAGAGACGGTCCCTACCCAACAACGGGCTCACAGTCTAGAAGGGGGAGACAGGCAACAAGACAAAACATGTGGACCGGTGTCATCAGAATAAATAAAAGTAAAGCTAGATGCGCAACATTAACAAAATAAATAGACTAGTAAATATGTACAAGTAAAATAAAAAGAGTAATAAATCTGTACAAACATATATACAGGTGCTGTGGGGAGGGGAAGGAGGTAGGGCAGGGGGGATGGGGAGGGCGAGAGGAAAGAGGGGGCTCTGCATCTCAGTTCCCTGATTACCTCAGAGCTTAGAACAGTGTCTGGCACATAGTAAGAGCTTAACCAATACCAATATTATTATTATTAATATTAATATCTACCCCAGCACTTAGAACAGTGCCTGGAACATAGTAACCTCCTAATAAATACCAATAGAAATACAGTCGGGTTTTGTCTTTTTTAAAGATGATTTCAGAAAGCAGTGTTAACCACGGGATCTTTTTCCAGTCCCAAGAGGAGGAAGACTGTGATATTGAAGTCCAAGGACTGGATCTGGGAAAATGCTACACCTTCCGAGCCAGAGTGAGAGCCCAGGAGTTCGGCTACGGACCGGACACCTATCCTAGCGACTGGACCTCTGAGGCCTTGTGGTGGAATGGAAAGTCAGTAGGTAAAGACAGCAGGTGCTTGTGTGAGTTGATTGGCAGGCTGGGGCGGAGAAGGAGTGTCTGCTGTGTGACCTTGGGCAAGTCATTTCACTTCTCTGGGCCTCAGTTCCCTCATCTGTAAAATGGGGAATGAGACTGTGAGCCCCACGTGGGTAAGGGACCCAATTTACTTGTATCACCCCAATGCTTAGTATAGTGCTTGGCACATAGTAAACACTTAGCATATACCACAATTATTATTATTATTATTATTATTGTTATTATAAGCCCCCTCCCCAGCCGCACTTTTCACATCCTTCCGCAGGCGAGAGAAATAGTGTGGCCGAGTGGAAATAACTCTTATCGAAGACCTATCTCCTCAGAGGTCTTCCCTCACTAAGCCCTCCTTTCCTCTTCTCCCTCTCCTGCGTCGCCCTGCCTTACCCCCTTTATTCACTCCCACAACACTTACGTCCATATCTGACATGTATTTATTTATTCATATATTTATTTGTATATCTATACCATTTATTTGCTCATTTATTTACATACGTCCATCTCCCCGCCCCAGACTGGAAAGCTCATTTCTGGATAGTAAGCTGGTTGTGGGCAGCAAATGTGTCTGTTGATTGTTGTATTATCCTCTGCCAAGTGTTTAGTACAGTGTTCTGCACATGGTTTGTGCTCAACAAATACCACTGATGGATTGCTTATCATCATCATCATCATCAATCGTATTTATTGAGCGCTTACTGTGTGCAGAGCACTGTAATAAGCGCTTGGGAAGTCCAAGTTGGCAACATATAGAGACAGTCCCTACCCAACAGTGGGCTCACAGTCTAAAAAAGGGGGAGACAGAGAACAAAACCAAACATACTAACAAAATAAAATAAATAGAATAGATATGTACAAGTAAAATAAATAAATAGAGTAACAAATATGTACAAACATATATACATCTATACAAGTATATATGTACTTAGTACAGTGCCTGGCACATAGTAAGAATTTAACAAATACCATAAATATTATTATTATTTGTCCGACCTTGGGCAAGTTATTTCACGAGGCCTCAGTTTCCTCATCTGTAAAAGGGGGACTAAATACTTGTTCTCCCTCTGTCTTAGACTTTGAGCCCCATGTGGGACAGGGGCTGCATCCAACTCAATTATCTTGGCATATAGTACGCACCTAACAAATCCCGCTCTAGGCTGTACGCTCACCATGGTCAGGGAATGTGTTAACTAAATTGTCATTGTGGACAGGAAATATGTCTGTTTGTTGTTGTACTGTATCTCCCAAGCGTTTAGTACAGCGCTGTATAGACGGTAAGCACTCAAGAAATCCAATCGACTGACAAATCCCATTATTATTGCTACTATTGTCCTGTTTCTTTGTAGATTCCTGCTCAGTCAGTCCTCCGGCAAGAAACACCCTCTATTTGATTTCCGGGCTGGTCACCCTCATGGTAACCTTCCTCCTCCTGCTTCTGGCTTTGTGGAAGTCACACAGGCAAGCGTTTTCTCTCTCACTCCAGGAGAATTGGACCAGGGCAACCTAAGAGTCACGTGGCCTGGCGGAAAGAGCCCGGGCTTGAGAGTCGGAGGACCTGAGTTCTAATCCCGCCACTCACTCGTTGTGTGGCTGCGGACACGTCACTTAACTACTCTGTGCCTCAGTTTCTTCCTCTGTAAAATAGAGATTGAACATCTGTCCTCCCTCCCCTTAAGAACGGGGGCCTCTCCCTGTCTGAGCTAATGTCTTCTTATCCCATAGTGCCTTGAACCTAGGACTCAGATTGATGAATCTGGTCAGACACAGTCCCTGTCCCACAGTGGGGCTCTACGTCTCAGCGGGAGGGAGAACACATACTGAATCCTCATTCTTCAGTTGAGGAAACTGAGGCCCAGAGAAGCAAAGTGACTTGCCTGAGGTCACACAGCAGTACGTGGTGGAGACTGGGTTTAGGCTCTTTCCACTAGGCCTCGCTGCTTCTCTACTCTACTTACCGCTCTGTTCTCTTACGTTCTTCGCCGCGTTCGATATCTGACAAGCTCAAACCCAAGGTCTCGGTGCCCCTTGGTGAGGAGGAAATGAAGTCATCTGATAAGGCCAGAAAGGCGTGTGGCACAAAACATGCCATTTAGAGAGGCCGGATGTTCTTTTTGATCATCAAACTGAGTGCCCCCGAAAGGAAACTCCAGACCGAATGTCTTGAAATGGGAAAATACCTTCTCTCACCTAACAGGGAACCCCCTGTCTACCAACCTGAAAGGCTTAGGAGTAAAAGTCAGGGGCCTGGGAATCAGAAGTTCGGGGTTCTAATCACAGTTCTTTTTTTTATGGTACCTTATTCTGTGCCAGGTACTTTATGATGGCATTTATTAAGCACTTCCTATGTGCAAAGCACTGTTCTAAGCGCTGGGGAGGTTACAAGGTGATCAGGTTGTCCCACAGAGGGCCCACAGTCTTCACCCTCATTTTACAGATGAGGGAACTGAGGCACAGAGAAGTTAAGTGACTTGCCCAAAGTCACACAGCTGACAGTTGGCGGAGCCGGGATTTGAACCCATGACCTCTGACTCCGAAGCCCGTGCTCTTTCCACTGAGCCACGCTGCTTCTCTACTGTACTAAGTGCTGGGGTAGAGACAACATAATCAGGTTGGACACAGTCCATGCCCCACGTGGAGCTCACAGTCTTCATCCCTATTTTACAGAGGAGGTAACTGAGGCACAGAGAAATGAAATGACTCTTTTTATGGTGTTTGTTAAGCACTAACTGTGTGCCAGGCTCTGTTCTAGGCGCTGGCGTAGATACAAGGTAATCAGAGTGGATACAGTTCATATCTCACGTGGGATTCACAGAGAAGCAGCGTGGCTCAGTGGAAAGAGCACGGGCATTGGAGTCAGAGGTCAGGGGTTCGAATTCCGGCTCCCCCACATGTCTGCTGTGTGACCTTGGGCAAGTCACTTAACTTCTCTGAGCCTCAGTTGCCTCATCTGTGAAATGGGGATTAAGACTTTGAGCCCCACGTGGGACAACCTGATCACTTTGTATCCCCCCAAGCGCTTAGAATAGTGCTTTGCACATAGTAAGCATTTAAATGCCAACATTATTAATCCCCATTTTATAGATGAGGCAACCGAGGCCCAGAGAAGTGAAGTGACTTGCCCAAGGTCACACAGCAGACAAGTGGTGGTGCCAGGACTAGAACCCAGGTCCTTCTGACATCCAGGCCCGGGCTCTACCCATTAGGCCACGCTGCTTATTGAGGCCCAGAGATGTTAAGTGACCTGCCTGGATTTATGCAAAAGACCAGCGGCCGATCCGGGATAAGATTTTCTGCTTGCCTGCCTTGTGACCTTGGACAAGTCACTTTTAACATTTCTGTAGGCTGCTTTTCTCATCTGTAGAATGGGGATTCAGTACCTGCTCTCCTTCCTGTTTAGCCATCGAACCAGATGGGGGAAAGAGACATCATGTTTGACCGGATTATCCGGCAGCTATCGAGGCAGAGTGAGCACTTAACAAAACACCACCTCTCACCTTAAAACGAACCCCCTCTTCACCCATCTGGCCTAGTGGATAAAGCACAGAGGACCTGGGTTCGAATCCCAGTTCTGCCACTTGCCTGTTGCGTGACCTCAGGCAAGTCGCTTGGCTTCTCTGGGCCTCAATTTCCTCGTCTGCAAAATGGGGATTCAATACTTGTTCCTACTTAGACTGTGATCCCTAAGTGGGACAGAGACTGTGTCCAACCTCATTAATGGGTAGCAACCCCAGCGATGAGAACAGTTCTTGACGTATAGTAAGCACTTACCAAATACCATGAAAAAAACCAAAACATTTAAAGGTGAGGAAACCAGCCAGATAAAGGTTTGCATTTCACTCCCTGCTAATTCCATACAACTCGCTCAGGATAAGGGAGCTGAATAGCCACAGTGGAAAATTTCATTATGGGCTTAATTTTTCTCCCTCTGTTGCAGAGTTAAGGAGCTAATCGTGCCTATCATTCCGGATCCAAAGTATATATTCCCCGGCCTGTTTGATGATCACAGAGGCAACTTTCAGGTAATGGATTAGATAATTTTAGATAATGGATTGGATCATTTTAGATGGATTCGATAACAAATACCTCAGTACTCAATATTCAATTGAGCTCTTCCACCCTGACCTCAACTCAGACAATAATAATAATAATGATGGCATTTGTTAAGCGCTTACTATGTGAGAAGCACTGTTCAAAGCGCTGGGGGGGATACAAGGTGATCAAGTTGTCCCACGTGGGGGTCACAGTCTTAATCCCCATTTTACAGATGAGGCACAGAGAAGTTAAGTGGCTTGCCCAAAGTCACACAGCTGACAAGTGGCAGAGCCGGGATTCGGACCCATGACCAATAAGCATGGTCTAGTGGCTAGAGCCCAGCCTGGGTTCAGAAGGACCTGGGTTCTAATCCCACCTCTGCTTCTTGTCTGCTGTGCTACCACGGGCAAGTCGCTTCAGTTCTCTGTGCCTCAGTTACCTCATCCGTGGAATGGGAGGAAGACTGTGAGCCCCATGTGGGACAAGGACTGTGTCCAACCTGATTTTCTTGTATCTACCCTAGTGTTTAGTACAGTGCCCGGCACATAGTAAGCTCATAACAAATACCACCAAAAACCAAACAAACCAAATTAAAAAAACCCTCCAGGGGTTGTCCTGCCACCTCCACATCAAAAACTCCTCCCTGTTGGATTTTTAGCTGCTGAATTAGCTCTCCTCACACCTCCTTACCCACACTCTTTTCCCTTCAAAAACCCATCCAATCCACTTCACTCGCTGAATTCTCTCCTACTTACTGTGCCTCAATCTCATCTCTCTCCTCATCTTTCTCTTGCTCAAGACCACCCTCCCGCCAGGAACTTCCTTCTTCTTCTCACCTGACCAATCAATCACATAAATGGTAGTCTCTATTGAGCGCTCCCTGGGAGCAGAGCACTGAACTAAGCGCTTGGAAGAGTAAAATTTAACAGAGTTGGTAGGCCAGTTCCCTACAAATGGGAGCTTCCAGTCTCTCCATCTTTGAAGCCCTTCTAAAATCATATCTCCTCCAGGAAGCCATTTTTTAATGGTATCGGATAATAATAATAATAATAATAATAACTGTGGTAACCATTAAGTACTTACTATGTGCCAGACACTCTAATAGCACTGGGGTGGTTACAAGTTAAGTCTGGTTGGACGCAATCCCTGTCCCGCATAGGGCTCACAGTTTCAATCCACATTTTACAGCTGAGGAAACTGAGGCCCAGAGATTTAAGTGACACGCCCAAGGTCACGCAGCAGACAAGTGGCAGAGCTGAGATTAGAACCCACATTCTCTGACTCATAGGTCTGTGCTCTTTCCATTAGGCCATGCTGGCACAAAGAAGTGGAGTGCATTTTCCTGTCACACCGTCTGGCATGTAATAATCATCATCATCATCATAATAATGGTGGTATTTCTTAAGCGCTTACTATGAGCCAGGCACTATACTAAGCACAAGCCAATCAGATTGGACACAGTCCATGTCCCACATGGCTCTCACAGTCTTAATCCCCATTTTACAGATGAGGAAACTGAAGCGTTGTAAGCGCTTAACAAATGCCACAGTGATTGTTATTAGTAATAGTAGCAAGTGCTCACTAAATACCACGGGTAGACCGATTGGTTGATTATTTCGTTCGACCAGGAGTGGATCAAAGAAACCGAGGATCTGATGAACCCCATCAATGCTGAATGCGTGGAGGAGGCGTGTGTGATCGAAGAGGAACTCACTGCGCGGCCTGGCCGGAGGGAGAACACGGTTCGTGACGTTTCGAGATTTCAGGAGCTGCCACCCATGGACGAACAGCCTAAAGACTCCTGCTTCCCACCTCCAGCCACGGATCCTGTTACTTTTGGAAATCTCAAGTTCGTTACCAATGAAAACATGTATGTCGTGCTCTGACCCCCCGGCCCAAATCAGGCTGATTTGGAAAGGGATCCAGCCGTGTCTAAATGGGGAGAGGAATCAGGGAAGATGGAGTCGGGGAGATTCGAGATATTCCGGACATGCCGGCAGGGAGATTTCCAAAAGCCACAAGGCCCAGTCTCTTGTCCAGAGACAGAGGTCCGCTTCACTGTCACCTCAGGTTGAAATTCCTGCTCAAGTCCATCATATGGTTTCTCGATCCCTCAGTAGGGCCTGGTTCCAAAACCCCAGCATTCTTCCCCAATGAACTCTATTGATCGTCCTGCAAAGCCAGGATTCCTCCGTCACGAACCTTATCTCTTGGTGTGTTTGGCCAAGGTTTCTCCATAGGGAACTTTATCAATCGTTGTGTGTGGTGCTCTCCCAAGCATTCAGTACAGTGCTCTGTACCCAACAGGTGCTCAATAAATACGATCGAATGAATGACTGAATGATTGACTCCCACTGGATGAACTTTTATCTCTTGTGCTACGTGGCCAGGATTCCTCCCCTGGGGAACCCTATCAGTCTTTATGTGCCGTCTAGCAGATGGGCCCAGAACTAAAAGTCAGGAGGGCCGGATTCTTGTCTCAAGTTGACCACCGGCTGGGTGACCTTGGACAAGTCACTTCTCTTCTCTGGGCCTCAGTTCTCTCATCTGTAAAATGGGAATTCGATTCCTCTTCTCCTTTCCCCTTCACACCGCGAGCCCCGTGTGGGACAGAGACTGCTGGTTGTAATATTAATAATAATGGCATTTATTAAGCGCTTACTATGTGCAAGGCACTATTCTAAGTGCTGGGGAGGTTACAAGGTGATCCGGTTGTCCCCGGAGGGCTCACAGCCTTAATCCCCATTTTACAGATGAGGAAAGTGAGGCCCCGAGAAGTTAAGTGATTTGCCCAAAGTCACACAGCTGACAATAGGTTATGATTTTCTTGTATCTACTGCAGTGCTTGTCGTACAGAAAATGTTTACCAAATATTATTAATAGCACTGGCGGTAATAATATTAACAATAACCATAATAAAACAGCTAACTTGGCATCAGAACCATAAGCCAATGGATTGATTTGTGTACTGTGTGCTTTGTAGCCTGTCTACTTTTCCTCATTTCCATTACTTCTGTTTGTGGTAATTTCTGGAACTCTTAAAAATAAAGTTTCATGAAGGAAGCACCAAATTACCAGCAAATGAAGAAGTTGGCATTAATCAAGCATGTGAAAAACCAGTTGTAGTTATCTGTGTACAAGGCCCTGAATGTAGGGAGAGGAGTTTGTTAACATGATCCTTCTCCTGAAGGAATTTACCATCATTCACTCACTCAATCATATTGACTGCGTGCTTACTGTGTGCAAAGCACTGTACTAAGCCCTTGGGAGTGAATAATACAGTAGAACTGATAGACATATTCTCTGCCCACAAGGAGCTCAAAGCCTAGTGAAGAAAACAGACATTAAAATAAATGACTACTATTATATTCATTACCATTATGCCTTTTGAAAAGGACTTATTATGTGTCAAGCACTGTTCTAAGCATTGGGTAAATACAAGTTAATCAATTTGACAAAGTTCCTGTCCCGCATGGGGCTCACAGTACAAATAGGCAGGAGAACAGGTATTTTTTTAATTATTATTATGGTTATAACAGCCTCAAACAGTAGGGACTTGAACAAGTGACTCAGAAACAATCCAAAAATACTTCTAAGAAGCTGAAACAACCCCAAGACAAAGCACTTCCCTTAGATATATACGCTGTCCTCTTAGAAATTGTTCTGCATTATGTCATTTTTTTTTTAATGGAATGTGTTAAGTGCTTCCTATGTGCCAGGCACTGTTCTAAGCATTGGGGTAGATACCAACTTGTACTTCCCAAGCACTTAGTACAGTGCTCTGCACACAGTAAGCGCTCAATAAATACGATTGAATGAATGAATGAATACCAGCTAATCAGATTGGACACAGTCCCCATCCCACATGGGGCTCACAGTCTTCATCCACATTTTACAGATGAGGGAACTGAGGCCCAGAGAATAATAATAATAATGGCATTTGTTAAGCACTTCCTATGTGCCAAGCACTGTTCTAAGCACTTGTTGTGGGGATACAAGGTAATCAGGTTGTCCCACATGGGGCTCACAGTTTTAGTCCCCATTTTACAGATGAGGTAACTGAGGCACAGAGAAGTTAAGCGACTTGCTCAAGGTCACAGCACGCAAGCCCGCTGTTGGGTAGGGACCGTCTCTATATGTTGCCAACTTGTACTTCCCAAGCGCTTAGTACAGCGCTCTGCACACAGTAAGCGCTCAATGAATACGACTGAATGAACTGAATGAACAAGCGGCAGAGGCTGGATTAGAACCCAGGTCCCCTGGCTCAAAGGCTATGCTGCTTCTCTCTTCTTCTGCTTACCAAAAAATACCTCCCCAAACCACAATTCTATTTCTCCAGAGTCTACCTGTCCACGCAAAGGATGCACAGAATTTCAAGCAAGGCTGAAAGGTCGGGCAGACGTTTTCGATTATGGCTATTAGTCATAAATATTATCTCCTTAATCTGAGTAGAAGCGCTCTTTTTCAAAGAGGCCCCACACTTTCCACACTCAGGGTAACATTTCTCAGATCAAAATCAATAAAAGAAATAACTGTTACAAACCCAACTGTGGTAGCAATCAACCCTGGAAGGGGAAGCCTGGGTCTCTCAGATGCTACCCTGGGTCTGAAGCTGAGTTTAACTCAGCCATTATTACTCTAGGCTGAGGAAGGAGCAAGGACATTTTACATGCACAAAGGCTCTACTTTACTCTTGAGCCAACATTACCGATCCAGCCATAAATGGCATTTATTGAGCGCTTAGTTGGTGCAGAGCACTGTACTAAGCCTGTGGGAGAGTACAGTACAACGGAATGAACAGACACATTGCACGTTCCACTCACCCAAGTTGAAGGAAAAGGGAACAAAACACATTGGTGGGAGATTATCATAGTTTTTTTTTTATAGAATCCATGCAAAGGTAAGTTTCTTCCAAAGTTATCCTAGGTTAATTCATTAGTGATGAGATGATCAGTGATTATTGATTGATTGTCTTCTATAATATTAATAATGATGGTATTTGTTAAGCGCTTACTATGTGCCAAGCACTGTTCTAAGCACTGCAGTAGATACCAGGAGATCAGGTTGGACACAGTCCCTGTCCCACATGGAGCTCGCAGCCCTAATTCCCACTTTGTTACAGAAGAGGTAACTGAGGCCCAGAGAAGTTAAGTGACTTGCTCAAGGTCACACGGCAGACAAGCTGTGAAGCTGGGATTGGAATCCCAGTGTGTATTCAGTGCTTGGCACAGTGAGTGCTTAACAAATACTACTCTTCTTCCTCTCAATATTAATAATGAATACTATGATTCATTCATTCAATCATATTTATTGAGCACTTACTGTGTGCCCAGCACTGTACTAAGTGCTTGGGAAGTACAAGTTGGCAACAGAGACGGTCCCTACCTAACAGTGGGCTCACAGTAATAATAATGCTTCGATATACTTTGATTTAAATAACGAGCTTTTTCCAAAATGCTTGACAATACTACTGCTATTATAATGATTATACTACTACTATTATCATTATTATTATTCCCAACTAACCAGGGAGGCTATAGAAATCCAAATCCTTTGGGAACAAGTGGTGACATTCTATTTTCAATCTAACGCATGAATGTCAGAAAGGAACTGCGTCTCACATGAACTCAACATGCCACAGATTTCATTTCCAAATATTTCTTTGTTTATTACTCTGGTAAAATTCTTCAGGTTCTTATGGCACTTAATACAATCAGAAGAGATTATTAACTGACTTTTCCAGCTTGCTGTTGCTGTCGTTAGGACTAAAGTTTAGAGCAGGTTTGAATAATAATGATTAAAAATAAAAACCAGGAAGTTAAAGCTAACTTTTAAGCCTCTCCCGAGAAGCAAAAAGCTTCAGTGTGAAATTAATATCTTTTTTATGACTAGTCATTTTCTGGGCTAACATAGCACACTCTCCAACCTACTTTGGAGGAGCAGGGCCTTATCCGGCTCCGAGGGTCTGACTGCAGCTTTTGAAGAAAGGATCCCAGAAAACTGCTGGCGTCAATAGACGCATTCAGCCTTCCAGTGTGGCATTCCACTATTTATTGCTGGCAATTAGAATTTAGCTTCTATTTACTCACAGTTGGTAAAATGAAGTCCTTCAAACTTAAAGTCAATTCTGAGGTATTCATGGGGGCCCAGGTGGTAATGCTGGGGGAGGGAGTGCGGGGGGAGAAGAAGGGAGAAGACAGACAGACAGAAACAGAGGCAGAGATGTAGAAAGTCAGAGACGGAGAAAGAAAGGGGTGTGGGAGAGAAGCTGGGAGAAGAGAGAGACAGAGAGAGACAGAGGCATGGAGAGAAAGTCCGAGATGGAGAAAGAGAGGGGCGTGGGAGAGAAGCTGGGAGAAGAGAGAGACAGACAGAGACAGAGGCATGGAGAGAAAGTCCGAGATGGAGAAAGAGAGGGGCATGGGAGAGAAGCTGGGAGAAGAGAGAGACAGAAAGACAGAAAGGCAGAGAGAGATGGAGAGACAGAAAGAGAGAAACATAGACAGAGAAGCTGGGAAAGAGAAAAAGTCAGAGAGAGAGACATACACAGAGATAGAGAGGTGGAGAGAGAAAGTGAGAAAGACAGAGAAAGGGGGTGGAGAAACGTGGGAGAGACAGAAAGGGACAGAGAGACAGGAAGATTGACAGGGAGAGAGATATACGCAGAGATAGAGAGGCAGAGAGACAAAGCAAAAGAGAGAAAAAAACCTGGATGGGAGAAAAGCTGGGAGGAGACAGAGAGAGAGAGAGAGAGAGGCAGGGCAAGAGAAAATCTGACACACACTGATCACTGAGAGAGAGAGAGTTGAAGAAACAGAGAAAGAAAACTAGAAAGAGACAGAGGGAAATGGAGGAGAGAGATGAAGTGACAGAGGCAGAGACGCTTGGTTTTGCATGGGAAAGGTGTGGGCAAAATCATGACGGCTAGAGGAGCGTGAGGAACTGAGAAAGCAACGAGGTCTAGTGGAAAGGGAGTTGGAGGATGTGGGTTCTAATCCCGGCTCTGCCATTCATCTGTTGTGTGACACTGGACACTTGCTTGCTGTGCAACCTTGGGCAAGTCATTTAACTTCTCTGGTCCTTGGTTCCTCATATGTAAAATGGGGATTCCAATGTAGACTGTGAGCGCCATGTGGGGCACAGACTGTGTCCAACCCGATTAGCTTGTAACTACCCCAGCGTTTAGTACAGTGCCTGACTCATAGTAAGGGCTTAAAAAAAGACCATAAAAAAAAGAGAAAGGCGAAAGTTCCCCTTTCAGCCTGGAATTAATTTTCCCCAAGTCCCCTGGGTTGAAGAAACCATCAGGATGGGAAATTACTTCCTCTTTGTCTCATTACTTAAAAAACAAACAAATTTAAAAAACAAATCACATCGAGTCTGGTTTGAACCAGCGCTGAATACGCTTGGAGGCAACTTGGGTCAGATCCTAAGCTCTGTGGGCTGTTTAGAACGATCTTAGGAGTTTCGACTGGCCTCAAAATGACAGCAATTATAAAAGGGGTTTCTCCTGTCCCTTTCTGCCACTGCCTCACGACGTCCATTACACTGCCAAGATATCCTTCCATTGGCTGCACCTGATAGCCCCGGTTCCCCTTTCCTGACTCACCCTTCTGATTTGTTCTTCCCCTCTCCCCAGCACTCAGTACAGTGGTCTGTATATGGTAAACACTCAATAAATAGCACGGATAGGTTCCCTTCAAAGCCCTACTGAGAGCTCACCTCCTCCAGGAGGCCTTCCCAGATTTAGACCCCTCCTTCCTCTTCCCCTCATCCCCCTCGCCATCCCCCCCACCTTACCTCCTTCCCCTCTCCACAGCACCTGTATATATGTATATAAGTTTGTACGTATTTATTACTCTATTTATTTATTTTATTTGTACATATTTATTCTAATTATTTTATTTTGTTGATATGTTTTGTTTTGTTCTCTGTCTCCCCCTTATAGACTGTGAGCCCGCTGTTGGGTAGGAACCATCTCTATATGTTGCCAACTTGTACTTCCCAAGCGCTTAGTACAGTGCTCTGCACACAGTAAGTGCTCAATAAATACAGTTGAATGAATGAATGAATGACCTAGGTTCCAATCCCATTTCTGCCATTTGCCTTGGGCAGCTCACTTCTCTGGTTCTCAGTTAGCTCATCTATAAAGTAGGGATTAAATCCTCCTACCTAGACTGTAAACCTCTTGTGGGACAGGGAATGTGTCCAACCTGATCATCTTGTATCTATCTCAGTGCTTAGGACAGTGCTCAGCACATGTAAATGCTTAACAAATGCCATAATTATTATTGTTAAAGCACTGGCCAGGAGACATAAGGACCTGGGTTCTAATCCTGGCTTCACCATTGCTCTGCTGTGTGACCCTGGACAAGATGCTTCACTTCTCTGTGCCTCACGTCCCTCATCTGTACAATGAGGATTAAAACTGCGAACCCCATGTGGACGTAGGCTATGTGCAACTTGATAAGCTTGTATCTACCCTAGTGCTTAGTACAGTGCCAGGCACATAGCGCTTAACAAATCACATAAAAATTAAAAAACACAACAAGCAAAAGAGGTCTCCCGGTTCACTGTCATCCACGCAGCTTCTTGTTCCTCGTGTTTAAAGAAGAAAATCACTTTTAGCTTTGCCTATTGCAAACACACGGAAAACACTGATGAGGCTCTCCACTAGGAGAAAAATCTGGATTTTTTTTGTTTTTGGGGGGGTATTTCTTGAGGAGTGGGAGAATAAGTTGGGGAATAAGTTCCTGAGGAGCAGGGAAACATGAACTGGATTTTTTTTTTAAGAAAAACGATCCGGGCAGCAGAGTGAAGTAAGGACTGGAGTAGGGAGAGAGACAGAAGGATGGGAGGTCAAGGAGGAGGCTGATGCAGAAATAAAGGTGGGACAGGATGAGGGATTGTATTAACGTGGTAGCAGTTTGGATGGAGAGGAATGAGCAGACTTTAGTGATGTCGTGACGGAAGAATGGAGAGGATTTGGCGACAGACTGAATATGTAGATTGAAAAAGAGAGATGACTTGAGGATAAGATCAAGGCTTCAGGCCTGTGAGACAAGGAGGTTGGAGATGCTGTCTACGTGATGGGAAAGTCAGAGGAAAGACAGAGTTGGGTGGGAAGATAAGGAGTTCTGTTTTGAACATGTTACTTTTAAAGTGCCTGTAGGACATCCAAGTATAGATGTCACACCAGAGGCTTAAAAATAAAAGTTTAGGAAACATTATCTGGGGGGTCATTTTCTTCTCCTGCCTCTGGGCAAGTTCCAAAATTCATTTTTCTTCAGGTTTTCATTTTGAAACTTGGGCACGTTTTCTAGATTGGAAGCCCAACCGAGCCACCGAACGCGGTAACCACCTCATTAGTATTGAGCTGAGGCCCTGGGCCAGGGTGGCTTCTGGAGAATAATCTCTTCCCAGGAATTACCCAGGAAGTTCTCATTTCCTAATAGTCACTGGGTGCGGCTCGAATTCTCACCCATCATTCAATTCCTAATTACATTTTACCAGAAAAATTCCTCCTCTCTAGGCGATTTACTCTCCCTAATTCCATCTCATCTCTCTCTTGTCGCCGACCCTCTTTCACATCCTTCCTCTGGCCTGGAATTTCCTGTTTCATAGACGCTGTTTTCCTCACTTTCAAATTCATCTTCACATCCCACAAGTCTTCCCCTCCTCCCAATCCCTTTCACATCACTTAAACACTAGGACCTCATTCATTCAATCCTATTTATTGAATGCTTACTGTGTGCAGAGCACTGTACTAAGTGCTTGGGAGAGTAAAACACAACAATAAACAGATGCAGTCCCTGCTTACCATGAGCTGCCCATCCTCAGCCCCACAGCACACTTATGAAGAGAAGCAGCTTGGCCCAAGGGATAGTGCCCGGGCCTGGGTTCTAATCCTTACTCCTCTACTTTTCTGCTGTGTGATCTTGGGCAAGTCACAACTTCTCTGGGCCTCAGTTACCTCATCTGTAAAATGGGGATTAAGATGCTCAGCCCCATGTGGGACAGAGATGTGTCCAATTTGATTACCCTGTATCTAGCCCGGCACTTAGAACAGTGCTTGACACATAGTAAGCACTTAACAAATACCGTCATTATTACGTACACATCCGTGATTTATTTTAACAACCACCTCCATCTCTTTAAGCTCTTTATGGGCAGGGAACGTGTCTTCCAAGGTAACTGAGGCCCTCCATCTCTTTAAGCTCTTTATGGGCAGGGAACATGTCTTCCAAGGTAACTGAGGCCCAGAGAAGTGAAATAACTTGCCCAAGGTCACACAGCAGACATGCGGCAGAGCACTAACTGCTCAACAAATATATTTGATAAAACCCATATTTTTTTTTGGGGGGGTGTTGTTTTTTCTGAGAACTTCAGAATGATAGTCTTTTCGTGGGCTGAAATCTGAAGTATTTCTATAAGTGTATAGCTTTCCTGTTTATTCAAAGACAAATTTACTCTTTCAAGTGTGTGGGTGTGGATTAAAAGGACCCCATTTCACTGAGGCACAGAGAAGCAAAGTGACTTGTGCGAAGTCACTTAGCGGACAAATAGCAGAGCCAGGATTAGAACCCAGATCCTTCTGACTCCAAGGCCTGTGCTCTATCCATGCTCTAAGCCATACTGCTTCCCAAGGCTTTTGAAGTCAAGTCTTATTGGCTCCGCTGAACAAAATGATTAATCACTCATGCAAAATGCGCGATTCCTACCTCTGTTCCTGTTGTTTCTGGGAATCTCTTCCAGATGATTTACGGAGAATTTGATGGCCTTAGACAAACAGCAACAACAAAAAGAAACGAGAACAAAAGATAAGCTTTGTGATTTTTCCACTCTTCTTTCCTGAGAAAAAAGGAAATGACTACCAAGAAAAGAAGGCCAACAGAACTGCTGGCCTGCTCTGGAACTGTGAAACTGCTTCAGAGAAAGTGAGATTCAGCAGTTCATTACCTCTGCTCATTCATTCAATCATATTTATTTATTGCTTACTATGTGCAGAACACTGTACTAAGAGCTTGTGAGAATCCAGTAGAACAATAAACAGACATATTCCCTGCCCACAACAAACTTACCATCTAGAGGTGGAGACAGACATTAACAGGAATAAACGAACTGCAGATATATATTGTCGGCTCCAACACCCAAATGAATTGTTCACTGTGGCTGTGTGACCTTGAGCAAGTCACTTAACTTCTCTATCCCTCAGTTCCTAACAGATGAGGATTCAGATTGTGAGTCCCATGTGGATTTGGACTGTGTCCGACCTGATTAACTGGTATCTACCCCAGTGCTTGGTACAGTATCTGCCACGTAGCAAGCACTTAACTGATACGATTAAAGAAGTGCTGAGGTGCTGGAAGTTGGGTGAATATGAAGGCTTCAGAGTATAGGTTCTAGTGCCTAGGTAAGGGGAGGGCAGACAGGAGAAAATAAAGGGCTTTGTTGGGAAAGGCCTCTTGGAGGAGATGTGATTTTAATATGGTTTTGAATGGGGGGGAGAGTGATCGTCTGTCGGATTTGAGGAGGGAGGGCTTTCCAGAACAGGGCACTGCCAAAATAAATACCTTGAGTGGACATATTCATACACGAGGGCTAAGGAGAGTGTAACAAAATGCATACGTTCCTCAGCCGACAGGCATCAAATGTCTAAATGGAAGAAAATTGTCCTTCCCCTTCAGTGAGTTCTATGGCTTCATTTCGGCCTTTATTTCTGAGCCCAGTCCTCAGGGGACCACACAGGGGAGAGTGATCTTTGAAGGGGGTCATGATTTTGGGCCTACCCCGCTGTTTCTGCGGGCTGCCTCGTGAAGAGGGTTTTCCACGGTGCCTGAATCCACTTTCCCGTATAACACGACCGGCCGCGGAGACGGGAGTCGAGGCTTTCCCCGCTGCATCGTGGGGGACCGACCTGGGCGTTTCATTAATGAAATGGGTGTTGTTTTTGGAAACGGGCCGCAGACGAGGCAGACGATGGGTGTGTGTTCTGGGGGAGGAGAAACAGCCTTTCATGTGCTCCTGTTACGCCTAATTCATTGTACCCTGACATTTCCGTATCGGCAACGACATTCCTGTTCAAGTTCACAGAGGCCCTCCCTTGAGTTTATTACAGTGCCCTCCCCCTCAGAAGTTAAACTCTTGGCAGTAGCATCAGAACTTTGGCAACAGGCGTAAGAAGCGTTAAGACTTTTTTTATTGGCCACCACCTAATGGCGGTTTACATGTCACCCTTTTGTATAATAGCTGGTCAGCGTTTGAAACCGCTTAAAACCAGGCCCATAAAAAAGTATAAAAAGTACTCAAGGAAGACTATTGACAGAGTCTCCCACCAAGGAAAGAGGCGTTTCCATAACTGAAAGAAAATTCGCTCGTGTAGGTCTAAATGATTAGGCCCCACACAGACCCTCGCGAAAGGTTAGTGGTGTCAGATGCATTTGGGAACTGAAATCACACCCAGAAAAACAAATCGTTTCTTAATGGAAAATTTTCCAGACGTCAGTCTCTGGTTATTTTGGAAAAATACGTCGTAAAAATGTCCAAGTTATTTTGTTTAGCGTCACCGTTTACTGCTTGTGCACATAATTTTTTTTTTCAAATAAAAAAATCCCATAAGATGAACATTTGGAAGGTAGATATTGGTCACCAATCCGCCTGCCAAAAACCCATAGATTTAAGAGGTGTTGAGTTTAATGGTTTGGGAGGAGGCAAGACTCGAGTCAAAATCGCTTTTTATAAAGTCCCTGAAGGTGAAATGAAGTGTTTTTGCTTTTAATATACATATTGACATTCTAAGATCCCAAATCATTTTACATGTAGACTTACAAATGATAATTAAATTTTATAACAACACGTTAGCAAACTATTTCCTTCTTGATTCCATGCCACAGCCGGATTTCGCGGCTGGGTGTTTCTCTTCTCCAGTTGATGTTACCCGTCGTTCCTTTTTTTTTTCTAATGGCATTTGTGAAGTGCTTACTATGTGCCAGGCACTGTACTACGCACGAGAGTGGATACAAGATAAACAGGGCGGACACAGTCCTTGTCCCACATAGGGCTCCCAATCTTCATGCCCATTTTACAGATGAGGTACCTGAGCCACAGGGAAGTGAAATGACTTGCCCAAGATCACATAGCCGGTATTAGAACCTGGGTCCTTCTGACTCTCAGGCTCGGGCTTTAGACACTAGGCCATGCTGCTTCTCATTTCTAGACTGTGAGCCCACTGTTGGCTAGGGACCGTCTCTACGTGTTGCCAACTTGTACTTCCCAAGTGCTTAGTACAGTGCTCTGCACACAGTAAGCGCTCAATAAATACGATTGAATGAATGAATGAATTCCTTGAAGTGGAACTTAGGTCTGCCCCCCTTCATCCACTGGAAATTCCACAAGCTTGCAATTCTCTAAAATTATACGCTTCTTGTGGGCAAAGATCATGTTTTTCAACTCCACTGTATTCTCACAAATCAATCAATCAATCAATCGTATTTATTGTGCAGAGTACTGTACTAAGGGCTTGGGAAGTCCAAGTTGGCAACATATAGAGACGGTCCCTACCCAAAAGTGGGCTCACAGTCTAGAAGGGGGAGACAGACAACAAAACCAAACATATTAAGAAAATAAAATAAATAGAATAGATATATACAAATAAAATAGAGTAATAAAGCACTTACTGTGTGCAGAGCACTGTACTAAGCACTTGGGAAGTCCAAATTGGCAACACATAGAGACGGTCCCTACCCAACAGTGGGCTTACAGTCTAGAAGGGGGAGACAGACAACAAAACCAAACATATTAACAAAATAAAATAAATAGAATAGATATGTACAAGTAAAATAAATAAATAGAGTAATAAATCCATACAAACATATCAATCAATCGTATTTATTGAGCGCTTACTGTGTGCAGAGCACTGTACTAAGCGCTTGGGAAGCAAATGCTTACTACAGTTCTTGGCTCATGGTAAGTGCTTAATAAAAACCATTTATTGAGTGTCTCCATTCTCTGTGGCCATTCTTCATCTGTATTCTCAGGGTTCTGACTCTCTCTCTCTCTCCCTATGTGTTGTTAAAATAAAACACTCACGAGATCTGTTCCTGAAATGTTTACGCTTTGGAGGAAAAGAGAACTAGGAAATGCTAGCACCGAAACAAGATGATATATCTTAATAATTAGACCCTCACCATGGAGGTCATTACGGCTTCAACTTTCTGAAAAGGTTCCAAACTTCTCTGGTCTCCCTCGGTCGTGAAATCAAAACAGCTCTAACACAGGGTCCTTATTCGGTTCTCGGCTTGATTCTTTTACCCAGAAACCTAGGTGGGCAAAGTTTATTTCACCCTCCACCGAGGCCAAGAGCTGGTGGCTTATTTCTTGAGTCGGGAATGATCGTTTCACTATTATTGGTTCAATGTGTGGCTAGTGAAGCAGCGTGGCTTAGTGGACAGAGCCCGGGCCTGGGACTCAGAAAGTCCTGCAAAAAGCACTGAACTAAGCGCTTGGGAGAGTACGATACAACAGAGTTGGTACAAGTTATAAATTCATCAGGTTGGAGCCAAGAGGAGGGCATAATCTAAGTGTTAGGGAAACTTTATAGACTATAACTTTATAGACTTGCTCACTGAGGGCAAGAAATGTCCCTGTTTATTGTTCTCTCCCAAGTGCTTAGTACAGTAATAATAATGACGGTATTTGTTAAGCGCTTACTATGTGCAAAGTGCTGTTCTAAGCGCTGGGGGGATACAAGTTGATCAGGTTCTCCCACGTGGGGTGCACAATCTTAATCCCCATTTGACAGATGAGGGAACTGAGGCACAGAGAAGTGAAGTGACTTGCCCAAAGTCACACAGCTGACACTGGGCGGAGCCGGGATTTGAACGCATGACCTCGGACTCCAAAGCCCGTGCTCTTTCCGCTGAGCCACGCTGCACTCTGTATATAGTAAGTGCTCAATACAGACGATTGAATACAATTGAACAAATGAACGAACAAGGATTTAGTCTCCATTTTGCGTTTACATTTTCACATTCTACATTTTAGTAGCTAAGGACGTAATCGTCATTTATTCATTTATATTAATATTTGTCTCCCCCTCTATGCTGTAAACTCTCTGTGGACAAGGCACGTGTCTACCAACGCTCTTCTCTTGTACCTTCCCAAGCTCTTAGTACAGTGCCCTGCACACAGTAAGCACTCAAAAATTCCCATCGATTAATAGATTTAACAGATGAGGAAACTGAGAAGCCCAGAGAAGTGACCCACACAGTAGGCTTGAGCAGGGATTAGAACCCAGGTCCTCCAACTCGGTCAATCACATTTATTGAGCGCTCACTGTGTGCAGAGCACTGTGCTAAGGGCTTAGGAGAGTACAACAGACACATTTCCCGAGTACAACGAGATTACATCCCCTGCTGTATCCATTAGGCTACACTGCACCACCGCTAAACACTTGCAGTCTACAGTAGAAAGTGAATGGGGCTGAATTAGTTGAGGTAACAATGCTTATGACTCTCTCCGCATCCCACTGGGGTCAGTTACACAAATTTCCAACGAATTAATTTCCAACAAATTGGTCTCAGTGTGGAAAAATCAGTGGGAGACTCATCACTCAGGGTTTGTAATAATAATAATAATGTTGGTATTTGTTAAGCGCTCACTATGTGCAAAGCACTGTTCTAAGTGCTGGGGTAGATACAAGGTAATCAGGTTGTCCCAAGAGGGGCTCACAGTCTTCACCCCCATTTTCCAGATGAGGGACCTGAGGCACAGAGAAGTGAAGTGACGGTATTTGTTAAGCGCTTACTATGTGCAAAGCGCTGTTCTAAGCACTGGGGGGATACAAGGTGATCAAGTTCCCCCACGTGGGGTGCACAATCTTAATCCCCATTTGACAGATGAGGTAACTGAGGCACAGAGAAATGAAGTGACTTGCCCAGAGTCACACAGCTGACAATGGGCGGAGCCGGGATTCGAACCCACGGCCTCTGACTCCAAAGCCCGTGCTCTTTCCACTGAGCCATGCTGCTTCCGTCAGTGATGTTTCTTGAGCACTGATTCATCATCACGTTCGTCAATGGTACGTACTGAGTGCTTATTGGGAGCAGTGTACTAAGCGCTTGGGAGAGTACAATATAACAGAGTTGGTAGACACGTGCCCTGCCCACTGCAAGCTTACAGTCTAGAGGATGGGCAGACATTCATATAAATAAACATTTTAGAACCGTGCTTTGCACATAGTAAGCGCTTAATAAATGCCATCATTTATAATACCTAATTTTTGTGTGCAGAGTACTGTACTAAGCACTTGGAGATGACAGTACAGTTGGTAGACACAAATCCCTGCCCTCAAGGAGCTTTGTGGAAAGGAACGGGCCTAATTTATGAGTTCACCCACTGAGGAAACTATTTTTGTATTCAAATGGTATTTGTTGGGCACCTAAGTGTGAAACACTGTTCTGAGCACTAGCGTAGATACAAGTTGATCAGATTGGAGAAGCAGTGTGGCTCGGTGGAAGTAGCCCGGGCTTTGGAGTCAGAGGTCAAGGGTTCAAATCTCAGCTCCGCCAATTGTCAGCTGTGTGACTTTGGACAAGTCACTTCACTTCTCTGGGCCTCAGTTACCTCATCTGGAAAATGGGGATTAAGACTGTGAGCCCCACGTGGGACAACCTGATCACCTTGTAACCTCCCCAGCGCTTAGAACAGTGCTTTGCACATAGTAAGCGCTTAATAAATGCCATTATTATTATTATTATTGGGCACAGTCCCTGTTCTATGGGGGGGGTTCACAGTCTAACTTTGAGGGAGGAGGATTTAATCCCCTGTTTGCAGATGAGGTAACTGAGGCAAAGAGAAGTGAAGTGACTTGCCCACGGTCACACAGCAAGCAATGGGCAGAGCGAGGATTAGAACCCAGGTCCTTTGACTTCCAGGCCCCCGCTCTTTCCATTAGGCCATGCTGCTTCTTTCACCAGAAACTCGTCAGAAAAGGAAGATGGAGGTTTCCAATCTTTTCTTGCCCCTAGAGACTCTTCTCTTGCCCTAATAATAATCATAATTATGATGGCATTTGTTAAGCGCTTACTATCAATCAATCAATCAATCGTAGTTATTGAGCGCTTACTGTCTGTAGAGCACTGTACTAAGCGCTTGGGAAGTACAAGTTGGCAACATATAGAGACAGTCCAGGGGCAGAGATGCAGATCTAGTACCTGTAGCAGCAGGCTTAGCAGGGTGTCAATCAATCAATCAATCGTATTTATTGAGCGCTTACTGTGTGCAGAGCACTGTACTAAGCGCTTGGGAAGCACAAGTTGGCAACACATAGAGACGGTCCCTACCCAACAGTGGGCTCACAGTCTAGAAGGGGGAGATGGAGAACAACCTGATTACCTTTTATCTACCCCCAGCGCTTAGTACACTGCATATCCTAGAGCAAGTACTCAACAAAAACTATTGTTGCTATTATCAATAACAATTAAGAGAAGCAGTGTGGCTCAGTGGAAAGAGCCCGGGCTTTGGAGTCAGAGGTCATGGGTTCAAACCCTGGCTCCGTCAATTGTCAGCTGTGTGACTTTGGGCAAGTCACTTCACTTCTCTGGGCCTCAGTTACCTCATCTGTAAAATGGGGATTAAGACTGTGAGCCCCTCGTAGGACAACCTGATCACCTTGTAACCTCGCTTAGAACAGTGCTTTGCAGTGCTTAATAAATGCCATCATTATTATTATTATTATCATCATTTTTATTAAAGCTGTACCTTTGAGAGGAGGAACCTTGAAACCAATAGCATTATAGTTTCTAAAAGCATCTCTAACTTTCATTCAGAAGAGTTTGAAGGTTTGCCCCACCATTATCCCGATATTCTTGGCAAGATCATTTCGACAGCTGGAACTAACTGCGCCTCGGAGGAGTGAAGTGATTTACCCGGGGGTTATTTAAGGAGTCAGGGTCAATGGGCTATTTCATTTAGTCTCCTGCAGTTATTTTCCCATTTCCTCACCTTAACCCCCACAAATTTAGCACTTGAGTAAGGTCATTTTCTCCTAGCAAAACCTCTCGATTCCCCGCAGGGCAGGTCTCGGGCCTGAAAATAAGAATTTTGGGCTTTCCCTGGGGGAGTTCAGAACTTGTTTTCCTTAGATTTCTGGGTTCCAAGAATCCAACAACATATGTAAGACATTTCCTTTCTCCCCTTGTTCATTTCGCTTCATCTAATTTCTCTGATCCCATTTTCAGAACACATATAAGAGTCTTGTTTTTCCTTGGAATACTTCTTTGTTGGGGCAAGAATCTCTGGTGACAGACCCAATTTGCTTGTATTCACCCCAGCGCTTGGTACACTGGCTGGCACATAGTAAGCACTTAACAAATATCACAATTATTATGATTATTAGTGTGACCTAGTGAATAGAGCATGGGTCTGGGAATCAGAAGGACCTGGATTTTAATTCTCTCGGCCACTTGTCCGCTGTGTGATCTTGGGCAATCACTTCACTTCTCTGGGCTTCAGTTATGTCATCTGTTAAATGGGAATGAAGACTGTGAGACCCACGTGATAGAGGGACTCTGTCCAACCTGGTTACCTTGTATCCAACCCAGCATTTGGTGCAATTCCTGGCAAATAGTAAAGACTTAAATACCACCAAAAAAAACCAAAAAAAACCCATCTGTCTAAAAAATTCATTCATTCATTCAATCGTATTTATTGAACACTTGCTGTGTGCAAATCACTGTTTAAGCACTTGGGAGAGTACACGAAAACAACAAACAGACATAGTCCCTGCCCACAACAAGCTCACAGTCTAGGGAAGAGCTCACAATCTAGAGAATGACATTCTCAGTACTTTAAAGCAACAATGAACGATACACAACAATAAATCGTGAAACTCCATGCCCACTATCCCGGCTCCGCTAATTGTCAGCTGTGTGACTTTGGGCAAGTCACTTCACTTCTCTGTGCCTCAGTTACCTCATCTGTAAAATGGGGATTAAGACTGTGAGCCCCCCCGTGGGACAACCTGATCACCTTGTAACCTCCCCAGCGCTTAGAACAGTGCTTTGTACATAGTAAGTGCTTAATAAATGACATCATTATTATTATAGAGGCAGACAACAATTCAAATGCATAAAGTTATGGATATGTACATAAGTACAGTGGGGCGGGGAGAAGGGGGAAGAGCAAAGAGAGCAAATCAGGGTGACACAGGAGGGAGTGGGAGATGAAGAAAAGTGGGGCTTAGTCTGGGAAGGCCTCTTGGAGGAGATCGCCTTCAGTAATCAATCAATCAATCGTATTTATTGAGCGCTTACTGTGTGCAGAGCACTGTACTAAGCGCTTGGGAAGTACAAGTTGGCAACATATAGAGACAGTCCCTGCCCAATAGTGGGCTCACAGTCTAAAAGGGGCTTTGAAGGGCGGGAGAGTCCTGTCAGAATAGAGGAGGGAGGGTGTTTCAGGCCAGAGGCAGAGCGTGGGCCGGGGCTGGCGGCGAGACAGGCGAGGTGGAGGCCCAGTGAGAGGGTTAGCGCTAGAGGAGCGAAATGTGCGGGATGGATCGTAGGAGAGAAGCTAGACGAGGTAGGAGGGGGCAAGGTGGTATAGTTTTTTTAAAGCCAATGGTGAGGAGTTTTTGTTTGATACAGAGGTGGATGGGCAACCACTGGAGTTTTTTGAGGAGAAGGATGACATGTCCTGAATGTTTTTGTAGAAAAATGATCTGAGCAGCAGAATGAAGTATGGACTGAAAACACACACACACACACACTCTCTCTCTCGCTGTCTCTCTCTCTCACCTTGTCCTCTAAACTGTCAGCTTGTTATGGGCAAGTGCTTAGTACAGTACTCCACACCTAGCAAGCGTTCAATAAATACCACTGACTGATTGATCTGGGTACAGTGCTCTGCACACGGTAAGTGCTCAGTAAATACTATTGATTGATTGATTAATTAAAACTCAGGCTCTTTCCACTAGTTCACATTGCCGGTTGTGCCTCCGAAATGATTTCCTTTGCTCGGGTATTTGCCCTACTGAAAAACCACACTTCCCACGGAAATCTGAGATCTTCCACAAAAATGGAAAAAAATAATCCACAAGGAGACGACGCCTAGGAATTTTATACCTTTTTGAAAAGAAAACCCTTTGGCTTCTGAATAAACAGCTTCCATAGGATCACAATCCACCCCCTCCTTGACAGAGAGGACCTATGAAACTCTTTCTGCATCGTTTAGAAGTCAGGACCCAGGTTCCCTAGAAACATCTCTCTTTCCCTCTCTCTCCTTGCCTTCCCAAAATCACCATTTACAATTCTCATTCCTTTGGAGAAATCCTAATCAGCTGCATCGGCTGTACCAGGTGGGTCTCTGGCCTTGGGAAGAAAGGCAAAATATGCTGCCTCACAGCATATGAAAGAAGAAATACAACGTGCAAATTTTCCACAGATGGATAAAATACCGTTCTCACTTTGAAAGAAAAACAGCCTGTCCTAGAACGGGGCCTGCAAGAAACTGAACAGTTTACTCAGCATGAAATTTCAAACACGTGACCCCGTGTTATTCTTAGTAATTAAATTGATTTAAATTACAAAAAACTTACATGTAATTGGACTTTGCATTCCCTAGGGTTGGCAAAATGATACATATTCAATATGAAGTGCAGTGAGAAAGGAAACATCTGATTTTAGAAAGTCTGTAACAGGCAAAGTGTTTTTTCAACCTCGTCCATGAAGCCTGAGGATATAAACTTTATTCATTCATTGAGTCGTGCTTATGGAGCGCTTACCATGTGCAGAGCACTGTACTAAGCACTTGAGAGAGTACAATTTAGAGTAATAGACACATTCTCTGCCCACAGTGAGCTTACAGTCCAGAGGGGTCCAAAAGAAATAGATAAACGACAGATATGAACATAAGTGCTTTGGGGCTGGGAGCGGGAGATGAATAAAGGGAGCAAGTCAGGATGTCACAGAAGGGAGTGGAAGAAGAGGAAAGGAGGGCTTAGACAGGGAAGGCCTCTTGGAGGACTTGTGCCTTCAATAAGACTTTGAATCAGCGGAGAATAAATCTAACAAGCCGCTCTTTCCGACTCTAAATCACTAATGATTCTGATTTCAGGATGAGGAAATGACTTTTCTCTTTAGCCTTTTTAGTGCTAAAAATATGAATCCCAAACAGCCGTTACTCTTCAAGTGACAGAGTGCTTCACTCCGCTGCCCAGATCATTATTCCGAAAAAAATGTTCAGTCCATGTCTCCCCACTCCTCAGGAACCTTCAGAAGTTGCACATCTACCTCCACTACAAACAGAAACTCCTCACCAACGGCTTCAAAGCCCTCTGTCACCTGGCACCCTTCCACCTCACCTTGCTGCTACTACTAGCGCTTAGAACAGTGCTTTACACATAGTAAGCGATTAATAAATGCCATTATTATTATTATTATTATTATTATTATTATTATTATAACGCCAATGCCAACCTTCACACCGCCCCTCAATCTCATCTATCTCTCCTCTGACCTCTTGCTCTCTCTCCCACCTCGGACCCCTCCACATCCTCCAGACCTGCAGTTTTTCCATCTTCAGAGCCCTCCTAAAATCCCATCTTCTCCAGGACGTCTTCCCTGATAGCCTCTTCTCTCCCTACCCTATTTCTGTGGGTCTTGGTTTCCACCTATGCTGCTCACTATTACGCTGTACAGATTCATGTTGCTTTATTTAATCTCCCTGCGTAAGATCAGTTAATCAGTAGTATCTAGTGAGCACAAATTGAGTGCAGAACTGTAGCTAATAAGCACCTGCGAGAGTACAGCAAAGTTACAACTCATGATTCCTGACATTAAGAAGCCCACAGCATAGTAGTAATGATGATAATGATACCGTGCTAAGGCTGGGGTAGATAACAAAATAATCGGGTTGGGCACAATCCCTGTTCCACATGGGGCTCATACTCTAGGTAGGAGTGAGAACAGGTATCAAATCCCCATTTGACAATAATAATAATAATAATTGCATTTATTAAGCGCTTACTATGTGCAAAACACTGTTCTAAGCGCTGGGGAGGTTACAAGGTGATCAGGTTGTCCCACGGGGGGCTCACAATCTTAATCCCCATTTTACAGATGAGTTACAGAGAAGTTAAATGACTTGCCCAAAGTCACACAGCTGACACCTTGTATTACCCCCCAGCGCTTAGAACAGTGCTTTGCACATAGTAAGTGCTTAACAAATGCCATCATCATTATAATTATTATTATTGCTTAGGTACTACAGCATCTGTGGCAACTGTGGGAAACCCTGCTGGGTGGGATCAACTGTTTCCCTGACCCTGTGATAGCATTTCTCAATCAATCAATCCCTTGTATTTATTGAGCACTCACTGTCTGAAGAGCACTGTACTAAACTCTTGGGAAAGTAATATACAATTTCTTATGTTTGTAAATTTCTTATGAGTAAAGTAAACATTATTTGAAATGCTATCCTGTCCTGTGGAAAAAAGTTTGAATGTCATTATTCTGAAAATATACTTTGTCTTTTTTTGGTGCTAATGTCTTCATGCCATCACAGAGACATATAAGAATCCTGAACTCGAACGGGTTGCCACCGAGGAAGATGCGGCAGAGACTCAGGGCTATAAAAATAAGTTGTCCAGTCAAATAGCTATAATAGCAGCAGTAATAATAATAATAATAACAATGATAAGAGATTGCTGGCAATATAAAATCATCCATCCGACCCCACTGAAATACTTAAAACCATGTACAATTCTGCGTCACTGGAAAGAGCACGGGCTTTGGAGTCAGGGGTCATGGGTTCAAATCTCAGCTCTGCCAATTGTCAGCTGTGTGACTTTGGGCAAGTCACTTCACTTCTCTGGGCCTCAGTTACCTCATCTGTAAAATGGGGATGAAGACTGTGAGCCCCTATGGGACAACCTGATCACCTTGTAACCGCCCCAGCACTTAGAACAGTGCTTTGCACATAGTAAGTGCTTAATAAATGCCATCATTATGATCATCACGATCGTGATCATCATCCTTTTAAAGCACCTAGGGGTGCAGATCTGGGTAATTGATGTTTGGGAACATTGACTAAGGGACTAACAACTAAAAGAACTTTCAACCACTTTTAGGAGACAGGGTAATGTAGGACATGCGTATTCGGTAGGAACGAAAGGGACGGTATAGTATCATCGAGCATCAGGAGACGTCCACAAGACATGACCGAGTAAATGAGCAGCTCAGTGGACTAAATTAATCGAAAGAAACAGGAGGAGCTTCACAAAACTCTTCCATCGATTCCAGAATAAGCCAATAAAAGTAAAATACCACTAGATGGCATCTCCCTCCAAGATAAATTTATCCCGCCATCCTTGTTGGGCTTTAAATAGGACTCATTCCTTCATTCAATCGTATTTATTGAGCGCTTACTGTGCGCAGAGCAAATAGAACAAATAGAGACAATGCCTACCCAACAACAGACTCTGAGGGTCAAGTAATCAATCAAATAATCAGTGGGATTTATTGAGTGCTTACTGTGTGCAGAACGCTGCACTGAACACTTGGATTTAAGCACTTTCCATTGTTAACATCAGCTGTTCCCTCAAGCTCAATCATTAAGAGGAAAAAAAAGAATATTAGATGGGAGATGGAATTTCAAATCTCATTGACACAAGAAGCATTTGATAATTAGGAGATGGGGTCCATGGCCAATCAATCAAACAATGGTACTTCTTGAGCACTCTGCACAGAGAAATGTACAAAGTGCTTGGCATAGTACAAAGCAGTTAGCAAGCATTCAAACTTCTTCTCCTCCTATTCTAATTCTTTTTCTCCTCATCTTCTCCTCTTCTACTTTTTTCCTCCTCCTTTTTTTACTTCTTCTACTTTTTCTCCTTCTCCTTTCCTTCTTCTCCTCTTCTTTTACTTTTTTCTCCTCCTCCCTTCCTTCTTCTCCTCTTCCTCTTCTTCTACTTCTTTTTCTCCTCCTCCTCTTCTACTTCTTTTTCTCCTCCTCTTCTTCTCTTCCTCTTCTACTTCTTTTTCTCCTCCTCCTCTTCTTCTCTTCCTCTACTTCTTTTTCTCCTCCTGCTCTTCTTCTCTTCCTCTACTTTTTTTCTCCTCCTCCTCTTCTTCTCTTCCTCTTCTTCTACTTCTTTTTCTCCTCCTCCTCTTCTTCTCTTCCTCTACTTCTTTTTCTCCTCCTCCTCTTCTTCTCTTCCTCTACTTCTTTTTCTCCTCCTCTTCTCCTCCTCTTCTTCTCTTCCTCTTCTTCTACTTCTTTTTCTCCTCCTCTTCTTCTCTTCCTCTTCTTCTACTCCTCCTCCTCCTCTTCTCCTACTTCTTTTTCTCCTCCTCCTTCTCTTCTTCTCTTCTACTTCTTTTCCTCCTCCTCTCTTTTTCTCTCCCTCTTCCTCTACTTCTTTTTCTCCTCCTCCTCTTTTTCTCTCCCTCTTCCTCTACTTCTTTTTCTCCTCCTCTTCTTCTACTTCTCCTCCCTCTCTCCTCCTCCTCCTATTCTACTAGGCCACACTGCTCCTCCATCGCCTCGATCCGCAAATGCTACTTCCAAATTATAACCGTGGCAGCCTTGGATTGCACAGAAGGAGTTCTGTTAGTCAAGGGAAAAGGTTGGGGCTCAAAAAAAAAAAAAAGAAAAGAACCTTAATAACCGCTCTAAAATGTTTATAATTAATGATTTGGCTGCAAAAGTGAGAAGCCAAGGAACACCATTTGCTAAATAGTGGATTGTGAAAACGGAAAACATTCATCTGTGGCAAACTGGGCTGTTTGGCGTATTTTTTTTTTAAGTCGGAGACTGTCGGTGAAAGGGAAGCTTTCTTTTTGGAGGTTGAGGTCTGGCTTCTAAAATACGGTGGAATCAATCTGAGCTCCTTCTCATGTCCTGGGCTGAAAGACAGGGCTGGGTTCAAGGAAGGCAACAGGATTAGCCAGGATTAGAACTCAGGTCCTTCTGACTCCTTGGGCCTATGTTCTCTCCACTAGAATATGCTGCTTCTTGATGGGGAACAACAACAACAACAAAAAGCAATCAACAAATGCCGATCCTGGTGCAGTCCTGGGCTTGCTGGCGGCATCTTCTAGACTGTGAGTCCGTTGTTGGGTAGGGACTGTCTCTATATGTTGCCAACTTGTACTTCCCAAGCACTTAGTACAGTGCTCTGCACACAGTAAGCGCTCAATAAATACGATTGAATGAATGAATCAGGTGCGAATTCTGAGGAACTGAGTATTCTGAGCACAGGGCAACGCTATTTCCACTGACCAATCTGATTGAATCCTGCTCCAGAGACTGCCCTATCACATTTTCGTGGCAGAAAGATATCAATAAATGAATCGATCAATCTAACCTACGTATTGCATGCCAACTGAGCAATACTGTATCGAGAGCTTCGGAGAGAACTTTAGAACCATCTACAAGGGAGATAGACACTAACTGAAATTACACATAGGAGGAAGAAGGAGAATTGGATAAGTAATGTGGATTACTGCTTAGGTTGTAGCACATGTAATAATAAAATAAATAATAGTAATTATGGTGCTTGTTAAGCGCTCGCTATGTGCCAAGCACTATTCTAAGCGCTGGGATAGATACAAGTTAATCAGGCTGGACACAGTCCTTGTCCCATATTGGAGCTCACAGTGAAGTTGGAGGGAGATTGGTCAGTGTCTTCCACTGTTCATTAGAGTTTCCCTGTGAATTTGCTGCTAGGAAAGGTTAGGAAATTAAGCAGGCTACCTCTCTCTGGTTCACTTCTCCATCCCTGAAGTGAATTCTGCTCTAAAGATCCTTTTCACTCCTGTCTCTGGAAGTTATTTCTTTGAAATCTTCAGAGCCACAATTAAAAGACAGATTAGACCCGTGTCCTTGATTATCCTTATCAGCAGGAAACCCTCCAATTTTGACTGCAGTGGTGAGAACCTTTTTTTTGAAACCGCTCCGGATGTTGTCCCGAAAAGGAACCCAGCCCAGAGAACTGAAAATAAAAGAGAGTGCCTCTCAGAGACTTGGAAAGGGCATTTAGACATCTAAAAGTCCTGGAGAGGAAGATGTAGGGAGTCTTGTAACTGCGTGGAAAGCGCTTAAGGAGCAGAGTTTCAAACGTATGATCAAAGAACCTATTTTTGGTGGATGGGGTTATGTTCAGAGCTCTGTGAGGAGAATATTAACTTGGGATAAGGAGGTCCCAAACTCCCTCTCTCCCTCCCACCCTCCACACCCCACTATTCAGGGTGGGATACCAAGAACAGGACACCAGATTTAATTTTCTGCCAGGAGTCTGAACTCAAGAAGCAGCATGGCCTAGGAGATACAGCCTGGGCCTGGAAGTGAAGAGGACCTGGGTTCTAACCCCAACTCCACCACTTCCCTGCTATGTAACCTTGGGCAAGTCACTTCTCTGTGCCTCGGTTCCTTCATCTGTAAAGTGGGGATTAAGGTCACGAGCCCCATGCGGGATAGGGACTGAGAACTAGTTTCCTAACTGTAAAAAAAGGGGATTAAATACCTGTTTTCTAGGTATTAAATTACATGTACACAGGGAACGTACCTACCAGCTCTGTTGAATTGTACTCTCCCAAGCACTTAGTACAGTGCTCTGCACACAGTAAGCCTTCAATCAATACCAATGATGGATCAATTTTCCTCCTCCCTTAAACTGTGAGCTTCAGGAGGGACAGAGAAAAGATCCGATCTGATCATCACTGAAAGTTCATTGAAAGCACTTAACAAACACCACTCTTATTATCAGTTAATTCTAGGAAGAGTTGAAAGGAAGCTTCTTTTTTTAACAGGGTTTAGTTTTCTGGGTTCTGAGTTTCTGGGGTCAAAGTGCCTTGGGGACACTCCAGGGGAAATTCCAAGCTACAAAGTGAAGTGCTACATTCTTGGGAACTAGAGAAAGACTATGGATGTTTCATAAGGGAAGAATCCTCTGACAAGTATTCAAATAAGTGGGTTTTAAAAAACGTTTCAAGTTTGCCCTGTGAGAACAGAAAGGTTTTTCCTGAAGCTATTCTGATTTACAAATTTTGGACTTAGGAAAAAAGAAATCAGTAGAAAGCAATATCTCCAGCTAATTCAGGCTCCCAAACAACTTCCCACATGAGCAGAAACGTGTAATTGTGAATCTGGGGAAATAAAATAGATCTGTTCTCTTTCATGTTCTCTTTGCAAAGCCAAAGTGTCCACAAATATAGAACTAGATAGACTGAGTGGAAAGAAGATTATTCTCATTTTTATGGTATTTTTAAGTGCTTACAAAGTGCCAGGCGCTGTACTAAGCGCTGGGGTAGATACAAGCTAATCAGGTTAGACACGATCCCTGTCCCATATGGGGTTCATAGTCTTAATCCCCATTTTACAGATGAGATAACTAAGGCACAGAAAAGTTGAGTGACTTGCCCAAGGTCACACAGCAGGCAAGTAGCAGAGCCAGGATTAGAACCCAGGCTGTATCCACTAGGCTATGCTGCTACTAGTATCAATTTTGCATCAGATCCGTTATAAGAACTCAAATGAGTTTGGTTAATCACAGAATAACTGCAAGGTAGCGAAAGCTGATTTGGTTTAATACTTTGAGTTTTTAATTTTCCTGGTTGGGAGATTTTCTCCTACACTCATACCTATATCAATCAATCAATAGCATTTATTGAGTGCTCACTGGTTGAAGAGCATTGTACTCAGTGCTTGAGACAGTTAAGAATAGAGTTCAGAGACATGTTCCCTACCCACAAGTTTACAGTTTAGAGGGCAAGACAGACATTAATATGAATAAATCATGTCTCAGCCATATAATCATCAGATCAGTCAATTAATCAGTGGTATTAAATGAGCGCTTACTGTGTTCAGAACACTTGGGAGACACATTTCCTGCCCACAATGAGCTTACAGTCTAGATATTTCCTCCACAGTCCCTCTGGATATGCTTCATAAAAAAAGCAACGTGGCTTAGTGGACAGAGCAGGGGCAGAAGGACCTCTTCCTCCTCCTCCTTTTCCCTCCTTCTCTGTCTCCTTCTCCTCATTATTATTATTCATCTGGAGCAGGTCAACAACTGAGCTTCCTGTTATTTTCCTATGCTATGAGAAATCATTGCCTTCATATACTCCTGAGACTCAACTCTTTTAAACACTAATATTTTCAGAGCAGGACCCGCCACCTGTTTTCCTAAGCTAACATTAAAGTCTGCTTCCTCCAAGCCTCCAAGACATTCAGGGAAATGAGCCTATAGAGCAAATTCCAAACTCCTTCAAACTTCAGGGGGGAACTTTTCAGGAGTGCTTGGGGTTGTCCTTTAACTGTGTTGTGCTCAACTGAAAAAAGGTTTTGAAACACTCCTGAAAAGTTCCCCCTTGAAGTTTGAAGGAGCTTGGAATTTACATAGATAAACAAAGCCTCTTCCCTGTCTCTTCGGAAAAAATGCAAAAGTCAGCAGAAGGGATTCCTGGGAAGGGAAACAGGAAATTTTTGAGCTGCTGATGGATGTCCGTTCTCAGTCTCACCTCGTTCCCTAGCAAAGGCCTAGATCTCCTTGTTCTCTGGTGGGGGGTTTTCAAATCCCTGCTATCAGACAACTCCGCTGTGTCTTAACCCCGCTGTCATTCATTCAATCGTATTTATTGACCTCTTACTGTGTGCAGAGCACTGTATTAAGCGCTTGGGAGAGTACAATACAACAGTAAACAGACACATTCCCTGCCCAAATAATAATAATAATGATGATGGCATTTATTAAGCGCTTACAATGTGCAACAAAACCAGCTTGGTGCACTGACTGAAAGACTGGAAACCACTGTCATTGAGTAATTTCCTTCAGTGAGAAGGTTGAGGGGCAAACTGTAAGCTCCTTTCATTTTTTTTTATGGTATTTGTTAAACGCTTAGTACGTGTCAAATGCTGTTCTAAGCCCTGGGGTAGGTTACGAACTAATTAGGTCAGACACAGTCCCTGTCCTGCATGGGGCTCACAGTCTTAAGTAAGAGGGAGAAGAGCTACTGAAGTCCCATTTTACAGTTGAGGAAACTGAGGCACAGGGAAGGTGATGATGATCACGGTGGCATTTGTAAGTGCTTTCTACGTGTCAAGCACTGTTCTAAGCCCTGGGATAGAAACAAGTTAGACCCAGTCCTGGTCCCACGTGGGGCTCACAGTCTTAATCCCCCTTTTACAGATGAGGTAACAGGCACAGAGAAGTTAAGTGACTTGCCCATGTCACACAGCAAGCGACAGTAGTGCAGTTGGCCGACCTGGGATTAGAACCCAGGTCCTTTGACTCTGAGGCTGATGCTCTTTCTAATAGGCCATGCTGCTTTTAATCTGTTGGAAATCTCCTGCTCATGGCCAGGGATAATCAATCAATCCATCGTGTTTACTGATCGCTTACTAGGTGCAGAGCACTGTACTAAGCGCTTGGGATAAATGAACTCTTTCAGCCAGTCGGGGAAAGAAGAGGGTAGGAAGGAGGAACTAGAAGTAGCATCAGCCTGGAGGTCGTAAGTTCCTTTTGGACAGGGATCATGTCTTCCATCTCTGCTGCATCACATTTTCCCGAGTGGTCTGCACAATGCTGTGCTCATAGCAAGTGCTCAGCAATATCATTCATTGAGTGATTGATTGATTAATGTGATTCACTGATTATTCCCACCATGGTTTCAGTCCAGATCAGGCGTACGATAAAGCCCAGGACAACTGTTCTTATAATAATGATAGTAATAATTGCTAAGCTCCATTAAGAAGTCATCTGGAAAATGGCGATGAAGACTATGAGCCCCACGTGGGACACCCTGATCACCTTGTAACCTCCCCAGCGCTTAGAACAATGCTTTGCACACAGTAAGCGCTTAATAAATGCCATCATCATCATCCTAAGCACATATTAATTAGGTCAGACACAGTCCCTGTCCCACAAGGGGCACTCACAGTCTAAGTGGAAGGGAGGATAAAAATTGCATCCCCATTTTACAGTGGAGGGAACTGAGATATAGAGAAGTGAAATGACTTGACCAAGGTCACTCAGCAGACAAGCAGCGGAGCCAGGATTAGAAAGAGCACGAGTCCTCTGGCTCTCAGACCCTTGCTCTATCCACTAAGCCACACTGCTTCTCCAGTGTGTCCATCGTTAGAGAAGGAAGTCTAATGGTGCCCACTGCAAACGGAACTCAGAGCTTAAGTTCAGCTGAAGCCTGTGGTGACATAACTCATCCACGTCTATCTTTCTTCAAGCAAGTAGGTTCTTTGGGTCCAGAGACTGACTAACTACCTAAGGAAGAATCAGCCCTTAATAAATGTTCTTTTCCTGGTGGGTGGGAAAGACAAACAGGCCTTTTTCCCCCCAACATCCTTTGCCACGGAATCATTCCCTCATTTAACCCATCGGAAGTTCCCTAGCGTCTCTTTCGCGGTGTTCAGGAACAGAAACTATGGATTTGGGATTTTCGTGACGAGCTCGTCAGGAGATGATGATGATTAAGGCCAGATTTATAAAGAATAATTGCTAATTCCTCGCGGGGAGGTTCAAAGAGACTGAAATCAAAGTCCAAACAAAAACCACGCATTCGCAGGAACTCAAATCCACGGCCTTTAGAGGAAACTTGAAAAAGGTTGGTTGGGTTTTCCGTTCGCTATTTCTCATTCGTCGAGGATCACTGATTGGATTGGGGAGTTTATTTCGATTGATTGGCGGATTAGTTCTTTCACCTCAGGAAAGGGACTGTGGCCAGCCCGATTTGCCTGTATCCAGGCCGGCGCTTAGTTAAGTGCCTGGCACACAGTAAGCACTGAACAAATACCACAGTCATTATTATTACCATTATTATGATTATTATTGGGTGCTTGGGAGAGCACAATATAACAGAGTTGATAGAAACGTTCCCTGTCCAAAGTGAAATACTATTGATTGATTGGATCTGTTTCCTCCATTAGACTGTAAGCTCCTCTAAGGTAAAGATCAAGTCTACTAACTCTATTGTACTCTCCCAAGCAGTTAGTACAGTGCTTTGCACACAGTGCTCAATAAATATCACTGATTGATCAATTATGTTTTCTCTGTGGGTGAGGAACTTGTCAACAACTCTGTTGTAGTGGACTCTCCCAAGCACTTAGTACAGTGCCCGGCACATAGTAAGCAGTTGGTCGATACTATAGATGATATCCACTGAGAGTGAATTCTCCATGCTCCCTTCTCTAATTTGAAGCCCGCCTATCTCAGCGGGAACCAATCTTATTCCATCTGGGGCTTAGCGATTGATCCCCACTCTCCGTTTTCAAAATGAGACTTTCTAGAATAAAAAAGACTTATGGAATAAGACTCTGTGGATGCGGAAACATTCTTTCAAAATGGGCTTAGTTGAACGAAGGAGAAATCCCACAGATGGATAAAATTCCCCATAAAATACACAGAGACTTAAGGGTGAGGGGGGGAAAGCACGTCTGGAAAACAGAGATGTTTTTTAAATTCCAAATGCCTTCAAGTTGCCCAGGCCTGTAGAGAGTCTTGAATAAACCTCTCAGGTAATAATAATAATGGCATTTGTTAAGCGCTTACTAAGTGTCAGGCACTGTACAAAGCGTTGGGGTGGATAAAATCAAATTGGGTTGGACACAGTTTCTGTCCCAAACAGGGCTCACAGTCTCAATCCCTGTATTACAGATGAGGAAACTGAAGGTCAGAGAAGTTAAGCGACTTGTCCAAGGTCACACAGCAGAGAAGTGACGGAGCCAAAATTGGAACCCAAGACCTTCTGACTTCTGGGCCCGTGCTTTATCCATTAGGCTTGGATATTTATTGAGCTCTCACTGTGCTCAGCGCACTGCATTCAGTGCTTCGGGGAGTATGATAGAACAGAATTGTTGGGTAAGTGCCTTGCTCACGGTTGCTAATCAATCAATTGTATTTATCCAGCACTTAATACGTGCAGAGCACTGTCCTAAGCACTTGGGAGAGTGCAACACAGAGTCAGCAGACACGCTCCCTGCCCACAATGAGCTTATAGTCTAGAGGGGGAGGCAGATGTTAAAATAAATGAAGAGAGGGAAAATGACATTTCTCTGACCACTTACTCTTGATCTCTCTTCAGATCCCAAACAGGATAAAATGGGAACCACCCTTATTTTCTGAGGTGGATTTTCCCCGAGAGGTTGGGGTTAAGAGCTAACAAGCTACACGAGATGTTTGAAATGAAACAAAACAGCCAAAGTAATGCTAAACACCAGACAGAATTAACCTGAACACATTCTCTGCTCTCTCTCTCTCTCTCTCTTTTTTTTTTTTAACAAGCCATCTTGTGTTTTCCTTTCCATTCCCTAAGGAGAATTGGCACGTCTTTTTAAATTTTCAATTATAATTCCCCTCTTACACAGCCCCGGCTTTGCTATAAATAGCAATCCGAGTGGACGTTATCATCCCCAATAAAGATTGTATACATTACAATCCAGTCCCCTGATATTGTATTTCAATTATCGCCCAAACTCAATTATCTGGATTGCTCCATCATTAGAATAGCCCCAGAGGGTAAATTTTCTATATATGTTGCATGTATTTACAGTTCTTTAAAAATGGCCAACTTCCTACATTTTTAAATAAAGCATTCTTCAACACCTGATCATCTAGATAAATCTCTTCTCTGACGTAGACTTTCATCCTGTTTGGAGTTTTTTTCCCCTCTAATTAGATAATCCTCTTTTATTAGAAGGCTCTTCCTCATGGGACGGGGCAGAATTCACTTAATCATTTCTCCCCTTCCAGCGTCTGATAACAGTAGGGGAGTCTGGGCTTCAAGGATGTGCATTAGAAACTCGTCTGGCAGCAACATTCAGCTCAAATGCAAGAGATATGGGAGACATAACCTCTTATTATAATAATAATAATAATTGTGGTATATCTTAAGTGTTTACTATATGCTAAGCACTGTTCTAAGCGCTGGGGTAGATTCGAGACTGTCGGGTTGGATGTAGTCCCTGTCCCACATGGGGCTCACAGTCTTAATCCCCATTCCCCATTATCTGGTATAATAATAATAATAATAATGATGGCATTTATTGAGGGCTTACTATGTGCAAATAATAATAACAATAATAATAATAATAATAACGGCATTTGTTAAGCACTTCCTATGTGCAAAGCACTGTTCTAAGCACTGGGGAGGTTACAAGGTGATGAGGTGGCCCCATGGGGGGCTCACAGTCTTAATCCCCATTTTACAGATGAGGTAACAGGCACAGAGAAGTTAAGTGACTTGCCCAAAGCCACACAGCTGACGACTGGTGGAGCCGGGGTTTGAACCCATGACTTCTGACTCCAAAGCCCGGGCTCTTTCCACTGAGCCACGCTGCTTCTCTACGCTGTATCTACCCCAGCGCTTAGTTCAGTGACTAGCAACATAGTGAGCGCTTAACAAATACCATTATTATTATTATTATTTTCCAGATGAGGTACCTGAGGCCCAGAGAAGTGAAGCAACCGGACCAAGGTCACACAGCAGACATGCGGTGGAACTGGGATTAGAACCCACGTCCTCTGATTCCAGGCCCGGGCTCTTTCCACTAGGCCACGCTGTGTGTTAAGTTGTTCGATGGCAAATGGCTTCTCGCTGGTGAGAATGAAGTTAAAATCTATTCCAATTAAGAGAATAAAAGAGCCAAAGCAAAAAGTTCTGATCTGGCAATTAAGAGACAGTTATAGATTTCTTGAAGATGGGTATTATATCTGTCTCTAATGTACTCCTCCAAGCACTTCTCTGTAATTTATTTATCTATATTAACATCTGTCTTCCCCTCCAGACTGTCAGCTCGTTGTGGTCAGGGAATGTGTCTGCTTATTGTTGTCTTCTCCCAAGCACTTAGTCCAGTGCTCTGCACACATTAAGCGCTCAATAAATATGACAATGACAGTACAGTGCTCTGCACACAGTAGGTGTTTAATCAGTGGATACAGAGCAGTGTACTAAGCGCTTGGGAAAGTACGCTACAATAGGGTGGGCAGACGTGATCCCTGCCTGCTCTCAAGAAGCCTAGCCTACAGAGACATAAACGTGCTCGATTCATTGAAAGAGAACAAAATCATGTCGAGGTGGAGACACGACAGTGATAAGTCACTGTGGGAAATTTTCCATCCTTCTCTTGACAGGTTAGACAACGTTTTATCCCTTTGATTTATCTTGCTTTCTCCATAATGAGATGGGTAAATATCTGGAAAGATGTGGAAGCAGGAAACGTGAATGTTACTCCATAAAACAATCACAAATAAACAATATCCGACGCCAAACAGCTTGGGCTTCTAATGTCTCTCTAAATATTCCATACCCGTGGTTGGGAATATGATTATTCATCCAGCGATAGATGTTTGAAAACAAGGAGAGGGGTAATCGTGGTATGACATTACCATGAATCTTCCTGTTAAATTGGTCGACAATGGGATTAGATGTGTTTCCCAGAATACCTCTTGAAACTTGATTAATTCCCATGATTAATTGGGAAAATGACTGTCATCTTTTTGATAAAGCCACCCGAAGTAGTATCCCAGTTTCTAGTTCTCTCGCACCTTGGTTGAAAATAAAATCTAGAATATAAATTGGTGCACTTTAAAACGAAGATTTAAGTACAAGCGAGGGGCCTGTAATAAGCTTCTAAGTCATGTCAAATAGAAATATGGTCTTTTCACACCTGTTATACCCTCTGCTTTGGACTGGTTTTGGAGATCGAATTTTTGTAGGAAGTTTCAGAATTTTTTATTTTTTAAGCACTGTTGGTTATTCCACTCTATTCCCACCTCCCTGCTTTTTGGCTTCTACTGGAAAATCCACTTCCCATCTTGGAGCTGTGTATCTCTCCTGAAACTGGATCTGAGTGCTCTTACTGGCTGTTGGGAGTAACAGGAGCACGGCAATGGCTGTCTCATTTTCTTTCATTTTAAATGGCATTCGTTAAGCGCTTACTATGTACCGGGTACTGCACTGAGCACTGGGGTAGATTCAAGCTAATCAGGTCGGACATGGTCCCTGTCTCACATGGGGCTCACAGTCTTAATCCCCATTTTGCAGATGAGGGAATTGAGCACTGTACTGGGCACTTGGGAGAGGACAATACTACAGAGTTGGTAGACACGTTCTCTGCACAGAAAGAGTCCACTCGAACGTATTCGTCCAGAAAAGTGGTGGCCAGGAAGAGGCAGAACTTTTTGGCCAAAAGCAGAATCTTTTTAGGAGGATTTTTTCCGGAAGTTACTTGCAAACGTTCAAATGTTGGGAGAGAAGTTGTGGTGGCCGTCCAGGGGTTGTAGCGCATGAAAGTCTAGTCAGATTAGTGTAGTATATTATCCAAATGAGACGCAAAAATGTTCATGGATTAGGGTTCCTTCCCTGAATCATATTAGCACCTCATCATCTCGGCCTTTCCTCAAACAGATGGTAACAAGATACGAGAAGAGACTTGTTGCGCATTGGGTTTTTTTTTGTCACATATTAGAAGCGTATGCTGTGTAATATCCTAACAGAGACTTGGAGTTTAAAAAATGACTCATTTATCATGCTCACAAAAGCAACAGCCAGTCAAGAAAAAAGGGTTTTACAGTAGGATGAAAACTGAAGAAGTGTGGCGTAATGGCTAGAGCCCAAGCCTGAGAGTCAGAAGGTCATGGGTTCTAATCCCAGCTCCGCCACTTGTCTGCTGTGTGACCTTAACTTCTCTGTGCCTCAATTCTCTCATCCGTAAAATGGGGATGAGACTGGGAGCCCCATGTGGGACAGGGACTGTGTCCAACCCAATTTGCTTATATCCACCCCAGCGCTTAGTACAGTGCCTGGTGCATAGGAAGCGTTTAACAAATACCATCATTATTAATAACAGCACCAGAGTTAGCAAGATGGAACATTCCAGAATTCTTGATTTTCACATGTGCTCATTTGAGGCCTGGTTGAGTAAAACATTGGCGGTTTTAATTTTTAAATGGTTCTTTTTTGTTGTCAATACAGTTGTCAATACAACTGATTGATGAAAAGGAGGAGGAGGACAAAGAAGAGAAGGGATAGTTCTAGTAATATTTATTGAGCACCAATTGGTTTGGTGTTCTGTACTGGGCACTTAGTATAGCACAAAGAAGGGACATGATCACTTTCATGGATGTTTACTGAATTAGAACACACTAAGGACATTCAGGACTGTTGGTCAAGTAGCGTGTATGCCTATGAGCCCGTACATGGAGTCTTCTAGACTGCAAGCTCGTTGTGAGCAGGGAATGTATCTGTTTATTACTGTATTGTACTCTCCCAAGCGCTTAGTCCAGTGCTCCGCACACAGTAAGAGCTCAATAAATACAACTGACTGACTGGGATGAATACTAGTACTGTGATTTCTCAGTCCAAGGATTCACCAGACAGTGACCCTTGCTTTTCCACAGAACCGGATGACTTGGATTCCGGACGGCCACATCACGTCTTTGGATGAAAAACCTGACTCAGGGGAGATATGTCAGAAAAGAACTACATGCTTGGCTTTCAATTCGGACTCTCTGAAGGCGGGGAACTCAGATTCAGTTAAATGGAATTAATTGATTAAAGCCCGATCAGAAGTAATGAGACTATTTTTATGATTCGGGAAAAAAATAAAGAAAACCCACCCAATTGATTCCAGACTTGGTAGAGCAAATTGATCCCACATGATAATGATCTCTGGTAGTTCTAAATGGTGGCTTCTTGTTCATTTGTATTGTCTTCATTAGAATTCCAATAAAATGAGCGACAAAGGAGACTTGTGGTTTATGTTGGAGAGCCAAAGAAAAGCAGCGTGGTCTAGTGTTTAGAGCCCGGGCCTAGGACTCAGCATGACCTGGGTTCTCTGCCTCTTGTCCGCTGTGCGACCTTGGACAAGTCACTTCACCTTTCTGGGCCTCAGTTTCCTCACCTGTAAAATGGGGCTATAATACCTGTTCTCTCCCCGCCTCAGATTGAGTTCCCCGTGTGGGGCAGGGACTTTGATTTCACCTACGTATACTGGACCTACTGATGCTTGGCATATGGCAAGCGCTTTAACAACTATCCCAGTCTTATTCAGTCAGTTATTCATTCATTCAAATGCATTTATTGAGCACTTACTGTTGGAGCAGCCTGGAGAACTCTACAATCTCTAGCCTGGAGCTGAGAATCAGAGGCGGGACAGGCCGAGGAAAGCACAAGATGGTTCTAATTCTGGCTCTGCCAGTCAGTCATTCAATCATATTTATTGAGCATCTACTATGTGCAGAGCACTGTACTAAGTGCTTGGGAGAGTACAATAGAAAAATAAAATAGATACACATTCCCTGTCCACAACGAGCTTACAGTCTAGAGGGGGAGACAGGCATTAATAGAAATGAATAAATAGATATGGACTGAAATGCTGTGGGGCTGAGAAGGCGGGGGATGAATAAAGGGAGCAAGTCAGGTTGATGCAGAAGGGAGTGGAAAAAAAGAGAAAGAGGTCTGCTGTGGGTAAACCTTGGTCACTTCACTTTTCTAGGCCTCGGTTCCCTCATCCGGAAAATGGAGAAATGAAGACGGTGAGCCCCATGTGAGACAGGGGCTGTGTCCAAACTGATTACCCCGTTGCTCAGTACAGTGCCTGGCACTTAGCAGATACCTTAAAAAAAGGAAAACCTCTTGAGGCTCCGGTGTTAGCGATTAAGGGATGTGAAGATGAAGGAGATAGTCATGGATCAGATAAGCTGTTCGTTTTCCCAGCAGAGGGCATTCAGCTTACACTGATGCAGTTTAGATCTGTTAAGCAGCCCGCAAATCCCAACTCACATTTCTGCAATTTTGAAAGTGCTACCGGAATTTCAACCCAGCCCGCACACTTTGCTCCTTTTACACCAATCTTCTCACCGTACGGCGATCTCGCCTCTCGTCCGCATCCTGCCTCTGGCCTGGAGTGCCCTCCCTCCTCAAATCCGACAGACGATCACTCTCCTCCGCTTCAAAGCCATATTGAAGGCCCACCTCCTCCAAGAGGCCTTCATCATCATCATCATCAATCGTATTTATTGAGTGCTTACTGTGTGCAGAGCACTGTACTAAGCGCTTGGGAAGTACAAGTTGGCAACATATAGAGACGGTCCCTACCCAACAGTGGGCTCACAGTCTAAAAGGGGAGACAGAGAACAAAACCAAACATACTAACAAAATAAAATAAATAGAATAGATATGAACAAGTAAAATAAATAGAGTAATAAATATGTACAAACATATATACATATAGACAGGTGCTGTGGGGAAGGGAAGGAGGTAAGATGGGGGGGATGGAGATAGTCAGGCCATCCCTGACTATGCCCTACTTTCCTCTTCTCCCACTCCCTTCTGCGTAGCCCTGACTTGCTCCCTTTATTCATCCCCCTCTCCCAGCCCCACAGCCTATATATAAGTCTGTCTCCACCTCTAGACTGTGATCTAGACTGAAACTTGATAAAAAAAAAATGTCACAGAGTCTATTAGGGCCATGGTAATTTGTTTGCGGTGTTCAAATAAAGCAAAATTGTGCTCACCAGTTGGGGTGAAGATAACAAATTAACAATGTCATGTCATGTCATGTTCCTAAATACCATTCTACTAATATCGGAACAACATTCGTAGATTAGCTTTCAATCAACAATCAATTTAATTAACGCCGGGTTGTGAGGGAAAAATTGCTTCCTATGTCCTGCAGAGAGCATAACATGCAGCAACTCTGTAGTAAGTTAACCTGATAGCTATTTAGGTTAGTCAAAGACAAAGTACAGCGAGTCTTTTTAATTATAGCTGTGCCACTCTGGATAAAATGGTGTCAGCACTTTGCCACTACAAAACCCTATTTTTAGGGGTTTATATCTCAGTCGTTAAAACTTGCTTTAGGCTTAAATGTGGCATATGAAGTCAGTCTTCAAGCATTTTTTTTTTAACCAATATATTACAAAGTTGGCCCCTTCTTATTTTACTGAACTGATTGTGTTAAGTGAGATTTGGGTTAAGAAGGGTTAACATTCAGGTTCTTCTAGAAAGGATTCCAGCGGGTCTTTCATCAACTGGCAAGCACACTGAAGAAGCAATGTGGTGTAATGGACTGAGCACCGTCTTGCGTGAAGCACGATCTGTGTTCTAATCCCGGCTCGGCAAAGTGCTTGCTGTGCGACCTTGGGGAAGTCGCTTTACTTCTCTGAGCCTCAATTCCCTCATCTGCAAAAATGGGGATTCCATCTCCGTCTTTCCTCCTACTTGGACTGTGAACCCCATATGGGACCTGATTATCCTGTATCTACCCCAGTGCTTAGCACATAGTAACAAATACCCCTTCAAGACTGTGAGCCCGTTGTTGGGTAGGGACCATCTCTATATGTAGCCGATTTGTACTTCCCAAGCGATTAGTACAGTGCTCTGCACACAGTAAGCGCTCAAAAATACAATTGAATGAATGAAATACCACAATCATTATTATTATTACAGTGACTGTGTCTATCCCAGGGCTTAATATAGTGTCTGGCACATGGTAAGCACTTAACGGATACCATTTTAAAAAAACATTAAAAAAACTCAGTGCAAATGACTTCACAGGTAAGATCCTGGCAGCTCTTAGCACATAGTACCACAGTTATTATTATTACAGGGACTGCGTCGATCCCAGTGCTTACTACAGTGTCTGGCACATGGTAAGCGCTTAATGAATACCATTAAAAAAACCATTAAAAAATATCTCAGTGCTAATGACCTCATAGTAAGATCCAGGCAGCTGGTTCTCATTCCCAGTTGGTCTGATGTTCACTCAGGGACTTTTGGGTTCAATAAGAAGCAATGCGCCCTAATGGTTAGAATAGGCCCAGGATTCAGAAGGATCTGGGTTCTAATTCTGCAACTTGTCCGCTGGGTGACCTTGGGTCAGTCACTTAGCTTCTCTTTGCCTCAGTTACCACATCTGTAAAATGGGGATTAAGACTGTGAGCCCCCCCGTGGGACAACCTGATCACCTTGTAACCTCCCCAGGGCTTAGAACAGTGCTTTGCACATAGTAAGCACTTAATAAATGCCATTATTATTATTATTATTATCTGGAAAATTCATCCTTTCATTCAAGTGTATTATCGAGCACTTGATTTGTGCAACGCACAGTAGAGAGTACAAGCTTATATCTACTCCTTCTACCCCATCGCTTATTATGGTATCTGGCACAAAATAAGCCCTTAACAAATACTATTAAAATACAAATAAATGAGAACGGCTGATTTGGAAGATTGGGAGACAGCAGAGGGGCCGATGGGAGAGACTTGTAAGTTCACTGTGGGTAGGGTTCATGACTGCTAATTATGTTGTATTGGACACTCCCCAGCACTTAGTACAGCGCTCTGCACACAGTAAGCACTCAATAAATACGATTGATTGATTGTGAAAGAGGAACCCATGCTTTCAGGCATTTCAACAGAAGTGACAAGGTGCTTTCTCCCCAGCCAATAATAATAATAATAATAATAATAATAATAATAATAAATAATAGTGGTATTTGTTTCGCATTGCTATGTACCAGGCACTGTACTAAGTGCTGGGGTGGATACAAGTAAATCAGTTTGGACACAGTCCCCGTCCCCCTTGGGGCTCACAGTCTCGATCCCCAATTCACAGAGGAGGTAACTGAGGCCCAGAGCAGTGAAGTGACTTGTCCAAGACAAATGGCGCAGATAAATGGCAGAGTTGGAATTCGAACCCATGACCTGGTGACTTCCGGGCCTGGGCTCTATCCACTAAACCATGCAATGACTATGATGGTGGTGAGGAGTTTGGCTTGCTCTGGAACCTACCTGGACCGTGATTAGTGAGTCACACGCGACCCGCTCACATCATTATCCATCTCTGTGAGAAGGATCACATGAGCCAATTGAGCTGTTCCTCACCGGAGTTTATTTTAATATCCCGACGATGCTTTTTACCCTGCCTGACTTTTCTATTCCAGCTCCTAAGGGAAATCCTGCCCATTAAAAAAAAAAAAAAGCTTCACTGTTACCCAGCTGCAGAATTATGTTGGCATACTGAATACATTTCCGCCTAAAATATTGACAAAAATGCAGTTCTGATAAACCCTTTAAAAGATACAGCTCCTGCTTGGTACTAAGCAACTCCCAAGGAGCCATTTTGGATTATATCCTCACGTAAAAATGGGCAAGCGTGTATGAAACTAGAAACCTTTTTGGTTATGTGTGTGTTTCACTGTCTTTCGGTGACTTCAAAAACAAACGCAAAAAGGGAACGGGAATCCAATTGCTGTTTGTAAACACTCCAGCTGTAATTTAATTCTCCACAGGCAATGGGAAAGGGCTGATACGTTTATCTCTTTTGATGAGAGAAGTGGGCCGGCGGAATAGTGCTTAGTACAGTGTCTGGCATATAGCAAAAGTTTAACAAAAACTGTTAAAAAGAGAAAGGGTGGGAAGCGAAGGATTCAGCAGTGTGCATCTGAGAAACAGTCTCAGAGACACTGCAGTGAAACCATTTTTTGTCTGTTATATTCCTGTGTCTCTTCCCCGTTCTCAGACCCCTGACCCATTATATCTGTTTGGCCCAGTGGAGGGTAAATAGGACCAGAAAAAAAGAATCTGGATTCTAGTCTCGGTTCTGCCTCCTCCCTGCTGGGCACTCCAAGGCAAACGTCTCAGTTTTCTCATCTGCAAAATGGGGATTCAATACCCCTTGATAAGGATGAGAGTGGTATCTACTATGTGGCAAACACTCTGCTAATAGCTAGGGTAAGTACCGTGCAATGCAACCAGACTGGACACAGCCCCTATCCCACAGGGGGTTCATGATCTAAGAAGGAGATAAAACAGGCATTTAATTCCATTTTATAGTTCAGGAAGCCGAAACTAGAGAAGCTACCACGTTTGTATCTAACCCCAGAGCTTAGAACAATGCTTGGCACACAGTCAGCGCTTAACAAATATTATTTAAAACAAACATAACTGTGGTGTTGGTTAATCACTTAATACATGCCGAGCCAACAGGTAGATACAATCAATCGTATTTATTGAGCGCTTACTGTGTGCAGAGCACTGTACTAAGCACTTGGGAAGTACAAGTTGGCAACATATAGAGACAGTCCCTACCCAACAGTGGGCTCACAGTCTAAGAGGGGGAGACAGAGAACAAAACCAAACATACTAACAAAATAAAATAAATAGAATAGATATGTACAGGTAAAATAAATAAATAAATACATAAATAAATAGAGTAATAAATAAGTACAAACATATATGCATATGTACAGGTGCTGTGGGGAAGGGAAAGACGATCGGGTCAGACATAGTCCCTGTCCCAGGTGAGGTTCACAGTCTAATTGGGAAGGACAACAGGTATTCTATTCCCATTTTACAGGTGAGGAAGCTGATACCCAGAGAAGTTAAGGAACTTGCCCAAGGTAACACAGCAGGCAAGTAGCAGAGCCAGGATTCAAAGCCAGGTCCCTTGACTTCCAAACCCATGGTATTTACCTCCTTGTGGGAAGGGAACATGTCTACCAACTCTGTTATATTGTACTCTCCCAAGCGCTTAGTACAGTACTCTCCACACCTTAAGATCAATCAATCGATCAGTGGTATTTATTGAGCACTTATTACATGCAGAACACTTTACTAAGCACTTGGGAGAGTACAATACAGCAGAATTGGAAGACGTGTCGTAGTGCAAGAGTTCGATAAATACAATTGATTTCCACCAGGCCACGTTACTTCCCAAGGCCCCAGTTTCCTGGATGGAATCATAACTCTATCCTGATGCGGACAGGCGAGAAAACAATCCCTCCTCACAGCCCGGGAGAATTTCAGATCACAGCCAAGGTTTATAATCAATCCCGGCTCCGCCACTTGTCTGCTGTGTGACCTTGGGCAAGTCGCTTCACTTCTCCCTTACCTCATCTGGAAAGTGGGGATAAAAATGGGGAGCCCCAGGTGGGACGGAGACTCTCCAACCTGAGTAACTCGTATCCACCCCAGCGCTTACAGCAGTGCCGGACACGTTCTAAGTGTCTAACAAATATCATTTTCAGAAAGACGACAGAACTGGATTTTGCTTCCCCAAATTACAGGCGATCGCCGCATAGGGCGCGGCTAGTACCAGTCGCATCCATGGTCTCCATATCCCACCTTGATAAAAAATTCAGAGTCGTGCATTTCCTAACGAGGAAAACCATTTTTTTCCCCCGTTCCCCAGCAGAGAAGCCTATTGGTTCCAGTTTCTTTATTGCCCGTCTTTAATCCCGAGCTTGGCTCGTTGTGTCTCAAATTGAAATATCCCGAACAGATGTAAAAACACATGTGATCTACTGCTCACAAGCTGTGCAAAGCTTTGTTTCATCTGCTGATGATGTGAGCCTAAAGGAGATCTTTTTAAAATTTCATCACTATTCAAAAGGATAATTAATACGTACCCTCAGGCTTTGATTATGCTAGGCCCACTGTGGACTGCCGGTATAAAAATAATGAGTCTCTCATCAGCCTGAATGAATCCTCACAGCAAACATTCAGGTTCCATAAGAAATTTAAGATTCAGCGGCGGTGCCATGAAGGTGGCTTAATCTAATTTTAATTTGTAACCCGATACAATAGATAAGATCATTTGTTTGTAACCAACACAGGCATTTTGTTTACACGAAATCCCAGACTTCAGCAGATGGTCTTTTTAAAGGCTTAATTGAAGTTTTCTAATCTAGCCATTTTTTCCCTCCATTATGGAAGAAGAAAACATTCACACACACACACATGGAAGTGCAAGGAAAGAGAAAACAGGGCTGACATGCGGAGGGTAGGGAAAAGACCGTCCCACGCCGTTGACACAATGATTAGAAGAAGGGTAGTGGATCAGAATTCGGCAACTCGGGTTTAGGAATTAAATCCAGCAGAACACACAGAGAGGCTCAATCCATTCAAACCATCTTCCTTCCCAGGAAATTACACTTCATCTCTCCAAAAGCACCCTAGTTCCAACATCTTGACCTAGAAATTCGACCCTCTGGATCCGGCCCTGACCACTCAGTCAATTGCATTTATGGAGCGCTTACTGTGCTTACTGTGTGCAGAGAGCTGTAATAATAATAATAATAATAATTTTGGTATTTGTTAAGTGCTTACTATGTGCAAAGCACTGTTCTAAGTGCTGGGGGGGGATACAAGGTCATCAGGTTATCCCATGAGGGGCTCACAATCTTAATCCTCATTTTACAGATGAGGAAGCTGAGGTACAGAGAAGTTAAGTGACTTGCCCAAAGTCACACAGCTGACTAGACTAGAAAGACTAAACTGTGAGCCCACTGTTGGGTAGGGACCGTCTCTATATGTTGCCAACTTGTACTTCCCAAGCGCTTAGTACAGTGCTGTGCACACAGTAAGCACTCAATAAATACGATTGATGATGATGATGATGACAAGCGGCAGAGCTGGGATTTGAACCCACGACCTCTGACTGCCCCAAGCCTGTGCTCTTTCATTCATTCATTCAATCAATCGTATTTATTGAGCGCTTACTGTGTGCAGAGCACTGTACTAAGCGCTTGGGAAGTCCAAGTTGGCAACATATAGAGACGGTCCCTACCCAACAGTGGGCTCACAGTCTAGTCTTTCTAGTCTAGTCTTTCCACTGAGCCACACTGATTCTAAGCGCTCGGGACCATATAACCTTTGCCCCAAACGAGCTGAATCTGTTTCCCTTCTCCTCATTGGATCCAGTCTACCCCCTCAACTTTTTTATAAATGGTATTTGTTATGCGCTTACTATGTGCCAGGCACTGTACTAAGCACTTGGAAGAGTACAACAATAAAAGGAAACATTTCCTTCCCACGACGAGCTGAATCTGTCTCCCTTCTCCTCACGAGATCCAGCCTACCTCCCCATTTTTTTTAACTAGTATTTGTTAGGAGCTTACTATGTGCCAGGCATAGCACTGGGGTAAGTAATAATAATAATTGTGATATTGGTTAAGCGCTTATTATGTGCCAGGCATGTACTAAGCTGGGTAGGTGGCAACAATCACAATAATAATAATAATCGAGGTATTTTTAAGCGCTCACTATGTGCCAAGCACTATATTAAGTGGGAAGGTAGATACAAGCTAATTGGGTGGGACACAGTCTCTGTCCCACATGGGGCTCAAAGACTTCATCCCCAGTTTACAGATGAGGGAACTGAGGCCCAGAGAAGTGAACAGACTTGCCCAAGATCCCACAGCAAACAAGTGGCATAGCCAGAACTAGAACCCAGGTTCTCTGTTCCCCTGGGCCCAGGCTCTATCATGGAAAGAGCCCGGGCTTGGGAGTGAGAGGTCATGGGTTCAAATCCCGGCTCCACCTCTTGTCAATCAATCAATCGTATTTATTGAGTGCTTACTGTGTGCAGAGCACTGTACTAAGCGCTTGGGAAGTTCAAGTTTGTCAGCTGTGTGACTTTGGGGAACTCACTTAACTTCTCTGGGCCTCAGTTACCTCATCTGTAAAATGGTGATTTAGACTGTGAGCCCCACGTGGGACAACCTGATCACCTTGTAACCTCCCCAGCGCTTAGAACAGTGCCTTTGCACAAAGTAAGTGCTTAATAAATGCCATTATTATTATTCTACTGCTCCTCTTGCTATCTCTGTCAGTTCACAGGGAAATACAGTTTTTCAACTTGATTAAATACGCATCTTCCTCTGGTACACTGATCTATTTTCCTCAGACAGAATCCGAGATTTTGTCAACTGAAGCCTCAGTGTTGGACAAAAGGCACAAATCAGACATCGCTGTCGGCTGGACAGCTGCTAATCACTGGGCAGGGCCTTAGAATGGGTATTTTGCTCAGATTTAGAAAGAGAGACCTTTATTCCAGGATAGAATAAATTCTCCAACAAACGTGGACAGGGGCGATCCAGGTCAATATCCCCAGAGGACTGAAATCCCAAGCTTCCTTAAAACAAAATGGACGTTTCGCCCAGCCTACGATGTGTCTGCCACTTACGCAAATGGGGGGCGGAGAGAAAATCCTTAATTATTTTGCCAGTTTCCACCGGGAAGGCGAGGGAAGGTTCTGGGTGCAGATGTCACCAAAATAATTGGTACGAAATCGCCCCGTGTTTCTGTCACAAGAGAGAGGCGTTCACTATGAAAGGGAAAGGAAGAAGACAAACAACAGCGATCTTTTCCCCTCTATGAAAGCCCTGTGCTTTTACATTTGTTTCAGGTTTCCAAGAGGGAAATAAAAACCAGGGCCTGAGAAAGTTCGGAAAGCTGAGGATGATGGGAAATTCCTTCATGTTTAACAGTGAGGCCAAGACCTTGGAATATTTAAGGGACCTTCTCTCTCTGGCTCAGAATACAAATTAGGGGATTTATAATAGTAATGATTATGGTATTTACTAAGCACTTACTATGCTCTAAGCACTGTGCTGGGGAAAAAAAATGTCAATCAAGTCAGACACTATCCCTGTCCTACGGCGGGGAAAGGGAACACAGATTCTATCCCCATTTAATGGATTAAAAAACTGGGAGCAGCATGGCCTAGTGGGTAGAGCATGTTTGTAGGTATTTATTACTCTACTTATTTATTTATTTTATTTGTACATATTTATTCTATTTATTTTATTAATATGTTTTGTTTTGTTGTCTGTCTCCCCCTTCTAGACTGTGAGCCTGCTGTTGGGTAGGGACTGTCTCTATATATTGCCAACTTGTACTTCCCAAGCGCTTAGTACAGTGCTCTGCACATAGTAAGTGCTCAATAAATATGATTGAATGAATGAATGAATGGGCCTGGGAGTCAGAAGGACCTGGGTTCTAATCCTGACTCCGCCCCTTGTCTGCTGTGTGACCTTAGGCAAGTCCCTTCACTTCTCTGAGCCTCAGTTACTTCATCTGTAAAAAAAAAATGGGGATTAAAACTGAGTCCCATTTGGGACAGGGACTCTGTCCAACCCTATTTACTTGTCTCAGTGCTTAGAACAGTGCTTGACACATAGTAGGAGCTTAAGAAATATTAGAGTTATTATTATTAACCGTGAAATAGATCAAGAGTGAGTTTTGTGGTCTGGGATGAACCCCTTATCCTAAAGGAGGTTGTCTTGCTGTTTGTTGAATCACCCCAAGAAGGGTGCGCTCCTCTTCCTCGTGACACACTGCACGCGCAAGCAGCACGAAATAACGGGCCCTTGTAAAAATCCAGCCAAGCCCCTGAATTGAAAGCATTTTCCAAGCATTTTCCTGGAGTAGTTACAAGCACATCAGTTCGGACACAGTTAATCCCCACTTTACAGGTTGGGTAACTGAGGTATGGAGGAATGAAATAACGGGCCCTTGTAAAAATCCAGCCAAGCCCCTGAATTGAAAGCATTTTCCTTGAGTAGATACAAGCACATCCAGTTTGGACACAGTTAATCCCCACTTTACAGATTAGGTAACTGAGGTACGGAGGAATGAAATAACGGGCCCTTGTAAAAATCCAGCCAAGCCCCTGAATTGAAAGCATTTTCCTTGAGTAGATACAAGCACGTCCAGTTTGGACACAGTTAATCCCCACTTTACAGATTAGGTAACTGAGGTACGGAGGAATGAAATAACGGGCCCTTGTAAAAATCCAGCCAAGCCCCTGAATTGAAAGGATTTTCCTGGAGTAGATACAAGCACATCCAGTTTGGACACAGTTAATCCCCACTTTACAGATTAGGTAACTGAGGTACGGAGGAATGAAATAACGGGCCCTTGTAAAAATCCAGCCAAGCCCCTGAATTGAAAGCATTTTCCTGGAGTAGATACAAGCACATCCAGTTTGGACACAGTTAATCCCCACTTTACAGATTGGGTAACTGAGGTACGGAGGAATGAAACAATGGGCCCTTATAAAAATCCAGCCAAGCCCCTGAATTGAAAGCATTTTCCTGGAGTAGATACAAGTACATCAGTTTGGACACAGTTAATCCCCACTTTACAGATTAGGTAACTGAGGTACGGAGGAATGAAGTAACTTGCCCAAGGTCACACGGCGGACAAGTGGCAGAGTTGGGATTAGATAATAATGATGGCATTTTAGAACCCAGGTCCTTCTAACTCCCAGGCCTGTGTTCTATCTGCTAGGCCGTGTTGCTTCTCATCAATCAATTATATTTATTGAGCGCTTTCTGTGGGCAGAGCACTGTACTAAGCGCTTGGGAAGTACAAATTGGCAACATGAAGAGACAGTCCCTACCCAACAGTGGGCTCACAGTTTAGAAGGTCATCTCCCTGACCGCTATTTCTCAGCCACCTCACTGGCCTCTCTGCCTCCAATCGCTCCCCTTTCCAATCTCTACCTTTCTGCTCAATTGTCGCTCACTCATGAGGACTACTGCTACTGCCATGAATCAATCAAATCATTCAAGGGTATTTATTGAGCACTTATTGTGTCAGAACACCGTACTGAGCCCTTGGGAGAGTACGATACAACAGAATCAGCCGACATGAGCTTACAGTCTAGAGGACAGCTAGGCACGATACTAAGCGTTGCAGTTGACACGAGCTAATCGGGTCGGATACGGTCCCTGTCCCACATGGGGCTTGCAGTCTTCATCCTCATTTTACAGATGAGGGAACTAAAGCCCGGAGAAGTAAAGTGACTTACCCAAGGTCACACAGCAGACAAGTGGAGGAGGCAAATGTAGACGTGAGGTCCTTCTGACTCTCAGGCCTGGGCTCTAGCCACTAGGCCACGATGCTTCTCTGTCCGATCATTTCTCCGGGTGAAGAACAACAGATCCATAGTAGATGAACATATTAGGAAATGACCCTCTCCCCCGGCTAAAACCCTGTTTGCACCTGGGATTAGAACTGTCATTCCTTTCTGTTCAAATTAACGGCTCTGATGATTTTCCCCTGACCCTACTCTCTCTTTCTAACCCAACTTTTCCTTCAACTCCGTCAGCATATTACGATCTGGGTACCAAAACGAACCGGACAATCGAAGACAAACAGAAATATCCGAGGTGAGGTCCTATCTGATGGAGGAAAAGAAATTCAAATTGACCCGGGCATCCTGAGGAACAAACAACTCATGCTTTGGTTCCGGGCCTCGCATCCGGATCCTCAATTTGTCATCCATCTCGGTGGCTCCTCCTCGACAAAGTCACCCTTCCCTCCTCCCAAACTCCTTTTCCGAACACGGCGAGCGTTCAGCCCGAAATCCCGGATTAACGAGTGCCCATCGCCGCTCCGGCCCTTTCAGCCTTAGCAAACAATTATCATTCGACGCCTGTAAAAATTGATTCTTGGGTTGACGAGAAAGGTGCTCCCTCAGCCACAGAAGACCCTGCCATGGGAAGCAATTACAGCAAGATGCCAGCTGACAGACTCGTTCCGCGAAAAGTGAGGCTGCCTTGGTCCTCGGGCATTTTCTAGGCAAATTGTATCCTCGCACTCATCTCAAACCTCTTACGAGCTGTTGGCTTCTATCAGGAAAAATGGATCGTTCCCTTTGTCTCTGTGGCGTGGGAGAGAATACAACCGGACACCCTGTCTGCGCCATAAGGAGATTTAGTTTCAAATTTCTCACCCTGAAACGCTGTGGTGTGATAAAGAAAAATGGAGCGTTGAGTGGCGAGGATTGTTCCGTGCCTTTGGAACATTAATAGGGTGGCGCGCGGGGTTGATGGGGTGGATATTGGAGGGGGGTTTGTGTGGGTGATTGACCCAGGTTCCATTAGGAAAAAGTCTGTCTTGACCGATCTCTTCCTCCCTTCAAAGCCCTCCTGAGAGCTCACCTCCTCCAGGAGGCCTTCCCAGACTGAGCCCCCTTTTCCCTTTCCTCCTCCCCATCACCCCCCGACCCTACCTCCTTCCCCTCCCCACAGCACTTGTATATATTTGTAGATTTATTACTCTATTTTACCTGCACATATTTACTACCCTATTTTGTTAATCAATCAATCGTATTTATTGAGCGCTTACTGTGTGCAGAGCACTGTACTAAGTGCTTGGGAAGTACAAGTTGGCAACATATAGAGATGGTCCCTACCCAACAGTGGGCTCACAGTCTAGGAGGGGGAGACAGACAACAAAACCAAACATATTAACAAAATAAAATAAATAGAATAGATATGTACACGTAAAATAAGTAGAGTAATAAATATGTACAAACATATATACATATATACAGGTGCTGTGGGGAACAGAAGGAGGTAAGGCAGGGGGGATGGAGAGGAGGAAGGAGGGGGCTCAATCTGGGAAGGCCTCCTTGCGCTCAGGGGGTCGTGTTAATGATGTGCATATACCTATAATTCTATTTATTCTAATGGTTTTGACACCTGTCTCCATGTTTCGTTTTGTTGTCTGTCTCCCCCTTCTAGACTGTGAGCCCGTTGTTGGGTAGGGACCGTCTCTATATGCTGCCGACTTGTACTTCCCAAGTGCTCAGTACATCATCATCATCATCATCATCAATCGTATTTATTGAGCGCTTACTATGTGCAGAGCACTGTACTAAGCGCTTGGGAAGTACAAATTGGCAACATATAGAGACAGTCCCTACCCAACAGTGGGCTCACAGTCTAAAAGGGGGAGACAGAGAACAAAATCAAACGTAATCAGACGCAGTCCCTGTCCCACACTGGGTTCACAGTCTAAGGCAGGGGAAGAACAAGTATTTCAACCCCATCTGACAGGCGGGAAAAAGGGGCCCAGAGAAGCAAAGCGACTTGCCCAGAGCCCCACAGCAGGCAAGGGGCGGAGCCGGGATTGGAACCTGGGTCTCCTAACTTCCCGGCCTGCGGTCTATCCGCTAGGCCACACTGCTTCTCCCTCTGCTGTCACGCTCTTCCCAAAACCTGGGCACTGACGGTCACCTCCCCTAGACTGTAAGCTCGCTGTGTCAGGGAATGGCTCTGTTTACTGTTGTACTGTGCTCTCCCAAGCGCTTAGTACAGTGCACTCCCTACAGCAAGTACTCAGTAAATACTAATGAAGGAATGAATCTCTGACAGGATTTAAAGCATTCAACCACCTTGCCCCATCCTAACTCTCCTCGCTACTCTCCTACTCCAATGCAGCCCGGACACTTCGCTCCTCTAATATTCTCACTCTGCCTCCATCTTGTGTATCTCACTGCCGACTTTTGCCCACATCCTGCCTCTGGCCTGGAATTTCCTCCTTCTTCTTATACGATAGACAGTCTCCCCCCGCTCAAAGCCTTATTGAAAGCCCATCTCCTCCAAGAGGTCTTCCCTAAATACCCTTTTCCTTTTCTTCCACTCCCTTCTGTGTCTGTATGTTTGGTTTTTTTTTTTTTTTTTTTCTCTGTCTCCCCCTTTTAGACTGTGAGCCCAATGTTGGGTAGGGACTGTCTCTATAGGTTGCCGATTTGTACTTCCCAAGCGCTTAGTACAGTGCTCTGCACATAGTAAGCGCTCAATAAATGATTGATTGATTGATTGATTGTGTCGCCTTGACTTGGTCCCTTTATTCATTCCCCCTCCCAGCCCCACAGCACTTATGTCCATATCCATAATTTATTTATTTCTATTAATATCTGTCTCCCCCTCCAGACTGTAAGGTCATCGTGGGCAGGGAATGTGTGTTTATTGTTATAGTGTACTCTCCCAAGTGCTTAGTACTTGGGCTGGGCGGCTCCGTGGCTTAGTTGGTTAAAGCGCCTGTCTAGTAAACAGGAGATCCTGGGTTCGTATCCCAGCGGGGCCTGGCTTGAGTCCTTTCTGGCTTTTCTCGGGCTATGTGTCTTCCGATTCTTGCTTATTAGAGAAGCAGCGTGGCTCAGTGGAAAGAGCCCGGGCTTTGGAGTCAGAGGTCATGGGTTCAAATCCCAGCTCCGCCAACTGTCAGCTGGGTGACTTTGGGCAAGTCACTTCACTTCTCTGTGCCTCAGTTCCCTCATCTGTAAAATGGGGATGAAGACTGTGAGCCCCCTGTGGGACAACCTGATCACCTTGTAACCACCCCAGCGCTTAGAACAGTGCTTTGCACATAGTAAGCACTTAACAAATGCCATTATTGTTATTAATAATAATAATTATTATTATTCTAGACTGTGAGCCCACTGTTGGGTAGGGACCATCTCTATATGTTGACAACTTGTATTTCCCAAGCAGTGCTCTGCACATAGTAAGCGCTCAATAAATAAGATTGATTGATTGATTATTATTAGTACGGTGCTCAATAAATACTATTGACTAATTAATTGCCACCAGAACTACCTCAGACTTGTGATCCATTATTCTTTGTAAAAGTCTTTCCATCAGAACTGGAAGCTCCATGTGAGCAGGAATGGGTAGAGCAACTCTGTTGTACTGTACCCTCCCATGTGCTTAATACAGTGTTCTGCATACAGTAGGCGCTCAATAAATACCATTAATCAATCATCGTCATTTTTCTCAGGCGCTAGCAACCACTCCAGAACAAATCACAAACCCCAAAAGGCTCTGTTTTTAGTTATTCCCCTGCCCCTCACCTGGATTTTGATCTCCCCGTCTTCTTCCGTTAGTACTCTCATTTATAGAAACACAGAACCCACAAAAGTTCACCCCCATTCTCACCCACAAACTCCTCACTCGCCCACACTGTTAATTCAGAAGAACTGGGAGGGTAAAGTTTATTTTTGAATAAACATTTTCCCAGCCCCATCTGAGACAAGCAGCTCCGATGCCAGATTCAAACTGTTGTGATTAATGGCATCTATAGGCCTAATTTATTACTGTAATTATTGTGATAATTTAGAGGAGATAAATTGAAATCTATTAGAATGTAATGTAGAAAGCCGTAATTAGTCTGCTTTAGAGAAGGGGGCTAAGCAGGGCATACAAACTGAAAATCCATTAAGCCAATTATAATATTAGCCAAAGAGGAAATATGCGGCTCTCTGAAAGGCACCCGTGGCTTTCTCCTAACTGTAACCCTAAGCAGGCAGGCTCATCTGTCAACTTGCTTCATTAATTTAATAAACACATCAAGGCGAAAAACTGGGTGAATTCCTTAATCATCGTAATGAATGCACGTGTTCAGGCTGATGTAGATGGCTTTGTAACCGAGCCATTTCCGTGCAAACGATAAAACCACAATAAAGTGTGTGTGTGTCTGTGTGTACGGGAGCAGAGGAGAGGGGAGAGAGATACAGAGCTGACTGATAAATAGGGGCCCCAGCTTAGCTCAACTACTGCCAGAAACGCTATAAACTGTCCCAGTGCAATTTTTAAAATATATATATGTAAAAAAGGAGGAAGCAACCACTCTTACCTATTCACTGTCAAATTCATTCGAGCAACTCCCGAGATGCCAACTGTATCAGGAGAGTGAGGGTGTCGCTAGCTTTGAGATCCGTCAGGAGAAGTGAAAAAGCTGTTGCGTTTGATGGCCGTGATAATGGGAACAAGCTAAGCAATTGCAACACATACATCATAGGTTTCCTCATAATTACCTGACCCGTTACACCTGTGTCACTCCAAACACACTGTTTTTATGTCAGAAGCTGGCTTTGATCATCCCGCATTCTGCAGATGTCAGCATTACTGTATTTTAATTGACTCTGGGGGAGTATGAAAAAGCACTTTCTCTTCTGGTTGCTTAGGCCCGATGAGGCTGACAATCTCCCACTTAGGAACGTCAGGCCTCTCGCGGTAACGATGTCGGGAGCCGAGGGTTTTCCCTCAGTCTTCTCCGTAAGGCTAACGAAACCATGAGAGGAATTCAGCGGAATTCCCCTTCCCCTCTCTTCCATCCTCCATCTCCTTCCCAACAACCTCACGTCTTCAGTTGGAAAAGAGAAACCAACCGTTGTAAACTTTCCCAATCCTTATGCTCCTCTGGTCCAATCTCCCTAGCCTGCCTCCATCCTAAACTGTTTCTCAAGACCTGGGTTCTAATCCCGGCTCCGCCACTTGTCTCCTGAGTGACCTTGGGCAAGTCGCTTCACTTCTTTGGGCCTCAGTTCCCTCAACTGTAAAATGGGGATTCAACACCTGTTCTCCCTCCTACTTAGACTGTGAGCTCCACGTGGGTTAGGGACTGTGTCTGGCCTGATTAGCTTGTATCTACCCCAGCACTTAAAAGAGTGCTTGACACATAGTTAGCACTTAACAAATACCATTAAAATACAATAAAAAATGCTGGGTGGTCCAGTGTGTTTCAACAGACAAAACACTGCATGAACTGCCTTCAGTTCAACCCATCAGTGGTATTTACTCAGCGCTTACTCTGTGTCACACACTGTACTGAACACGTGGGAGAGTGCAAGAGAGTTACTAGGCCTTGATCCCAGAATGGAACAAGATCCATTTAAAAACTCAAACCGAAAAGTTAACCTCCAACTCTCCAAAGTATGCAAGAAGCCCGTTCTGGAGCAAAACAAACAAAACATACTGAGGAGGGTGTACCCTAGGGAAAGAACAGCGCCCATAAAGAGACTGAAGTAATATTTCCAAAGGCTTTATTACTATGTGGGAAAGGCAGAGTTAGACCAAAGAGTAAATCCCTGCATATTAAATGAAATAAATGGAACCAGATGACACAGGGAAAAAATGAACAGAGAAAAAAACAACAACAAAGGAGGGATGTAATAACATAAAAAGTGTGGTATTGGGGGAAGCAGCATGGTTTAGTGGATAGAGCTCAGGCCTAGGAGTTATAAGGTCATGGGTTCTAATCTCTCCTCTGCTGCTTTTCTGCTGTGTGACCTTGGGCAAGTCACTTCATTTCTCCATACCTCAGTTACCTCATCAGTAAAATGGGGTTTAAAACTGTGAGCCCAGTGTGGGCCAAGGACTCTGTCTGACCTGATTAGCTTGGCTCTTTCCCAGCTCTTATTACATTGCCTGGCATACAGTGAGGGCTTAACAAATACCATTTTTAAAAAGTAGCATTTGTCGCTAGATTCCTGTTCTTGCTTATCCCAAATTCTGACGATAACAATAATGATAATACTGCTTAAGTACTTACTCTGTGCCAACTACTGTTCTAAGCGCTGGGGTAGACACAAGCTGATCGGGTTGGACAAAGTCCCTGTCCCAGGTGGGGCTCCTACTCTTAATCCTTATTTTACAGATGAGGTAACTGAGGCCCAGAGATGCGAAGTGACTGGCCCAAGATCACACAGCAAACATGTGTCGGAGGCAGGACTGGAACCCAGGTCTTCCTAATTCCCAGGCCCGGGCTCTATCCTCTAAGCCATGCTGATTCTTTCGAGACTTGCGACCTGCGAACACCTTAAAGTGGTCGCTGTCTATCTTCTTAACTCCTTATAGCCCTCTCCTTCCCTAAAATCCCCCAAATTTTCCATACCTGCACTCACAATTGAAATTTGGCCCCAGAAAATCAGTGGTATTTATTGAACGCCTACTGAGCACGGAGCACTGCACTAAGCCATTGGAAGAGTATGATACAACACAGTTAGCTGACACGTTCCCTGACCACAATGAGCTTGCAGTCTAGAAGAGCCATCCTATAACAATAATAATAATGGCATTTATTAAGCACTTACTATGTGCAAAGCACTGTTCTAAGCGCTGATAAATGGCCAGCTACAAGATCCAGATCTGTCCATCAGCCATTTTGATGTTTTATGGATTCAATTCTTGTAGCAAATCTGCGAAGTCATTTGTCCCTGAGAGAAACCGGGAGTTTCCACAGCCTGAGTGGTTACAACAAGTGTTTTAAAGGTAATGATAATAACAATAATCATGGTATTTGTTAAGTGCTTACTCTGTGCCGGGCACTGTACTGAGCACTGGGGTAGACATAAGCTAGGTTGGATGCAGTCCCTATCCCTCATTCATTCAATCGTATTTATTGAGTGCATACTGTGTGCAGAGCACTGTACTAAGCGCTCGGGAAGTACAAGTCGGCAACATATGGAGACGGTCCCTACCCAACAATGGGCTCACTGTCTAGAAGGGGGAGACGGACAACAAAACATGTAGACAGGTGACAAAACATGTAGACAGGCTATATACACATCATTAATAAAAGAGTTAATATGTACAAATAAAATAGAGCAATAATTATGTAAAAATATATACCAGTGGTGTGGGAAGGGGGTAGGGCAGAGGGAGGGGAGAGGAAAAAGGAGGGGGCTTAGTGTGGGATGGGAGGGTCTGCCCCTGCGCTTAGAACATAGTAAGTGCTTAACTTGTACTTCCCAAGCGCTTAGTACAGTGCTCCGCACACGGTAAGTGCTCAATAAATATGACTGAATGAACAAATGCCATCATTCATTTGTTCAGGCGTATTTATTGAGTGCTTACCGTGTGCAGAGCACTGTACTAAGCGCTTGGGAAGTACAAGTCGGTAACATACAATCAATCAATCAATCAATCGTATTTATTGAGCGCTTACTGTGTGCAGAGCACTGTATTAAGCGCTTGGGAAGTACAAGTTGGCAACACATAGAGACAGTCCCTACCCAACAGCAGCCTCACAGTCTAGAAGGGGGAGACAGACAACAAGACTGAACATATTAACAAAATAAAATAAAGAGAATACATATGTACAAGTAAAATAAATATATAAATAAATGGAGTAATCAATCAATCAATTAATCAATCAATCGTATTTATTGAGCGCTTACTGTGTGCAGAGCACTGTACTAAGCGCTTGGGAAGTACAAGTTGGCAACACATAGAGACAGTCCCTACCCAACAGCGGGCTCACAGTCTAAAAGGGGGAGACAGAGAACAAAACCAAACATACTAACAAAATAAAATAAAGAGAATAGATATGTACAAGTAAAATAAATAAATAAATAAATGGAGTAATAAATATGTACAAACGTATATACATATATACACATATACAGAGATGGTCCCTACCCAATAACAGGCTCACATCATTATTATTATTACTAACTGTTGTATTATTGTTGTTATTATTATTAATAATAATGATGGTGATGATTACCTGGAAATGCCTGAAGAAGGCGGAGATGCGTGTGATGTGCAGGCTGAGACATCTGGCCGTGCCGCGGACTCGCTGGACGCCGAGGGCGGAGAAGGAGTCCTCCTGCTTGTGCGTCGCCCCCAGCCCCGCGGAGGGGACCCAGGTCCCCGCCGTCCAGAGGACGAGGGGCAACCAGGCCCAGGTCGCCCTGGGCCGCGTGGTGAGGCTGGTGGCGGGGGAATCAGGGGGCTGAACGCAGCGCTGAGCAAAAATATAAGGCTCACAGTCTTCACCCCCATTTTACAGATGAGGTCACTGAGACCCAGGGAAGTCAAACGGCTTATCGAAGGTCAGGGAACAGATAGAGCACTGACCTCTCACTCACAGGAACGCCCTCTCTCCTCAAATCCGACAGACGATTACTCTCTCCCCCTTCGAAGCCTTCTTGAAGGCCCATCTCCTCCAAGAGGCCTTCCCTGACTAAGCCCTCCTTTCCTCCTCTCCCACTCCCCTCTGCCTCACCCTGACATGTTCCCTTCATTCATCCCCGATCCCAGCCCCATACCACTTACGTCCACATCCACAGTTGATTTATATTAACGTCCATCTCCCCCCTTCTACACTATAAACTCGTTATGGGCAGGGAATGTCTCTGTTTACTGTTCTCTTGTACTCTCCCAAGTGCTTAGTAATAATAATAATAATAATGACGGCATTTATTAAGTGCTTACTATGTGCAAAGCACTGTTCTAAGCGCTGAGGAGGTTACAGGGTGATCAGGTTGTCCCTCAGGGGCCTCACAGTCTTAATCCCCATTTTACAGATGAGGTAACTGAGGCACAGAGAAGTGAAGTGACTGGCCCTAAGTCACACAGCTGACAAGCGGCAGAGCCGGGGTTTGAACCCATGACCGCTGACTCCAAAGCCCGGGCTCTTTCCACTGAGCCATGCTGCTTCTAGACTATAAACTCATTATGGGCAGGGAATGTCTCTGTTTACTGTTCTCTTGTACTCTCCCAAGTGCTTAGTACAGTGCTATGCTCTCAATCAATCAATCGTATTTATTGAGCACTTACTGTGTGCAGAGCACTGTACTAAGCACGTGGGAAGTACAAGTCAGCAACACATAGAGACAGTCCCTACCCAACAGCGGGCTCGCAGTCTAGACGGGGGAGACAGAGACAAACATACTAACAAAATAAAATAAATAGAATAGATATGTACAAGTAAGATAAATAAATAAATAAATAGAGTAATAAATATGTACAAACATATATACATATATACAGGTGCTGTGGGGAAGGGGTAAGCGAACAATAAATACGACTGAATTCATTCATTCATTCATTAATCGTATTTATTAAGCGCTTACTGTGTGCAGAGCACTGTACTAAGCGCTTGGGAAGTACAAGTTGGCAACGTATAGAGACGGTCCCTGCCCGACAACGGGCTCACAGTCTAGAAGGGGGAGACAGACAACAAAACAAAACACGTGGACAGGTGTCAAGTCATCACAATAAATAGAAATACAGCTAGATGCACATCATTAACAAAATAAATAGAATAGTAAATATGGACAAGTCAAATAAATAGAGTGATAAATCTGAATGAATAAATGAATGAATGAACGAACGGACCCAAGTCCTCTGAGTCCCAGGACTGTGTTCTTTCCACTAGCCTACACTGATTCTGAGTTAATCAGAACAGCTCAGGGCTGCATGATTAAATCCAAATAGGGTCTGCACTTATTAACTAAATCTCCTTTTCCTGGATACTCTGGAACAGATCCTTAAGAGCCAAGAATTTCAAACGCAATTCTATCCTTGGGAGTAATTGTCCAAACATATGTAGTTATTACTTGTAATTCTGCACAGACCAGTTAAAATTAACCGTGTGATGAGCCATCATTCGTACTCCTCAGAGACGGAAATGAACGGAATTAAAATACTGCTTTCTCCTCCCAAATAAAAGGCCTACAGTGAAATCACCCCTCACCTGTCAGCTATGCTGAGAGTCATAATATTCATCCATAATAGAAATTCATCCTAAACAACCGTAAGCTCGTTACGGGCAGGGAACGTACCTGCTAATTTTATTGACGTGTACCCTCCCAAGCGCTTGAGCACGTGGTAAGTGCTCAATAAATACCACTGATGGATTAACGTTATGTTTGTTGTTGTTGTTAATGGTACATGCTAACTTAATTACTGATCCCTTACTCTGTACTAACTGCTTGGGAGAATACAATACAACAATTTAACAGATACATTCCTTGACCACAACTGACTGTCTAGAGGAGGAGGCGGCCGATATTAACAGAAATAAATAAATGACAGATGTGGTCATAAGTCCTGTGGGGCTGAGGGAGGGGGTGAATAAAAGGAACAAGTCAGGATGATGCAGAAGGGAATGGGAGAGGGGAAAATGACGGCTTAGGGAAGGCTTCTTGGAGGAGATGGGCCTTCGATAAAGCTTTGAAGGCTAGAGGGGAGTGGCCTAACTAGCATTCAATCATATTTTTTGAGCGCTTACTGTGTGCAAATCACTATACTAAGCGCACGGGAGAGTACGATAACACAATAAACAGACACAGTCCCCACCCACAACGAGCTAACAGTCTAGATCTTATAATCACGGCATCGCATCAGACGCTGTGCCAATGGAACTGAGCGATTATTTCAGGACAGGAGTTTGGAAGATAATTCTCCTTGTCTCTTTGTCCGTGCTCACGAGATGGATTTTGTTTGAACTTTCAGAGTGTCTCCTCACTGGATTCGGCTCTCGGTGCAAGCGCAGCATACTAAGTACTTGGGAGAGTAAAATGGAACAGGGTTGGTAGACATGTTCGCTCGCCAGAATGAGCTTACAGTCTGGGGGGGAGACAGATATTAATATAAATCATCATCATCATCATCATCAATCGTATTTATTGAGCGCTTACTATGTGCAGAGCACTGTACTAAGCGCTTGGGAAGTACAAATTGGCAACATATAGAGACAGTCCCTACCCAACATTGGGCTCACAGTCTAAAAGGGGGAGACAGAGAACAAAACCAAACATACTAACAAAATAAAATAAATATAAATCAATCAATCGATGGTATTTATTGAGCGCTTACTGTGCTCAGAGCACTGCACTAAAAACTTGGGAGCGCAATATAGCAGGGTTGATAGACATGTTCCCAGTTCTAAACGGTGGGGTAATAATAATAATAATAACGGCATTTATTAAGTGCTTACTATGTGCAAAGCACTGTTCTAAGCGCTGGGGAGGTTACAAAGTGATCCGGTTGTCCCACGTGGGGGTCACAGTCTTAATCCCCATTTTCCAGATGAGGGAACTGAGGCCCAGAGAAGTTAAGTGACTTGCCCAAAGTCACACAGCTGACTGTTGGCGGAGTGGGGATTTGAACCCATGACCTCTGACTCTAAAGCCCACGCTCTTTCCACTGAGCCACGCTGCTTCAAGATACAAGATTCAAGGGTAGATACAAGGTTATCAGAGAGAGCTTCTTAAGCGCTTAGTACGGTGCTTTGCGCACAGTAAGCACTCGATAAAAGAGAAGCAGCGTGGCTCAGTGGAAAGAGCACGGGCTTGGGAGTCAGGGGTCATGGGTTCAAATCCCGACTCCGCCAATTGTCAGCTTTGTGACTTTGGACAAGTCACTTCACTTCTCTGTGCCTCAGTTACTGCATCTGGAAAGTCGGGATGAAGGCTGTGAGCCCCCTGTGGGACAACCTGATCACCCTGTAACCTCCCCAGTGCTTAGAACAGTGCTTTGCACATAGTAAGAGCTTAATAAATGCCATTATTATTATTATTAATAATAAATACAATTGAATGAATGAATGAATGGAGAGCTTACCATGTGCAGAGCACTTTAAGTGCCTTCTCTAGACTGCAAACCTGTCCTCATCATCATCATCAATCATATTTATTGAGCGCTTACTGTGTGCAGAGCACTGTACTAAGCGCTTGGGTCCGCTGACTGTAGCTCCTTGTAGGCAGGGAACGTGTCTAACAACTCGTTATATTGCCCTCTCCCAGTCAGAGAACAAATATGACCACGACCCGACCGTTAAAAACCATTAGAAATTCTTCAGTCACTACTCTAGAAACAAGCTAGGTTCTGAGCTGAATTAGGCTTAATTGAAATACCTCCATATTTAATCCCCAAAGACGCCGATGTTCCATTAATTCAACATTAAACTGGATTTACGGCGCTGTTCAACTGATTCATAGCCTTGGACATTTTCTACTTACTCGGAAACCTGTAATATTATGTGTTCCATAAGAGTCGTTGCGCAGATTCAGGGGTAAAAAATTACTTTAATCTATTTATGCAATGACCCCAACAAGTAATGACTCTGTGGCGCTGAGCGTTTTTTAAGCTCCGCCTACAGATAAATCTGAAATTGGGGGAGATGATATAACAGAGGAAGGTAATGAATCGCCAGCCACGGCTTGTGAAACGGACACAGTCGAGAACGCGGGTGTGTTAATTCTCCGTTCCCACCCGGATCCGATATTTTCATCATCATCATCATCATCATCAATCGTATTTATTGAGCGCTTACTGTGTGCAGAGCACTGTACTAAGCGCTTGGGAAGTACAAATTGGCAACATATAGAGACAGTCCCTACCCAACAGTGGGCTTCCCGAGGTCAAAACGTTCTCGATTCTTCGGGTCAACCCTGTCATTTATTCAGTCAGATTTATTGAGCGCGTACGGTGTGCAGAGCACTGTACTAAGCGCTTGGAAAGTACAATTCAGCAACAAAGAGAGACGATACCTGCCCACAACAGGCTCACGGCCTAAAAGCCTCATTATTGGCATGGTAGCATTGCCTAGGGGCTACCTACAGCCCAGGCCTGGTCACGGGTTCTAATCAATCAATCAATCGTATTTATTGAGCGCTTACTGTGTGCAGAGCACTGTACTAAGCGCTTGGGAAGTCCAAGTTGGCAACACATAGAGACAGTCCCTACCCAACAGTGGGCTCACAGTCTAAAAGGGGGAGACAGAGAACAAAACCAAACATACTAACAAAATAAAATAAATAGAATAGATATGTACAAGCAAAATAAATAAATAAATAAATGGAGTAATAAATATGTACAAACATATATACATATATACCCATAAACAGAGATGGTCCCTACCCAATAACAGGCTCACATCATTATTATTATTATTAACTATTGTATTATTGTTGTTATTATTAATAATAATAATGATGATGATGATTACCTGGAAAGGCCTGAAGATAATCCTGCCTCCGCCACTTGTCCAGTGAGTGGCCTTGGGCAAGTCACTTCACTTCTCTGGGCAAAGAGAACCCGATTTGCCCAGATGCCCAATGTCCAACCCGATTTGCTTGCAATAATGATAATAATGATGGATTTATTAAATGCTTACAACATGCAAAACACTGTTCTAAGCGCTGGGGAGGTTGCAAGGTGATCAGGTTGCCCCACGGGGGGCTCACAGTCTTCATCCCCATTTTACAGATGAGGGAACTGAGGCACAGAGAAGTGAAGTGACTTGCCCAAAGTCACCCAGCTGACTATTGGAGGAGCTGGGATTTGAACCCATGACCTCTGACTCCAAAGCCCGGGCTCTTTCCACTGAGCCATGCTGCTTCCCAAGCTAGTGGTACATGGACCGTGTTCAACTTAACTTCTGTTTACCTCAGCACTTAGTACATTGCCTGGCATATAGTAAGCGCTTAACAAATACCATTACCGGCTCCGCCAATTGTCAGCTGTGTGACTTTGGGCGAGTCACTTAACTTCTCTGTGCCTCAGTTACCTCATCTGTAAAATGGGGATAGACTGTGAGCCCCCCGTGGGACAACATGATCACCCTGTAACCTCCTCAGCACTTAGAACAGTGCTTTGTACATTGTAAGCACTTAATAAATGCCATTATTGTTATGAAAAAAGTCTGTTTTGTACCCAAAACTTCTGTTCTGTTTTCTTTTTTTATTTAATGATCTTTGTTAAGTGTTTACTGTGGAGAGAAAAGTTCCAAGCCAGGCAAACAGAGTAGCTTGAGGGATCTGTGCCTCAGTTCCCTCATCTGTAAAATGGGGATGAAGACCGTGAGCCCCACGGAGGACAAATACCATCATTATTAGAATATTATTAATACCTTATATCTCCCCCAGCGCTTAGAACAGTGCTTGGCACATAGTAAGCACTTAACAAATACCATCATTATTACTTATTATCATTCTCTGTGCCTCAGTTCCCTCATCTGTAAAATGGGGATTGAGACTGTGAGTCCCCCGTGGGACAAATACCATCATTATTATAATATCATTATTACCTTGTATCTCCCCCAGTGCTTAGAACAGTGCTTGGCACATAGTAAGCACTTAACAAATACCATCATTATCATTTATTATTATCATTCTCTGTGCCTCAGTTCCCTCATCAGTAAAATGGGGATGAAGACCGTGAGCCCCACGGGGGACAACCTCATCACCTTGTAACGTCCCCAGCACTTAGAACAGTGCTTTGCACAGAGTAAGCGCTGAACAAATACCATCATTATTACAATATTATTACCTTGTATCTCCCCCAGCGCTTAGAACAGTGCTTGGCACATAGTAAGCGCTTAACAAATACCATCATTATTATTATCAAAGGGGGGAGAGTCAAGACCAAGGTAGAGAAGCAGCATGGCTCAGTGGAAAGAGCCCGGGCTTTGGAGTCAGAGGTCATGGGTTCGAATCCCGGCTCCGCCCCCTGTCTGCTGTGTGACCTTGGGCAAGTTACTCAACTTCTCTGAGCCTCAGTTACCTCAATTGTAAAATGGGGATTAAGACTGTAAGCCCCACATGGGACAACCTCATCTCCTTGTGTTCCCCCCGGCGCTTAGAACAGTGCTTTGCACATAGTAAGCGCTTAACAAATACCAACATTATTATTATTATTATTATAAAGCTAAAACGTTATAAATTCCACATGGGCGGGGGAATGGTTCTACCCACTCTCCCAAGCGCTTAGTCCACTGCTCTGCACACAGTACGCGCTCAAAAAATACCTTTAATCGATTCAAAAGATTGGTTTATGTAAAACTGGTTCTGACTACTTACTCTATTGTACTCTCTCAAGTTTAGACAAGTGCTCCATACAGAATAAGTGCTCCCTACATACAATTGATTGATCCTCAATTGAAAGAGGATTTGACCAATGCAAAAATGCCACGATGATGCAGAACCTCTATTTATTTTACTTGTACATATTTACGGTTGTATTTATTTTGTTAATGATGTGCATCTAGCTTTATTTTTATTTATTCTAGTGACTTGACACCTGTCCACATGTTTTGTTTTGTTGTCTGTATCCCCCTTCTAGACTCTGAGCCCGTTGTTGCGTAGGAACTGTCTCTATATGTTGCCAACTTGTACTTCCCAAGCGCTTAGTACAGTGCTCTACACACAGTAAGCGCTCAATAAATACGATTGATTGAATGAAAGGGGACTATAGGCAGAATGACGACTGGTTAGAAGCAAAAAATATTGGGAGAAAGCCTCCTGGAGGAGGTGAATGTGTGGACAGGATCTGGCTAACTCCTTTCTGCCTATTTGGAGTTTCTCTATTTTCCTTCTCATAAATTGGGATTTTCCTCTAGACCATTTTCCGGCGCAAAGATGAAAATCCCAAGTACTCAGTGCCTAATTGGCCTAAAATAAAAATCAGCATTCCAGCCTCCAATTACCATACTATATTTCATTCGGTTATTGCGCTGTGATTTTCATATGAAACCGCACACTTGAAAAGCTCTATGAAAGGATAAATAAAATGTGTTTTAAGTTAGCTTGTATATCGAGATGGGGAACACCTCCCCGCCCGCCCCCCCAGGCCTCATTTACACAAAATTATAACAAACTTTAGGGCCAAAAGACGTTTATGCCAGATCCGTTTTAAAGTTTAAATAGGCAACTCCACAAATGACTAGCGGTATGAAAACAAACAAAAATCGCTCTAGGAGGTCGGTTAGCCGTGCTTTGGAAATGCGATTACAGCTCATTTCTGCTGCTCATTATGGGCAGGGAACGTGCCTGCTAATTCTGTTGTATTGTACTGTCCCGAGTGCTTAGTACAGGTCTCTGCACATAGTAATCGCTGGATAAATGCCACTGGATTGACTGATATTTTAGGGAGCAAGAGAAAGTCAAGAACACCAAAGCACAGAGCAGAAAATACAGAATGCTGTCAGTCTCAGCCTACTCTTGGCGGGAGGACTGTGAGCCTCCTGTGGGACGTGACTTCAGTCTAAAAATCTAAAAACACTTCTGAGGCAATGGGCAATGTGATTACAGTTGGAAAGAAAGTTTTGGGGCATTCATTGTAAGAGCAATTCAATCCCAAATAAAGGCAGGGTTTTGTAGGACAGGAATGTCTGATTTCCACCCAAATAGTTAAACTTTTCAACCGGGGGGTGGGGGTTTCCATGGAGTGGCTAGGAGATGGGGGAGAATGAATTACCCTTAGTTCTTGATTCTTAGTTCTTAGTTCTTAGTTCTTGATTCAGAAACAGTATGTAGTAAAAATAGCATTCATTAAGGATTTACTATGTGCAGAACACTGTACTGAGCACTGGGTGAGTCTACAGAGGTGGGAAATAAAGTCCCTGTCTCTTTAGGGTAGGGGGAGGAAGGGCTCAGCAAAAAATCAAGAGATTTCAAATCCTGGAAGACGCAGGATCAAAATTATTGATGACCATTTATTGATGAATTAATCAGGCAAGTGGATTAGAAAGGTCAGAATGCAGTGGAAATTAAGAAGCTTGGCATATGACTAAGGTACTAGTTAATGGGGTTACTCTGCCACTTGTCTGCTGTGTGACCTTGGGCAAGGCACTCAACTTCTCTGTGCCTCAGTTCCCTCATCTGTAAAAAATGGGGATAAGACTGTGAGCACCATGTGGGACATGGACTGTATCCAACCTGAAGATCTTGTATCTCGCCAAGAGCTTAGAACTGTGCCTGGCACAAAGTAAGCATTACCAAATATCCTAAAAAAAGAAGGAGAATTGATGGAAATAGCTGCTCTTTCAATAAGGCCAAGACATTCATATTTCCCCTAAGAAAATCACCCTTTCTACTTTTCTGATATACACAGATTTCAAAATATCAGCCAAGTTCTAAGAAAGAAGCCCTAGCAAAAGATGAAAGCTTTCCACCCCCATAAAACAAAGAGCATCCATAGAGAAGAGAAAGTTAGCAAACCAATGAGGGATTCCATAGGGGTAAAATGAAATCACAATTTTAAATTCCAGCACGAATTCCATTGGCTGGCCATTTGAACCCGGGACCTGGATTTCAGAGATCATACACTCTGCTGGGGCTGATCACAAGCTTTAAATGCTTATAAACGTATGTTTGGGACACTTGAAAAGTTCAGGGCGTCGGGGAACATATCAAGAGTAAGCGAAAGACTTAAGTAAAGTACATTTCAGACACCAAACCGTGTGCCTTAGCTGATGCTTCAGAACTAAAAAGGATTTTCAAAGTTCTGCTTAGCGGGGAGTTGGTAGTCTGATATGGAAAAGATGCCGTTCACTCAAAGAGCGGCAAAAGAAAATGATTCATCCGCAGAAGAATGCATAGCAGATTTAACGCTTGCACGCGCACATGAAAAAAGGGATTTATGGGTGAAATAATAAAACTAAAGATTCCGGATCGATTGTTCTACTCCAGACAAAAATTTGAGAATTTTAAGGGTACCAGATTATGTCCCCATTGACTGAGCAGAAATGGATGGGCTGCAGTCAGGTGTTACAGGAGGATATCAGATGATTGTTTTTCTTCAGGGTTTCTGACACAGCACCCGCAAGTAACGCTCCAATCTCCACGGTGCCTTTAATATTCCACAATAAGGCTTGGGGTGGGTCCACTGTTCTCCACCCCTCTGAACAAATGTGCAATTTGCTCAAGGCCACGGAGGAAGTCATTGGCAGAATCAAGACTGGAATTCAGATACGGCTAACTTTAGTAGTAACCTCCACCGCCCCCCGACTTGTTTCCGTCTGGATGGAGTGTTGCCAAACCAGGATTCTGGAAGGGACTAGATTGACAGTGTAATGGTGACACCCCTGTCAGAAAATCGATAATAGATAAATCAGCCACTCAAGAGCTGACATTTAATTTCAGAGGGGTCTTCACCACTGAAAAGTCCCCTGGTGAGATTCAGTGATGTACAATTAAACGGGGCACAAAGTACAGTGAACAGTGAACGTATAGGCTGCATTTTTTTTTAAGACGATGTATCTAGTGCAAGCTAATTACTGCACACTAGACTTTTCATTCATTCTTTCACTAATACCATTGTATTTATTGAGTGCTTACTGTGTGCAGGGCACTGTACTAAGCGCTTGGGGAGAGTACAATGCAACAATAAATGGACACATTCCCTGCCCACCGCGAGCTTAAGTCTAGAAGGGGAGAAAGACATTACTATAAAGACATAAATTACAGATATGTAATGTATTTACATATCTGTACATAAGTGTTGATATGTGCATAAGTGCTTTCATTCATTCATTCGATCGTATTTATTGAGCGCTTACTGTGTGCAGAGCACTGTACTAAGCGCTTGGGAAGTCCAAGTTGGCAACATATAGAGACGGTCCCTACCCAACAATGGGCTCACCGTCTTTTATGGTATTTGTTAAGCACTTACTATGTGCCAGGCACTATTCTAAGCTTTGGGGTAGACTCAAGCTAATCAGGTGGAAACAGCCCCACAGTCTTAAGCCCCATTTTAAACATGAGGGAACTGAGACACAGAGAAGTGAAGTGACTTTCCCAAGGTCACACAGCAGACCAGTGGTGGAGCCAGAATTAGAACCCAGGTCTTTCTGACTACCATTTATTCATTCAATCATATTTATTGAGCATTTACTGTGTGCAGAGCACTGTACTAAGTGCTTGGGAAGTACAGGTCCTGGCTTTATCCACTAGGCCACGCTGCTTGTATTCAACAGCTGAAAAGGCACCCAACTCTTTGGGAAAAATGAGTGCAGTGTGGTCAGTACCATCCAGCAGGACATTGCAGTACCGAAAGCAATTATTCCACTTGACTCCGCAAAAAACGAATCTCTTCCTGAGAAAAAAAGTGAAACCTCCAGGGGCCCTGAGAAGTTTTAGATCAGTTTTTGTCCTCCTCAGATAGCACGTTAGTATACTCACCCGACAGTCTTACGGAATAATATCTTTTTTACAGAGGCCAACAGGGGAGACATTCAGAGATAATTTCGCTCTTTGTTGAAAAGGCAGGAACATATGGCGAGGTGAAGCTGATTTTCACGCAACACGCCTCACACAGACGTTCACTACCTTTGTCAGCGCTGATTTCCCCCTGTACCCCCGCCGGGAAATATAACGCATGACGATTCTATCGCGTTTTCACCACCTGTAGAGGTTAAGGACCGGTTTTCATTCAGATGCCAGGGGTCATAAACCCCACCGGGTTTTGGATTTCATTCACGAGGTCGGAAGCAACAGTCTTGTTTTTCCCCGGGGACGAGAGGGCCGAAGAGAGGCACCTGCCGATTCTACTGACTTTTACGAGTTCCGAAGGAGAAGCTAAAGGGGGTCAAACTCTTTGAAAGGAACCAAAATGGTCGGTTTAGGGGGAGACGGGGTGCGGAGGATGAGGTGAGGGGTATGAGGGGGAGGGATGAGACTTACGGGAAGATGAAATACTAACCATGGTTGCCGAAGTCGTTGAAGGGTGGGCTGTTAAAATGGTCAAATTAAAGAAGACCTAATGGTATTCCAGTGACCTCCCAGGTGTTGAGGTACACATGTTTAACTTGGCTCCCCCAAAAAGCTAAATCCATTAGATCCCTCTGGAGATCTCTCCCTCCCCCTATTCACCTCACGCATCTCTTTTCCCCCAAATCATTGTCCTAATAATAATACTAATAACAATAATTGTGGTATTTGTTAAGCACATACTATATGTCAGGCATTATTCTAAGCTCTAAGGTAGGGCAGGTCATCGGGTTGGACACAGTCCCTGTCCCAAAGAGCTCACAGTCTTGATCCCCATTTTTCAGCTGAGGGAACTGAGACACAGAGAATAATTGTGGTATTTGTTCAGTTAGAAGCAGTGTGGCTCAGTGGAAAGAGCACGGTTTGGGAGTCAGAGATCATGGGTTCAAATCCCAGCTCCGCCACTTGTCAGCTGACTCTGGGCAAGTCACTTCACTTCTCTGGGCCTCAGTTGCCTCATCTGTAAAATGGGGATTCAGACTGTGAGCCCCACGTGGGACAACCTGATCACCTTGTATCCTCCACAGCACTTACAACAGTGCTTTGCACATAATAAGTGCTCAACAAATGCTATCATTATTGCCCCTGGCCTGGAATGCCCTCCCTCTGCACATCTGGCAAGGTATCTCTCTTCCTCCCTTCAAAGCCCTGAGAGCTCACCTCCTCCAGGAGGCCTTCCCAGACTGAGCCCCCTTTTTCCTCTCCTCCTCCCTGTCCCCCCACCCTACCTCCTTCCCCTCCCCACAGCACCTGTATATACGTTTGTACAGATTTATTACTCTATTTATTTTACTTGTAAATATATACTATTCTATTTATTCTGTTAATGATGTGCATCTAGCTTTACTTCTATTTATTCTGATGACTTGACACCTGTCCACATGTTTTGTTTTGTTGTCTGTCTCCCCCTTCTAGACTGTGAGCCCGTTGTTGGGTAGGGACCGTCTCTATATGTTGCCAACTTGTACTTACCAAGCGCTTAGTACAGTGCTCTGTACACGGTAAGCGCTCAGTAAATACGATTGAATGAATGAATGAATGAATCTGCTTACTATGTGCCAGGCAGTGTTCTAAGAGCTGGGGTAGATACAAGATAATCGGGTTGGACACAATCCCTGTCCCACATAGGGCTCACAGTCTTAATCCCCATTTTACAGATGAGGAAACTGAGGCACAGAAAAGTGAAGTGACGTGACCGAGGTCGCACAGCAGACAAGTGATGAAGCCAGGATTAGAACACAGGTCCTTCTGACTTCTGGGCCCAGGCTCTGTCTACTAACTACGTCAAACCTGGGCCAATGGTGAGATGCAGAGGGAAAGATGGACCTACACACCTTCAGATAAATCAATCAAGGGTATTTATCGAGCGCTTACTACAGGCAGGGCACTATACTAAGCGCTTGGGCGAGGACAATGCCACAGAATTAGGAGACGTGGTCCCTGCCCACAGGCACTCAAAAAACAAGAAAAACTGTCAAATAAGGGCCAACATCGAGGGGGAGGAGAGACTGGTGATGGATCACTTAAGAAAAACATTTAGAAAGAGAAAGTCAGGTGGGGATGCTGCAGTCAGATATTTAATCAGAAATGCATCTTGAAAAGTGCCGGTTCAGTATAGGATGGCAAATAGAGGTCACCCTCTTGCTAAAGCATAAGCCCAATTCTGAGAACTAAATCTCGTTCCAGTTAGAGACGTGGAGCACTTTGCTCCCGGGATTCCAAATTCAAGACTCAGGGGGATGGAAGGAGAGGAAATGAAGACTCCAGGAATGATACAACTCGGGAGAACTGTAGGTAAATCAGGGCTCAGGAAAGAAGGTGCTAAAATGTAGCGCACCTGCCATCTTTTGATTGAGAAGAGAGAACAGAGAGGCAAGAACAGAAGGATTGTGTTGTTTTATTACAAAGAGGGTTCAATATGACAGTCTCTCACATGATTTATTACCCTGTGGGGCCCAACAAGAAACGCTCCTTCAAATTAAGAAAATGATGAAGCACATTGTTTTAGCATAAAATTGGATCGTTTTGAAAGGAGAGAAAGTTAGCCCGCCCCTCCCAGTGGCCTTTAAAACACTTATATGGTTGTCATTGCCACCTGCTTCATGACCTCTGAGTTTTCTCCCTCTACACTGTGCGCTCGTTGTGGGCAGGGAATGTGTCTGTTTGTCGTTCTACTGTACTCTCCCAAGCCCTTAGTACAGTGCTCTGCACACAGAAAGCGCTCAATAAACACAACGGAATGAATTAATTCATTCATTTTCCCAACCACATTTTCCCAAGCCACGAATCTCCCTGATCTTAACAGTTAGGATTTCCTTTTCCAAGCCCTTAAGACAGTGCTCTGAACATCTCGCCCACATCCTTCCTCTGACCTGGAATGCCCTCCCTCTTCATACCTGGCCGACAATTACTCTCCCAGTCTTTGAAATCTTACTGAAGGCACAACTCCTCCAAGGGGTCTTCCCTGATGAAGCCCTCTTTTCCTTTTCTTCTACTCCCTTCTGCATCGCTCTGACTAGCTCCCTTCATTCACTGCCCCTCCACCTCCAGACCCACAGTACTTATGAAAATATCTGTAATTTATTTATTTACCTTTATGCCTGTCTCCCCCTCTGGATTGTAAGCTCGCTCTGGGAAGGGAATGTGTCTTTCTACTGTTCTGTTGTACTCTCTCAAGCGCTTCATACAGTGCTCTGCAGACAGTAAGCGCTCAGTAAGTACGAATGACTAATTGACTGCTCTGAACCCACTAAGTGCTCAATATTTAAACACTGGTTGATGGGTTGATTGACTTAAGAACCTGGAATAGACAAAGCTCTGCAATGCATAGGACATCTAAAATCCTATTGTTTTACACGTTCTTTACCACTAGAATCCATTTAGAATCAGTGACACAGCACGGCCTAATGGGTAGGGCCCGGGTTCTAATCCCAGCTCAGCCGCTTGTCTGCTGGATGACCTTGAGCAAGTCGCTTCACTTCCCTGGGCCTCAGTTACCTCATCTGGAAAATGGGAATGAAGACTGCGAGCCCTCACGTGGCAGGGACTGTGTCCAACTTGATTATTTGTATCTACCCTAGCAGTTAGTTCAGTACTTGGCACATAGTAAGCGCTTAACACATGCCTTAAAAAAATAACTCAGATCAGTGATCCTTCATCTGTTAGCATTTACTAAGTCACGGTACTACACCAGAGCCCTGGGAGAATATTCAAAATCAAAAGATGTCAAACTTGCCTTCAAAGATATAAAAGAGTTAAAGGGGAAGATGGGAAGAATGAACATTCAGAAAATGTGATAAATGTATATACATGGTTTGCCTGCAACTATAAACTGTATGATATATATTATTATTAAGCATCAATTTCAAACTACATATCATATAGTTTGTATTGCTCATATAATATTGACCACAATGAGCTTACAGTCTAGAGGGGGAGACAGACATTACTAGAAATAAATAAATTACAGATTTAGACATAAGCGCTGTGGGGCCGGGAGGGGGACGAAGAAAGGGGGCAAGTCAGGGCGAGGCGGAAAGGAGTGGAAGAGGAGGAAAGGAGGATTTAGTCAGGGAAGCCCTCTTGGAGGTGGTGAATGCCTGTGGCTATTACCACAGCTACTGGAACATTCTTGGGTCAACACACCTCGACACGTGATTTCCCTTTGAGCATGCAGCAAGAGAAGCAGCATAGTTTGGTGGATGGAGCCCAGGCTTAGGAGTCAGAAGGGTTCTTAACCCAGCTCAAACACTTGTCTGCTGGGTGACCTTGGGTGAGTCACTTCACTTCTCTGGACCTCAGTTCTCTCATCTGTAAAATGGGGGTTGAGACTGTGAGCCCCACATGGGACAGGGACTGAGTCCAACTCGATTTGCTTGTATTTACCCCAGAGCTTAGTACAGTGCCTGGCACACAGTAAGCGCTCAAGTGATACCACAATAATTATTGTTATTCTTATGGGAGCCTCGTGAGGGTTCAAAAGCGGAGGTCCTGTCCCCAAGAACTGGAGGGAAGGGACTGAAATTAATACATAATGATAATAATAATAATAATTATGGTACACGTTAAGCACTTAATATGTGCCAAGCACTGTTCTAAGCACTGGAGCAGATACACATCATTGGGTACGGACACAGTCCCTGTCCCACATGAAGCTCACACTCTTACTCCCCATTTTACAGATGAGAAAACTGAGGTCCGGAGAAGTGAAGTGACTTGCCCAAAGTAACACAGCAGACAAGTGGCGGAGCTGAAATCGGAACCCAGGTCTTTCTGAATCCCAGGCCCGGGGTCTATCCACGAATTAGCCATCGGGCAGCTCTCGGGTCTGACGGCAGGTCTGGAACCCTCACATATGTTTTGCAAGAATGATTCCTGGACCCAGAGAAGGGATTAGAAACAAACGCTGATTTAATTCAGAGACGGTGATAAATCTGGAGGCCGCCTTCTTTGATATCGCATCGAGCATCAACGGTAACTAGTGAAATATGTCCTGAAAGCCCATGTCGTCCTTAACTGAAAAATTCATCTCGAAAGTCTGGTTGCCAAATGTCTGACCGTCAGCCTCCTCCGTCAGTCCGACTGAGTCTGGAGGAGAGAATTCTTTCTTAACTTTTGGCGTTTTCTGCTCTCAACATCTCGGCCCTGATTCCTAGAAGCCCAGTTGCTTCTCTCGGCAAATGGAATCACTGCAGAAACTCCCATTGAGACATGCTGCATTTTTGATTCCTCTAATAAATTCTTTCTTGACCGAAGTTCTTGCTAAAAACTCACATGGAGAAGCAGCATGGCCTACTGGAAAAAGTCCGGGCCTGGGAGAGGATCTGGGCTCTAACTCTAGTTCTGCCACTTGTCTCCTGTGTGACCTTGGGAAAGTCACTTCACTTCGCTGTGCCTCGGTTCCCTCATCTGCAAAATGGGGATCCAATGCCTATTTTCCCTCCTACTTAGACTGCGGGACCAGATTATCTTGCATCTACCCCAGTGCTTAGTACATAGTAAGCGCCTAATCAATCGGTCATATTTACTGAGTGCTTACTGTGTGCAGGGTACCGTACTAAGCGCTTGGAGAGTACAACACAACAATATAACATACACATTCCCTGACCACAGCGAGCTGAAAAAAACACCACGTCCTGCTTTGATTTACCCTGACCTTTTCTGATGAGAACGCGATTACCGGCTTATCTTTCATTTAGAGAGGAAAGAAAGATGACGCACGGAAAGAGAGAGAGATTGAGCTTCATCTGACAGTTCTTTCAAACCAGTGATGGAATGTCTTTTTCATATCTGAAAAGAACATGATTATTAACACCGGATCTGACAGACACGATTTCTGAATATTTTGGCGGCATTAATTTAAGTCGGTGTAATGTTTGAAAACATCTCAGCCCTTCAAACAGCTGACGCAACTTAGATTCAATTAGAACAAATTGTAACACACCTGTCAAGTCTTTTCACCAAGTCATTAGTCAGGGGTTTTGAATATTAAACCTTCCAAACAGAGCACGGCAGGCTGACTGTTCTAATTGTCGGGAGCCGCTGAAGGCTTGCTAATGAACAGGGGGGGTTGGTTGGGCCCGTGGCTTTCTTGGAGGCTGCGATGTTTGAAAACTTTCACGAGATCAAAGCCACGCAACGTGGACCGTTTTCTGGACTGTCAGCCGCAGCCAGGGAAGCCCATCTTGAATCCCAGCTTTTAAGTTGAAATTTCAGGGGTGAGGGAGGATGTGTCAACAGCCCCTGAACTCTTTTCATGTGTCAGTAAAGCGGGCCTGAGAAACAGTCCTTGTAGAGGTTTATCGGGGAGAGACGTGCTCTTCATACTCTCCTGTTCTCAAATAGTGGAACCATTATATATATATATGATGGGAATTGCATTAAATATATATAATGGTTCCACATTACATATTACATATGTAATGACATATTTAATTACATATATATAAATTACACACACACACACATATGTAATTTCATTTACTTATTTATACTGATGTCTATCTCCCCCTCTAGACCGTGAGCTTGTTGTGAGCGGGAATGGGTCTGTTTGTTTGTTTGTTCTATTGTACTCTCCCAAACGCTTAGTACAGAGCTTTGCATAGGGTAAGCACTCAATAAACATGATTGAATGAATGAATTCAATAGGACCTGAGTTCTAGTCCCGGCTCTGCCACTCATGTGACCTTGGGGAAGTCATTTCATTTCCCTTGCCTCAATAAGCACTCAATAAGACTGAGTGATATAGTAGGTGCTTAACAAATACTATTTTCTTTAAAAAAAGAGGTGGAATACATTCAAACGCACATTCTCATCTGTTTTCGTATTTGCCTTTCACTTCCAGGACTTTACTTTGTTCTCCAGACTGCAAGCTCCTTAATGGGCAGAAATGCATCTGGTAATTCTATTGGATTGGACTCTCTCAAGAGCTTAGAACAGTGCTCTGCACATAGTAAGCATTCAATAAACGCCACTGATCAATTGATTTCAGCCTCTTACATTCGCCGTACCTTTGAGTGTCCTAAAGCCGGAAGTGATCGATGTCCTTGGAGTGAAGTAACCAGGGTCAGACCGTTGTCCTGCTGCATTCTGTTAGGAAACATTTGGAAATATATTAGAGGTGATTTTTTTTTTGGCTTTTATTTAACCTGGCAGCTCCAGAGTCTCTTGTTCTCACCGTGTATGTGGTATGACATCCAGGGGTTGACGTGACACTCACGTAACACCTTTCAACTGCAGATTCTAAAGGGCTCCACAAGCAGCGACTAAGTCTCTCTCTCCCACTGCTGGGAAAATCAATCCAACGGGGATCATTTTACGGTGGAAGAAGCAGACCACAGCTTGTAAGACCTGCCTGGCTTAGTTACATACACGAGAGCAACTAATCTTCAATCAATCAGTGGTATTTATTGAGCGCTAACTGTGGGCAGAGGACTTACCAAGAGCTTGGGGAGAGTACAATAGAACAGAGTTGGTAGGTAGACTAGACAATCAATTAATCATACTTACTGAGCTCTTACCGGGTGCACAGCAGTATACTAAGCACGTGGTAGAGTCGGTAGAAACGTTCCATGCCCAAGATGAGGTTACGAATTAATGGTATTTATTGAGTGCTCACTGTGTGAAGAGCACTGCACTAAGCTGATAGACACGTTCCCTGTTCCCAGTGAGCTTACATGGTGGGGAAATGGACATTAAAATAAATTACAGATATGTGCAGAAGTGTTTGGGTCTGAGGGAAAGTAAACAAAAGTCTGCAGATCCAAGTATAATGAGGAAACGAGAGCTTAGTCGGGAAGGCCTCTTGGAGGAGACGTGCCTTCAGTGAGGCTTTGAAGGTGGGGAGAGGGGTGGTCTGTCAGAAATGAAGCGGGAGGGAATTGCAAGCCAGAGGCAAGATGTGGGTGAGAAGTCGGCGGCGAGACAGTTGAGATCGAGATACTGGAGTTGTGCGCCCAGAAATACTTACCCAATTCATGGGAGGAGGAATCCTGATGAGAGCAGGCATCCATGTCAGAAAAAAAGGCAACTCTGCAAAACATGGGAGGATTAGATGCTCAGGGAGAGAAAAGATGAGGGGTAGAGAGAGAGAAAGAATGAGTGAGAATGAGAGGGAGGATGAGAGAGAGAATGAGAAAGAATGGGAGAAAATAAGAGAAAGAATGGGAGAGAGTGAGGGAGAAAGTATGGGAGAGAATGAGAGAGCAAGAACAAGTGTGTATGTGAGTGGAGAGGGAGAGGAGTCTCTGTCTCCTAATACCCCATGCAAATCACCCTCTTTCTCCCCTGACGGAAGCGAGGTCAATTTACGATTGAAAGTCTTCAGCCATCTGAAGGGGCATTGTGTATCCAAATGTTGGGTTGGTTTGTTTTTCACTAGGTGCCAGCTATAGATAATGACTTCCAACATAACGAAGACATCGCAGGCAACAGGAATCTTCTGTCTGCCCGATCATTAGAATCTGAATGTCCAATTAACGGTGTGGACGGTATGGAAACAGCTTGACAATTACAGACGGGAAGGTTTGAAACCAGATAATAACCCAGAGACTGTAAACAGAGGATGCTTGTGTCGCACTGATTTTAATGCGCTCTGATCATGCAGTCTGCAAAATGAAAAGCCCCTGCCTTAGCCGACTTATTCATTTGGATTACTCCCTTTCGACTGGCTACGTGATTAACCTGGCGTCAGGATTTACTGTAGCACGAAATCATACTGAAAATATTCCAGAATGATAATGGTAATGACGGTATTTGTTAAGCGCTTACTATGTGCCAGGCACTGTTCTAAGTGCCGGGGTAGATACGCGGTCATCAGGTTGTCCCACGTGGGGCTCACAGTCTTAATTCTCATTTTACAAATGAGGTAACTGAGGCACAGAGAAGCCAAGTGGCTTGCCCAAGGTCACACAACAGACGAGTGGCGGAGCTGGGATTACAACCCACGTCCTACAACTCCCGAGCCTGTGCTGTAACCACTATACCATGCTGTTTAACGATCAAACAATGGTATTTATTGAGCTTATTTATTTATTGAAGTGACGTTACTGTCATTTTTAGCAGGCAGTGAAAGAAGAAGAAATGGCCATCCCCCCACCATCTTCAAACTATCGTTGCCAATTTGAGGTTTGATTTGCTCACGGCTCAGGTGACCTGGTTGATGAAAACCAGGGTTTTGAGAAACGATTCCATCCATTCTTCCCCACTCTCTGGGCGACATGACTGGGTTATGAGGAGGTGTGAAGCTTTAGCAAATTCTCACTAAAAATCCCCGAACGCTCTGGGACTTTAAGGGACATGTACTGAGAGTGAATAATAATAACAATATTAATAATAATGGCATTTGTTAAGCACTTACTATGTGCAAGGCACTGCTCTAAGCTCTGCCCAAACTGGACATGAAAATTCAGAGATTTATAAGGAATGAGAGCCAAAGAAAAGCACCACGGCCTAGTGGATAAAGCATGGGCCTGGGAATCAGAAGATCATGAGCGCTGGGGTAGATATCAGGTTGGACTCGGTCCCTGTTCCATGTGGGGCTCAAAGTTTTCATCGCCATTTTCCAGATGAGGTAACTGAGGCTCAGAGAAGTGAGGTGACCTGCCCAAATTCACACGGCAGACATGCAGCGGAGCCGGGATTAGAACCCAGGTCCTTCTGACTCTCAGGCCTGTGCTCCGCTGCTTCTTTAGTTCCATATTAAAAGGTTGAAAAAAAAATCATCCGAGCGACGATGGGACTGGAGGGATTGTTTTGACGTGGATGTGGACTGGAAATGGAGAAGAGGAAACAGTAGGAACTCCTGGATTTGAGGTTCATTAAGGTTTATTTTGCTTCACATCTTCACGAATAATGTGGACCAGGAAGCATGCATTCATTCATTCATTCAATCAATCGTATTTATTGAGCACTTACTGTGTGCAGAGCACTGTACTAAGCACTTGGGAAGTACAATTTGGCAACATATAGAGACGGTCCCTACCCAACAGCGGGCTCACAGTCTAGAACGGGGAGACAGACAACAAAACCAAACATATTAACAGAATAAAATAAATAAAATGGGTAGGGACCGTCTCTATATGTTGCCAATTTGTACTTCCCAAGCGCTTCGTACAGTGCTCCGCACATAGTAAGCGCTCAATAAATACGATTGATGATAAAATAAATATGTACAAGTAAAAGAAATAAATAGAGTAATAAATACGTACAAACATATATACATATATACAGGTGATATGCAGTGATAACCCCAATTCTGCAGATACCATGACAACCAACAGAAACTCCTCACCGTCATCTTTAAAGTGCTGCGTCCCTTCGCCCCCTCTGACCTCACCTCGCTGCCCTCCTACCCAGGGCTTTGCACATAGTAAGCGCTTAATAAATGCCATTATTATTATTATTATTATTATTATTATTATTATTATTATTATTATTACCCAACCCAGCCCACACACTCTGCTCATCAAATGCTGACTCTCTCACTGTCCCTCCATCTCATCTATCTCACCGTCAACCTCCCACCCACAACCTCCCCCTAGCCTGGCACTCCTTTCCCCCTCCGTATACATCAAGACCACCCCTCTCTCCACCTTCAAAGCCTTATTTAAGGTCCCATCTCCTCCAAAAGGCCTTCCCCGATAAATCCCTCTTTTCCCCGGCTCCCTCTCCCTTCTGCGTCATCCACGCACGTGGGTTCGTGACCTTTGGACATTTGGTATTCACTCCCCTCCCAACCGAAAAGCGCTCGTGTACAAATCTCTAAATTACGTGTTATAAATTACGGATGCATATTAATGTGTCCCCCTCAAGACTGTAGGCTCATTGTGGACAGGTGGGCCCGCTGTTGGGTATGTTGCCAACTTGTACTTCCCAAGCGCTTAGTACAGTGCTCTGCACACAGTAAGCGCTCAATAAATACGATTGAATGAATGAATGAATGTCTGCTAACTCTGATGTACTGTGCTCTCTTAAGCACCCAAAACAGTGCTCTGCACATAGTAAGTGCTCAATGATTAATAATAATAATAATAATGGCATTTATTATTCTAGACTGTGAGCCCACTTGGGTAGGGACCGTCTCTATATGTTGCCAACTTGTATTTCCCAAGCGCTTAGTACAGTGCTCTGCACACAGTAAGCGCTCAATAAATACGATTGAATGAATGAATTAAGCACTTACTATGTGCAAAGCACTGTTCTAAGAGCTGGGGAGGGTACAAGGTGATCAGGCTGTCCCACGGGGGGGCTCACAGTCTTAATCCTCATTTTGCAGATGAGGGCACTGAGGCCCAGAGAAGTGAAGTGGCTTGCCCAAAGTCACACAGCTGATAATTAGCGGGGCTGGGATTTGAACCCATGACCCCTGACTCCAAAGCCCGGGCTCTTTTCCACCGAGCCACGATAGTGGTTGATTGACATTGAGGATAATCTCCATAAAGACCTCATCTTGAGGGCAGGGATCTTGTCTGCTAACTCTAGCGGCCTCGCCCAGGCGCTCAGTACAGTGCTCTGCACTCAGGAAGCTCTCATTAAGTAGCAGCGGTGCAGCCCCTTTTGGGACAACCTGATCACCTTGTGCCCTCCCCCATGCTCAGAACAGTGCTTGGCACATAGTAAGCGCTTAACAAATGCTATTATGAGAAGCAACGTGGCTCAGTGGAGAGAGCCCGGGCTTGGGAGTCAGAAGTCATGGGTTTGAATCCCGGCTCCTCCACATGTCTGCTGTGTGACCTTGGGCAAGTCACCTAACTTCTCTGGGCCTCAGTTATCTCATCTGTAAAACGGGGATTAAGACTGTGAGCCCCACGTGGGTCAACTTGATCACCTTGTATCCCCCCCAGTGTTTAGAACAGTGCTCGGCACATAGTAAGCGCTTAACAAATGCCATCATTATTATTATTATTATTGGGAGTCAGAGGTCATGGGTTCGAATCCCGGCTCCTCCACATGTCTGCTGTGTGACCTTGGGCAAGTCACCTAACTTCTCTGGGCCTCAGTGACCTCATCTGTAAAATGGGGATTAAGATTGTGAGCCCCATGTGGGACAACCTGATCACCTTGTAACCTCCCCAGCGCTTAGAACAGTGCTTTGCACATAGTAAGCGCTTAACAAATGCCATTATTATTATTATTATTATTATTATTATTATTATTATTAACTGGTCAAGCTGAGTAAATTTGGCCGAAAAACCAGAAACCAGAGGGAGGATTCCCCCCCGTGATCAGCAGAGGGTGCCACGGGACTGAGCATTTAATTTAATCCAGAAATTAAAAAAAAACCTTCTTTCCTTCCACAGTATTTTCACCCCCATTTAAGTGGCCATCATTCCCCCTCCTTAGCATTTCTTGGAGCTATTTCCCAGGGACTGAAACAGCAAAAAGGGTGTAGTTCTTTAACACTGAACCCCGAGAAGCAGCGTAGCCTAGTGGATAGACTACAGAAGGAGCTGGGTTCGAATCCTGCCTCTGCCACTTGTCTGCTGTGTGACCCCGGGCAAGTCACTTCACTTCTCTGGGCCTCAGTTACCACATTTTTTTTTAAATGACATTTATTAAGCGCTTACTATGTGCAAAGCACTGTTCTAAGCACTGGGGACAGTCTTCTAGACTGTGAGCTCACTGTTGGGTAGGGACTGTCTCTATATATTGCCAACTTGTACTTCCCAAGCGCTTAGTACAGTGCTCTGCACACAGTAAGCGCTCGATAAATATGATTGATGATGATGATGATGATGATGATATGTTGCCAACTTGGACTTCCCAAGCACTTAGTACAGTGCTCTGCACACAGTAAGCGCTCACTAAATACGATTGATTGATTGAGGAGCGCACAGTTTAGGTGGAATCATCATTTAATAAGTACCTGTTCTGGGCAAATATTAAAACATAACAGGGCCCAGGGTGCAGCGTGGCTCAGTGGAAAGAGCCCGGGCTTTGGAGTCAGAGGTCATGGGTTCAAATCCCGGCTCCACCAACTGTCAGCTGTGTGACTTTGGGCAAGTCACTTCACTTCTCTGGGCCTCAGTTTCCTCATCTGTAAAATGGGGATTAAAACTGTGAGCACCCCCCGGGGGACAACCTGATCACCTTGTAGCCTCCCCAGCGCTTAGAACAGTGCTTTGCACAGAGTAAGCGCTTAACAAATACCATCATTATCATTATTATTTAATCCAACAATCAAACAGTTGTATCTACTGAGAACTTACCTTGCGCAGAGCATTGTGTTGAGCACTTGGGACAGCTAGTAGACACGATTCATGCTATCTAGAAGAGGCAGCGTGGCCCAATGGAAAGAGCCTGGGCTTTGGAGTCAGAGGTCATGGGTTCAAATCCCGGCTCCGCCAGTTGTCAGCTGTGTGACTTTGGGCAAGTCACTTCACTTCTCTGGGCCTCAGTGACCTCATCTGTAAAATAGGGATGAAGACTGTGAGCCCCACGTGGAACAACCTGATCCTTGTGACCTCCCCAGCGCTTAGAACAGTGCTTTACGCATAGTAAGCACTTAACAAATGCCATTATTATTATTATTAGAAGCTTGCAACCTTGTGAGAGAGGGAAACATTAAAATAAAATACAAAGAGGGAATGGTGACTGACTGGCTCCCTTTGCTTTCCCCTCCATCCCAGTCCCACATCACTTACGTCCAAATCTGTCATTTCTTTATTCCTATTTGTGTCTGTCTCCTCTAGACAGTGAGCTCGTTGTGGACGTTTACCGTGTCTGTTTATTATTGCACTGTCCTCTCCCAAGCGCTTAGTACAGTGCTCTGCGCACAGTAAGCGCTCAATAAATACGATCGAATGAATAAATGAATGAAAGGGGCATCAGTCGATCAATCATATTTATAGAGCGCTGTGTTCACAGCGTTGTACTGAGCGCTTGGGAGGCTACAGCAAAACAGAGTTGGTAGACAGGTTCCCTGTTCATTGCACTTAGAACTGTGCTTTGCATATAGTAAGTGCTTAATAAATGCCATTATTATTATTATTATTATAGTGAGCTTCCAGTCTGGAGGGAGACACACACATTGTACTGTTTCCAACCTGATTTCCTTGTACCCACCCCAGTGCTTAGTACAGTGCCTGGAATATAGTAAGTGCTTAATAAACACTACAATTATTATTATTATTATTATTATTATTATTATTATGGGAGCAAGTCAGGGTGACAGAAGTCAGCAAGGAGGCTGAAACAGTAGTCAAGGCAAGAACACAGACCTGGGATTCAGAAGGACCCATGTTATAATCCCGGCTCAGCCACTTGTCTGCTCGTGCGACTCACTTCATTTCCCTGTGCCTCAGTTACCTCATCTGTCAAATGGGGATGAAGACTGTGAGCCTCACGTGGGACATGGAACGCGTCCAACCCGATTAGCTTGAATCTATCCCAGCGCATAGAACGGTGCCTGGCACCTAGTAAGTGCTTAGCAAATGCCATTAAAAAAATAAAGACGACTATTAAAAATGAGGACAAGGCCTCAAACCCTCTCTTGGCCAACAGACACCTGCTTTTCAGATCCGCTCCGTCGAGCCCCTTCGGTGCCGTTGATGAATCTGTAACCCTGACTGCAGGACTTGAGGTTTATTGAGCAGGAAGGATATCGAAGGTTTTAAAGAGAAAATCCCCGACAGGATTTAATAACATTTTATTTCCTGTCTCCTAGTTAGGGCTTTCCAGCCAGGTGCTGCGTGCGCCTTAAGCTCTTCTTCATTGGATGTGGTTCAGGCCCATCCTTCAACCTGTCAGAAAAGCAGCCTAAAATCTAGCCCGGATCGGAAACTCTCAAAGGATTGATGGGTGAAACGTCTGGAGAGCGGCGGAGGTGGTCTGGGCAGAGGGGGACGACACAAAGAACCATTTCCAAATCATGTAACCGGATACGAATCCTATTTGGGTTCAAGATGGCGCCTCACGGGTCCTCCGCTCCCTTTTCTGAAAATGCTCTATTCAAGGGTAAAAAGTCCGGTGAAGGATTTCTCCTTGAGGTGTCTCCAGGAGGCTTTAGAGTACACTTGCCTCTCTGTGGTTCCTTTCAGAGAAATAAAACTTCCTTTGACCCACGCTCCGCCCTGAGGTAAACGGGCCTCTGTCCACAGCCTGGTCATTTTCCCCCAGTGCCATTTCTCCGGGCGATTCTCCCGGTTGAGATGGGGCCGCTTTTGCCAAGAATCATTTGGCTGGGGTTTCCACATTCCTAACTCTGGCTCTCTGGATTTCAGGTGGGATAGCTGGGGGGAGGAAGGGGGTCGTCTCAGGTCTGGAGCCGCGAGAAGTCCAATGCCATTTTGGATGGCTGGCTCGATGCCGCCAGATTTCTCGGGTTAAAGTTGCCCAGCAAGTGCCTCTTATTACCTCTGGTATATAGGGAATTTCCTCTCTCCTTTCCACCAGAAGGCAGGGCGCTGTATTAAGCGCTTGGGAGAGTACTATGTAACATTATAACAGACACTTTCCCCGCTCACAACAAACATACAGTCTAGAGGGCAAGACCCTGTCTTCCCAATTTCTTTTTTTACGGTATTTGTTAGTGATAATAATAATAATAGTGCTGACTATGTGCCAGGCACTGTTCTAAGTGCCAGGATTGACACAAGCTAATCAGGTTGGACACAGTCCCTGTCCCACATGGCGCTCACATCTCAATCCCCGTTTTACAATTGGGGGAACTGAGGCAGAGGGACGTGAAGAGACTTGGTCACGCTGCAGACAAGTGATGGAGCCAGGACTAGAACCCAGGTCCTTCTGATTCCCAGGCCCAGGATCTATCCACTAGACCATGCTGCTTCTCACCAATTTCCCTCCAAATGCATCCCTCCCTGACCTTAAGTCACTCACATCGCTAAGTAGTCTGGTGAAATATGTACTTTGGATTAAAAAGAAAAAAAAAAACCAACTGATGTGCACACTTCAAAGTATTGGGTTCAGCCCAGACCAGACTTCCTTAGGTCTGTTTGAGGGAATTCAGAAGTTGCCCAGAACTCCTATTATTCATCCTAAAACCATCCTAATAAATGCCATCATCGAATGCTAGGCCCCTGCTTCCGTACCCTTCACTCCACCAAACCCGCCCCATAAAAGGTCATCGGTGATCTCCTTCTTGGTAAATCCAACGGCTTCCACTCTACCCTAATCTTAATCCTCCTCGACCTCTCGGCTGCCTTGGACACTTTGGACCTCCTCCTTCTCCTGGAAACATCATCCAACCTTGATTTCACACTGGTTCTCCTCCTATCTCTCTGGCCGCTCAGTCTCAGTCTCTCTCGCGGGGTCCTCCTTTGCCTCCCCACTCCCTAGACTAATAGCTCCTTATGAGTAGGGAACGTGTCTGCTAATCCTGTTATATTGTACACCCCCAAGTGCTTAGTGCAGTGCTCTGTCATAGTAAGTGCTCAATAAATACCACTGATTGACTGCTTTATTGATTCTAACTGCGGAAGTCCCTCAAAGTTCAGTTCTGGATCCTCTTCTATTCTCCATCTACCCCAGCTCCCGTGGACAACTCACTCACTCCCACGGCTTCAACTACCATCACTATGTGGATTATTCCCAAATCTCCATCTCCAGCCCTGATCTCTCTCCTCGGCTGAAGTCTCGCATTTCCTCCCGTCTTCAGGACATCTCTACTTCGATGTCCCACTGATCCCTCAAATCTAACGTGTCCAAAATAACTCATTTTCCCACTCAAACCCTGTCTTCCTCTATGACTTTCCCATACTATAGACAGCACCACCATTTTGCCTGTTTCACAAGCTCATAACCATGGCATTATCTTTACCTCACCACTCTCATTCATCCCACATATTCAATCTGTCACCAAGTCCTCTTGGTTCGACCTTCACGATATGGCTAAAATCCGCCCTTTCATCTCCATCCAAACTGCTACCACTTTAATCCAAACACTTCTCCTCTCCCGCCTCGATTACAGCATCAGTCCCCTTGTCGACCTTCCAGCCTCATCCCACTTCGGTCCACACTTCAGACTGCCGCCCGGATCATTTCTCTACAGAAACGTTCAAGACATGTTTCTGCACTTCTCAAGAACCTCCAGAGGTTGCTCATCTACCTCTGCATCAAACAGAACCTCCTTACCATCGCCTTTAAAGCCTTCAATCACCTTGCCCCTCTTACCACACCTCGCTGCTAATAATAATAATGATCTGTTACTAAGCACTTAACAGACATCATTTTTTTTAAAAAAAAGCCCGTCAGGTGTGACATAGTCCCTGACCTACATGAGGCTCACAGTCGAGGCGGGAGGGAGAACGAGGATTAAATTCTCATTTTACAGATGAGGAAAATGAGGCCCAGTGACTTGCCTGAGATCACCCAGCCATAATCGGCAGAGGCGGGATTAGAACCCAGATCATCCTACTCCCAGACCCGAGGTCTTCCCACCCGATTGCACTGCTTCTCATTCTGAAATACCAGCCCTTGATCCGGTGAGAATTTCATTTGCGGGGTACCCTTCTGATTAGCTGGAGTCTGACTCCCTTGATCTCCTGAGACCACTTCGCCACTGTCCATTTCAGTCCTTTGAAAGCTCTGCTGGGCAAGGATCGTTGGGAGTTTCATTTCCCTCTGTAATCTTCTCTGCAAGAGGGAGAGGAAATTAAGGGACTGGCTCTGTTGCTTTCCCACTTCATCCTTTTCCCCTCGTTGGAAGCAAACCTGATTAAAAAGAAAAAAAAAAGTTTATTTGGCTCAAGCGAAAGCTTATAGCGCCGGTCAGGTATATGTTGAAAAATAAATCCATCCCCCACTGCATTTCGTTCTCAAGCCTGTGAGGGGGACTTGGAGAACTCTGTTTGGGCTCCCTGTTTTCTGGAGCCTTAATAAGTTTCTGGTAATAAATTAGGTCTCGGACTTACTTATTTACCTAGAAGTGCTAAGTAAATGTCCACTGCCACATAGGACTGTATTTATTCTGGGTTCAGAGGTGCTTTGTTCGGAACAACGGCTTAATGACTGAAACAACTCAATTTGAGAGAGTCAACAGCTTTGAAATGGCCAACTAGTTCCAGAATTTCAAACACTCCTCCCTCTCCCTCCTCCCCCGAGCTCACGCCTCCATAGCACATCTGGACTTCAAATGGACAAAGTTTTCTTTCATATAAACTGTTTATTGTTCCGCGAGATTGATGCCGTTAATATTAGCTTTCAAAATGACAGATTAGCATCACCAGTTAATCAGGGCTATTAGCAGATAAATATCTGTAATTCAATCACAACATTCATTTCTTTTCCAATAATAAGATTTACAAATGGAAGTGATTAAGTCATTAGCTTACATCTCCATAGATTACAGTTCCTCCTAGTTCTAACTTGCTCTGCTTTTCTTTTCCTGTAGATTACCCTATTTAATAGAAGGAACTGCTTTCTTCTCTGACCCATCACCCCAAAGTGCTCCCGTATTTACTGTATGAATCATCATTTCCAATTTTTAGGTCTTTGAGAATGATCCTGCCGTTGCATTCTTTCCTGGCGATTTCTGCGTCGCCAAAATTCAGAGCTCATCCTCCTCCTCCCCGTTCATCGCAATCTAAAACGCTCCATTACGAGGCCTAATGGAAAAATCCCGGGCCCGGGAGCAGGAGAGGGTCTAATTCCGGCTCCCTCGCTTGCCTGCTGTGTGACTTCGGGCAAGTCACTGAACTTCTCTGTGCTTCGCTTTCTTCCTCTGTAAAAGACACCTTTTTTTTCTCCCCCTCAGAGTGTGAGTCCCATTTGGAACAGGAACTGTTTCTGATCTATCTCTCTTGTATCTGCCCTAATTGATTGACCAATCAATCATATTAATTGAGCATTCAGTGTTGAGTACAATACTAAGTGCTTTCCCAAGTGCTTAGTACAGTGCTCTGCACACAGTAAGGCACAATAAATGCAATCGAATGAATGAATGTGAATAGAATATAACAGAGTTAGTAGACATTTGCCATCACTATTCTTATCTATATTATCTGTACATTATATATTATAAATTATTTATATTAGCATCCATCTCCCCTTCTAGTCTGTAAACTCGTTATAGGCAGGGAACTTGTCTACTAATTCTATTGTATCAATCAATCCGATCAATGGTATTTAATGAACACTTACTGCGTGCGGAGCACTGTTCTAAGCACTTGGGAGAGTACGATACGAGAGAATTAGCAGATGTGTTGCCTACCCACAGTGAGCTTAAAGTCTAGAGGGGGAGACAGACATCAGTATGAATAAATAATTTAAAGGTAAGTACATAAGTGCTATGGGATTGGAGGTGAGGCTAATATTAAAGGTGTCCCAGTGTCCACAGATCCCAGCGCACAGACGAAGCAGACGGGAGAGAGTTTGGGAAAAAAGGGCTTCATCGGGGAAGGCCTCTTGGAGATGTGACCTTACATAACAGGGTCGGTAGCCACGTTCTCGGCCTAAAGCGAGCTCCTCTACGGTTACACCGTGCCACGGCTCCCAGGTCTAGGAGGCGGATTTCACTCCTTCCAAACTTATATTCTCTCATTTTCAGAGTAATGTGACAGTTGCCTGTAATTTCCTAAATGACACTTGAAAGGCCTCAGAAGATACCCTGCGAGTCGGGTTGGGAGGGAAAGGACTATTCCGGGAGAGCTGGGAATGAGAAGAAGAGGAGGGGAGGGGAAGACAGGGGAGAGGAATCGATCAATCACATTTATCGAGCGCTTAACTGTGTGCAGAGAACAATTAGGAATTGACCCCAAAACAGTAGGGATGGAGGAGACAACTTTTTCCACGCATCCAGTTCAGGAGGGGGGTAGGAAGCTGGGTCTTGTCATCTGGAATGTCTCCGGCCAGAGAGACGATCCAATTATCGCCACCATTTCATTGTCTTCGAAGTGCCTCCTGAGGCCAAAAGCAATTTCACATTAGATACCTTCAGCTGCAAGCAATTAGATCATAAATACATTGCGTGTGTGTGTGTGTGTGTGTGTGTGTGTGTGTGTTGTCGGGGGATAAGGGTTCAGTTTAATCAACTGACTGATTAATGATCGATTAAATCCATCAACTTTATCAATGTTCAAAATTGGAGGTGGGCAAAGCACTAGTTCTCAAGGACTGATTTTGCAATTTTCCTGCAAATGTTTCATGGACTTGGAATGTGTCCGCTTATTGTTGTATTGTATTATTATTATTTCAGTTCTTGTTAAGCATTGGCTATGCAGCAAGCCCTGTTCTAAGCGCTGGGGTGGATACAAGTTCATCTGGTTGGACACAGTCCCTGTCCCACAGAGGGCTCACACTCTTAACCCCCATTTTACAGAGGAGGGAACTGAGGCTCAGAGAAGTGAAGCGACTTCTCCAAGTTCACCCAGCAGACAGGTGGCGGGGGCGGGATTAGAACCCAGGTCCTTCTGGCTCCCAGGGTCATGGTCTAGCCACTAAGCCAAGCTGCTGCTCCTCATACTCTCCCAAGTGCTTAGTACAGTGCTCTGCACACAGTAAGTGCTTTCATTCATTCATTCATTCAATCGTATTTATTGAGCGCTTACTGTGTGCAGAGCACTGTACTAAGCGCTTGGGAAGTACAAGTTGGCAACATATAGAGACGGTCCCTACCCAACAGCGGGCTCACAGTCTAGAAGGGGGGAGACAGAGAACAAAACATATTAACAAAATAAAATAAATAGAATAAATATGTACAAATAAAATAAATAAATAAATAGAGTAATAAATCCGTACAAACATATATACATATATACAGGTGCTATGGGGAGGGGAAGGAGGGAAGGTAGGGGGATGAAGAGGGGGAGGAGGTGGAGAGGAAGGAGGAAGTGCTTGATAGAAGCAGTGTGGCTCAGTGGAGAGAGCCTGGGCTTTGGAGTCAGAAGTCATGGGTTCAAATCCCGGCTCCGCCACTTGTCAGCTGTGTGACTTTGGGCAAGTCACTTAACTTCTCTGTGCCTCAGTTACCTCATCTGGAAAATGGGGATTAAGACTGTGACCCCCATGTGGGACAACCTGACTACCTTGTAACCTCCCCAGCGCTTAGAACAGTGCTTTGCATGTAGTAAGCACTTAATAAATGCCACCATTATTATTATTATTAAATACAATTGAATGGCTGAATGAATGACTCGGGGAGGTGGTGGATCACCAAAATGCTGGTATGAGATTAGGATAATAATGACAGTAATTATAATAATAATAAAAAATTCTAATATAACAATATATAATCATTACAATTATTATCCTCATCTCATACCACCTTTTTGGTGATTCCCTCCCCCTTTAATGAATATTATTATTATCATTGTGTTATTTGTAAGACTTACTATGTGCCAACCACTGTATGAAGCACTCCGAGGTAGAGACAAAATAATCAGGTAGCACATGGAGACTGTGAGCCCGCTGTCGGGTAGGGACCATCTCTATATGTTGCCAACTTGTACTTCCCAAGCGCTTAGTACAGTGCTCTGCACACAGTAAGTGCTCAATAAATACGATTGAATGAATGAGTGAATGAATAAGAGGGGTGGGGGAGCAGGTGTTGAATCCCAATTTTGCAGAGGAGGAAACTGAGGAAACAGAAGTGAAGTAATAATAACAATTATTATTACTGATAATAATAGTAATAATAATGATCATTATCTTGATGGCATTTAAGCGCTTACTATGTGCCAGGCACTGTACTAAGCACTGGGGTGGATACAAGCAAATCGGGTTAGACACAGTTCACGTCACGGTAGGTCCGTCTTCTCTTTACGGGCAGGGAATGCATTCTTCAACTCTGTTGGATCACACTCTCCCGAGCGCTTAGTACACGTTCCCTGTTCCCAAGCATCAACCTCAGGATGGATTCAGCACTGATCATTCTTTAAGGATGGATGGCGAATCATCCTACGGGTCCAATAATCAATTAATCAATCAATCACTAGCATTTACTGAGCAACTATTGAGTGCAGAGCACTAGGCTGAATGCTTTGGAAGAGTACAAAAAGTCAGTAGACAGGATTCCCCCTCCTCAAGGAGTTTACAATCCAGCAGGGAAGACGGGAATCTTCTAAGGTATCGGGTTGTCAAAACCAATTTCAAATTCTCTTACTTCATCATCGGCAGCAGAAACTGTAGCATCATCATCATCATCAATATCATCAATGCTTCTCATCAGGCTGAGAAGCATGGTGGTCTAGTGGAAAGAGCTCGGGCCTGAGAGCCAGAGGACGCGGGTTCTAAACCCGGCTCCATCACTTGTCTGCTGTGTGACCTTGGGCAAGTCACAACACTTCTCTGATAATAACAGATAATAGATAATAACAGATAATAACTACTTCATCTGTAAAATGGGGATTAAGAACGTGAGCCCCATGTGGGACAAGGACCACATCCACCCAATTTGCTTTTATCCTTCCCGGCGCTTAGTACATTGGCTGGCACATAGAAAGCGCTTAAAGGTCATATTTATTACCTCAGAGCATGGCACAGTTTACCCATAGTAAGGACGTTACACAAATACCACAATTATTATTCATAGAGTGGTTTTGTGAATACAGCTTAAGTCTGAAGGAATGAGAGCGTTCTTCTTGGCTTATAACTGTCTGATCAAACATCCTGGGTCTTTGAAGGAGGACCAGAATCAGAAGCCAGAATTTGGCTCGCATTTGAATGGTTTTAATGTCTCTGACTTGCTCTTCAAAATTTCTAAACGAGGATTTTTATGACCACATTCCTTCATTTCAGAAGGTACCTTAGTGCTACCCAACTTCTAATATTGAAAATTCCATCTCATAAAAAGTGGCTCTTGCAGGCATCAAAGACTTGTGATTTGTGACTATGTAAGACTTGTGATTTAGTTGGTTAAAATAATGTAAAAGTCCAGATCTACACACCTTAATATTCTCCATAAGACTCTTCATCCTCTGCCTTTTATCCTAGAGCTACATGCTTGCCAAACAGCATTTGTTGAAGCGAAAGAATACCAAATCAGTCTGCACAGGCCATATGTGTTTTTATATTTATTTTTCTAAATTGGAGGAGTCATAGTTTAAAAAAAAATCACACTTTGGGGATGAGAACGCTATGCTCCACAATGTGTTGCCTTCCACCTCTTAGCCACCTGGATGTTCAGAGACCCGATCGAAAAATTCACTATAAGATAACACTAAACTGACACATTCCCTGCCCACGTTTTACCGATGAGGGAACTGAGGCCCAGAGAAGTGAACTTTCCCTAGGTCACACAGCAGACAAGGGGCAGGGCCGGGATTACGAATAAATATGCATGCTCTCCCTCCTCTTTAGAGCCTGGCCTTCTTCCCTGTTGAAGAAGGCACCTCTGATTAGGAGTTTATTTGTGACTGAAAAGGCGATTGTGGGATCCACAGTCCAGTTCTCATTGGTCAATCAATCAATCGATGCTATTTACTGAGCACTAACTGGGTGCAGAGCACTGTACTAAGCGCTCAGAACGAGCAGACATTGGCATTAGCAGAATGTAGCTGTCCCTTATGGTGTCACCGAGCTTGGTCCTGCCTTCTCTTTGGCCTCCTTGTCTCTCGTTGCGAAGCTTTTGCTCAAAGAAAGTCACTTCCTTCTGGATGACGGTGCTCCACATGGGTCTACTTTTAGCACTTGACTCCCAGTTTACAGGAGAGAAAGAAAAAAGGAGAGAAAGAGAGAGAGAGAGAGACATAGAGAGACAGAGAGACAGAGAGATTAGATAGATTCTGTGCAGAGAACTGCACAAAATCGTTTTCGAAAGTGCGATAGAGTTTCCAGACACAATTGATGGGATTTATTGAGTGATCCTGTGTGCAGATCACTGTCCCAAACATTTGGGAGAATACACTAGAGTCGGCTGACACAATTAATGGTATTTATTGAGAGCTTACTATGTGCAGAGCACTGTCCTAAGTGCTTGGGAAAGTACAAAACAATAGAGTTGAAGTCTTTAAGACTCTAAAACTGTACATATAGAATAGTTATCAATATCTATCTATAAAATGCAGTACAATATAGCATATGTAGTATATACTATGTACGATAAGGACTATATATATATATATATATATATATATATATATAATGTAATATATATTCTGTATAAATCCTAGTACTTTATTGCTTCTCCTATCTGTAATTTGGTTTAATATCTGCTTTCCTCACTAGATTGAAAGCTTCCTGTCTCCCAACTCTATTGCAACATATTCTCCCATTAGTATAGTGCTCTGCACACTGGAAACTCTCAGTAAACAGCATTAATTGATTGACTGAGTTCCTTTCTAGCAAGACTGAGCGCTTAGTACAGTGTTCAACACAGAGTGGGAATGAAATAAATAGCATTGATTGATTATTTTATACTTCTACCCAGTTATCTCTGAGTCTAACAGTCTGCAAGCACCCTGATAAAAAGGCTTTCTTTGAATCTTAGTTTGCTTTTACTATGATGAATTTTTTATTTATACTGATGCCTGTCTAGACCGTAATCTCATTGAGGGCAGGGAATGTATCCACCAACTTTGTGATAGTGGACTCTTCCAAGCGCTCAGTAGCACTAGATAAATGCCATTGATTGATTGATTTGGGGACAAGCTTATTCGTACAAAGTTGGAATTTGTTTTTTGATTCTCAAATAGAAAGATCACATTAGGAGAGGTTGAGGTTCATACATTACCATGAGAAAATGATGTCTATTTTCAAGATTAAAAACCACTGATTCTTAAGACTTTGCCTTTGCTTTAAAAAAAATCAGATAATTTTATGAAGAATTTCCCCGCTTATCTTGAAATAATTTTTTTTTTATCAACACAGTAAACTTCTGCCCAGAGGCTTAAAGTTATCACAGATGTGGAAACATGCTGACATAGTTATCGTGTTTGGAAAATCCCTCTTGAAGACAAGCTCAAAAATTACATAGCTCTCTGTTGCTTTAAATTAGAATCTACCGTGAAGATTTTTCCCATTAGCGAATGGACAGCTTTTCTCAAAATAAGAATTAAATATCAGACTTTTCCGCTTAGCAACTTAGCGGGTCGTAGAGCCGCAAGCAGGCAGATGCATTTTTTTGCAAGGATAATGTGTGTAGAGCACTGTAGTAAGTGCTTGGGAGACAACAGTACAGTTGGTTAACACAATCAATGATATTTATTGAGCGCTTCCTGCATGCAGAGCATTGTCCTAAGCGCTGGGGAGAGTGCAATAGAGTTGGTAGACATGATCGATGGTATTTATTGAGCACTTACTATGTGCAGAGCACTGTACTGAGTGCTTGTGTGAGCATGGTATGAGTTGAAGACTGTAAGACTCTAGATCATAGCTACTCTCTAGACTGCAAACTCCTTGTGGGCAGGGAACGTGTCTACCAATTCTGTTGTACTGTACTCTCCCAAGTGCTTAGTACAGTACTCTGCACATAATAAATGTGATTGACAGACTTGGTCGACGAGATTACTGCCCTCAAGGAATTTATAAACTCCTATTAAGATGATATTGAGCCCCTTCTCCTCTTTGAATAGAGTGCCGCATCCAGGCTTTGAGCTAATACTTCTACTAATAATAATAATAATAATGACAATGATGGTATCTGTTAAGCACTTACTATGTGCCAAGCACAGTTCTGAGCACTGGAGTTTATACAAAGTTATCAGGCTGTCCCACGTGGGGCTCACACTTTTAATCCCCATTTTACCGATGAGGTCACTGAGGCACAGAGAAATTAAGTGACTTCCCCATGGTCACACAGCAGGCAAGTGGCAGAATCAAGATTAGAACTCAGGTCCTTTTGGCTCCAGGCCTGTTATTTATCTACTAGGCAATGTTGCTGCTTCTCTAGTTCCATACTAAAAGCGTGAAAATAGGAAAGAGAGACATAGAGAGGGAAGAGAGAAGCAGAGACAGATAGAGATAGAAGGGAAAGGCAGAGAAAAAAGAGAGAGGGGAAAATAGTAATAAAGAGAGAGAGAGGGAGAGGAAGAGAGATAAGGAGAAAGAAAAAAGAATGAGATACAGAAAGCAAGACACAGAAAGAGACAAGAGCGGGAGAGATTCACTCATTCAATAGTACCTATTAAGAGCTTACTGTGTGATGAGCACTGTACTAAGCGCTTGGGAAAGTACAAAACAACAATAAACAGTAACATTCCCTGTCCACAATGAGCCCAGAGCCCAGAGGCTAAGAACCTTGCTAAGAACTGGGGTAGATACAATATAATCAGATCAGACACAGTCTCCATCTCACATAGGGTTCACAATCTAAAGGAGGAGAACAAGGATTTCTCCCCATTTTACAAATAATAATAATAATAATAATGGCATTTGTTAAGCGCTTACTATGTGCAAAGCACTGTTCTAAGCACTGGGGAGGATACAAGGTGATCAGGTTGTCCCGCGTGGGGCTCCCAGTCTCAATCCCCATTTTATAGATGAGGGAACTGAGGCCTAGAGAAGTTAAGTGACTGGCCCAAAGTCACACAGCTGACAAGTGGTGGAGGTGGGATTAGAACCCATGACCCCTGGCTCCCAAGCCCGGGCTCTTTCCACTGAGCCACGCTGCTTCTCTACAAAGACCCAAGAAGGCAAATGACTCACAACGTCACACAGAACACAGGAGGCAGAGCCAGGATCAGAAGCCAGGACTTCCAAGGGCACAAAACTGTGTAAACTCTGAACTCTAAACCACAGAGAGTCTTGTTTTGAACAGCAACCTTTATAATAGCAATTCTACAATCCATTCCGGCTCCATGATGACAGAAATCCATGATCAAAGAGGACAAAGTTATATCTTACTCAAAATGCATTGTGATTGATTGTGACAGTTTGAAGACTACATTTATCAACCTTATTGGTTTAATAGAGGGCAGCTAATAAACCAACATGCTTAGCCTTTGACAGCCTGAGGTAAACACAAGTGTCTTGATGGTTTAGTAAAGAGATTATAAATCCTCTGCAAAGGTCTGACCAAACAGGATCAGAAAATACAGTCGGATCGCGATTTTTCAGAGCGCGAAAATGCAGAATCTCTACAATGGGGGCAGAAAAATATTTAGGTAAGGAGGGGCTGGGTCAAAAGAAGAGGTGGATCCACAGATATGTGGGGGGGAAAGGGAAATGGAAGTGATTAGAAGAGTGGAAGTAAGAGCAACACGGAAGGAAGTGCTTAGTACAGTACTGCACACTGTAAATGCTCAATAAATATGATTGAATGAATGAATGAACTCGATAAATATTACCGATCGATGAATTAGAAATGTAAATGCGGGTTAGTGTGAATGCTTAAGTGTGTATACTTTGTGTTCATTGTGTGTCTTTCTTGTCTTCCCTATTATTGGGGGAAGCAGCGTGGCTCAGTGGAAAGAGCGAGGGCTTGGGAGTCAGAGGTCATGGGTTCAAATACTGGCTCCGCCACTTAGCTTTGTGACCTTGGGCAAGCCCCTTAACTTCTCTGTGCCTCAGTTAACTCATCTGTAAAATGGGGATTAAAACTGTGAGCCCCAAGTGGGACAACCTAATCACCTTGTAGCCCCCCCCAGTGCTTAGAACAGTGCTTGGCACATAGTAAGCGCTTAACAAATACCACTATTATTATTATTATTATTATTATTATTATTATTATATAAGAGACTTCTCTGGGGCAGAAACCCCGTTTCTTTTTGAACTACAAGTGCCTAGGGCTGTGTGCTTTCCTCAGTCAATGACTAACACAGAAAATCTTCGTTGACTTGCTGATTCTTCTCCATCTCAGCTGATGAGAGATCACAGAGGAAACAATTTAGCTTGGAGCACACTTCGATTTAGGGGAATCGTTCAGAGGACTTTCCAGGATGTGACAACAAGAATTCTCACTTTTCCAGAGAATCTTTCATTCTTCCCAAATCCTTCAGTTGGCCGCCCAAGCTGTTCATTCCCATTCTGAAGCGGGGACTTGGAGACCCCAACAGGATCTTACCAACCACTTAGCGAAAGCCGCCTTCCAAGACTTTATCTACTGTAAAATCCTTAAGGGCAGAAAAGGTGTCTACTAACTGTATTTCATCTCCCCACTCACCTAGAAAAATCGTATTTATTGGGCACTTACTGTGTGTGCAGAGCACTGTACTAAGCACTTGAGGGAGTACAATAAACAGGCCCAGAACAGTACTCTTGCAAAAGCAAGTACTCAATAAATACCACTGATTGATTAACTGATTGACTTCTCAGTTACCAAGCTCCCTCTCTGAAAAGGGAGTAGAGAATTGCTTATTTTTACTCCAGTTTGCTTTTTCAGAAAAAAGTCTGTCTAAAACAAGGCCATTTCTACCTAATCAGCCGAAATCTTAAAACCAAATAGACATTAACAAAATTGTAATGTATTTTTTGTGTTACAGTTCCTTAGGGTTAGAGCTCTGTATCCATTTAAAGTATTGTTCACATTGTTCTTTTTCTTAAAAAAAAAGGATATCAAATTTTCCCTTACCATTCGCTATTTTCACTAGTCTTTTTTTTATTCTATTTATTCTATTCCCAAAGAAACAGAAATTTGCCCTGAAATGTATCCACATGTACATCATGGTTTAAATAGATTAAATTGGCTCCTCTAAGGTAATCAAAAGTATCTTTTTTCCATCTGGCTCTAGTATTCACAGACTACAATTCCTCGTAATAGAAATGCCTGTCATTTCTGTATCACATTATCAAGGGGAAATTGGACCATCTCAGGTCTCTCCTTCTCAAAGCATCATTTCCTCATAGAGCAAAGACAGTGATACCATTTCGGGCAGAGGGAATCTGGATTCTGGGGACTGAGTTTATTAATAGTAATAATAACGGTGTTTGTTAAGCGTCTACTCTATGTCAAGCACTGTTCTAAGCGCTGGGGTAGATACCAGCTAATTAGGTTGGACACAGTCCCTATCTCGCATGGGGCTTACAGTCTTAATCCCCATTATACCCATGAGGTAACTGGGGCACAGAGAATCAATCAATCAATCGTATTTATTGAGCGCTTACTGTGTGCTGAGTACTGTACTAAGCGCTTGGGAAGTCCAAGTTGGCAACATATCGAGACAGTCCAGAGAAGTGAAGCGATTCGCCCAAGGTCACAAAGCAGACAAGTGGAGGAACTGGGATTAGAACCCAGGTCCTTCTGAATCCCAGGCCCGGGCTCTATTCGCTACCCCTTTACTGTTTCTCTGTTGTCAGTGGATCAATCACTGGTATTTACTGAGCGCTTACTAGGTGCCTCTGTACTAAGTTTCTGGGAAAGTTAGTAGCCAAGTTCTGTGCCCACAGACAGCTTTCAATCTACAGTTATCTTCAGTGGATAAACTGAATAAGCAGGGGAATCTAGCCCACAAGCTCACTGGTGGCAGTGAACATGTCCACCAACTCCGTTGTATCGCACTCTCCCAAACACTTAGTACAGCGCTCTGCACACAGTAAATACTCAATAATCACAACCAACTGATTGGTGGATTGATCGAGTCAGGGAAAGCAGGATCTCGGCGAGAGGTAACCGGAGGCGGGGGTAAACAAATGGCTAAAAGCGAAGTCAAGAAATCCTGATGGGGTGTGATTGTGAGCAGTTAAGGAGAGTGTTTAGCTCAAATGCGATCTTAGTCGTAGGTCAAATAAGTTAGTGCCTGTGGTCAGCTGGAAGGGAGAAATTGATACCTTCGAGGAGAGCCAAGCCATTTGACTGAGTGAAGAAAAGAGGAAAAGTAATGTCATATTTAGCTATTCATTTATTTATTTACATTGATGTCTGTCTCCCGCTCTATACTGTGACCTCGTTGTGGGCAGGAATTAGTCTGTTATATTGTCCTCTCCCAAGTGCTTAGCACACTGCTTTGCGCACAGTAAACGCTCAATAAATACGATTGAATGAATGAATGAAGGGCTTTTCTACATGATCTATGCACTTGAATCTGTGGCCTGTAAACTAAGGTACCCTCTCCACCTTCACAGCCCTATGTAAATGTCCCTATATTCGCTTGCTTTTTTTTTAAAAATGGTATTCTTTAAACTCGTAATTATTATTATTATTGCCTCAGTTCCTGACATCTTGGGCTTTCCTTTCTGAATCACTCACCCTCTCCGTCTGTGGCCTTTATGCCAGGAGCTATTCTGATAGTTCGGCACTTACTCTGTAATAGTTTCCTCCAGTCAAATGATGGAAACTCCAGAGACAGTCTTCAGGTCCGGATTGGACGGAGCACTGGAAAATATGATCTGGGAAACCCTTCTTCGGGACGGAGAGGCAAAACGGCCCCTGGGGAATTTTTTCCACCTATTCAATGTAATTGTCCACCAAAAAGAGTTCGAAATCCTGAGCTATTCCCGGTGATCTTTCTCGTGTGCAACTCAGGGTAGGCCCATGTAATCACCTTCTAGGATTGGCATTGATGGGGAAGATACCTTTCGCTGTGATGTAGTGGAAAGAATCTGGGCCCAGGAGTCAAAGGACATGGGTTCTAATCCCGGCTCCACCACACCTGCTGTGTGACCATGGGCAAGTCACTTAACTTCTCTGTGCTTCAGTTACCTCATCTTAAAAGGGGGGTTGTGATTGTGAGCCCCACATAGGACAGGGTCATTCATTCATTCATTCAATCATATTTATTGAGCGCTTACTGTGTGCAGAGCACTGTACTAAGCGCTTGGGAAGTACAAGTTGGCAACATATAGAGACAGTCCCTACGCAACAGTGGGCTCACAGTCTAGAAGAGGGCTCCACGGGTCTGTATCTACCCCATTTGCTTGTATCCAGACCAGCGCTTAATACAGTTCCTGACACATAGTAAGTGCTTTAAAAATACCATAATTTTCATTATCATTATTACTAATTCCTCTGTGCCTCAGCCAGTTCATCCGTAAAATGGGGATCAAGACTTTGAGCCCCAGGTGTCCAACCGGATTACCTTGTATCTAACCAAGAGCTTAGGACAGTGCTTCGCACATAGTAAGTGCTTAACAAATACATTAATGATTATTATTATTTCTATCTAGGCAGGGGATGGGAATCAACGAAATGAGTCATTTTGCCCTTGGACATACACTAAAGTGATGCGAGACTGAGAAAAAAATCAGCTCTTGATTCTAAAACCACTGTAATAACCTCAGAAGCCTCCATGGCCATCATTTTTTTTTAATGGTATTTATTAAGCGCTTACTAAGAGCCAGGCATTGTCCTAAGCGCTGGGGGAGATACAAGCTCATCAGGTTGGACACCATCCCTGTCTCACGTGGGGCTCACAGTCTCAATCTCCATTTTCCAGATGAGGGAACTGAGGCGTAGGGAAGTAAAGTGACTCATCCAAGATCACACAGCAGACAAGTGGTGGAGGCAGGATTAGAACCCAGGGCGTTGCCACTAGGCCAGGCTGCTTCACCAGCCTGATTATAATTTGCTACCTTGTCTTCTCTATAATTCACCACTCCCTCAAATCAGCCAAGTGGTCCCCAAATCATTTTGGCAGGGTGGGGGGCGTTCGCTGAGAGCACTGCCATCTTCTCAAGAGTTTCCTCCAAATCAGAGCCAGATGTTCCGCAAATTTAGCCTTATTTCTGGAGAATGGTTTCAAATTTACTCGAATTTGTCATGTATCTCTGAAGCGATTAGTTGAATTTATAGCAGTAATGACAGCTAAAACCAAAGGCTTATTTTGTATTTTCTTTGTATTTTTTTTTTAATTACCAAAGAACCAAAACAAGACACAGCACGACTGACATTCAATCAGTGGTATTCGCTAAGTCCTTACTGTGTGCAGAGCAGTGCACTTTTTGAAAATGGTGATTAGGCCTCACCATTCTGTAAGAGACAGAATCTGTCAATCGTTCATTCATTCATTCAATCGTATTTATTGAGCGCTTACTGTGTGCAGAGCACTGTACTAAGCGCTTGGGAAGTACAAGTCGGCAATATATAGAGGCGGTCCCTACCCAACAACGGGCTCACAGTCTAGAAGGGGGAGACAGACAACAAAACAAAACATGTAGACGAGTGTCAAAGTCGTCAGAACAAATAGAATTAGAGCTATATGAAAAATATGGAACGCTTTATGAATTTGCACGTCATCCTTACTTTGCGCAGAGCACTGTTCTAGCTGCTTGGGAGAGTACACTCTAACAATACAACTGACACATTCCCTGCCCACAACGAGCTTATAGTCTAAAGGAAAGACAGAAAACACGGTAATTGACTGACGTGACGGGCAAAAAAAAATTCCTAGCGGTGCTTGAGTTGGCGTAATGGACAGCGCTCAGGCCTGGGAATCAGAAGGACCTGGGTTCTAATCCCAGTTCCACTATTCATCTGCTGTGTGACCTTGGGTAAGTCACTTCACTTCTCTGTGCCTCAGTAACTTCATCTGTGAAATGGGGATTAAGACTGTGAGCCCCACGAAGGTCAGGAACTATGTCCAACCTGTAAACCTTGAATCTACCCCAGCACTTAGTACAGTGCTTGGCCCATAGTAAGCACTTAACAAATACCATCACCAACTCATTGCTTAACCACTCTTCCTGCTCCCAAAATTCAGATCGACAATGAAAATCGCAGAATATATTCACCCAATGCAATCCATTGAGCCCACAATGAAATGAAAATGAAAATGAGGGAGAGATTCTTGAAAATCAGGGCTAACTCAGCAAGAGGAAACAATAGAATGCAAAAACAATAAGCTGATCCAGTGATTGAAATAGTTGTGGACTCTTTTTTGGCAACTGCCCATTCCTGATTACAAGTCTCCTGGAGGAGTTTAGACCCTGGAAAAAATTTAAAAAAAAAAATTAAAAAAAGGGAGGATAAATGAACTCCCTAAAGTACCTTCATTCCTGAGGAAAAAAAAAAATATGTCCTATTTGTTATTGGTTGATAATGCTTGCTGACTGCCTGGGTCTCAGTTCTCTTTGGTTGAGGGGATAGATTTATTTAATGGTTTAATTATTCATTTAATTTTTTTGGATATTTTAATATTTGTCTCCTCTACTAGATTGTCAGCTATTTGGGAGTAGGGATTTTGCCTACCAACTCTATTATACTTTCCCAAACGCTTAGTACAGTGCTCTGCACACAGTAAGTGTTCAATAAATACCATCTGTTGTCTGACTGACTCCCATAGTCCTGCTGAAAGAACAAAGTAAAGTCCAAGTGTGGTTATCCCAAGTAACAGAGACCAAATGGGTATGTGAATCTCTTCATAATAATAATACAAATAATAATAATAATAATAATAATGGTATCTGTTAAGCGATTACCATGTGCCAGGCACTGTACTGGGATAGATACAAGCTAATCAGGTTGGACACAGCCCTTGTCCCACATGCGGCTCGCAGTCTTACTCCCCATTTTACAAATGAGGGAACTGAGGCACAGAGAAGTCAAGTGACTTGACCAAGGTCACACAGCAGAGAAGTGGTAGAGCCAGAAAAACAGTCAATGAGGAAAATGAATAAAAACCAACAGATTCTGATAGGATTACAACGTCCAAAGTGCACATGTTCCTCGTGCTTTTCTGTCTTTTTGAAATTAGAAAATGGATCTTTGCCTGATATATCCTATGGGGCCTAAGCCAGAGTGGGCTATTGTACCATTTCTTGCTTCATAAAGGATTTCATTTAAACTATGAACCCTTTGATAGGTAATTATATGCAGGAAGCTGAGCACATATGAATTTTATATTTATGATCTACACTGAGGTCACGATTTAAATTCCAAAAACTGCCTTCAGAAATAGCAGTTAGTATGTAGTTTTTTGAGGGTTTTTTTAAATTCTTTTAATTGCATTTCCTCCCCTCTGGTACAGCATGATCAATTCCAAACCAGAACACATGTTTTATGGAACATATTTAGAAACCATTGTATTACAATCCATACAAACATGAGGGACCTTTGGTCATCAGGGCACCTAATGGACGAAGAGAAGGAGGAGGAAGAGGGCAGGGGACGACGAGGAAAGACAGGAGGAAGAGGAGGAAAAAAGAGAAAGAGGGGAAAGAGAAGAGGAGGAGGAGGAGGAAAGAAAAAAAGAAAGGAAAGAGGAGGGGGAGGAAAGAGAAGCAGGAGGAGGAGGAAAGGGAGGAGGAGGAGGAAGAGGAGGAAGAGGGAAGACAGGAGGAGGGGGTGGAAAGAGAAGATGAGAAGAAGGAGGAGGAGGAGGAGAGATTTGGAAAGAGGAGGAGAGGGAGGAGAAGGAGGAGGAAGGGCAGAAGAAAGAGGAGGAGGAAAGTGAGGGAGGGGTATTGGAAATTATTAGACTGATGTTGAGTTTTAACCTCTCATCCCACTGTTTGCTCTTCCTCCAAAACCGAGTCATCCATGTTTTGTTTAAAACTAAACAAGTGGTGTTCAAATAAATAAATAAAACTTTGACAATGAAAGTTCACTGGATCTGATTAGAGCTATATGACTAATAAGACCCTGTGGGATTTTAGCAGTGAAAGAAGGTGAATTCTCCCATCCCAAAAATCTTGGCAGAAACAAATGCTTCAGTCTCTCCCGGCGGTTCGGTTGAAACGTTTCCTCATGTAGATCTGTGGAATAATTGATTCATATTCCTGAACACCGAGGGTCTCTTCCAAGCCAAAAGACCAGCACAGCCTTAGCTATAATAGGACAAATCTCCATTTCGCTCTAAGGAAGAGAAACTGAGTCTCTTAAGCTCTCATTCATCAAATTCAGAACACTGCCTTCTATGGCTCTTTATTCCAGATGCTGACATGTTTTTTTAAGGAACTACCCCAAAGACTCCAGGGTTATATAGCATTTGTCCCTCGAACCCTAAATCCAAGATCTGTAATCTTGCAAAATTCTTAGTCCTGATGTTCCTTATGTCATTCAACTGTTCCCTTTATCACCGACTCTATCACGTATTAACACACAACGGATTCTTAGCGGCAGGTCAGAAGTATGTCACGTATTGCCAACGGAGCATTTTTATTGTTCATTAGCAGGTGGACTTTCAAAAAACCGCAAGATTAGAATTGGAGTCAGTGCATCTTCATTCATTCATTCATTCAATCGTATTTATTGAGCACTTACTGTGTGCAGAGCACTGTACTAATCTTGGTTCCACCAGCTGTGAAAAGGATAAAAATATCCCCTCAAAAATATATTCTCTTTCCTCCACAAAAGGGCACTTTCTAAAGTGCCGAGATAATCGGGCTATGGACGGGTAACTATGGCTTATTCACAACAGTAACCTAGCTCGGATTTCCGAGAGGGTAAATAGCTGGGCGTCACAGACTTGCCCCCAATAATCAATAACACCAGAAAGACAAAATAGTTGGGCGTCACGGACTTGCCCCCAATAATCAATAACACCAGGAAGGCAAAGAAAAAATACTAAGTAGTCATAGCAAGTTCTATCTTCTATCCCAAGAAATGTAATTCTTGACCAAATGGTCAATGTTAGGCAAAGGAGGAAAAGTTGGAAATAACAACTCAGTAATGATGGCATTACTCCAACTCTGGTGGGGATTTCTGAAGGACTACACAGTAAGCGCTCAATAAATACGATTGATTGATTGATTGATTGATTGATTGTTCAGCTTGCTTTGCCTCTCAGAATCATCCTGCCTAACATCATGTTTGTGAGAGACAGCTCACCTGACTGACTACTGTCTAGAAGTGCCTTTTTCAGGGGCATTACCTACACATCATCATTGTGATACACGTCATTTACCTTGTATTTCCTATCAATGGTAAGCAGCATGGCAGAGTGGATAGAGCACAGACCCGAGAGTCCGAACGTAATGGGTTCTAATTCTGGCTCTGCCACCTGTCTGCTGTGTGACCTTGGGCAACTCACTACACTTCTCTGGGCCTCGGTGGCCTCATCTGTAAAATGGGGATTGAAACCGTGTGCCTCTCGTGGGACGGGGACTGTGTCCAATACGATTTGCTTGTATCCCCCCCCAGTGCTTGGCACATAGCAAGCGCTTGACATAAACCATCATGATTATTAATGAAAGCATCCAAAAGGGCATCTTATAATAAATGCCATCATTATTATTATTATTATAGCTTCATAATCTTGTCTTTGTAAAAGTACAAAGGGTAGATTTTCCCATCAGGATTCGCAGATTTGACTCCACCCACTGATCATGGAATGGACGATTGTGCTTTGTGAGAATACACACCCACTCTCTAAAGCTTGACTGCCATGCTTCCTCTGGGTATTGCTTTGCCTCTCAGAATTATCCCGCTTAACATCACGTTTGTGAGAGACAGCTTGCCTGACTGACTACTGTCTAGAAGTGCCTTTTTCAGGCAAGTTAATCGGTGGTATTTACTGGGCGTTTACTGTGGGCAGAACACTGAACCAAGCGCTTGGGAGAGTCCAGTACAATACAGTCAGCAGACACGTTGCCTGACAACAAGGATCTTGCAGATGGCAGGAAGAGCTGGCGGCAAGTGGGCCTCACAGGCTTCAACCCCATTTTACAGATGAGGGGACTGAAGCCCAGAAAATGTATATATATATATATACATTATATATATAATATATAATATAATATTATATATTATATATATATGTCTATTATATAGATACAGATATAATACATATATTATACATGTATATATATTATATATATTATATTATATATATACACGTATAACATTTATATTATATCTGTATCTAATATTCATTCATATATAGATATAGATATAATATATGTTATGCATATATATGTATAATATATGTATTATAGCTATATCTATCTATATAATATATTCATTTATAGATATAGATACATCTATTTATATCAATCTATGTTTTATTTAGATCTATACATAAAATATAGATAGATATAGATGGATAGATAGATAGATGATAGATAGATAGATAGATAGATAGATAGATAGATAGATAGATACATACTTAGTATTTGTTTTAGTGCTTATTATGTGCCGAGCACTGTTCTAAGTGAAGTGACTTGCCAAAGTTCACACGGTTGACAAGTGGCAGAGCTGGGGATTAGAACCCAGGTCCTCTGACTCCCAAATCTGGGCTCTTGCCCCTAAACCACCCTGCTTCTCATTAAAAGAGAACAGGAAATTTTGCATTGGGTCCGATTTGAGGAGCAATTTTCCCTAAAGCATTGCCTACCCAACAATTTTTCTTTTTGTCCTTAAAACCTCTGTCACCGGTGGCCCAGGGACGGGTACGTTTGGGAGAAAGAGAGAGACTGGGGACGGAAAGTCTGAGTTTTATACAAAATTAATAATAATAATAATAATAATAATAATAATAATAATAATAATAATAATAATAATGGTATTTGCTAAGCGCTTCCTAAGGCTTCAAGGCCCTACTGAGAGCTCACCTCCTCCAGGAGGCCTTCCCAGACTGAGCCCCCTCCTTCCTCTCCCCCGCCTTACCTCCTTCCCTTCCCCACAGCGCCTGTATATATGTATATATGTTTGTACGGATTTACTACTCTATTTATTTATTTTACTTGTACATATCTATTCTATTTATTTTATTTTGTTAATATGTTTTGTTTTGTTCTCTGACTCCCCCTTCTAGACTGTGAGCCCACTGTTGGGTAGGGACCGTCTCTATATGTTGCCACTTGTACTTCCCAAGCGCTTAGTACAGTGCTCTGCACACAGTAAGCACTCAATAAATACGATTGATTGATTGATTAAGTGCAAAGCACTATACTAAGCGCTGGGGAGGATACAAGGTGATCAGGTTGTCCCACGTGGGGCTCACAGTCTTCATCCCCATTTTCCAGATGAGGGAACTGAGGTCCAGAGAAGTGAAGTGACTTGCCCAAAGTCACACAGCTGACAAGCGGCGGGGTCGGGATTAGAACCCACGACCTCGGACTCCCGAGCCCGGGCTCTTTCCACTGAGCCACGCTGCTTCTCTAATTAAATCTAATTAAGTGGGGAATGGGGGCCTCCCTTTGGGGAGGGAGAGGAGTCGTTCATTCAGTCAGTCGCATTTATTGAGCGCTTACTGTGAGCAGAGCATTCATTCATTCATTCAATAGTATTTATTGAGCGCTTACTGTGCGCAGAGCACTGTACTAAGCGCTTGGGAAGTTCAAGTTGGTAATAATAATAACGATGGCATTTATTAAACGCTTACTATGTGCAATTCTAAGCGCTGGAGAGGATACAAGGTGATCGGGTTGTCCCAAGTGGGGCTCACGGTCTTCATCCCCATTTTCCAGATGAGGGAACTGAGGCCCAGAGAAGTGACTTGCCCAAAGTCACACAGCTGACAAGCGGCGGAGTCGGGATTCGAACCCATGACCTCTGACTCCAAAGCCTGGGCTCTTTCTGCTGCTTCATATAGAGCCGGTCCCTACCCAAAAACGGGCTCACGGGCTAAGCGCTTGGAAAGGCCGATTTGCACATAGTAAGCGCTTAACAAATATTATTATTATTACTATTATTATTATTATTATTATTATTAGGACGGCCCCTACCCCTTCTCGGCGGCTATTTGAAGGATGCCCTCGGGGGAGGGCCAGACTGAGGGGTCACCGCCCAGGCCCCACCCGGGGGGCAGAAGGCATCACCCCGGGCATAATGATGGCATTTTTATTAAGCGCTTACTATGTGCAACGCACTGTTCTAAGCGCTGGGGAGGTTACAGGGTGATCAGGTTGTCCCACGTGGGGCCCGCAGTCTTAATCCCCATTTTACAGATGAGGTAATGGAGGCACAGAGCTCAAAGTCACACAGCTGACACTTGGCAGGGCAGGGATTTGAACCCATGACTTCTGACTCCAAAGCCCGGGCTCTTTCCACTGACACGGTGGCCTAAAGCCAGCCCCAGGGCACTCACCCTCAATCAATCAATCAATTGTATTTATTGAGCGCTTACTGTGTGCAGAGCACTGTACTAAGCGCTTGGGAAGTACAAGTTGGCAACATATAGAGACGGTCCCTACCCAACAGTGGGCTCACAGTCTAGTGGCATCCCCCATCCTGGGCATGGTTGCCCCTCACCCTGTCTCTTGCCAGCCTCCAGCCTCCACCCAGAAGGTCAAAGGCCGCAACCATTAATCTCCCAGCCTGGCCCGCGTCCGGCCTCAGTTTCTCCAACCTCTGCCCTCCCCCCCGCCTAATCTGATGGTTCCGGGGGGCCTTCGGTATTCCCGGTTTGGGCCGTCAATGGATAATAATAATAATTCTAGACTGTGCGCCCACTGTTGGGTAGGGACTGTCTCTATATGTTGCCAACTTGTACTTCCCAAGCGCTTAGTACAGTGCTCTGCAGACAGTAAGCACTCAATAAATACGATTGATTAATAATGATGACATTTGTTAAGCGCTTACTATGTGCACTGTTCTAAGTGCTGGGGTGGGGGGATACAAGGTGATCAAGTTGTCCCACGTGGGGCTCACAGTCTTAACCTCCATTTTACATCATCATCATCATCATCAATCGTATTTATTGAGCGCTTACTACGTGCAGAGCACTGTACTAAGCGCTTGGGAAGTACAAATTGGCAACATATAGAGACAGTCCCTACCCAACATTGGGCTCACAGTCTAAAAGGGGGAGACAGAGAACAAAACCAAACATACTAACAAAATAAAATAGAGTAGATATGTTCAAGTAAAATAAATAAATAAATAGAGTAATAAATATGTACAAACATATATACACATATTACAAATGAGGTAACTGAGGCTCAGAGAAGTTAAGCGACTTACCCAAGGCCACACAGCAGACATGTGACGGAATGGATCCTACCCGCAATTCCCAGTTCCCCCTCGCCGGCTGACACCTTGACACCTTGTCCCGAGGTGACAACAATCAATCAATCGTATTTATTGAGCGCTTACTGTGTGCAGAGCACTGTACTAAGCGCTTGGGAAGTACAAGTTGGCAACATATACAGTCCCTACCTAAAGTGGGCTCACAGTCTAAACACCCGCTCCAATTACCTGTCCTGAAGCAGTGCTTTTGAAATGGAGGCTCGGAGAAGGCAGCCTTCGCTTTGTCCCAAGCATATCCCGTTGTGGGAGCCGGGATCCGGGTTGGGAATTCTGTTTTTCACGGTCCCAAGGGCTCATGCTTGGAGAGAGAGTGAGATCTTCCCCTCAGGTTCAGTGGCCATCTTCCCTCCCCTCAGTGCTGCTAAGGATCATGGGAAAAATGGCCCAGAGAGTGGAATTTCTGAAGGGATTTTGAGAAACGGCCTCCACCTCTGTAGTTCCAAAATAAAAATGCATTTGGATATTTGCTAAACGCTTACTATGTGCCAAGCACTGCTCTAAGAGCCCGGAGTAGATACAGGGTGAGGGGGTTGGACGCAGTCCCTGCCCCACGTGGTGCTCCCGCTCTTAAACGGGGAATCGTTTTTCTTCCGTGTGGCCTTGGAAAAGTCACTTATCAGGAGTTATAACACACAAAACTCACGACTCGCTTTCGTTAAAAAATGTAACAACCTTAAAAGATTTATAACTTTTTTCTCAGTGAAAAAAAAAGGTTGGGTTGCCTTTAGTTCTGTGCAGATTCTCACATACTTAAACTTCAGACATCGATCTGTCACCAATTGTACCTCAATTTCCTCAGAGCTTAAATGGGAGTCCAATACCTTTATCCATTCAATTCAGTCAGTCATATTTGTTGAGCGCTTGCTCTGTGCAAAGCACTGTAGTAAGGGCTTGGAAGAGTGCAGTCTGACACCAAGTAGACACATTCTTGTCCACGGCGACCACAGTCTAGAGGGGGAGGCAGACATTAATACACATAAATAAATAAATAAATAAATAAATAAATAAATAGGTAAATAAATGGATAAATGAATAAATAAATAATAAATAAATGCATTACAGATGTAAATAAATAAATAAACAAATACATTACAGATGTATGCAGTGGTATACATATGTGCTGTGGGGATGGGAGGGAGGAGGAATGAAAGAGCAGCTCTCTCCTTTCTAGACTGTGAGCCCACTGTTGGGTAGGGACCGTCTCTATGTGTTGCCAACTTGGGCTTCCCAAGCGCTTAGTACAGTGCTCTGCACACAGTAAGTGCTCAATAAATACGATTGATTGATTAAAAGCCTTACTGAGAGCTCACCCCCTCCAGGAGGCCTTCCCATACTGAGCCCGCTCCTTCTTACCTCCTTCCCCTCCCCACAGCACCTGTATATTTGTTCGTACAGTTTTATTACTCTATTTTACTTGTCCATATTTACTATTCTATTTATTTTGTTAATGATATGCATCTAGCTTTACTTCTATTTATTCTGATGACTTGACACCTGTCCACGTGTTTTGTTGTCTGTCTCCCCCTTCTAGACTGTGAGCCCGTTGTCGGGTAGGGACCGTCTCTGTATGTTGCCGACTTGTACTTCCCAAGCGCTTAGTACACATTAAGCGCTCAATAAATACGATTGAATGAATGAATTAATTAATTAATCCCCATTTTACAGATGAGGTACCTAGTGCCCCGAGAAGCAGCGTGGCTCAGCGTAAAGAGCCCGGGCTTTGTTGTCAGAGGTCATGGGTTCAAATCCCGGCTCCGCCAACTGTCAGCTGTGTGACCTTGGGCAAGTCACTTAACTTCTCGGTGCCTCAGTTCCCTCATCTGTAAAATGGGGATGAAGACTGGGACAACCTGATCACCTTGTAACCTCCCCAGCGCTTAGAACAGTGCTTTGCACATAGTAAGTGCTTAATAAATGCCATTATAAAAACAATAAAAAAATAAAGTGCCCAAGGTCACACAGCAGACAAGTGGCAGAGCTGGGATGAGAACCCAAGTCCTCAGACTTTCAGGACCGGGCTCTTTCTACTAAGCCACATTTGCTTCCCGGAGTAACCGACCTCCACAGATATGGACCGTGTCTTTATGCTGTGGAGAATCCATCTCACAGTCTGTCCTCAAGAAGTTAAAAAGAAAAAAGAAAAAAACCCAGTATGAATCACTGAGTTATTATTTTGCTCGTAAATTGGTCCCAGAGGCTGAGTTAGAAGGACAGCATTTATATTTGGTGCAATCTGATATCAGGAGTTATAACACACAAAACTCATGACTCGCTTTCGTTAAAAAATGTAACAACCTTAAAAGATTTATAACTTTTTTTCTCAGGGAAAAAAAAAGGTTGGATTGCCTTCAGTTCCGTGCAGGTTCTCAGATACTTAATCAAACTTCAGACATCGATCTGTCACCAATCATCAAATCCAAGTGGTCAAAGAAACCAGAAATGAATTCTTGGAAATGGAGACGGTTTAGCTTGTGCGAACACATCTAGCAATATCTTTTGGAGGCAAGCAGATATGCTTTGGCAAAGATCTCTACGTCAACATTGATAAGGGAGATGGGCTAATGCTATGTAGTCCTTTGGCCGCGTATCTGTTTTTGATCGGAAACGAAGCCCGTATACTCTCATTATGAAACCATTTTTTTGAAAAAAAAAATAAATGCATTTAGCATGAGGCACGGATCGGGAGAGAGTTAAAGGAGATATGAGAAATCTTCCAACAGGAAAGCCAATCAGCATAAGCAATTCTCCCTGGAATAGATTCAGGATGGAATTACTTCTTTGGTTCTCTTTTTTTGTTCGTCATCTATTTTAGGAAGCTCTCATCTGGATCTTGAGTCAGAGAATTAGACTTGTCCAAAACTCTTTGCTTTGGGGCTTGAGAGAGCCATGATTCACTGGAAAGGGTGTTTTAGGAAAATGGACGAATGGCAAGTTAATTTCTGGGATTTGGAGAAAAGTGGCGGGTTTCTGACCTCACCCAGAGAGACCAACACAGCATGCTTCATTCATTTCATTCATTCAATCATATTTATTGAGCGCTTACTGTGCAGAGCACTGAACTGAGCACTTGGGAGAGTATTACACAACAATAAAGGGACACATTCATTCATTCATTCACTCAATCCTATTTATGGAGCGCTTACTGTGTGCAGAGCACTGTACTAAGCGCTTGGGAAGTACAAGTTGGCAACATATAGAGACGGTCCCCACCCAACAGTGGGCTCACAGTTTGTGCTATAGCCCCATGTGGGACAGGGGTTGTGTCCACCCCGGCGCTTAGTACAGTGCCTGGCACATAGTAAGTGCTTAAGAAATACCACAATTATTATTGCCATTAGAGCACTTATGTATTAAACCATAATTTATTCATTTCTACTAACGTGTCTCTCCCCCTCTAGACTGTAAGCTCGTTGTGGGCAGGGAATGTGTCTGTTGTATTGTTCTAATGTACTCTCCCAAGTGCTTAGAACAGTGCTCAGCAGGTGCTCAATGAATAGGATTGTTTCATTACCTGAGCAAAGTCTCGGTCACTGCGCCTGGAGCTGATTGTCCCCAGTTCATGGAAAGCAAGTTCTGGGGATGAAACTATATCCAACTTTATCAATTATCCTCCTAGCATGTGTTGGGTATTAACATCTGATCTATGATTGTTAGTACGGTTGGAATTATGATTACTGTCTGTGACTTGGTGGAATAAATCCAAAGACATCTGGCGATGAAGTGAGAAGTAGCATGGCCTATTTGGATAGAGCCCAGGCCTGGGAGTCTGAGGTCCTGGGTTTTAATCCTGACTCCATCACTTGTCTGCTGGGTGACCTTGGCTAAGTCACTTCTCTGGGCCTCATTTCCCTCATATGGAAGATGGGGATTAAGACAGAGAACCCCGGGTGGAACGTGGATTGTGTCCAAACTGATCAGCCTGCATCTAAGCACTGGGGTAGATCCAACCTGATTAGCTTGCATCTACTCCAGCGCTTAGTATACTGCTTAGCGCATAGTAAGCGCTTAACAAATGCCATTAAAAAAATGGCAGAAACATAGGATACCCATGATTGATTCTGGAAATGTAAGTTTCTTTGGGCCAAGAATTGTTCCTTTGGGACGTTAATCAATCAGTGCTATTTACTGAGCGCTTACTGTGTGTGCAGGGCACTGTACTAAGCACTTGGGAGAATACAACATAACAATATATCAGACACATTTCCTGCTCACAGCAAGCTTACAGTTTAAAGGAATGGCTTTCAGTCTAGACTTCAATGCACCTCTTCAGTGACCCAGTGTTCTTAATACACTGCCCTGAACCTAGAAGGTGTTCAATAAGTGACCCTTCCAACCTCAATTTCTAATGAACTCTGCTTACTCTAAGTAATGCCTCTTCTGCTGCCATTTAAGGGGAAAATAGATTATTATGGATGATACAATTTTGAAGAAAATTCCTCTTTTCGACTCTCAGCTTCTTGAGCATGAGAGCTTTGACTCTTCTCTAATGTATTTAATAATAGTAATGATTTTGTTAATTGTACTTGTACTTCCCAAGCGCTCAGTACAGTGCTCTGCACACAGTAAGCGCTCAATAAATATGATTGATTGAATGAATGAATGTTAAGTGCATACTATGTGTCAAGTGCTGGAGTAGAAGCAAATTAATCAAATAGGACACAGTCCCTGTCCAACATGGGGCTCACACTCAAAGTAGGAGGGAGAACAGGGATTGAATCTCCACTTTATAGTTGAGGAAACTGAGTCCCAGAATAGTTAAGTGACTTGACCAAGGCCACACAACAGACAAGTGGCCAGGATTAGAACCCAGGTCCTTCTGACTCCGAGGCCCGGGCTCAGCCCCACAGCACTTATGTCCATATCCATAATACATTCATTTATATTAATATCTGTCTCTCCCTCTAGACTGCAAGCTCATTGTGTTCGGGGAATATGTCCACCAACTCTGTTATATTGTACTCTCCCAAGGGCTTAGTACACAGTAAGCGATCAATAAATACCACTGATTGATTCATTCAATTGTATTTATTGAGCTCCTACTGTGTGCAGAGCACTGTACTAAGTGCTTGGGAAGTACAAGTTGGCAACATATAGAGACGGTCCCTACCCAACAACGGGCTCACTGTCTAGAAGGGGGGAGACAGGCAACAAAACAAAACATGTAAACAGGTGTCAAAGTCGTCAGAACAAATAGAATTAAAGCTATATGCACATCATTAACAAAATAAATAGAATAGTAAATATGTACAAGTAAAATGATTATTATTACTATATGTAAGAGTAATAATAGTATTTGAATATGATTTCCTTTGCTGGGCTGTCATTATCATTCTTCTTCTTTTCCTCCTCCTCTTCCTTCTCCTTCTTTTTCTCCCAGAGAAGGAAATTCTGTGAAGAGATGTACTTCGGTCTTTTGAACACACCAAAACATTAGGGTTAAAATTCCCCATTCACGCTTAAATGTACATTAAATGTACACACAAGAGACTGACATGAAAAGTCACGGGCAACTTTTAAAATAGAAAGCTCATAATATACTCCATAATACAAAACCTCCTCAGCGGCTACCCAAAGGCATAGTCCACCTCTCATCGGCGAGTTTGGGTATGTTATGTTCCTCTTATAACATCGGGAAATACAAGCTCCCTGTGACCTAAATGATAAAACATAACTCTCGATTTAATATAATGCTAACAGAGTTTCATATGGTTCTAGGGTTTTTTTATTGTTATCTAATTACAAAGAAACTGCAAATGAAGACCACGAATGTAAACACCGAATTAAGGCTGATCTCCTCACGTCTACCTAATCCATCTGATAAACTTTAAACATGATCAGGATCATATTTTTAAGCCATTTGTTTCCTTTTTTTTTTTTTACAATTCCTCCCTATTTATCAGCTTCGCATTGAAGAGGTCTCTGGTGGATTTTTAATCTCATTTGGGTGCATACTTTTTCAATTTTCAGTTGATAAGAACTATAGATATTCAGACGCGGTTTGCCGTTGAATCTAAAGAAGCTGTGTTTCCTTTACCCAGCCGAACTGATGGAAACGTAAACCATTTTCATTCAAATCAGGACCAGAACCACAAAACTACAAAGAAATCCAAAGAAAGAAAAAAAAAAATTCACCGGTCCGCGATGCGATGGGAAATTCAGAGTAGCTCAACTGCCTTAATTTCACCGAGTCTTTTGACTGAGGGAAACTTATCTTGAATGCGTCTGCCAACTCTGTTCTATTGTACATTCCCAAGCGCTCAGTACAGTGCTCTGCACACAGTCAGCGCTCAATTGATTGCTTCTGGGATTAATCTTCATCTGTAAAATGGTCATTAAGAGTGTGAACTTCATTTGAGACAGGGACTGTGTCCAACCTGATGAACTTATACCTACCCCAGAGTTTTCCCCGTCAGGTTCACAACCTGGAGAGTTTCCAGTACTCTACCAGTCTACGGGAGGGAGATTCAAGCGGAGGCCTACCCAATTCCATTCCTAGTTTGGGCAGCGGCTAGCGAGTGGAAGACAATTTGCTACAAGTCCAAACTCCCCTGTGCTGGGCAGCAGTGACATGGGAGAGAGACGAGGGCGGAGACTCGAGTTTAATGTGCGGAAGGTGGCAATGGTAAATGGATTTTTACCACGTCGACTCTCTGGATACGGGGCGTTCTGGGAGAGATGTGTCCGTGGCGTCGCTATGGGTCGGAAACAACTCGTCGGCATAAGACAAGACGAGACCCCAGAGTTTAGTACAGTACATGGCATAGAGTAAGCGCTAAACAAGTACCATAATTATTAATCGATGGTATTTATTGAGCAGAGCACTATGTGCAGAGCACTCACTATGTGCAGGGCATTGTACTAAGCACTTGGGACAGTACAACACAAAAGAATAAGTGGCCACATTCATTCATTCAATCGTATTTATTGAGCGCTTACTGTGTGCAGAGCACTGTACTAAGCGCTTGGGAAGTCCAAGTTGGCAACATATAGAGACGGTCCCTACCCAACAGTGGGCTACATTCCCTCCCCATAATGAGCGTATGGTCAAGAGGGAGAATACAGTAGAATGAGTAGACATGATCCCTGCCTTTAAGGAGTTTACAATCTAGTGCAGGAGGCAGAGAGTAAATAGTTTACATCTAGGAGGAATAAATTAAAGGAGATCTTATATGTGGTAAGGTTAAAGTAATAGGGTCTGTATGATAGGTATGTATGTGTTAAAGGAATTAACAATGCTTGAATACTTAGGTTGTGACAAACTGCTGCAGTGGCAAGGAGATAGATTTCGGAGATTAGAAATAAATCAGGGAAGACCTACTGGAGGAGATGTGAATCCTTCCTTTTAGCAATCCATAGAAACTCAGTCTTGATGTCTTCTGATTCCCCAGAGAAATGGGATGAAGTTATTCTGGAACCAGCTTCAAGTTCAGCTGTTCGTTTAGAAAAAAAGCGAACGCACTTCGTTTAGAAATAAAGCGAACGCACTTCTTTTAGAAAAAAAAAGGCAAAATCCCTATGGGCTTGCAGGGGAAGAGGTCATGCATATAAATAATATAGGGTCTGAGATATTAAAAGCTACAAAACAACAATATCACTGAGCTTAATAGAATCTGGAGAGAATTTTGATATATAATTTATAAGGGTAAATTATTTAGTCTTTATGCAGATTAGCCCATTATGAAGAGTCGTGTTGTGAATGGCACTTCAACCACCAACCCCCCCGTGGCTTCAAAAATAAATATTGAACTAAAATATGTTTCTCGTGCAAATTCAAGTCCAGAGAAGACATCATATTCGGGTAAAGTGTGAAAGTCCATGTCTCATTTTCTCTGAAGGGGCTTTACAGCAATGAATTGCTTTAGTTGTGAGGAATGATTTTATTTCGATCAATTCAAAGTATGATCTACTTTTCATTCAAAAATATGTATTATGGCTTGAGTATATCCAGGAACCCCTTTCTTTAATTTCAAGTTTCACATCCTGGCCCCTAATAATATTAGTAGTAGTAGTAGTAACAATAATAGTAGTTGAATAGTAGTAGTGGTAATAATAGTAATACATAGTAGTAGTAGTAATAATAGTAGTGATACTAAATGGGGTAATAGTACATGGTAATAGAAGTATCAGTAGTAGTAATAGCAGTGGCAATAATAAATCATAATAGTAATAATAGTCAAAGTGGTAATATTATTAGTAGTAATAATAAATAATGGTGCTGATGGTAATAATAGGAGCAATGATCATAGTAGTAATAGTAGAAGAAGTAAGGAAGTAAGGATAGGAGTCAGAGTAAATAGTTCCAATCTTGGCTGTGCCAACTGTCTGCTGTGTGACCTTGGCCAAGTCACTTCACTTCTCTGGGTCTCAGTTACCTCATCTGAAAAATGGGGATTAAGACTGTGAGTCCCACGTGGGACAGGGACTGTGTCTGACCTGATGAGCTTGTATAATAACAATAATGGCATTTATTAAGTGCTATGTGCAAAGCACTGTTCTAAGCGCTGGAATCTAGCCCAGCGATTAGTGCAGTGCCTAGCACACAGTTAAGCACTTAACAAAGACCATAAAAATATTATTCACCCAAAAAATTCATTATTTTGACTAAATTAATTTGGCCAAATTGCACTAATGGCAGTAATAGTAATAATATTTATCATCATCATCATCATCATCATCAATTGTATTTATTGAGCGCTTACTATGTGCAGAGCACTGTACTAAGCGCTTGGGAAGTACAAATTGGCAACATATAGAGACAGTCCCTACCCAACAGTGGGCTCACAGTCTAAAAGACTGTGCTTACTGTGTGCAGGACACTGTACTAATAGCGGGATAGAATACACAGGCCCTTTCCCTCAGAGGACTCAAAAATCATCAATTTATAGCAAACTGAAAGGGATTTCAATTTTCCAGAAACACAGTATTATCAACCTTGAAAACTGCTTTATTTTAGAATTCAATTCCTATTTATCTATGGTCTCTAACCAAATGTTTCCACACTTAGTGTATTGAGAGACTGGCTTAATACAATTTGGAGAATTAGATATAATTCAGCTTCAGGGTAGGAATAAAGTGACTTATAAAGACCAAATCTAGATGAGTAATCGCGCCTTACAGCAATGCTGCTTGCTTTAAAAGACATCAAAATAGGGATAATATTTCCACTCAAACTCCACTGTTCCAACCAATCAATCTAGACTGCAAGCTCGTTATGGGCAGGGAACCTGTCCGTTAATTCTGCCGCACTGTACTCTCCCGAGTGGTTAGTACAGTGCTCTTTATATAGTAAGTGCTCAATAAATACGATTGTGACTGTGTCTTCATTAAATGATCGAATTTCATTTATCATCTCTGGCTTCCCCCATTCATTCATCAGCGAAGTGGGCTATTTCTTAATAATTCATGCAATCAAAGAAAGCTTTCTGTGAGGTCTGGGCATCTTTCTAAATTAGCTACTAGTTGATCTATTGATCTTTTGTTGACGTTCCATCTGTCAATGCATTAACTCACTCCTCCATTCCTGGCGGCCAAGCAGCCTACAGTGGCTAGAAATTTCTTCTCCTTCTGCTTCCCAGTGCTCACAAAAGCCAGCATGTATCGCAGGCCTCTCCTTGCCCTTTTAGCCCTGTGACTTTATTTCCAAACCTCACGCCTGCGTCCAGGGACTTCATCTAGCCAGGGAATACTTTCTGATTATCCCATAGCAGACTGATGTATTTATTCTTCCCACAAATCGGACTTATCTCACTCTCTCCCAGCCCAGCAAAACCTCAGCTCGGTCCAGGCAACCCATCGTATGTTCAGAAATTCAGACTTCTGAGGTTTTGCAATCCACAGGGGCCGATTCTTACACTAAACCATGTCATCGGAGTCTTTGATCTCTTTAAGCCGGCCTGCTCCGGTGAACTTTTTTTTTCCAGTGAGCTCGACTGGTAACATTCAGATCCTTCAAAAATGTATGAATCTTTGATATCTTAGTCGCTGTGATGATATGAGGCTTTTACTCATCGATGAGAGTAGACCTGGGAAATCTATTGTCTTCTGTCCCTTGCTGCAAATATGTCAACAATCATCCTTGTGCACATTTCATTTGCCCTTAGAATGGACAAATATTTATGTGGATTATACATGTACACATACATATGTATGGGGTTGTGTATATATATATATATATATAGAAATATATATATATAGAAATATATATATATAGAAATATATATATATATATATATATATATATATATATACCAAATACTAGCTCTCTTCCTCCCTTCTAAGCCCTACTGAGAGCTCACCTCCTCCAGACTGAGCCCCCTTTTCCTCTCCTCCTCCCTCTGCCCTCCCCTCTCCCCCTCCCCACAGCACTTGGGTATATTTGTACATAATTATTATTTTATTTTACTTACACATATTTACTACTCTATTTTATTAATGATGTGCATATAGCTATAATTCTATGCATTCTGACGATTTGGACACCTGTCAACTTGTTTTGTTTTGTTGTCTGTCTCCCCCTTCTAAACTGTGAGCCCATTGTTGGGTAGGGACTGTCTCTATATGTTGCCGACTTGTACTTCCCAAGCGCTTAGTACAGTGCTCTGCACACAGTAAGCACTCAATAAATATGATTGAATGAATACTTATATATATTCATATATATATATGAAATACCAAATGGAAAAACAAATACATATTTGTTAAGCGCTTATGTGACTGATGCTTTTCTATTTCTACTACTATTACAACTACTGCGTGGCTCAGTGGAAAGAGCCCGGGCTTTGGAGTCAGAGTTCATGGGTTCAAATCCCGGCTCTGCCACTTGTCAGCTGTGTGACTTTGGGCAAGTCACTTAACTTCTCTGTGCCTCAGTTACCTCCTCTGTAAAATGGGGATTAAGACTGTGAGCCCCACGTGGGACAACCTGATCACCTTGTAAATTCCCCAGCGCTTAGAACAGTGCTTTGCACATAGTAAGCGCTTAATAAATGTCATCATTATTATTAACAATAACCGTGGTATTTGTTAAGCCTCACTTACAATGTGCCAGACACTGTTCTAAGCACTGGGGTAGAGACAAGATGGACACAGTCCTGTCCCACACGGGGCTCACGGTCTCAATTCCCATTTTACAGATGAGGGAACTGGAGCCCAGAGAAGTGAAGTGACTTGCCCGAAGTCACACAGCAGGCATGTGGTGGAGCCAGGATTAGAACCCAGGTCCTTCTGATTCCCAGGCCCGGACTCTACCCATTAGGACACACTGTTTCACTGAGGGAAATTGGAATGACCTGTTTCCTCTCTGGAGGAGTGTTTGGTCACTGGTGGAAATCTTCAAGTTCAAGACGGTAACTTCGAAGGCTGTGTTTCCCAGAGAAAGAGGAGAGAGAGATATGAATGAATGAATGAATGAATGAATGAATGAAAAGAGATATTAGCACCTCTACAGCCACATTAGGACTAAGCCCTCATTTCCACTACTACTCTCCCTTCTGTGCTGCCTTTGAACTTTAATTTGCACCCTTTATTCACCCTACTCTCAGCTCTACAGGATTTGATTCATTTATATCAGCGTCTTCATTCATTCAAACATTTATTCAGTGCTTACTGGGTGCAAAGTACTGTACTAAGTGCTTGGGAAAGTAAATATAACAACAAAAAGACACATTCCCTGCCCACAAAGAGCTCACAATATAGAACTCATCTTTCTTTCTTTCTCCTCCTCTAGACTGTCTTTCTCCCCCTCTACGTTGTAAACTACTCAAGGGCAGGGAACGTGTCTACCAACTCTGTTTCCTTGTACTCTCCCAAGCGCTCAGTACATTCGGTTTGCTCAATAAATACTATTGATTGATTCTGATTCTGGTGGGACTTGGTTGAAAATATTCTTCAGGATTAAACCCGGGAGTAGAGAGGTAGTGAAGATGTTGGCCTCTCTGAGATTTTATGGGATTTCTTTCAGGGTCCAAGAGGATGAGGAAGACCTGGTATAAAGTGTTAATTAATAATGCTAATAATTGTGGTATTTGTTAAACGTTTGCTCAGTGCCAGGCACTGTACTAGGCGCTAGGGTAGATACAAGCAAATCAGGTCGGACACAGTCCCCTTCCTGTATAGGGCTCACAGTCTTAATGATCACCACGTGTTGAGCTTTTTTATTGTGACAAGCACTGCACTAAGCACTGAGGTAGAGGCAAGATCATCAGCTCAGGCACAGTACCTTGGCCACATAAGGCTCACAGACTAAGTAGGAGGGAGAACAGGTATTTAATGCCCATTTCACAGACGAGGAAACCAAGGCTCAGAGAAGTGAAGTGACTCGCCCAAAGTCACACAGCAAGTAAGTGGCGGAACCGGGATTAGAACCCAGGTCCTCAGACTCACAAGCCTGTGTTCTTTCAACGAGGCCACACTCCTTCCACATGCAGGTTTAAGGAGGAAGTGTCTCCCACATTCACGGATTTCAGCAGGTTTTCCATCGGTTTCAGATGGTTCACTATTTTACTCTGTCTCCAACTGCTGTGGTCACCACCTAAAAAGTTGGGCATGAGCTTTGTCATTGCTCATGGGAAGATTTTCTATGTCTCAGAGACCTTAAAGTTCACTAGCAGAAGATGTGTCGGGAAGCATGTTCACTCATTGATTCATTCATTCATATTTAGTGAGCGCTTACTGTGCGCAAAGCACTGTACTAAGCACGTGGGAAGCACTTCTGTCATCTCTTCAGGATCCCCTCCTTGTCAGTGATGATATGGAACATTTTCACTCTAGTCTATGTTTCCCAAACTCATGTTTTAATAGAGCATGTCTCTAAGGTTTTCTTAGAGGCCTTAGAAGATTTTTAAACCATACGCAATGGAAGGGTGGAATGCGTTTTTGCATTTTCCCACTTTCACTTGGAGTGAAACTTTAAAGAACTGATTGAATGTAAATCAGAAGAGTTGCAAGCCTGTGTTTTCCCAACTTCACGTTCTATTGGAATGTCTAAATTTGATCCCGATTATTCTGTTTCCAGTTGTCAAAAGTCAGCATTAGGCCTCAAAGAATGAAACTTGTAAATTCTTATAGGAAGTCTTATAAGATGAACTTCAATCCTTTTAGAACAGCTCATCTGCCTGAGCTACGTGGGAATGAATCGGAGACATATGGATTAATGTGTCTGTGAAACATTAATGGCTTTAAAAATGAAGGAGAGTGTGGAGAAAATGTATTGTGGAAGTTGGCCTTTTAAAAAAAAATCCAAACAGATTTAATGGGTTTTACCCACCCCAAATACTAACAACCCGTTCATCCCTGGTCAGAATGGTGGCTATCTTCGGGATTTTCCTGTTGCATACATGACAGAGACCCTGTCCCACGTGGGGCTCACAGTCTCAATCCCCCTTCTACAGATGAGGTAACTGAGGCACAGAGAAGCAAAGTGAAGAATCAGATAGTAAGTTTTCTCAAAGACTTTGAGCCTCAAGTGGGACACGTTCTGTGTCCAATCTGATTAGCTCTTACCTACGCCAGTACTTTGTTCAACGTCTGGTTCATAGTTAGCACCTAAATTCCAAAAAAAGAAATAAACAACAGCCTTCTTTTCTCCTCTTCATTTTCTTCCTTGTAGATTGCGAGCCCCATAAGGTGTTTAATTCCCACCTGCATATTGTCTCCCATCGCTTAGTTCAGTGCACTGCACACAGTAAGCATTTAACAAATACAATTCCTCCTAATTCTCACCTCGCTTTCCTACCACCTTACTCCGGTTCTACTTATGATACCCCAGTCTCCAGATCTTCCTTTTTACTTTCCTAAAGTGAGTTATGGAAACCATTAGTAGATTTTTAAGCGCACGACTACATGCTTAGAAACCATGCCAGCAAAACAATCGCAAATTTGATTTGCAAGCACCCGTGTGAGGAAAAAAGAACCTGTTCTTCATATCTTTGGGAAATATAAAATGCATTTCGCCACCCGATAAAGAAGTGAAAATGTATCAGAAATGGACAGTTATATATCAAAATATATATTCGGTAGATATTTCATGTCAAGCGATAGAGCGAGTTTTTCATAAGAGGAAATTGGGTGCTCTTAGAGCATTTGAAATGAATTTACACACTGCCACATATTATCCAAGATGCATGCAAACGTATGTTGCGCGACTGAAATAGAGTGTCGGGGAACATATTGCTTTTCCATGTGATATATGTTGGAAATAAGGAGATTTTTGAGTTTGGAAGTTTTTTTTAATTTTTTTAAATGGTACTTGTTAAGCCCTTACTATGTGTCGGACACTGTACTAAGCACTGAGATAGATACAAGGTAATCAGGCCGGACACAGTCGCTCTCCCACATGGGGTTCACAGTCTCAATCTCAATTTTACAGATGAGGTCACTGAGGCACACAGAAGCGAAGTGACTTGTCCAAGGCCATGCTGCTTCTCTGTCTTGGGAACGAATAGGAGCAGGAAAGGCCGGGAAGTTAGTTAGGGGTAGTAACCAGTGAGAGGAATTTGGAATTTTCCCCCTTTAAACTGCCTTCCTCGAAGGCAGGGATCAAGTCTAACAACTCTGTTATATTGTATTCTAGCACTTGATACAGTGTTCTGGGCACAGTAAACAATCAATACAATCAATCAATCATATTTATTGAGCGCTTACTGTGTGCAGAGCACTGTACTAAGTGCTTGGGAAGTACAAGTTGGCAACATAAGTGCCAATCACAATACAAGTGATTGATTGATTGACAGAGAGAGTTGGAAGAAGATGGGAGAGACAAGGCTACCTCAGGCCCATAACTCCACTGGAGCTTCAAGGCTTGTTTTCTGTTCTACTCCCAGAGGCTGAGGGGAATGGAAGAGCTAACAGAGTCAAGGGTGAGAACAATAATAATAATGATGGCATTTGTTAAGCACTTACTATGTGCAAAGCACTGTTCTAAGCACTGGGGGTGATACAAAGTGATCAGGTTGTCCCACATGGGGCTCACATTCTTAATCCCCATTTGACAGATGAGGTAACTGAGGCTCAGAGAAGTTAAGTGACTTGCCCTAGGTCACACAGCAGACGTAAGCGCTTAGTACAGTGCTCTGCACACAGTAAGCATTCAATAAATATGATTGATGATGATGATGTGGCAGAGCCGAGATTCGAACCCATGACCTCTGGCTCCCAAGCCTGTGCTCTTTCCACTGAGCCACGCTGCTTCTCAGGAGAAGGAGCATGGCCTAGTGGATAGAGCCTGGGCCTGGGAATCAGAAGGACCTGGGTTCTAATCCCAACTCCGTCACTTGTCTGCTTTGTGACTTTGGGCAAGTCAACTCTCTGTGCCTCAATTCCCCCTACCTGTAAAATGGGGATTGCCTCAATTTATTGCTGAATTGTACTTTCCAAACGCTTAGTACAGTGCTCTGCACACAGTAAGTGCTCAGTAAATACAATTGAATGAATGAATGACTAAGACTGTGAGCTTCATGTGGGACTTGAACTGTGTCCAACCCGATTATCTTATATCCACCCCAGTTCTTAGTACAGTGCCTGGTACATAGTAAAGGCTTAACAAATTCCATTAAAAAAATCGTGGGAGTCTGAGAAGCTCAACTTAGAAATGCACAGCTTATTTCAAATGGGTAGGGACATAAAAAATGTCTCCGCAAACTCGCCGTGTGGCCTAGTGGAAAGAACACAGACTTGGAAGTCAGAAGGACCTGGGTTCTAATCCTGCCTCTGTGTGACCTTCTGACTCCCCGAGGTAGATGACGGACTTCTCTACTTCATCCACCGTAAACCAGCCCTTGAGTGGGGTCTTACGACAGTAGGGAAATTAGATCCCGTTTTATTACTTGGCCACGGGTGACTATTAAACCTGGGGACCTAAGTGGATTTTTGTTGTGCTAAGAATTTCCCTACCTTCTAATAAAACGATTCAGTAAATTTCTCAGCTTTTAAACACCGTGGGTGTGCCAGCATGGGTAGAGGAGCTCGGAAACGTATGACTTCAAGGGTCCGTCGTTAAATTTCAAACGGACGGGACCCTGAACGATTTCAACGGAGCCCGTCTTCTCTTTGTGGAGAGTTTTGGAGACGGAGGCGATTGAAACTTAGGAGCAGCATGGCTCTGCACACAGTAAGCGCTCAATAAATACGATTGATTGATTAGAGGATAGAGCCCAGGCCTGAGACTCAGAAGGACCTGGGTTCTAAACCCGGCTCTGCCACTTTTTCTGCCGTGTGACCTCGGGCAAGTCACTTAACTTTTCTAAGCCTCAGTTACCTCAACTGTAAAACGGGAATTGAGATTGTGAGCCCCACATGGTACAGGGGCTGCATCCAACCTGATTTGCTTGTATCCACCCCAGTGCTTAATACAGTACCTGGCACGCAGTAAGCACTTACCAAATAATAATAATAATAATAATAATAATGGCACTTATTAAGCGCTTACTATGTGCAAAGCACTGTTCTAAGCACTGGGGAGGTTACAAGGTGATCAGGTTGTCCCATGGAGGGCTCACAGATTTAATCCCCATTTTACAGAAGAGGCACAGAGAAGTTAAGCGACTTGCCCAAAGTCACACAGCTGACAATTGGTGGAGCCGAGATTTGAACCCCTGGCCTCTGACTCCAAAGCCCGTGTTCCGTCCATTGGGCCACGCTTCTTCTCACCGTAATTATTATTATCCACCCCAGAGCTTAGTACAGTACCTGGCATACAGTAAGCAATCAGCAAATACCACAGTTATTATTCAAAATCCTTTGGGGGAAACTGAGAAATAGTCAAAACGTTCATGTCTTTCCCATCAGGCTTTCTGACTCACTTCTACCAACAGTCTCACCTCACTGCACAATAACTCGAACCCCGATTCTTTGTTCACGGGCACATTTTCTTTTACCGCTCAGTTAGACACATAGGAAATTAACCGAGTCTGTGACCTAACAACTAGCAATTCATAAATTCATTAGATTAAAAAAAGGACTAGCAACATAGCAATCCCTTTAATAAGCTTTCCACCCAATGTCTAATTTACATTTCTGCCGGCCCTGGCAAAGATATTACTTCATTAAGATTTTTTCTTTCTAAATTAGAGACATTTTAATGACTTCTCTTATTTATTGCTTCCATGTGCAAGTAGTTATCTTTCTTAAAAATGGAAATGAGACCCCAAATTACAGCAAATGGGGCCAAGCCTGTGAATGCGTCTGTTCCATTTGGGAGAAAAGGGCATATGTCTGAGAAAATTAACTTTAACTTCCCCTTCTACTGACCAGACAAACTGGAAGGGTTGTTCAAGTCGCCCTCGTTAAACGTATTTCGAATCGCCGAGAACACTCTATCAGGGTTTTGGGGCAAATAGCCTCCGATAATACTAAACACCTGGCAGGCCCAGGGGTCCCAAGCATGCAGAGCTGCTGTGTTTGACCTTTCACCTCTCGAAGCCGGAGAGTCGGCCCTCGCGATCCACACGGGTCGAGACAAGAAAGCCATTCTGAGGAAAAACACCTGTTGGAAGAACCAGACCCTCTCTCTCCCTCCTCGCAACAGCGGAGGTTGGGATGGAAAAAATTCAGCTGGGTAGAAGGGGTGCGGGAACACAGTGCAGGTGTTTCTTTCCAGGGCGCCTGTCCCGCTAAAGAAACAAAGATGTCAGAGGTGACGGAGATTGGTTTTGTGGGAGAAGAGGGACAGAAGGGGAGAGAGGATGGATGCATGACTACCTGTCTTTGAGGGACAGAAGCTTCCCTCTCAGATACTGTTTGGGAATATAGCTTGGACCACGCAGGAGAAAAAAAATCCAATTGGACGTTTTCTTCTGTGTATTTTTTTTATGGCACTGATGGCATTTGTTAAGCAGTTACTATGTGCCATATACGATCATCAGATTGGACACAGTCCACGTCCTATATGGAACTCACAGTCTTCATCCTCATTTTCCAGATGAGGGAACTGAGGCACAGAGAAGTGAAGTGATTTGACTAAGATCACACAGCAGACAAGCAGCGGAGTTGGGATTAGTCATCCCGACTTCCAGGCCCGGGAGCTATCCAGTAGGACACGCTGCTTTCTTATTTGGTGAATAACTTGGCCCCTGTCACGCAGAGCTGAGCGGAAGTCAGATACTTCACGGGAATCAAAACACAAAGTGGGGTACGAACCCGTTTCTCTTTCCCCCTCTCCTCATGGCTCAGCTACTGTAGGAAGGAGATGATCGTTCCAGGCTGCTGGAGGAATTATTCAATCCATCAATTGTATTTACTGAGCTCTTTCTGTCGGCAGAGTGCCATACAAAAGACAAGGCCTTATCGAGGGGGAATGAGAAACCAACAATCCTCTCACTACAGCCTCACTTCAGAGATTTAATCCAATGGCCCCAGTGAGATGATCAAGAATCCCTGGAAGATCGAAGAGGCGAATGCTCCTTCAGTTCCCAGCCTAGTGGATAGAGCCCATGCTTGGGAGTCAGAAAGACATGGGTTCTAATTCTGGCTCCACCACCGTCTGCTACATCACCTGGAGCAAGTTGCGTCACTTCTCTGTGCCTCAGTTGTCTCATCTGAAAAAGGGGGATAAAGACTGTGAGCCCCACAAGGGACGGGAACTGTATCCAACCTGATTTGCTCATTTCACCGCACCACCACATCAGTGCTTGGTACATAGTAAACACTTAATAAATACTATAATTATAATTAGTAGTATTATTATTCAGTTAAAGCATTTGCAGTATGTGCGTGGTTCTATCCCAAGTGCTTAGCACAGCGCTCTGCCCACAGGAAGCGCTCAATAAATACAACTGATTGTTCGATTTGTTCCAGGAGGCCCCATAAGGATTCTTTTAAGCACAGGAGACTTCACTTGCCCTCTCGGCGTTCTCCCCTCGAACAGCGCATTACTCATTTTTGTCAACGGTTCTGCTCCGCGACAGGGTAGTGAAAGGCAAATATTTAATCTCTCTCTTTATTTATTAAGTGAGCATCGGGAAATAAGACGACAGCGTCGGTAACCGAAGCCTTTTTAAATTCTTCCGTTTAATTTCTCCGTCCGCTTTTTTTTTTTTTCCCTTCTCCCTGGGTCACTTCAAGATACAGGACTCAAATGTCACTCACCTTGCCTGGTTAGGGCTGTCAGCACCTGACATTTTACCTGATGGGATCGCCTTCGGCAGTCTCCTAATACAGGCCCTTCCATTTCCTAGAATCTCCGGCTCTGGAACTCCAGATATGAAACAGCCAATTTTGGACCATTTAAAAAAAGAGGAGAGGGAAGGGGGTGGGAGGGTTGTGCTGTGGGAATTCAGCAACGACTTGTCAGAATTCATTTCGGCTTTGACCATTTATAGCCTTCAGAACCAAATTGCTTTCCATCACTCTTGCCGAAGCGGGATTTGTAGGCCTGTTCCGGACGTGAAAGGTCAGAGCTGTGTGCATTGTGCAAACGGTCTCATTAATGCAACCAGATTCTCAAAAAAAAAAAGGGGGATTATTAGCAAATACGTTGCCTCTAATAATTCGCCTTCATCTCCTGCCCGGTGTTTTGGGTCTGATAGAGCCCGGCATCTGAAACCAATCAGCGGAGCATATTGAGTTTTCCAGGCCAAAGCGAAGTACGGTACAATAACGAGGCATTCATTCCGCGGCGTTTTAAGATTTTTTTTAAACAATTTGCCATCTATTCCTGAGACGACCGGGATGGCAGCGGGGAGAACACAAGTTCTTTAAGTAACTTCCTTACTTTTCCCTAGTCGAACATCACGAGCGACTGGAATCCGATTGTATTCGCCCTTTCTGGAAGTAAATATGAGTCATCACTTCGCATAAGGCTGTGGGTCTGATTTCTGCCAAAGCCCATAACAATGTCCTCTTGTTGATGAGTTCTCGTCAGTTCCGCTTAGCGGTGAGAATGTCGGATTGTCAAGTGTTTTTAAGACTGGAAGGCTAGAGATGGCGAGCACCAATTTCACTGGAAACTCAGGCAAGGCACTTCTCTGAATGTCCTGACGAAACAGGGTAACTAAATGTGATGGGAAGATCTCGCCACTGGAAAAACGGTGCAGAAATTTTTTAAGATTACTCTCCTGGGAGGGTGAATGGACAACATCATTGCCTCTTCTCTGGAGAGACTCCGGGCTTTTCTTACGGCAAAATGACAATTAAGTAAAAAAATAAAAAAAGTAGAAGATAATGAGTCTTCAAATGTTCAATCTGCCCGAGAGGAGAAGGAGTCTAAGGAAATGGCATTTGACTGACTTGGCTAGAGACTGGTATTTGTTAGACACCGTGTGCAAGCACAGTACCGCGCATTGGGGTGGACACAAGCAAATTTCCTGTCCCATGTGAGGCTCACAGTCTCAATCCCCACTTTACAGATGAAGTAACTGAGGCATGGAGAAGCGAAGTGACGTGCCCACGGTCACACAACAGACAAGGGGCAGATTGGGGATTAGAGCCCGTGACTTTCGGAGTCCCAGGCCTGTGCTGTATCCATTATGTCATGCTGCTTCTCTGGTAAAATATTGTTCCTGCCCCTGAGGAGGGGGGCAACAGAAAGGCTCTCTAACAAATAATGAGGTTCAGGGATGCCCCCTCTAGAGAAGCACTCTAGAAATGGGAAGCAGAGCATTTCTGGGCTACATGGAGGGGAGGAGAAGGTCAGAGAAGATGAATTTGACATCCTTAGGACTAAATTTGATTACCACTACTTAACCTGGCCCTCTCAGGCTCGCACCTGGAGAGTTTCCAGGCCTCTACCAGTCTCGACTACGGGACGGAGAGTCAAACAGAGGCATACCCATTCCGTTCCTCGCTCGGGCGGTGGCTAATGAGTGGAAGACCATCCGCTACGAGTCAAAACTCACCCGGGCCGGGCAGCAGCGGCGTGGGAGGGAATCGAGGGAGGAGACTCGAGTTGACTGCGTGGAAGGAGGCGACGCTCAACCACTTCTGGATGTTCCCAAGAAAACTCTACGGATCCGCGACCCGAATGACTGCAGACAAAGGTGGGGTGCTCTGGGAGAGATGGATCCGTGGAGTCGCTGTGGGTCGGAGACGACCCAACAGCAGAAGACAAGGCAAGATTTAACCCGGACTTCTTCTGTTTCAAAGATCAGGGATAATGATTAACACTTCCTAAAACCCTGAGCACCATAAGGGACAGGGATTGGGTCCAATCTGATTAGCTTGTATCCACCTCAGCGCTTAGTACAGTGTCTGGCACATAGCGCTTAACAGACACAATTAAAATAATAATCTTTCCACCCACTCCCAGTTGGAGCAATTATTGCCTCGAGCACGGGCCTGGATTCTAATCCTGGCTCTGCCACCTGTCTGCTGTGTGACCTTAGGCAAGTGACTTCCCTTCTCTGTGCCTCGGTTACCTCATCTGTAAAATAGGGATTGAGATTGTGAACCCCATTATGCATATTTATTACTCTATTTATTTATTTATTTTACTTGTACATATCTATCCTATTTATTTTATTTTGTTAGTATGTTTGGTTTTGTTCTCTGTCTCCCCCTTTTAGACTGTGAGCCCACTGTTGGGTAGGGACTGTCTCTATATGTTGCCAATTTGTACTTCCCAAGCGCTTAGTACAGTGCTCTGCACATAGTAAGCACTCAATAAATACGATTGATGATGATGATGATGATGGTGTAACTCAGTTTGCTTGTATCCACCCCAGCGCTTTGTACAGTGCCTGGTACACAGTAAGCACTTAACGAATACCATGATTACTATTATTATTTTATTAACAAGACCTGGATTTTGTCAGTTTTATGTAACTACCGATGCCATAAAATAGGGGCCTGAGAAAAATCTGAAAGGCTGTATGGTAACGACTGTAGCAACCGGGTAACAACAGATTGCAAAGAGTTTTTAGTTTTAATTTGACTGGAAAACTTTGGGTTTATTATCCAGACCGGGACATTTATAAACCCCACACAAAATCTCAACAGAAGAAAATGAATTGCTGTAATGAGAGGAGAATGAATAATGAAATGATTAAAAATAAAAACGATGAAAAATAAAATGAGGTCTAATTCCTAAGTATCCGGTTCACTTAACATTTGAGCTATCCACGGGGACATTTATAAACTCAATGCAAAACCTCAACATACGAAAATTAATCACTGTAATGAGAGGGGAATGAATAATAAAAATGAAGAACACTAAAATGCAGTTCTGATATTTTACTAGAGAAAATCTGGCTTATGAAAAGCTCAGCTGAATTATAATTTTAAGTGAAAAATACAGGCCTCTGTGTTCACTTTTCAGGTGTTCTAGAAAAAGTTTGCCTTCAGGGACCTTCAACTTTCTGAAGATGTTTTTGGCCACAGATTATTACGCATAACTCTAGAATGTAAGCTCGTTGTGGGCAGGGAAAGTATCTGTTATATTGCACTCTCCCAAGTGCTCAGTACAGTGCTCTCCACACGGTAAGCGCTCAATAAATACGAGTCACTGGTTGAATGATACCGCTTCAAATCATGTACATGAATTGTTGAGTAAAGGCGAAAAGCTATAACCCGGGGGCAATAATAACATTTTATTAGAGAAGCAGCGTGGCATAGTGGATAGAGCATGGGCTTGGGAGTCAGAAGATCATGGGATAAAATAAATAGAATAGATATGTACAAGTAAAATAAATAAATAGAGTAATAAATATGTACAAACATATATACATATATACAGGTGGATACTACACTTTACTACATGTTAATACTACACTTAATAATAATAATAATGATGGTATTTGTTAAGCACTTACTATGTGTAAAGCACTGATCTAAGTGCTGTGGGGATGCAAGGTGATCAGGTTGTCCCACGTGGGGCTCACAGTCTTAATCCCCATTTTACAGATGAGGTAACTGAGGCACAAAGAAGTTAAGTGACTTGCCCAAGGTCGCACAGCTGACAATTGGTGGAGCTGGGATTCTAATATTTCTAATACACTTCTAATACTACTTCTACACTCCTGCTAATATTACTACTAGTACCACTACTGCTACTGCTACACTATATCTACCACTACTAACAATTATGGTATCTGTAAAGTGTTTACTATGTGCCAAGCACTGCACTAAGTGCTGGGGAGGATCAAGTAAATGGGGTTGAATACAGTCCCTGTCCCAAGTGGGGCTCAGTCTCAATCCCCACATTACAGATGAGGGAACTGAGGCCCAGAGGAGTGAAGTGACTTGCCCAAGGTCACAGAGAAGACAAATGGCAGAGCCAGGATTAGAACCCACGACCTTCTGACGCCCTGGCCCGGGCTCTATCTACTACTACGGGTTCTAATCCCGGCTCTTCCATTTATCAGCTGTGTGACTTTGGGCAAATCACTTAACTTCTCCGTGCCTCAGTTCCCTCATCTGTAAAATGGGGATTAAGACTGTGAGCCCCACGTGAGACAACCTGATTACTTTGTCTCTACCCCAGTGCTTAGAACAGTGCTTGGCACATAGTAAGCGCTTAACAAATACCATTATTATTATTATTATTATTACTCTACTACTACCCAAACTTGTATCGCTACTGCTACTACTATTAGTAATACTTCTGCTGCTGCTACTACTACTACTGCTATTATCACAACTACTACTATAACTACTACTACAATCAATCAATCAATCAATCAATCGTATTTATTGAGCACTTACTGTGTGCAGAGCACTGTTTTAAGTGCTTGGGAAGTACAAGTTGGCAACATACAGAGACAGTCCCTACCCAACAGCGGGCTCACAGTCTAAAAGGGGGAGACAGAGAATAAAACCAAACATACTGACCAAATAAAATAAATAGAATAGATATGTACAAGTAAAATAAATAAATAAATAAATAAATGAATAGAGTAATGAGAACCAGAAAGAAGAATTAGGATAAATTCCAATGCTGCCTTTTTGTGCCCTAAATTTCAAACAAGACCTCAAATTTGGGAAAAAGGGATGGACTACCAGATCAAACCCTGGAAAACTTTTCTTTCAAATGCTAATGTTTTATAGGCTTGAGAATCCCAAATCAGGCGCACACGCCGCAGAAAGATGAACCCAAGTTGGGTAGGACCTAAATGGCCCATTATTTGCTGACTGATGCCAAGGGAGTAACTAAGTTTTCCACAAATGGCTTCGTTTTTCCAGTTGGTTTCAAGAATGCCCAGGCAAACGTGGTTTGGATCATCTGTGCAAATCTGATGAGTACCAGACATCTTATGCTTATGGGCACAAGGAATTAACAAAGACTACTCAGCTTTATGACTCTCTGTCCCAGAAAATCGAGCGTATTCCTTAAAATTCAGATCTCTGTTTACAACTCAGATGCTTATGAAATATTAAACCGATATCAGAAGTCACGTTACAGGAGTCAGAAAATATCACAGAAGTAGGCTGAGAAAGAAGTCCATGAAGAATAATGAGGGTTTCCCCTGACAAACAGTAAAATGAGTTCTGCGGTATGTTTATATGCCTCTCTGAAAAGCAGACCCAGGTCACATTTAATCGTCAGTGTAAGATTACAGCCCACTGTTGGGTAGGGACTGTCTCTATATGTTGCCAATTTGTACTTCCCAAGCGCTTAGTACAGTGCTCTGCACATAGTAAGCGCTCAATAAATACGATTGATGATGATGATGATGATTACAGGGTGGAGTGGTGATCTAACTGAGGTCTGAGGGGGAAAAGAAAGTGATAAAATGTTGATATCCTCTTTCGTGAGGTGCTGATGGAGCATGGCCATTCTCACTGCATTACTAAATAAAGCTTTTATTTCAAATACAGAAGAAAAGCAAAATAATCAACTCAATAAACCTTATAGGGCCCTCAGATCAATAACTCATACTTTTCATACTGATTCCCCAGAAATTTCCCCACTCAGGATGGAGAATCAGAGTTTTCCGAGGAAACGTTTTCAAGGTTTCGGGAAGGGAAAGAGAGGGCAAGTTGAAAACAGAGTTTTCGCTGAGGAAGGAGAAGATCTATAGCCAAAACACATTCTCCAAAATACTTATATATGTCCTCAATCTCAGCAGGTCCCTGAAGGAATTACTGCAAAACTGACAATACCGGATCATTTAGAGCCGATAAATATACCAGTCAATCAATGGTATTTATTGAGCGCTTCCTGAAGTCCGTGACAAGCAGCGTGGCTCAGTGGAAAGAGCCCGGGCTTTGGAGTCAGAGGTCATGGGTTCAAATCCCGGCTCCGCCACTTGTCAGTTGTGTGACTTTGGGCAAGTCACTTAACTTCTCTGTGCCTCAGTTACCTCATCTGGAAAATGGGGATTAAATGTGAGCCCCCAGTGGAACAACCTGATCACCTTGTAACCTCCCCAGCGCTTAGAACAGTGCTTTGCACATAGTTAAGCACTTAATAAATGCCATTATTATTATTATTATTATTCTTATGGGCAGAGCAATGTACTAAGCACTTGGGAGAGTAAAAGGCAACAATATAACAGACACTTCTCCTTCTTCACTTTCTCCTTCTTCTCCTCCTCCTCTTCTTCCTCTATAATATTACTATTATTATTATTGTCAAATACTAATTAAGCGCTTACTATGTACCAAACATTGTTCTAAGAGGTTGGGTAGATACAAGTTAATCCTGTCCCACATGGGGCTCACAGTCTAAGTAGGAGGGAGAAGGATTGAATTCCCATTTTTCGGATGAGGTAACTGAGGCACAGCAGAGCCGGGATTAATAGTAATAATAATAGCATTTATTAAGCGCTTACTATGTGCAAAGCACTGTTCTAAGCGCCGGGGAGGTTACAACGTGATCGGTTGTCCCACGGGGGGCTCATAGTCTTAATCCCTATTTTACAGATGAGATAACTGAGGCCCAGAGAAGTGATTTGCCCAAAGTCACTCAGCTGGCAATTGGCGGAGCCGGAATTCGAACCCATGACCTCTGACTCCAAAGCCCGGGCTCTTTCCACTGTCAAGCTGCTTCTCATTATTCATTAATATGGATAAATAATTTATAATATAGATCTAAATATATGTAAACAAGGGCTGTGGGGCTAGGACGACTATCCGATGTCCAAAAGGGCGTAGATCCAAGTGCTTAAATGACGCAGAAGGGACAGGGAACTTGGGAAAAGAGGGTTTGATCAGGGAGGTGTGACCTTAATAAGGCTTTGAAGGTGGAAAGAGGGGCTAAAATCCTCTCTCCTCTTCCCCTTCTCTCCCCTCCCACTTCCCCTCCATTCCAAAAAGTTAAATCTTTTCCCCTGTAAAAATCCGGACAGGAGCGGCGCATGTATTTTTATTAAAGTTTTCATTTCTCGCCCCCAACAAATTTGATTGCAAAGAATGTCTTGAAGGACGGCTGTCAGATAATGACACATATTGCTTGGGATGCCTATGTTAAAAAACACCCTTTGGGCAAAATACACATATTTATCCTTCTATCCTCTGGAGGAAAAGAACGCTCCAAGTTTTCTTGCTCAGTGACAGATTCTGATATGACTTTTATGGGGATAATGCATTGCTCTAATTGGTTCAAACACAGTCACAATCGCAACTTAGTGTCCCCAAATTAAGGCTGAGGAAGAAAAGGGGCAGTTTCTTTAACCTTATTAAATCAAAAATACATTCCGGCTATTGCTCACTGACACCAGCTCTATTTCTCCCGTATTTGAATAATTGTTTTGCTTCAAAAACAATTCCACGGAAATTTTTTTACCCCTAAAATCCCTCTGCCTGCTTGTCTCAATAGTCTATGCTCAATTTGATTTGGGTTTCAATTACATCATTTTAGCAATGAAAAAAATCTGTATTTTCGTTCGGCCAAAAAAAAAAAAAAAAGCAATATTTTTCTAGGTGAATTCATTCCTTCTTGCGTTCATGGACCGCAGAATGTACGCATGACATGTCTATATTATACCGCCCCAATTTTACCACATCTTCAAAGGATTGCAAGGCATTCCTCCGCTTTCCCATATCCGGATTTTGATTCTGCATCGAAATCTGGCGTACCACACGTCTGGTGCAATTATACTGGCCCATATTGGGGAAAAGTGGATCTATGAAGAAGGGGGATTAATCGGAATTGTGGATTCTGTGGGAGACCGTGGATTTTTAGCAAAGGAAGTCCCCGGGAGACTTGAATTGCAGGTTCAAACTCTCAGTTATTCGTCCGGCACACCATACCACATTGAGCCACCACTAAGCAAAAACATCCCAGTCGGGTGTGGGAAAATATTTCCTATCCAAGCGTTCCTTGTCATCTGGCTTTCAGGTTTTACTGGACGTTTGTGGGAGGTGAAGCGGGCAGAAAGAACCCGACTCCAAACGAAATTAATTTTAGCTGAGTTTCCTGGAGAAAGAGCCAAGATGCCCAGTCTGTTCCACTGCTTTTCATCGTTCATTTTCAAACAATTAAAAGTACATGTTTGAAAAATGTGCTCTATAGCAACTCTCAAAAAAAAATAGGTCAGCTTAAAAATTTTAAGCTGGATTTTAATTCGGTCGGGGCACCGGGGAAAGTGATTTGCATCCAGCTGATTTGGTTTCACCACAGGCACAAGCATGACAGTAGTGAGCCTATTGTTTGGGCAGATAATTCTGCGATGTCGGAGGCAAACGCTTATAGAGCTGGACCCCGGATCTGGGTTCTAATCCTGGCTCTGCTGTGTGACTTTGGGCGGGTCATTTCACTTCTCTAGGCCTTAGTTCCCTCACCTGAAAAATGGGGATTGGGACTCTGAGCCCTATGTGGGACAGGGACTGTATCCAACCCCATTTGCTTGTATCCACCCCTGTGTTTAGTACAGTGACCGGCACATAGTAAGGGCTTAACCAATACCACAATTATTATTATTATTATTATTATTATCATCATCATTACTATTATTATTAGCCCCTAGTTAACAAAAATGGAGCAGAACCCCAAAAATGTTTCAACTCTCGAGATTGTTAAGTGAGGAAAAAGAAATCCTTAACAAGGCCTACGTAGTTCTGGCTTTAGATTTACAGTGCATTTATTTAAACCACCCACACTGCCGAAGTGCGGTCTAAAAGATTGAATGCAAAGAGCTCAGTTCAACACCTCGGGAGAGGGTTAGAGTATTTATTAAGTGCTTACTGTGTGCTAAGCACTGTTCTCAGCACTGGGAAAGAATACTTCCAACTTTACGTACCCGGCAGGTTTTTATTTAAGACTAGGAGATTTACAATTGAAATGGCTTTTCCGTTTAAAAAGGCAGAGCAGATCACTTGAGTTTCCACTAGGCCACACAGCAGTATTGTTTTGTTCTCTGTCTCCCCCGTCTAGACTGTGAGCCCACTGTTGGGTAGGGACCATCTTTATATGTTCCCAACTTCAAGCGCTTAGTACAGTGCTCTGCACACAGTAAGCACTCAATAAATACGGTTGAATGAATGAATGAATGAAAATGCTTTGCACATAGTAAGCGCTTAATAAATGCCATCATTATTATTATTATTATAAAGTCAAGGTGACAGGCTTGTGACATGGGGGGATAGTGATGTTGTCTATAGTGATGAGAAGGACTTGGGTGGGTGAGGTTTGGGTGGGAAGATGAGTAGTTCTGTTTGGAACATGTTAAGTTTGAGGTGACTACTACAGAACATCCAAGTAATGATATCCTGAAGGCAGGAGAAAATGCAAGACTGCAGAGAAGGGGAGAGATCAGAGTGGAAGATCTAGATTTGGGAGTCATTGTAGGTAGTTGAAGGCATGGGAGTGAATGAGTTCTCTGAGGGAGTGGGTGTAGATGAAGAATCAATCAATCAATCAACCAATTGTATTTATTGAGTGTTTACTGTGTGCAGAGCACTGTACTGAGTGCTTGGGAAGTCCAAGTTGGCAACATATAGAGACGGTCCCTACCCATCACAGTCTAGAAGGGGGAGACAGAGAACAAAACAAAACATATTCACAAAATAAAATAAACAGAATAAATATGTACAAGTAAAATAAATAAATAGAGTAATAAATACGTGCAAACATATATACATATATACAGGTGCTGTGGGGAAGGGAAGGAGGTAAGGTGGGGGGGATGGAGAGGGGGAAAAGGGGGAATAGTGCTTCCAGCACTTCGAACAGTGCTTTGCACATAGTAAGCGCTTAACAAATGCCATCATTATTATTATTATTATTAATTGAATAGAATAATAGAAGGGGACCCCAAACTGAGCTTGGAGGCATCCCTGAAGTTAGAGGGGTGGCATATGAGTAACCTAAACGTGCAAGGCAAAATCAAGCAGTTAGCCTACACGGGGTTTTGTGCCCACAAAACAGTTTGTTCATAGCCAACATTTATCGAGCCTGGGAAATCAAATCATATTTGATATGCTCTAACACCAATCTCCTCACTGTACCTCAATCTCGTAGGGCAGGGAATGTGTTTGATGTTATAGTGTACTCTCTCAAGCCCTTAGTAGTGTGCTTTGCACACAGTAAGCACTTAATAAATAAGATTATTATTAATAAGAATAATAATAACAGAGCTGGTAGACATATTCCCTACCCACAGGGAGCTTTCAGTCCAGAGGAGGAGTCTAATGGAAAGAGCACATCGTGGGAGTCAAATAACCTGGGTCCCAATCCCAACTCTGACACTAGCCTGCTTCTAGACTGTGAGCCCACTGTTGGGTAGGGTATATATGTTTGTACATATTTATTACTCTATTTATTTATTTATTTTACTTGTCCATATCTGTTCTATTTATTTTATTTTGTTAGTATGTTTGGTTTTGTTCTCTGTCTCCCCCTTTTAGACTGTGAGCCCGCTGTTGGGTAGGGACTGTCTCTATATGTTGCCAACTTGTACTTCCCAAGCGCTTAGTACAGTGCTCTGCACACAGTAAGCGTTCAATAAATACGATTGATGATGTTGCCAACTGGTACTTCCCAAGTGCTTAGTACAGTGCTCTGCACACAGTAAGCGCTCAATAAATACGATTGATTGATTGATTGATTGATTGGGTGAACTTGTATGAGTCCCTTGACTTCTCTGTGGCTCAGTTTCCTCATCTGAAACTTGGGGATAGAATACCTTTTCCCTTAAAACTAGGAGTCCCATGTGGGATGGGGGACTGGATCCAGTCTGGTTGTATGGTACGTAGCCCAGTGCTTAGTTCATAGTCTGTGCTTAACAAATACCACAAGGCCGAGGAATTGGAATGAGAAACTTCCCAACACTGAGATGCCTTTCTTAAAGGCCTTTTCCCAGCCTGGGGCTACTTTCCCAAGATGTCGGAGGATGCAGTTATGGAATTTCAAAGGATCCTGTCTGACTCGGAGTCACCTAAATAAAAACCAGCCAATTATGAGGAAAACAAACAAAAATATTCCGATTCTGAGCTACGAAAGGGAGCCATCCGAAAGGTTAAGGGGAGCAGCCGGCTTATGCACGCTAATGACAGGCTTGCTCTGGTAGGTGTTTTGTTCTTCCCCGGAGTAGGGCATTCTAATCCCGCCACCTCTGAATAAATGGGGACAATTAATCGGGCCGGTGTGTTCTGCTTGTCCCCTGTTGCTTTAACAAGGGCGGCTCTGGACCGTTTGGGAGACAGCAGGGTGGAAATGGAGATTGTTTTCCGCCTAATTACCTCAGCGGGGCCACCTGACGCTTAGCGGTGGCTCTTTTTGTGTGTGATGGCAGCCTCTTTGGGAGGGTCTCTTGAGGAGGGTTAACCTGAAGGGCATAACCAGATGACACCAATCTAGTGGAGAATCAGGAAGAAGGCCGGCTGGCTGTTTTTCCGATGCTGCCCCTTCCCGGAGTTGGCTAGAAAAACAGACCTGGAAGTTGGATGAAGGAGGCCCCTCCAATCTCAGCCCTGGATGGAGATTTGGGGAGAGATGGGATGCTTTTCCTGCCTCTGCTTTTGGTATTAATAATAATGATCATAATAGCAGTAATAACGTTGTGGTATTGGTTAAACGCTTACTATGTGCCAGGCACTATATTAACTGTAGGGATGGATATGAGCTAATGAGGTTGGACGCAGTCCCCGTCCCGCTTGGGGCTCTCAGTCTCCCTTCCCATTTTACAGATGAGGGCCAGAGAAGTGAAGTGACTTGGCCAAGGTCACGCAGCAGACAAGCGGCAGGGCCAGGGTTGGAACCCACATCCTTGTGACTGCCGGGCCCGTGCTCTATTCGCTAGGCCATGCTGCTTCTCAATGTTTGTGTGTTTTGGGGTTTGTGTGTTTATGTGGTTGGAGCCTGTGAGTGGCTCAGTGTATCTGCGGGTCTGGATAAGTGAGAGTGAGGAGTACATGGAGTTAATATTGTATCTCTGTATATCTGGGTAAACGTGTGTGCAGTGTGAGTGGTGTTTCTATTGAGTTTTTATGCATCTTCTTGTGTCTGTGTGTCTCTGTGCACCTTCTCATATTTGTGTATTCATTCATTCATTCAATCGCATTTTTTGAGCGCTTACTGTGTGCACAGCGCTGTACTAATCGCTTGGGAAGTACAAGTTGGCAACATATAGAGACGGTCCCTACCCAACAGCGGGCTCACAATCTAGAAGGATCTGGGTTTTAATCCCGGCTCTGCCAATTGTCAGCTGTGTGACTTTGGGCAAGTCATTTAACTTCTTTGTGCCTCAGTTAACTCATCTGTAAAATGGGGATTAAGACTGTGAGCCTTAGAACAGTGCTCTGCACATATTAGGCGCTTAATAAATGCCATCATCATCATTATTATTATTATTTACCTTATCCGTAAATGGGGATTAAGACAGTGAGCCCTATGTGGGACAGGGACTGTGTCCAACCTGATTTTCAGTAGAGTTCCTGGCACACAGTAAGCACTTAACAAATACCATAAAAGAAAAAAAAACATTTCCAAGGGAACCATCCATTTTTGATGGTATTTGTTAAGCACTTACTATGTGTCAGACACTGAACTAAGCACTGCGAAAAATGGGGATTAAGACAGCGAGCCCCATGTAGAACTTGGATTGTGTCCAAACTGACTAGGTTGTATGTACCCCAGCACTTAGTACAGTGTCTGGCACATTGTAAGCCCTTAATCAATCAATCAATCGTATTTATTGAGCGCTTACTGTGTGCAGAGCACTGTACTAAGCACTTAACTAAGAAAACCCCTTAACAAATAACATGTGGAAACAAAACAAAACAAAAAAAAAAATAGAAGAATCTGGAAGAGGTCTGATATGGACCCAATATCATTTTTTTATTAAATGGTATTTGCTAATTACTATGTGTCAAGCAATGTTCTAAGGTCCGGGATAGAGCCAAAATCGTGTCCCTGCCCCACAAGCGGCTCACGGTTTTGTTAATAAATCACAACATGAGATGATCCGTATAATTTGAGACTCCTGACGGGTGACACAAAGGAGAACATCATAAACCTCTTGAAAATGAGTATTAAAATGCAAGACAGCTCGCTATTAAAATTGATCAGAGGATAGGAGATTCGACAGGGACAAAGGCAAGATGGTAGGAGTCACAGGGTAGAAGTCTTTTACCCTGAGGAAAATTATGCAGAGAAATTATAGTCTTGCGAAAAGAGCAATGGACTGAGAAAAGAAAACTTAGATCGTACTCTCACCTCTCCCACTGTCCTTCTAAGGGACGATAAGCAGTGTGGCCTAGTGGAAAGAGACTAGGCCTGGGATACGGAGGAACTGGGTTCTAATCCCAGATTATTCTGTTCTGAACAGTCTGTTTCACAGACGTATACAGGGCTGTGAGCCTTATTCAAAGCCCTGCTCTGCGATGTGGCCTTGGGCAAGTCATTTAATTTCTCTGTTCCTCAGTTTCCTCACCTGTAAAATGGGGATTAAATCCCCCTTCCTCCTACTTTGTCAGGAAGGGATTGTGTCTGACACTTCATCATCATCATCAATCGTATTTATTGAGCGCTTACTATGTGCACAGCACTGTACTAAGCGCTTGGGAAGTACAAATTGGCAACATATAGAGACAGTCCCTACCCAACAGTGGGCTCACAGTCTAAAAGGGGAAGACAGAGAACAAAACCAAACATACTAACAAAATAAAATAAATAGAATAGATATGTACAAGTAAAATAAATAAATAAATAAACTTAATAATAATAATAATAATAATAATGTCATTTATTAAGCGCTTACTATGTGTAAAGCACTGTTTTAAGCGCTGGGGAGGATACAAGGTGATCAAGTTGTCCCACTGGGGGCTCACAGTCTTAATCCCCATTTTACAGATGAGGGAACTGAGGCCTAGAGAAGTGAAGTGACGTGCCCAAGGTCACACAGCTGACAATTGGCAGAGCCGGGATTTGAACCCACGACTTTTGACTCCCAAACCCGGGATCTTTCCACTGAGCCACGCTGCTTCTCTAACTTAACTTTCCAGTATCTGAGTCAGAGGTCATGGGTTCAAGGTCCGGCTCTGCAAATTGTCAGCTGTGTGACTTCGGGCAAGTCACTTCACTTCTCTGTGCCCGGCTCTGCCAATTGTCACCTGTGACTTTGGGCAAGACACTTCACTTCTCTGTGCCTCAGTTACCTCATCTGTCAAATGGGGATGAAGACTCTGAGCCCCACGTGGGACAATCTGATCACCTTGTATCCTCCCCAGAGCTTAGAACAGTGCTCTGCACATAGTAAGCGCTTAACAAATGCCATCATTATTATTACTTCAGTGCTGAATACAATGCTTGGCTCAAAGGAGCACTTAAATACCATAAAACAAGAAGAAAAAAAACGAACTAAGCATGATTCAATGAAAGCCAACTCAACATCATTATCACCACCATCATTATCATCATCAATGGTATTTTTGAGCGCTTACTATATGCACAGCACTGTACTAAATGCTTGGGAGGGTACACCATGATGCAATTAGCAGGAAATTCAGCCCATAAGGAGCTTACAGTATAGGGGGGAGACAGATATTATCTCTGATTATGCTGGCCTTTATTTGAATATTTACAAGCTAAGATTCACCCAAATGAGGGATCTAAGGTATGTGAGTTTACCTGTGAGGCAGAAAGAGAGAGGAGGAAAAGTTTTTCTTTATAAATAAATTTCTTTAACTCATCTCAGTTTGAAAGCTTCCCTTTCCCGTGTGATCGGCGGGTTATAATTTTAGCAATTTAATTATGTTTCATCGGCTACATTTTCCCCACAAAAATTTAGCTGCACTTACAGAATCGATATTAGAGCTCAGATCACTCGAAACTTGCAGCCTTTCCAAAGATTCCCTGAAGCTCAGTTTCCTGAGACAAGATTGATCTTTCCGAAGGGAGAATTCCTTTGTTTGGGTAAGATTCCCCCTCCTGCGATATTTACCGCGGGTTCCTAAACACTGCCAGATTCTTGCTCAGTAGTGAGAAACTAAAGATAAGTTTTATTCATAACGGAATGGAATTCGATTCTGTCAAATATTCGGTTTATGTGCTCTTATTTTTCTTTAACGTTACGTTTCTGAAAACTTTCAGAATTAAGTTATTAGGTTTTCAAATACAGTTTCGAAGTTTTAATATATCTAATAACATCAGATCAATAGAGTCAGTGCCACACAATGTAATACGGCATGGAGAAATACCCACATTATGAAAGTAAGTGAATTTACTGGTGTGTAAACCCCCGATAGCTTGACTAAAAATCAGCCAGAAGGGTTTCAGGGGGAGAAAATTAATGTTCCGAATGGGGAAGCTGGAGATTTTCTTTAGGGTAGGATAGTGTCTGAAATTAAAACATAAACTCTATATGGCAGGGGGATACTGCATGAACTTAAACACATAGGCCTGGGAATCAAAAGGACCTGGATTCTAATTCCAACTCTGCTTCAGGGCTGATGCTGTGTGACCTTGGGTGTGTCATTTCACTGCTCTGCACCTCAGTTACCTCAACTGTGAAATGGGGATGAAGGCTATGAGTCCTATCAATCAATCGTATTTATTGAGCACTTACTGTGTGCAGAGCACTGTACTAAGTGCCTATGTGGGACAGGGACCAACTGAATTAAATTTATAGCTCTCCCAGCACTTAGTACAGTGCCTGGCACATAGTAAACCCTTAACAAATACCACAATAATAATAATAATAATAATGGCATTTATAAAGTGCTTACTGTGAGCAAAGCACTGTTCTAAGCGCTAGGGAGGTTACAAGGTGATCAGGTTGTCCCTCAGGGGGCTCACAGTCTTAATCCCCATTTTACAGATGAGGTAACTGAGGCACAGGGAAGTTATGTGACTTGCCCAAAGTCACACAGCTGACAACAGGCAGAGCCGGGATTTGAACCCATGACCTCTGACTCCAAAGCCCGGGCTCTTTCCACTGAGCCACGCTGCTACCATAAAACACACACATACATACACACACACACACAAAAAAAAAGTCTGAGCTTTCACCTGTGAAAGGCCTCCGATTTAGATCTAGTAAAACAGGATTACAACCCCGAAAATAACAATAATTATTGGCTATTTCTTAGGCACTTACTGTGTGCCAGGTACTTTATTAAATTCTGGCGTAGATACAAGCTAATCAGGTTAGCAAAATCCCTGTACCATGTGGGGCTTACTGTCTTAATCCCCATTTTACAGATGAGGCAACTGAGGCCCAGAGAAGTGAAATGATCTCTAGGATGACACAGCAGACAGTAGCAGAACCAGGTCCTAATAAAGTGAAGATTTGGGAATCCTCAGACAGCACAAACTTTTTGGCGCATCTTTGTCCCGAGGGAGTACATTGATGAGAAACCGTCAGGCGCTTTCATCGTTCTTAAAATGAAGTACCTTTTTTTTTTAATGGTATTTGTTAAGCACTGGCCCATGCGCTGAGGTAAATACAAGGCAATCAATCAATCAATCAATCGTATTTATTGAGCGCTTACTGTGTGCAGAGCACTGGACTAAGCGCTTGGGAAGTCCAAGTTGGCAACATATAGAGACAGTCCCTACCCAACAGTGGGCTCACAGTCTAAAAGGGGGAGACAGAGAACAAAACCAAACATACTAACAAAATAAAATAAATAGAATAGATATGTACAAGTAAAATAAATAAATAGAGTAATATATATGTACAAACATATATACATATATATATGTATATATATACAATCAGGCTGGATATAGTCCCTGTCCCACATGGGGCTCACAGTCAAGTAGGAAGGAGAATGGCTATTGAATCCCCATTTACAGTTGAGGAAACTGAGGCACAGAGTAGTGAAGTGACTTTTCCAAGGTCACACAGCAGCAACTGGAGGCACCTGCTTTAGAGCCCAGGTCCTCTGACTTCTGGCCCCATGCTTTATCCTGTCTTCCCCTTTAGGCATTTATAAATGCCTAATTTATAATTTATAATTTTATAATTTATAATTTATTTGTTGTGGGCAGGGACTGTGTCTGTGATACTGTTATGTTGTGCTCTCCCAAATGCTTAGTACAGTGCTCTGCGCACAGTAAGACTCAGTAATTACAGGCTTAGGAGTCAGAGGACATGGGTTCGAATTCCTGGCTTGGCCACACGTCTGCCGTGTGACTTCGTACAAGTCATTTCACTTGGCTTCAGCTAACTCGTTTGTAAAATGGGGACTAAGACTGTGAGACCCATGTGGGACAGGGATTGGATCTGAACTGATTATTGTTTTATCTACTCCAGTGCTTGGAATCAATCAATTGTATTTATTGAGCGCTTACTGTGTGCAGAGCACTGTACTAAGCGCTTGGGAAGGACAAGTTGGCAACATATAGAGACGGTCCCTACCCAACAGTGGGCTCACAGTCTAGAAGGGGGAGACAGAGAACAAAACAAATTAACAAAATAAAATAAATAGAATAGATATGTACAGGTAAAATAAATAAATAGAGTAATAAATATGTACAAACATATATGCATATATACAGGTGCTGTGGGGAAGGGAAGGAGGTAAGGTGGGGGGATGGAGGGGGGAGAATAGAGTAATAAATCTGTACAAATATATACAACTGTCAGCTATAGGACTTTGGGAAAGTCACTGAACTTCTCTGTGCCTCAGTTACCACAACTATAAAATAGGGATTAAAACTGTGAGCCCCGTGTGGGACAACCTGAACAGTGCTTGGAACATAGAAAGTGCTTAACAAATACCACAATTATTCTTATTACTATTATTATTTCTTCTCAAAGCCTTTTTCTTGATAAGCCGGTCCATTACCGTCCCTGAGGAGAATGGTCCAGATGGAGATGTGCAAAGCAAATTTCCTCTTCAACAGTTTGAGGATTTTGGCATAACCGATTCAAAAGCAGACGAGTCCCATTTCCTTGAAATTCACAGGATACTGAAATAATAATAATGATTTCTTTTAATATTGTAATGCTATCTGTTAAGTGCTTACTACGGGCCAGGCTCTGTACTAAGCGCTGGGGAAGATCAAAGCTAATCAGGTTGGTCACAGCCCACGTCCCACAAGGGGCTCATGGTCTGAATGCCCATTTTAAGATGAGGGAACTGAAGCACAGAGAAGCGAAGCGACTTGCCCAAGCTCACACAGCAGACGAGAGGCGGAGGCGGGATTAGAACCCAGGTCCTTGGACTCCCAGGCTTGGGATCTTTCCACTGGGCCGCACTGCTCCAGCCAATGTGGTATGGGTTGATTCATTCTAACCCCGTCAGCCTCTCTCTGCCCTTTTCTATCACCCACTGCTTAGAACAGTGCTTTGCACATAGTAAGCGCTTAACAAATGCCATTATTATTATTATTATATCACACCAGGACAGAATCTCCTCAGCGGCACTTTGCCGCAAGACGATTTTTGGATAAACCGAGGTTTCGAAGCCACCCAGTTGACATCACCGTAGGAGGAACGCCCGCACTGACATCTTAAATGATCCAGATTGGGGATTCTGCCCCAAATCTTTAAGGGAAGCGGGTTGAATAATCACCTCGGGGAAGCCAAGGCGGGTAAATTTGTTTCCAAGTAAAGTTCTTGCGAGGGACATGAGGATGGTAGAAAGATGGGTGAAAAGCAAGGTTGACGGACGACAGTTCATAAATTCCTAATTTGCAATTTCATCCATCTTTTCAGGCAGGTGTGATGCTGGAATCATCCCCTCCGACGCAGCTCCTTTCTATTCTTAAGTGCTTTGGGCGTTGAAGTGACTCTGGAATATTCTAATCTTGGATTTTTGCATCGTTTAAATACCGCCTCGGAGGTTTGATGCTCCGACATCGCGGACGGGGATAATGTCTGCTGTGGGCGGCGAACCAGCTGTGCTCCTCCGAGCGCTTAGTACAGTGCTCTGCACACACTAAGCTCTTAATCGATCCCATTCATGGATGGATAAATCGGTGGAGTCTCCCGTCAAAGGACCAGTGACCGTCGGGCCTGAGGTTTTGGGAATTTGCTTTTCTGGGCCTCAGTCTCCTCAACTGTGAAATGGGGAATGGACATCTGTTTTCCTTGGTCTGTGATTGTCTGATTTGAGTATCCTGCCTCTCCTCCAGTGCTTGCCTGGTGCATAGTAAGTGTTTCACAAATAAGATAGTCATAAACATTATCGCTATATTATTACATAATCTGCACGTTATATGGTGATACAGCAATGTTATTATAAATATTAGTTATATCACGTTCTATAATATGCAATGCCATTGCATATTATCATCATATACATATAATGATATATTATATTATATATAATACATCATATTATATAATTATATAACTATATATAGTGCATATAACAATAATATAATATAATAAATGATATATTATGTAATATATTATATTATATGATTATATAACTATATATGTTTGTACATTTTTTTTTACCCTATTTATTTATTTATTTTATTTGTACATATCTATTCTATTTATTTTATTTTGTTAGTATGTTTGGTTTTGTTCTCTGTCTCCCCCTTTTAGACTGTGAGCCCACTGTTGGGTAGGGACTGTTTCTAGATGTTGCCAATTTGTACTTCCCAAGCGCTTAGTACAGTGCTCTGCACATAGTAAGCGCTCAATAAATACGATTGATGATGATATAACTATATATAATTATATTATATAATTATATAACTATATATAACTGTGTATAATATAATTATATTATATAATTAAATAACTATATATAACTATATAACTATATAAAATAACTATATATAATTATATAATATAATATATTGTATATGCTATATGTTATATTATATTATATATATGATTGTATAACTATATATAATTATATAATATATGATATATAATAATAACATAATATATAATTATATATATAACGATATCCATCATTATATGCAATACACACTGAATAATAGTACAGTAATAATGTCCTTCCCAAAACAATAAGTATCACAGAATATTGAATTCATGCCCTGGATCATTTAGGCTGATGCTCAGATATGCAGGTCATTGAGAAGCAGCGTGGCTCAGTGGAAAGAGCCCGGGCTTTGGAGTCAGAGGTCATGGGTTCAAATCCCGGCTCTGCCAATTGTCAGCTCTGTGACTTTGGGCAAGTCCCTTCACTTCTCTGGGCCTCAGTTCCCTCATCTGTAAAATGGGGATTAAGACTGTGAGCCCCACATGGGACAACCTGATCAATCAATCAAATTTATTGAGCGCTTGCTGTGTGCAGAGCACTGTACTAAGCGCTTGGTCACCTTGTAACCTTCACTGCACTTCGAACAGTGCGTTGCACATAGTAAGCACTTAAAAAATGCCATTATTATTATTATAAATATCAGTCAGTGGAGGAGGCTTTGTTCAAATGCTCTCCCTCTAGACTGTAAGCTCATTGTGGGCAGGGAAGGTGTCTGTTTATTGTTATACTGTACTCTCCCAAGCGCTTAGTGCAGTGCTCTGCACACAGTAAGTGCTCAATAACTACGATCGATGGATTGAACGGTCATTAGACAGTAAGCGCTTAATAAATACGACAATGAAATGTTATCATCATCCATGAGAAGATGTGCGGGTCAGAAATATCAGCAGGTGGAAGAGGACCTTGGTCAGATTCATTCATTCATTCATTCATTCAATCGTATTTATTGAGCGCTTACTGTGTGCAGAGCACTGTACTAAGCGCTGGGGAAGTCCAAGTTGGCAACATGTAGAGACAGTTCCCTACCCAATATTTATTTTATTTTGTTAATATGTTTGGTTTTGTTCTCTGTCTCCCCCTTTTAGAATGTGAGCCCACTGTTGGGTAGGGACTGTCTCTATATGTTGCCAACTTGGACTTCCCAAGCGCTTAGTACAGTGCTCTGCACACAGTAAGTGCTCAATAAATACAATTGATTGATTGATTGATAGAAGGGGAGGACAGACTCATGGATAATCAGTTCATAATTAGTTCCTTGAAGGGAGAGAAGGAAAGGGAGGCTTTGACAAACAGCAAGGCCTAAGTGGAAAGAGTCAGAAGGACCTGGGTTCTAATCCCGGCTCTGCCACTTGCCTGCCCGTGTGACCTTGGGACAGTCACTTCATTTCTCCGGGCCTCAGTTCCCTCATCTGTAAAATGGGGAGATGTGGGCTCCTTGTGGACTGTGTCCAACCTGATTAACTTGCACGTACCTCAGCGCGCTTAACCAACACTAAAAAATTAATAAATTTTTAATAAATAAAAATTAATAAACCAATATTAAAAAACCAGAAAGAATCACGGTCAGCCGAAGAAAGGCCCTGGATCTCATCATCATCATCAATCGTATTTATTGAGCGCTTACTGTGTGCAGAGCACTGTACTAAGCGCTTGGGAAGTCCAAGTTGGCAACATATAGAGACAGTCCCTACCCAACAGCGGGCTCACAGTCTAAAAGGGGGAGACAGAGAACAAAACCAAACAGACTAACAAAATAAAATAAATAGAATAAATATGTACAAGTAAAATAAATATAAATAAATAGAGTAACAAATATGTACAAACATATATACAGTATATATATCTCAGTGGGCAGGATTTCCCACTGAGTCCGACATGCCGATCGAAGAAACACCAGGGCATCGGGAGTGGTTCCTGGTGAATTTGTTTAATGTTGCAGCTAAATACAGTTTGATTACGGCGTTATTACCTTCCACCCGGCTTATTTTCTATTTTTCATTTTGTGGCTTGTCACATCAGCGCAATAACCTATCTTCCTCCGTGGTGCGCTCCTGGTAAACGGCATTGGAGATTGATTAAACGGCTTGGTTGAGTTTCAGCATTTAATCAAGCGCAGCAGGCGTTCGTTATATTGAATATTTCAGGCTATGAAAGGATAACTGAACTCCACTGATGAACTACCATATAATAGGAAGCAGCGTGGCTCAGTGGGAAAGAGCCTGGGCTTTGGAGTCAGAGGCAATGGGTTCGAATCCCGGCTCTGCCACTTTGGGCAAGTCACTTAACTTCTCTGGGCCTCACTTCCCTCATCTGTAAAATGGGGATGAAGACTGTGAGCCCCACGTGGGACCACCTCATCACCTTGTATCCCCCCCCCCCAGCGCTTAGAACAGTGCTTTGCACATAGTAAGCGCTTAATAAATGCCATCATTATTATTATTATTATTACTACTCGCAGGTTTCCAGTTCGTAGCTCTAGCACTTAGTACACAGTAAGCGCTCAATAAATATGATTGAATAAATACAACTGAGCCCCCTCCTTCCTCTCCCCCTCCTCCCCCTCCGCCTTACCTCCTTCCCTTCCCCACAGCACCTGTATATATGTATATATGTTTGTTCCTATTTATTACTCTATTTATTTATTTATTCTACTTGTACATATCTATTCTATTTATTTTATTTTGTTAGTATGTTTGGTTTTGTTCTCTGTCTCCCCCTTCTAGACTGTGAGCCCGCTGTTGGGTAGGGACCGTCTCTATGTGTTGCCAACTTGGACTTCCCAAGCGCTTAGTACAGTGCTCTGCACACAGTAAGCGCTCAATAAATACGATTGATTGATTGATTGACTGAATAAATAGTTTATGTATTTCAAAAAACGGATCTGTTTAGGCTGAAAAATTCCCTTGTCCAAGAGGAAGAAATTACGCTTGCTTACACTTTGTTATTCCTGGACATGACATGGTTAAGATGCCATTAAGCGCTTACTATGTGCAAAGCGCTGTTCTACGCAATGGGGAGGTTACAAGGTGATCAGGTTGTCCCACGTGGGGCTCACATATTAATCCCCATTTTACAGATGAGGTAACTGAGGCCCGGAGAAGTTAGGTGACTTGCCCAAGGTCACGCAGCTGACAAGTGGCGGAGCGGGGATTTGAACCCCGCTAGACTAGACTGTGAGCCCACGGTTGGGTAGGGACCGTCTCTCTATGTTGCCAACTTGTACTTCCCAAGCGCTTAGTACAGTGCTCTGCACACAGTAAGCGCTCAATAAATATGATTGATTGATTGATTGACTGATTGATTGAACCCATGGCCTCTGACTCCAAAGCCCGGGCTCTTTCCACTGAGCCACGCTGCTTCCCCCGTGCTTAGAACAGTGCTTGGCACATAGTCAGGGGTCATGGGTACTAATCCCGCCCTGCCAATTGTCAGCTGTGTGACTTTGGGCAAGTCACTTCACTTCTCTGTGCTTAAATTACCTCATCTGTAAAACGGGGATTAAGATTGTGAGCCCCACGTGGGACAACCTGATCACCTTGTAACCTCCCCAGCGCTTAGAACAGTGCTTTGCACATAGTAAGCGCTTAATAAATGCCATCATCATTATTATTATTATTCTCCGTGCCTCAGTTACCTCATCTGTAAAATGGGGTTAAGACTGTGAGCCCCACGTGAGACAACCTGATCATCTTGAATCCTCCCCAGCGCTTAGAATAGTGCTTTGCACATAGTAAGCGCTTAATAAATGCCATCATTATTATTATTATTATTATTATTATTATTATTATTATTATTCTCTGTGCTTCAGTTACCTCATCTGTAAAATGGGGATTAAGACTGTGAGCCCCACGTGGGACAACCTGATCATCTTGAATCCTCCCCAGCGCTTAGAACAGTGCTTTGCACATAGTAAGCGCTTAATATATGCCAACATTATTAATCAATCAATCGTATTTATTGAGTGCTTACTGTGTGCAGAGCACTGTACTAAGCGCTTGGGAAGTACAAGTTGGCAACACATAGAGATGGTCCCTACCCAACAGTGTGGGCTCACTATTCTCTGTGTTTCAGTTCCCTCATCTGTAAAATGGGGATTAAGACTGTGAGCCCCACGTGGGACAACATGATCACCTTGTATCCTCCCCGGCGCTTAAAACAGTGCTTTCCACATAGTAAGTGCTCAACAAATGCCAAAAGAAGACCATTAAAAAAAAGTCAAAGCGGCTGACCTATTTATTGCACAATGCACGTCCAATCAATCAATCAGTCGCATTTATTGAGCGCTTACTGTGTGCAGAGCACCGTACTAAGCGCTTGGGAAGTCCAAGTTGGCAACATATAGAGACAGTCCCTACCCAACAGTGGGCTCACAGTCTAAAAGGGGGAGACAGAGAACAAAACCAAACATACTAACAAAATAAAATAAATAGAATAGATATGTACAGATAAAATAAATAAATAAATAAATAAATAGAGTAATAAATATGTACAAACATATATACATATATACAGGTGCTGTGGGGAAGGGAAGGAGGTAAGATGTGTGGGATGGAGAGGGGGACGAGGGGGAGAGGAAGGAAGGGGCTCAGTCAGTTCATATGTTTGGAATGGATGAATTGAATGAATACAATTGAATGAATGAATTGTTCATATTGTTCATATGTTTGGTTTGGTTGTCTGTCTCCCCCTTCTAGACTGTGAGCCCGCTGTTGGGTAGGGACTGTCTCTATATAGAGACTTGTACTTCCCAAGCGCTTAGTACAGTGTTCTGCACACAGTAAGCGCTCAATAAATATGATTGATTGATTGATTGATTGATTGATTGACTGATGTTCTTTCCCGGGGCGGTACCTCTCTGTGACCAGTAGGGGGCGGCGGTAAAATGCTACAACGCGATCTACCCCAGAGCGCCAGCAGTGAACCTCGCCATCTGCTGGTCATCCGTGGAAGTGCAGCCCCCCAACCACTTTCTGTGATTCGAATCACAGAACTATTATCAATCATCATCATCATCATCAATCGTATTTATTGAGCGCTTACTATGTGCAGAGCACTGTACTAAGCGCTTGGGAAGTACAAATTGGCAACACATAGAGACAGTCCCTGCCCAACAGTGGGCTCACAGCCTAAAAGGGGGAGACGGAGAACAAAACCAAACATACCAGCAAAATAGAATAAATAGAATAGATATGTACAAGTAAAATAAATAAATAAATAAATAGAGTAATAAATATGTACAAACATATACACATATATACAGGTGCTGTGGGGAAGGGAAGGAGGTAAGATGGGGGGAAGGAGAGGGGGACGAGGGGGAGAGGAGGGAAGGGGCTCAGTGTGGGAAGGCCTCCTGGAGGAGGTGAGCTCTCAGTAGGGCCTTGAAGGGAGGAAGAGAGCGAGCTTGGCGGATGGGCAGAGGGAGGGCATTCCAGGCCCGGGGGATGACATGGGCCGGGGGTCGATGGCGGGACAGGCGAGAACGAATCAATCAATCATATTTATTGAGCGCTTACTGTGTGCAGAGCGCTGGACTAAGCACTTGGGAAGTACAAGTTGGCAACATAGAGAGACGGTCCCTACCCAACAGTGGGCTCTAATAACGATAATAACGGAGGCATTACTATAACAATGATAATTATAAATAATGTTAATAATGGTGGCATTGAATAATAATAATGATAGCATTGATTAACTGCTTACTATGTGCAAAGCACTGTTCTAAGCGCTGGGGGGGTTACAAGGTGATCAGGTTGTCCCACGGGGGGCTCACAGTCTTCATCCCCATTTTCCAGATGAGGGAACTGAGGCCCAGAGAAGTGAGGTGACTTGCCCAAAGTCACACAGCTGACAATTGGCGGAGTCGGTATGAGGCACAGAGAAATGAAGTGACTTGCCCAAGGTCCTACAGCAGCCAAGTGGCAGAGCTGGGATTAGAACCCACGTCCTCTGACTCCCAAGGCCAGGCTCTTGCCACTAGACTACACTGCTTCAACTTCCATTAGGGGCTTTTGATGATGATAAAGTTACCAAATACAAGTGTATTCAGGGGATTTTTTTATTTATTTTAACAACTGAAATCTCAAAAAAACAGAGTAACAAGTCACGTTACGGGCTATATTTAGTGGATCTCTTAACAATAATAATAATAATAATAACGGTATTTGTTAAGCACTTACTATGTGCCATGCACTGTTCTAAGCACTGCGGTATGGACAAGGTAATCAAGTTGTTCCATGTGGGGATCACAGCCTTCATTCCCATTTTACAGATGAGGTAACTGAGGCACAGGGAAGTTACGTGACTTGCCCAAAGTCACCCAGTTGACAAGTGGTGGAGCCGGGATAATAATAATAATGGCATTTATTAAGAGCTTACTATGTGCAAAGCACTGTTCTAAGCGCTGGGGAGGTTACAAGCTGATCAGGTTGTCCCACGGGGGGCTCACAGTTTTGACCCCCATTTTCCAGATGAGGGAACTGAGGCCCGGAGAAGTGAAGTGACTTGCCCAAAGTCCCACAGCTGACAAGTGGCGGAGCTGGGATTTGAACCCATGACCTCTGACTCCAAAGCCCGGGCTCTTTCCACTGAGCCACGCTGCTTCCTCACGACCTCTGACTCCAAAGCCTGGGCTCTTTCCACTAAGCCACGCTGCTTCTCTTGTCCACAAACCAATAATAATAATAATAATAATAATGGCATTTATTAAGTGCTTACTATGTGCAAAGCACTGTTCTAAGCGCTGGGGGGGGGTTACAAGGTGATCAGGCTGCCCCACTGGGGGTTCACAGTCTTAATCCCCATTTGACAGATGAGGGAACTGAGGCCCAGAGAAGTGAAGTGACTTGCCCAAAGCCCCACAGCTGACAAGTGGCGGAGCCGGGATTTGAACCCATGACCTCCGCCTCCAAAGCCAGGGCTCTTTCCACTGAGCCACGCTGCTTCTCTTGTCCACAGACCTTCTCCCACACAGTACCTGTATATATGTATATATGTTTGTACATATTTATTACTCTATTTATTTATTTATTTATTTTGCTTGTCCATATCTATTCTATTTATTTTATTTTGTTAGTATGTTTGGTTTTGTTCTCTGTCTCCCCCTTTTAGACTGTGAGCCCACTGTTGGGTAGGGACCGTCTCTATGTGTTGCCAACTTGTACTTCCCAAGCACTTAGTACAGTGCTCTGCACACAGTAAGCGCTCAATAAATACGACTGATGATGATCTCACGTGAGGTCTTGGCGAAAACAGTTCTGTTGGTTTGACCTGGTCTTGTACATATCTATTCTATTTATTTTATTTTGTTAGTATGTTTGGTTTTGTTCTCTGTCTCCCCCTTTTAGACTGTGAGCCCACTGTTGGGTAGGGACCGTCTCTATATGTTGCCAATTTGTACTTCCCAAGCGCTTAGTACAGTGCTCTGCACATAGTAAGCGCTCAATAAATACAATTGATGATGATAAGAGGATGAAGGCTGGTAATTGACACGCCAATCTTTTTCCCAAGCTCGAATACGGCTCATTTCCCATAACTGTGCGAATGAGTTTGGAACCCGAATGAGAATAGAAGAAGTGGTGTTGTCTAGTGGGAAGAGCCGGGCCTGGGGGATGGAGGACCTGGGTTCTAATCCTGATTCTGCACTCGTCGGCTGTGTGACTTCAGGCAAATCCTAACTTTTCTGTGCCTTAATCACCTCATCTGTAAAAAGGGGATTAAGACTGTGAGCCCCAGGTGGGACAGGGACCGTGCCCAACCCGACTGTGAGCCCACTGTTGTCTATATGTTGCCAACTTGTACTTCCCAAGCGCTTAGTACAGTGCTCTGCACACAGTAAGCGCTCAATAAATTGATTGAATGAAGGAATGAATATTCTATTTATTTTATTTTGTTTATATGTCTTGTTTTGTTGTCCATCTCCCCCTTCTAGACTGTGAACCCGCTGCTGGGTAGGGACCATCCCTCTGTGTTGCCAACTTGGACTTCCCAAGCGCTTAGTACAGTGCTCTGCACACAGTAAGCGCTCAATAAATACGATTGAATGAATGACCTCCCACAGCACCTGTATATATGTTTGTACATATTTATTACTCTATTTACTTGTACATATTTATTCTAGTTATTTTATTTGGTTAATATGTCTTGTTTTGTTGCCTGTCTCCCCCTTCTAGACTGTGAGCCCGCTGCTGGGTAGGGACCGTCCCTCTGTGTTGCCAACTTGGACTTCCCAAGCGCTTAGTACAGTGCTCTGCACACAGTAAGCGCTCAATAAATACGATTGAATGAATGAATGAATGAATGATTGATTGATTGGCTTGTATCCACCCCAGCGATTAATACAGTGCCTGGAACATAGTAAGTGATTAAAAAAAAAATTCACACTCCACCGTGTATAGTTGTGGTAGATAGCTAAAATAAATAAATGAATTAAATCTTCACGGATGCCTTTCCTCTAGCTCAGAAGCAGCTTATTTGGAAAAGAGAAACTTTTTTTTTTCAATAGCTGTGATGGCAGAAATGTTATCCTTCCAAGAACCGACACGTAATCGAGAAGATGATGGGAAACAATTTCAATTAGAGCACAGTTCCACCCTTTCCACCATTTTGTCAGTTGGTTGGTCATATCTATTGAACGCTTATTGTGTGCACAGCAATCAATCAATCAATCGTATTTATTGAGCGCTTACTGTGTGCAGAGCACTGGACTAAGCGCTTGGGAAGTCCAAGTTGGCAACATATAGAGATAGTCCCTACCCAACAGTGGGCTCACAGTCTAAAAGTACAAAGTACAATACAACAATAAGCAGACAGATTCCGGCGCTTAGAACAGTGCTTGGCACGTAGTAAGCGCTTAACAAATGCCATCATCATCATTATTATTATTATTATTATTATTATTATTATTATTATTATTATTATTATTATCATTATTATTATTCCCTGCCCACAATGGGCTTTTCAACAAGAGAAGATACCTAGTTACCTAGGGAAAGTACAACACAACAATTTAACAGACACATTCCCTGCCCACGACGAGCTTTCGGTCTAGGGTGTACTTCAGTCCAGCTTGTACTTCCCAAGCGCTTAGTACAGTGCTCTGCACACAGTAAGCGCTCAATAAATACGATGGATTGATTGATTGATAGGGTGGGTGGGGGAGACGGACATTGATACAGATAGATAAAATAAAATTAGAGAGACATATATAAATGCTGCGGGGCTGGGAGGGGGAACGACCAAAGGGAGAAAGTCAGGGCGATGAAGAAGGGAGTGGGAGATGAGGAAAAGCTTTTGAAGGTCCATTTGGGAATTCTGGAAAAGAACACTCAAGTAAGACTAAGGGCTGGAACGGAGTCAGGGATTTGAGCGAGAAGAACCGGCCTTTCAGAAAACGGGGCATTTATATACTCACCGAAGTTGCCGTCGCCCACCGGTTGACTTGCGAGCTAAAATAATAATCTCCTTTTCCTCTCTAAATAATTGCTGCCCTGCTCCTGGGGGCGTCAAGGGAATAAAAGGAAAACATACCAAACCCAAAATAAGCCTCGCAAAAATACACGTAAAGGCGCGTATAAAAAAAAAACAACCACAGTCAACAGCGGGAAGGAGCACATAAAAGTTAAGGATTGAGGAATCGGAGGTTTAAAGAGTCGATTCGGTCTGGATAAACAGCCCAAAGTTCAGGGGCTCGTCCAAAGTTATTCCAACGCTTGAGCCTCCAGGGAATGTTCTTTTCTACCCTCTCTTCCACCTATCCCGGTCTCAACTCTTCCTCCAGGAGACAAATTTCCCTCGCTAGCTGTTTTATGTTTGTCGGGGCGGAGTTGGATCCAGATAAAAATATGGAGAGCAGGGAATATCAGAAGAGGAAAAGGAGCCAGGAGAAAGACGAGGGTGCGTGGCTGGAGAGAAAGGATCTGTTTTCTAGACTGTCAGCTCGTTGTAGGCAGGGAATGCGTCTGCATATTGTTCTGTTGAACTCTCCCAAGCGCTTAGTACAGTCTTTGCACATAGTAAGCACTCAATAAATACGACTGAATGAATCGAACGAATCAAAATCACGCAAGAAAACTGGTTTAGTTTACGTGTTTATAGCGCTTCTGTGTCGCATGATGAGATGGGGTGAGGGTGGCTGAGAAGCGGATTATAATCGGTGGTACTTAGTGAGTGCTTACTATGTGCAGAGCACTGTACTAAGCGCTTGGGAAAGGACAATACAGTTGGTAAACATGATCCCCGCCCTGAACGAATTTAGAATCTAGGATTACTGACACTGTGGGAGCCGGGAATTGCACCCCAAATTTTGTACCTCGCCTTGGCCATGACCCCCGTCATCATCATCAATCAATCAATGGCATTTATTGACTGATTACTGTGTGCAGAGCACTGTGCTGAACGCTTCTCCCCTCTAATAATAATAATGATAGTATTTGTTGAGCGCTTACTATGTGCAAAGCACTCTTCTAAGCACTGGGGGGGGTACAAGGTGTCAGGTTGTCCCACGTGGGGCTCACAGTCTTAATCCCCATTTTACAGACGAGGGAACTGAGGACCAGAGAAGTCAAGTGACTTGCCCAAAGTCACCCAGCTGACAATTGGCGGAGCCAGGATTTGAACCTATGACCTCTGGCGCCAAAGCCCGGGCTCTTTCCACTGAGCCGCGCTGTGTCTGTTGTTGCACTGACCTCTCCCAAGCGCTTAGTACAGTGCTCCTCACATAGTAAGCGCTCAATAAATACGATTGAATGAGTGGATGAGAGAGAGAAGGGGAAAACAGGGCTTAATCAATCATTCAGTCCTACTTTCTGGGCACTTACTATGTGCAGAGCAATGCACTAATCAATCAATTAATCAATCAATCATATTTATTGAGCGCTTACTGTGTGCAGAGCACTGTACTAAGCGCTTGGGAACTACAAGTTGGCAACATACAGAGACGGTCCCTACCCGACAACGGGCTCACAGTCTAGAAGACTGTGCTTGGGAGAAGACAATACAACGGAGTTAGCAGATACATTCCCCACCCACAAGCAGCTTACAGTCTAGAGGGAGACCTTTTTCCTCTTGCTTTTATGGTATTTATCAAGCGCTTATTATGTGTTAAACACTGTTCTAAGCGCTGGGGTAGGTACACGTTAATTAGGTTGGACACAGCCCCTGTCCCACATGGGGCTCACCGTCTCCATCCCCATTTTCCAGATGATGTCACTGAGGCCCAGAGAAGTGAGGTGACTTGCCCGAGGTCACACGGCGGACAAGTGGCGGAGCCGGGATTAGAACCCAGGCCCTTCTAACTCCAAGGCCCTCGTTCTATCCGCTGCGCCACGCTGCTTCTCCGGACACTTGCTGGGGGAGAAAACCGAGGCACGGAGAAGTGAAGCGACTAGCCCAAGGTCACACAGTGGGCAAGTGGCTGGGAATGCGACTGTTGGCTCTCCCAAGCGCTTAGCACAGTGCTGAGCACACAGTCGGCGCTCAATAAGTACGACTGAATGAACGGATGAGTGAACGCCGCTTCTCCTCGACTCCGGGAGACATGGGAAAGCATCGTTTACCCAAATAGGGTGGCTGGAAATCTTAGAATCGCTACAGGGCAGCTCTCTCTCTCATCAGAGCGCTCAATAAATCAAGCGCTCAATAAATACGATTGATTGATTGATTGATCAGAGTCATGAGAGGGTTAATGAGATCTTTTTTTTTTTTAAAGAACACTCTGAGCTCCTCCGATGAAAGGTGCTAGATGATAAGCACCCAGAAGAATGCTCATTTGTCACTCTCTGAGCTCTTCGCCCGAAATGGAAGCCAACCTCGCCTCCGCCATGAAGACGCTGTAACCCGAGTCTGAGGGGGAGGACGGGAGACCCTTTTTATTAATGGCCCATTTTAATTTAAGCAGCGTAACTTGGTGGATAGTGCCCGGCCCTGGGAGTCAGAAGGACCTGGGTTCCAATTCCGACTCCGCCACATTGTAGGACCTTGGACAAGTAATAATAATAATAATAATAATAATGGCATTTATTAAGCGCTCACTATGTTCAAAGCACTGCTCTAATTTACAAGGTGATCAGGTTGTCCCATGTGGGGCTCACAGTCTTAATCCCCATTTTACAGATGAGGGAACTGAGGCCCAGAGAAGTGAAGTGACAGGCCCAAAGTCACACAGCTGACAATTGGCGGAGATGGGATTTGAACCCATGAACTCTGACTCCAAAGCCCGGGCCCTTTCCAGTGAGCAAGTCATTTCACTTCTCTGGGCCTCAGTTCTCTCATCTGTAAAATGGGGATTAAAGTTGTGAGCTCCATGTGGGACAGGGACTGTGTCCAACCTGATTAGCTTGCCCCAGTGTTTAAAACAGTGCTTCTTACCTAGTAAGTGCTCAACAAGTACCATCAGTATTACGATTATTAATGCCATTTCGGCAGACTTATTCATTCATTCACTCAATCGTATTTATTGAGTGCTCACTGTGTGCATAGCACTGTACTAAGCGCTTGGGAAGTACAAGCTGGCAACATATAGAGCTGGTCCGTACCCAACAATGGGCTCACAGTCTAGAAGGGGGAGACAGACAACAAAACAAAACACGTGGACAGGTGTCAAATCATCAGAATAAATGGAAATAAAGCGAGATGCACATCATTAACAAAATAAATAGAATAGTAAATATTTACAAGTAAAATAAATAGAGTAATAAATCTGTACAAACATCTATACAGGTGCTGTGGGGAGGGGAAGGAGGTAGGGCGGGGGGGATGGGGAGGAGGAGAGGAAAAAAGGGGCTCAGTCTGGGAGGGGGCTCAGTGGGAAATAGTGGACAGAGTCCGGACTGAGACTCAGAAGGACCCGGCTTCTAATCCCGGCTCCGCCTCGCCGTGTGACTTTGTCCAAGTCACTTTACCTCTCCGTTGCCTCAGTTCCCTCATCTAGAAATCAGGGATGAAGACCGTGAGCCCCACGTGGCACACGGACCGCGCCAACCCGATTCACTCATATCGGCCCCAGCGCTCAGTACCGTGCCTGGCATGTACTGAGCGCTTGACAGATACCATAAAAAAAAAAAACAAAAAATCGCAACCTGCAAAAGACTCGGCTTTTTGAGAAGGGCTGCCGAATGAGAAAAGTTGTCTGTTTTCTACCACCTGACGATCGATCGCAAGAAGCAAACAGTAGATTTTCTCTCTGTTAAAAGCGAGCTGGGAATCCTTAAAGCTTCCAACTCCCTTTTTTCCTCTTCTTCCTCCTCTTTCTCCCCATCCCCCTCCTCTCTTTCTTTTTCTTACCCTACACCCCTTTCCTACTCCTCACCAAACATTTATGGTTATTCAGTTGACAGCTAATAAATAGCAATGTGTTTTAGGTAAGTCTCTGGCTTGGTGTTGTGGGGATGCGGGGGAGAACGAAGAGGGAAAGCAAGAGAGACCCTATTAAAAAAAAAAAAAGAGAAGTGAAGAGAGAAGGCATAACCTGGGCACCATCTGTTGCTTAGTGCAATTCCCGGTGACACGGGGCTTTTTGACATTTTATACCCCAAATGCAAGCCCATAGATCATTTCTACCTTGTACTTTTCCCGTCTCATTATCGGAATTTATTTCCTCGCTTTGTTGTCGGCCGGGACCTGTTCTAATTGTTTCTTACATATGTTGTAAATCTGTCTGCCAATCAGGAAAACCGGAGAACATGAAACCGAAGCACTCTCAATTTCCTTTGCTTCACCAGAGCATCTGCTGGAGCGGAGTGGTGAAATCCGACGAAACCCGTTTGCCTTCGGGTCCTCCAATTCACCGGGCCTCGCCTTTCATTGCGCTGGAGGAATTTTTAATAACCAGGCCACGGTCTACACGTGCAATCACGTCCCCCTTTTCTTTCTTCCCTCCCCACCTTGATAGAATTGTAATGCTAATTCCCGGAGACTGAATGGCCAAGACCACAGCTGAATCTCTGGCTCAAAGACTTTAATTCAGTCATGCCTCATATGTTGTCTTTTGTAGTTAAAGTCCAGATTGGGCGGAAGGTTTCCGTCGAGATGGGCAGCCCGGTGGCTTTTCCCGTGGTTTAGCGGGTTCTAATCCCAGCTCCGCCGCTTGTCCGCTGTGTGACCTCGAGATATCACTTCTCCGGGCCTCAGTTCCCTCCTCTGTAAAATGGGGTTGCAGACTGTGAGCCTCATGGGGGACAGGGACTGCGTCCAACCTGATTTGTTTGTCTCTTCCCCAATGCTCAGTAAGAATAATAATAATGGCATTTATTAAGCGCTTACTGTGTGCAAAGCACTGTTCTAAGCGTGGGGAGTTTACAAGGTGATCAGGTTGTCCCACGTGGGGCTCACAGTCTTCATCCCCATTTTACAGATGAGGTCGCTGAGGCACAGAGAAGTGAAGTGACTCGCCCAAAGTCACACAGCTGACAAGTGGCGGAGCCGGGATTTGAATCCATGACCTCTGACTCCAAAGGCCATGTTCTTTCCACTGAGCCACGCAGTACAGCAGCGCTTAACTGCATACTAAGTGCTTAACAAATACCGATAAAAAGGGGGCTGCGTCCGATCTGATTCTATCGCATAGCTTAGTGTCTGGTAAGCACTTAAAAATATCAGGAAGTGGTGGGATAATAATTATAATAATGACATTTATTGAGTGCTTACTATGTGCAAAGCACTGTTCTAAGTGCTGGGGAGGATACAAGGTGATCAGGTTGTCCCCCGGGGGGCTCACAGTCTTAATCCCCATTTTACAGGTGAGGTAACAGGCCCAGAGAATAATAATGATAATAATTTTGGTATTTGTTAAGCGCTTGCTATGGGCAAAGCACTGTTCTAAGTGCTGGGGAGGATACAAGGTGATCAGGTTGTCCCACGTGGGGCTCACAGTCTTAACCCCCATTTTACAGATGAGGTAACTGAAGCCCAGAGAATAATAATAATTTTGGTATTTGTTAAGCACTTACTATGTGCAAAGCACTATTCTAAGCACTGGAGAGGTTACCAGGTATCAGGTTGTCCCATGTGGGGCTCACAGTCTTAATCCCCATTTTACAGACGAGGTAACTGAGGCCCAGAGACGTTAAGCGACTTGCCCAAAGTCACCCAGCTGACAATTGGCAGAGCCGGGATTTGAACCCATGACCTCTGACTCCAAAGCCCTTGCTCTTTCCACTGAGCCACACTGCTTCTCACAAGACAATCAGATCAGGGTCTACCTCACATGGGGTTCCCAGTATAACGGGGAGGGAGAATGGGCATAGCCCCACGTGGGACAACCTGATCACCTTGTAACCTCCCCGGTGCTTAGAACAGTGCTTTGCACATAGTAAGAGCTTAATAAACGCCATTATTATTATTATTATTATTTGACAGATGAGGAAACTGAGGCCCAGAGAAGCGAAGTGACTTGCCTAAGGTCATACAGCCGGCAAGTGGTTGGAGTCGGAATTGGAACCCTGACCTTCCGATTCCCATCCCAACCAAGTCCTCAATCAAGAGAAGCATCGGGGCCTACTGGATAGAGCCCGGGACTGAGAGTCAGAAGGCCTGAGTTCTAATCCTGGTTCTGTCACTTGTTTGCCGCCTTGTTTGACCATTTGGGGCTTTTCAGGGTGCTTTGTCCCATCTGCTTCCTAACGGTCTTCGGCACACAAAGCGTTCGCTCCACTTTCTTTCTCTGATTTAAAAATAGGCTTTTCTCTGCAGATGATTCCCATAAAAACCTCCCTGGCCCTCGAGGCGATTTCTGTAGCTCTACAGTTTGAAAGACAGAACAATGACAAATTGGATAAATATGTGCAAATTGTCCAGATGATGTCATTCCTCTCCTACTTAGACCGTGGGGAATGGGGACTGGGTGAACTGGTGAACTTGACTGGTGACTGGTGAACTTGGATCTCCCCCAGTGTTTAGTACAGTGCTTGACATACAGTCAGCACTTAACGATTAGCGAATACCATAAAACCAACCCTCGTGGCCTCACCTGGCTCCAGGGGGACCTAATCTGACTGGATGCCCCTCAGTTTTCCTTAAATAAAAATAATAACGACGGTATTTGTCAGGCACTTACTATGTGCCAAGCACGTTCTAAGCACTGGGGTAGATACAAGGTAATCAGGCTGTTCATGAATCCGTTCAATCGTATTTATTGAGCACTTACTGTATGCAGAGCACTCTACTAAGCACTTGGTAAAATGCAATACGAAAGAATCAGGAGACATGTTTCGTGTCCACAATGCACTTACTGTCTAGAGGAGGAGACAGGCATTAATATAAATGAATAAATAAAATACGGATATATACGTAAGGCCTGTGAGTTTAAGGGTGGAGTGAATATAGAATGAAACAGGTTCGAGCGCCCAGTCAGAAAATCAGTCAATCATATTGATTGAGCGTTTACTGTGTGCAGAGCACTGTACTAAGCGCTCGGGCGGGTACGCTAGAACAGTATAACAGATACATTCCCAGACCACAAAGAGCCTACAGTCTAGCGAGAAATAACACAGATCAACTGTGGTTGAGGGAGAAGTTGAAAAGAGGGCTGAATCAGGGAAGATTTCTTGGAGGAGACGCGACTTTAGTAAGGCTTGGAAGGTGTAGAGAATGGTGGTCTGGCATATTTGGAGGGGGAAGGATTTCCAGGCCAGAAGAAGAATATGGCAAAGTGTCAGTGGCGAGATAGATGAGACGAGGTACGGCAAGTAAGTTGGCATTAGAGGAGCGAAGCGTATGGACTGGGCCATAGCGGGAAATCACTGAGGTAAAATAGGAGGGGGCAAACTGACAGAGATCTTTAAAGCTCCTGACAAAGGGTTTCCATTCAATTTGGAGTTGCAGGAACGACCATTGGAGGTTTCCGAGGAGCGGAGAGACGTAGACCCATTTGTTGTTTTTTTTTTGTGGAAAAATGATCCGGACAGCAGAGTGAAGTATGGACTGGAGTGGGGAGAGACGGGAGGCAGACGGAATGTACTGTGGCAAGAAGAAATATGAGACTGGAAGGCAGATGAGATGCGGTCTGGAGAGGTAGGTTTGGCAGTTACCTTCGTATAGATAATATCAGCATCGTCAATGGCATTTATCGAGCATTTTCGGTGTACAAAGCAATGAACTAAGTACCTGGGAGATTTACTAGACATGACTCCCACCCTTAAAGAGCTAGATATTGTGTAGTGCTGTACAAATCAATTGTATTTGTTGAGTGCTTATTGTGTGCCGGGCACTGAACTAAGCACTTGGGAGAGTACAACAGAACAATAAACAGACACATTCCCTGCCCACAATGAGCTGACAGTCTAGAGGAGGAGACAGGGAGTAGCAGAAATGAATAAATAAATTACGGACATGGACGTAAGTGCTAGGGGGCAGGAAGGGGGGATGAATAAAGGGAGCAAGTCTGGGTGACACTGAAGGGAGTGGGAAAAGAGGAAAGGTGGGCTTAGTCAGGGAAGGCCTCTTGGAGGAGATGGGCCTTCAGTAAGGCTTTGAAGTGGGGGAGAGTGATTGTCTGTCAGATTTGAGGAAGGAGGGAGTTCCAGGAGAGGGGTCGGTGGTGAGATAGAAGAGACGGAGGCACAGTGAGAAGGTTGGCTTTAGGAGAGCAAGTGTGTGGGCTGGGTTGGAGTAGAAGAGTAGTGAGGTGAGGTAGAAGGGGGCAAGGGGATTGAGGACTTTAAAGCCAATGATGAGGAGTTTCCATTTGCTGCGGAGGTGGATGGGCAACTACTGGAGGTTCTTGAGGAGCGGGGGAAACAAGGCCCGAATGTGTTTGTAGAGAAATGATCCAAGCAGCTGAGTGAAGTATGAGTTGGGGAGAGACAGGAGGCAGGAAGTTCAACAAGGAGGCTGACATGGTAATCAAGGCGGGAGAGGAGAAGTGATTAGATTTAACGGGATAGCGGTTTGGATGGAGAGGAAAGGGCGGATTTTAGCGATGTTGTGAAGGTGGGACCGAAAGGGTTTAGCGATGGATTGAACATATGGGTTGAATGAGAGAGAGAGGAGTGAAGGATAAAGCCAACATTACAGGCTTGTGAGATAGGAAAGGTGGTAGTGCCTTCTACAGTGACAGGAGGACAGGGTTTGGGTGGGAAGATAAGGAGCTCTGTTTAGGACATGTTTAAGTTTGAGGTGACGGCAGGCCATCCAAATAGAGATGTCTTGAAGGCGGGAGGAAATGTGAGACTGCACAGAGAGGGAGAGGGATCGGGGCTGGAGATGGAGATTGGCGGATCAACCGCATAGAGGTGGTAGTTGAAGCCACAGCGTTTTTAAAGAAGGTCTCCAAGGAAGTGGGTGTAGATGGAGAATAGGAGGAGACCCAGATCTGAACCTTGCGGGACACCAGTGCTTAATAATAATACTCATAATTCTGGCATCAGTTAAGCACTTACTATGTGCCAGGCACCGTACTAAGCGCTGGGGTAGATACAAGATAATCAGGATGGACACAGTCCCTGTCCCACACGGGGCTCCCTGTCTTAATCCCCATTTTCCAGATGAGGGAACTGAGGCACAGAGAAGGGAAGTGACTTACTCAAGGTAACTCAGCAGGTGATCGGCAGAGCCGGGATTACTTTCTTGACTCGGGCTGCTTTTTGCCACCCCAAGCTCCTTTTTTCGCCGGGGAGGCAAAAAGTGCAGTCAGAATGTGAAAACCCACAGGGAGGAAAAATGAAATATTTTGTAGGAACGGGTGGTCCTGCTTTAAGGTCACGAGTGGAGAAGCTGGAATTTTTAGCGGCTTTGCCCGGCAAGCTCTCGATAGGTCAAATAGATTCACACTAAAAATGCCGTCCTAGATTTCTCAGTGTTTAGACAAGAAATTGAGAACAGACCAAGGGGGTGAGGAAAGAATGTCTACAGTTTACGCTGGAAATGGAGGTTTCTTTAGGGAAAAAATAAGGAGCAAAAAACAGCCCCTCTGACTAACAACAATTACGTACGTTTTCCACGTACCAAGCACTATACTAAGCACTGGGCCAGAGACAAGATGATCAGGGTGGATGCAGTCCCTGTTCCACATGGGGCTCACAGTCGAAGTAGGAGGGTAGATTATTATCACCATTTTACAGGTGAGGAAACTGAGGCACAGAGCATTTAAGTGAGAAGCAGTCCTAGTGGAGAGAGAATGGCCCTGAGAATCAGAAGGACCAGAGTTGTAGTCCCAGCTCTGCCAATTGCTTGCTGTGTGACCTTGGGCAACTCATTTCCCTTCCCTGGGCCTCGGTTCCCTCCTCGGTAAAATGGGGATGAAGACTGTGAGACCCATGTGGGGCAGGGACTGTGTCCAACCTGATTTGCTTGTATTCACCCCAGAGCTGAGTACAGTGCCCGGGACATAGTAAGTGCTTAACAAATGTCGCAATGACGACGATGATGATGATTACAGTGCTTGTAATAATGCACTGTACTAAGCGCCTGGGAGAGTACAATAGAACAATAAACAGACACACTACCTGCCAACAATGAGCAATTTTCACCATCGTCTCCTCACCCACCAAGAAAAGGAGTTCCCAAATTTTCTGTTGTAGGTAGAGCGTGTGCCCCTTCTATCGTTCCACTGCCCTCTCCCAAGTGCTTAGTACAGTGCTCGGCACACAGCAGGCGCTCAATAAATACAACTGGCCGACCGACCGACCGACCGAAAGACTATCCAGATGGCGATTTGCGCCTGCGCTTCAGAGACCAAGTCAGCCCCGCTGAGAGAAAACAGGCTTTCCATATGAAGGGGCAGTTAGAGAAGAAGAGGCCTCCTCCGCTTCTTTCCGAGGATGCCTTTCTTCTCCCCACCGATGGCTGTCGGCCATCTGCCGGGAAAATAATCCAGACCGTCAGCCCTCCCGCGGGACAAAACACATCACCGACCAGCACGCGTTTCCCAGCTCCGGAGAGAACGTTTGAGGATTAAGGAGAAGAGATCTTACGGGAATGCCAACCCCCCATCTGGCTTCCACCCACCAAAAGGGAATTCCAACGCAGAAGATGGTGGCGGAACAGGGAGGGAAGTCCAAGGATTGGAAAGCGGGACGGAATTAGCAGACGCGTTCCCTGCCCATACTGAGCTGACGGTCTAGAGGGGGTGACTGATATTCATCCAGATAAATTAGTCGATCAATTGAGCGCTTACTGCGTGCAGAGGGATGTATTAAGTGCTTGGGAGAGGACAACAGAACAATTATAACTGACAAGTTTCCTGACCGCAACGAATTTACAGTCTAGAGGAGGAGACAGCGTGGCCAAGTGGGTAGAGCCCAGGCTTGGAAGTCGGAAGGACCCTGGGTTCTAATCCCGGCTCTGCCACCCATCTGCTGTTGTCACCTTGGGCAAGTCGCTTCACTTCTCTGTGCTTCAGTTGCCTCATCTGTTAAAATGGGGATTAAGACTTTGAGCCCCACGTGGGACAGGGACTGTGTCTAATCTGATTAATTTGTATCTACCCCAGTGCTTAGAGCAGTGCTGGACTCATATGCTTAACAAGTACCATTATTATTATTAGCTTTATTGAGAGTAATAAAGAAAATGACAGATATCGACATAAATGCTGTAGGGCTCGGAGGAGGGCTGAACAAAGGAAGCAAGACAGGGTGACGCAGAAGGGAGTAGGAGAAGAGGAAAGGAGGGTTTAATAATAATAGTAATTTTGGTATTTGTTAAGCGCTTACTATGTGCAAAGCACCGTTCTAAGCGCTGGAGAGGATACAAGGTGATCAGGTTGTGCCATGTGGGGCTCACAGTCTTAATCCCCATTTTACAGGTGAGGTAACTGAGGCCCAGAGAAGCTAAGTGCCTTGCCCAAAGTCACACAGCTGACAAGCAGCGGAGCCAGGATTTGAACCCATGACCTCTGACTCCCAAGCCCGGGCTCTTTCCACTGAGCCACGAGTCAGGGAAGGCCTCTTGGAGGAGAGTTGCCTGTAATAAGGCTTTGAAGCAGGGGAGAGTCGTTGTCAGTCAGAAATAATAAGCCCTCAATAAATATGACAATTGTTATTATTCTTCTTCTTATTCCCTTATCTGCAAAATGGGTGGATTCAATACCCATTCTCCCGCCTACCTTCTCTGTGAATCTTATGTGAGACATGATTACCCTGTATCTAATCCGGCACTTAGTATATATTCAGCATAAAGTGGGGGCTTAAAAAGCATTATTATTATTATCATTATTCCTATTAATGTCTGTCTCCCAATCTTGACTGTAAGTTCATTATAGGCAGGGAACACGTCAGCTAATTCTGTTGTATTGTACTCTCCCAAGCGCTTAGTACAGTGCTCTGCTCAAGGTAAACTCTCAATAAATACAATCGATGGATTGACGATCGATCGATTATCATGATTCCTATTGAAAGGACACGAATCTGTCTCTCCCTCCCTTCTACTTTCCCGCTTTTCGGGGAACCTTTTCTCACCCTGCGATTCACTTCTCTTTGACTCTTCTCCGGACCTTCCCCAAGTCATCCCGGCCCTCTCAAGCCCCTCGGACCGGAGGGCTGGAATCTGAGTAGACGGAAAGTGGTTTTATGAAGGGCATCTTTTTTCCAGCAGCTGTTGGAGTGATGTAACAAGAGACCGAATAAATGGCAGCTCCATTAACTTCCCTTAATCAGATTGGAACAATCAGTTTGAAAAATTTTCCCATATGTTGGAAGAGCAGAGCTCTCGTCTCAGGGTTACAGCTAGGGCACAGGACACTTTAAGGTTACCGAGTCTGACTGCAATTAAACCCTCGCCCCAGAAATCGTGATGATGCTTTGGGGAGCTATTGCGTTTTAGTCATTTGTAATTGGACATTCGGAAATTACTCACTCAAATTACTCGGGGCCTCGCTAAGCGGTTTACAAACATATGTTCCCGGGAAAGGAAAACATTTACCTTTTCTGCGGGAAGATAATAATAATAGTAATAATTAAGGTATTTGTGAAGCGCTTACTATGGGCCAAGCACTGTTCTAAGCGCTGGGGTAGATACAAGATAATCAGGTTGTCCGACGTGGGGCTCACACTTTCAATCCCCGTTTTGCAGATGAGGTAACCGAGGCACAGTGACTTGCCCAAGGTCACACAGCACATAAGTGGCGGAGCTGGGATTAGAACCCATGTCCTCTGACTCCCAAGCCCGGATTCTTTCCACTAAGCCACCCTGCTTCTCCCCTTTCTGTCTATTTGTTTATTTGGAGGAAGGAGAAGTAGTTGAACCACACTGCCTGCTGGGAAAACCACTGGTGCTGTCGGGATTAGAACCCATGTCCTCTGACTCCCAAACTGGGGTTCTTTCCACTAAACCACTCTGCTTCTCCCCTTTTTGTCTATTTGTTTATCTGGAGGAAGGAGATATAGCTGAACCACACTGCCTGTCGGGAAAACCACTCGTGCTGTCCTGGAAAAGCACCGTGGCCGGTAGCTAGAGCCTGGGCCTAAGAGTCAGGTGGTTCCGGGTTCTAATCCTGTCTCCACCACCTGTCTGCTGGAGCAAATCACTTCACTTCTCTGGGCCTCAGTTACCTCATCGGTAAAATGGGGATTCAGACCGTGAGCCCCATGGGGGACAGGGACTGTGTCCACGCCGAATGACTGTGAGCCCACTGTTGGGTAGGGACTGTCTCTATATGTTGCCAATTTGTGCTTCCCAAGCGCTTAGTACAGTGCTCTGCACATAGTAAGCGCTCAATAAATACGATTGATTGATTGAATGACGTGTATCCACCCCAGTACTTGGCACATAGTAGAAGCCAAGGTGATCATGGAGCGTTCAAGCGCTCAATAAATACGTTCAAATGAATGAATAACTCTTCCCCGCCTTTCTGTCAGCCTCAACCCAACTGCTCTCTCCTAAAAGCCAGCCCTGACCCTTTCTCTCAAAATAATAAGGTGGCACCTGTGTTCTCCACATGTAGAAATAGGGTTGACATCTCTCTAAGCCACTGAAATGTCCATAAGGCCACTGAGTTATAACTGAATGGTCCCCTGAGAGTCCTCATTGAGGTGATAATCACTTATTAGCCCTGGAATAAGCTGGCACATGTAAATTAGTCGCCTTCACAGATCGACCAGGGAAAAGTTAGGCTTCCTGTCAGGTTATCACTAGGCCCAGATTCCCTGGACTTGGCTAGTTTTCCCCTCCGCTTTCATCTTTAAACTCTTCAAAGATTAAGACGGCCTCTCACTCGCACAAAACCTCAGTTATAGCCAAGATTAGATGACAGCTTCCATTTATGGAGTGATTCCTGCGTGCGGAGCACTGTACTAAGCGCTCGAGAGAGTATAATATGACAATTGGTGGACACGTTCCCTGACCACAACGAGCCTGAAGTCCAGAAGGGGGGACGGACATTAATTGATGGCATTTATTGAGAGCTTACTGTGTCTAGAGGGCTGTACTAAGTGCTCGAGAGAGCTTTTATTCTAGAATAAACTTCCTGGCAGTTGAATGATACAGAAGGTTAATTATTTCTGAGGACTTCTGGATTCTTCTACCTGCAGTTTCACAGAGCATATCTCTTTTCCACTCGGTTAAGACCCAAAGAAAGGTCCGATCACACAACAGGATAGACGTTACCTCATTCCTTTTCCACCCGAGGCTCAACTCGCAATTTTTTTTTCACGTATTCCCATTCTTATGCCACGGAATTGTTCTGGTCTGTTGGAAAGAAGTCGGCTCTGGAAATCAGAGGACCTGGGTTCTAATGCCGGCTCTTCCACCCATATATTGTTTGACCTCGGGCAAATAACATCACCACACCTCAGTTCCCAAGTCTGCAAAATGGGGATTCAACACCTGTTTTTTTGTTTGTTTCTTTCTGGTATTTGTTAAGAGCCTACCACGTGCCAGGCACTGTACTAAGCACTGGGGTAGATACATGATGATAAGGTGAGCCCTCATGGGGCTCACACTCTTAATCCCCATTTGACAGATGAGGTAACTGAGGCACAGAAAAAGGAAGTGATTTGCTCGGTCGTAGCCAAGATTAGATGCTAACCTCCATTTATTGAGTGATTCCTGCGTGCAGAGCACTGTACTAAGTGCTCAAGAGAGTATAGTATGACAGAACTGGTGGACACGTACCCTGACCTCAATGAGCCTGAAGTCCAGAAGGGGAGACAGACATTAACTGATGGTATTTATTGAGAGAGACAGAAGACATGTGGCGTAGCTGGGATTCGAACCCAGGTCCTCCTGACTTCCAGATCTGTGGTCTATGGACTAGGTTACCGTACTTCTCCCTCCTACCTAGACTGTAAGCCCCATAAGGGACCCAATTATCTCATATTTACCCTAGTGCTTAATGCACTGCTTGACACATAGTAAGCCCTTAACAAATATTATCATGATTATCATTATTTTCATTATCATCACCATTATTATTTAAATCTCTCTCTCACTTAAGGTCATCATTTCCATTTTATTCTCAATCCGGGAGGTGAAGGAATGAACAGAGTAAGGAAATTTTCTGCTTTTTTTTTTTTGTCAAGCTCCTCATTTCTCAGAACTTCTTCAAGATGTGCAATTCTGCTGGAAAATAGGATTCCCTCCCCCTAAAATAGACTTAAGGATTAAGAAAAGCACGGAAAATCCCTTGAGGGTTAGTGAGACACACTCATTTGTAGATTATCTGTAGAGATATGTCATTTTAAAAGTCCGAAAAGCCGCTATCTCCGGCATTAATGTCTAAACATCTGGATTTCTGAAAAGGAAGCCTTGAATTCTCAGCTTTAAAATGGTTATCGAACAAGACGCAAATTGCGCTTATTTCTTGGAAAACGGTGGAAAAGCATTTAGGCAGTGTGAACAGCCCCCATATGCCAACCATTACCGTATCTGGGAATTAAGTGTTTTCGGATTTTTGATCGCACCTATCACTAAAATATTTGGTTTGAAAAGGTAATTGAGCCCTGGGCTTCCCGGAGAATATGTTACCAAGGGATTGGTGTCAATAGCCACTAAGGAAAATGCCTTGGAATGCTTAATTGCCGTTTGTCACGTTTTATAATGGTGTGGGCTAATGCTTTCATCCTCTGCCGCTAGCGTGACAGGGTTTCTGATTCTGCCTTCTCTGACTGTCCAGTTCCAGACTAGAGTAGCACCAGGAGTAATCAATTAATCAATCAATCGTATTTATTGAGCGCTTACTGTGTGCAGAGCACTGTACTAAGCGCTTGGGAAGTACAAGTTGGCAATATATAGAGACAGTCCCTACCCAACAGTGGGCTCACAGTCTAAAAGTAATAATAGTGATTAGTAGTAGTAATCATAGCAGTAGTAATAGCTGCAGTAGTAATAGTAGTAGTAGTAACTTCAGTAGTAATAATAGTAGTAACTCGTGGCTCAGTGGAAAGAGCCCGGGCTTTGGAGTCAGAGCTCATGTGTTCGAATCCCGGCTCCGCCACATGTCTGCTGTGTGACCTTGGGCAAGTCACTTAACTCCTCTGAGCCTCAGTTACCTCATCTGTAAAATGGGGATTGACTGTGAGCCCCACGTGGGACAACCTGATCATGTTATATCCCCCCAGCGCTTAGAACAGTGCTTTGCACATAGTAAGCGCTTAACAAATGCCATCATTATTAGTAGTAGTAGTAACTAGACTGTGGGCCTGTTGTTGGGTAGAGACCGTCTCTTTATGTTGCCAACTTGTACTTCCCAAGCGCTTAGTACAGTGCTCTGCACACAGTAAGTGCTCAATAAATACGATTGAATGAATGAATAAATATGATTGAATGAATGAATAGTAACAATACTATTAGCAGTTAATGCAGTCGCAATAGTGGGAGCAATAGAGTACAGTAGTCATAGTAATAATAATAATAATAATAATAATAATAAAAACAATGATGGCATTTGTTAAGCACTTACTATGTGCAAAGCACTGTTCTGAGTGCTGGGGAGGTTACAAGGTGATCAGGTTGTCCCACATGGGGCTCACAGTCTTAATCCCCATTTTACAAATGCGGTAACTGAGGCACAGAGAAGTTAAGTGACTTGTCCAAAGTCACACAGCTGACAAGTGGATTAGAACCCATGACCTCTAGCTCCCAAGCCCGGGCTCTTTCCACTGAGCCACGCCACTTCTCTAGTAGTAGTGGTAGTAGTAGTAGAGGTAGAAGTAATATTATAGACTCTAAACTCATTGTGGGCATGGGATGAGTCTTTTATATTGTTAAATTGTACTCTCCCAAGTGCTTAGTACAGTGCTCTGCACATCATGATTGCTCAATAAATACAATTGATTGATAGTAATAGCAGTGGTAATAGTAGTGAGAGGAGTAATAGTAATAGCAGCAGTAATAGCAGAAAAAGTTAGTAGTAAGGGCTAATCTGACTCCAACTCACTTCCGTGCTGTGTGACCTTAACCAAGTCACCTAACTTACCGGCGCCTCCTTGTATTCATCTGTAAAATGTGAATGAAATTCCCGGTCCTCCCAACTCTTAGACTGCGAGTCGTATGTGAAACAGGGCCTACGTCTGATCTGATCGAATTGTACCTACCTGACAATTCTTGGCACACAGTAAGTGCTTAACGCACACCACGGCTATTATCATTATTATTATAATTCTCCAAGCGACGGCAGAGACATTCTCCACTTTCAGAACAAAGCATCGCTGTCAGAGATGCCAACGCTGTAGCAATTTCGAGTCAAACTCAGAGGAATAGACATATTTTCATGACCTATAGAAGGACTTAAGTCTCTTTAAGACCAAATCGTCACCCCGTTTATTTAACTTCACTCAGATGAAAGCACAAAGCTATTCAACTTTACAGATGAAACGGGTTACATCATGACAAAGTCTGAATTCACTTGGTTTTTTTTTTTTGGAAAGAAAAAAGGGGGAAAAAAATGCCTTCAGAAGTCGTCTCCATTTCGGGAGTAAAGAAAGAGTCTAACGACAGAGAGATTTTCTTGGAGAATTCCAGAGCCTCTTAACATCTTGGTGTTTATTTAGCAAAGTTTTAATTTCTATTTCTTCAGCCTCATCTTCAACTAGTATCCAGCAACAACTGGGAAAAGGGTCAGGTAAGAATGAGGTGGTTTTTTTTTTCTTTTTCCTTTTCAAATGGTATTTGTGAAGCACAGCCTATGTGCCCGGTACTATAGTGAGTGTTGGATAGATAAGGTTGGACGCAGTTCATGTCCCACATGGGGCTTACTGTCTTGACCCCCATTTTACAGATGAGGTAATTCGGGCCCAGAGAAATGAAGTGACTTTCTCAAGGTCTCACAGCAGACAAGCGGTGGAGCCGGGATTAGAACCCAGGTCCTTCTGACGCCCAGGTCCGGGCTCTCTCCACTAGGCCACGTTGCCTTGAGGTGAATCTCCCTCAGATTTTTAAGTGTTGGGCTCCATTCTCATTCATTTATTCAATTGCATTTATTGAGCGCTCACTGTGCGCAGAGCACTACACTAAGCACTTGAAAAGTACAATTCGGCAACAGACGGAGACAATCCCTACCCAGCAACGGGCTCACATTCCCAAATCATCATGCCAGAAAAGAACATTGGAAATCTTTTTTAAACCTAGAAGCTTTATCCCTAGCTGCTACATTCATTTTTGGGCAATTACAAAACTGACTTAGCTATTACCTCATGGTTCAAATCCTTACACTGAAAGCAAAAGTTTTATGACCTTTGAGGGAAACAGAAAAAAACATATTCTCAAACCCTTATCCTCTAAGGACGTAATTTCATTACATCACTCTTAGCTTGAGTCAGTGGAGTTTTAATCCCTTCCGTCTCTCTAGGGTTCTTGGATAGGATCATAAATTCAACGGCAGCAACTTCGAAAGTGAAGGACAGGTAATCTTACGTGCGTACATGTTTATTTCATGGTATTTTGTAAGTTCTCACTGCAGATACAAGTAAATCAGGCCAGATACAGTCTCTGTCTCACATGGGGCTCACAGTCTAAGGAGGAGAAAGAATAGGTATTGAATCCCCATTTTGCTGTTGAGGAACTGAGGCACGAAGAAGTTAAGTGACTTGCCTTAGGTCACACAGCAGGAAAATGGCGGAGCCCAGGTCTACTGGGTATTTTGCCCATTACTCTATGCTGCTTCTCCTTCCTAAGTATGTTAATTACTCATACTGAAGATGATGCCTCTGAGGGTGGAATTTCATTCATCATCAATCGTATTTATTGAGCGCTTACTATGTGCAGAGCACTGTATCCACTCGTTCATTCAATTTTATTTATTGAGCGCTAAGTGTGTGCAGAACACTGAACCAAGCACTTGGGAGAGTACAAAATAACAAAAAACAGATACATTCCCTGCCCACAACGAGCTTAAGTCTACCCTAGGGCACTGGAGAGACTGAATGTCCTGAAGAAAGCATTTTCTTGTAGCTAGAGCACAGGCCTGGGATTCAGAAGCACCTGGGTTCCAATCCTGGCTCCTCAGCTTGTCTGCTCTGTGACCGCGGGCAAGGCACTTCACTCCTCTGGGCCTCAGGTCCCTCATCTGTAAAATGGGGATGAAGACTTTGAGCCTATGTGGGACATGGACTTTGTCCAACATGATTTGCTTGTATCTACCCCAGCGCTTAGTACAGTTTGACTCGTAGTAAGCAATTAACAAATACCATTAAAAAACCCCAATTGTTTAGGTTTGGCTTTTCATCACTATATATTTCTGAGTGAGCCAGGGAAATAGTACTTTATAGGACCTCTAAAGACTTCCCAGAGTCCACAGAGACTGTGTCTTTCTTCTGGCAGATAAGAGTCTTATTGAAATAAATCAGTGAATCATATTGATTTTGCTCTTAATGTGAGCAGAGCACCATACTTGAGAGAGTACAATATAACAGAGTTGGTAGACACCTTCCCTGCCCACAAACAGTTTACAGTCTAGAGAAGGGATATATGTCCTTATAGAATGGATTTATTCAAATCCAGAAAATCATAATAGTAATATTAATAATAATAAGGTATTTGTCAAGCAATTAGTATTGTCACGAGCCCCCGGTTCAAACCTGCTGGGACATTCCTGGACGAGGGAAGTCTTGGTGACACGTAGTAAAGTCAAACCACACCTCTGATCACCAAAGTTAATGTGGAAAGCTTTTTACTTAGTTTTACCCACGTGCAAGGGAGTGACACATATACACGCTCACACTCACACTCACTCCACCAAGGGTCCCGTACCGGTCTGCTGGTCAAGGGAGTCCGTTCTGCCAATGCTTCTTCTTTCTTACTAATGATAATATTAATGGTAATAATTGTTAAGTGCTTATTATGTGCCAGGCACTGTACTAAGCGCTGGGGTGGAGTCAAGCAAATCAAGTTGGACACATTCCCCATCCCATGTGGGGCTCACGGTTTCAATCCCCAATTACAGATGAGGTAACTAAGGCACAGAGAAACGAAGTAACTTGTCCAAGGTCACACAGCAGTCCAGTGGAAGAGCCGGGATTAGAACCCATGACCTTCTGAGTCCCAGGCCCATGCTGCTTCTCTAAGCGGGGCATCTTGTATCCATGAGCTTTCCACGAGTAATTCAATTTCCTTGAACTAACAGTTTTTTAGTGTCTTTCTAATGCCAGCATACGCAAGCTTAAAAGAGCTCATTATGAACAAAAATGGTGTTTGGAACTATTGTTTCAGCAGAAAGGCTCTTCCATTAGACTTCATCAGTTGATGAGAGCATGTGATTTGCTGAGATACTTTCCTTTAAAACGACACACACACACACACACTTTGCACTCAGCCTATTTATGGGTGAGTTCACGTTACACCCACAACCTCGCCTCAGCTGAGAGTTGTAATAGACAGGTCACGGTGTCAACTCCTTGGCCATTTTGAAAACATTTTCATTCCACTATCTGTTCAGTTTATTTTCTCTTTCCCAAACGGCTCAGCTTTTGTGAAATTTCGGTGATAAAAAGTCAACTGTCCAGGTGCAGAATGATCACGTAGTGTCCGTTTTCTTGAGAGGCTCCTGAACTGAATTTTCCTTTTTTTTTTTTTTTTCTGTTGAAGGCGAACGAAGGTGGAACAAAGGAATTACAAACTCTACCGGGCAAAGGTTGGAGGATTCAAGTTGGCTTGATATTTTTCATTCTCCTCAGAGTTAAATTTAAATCAGAATGCATCTGCCAGCAGATTAGCTACTAATCCTTCTGTTCGTCTTCTACCCGGCATTTTACCCCTTCCTGTCTTCTGACGATGGCGGTATTTATTTCACATTTTTCACGTCAGCGCCTCTCATGAGTGACCAGTGACTTCAACTAAGGCAACATAGGCCATGAGAAGCAGTGTGGGCTAGTGGATAAAGCCCAGGCCAGGCCAGAAGGTCCTGAGTTCTAATCCCAGCTCTGCCACTTATCTGTGGTGCGACCTTGGGCAATTCACTTCACTTCTCTGTGCCTCCATTACCTCATCTGTAAAATGGGGTTTGAGACCGTGAGCCCCACATGGGACACGGACTGTCTCCAACTCCATTTGCTTGTATCCACCTCAGTGTTCAGTACGGTGACTGGCACATAGCAAATTCTTAAATACCACAGTTAGTAGCAGTAATATTATTAAGCCTAGAGTTTCTGCTTCCATATCCTAACATATGAATAATAAATCCATGTTTGGAACGTGAAGATTTCACTTATCCGGGTCTAGGATTCAATGGCGAATACTCCTGGATGGAGGAGTCCTCCATTTTCTATCATTTTAGTCATTTTATAAATTCCCTTGTAGGGAGGATTGTGTCTTCTAAAACTATTGTATGCTCCCCAAAGTATAGTACAGTCCTCCGCACTTTGTCAGCACTCAATAAATAGTACGGATGGATTGATAAATCTTTGACCCTGAAATTAGATGTCAAAGAGATCAGCCCTTCACGCACCTTAATGTTCCACAGAATCCTGAACTGGGCGGACCATCATCAGTCGGTCAGTCAATCGTATTTATTGAGCGCTTACTGTGTGCAGAGCACTGTACTAAGCGCTTAAGAGAGTAGAAAATGACAATAAAGTCACATTCCTTGCCCGTGATGAGCTTACAGTCTAGAGGGACAGAGAGTCATTAATATGAATAAATATGTTTATTAACTGGCACTGATTAAAGATTCATGTCCTCTAAATATGCTCTTAGATGCTCCAAGGCATCTGGTTCAAAGGGATTCCCTCTCCTTACCACCCTGCTTGGGAAATGCTAGGGATAGTGAAGCAGAGTGGGCTAACAGAAAGAGCCCGGGCATGGGAGTCAGAAGACCTGGGTTCTAATCCCGGCTGTGCCATTTGCCTGCTGTGTGACTTTGTCCAAGTCACTTCACTCCTCTGGGCCTCAGTTACCTCATCTGTAAAATGGGATTGAAGTATCTGTTCTCCCCACTTCTTAGATTGTGAGCCCCCTCTAGACAGTAAGCTCCCCTCTAGACTGTAAACTCATTGCAGGAAGGGAATGGGTCTGTTATGTCATGCTCTCCCAAGTGCTTAGTACAGTGCTCTGCACATGGTAAGCGCTCAGTAAATACCAATGATTGATTGCTTGAGCCCCATGTGGAACAGGGACTATGTCCATCCTGATTAATTTGTATTTCCCTAGTGTTTGACACACGGTAAGTGCTTAGTAAGTATAATAGTAGTAATAATAATGATACTATGGGAATTGCATCTGGCTAAAGAATCACCCTCACGCTACAGACAAAAAGCAACCGATGCCCGGTTAAATATCGGAGATACTATGAAAGCTACTTATGGCTTGTGTGCAGTCTGGAGACGGTTGTTAGCTAGGTTTCCTAGACAAATTGGACACTTTCCTCCCAAAATAATGTTGCAAAGGGAAAGTCAATATTGTCTTCCCCATAAACAGTACAGAGAAAAGCCTGTTAAAATAATTACTCTCCCCCTTCAAAGCCTTATAGAAGGCGTGTCTCATCCAAGAGGCCTTCCCAGACTAAGCCCCACTTTTCCGCATCTCCCACTCCCTTCTGGACCACTCTGACTTGCTCCCTTTGCTCTTCCCCACTCCCAGCCCCACAACACTCGTGTCCATATCTGCAATTTATTCCTTTCTTTAATGTCTGCCTCCCCCTCCAGAATGCAAGCTCATTGGGGGCAGGGCATCCGTCTGTTAAATTGTTGTATTGTACTCTCCCAAGCGCTTAGTACGGTGTTCTGCACATAGTAAACACTCAATAAATATGATTGACTGACCAACTCTTAGTACAGTGCTTGGCACACAGTGAGCGCTTAACAAATACCACAATTATTTCGGTTTTGTTTCGGCCACTTCTAAAGGCTCTGGTCTGATATTCCCCAAGCTCTTTGCTCACTAGGGGAGATGCATTAGGAAAAACTCTGTTTCGATCGTGATCTGGGGAAAATATTTGGGATATAGCCTTCTCTACCCTTAATGCAAATACTCCCCTCCACCCTCGGAGCGCTGCAAAATAATATACCAGATGCCAAAAAGACTACAGACAAATGTACTGCTTGGTCCGATATCACATCCCAAAATTCCATTTTCCATCCTCTGTGATGGAAACGTACACTATGGTAACTTGGCCTCCATTCTGACCTGCCTTTTCGCTTGGAGGGGAAATACCAAATTTCAAATTTAGGCAGAAAGTTTAACCGTAAACACCAAATAAAGTTGCCTTGACCTAGGTCTGTGAAATGATATGTATTTTTGTACACCTCTCAGTGGAACTGTTTGATCACTTTATTATTTATAGATTAAAGAACATTGTTGCTAATTAATACTGTTATAATTGTTGGTGTAGTGTGCTTGCCTGCTTTGATGTCTTTTTTGATCTGGTATTTGGGGAATTCAATTTACTTCTTTATTTTGCCTAGTTTGGGATTTTGGAACCTGTATTTGAAGTAATTATTTACCTTATCTTGATATTGAAATCTGTCTATTATATTAACTCCTCTCCCCAACTCAGAATACTAGTTTTTTTTTCTTGCCAGCCCTGGTGAAATATCTTCATTTCTAGGGGCAAAAATAATCATCATCATCATAATAGCAACAGCAATAATAATTGTGGTACGTAATAAGTGCTTACTTTGTGCCAAACACTGTACTAAGTGCTGAGGTACATACGAGATAACTAGGTCAGATCCAGTCCCTGTCTCACATAAGCCTCACAGTCTGAGAAGGAAAATAGGAAAAAAATCTGTGTTTTGCAGGTGAGGAAACTGAGGCACGGGCTGGGTAGATGCCTTACCCAAAGCCACACAGAAGGCAAGCGGAAGAGCTGCGATTACAACCCAGGTTCCCTGAATCCCAGGCCCATGCTCTTTCCACTTGGCCAAGCTGTTCCTTAATATATCAAAGGAAAATCAAAATATCAGAGGAGAGGGGTGGAAATGTGGTGGGCATTACTAGGAATCTCTAAACCTGTATTTTGCACCTCTCTTTCTTTTACATTCTATAGCGGGTGACGGACATCAACATAGACAGTGTGGCCTAGTGGAAAGAGCACGGGCCGGAGAGTCAGAGAACCTGGGTTCCAAATCCCGGCTCCATCACTTTCCTGCTCAATTTATCTGAGCCTCAGTTTCCTCATCTATAAAATGGAGCTGCAATACTTCTTCTCCCTCCCTCTCAGGCCGCGAGTCCCGTGTGGGACAGGGACGGTGTCCAACCCGATTTGCTTGTATCCACCCCGGCGCTTAGTACAGTTCCTGGCACATAGTAAGAGCTTAACAAGTAACATAGTTATTACTATTGTTAAGTACATTAGATCGCTGCTGATGTCTTCATAAAAGGAGACAGTCTCAAGCTTTTAGTTGATATAATGCACAATCAATCAATCAATCAATCATATTTATTGAGCGCTTACTATGTGCAGAGCACTGTACTAAGCGCTTGGGAAGTACAAATTGGCATCACACAGAGACAGTCCCTACCCAACAGCACCCAGATAATGACCAAAGAAGTACACTGAACATTCCAACATGCACTAATTCTTCCCCGAAACCTAATAATAATAACTATACTATTTTTTAAGTGCTTACTATGTGCCAGGCACTATACTAAGCGCTTGAGTGGATACAAGCAAATCGGGTTGGACACAGTCTCTGTCCCACGTGGGACTCACAATCTCAATCCTCATTTTACAGATGAGGTAACTGAGGCACAGAGAAGTGAAGCGACTTGCCCAAGGTCACAAGGAGCCGGAATTAGAACCCATGACCTTCGGACTTAGGTCACCCTCCTTCTACAACACCAAAGATGTTTCCGTCCAGTCGCTGTACTACACTCAATCTTGTACCTTTTAAGGACGAGGAAAGTTGTGTCCTTTCCACCATTTCGACGCTATTAGAAAAATCGGCGGCCAAATAAAGCGTCTTCCTTTCAGCAGAAGGACGGGGAAGTGGGAAGCACTTGACAGGAGACACATGGTTTGCACATTGTGGAAACGCTGAATTTTCACACGAGAAAGCACGCGGAACAGAGGCCTTCATCTCCAGCAAAGAATGTGGTCCAACTTGAATCTAACACACTGGAAAAGCCACAGATCTGGAATTTAATGGATTTAAACCGACTCTGGTGAAAGCTTCAAAGTCTTTAAGAAACACTCACTGAAGTTTTTTAAAGTCTCTCCTAGGAACCCAAACTGTGTCTTCTCCCTTTTCTTCCTCGAGACACAGACAGTTGCAGAAAATTGAAACTACCTGCCTGTAGTTGGCTTTGCTTTGGCCATAATGTGCACGCAATTTTCTGCCATGAGAAACTGCTTTGAATTTTCAGATAGTGTAGTGTTTTCACCTTTTACCCTTTCAGGAAGAACACCCAGATTTTATAGACAGCAAAAATTATAGACAATTTTCTTGCCTATTTCACTTCTCTGGCTCTTCGACTTGTTGTTGGTTTTTTATTCCTTTACGATTTGTGAGGAAATTTGAGATGGCCTATAATTTCAGCACGTTTCATATTTTGATTTTTTTTTCTGAAGGAGGAAACACAAGGGCTTTTCTAGGCTAAACCTTGTAACAAATAGTATATCAAAGAAAGACGAAACAGAAACGAATACGCGCGTCTTCCTATAACATCTCCATGTGATCACAGCATTATAAGAGGAATTTGACAGAGTCGAGATTCAGAACAGCCGCGAGGAGGCTGCATACAACTAAATGATCAGCTAGATTCCCAACTGCATTTGTAAAAGCAGGGCATAGGAGATAAAAAATACAAAATAATGGTACTTGTGAAGCGCTTACTAGACACTGGAGTCTTGTTAAAGCTCACAACAACAGAGCAGCTTTAAGGCCCCATTCCAGTATTTTGAAAATGGAGAGAATTTCCCGAAGGCCTTGAAAAGCCTTTCCTGATAATGGCCACCACTGATTTTCAACCCAATCTTGGTTCTATACCAACATCCTGGTAGTAGTAGTAATAGCAATAGTATTTATTTAATTCTCCCTGGGTGAATCAATCAATCAGTTGTATTTATTGAGCGCTTACTGTGTGCAGAGCACTGTTCTAATCGCTTGGGAGAGTACAATATTCCAGAATTGGTAGGGTGACACGTACTATGCTAAGCAGGTGGGAAGAATAAAAGAAGCAAATGACTTATTTCCTGACCACAACGCACTTCCACGCTAATGGGAGAGGCAAGCATAAAATACTTAGAAGGCAATCCATAACATCAATGCTTGAATCGATTAAACATTAATTAAACCTAGGAGGAAGAAGTGGGGTTATCAGATGAGATGCAGTCCCTGTTCCCCAGAGACTTTACAGATGAGGAAACTGAGGCCCAGAGAAGTTAAGCATTGTTCTTTCTATTCATCCCTGTACTTCCCAAGCGCTTAGTCCAGTGCTCTGCACACAGTAAGCGCTCAATAAATACGATTGAATGAATGAATGAATCCCCCTTCTGAGCCCCACAACACAAGTCCATATAATAATAATAATAATAATAGCATTTATTAAGTGCTTACTATGTGCAAAGCACTGTTCTAAGTGCTGGGGAGGTTACAAGGTGATCAGGTTGTCCCACGGGGGGCTCACAGTCTTAATCCCCATTTTACAGATGAGGTAACTGAGGCCCAGAGAAGTTAAGTGACTTGCCCAAAGTCACACAGCTGGCAATTGGCAGAGTGGGAATTTGAACCCATGACCTCTGACTCCAAAGCCCGTGCTCTTTCCACTGAGCCACGCTGCTTCTCATATTATGTTGCCAACTTGTACTTCCCAAGCGCTTAGTACAGTGCTCTGCACACAGTAAGCGCTCAATAAATACGATTGATGATCTGTCATTTATTTATTTCTATTAATGTCTGTCTCTCTCTCCGGACCGTAAGCTCATTGTGGGCAGGGAAATCGCCTGTTTATTGTTATATTGTCCTCTCCCAGTTGCTTAGTACAGTGCTTTGCACACAGTAGGTGCCCAATGAATATGATTGAATGAACAGACCCCTCCTGATCAAGTGACTGGGAGGGGAAAAAAAATTCTGCTTTTTATTCCTTTCTAAAAGGGAAAAAAAGTCTCTTTATTGGCTTCTGACTTCTACGGAGCCACCTCATTCTGACTCAGCAACTTCAAATATAGCCCAGAATCGTTTCCTCTCCCCATCCCTGCAAAGAAAAAAAAAAAAATCCCAACCTCCTCCACTGAAAGGAAACAGGTTTTATTCATGTCGAAATCCACGCGATTTCTTGCTGAGAGAGGATCGTCCTACGAAGCAGGCCTTGGGGGAAAAATAACAGAGTGTGATTGAGAGTGTCTTATTTGTATTCATTTTTGGAATGCCTATCCACTGAGAAACCTTCCAAGAAGAGAGTTCAAAAAGGGAAAAAAAAATAGTAAATCTGTGGCAGAAAGGATTGGGAGATGTTCCCTGTCCTCTCTCCTTATAAATCTGTCCTCTTTGCCATGGAAGTTTCCCTTTTCTCTCCACAGGAGGTCTTCCAGCTTCTACTTCGCAGGAGTCCATCACTTGACTCTTCACACTTCGGCTTCCTCCGAGTAGCATGGTACTATCTTTACATCTCTGCCAGTCTGGGTTATTACCCAAGTTTCATAATTCCAGCCCTAAATAAAGCCCTGTCATCTAAGCGCTCAATTTAAATACCTCTCCGTTTTATTTTTGAACGCTGGAAGTTAATAATAAATATCATCTTTGTTTTCTAATTTTTTTTACGGAGTTGATTTAAATGTTCCTGACAGCCCAATCCAATCCTCCCATCTAGGTTTGACAGGCGTGACATGAATCTCTGCATACAAGCTCTCAATTATGCATAATCCAATGTTTTCTAGGGTTTTAATTGAATCACTAGTCTCAAACTTGTTATTTTTAATTTACAACATTTGATTTCTGACACCGGTCCCTCCGTGTCATAAATTATGCAGGCTAGGGCCTTAGTTGTGTGGGTGATTAAAAAAAAAACTAATTAGGCATGATTAAAAAAAAAAAACCCGAAAGCAGAGACCTCTTAAATATGTGCGCGTGATCCCATGTAGAAGAGGCTTATTTCGGAGGAAATGCTCCTTTCCTTCAAAGATACTAGGTGAGGTTCAGTACAATTTGATTGATTTTGACAGAAATGAAAGAAAATGTTGCATTTTTTTTTCCTCCTGCATATATACCAGAAATTGCATTACATGCCCCGTTGATACGAATTCCCCCACAGCTCGTTGACTGTAATTTTGTTAAGTGGGCAGGAAAATGAATATGAAGAAACCTGAGCATAATGCAGTGTTTTCCTTGGCCCCCGGAGCCAAGCTCAGAGCGGACACAGAGCGAAATAGATCTACTGTCGGAACCTACTAGGTACAATTAACGGGACTATCAGTTTATGCTTTGGTTCACGATGGTAAAGGGGAAATAGATGCGTAATGTTCAACTTGGGAGAGGATCTGGGTAATTTGATTTAGGAAAGCAGCAGCTGGCTTGTCTGTGGCACTTTGGGGAGACACTGGGAAGCGAAACTGGGAGAATGGATTCCTTTTCCTGAGAGGAGAAGAAGAATCCACTGTAGTGAAGGAGGAGGAGGAAGAAGGAGAAGAAGAAGAAAGAGGAGAAGGAGGAAGAGGAGGAGAAGAAGGAGGAGAAGAAGAGGAGGAGAACAACTTCCTAACGAAGTCCATCGGCTTGGGGAAGCAGTATGGCCTTGTAGAAAGAACAGGGGATAATAATAATAATAATAATAATAATGGCATTTATTAAGTGCTTACTGTGTGCAAAGCACTGTTCTAAGCACCAGCACTGGAGCTGGGTTCTAATCCTGACTCCGCCACTTGTCTTGGCGGTGATCCTGGGTAAACCACTTCCATTCCCTGGGCCTCAGTTCTCTCATCTGCAAAATGGGAAGTTAGTACCTCCTATTTACCCGATGAGCCCCACGTGGGACCCGATGATCTCGTATCTACCCCAATGCTTAGTACAGTGCTAGGCATATAGTAAGCCCTAAACAAAGACCAAGATTATTATTATTGCTGTTACCCCTCCCCGCCCACCAGAGGTTGAAGAAGAGTTAGCTTTGGTTTGCTCTGGTTTGCTTGAACCTACTATTACTTTTAATAAATGGTATTTATTGAACATTGAGTATTGAACGTTGACTGTACTGACTGAACTAAGCGTTTGTGGGAGTGCAATACAATAGAGTTGGTCGATGCGATTTCTGGACTCAAGGGCCTTATGGTTTGGTGTAGGAATTTGATGTAGGAATTTATCATCTTACAATGTACTAATAATAGTAGTATTTGTTCAAGTGCTTATTATGTGCCAGGCACTGTGATAGATACTCTATAAGCAGAACGGACACAGTCCCTGTCCTACATGAGATTCACCATCTATAAGAAAGAAAACAAGTATTTGAATCCCATTTTACAGTTAAAGAATCAAGGCACGGAGAAGTGAAGTGACTTGCCCCAGGTCACATAGCAGGATTAGAACTCAGTTCTCCTGACTCCCAGGGCTGTGTCTCTCCTCCAGGCTACATTTGGTAAAAAAAAAAAAAACTATTTTTAAATGAAAAATCAGGAAACCAAGTTCAAGCTAATAGATTTATGATAAGCAGCAAGGCCTGCCAGTAAGAGCCTAAGCGTGGGAGTCAAACGACGTGGGTTCTAATCCCAGTTCCGCCACTTGTCTGCTGTGTGACCTCAGGCAAATCACTTCACTTCTCTGTGCCTCAGTTACCTCATCTGTAAAACTGGGATTAGGACTATGAGCTCCACGTGGGACAGCCTGATTACCTTGTATCTACCCCAGTGCTTAGAACAGTGCTTGGCACATAGTAAGCGCTTAACAAATACCATAATTATTATTATTATTATTACTATTGTTATTCTCTAGGCCTAAGTCCCTCACCTGCAAAATGGGGATTAAGACTGTGAGCCCCACGTGGGACAATCTGATAACCTTGTATCTACTCCAGCACTTAGAACAGTGCTTGTCATATAGTAAGCACTTAACAGATACCATCATTATAATAATAATAATGGCATTTATTAAGTGCTTACTATGTGCAAAGCACTGTTCTAAGCACTGGGGAGGTTACAAAGTGATCAGGTTGTCCCACGGGGGGCTCACAGTCTTAATCCCCATTTTACAGATGAGGTAACTGAGGCCCAGAGAAGTGAAGTGACTTGCCCAAGGTCACACAGCTGACAATTGGCGGAGCGGGGATTTGAGCCCATGACCTTCGACTCCAAAGCCCGGGCTCTTTCCACTCAGCCACGCTGCTTCTCTATTATTATTTTGAGATGTCCGTGCGTGAGACACGGAGATCAAGCTTTTTAACGAAGATGATAAGTGCACATGATTTTTCTCCACAAGCAGGCACTTTAGCATCAAATTTCAGACTTTCCCGGCCAAGAACGGACAAGCCGATTCCTTCGCCCCCTAAGCCATTCAGACGTTCAGTACACACTGCTAGGTATCATCCCACTGTTCCCCTTAGCCTAACCCCAGCCTGACTGGCGAGCAGGGATGCGGTTTCATGAAAGCAGAGGTAAACATTTTTTTCATTTTCCCTTTCCTGCTTCTCTTTTCACTCTGCCATAGCAGCTTGCCGGAGTCGTCAACGGCTTTGATGACCCACCCGAAAGATGAAAAGCTCTAGGTGACCTCGATTGAAAAGGGAGTCGGGCTCCCGAATGAATCTATTACACGACGATGGGCATAATTCCCTTCCACCTAATACTTTCAGATTCAACTTCGGTCTTGGGGCCGGGGAGGGGTGAGGCCTGGTGTGTTTATCCTGGTGGAATCCATTTCCCTGGGAACAGCATTCACATCTTCTCCTCCCCCCCGCTTCACTCACTCTATCTGAGAAGCAGGGTGGTCTGGTGGTTAGAACACAGTCTTGGGAGTCAGAGGATCTGGGTTCTAATCCTGGCCCCGCCACCACGTGTCTGCCGTGTGACCCTAGGTGAGTCACTTCACTTCTCTGGGCCTCAGTCATCATCTGTAAAATGGGGATTCAATACCTATTCTCCCTCCTTCTCAGACTGTGAGCCCCAGATAGAAAAAGGACTGTGTCAAACCTGATCATCTTCCCCAGTGCTGTGTACAGTGCTTAACACAGAGTAAATACTTAACAGATACCACAATTAGTATTATCGTCCCTCTGTCATATCTGGACCTGATTGATTGATCGATTAATTGGACCTCGCTACCGATCCACGAAGGCAAAGCGGGAGAGCAGACCAGGTTTTCTCTGGTTGGCAAATTGACTAACCTCCTCAATTTGCACTTGGAGAGTCGCATCACTTGCTACAGGGCGGTCGGCAAATTAAGGAGTTCAATTCCTGGGTCTGGATTGCCTATTTTAGAACGAGTTGTTAATCACGGCGTAGTGAATAGAGCCCGGTCCCGGGAGTCAGGAGGTCGTGGGTTCTAATCCCGCCTCCACCACTTGTCCGCTTTGTGGCCTTGGTCAAGTCACTTTGCTTCTTTGCGCCTCAGTTCCCTCATCTGTAAATTGGGGATTAAGACTGTACGCTCGTGTGGGACAGGGACCGTGTCCAACCCGATTTGCTCGTATCCACCATAACGCTCAGTACAGTGCCTGGCAGCGCTTAACAAATACCACTATTAAGAAGATTAATATTTGCTCAGAATGTGCACTCTCCCAAGCCAGTGCTCTGCACATAGTAAGCGCTCAGTAAATACCATTGAGGGATTGATGGATAGATCCCCCTCCTCCCCCTCCCCATCCCCCACGCCTTACCTCCTTCCCCTCCCCACAGCACCTGTATATATGTATATATGTTTGTATGTTACTCTATTTATTTATTTTATTTGTACATGTTTATTCTATTTATTTTATTTTGTTCACATGTTTTGTTTTGTTCTCTGTCTCCCCCTTCTAGACTGTGAGCCCACTGTTGGGTAGGGACCGTCTCTACATGTTGCCAACTTGTACTTCCCAAGCGCTTAGTAATCAATTAATCAATCAGTCGTATTTATTGAGCATTTACTGTGTGCAGAGCACTGTACTAAGCGCTTGGGAAGTCTAAAAGTCTAAAAGGGGGGAGACAGAGAACAAAACCAAACATACTAACAAAATAAAATAAATAGAATAGATATGTACAAGTAGTGCTCTGCACACAGTAAGCGCTCAATAAATACGATTGAATGAATGAATTAATTAATTAATCTACCCAAGCACCTACAGCAGTGACTGGCACCTAGCCAGCACTTAACAAATGCCATTTAAAAGAAGAAAGAAGGAGGGAGGCAGCTTTGCCACAAACACACATCAGCTTTGATGTCACGTTTGACCTTCTTTGCCCAGGACTCTTTCCGCTCATCCTCCGTGACCTAGTGTCTCCATTTTTCCTCAAGGCACACGCCCCGTCCCAGTTATCTGGAAAATGCCACGTGAAAACAGGTTTTGAATGAATGATCCCAGCTACCGAGGAGAAGAGGAGGTTGAGCTCCTGTCTCCACGGACTGAAGTCTCCAAAGTATCGCTCGAGTTTCAGGGTCCAGATGCCAAAACTCCCAAAGAGGCCAGGATATTTCCCTATTAGGGCACGGATCACTAACCCTTTACCCACAGGGCCTCGGGGGAGGGAGTAGAAGGGCAGTGTATCATTTGGGGTTTCGAATCTCATCCCGCTGAAAGAGAAGGGAGACAGGAGGAACGTTTCAGGAGCATCGAAGCTCGGGGCTGACAGTTAGAAAGGAACAGGTGTTGGCTAGCATGGAATTTTTCAGGATGGCTGATCATCTCATCCTATTCTCGTCTAGCGGGGAGGACGATTAACCCTGGATCTCGGGGCTAAAATGGAAGTGTCTTTCATTCAGTAGCATTTATTGGGCGCTTACTGTATGCAGAGCACTGCATTAAGCACTTGGGAGAGGACACCAGAACAATAAACAGACACATTTCTAGCCCACAACGAGCTTACAGTCTAGAAGTATGTGAGAAGCAGCATGGTTGAGTGGATAGAGCGCGGGCTTGGGAGCCAGAAGGACCTGGGTTCTAATCCCGGTTCCGCCACTTGTCCACTGTGGGACCTTGGGGAAGTCGCTTGACATCTCTGGATCTCAGTACTCTCATCTGGAAAATGGGGATTAAGACCGTGAGTCCCATGTGGGACTTGGACATGTGTCCAACCTGAATATTTTGTATCTACCCAGTGCTTAGTACAGTGCCTGACACATAGTAAGTACTTAACAAAAACCATAAAAAAAATGCTCTCCAGTGTCACAAAAGGCAGGGAAGCTTTTCACTTGACAAACACTGTGGATCTTTTCATCCGTCATGTCACCCATCCTTCCCAGAAAACACTCCAGAAAACAGGCCTGCTTTGAAGACGCTGAAAGGAAGTTCAATCCCTCCCAACAAGCCTCGGTTCCCCGCGACAGGAGAGAAGAATGTGTCAGTTGGATATTCTGAATTACCTCTTATTGGAGAATCAATCACTCAGTCCCCAGAACACGCTCAGTTCTGTAGAACTGTCACTCACGATCAGCGAATTGTTTGACATCAGAATGCCGAAGATCGCAGCTCTGATACTCGGGCTCTTGAAACTTGGGTCGCGATTTCAACCCCAAAGACGGAAGGTGTCCGCACACACGTGAGTTGAAATTTTATGCCCCAAATCCTCCACGACTGTTCCCTGAAGACTTCTCGGAGAGGATCGGAATATACATATTTCAGGCAAAAATCCGACGTGAAAAACAAAATGGCTCTTATTTATGAGTGGGGAAATTCCTAACCTGGACTGTAACCTTTCCTTAGCCAAGGCCATGAAAATGCAATGATCTACAAAAATTCACACGTTTGTCTCTGGGGGCATTGTTACGGGCTCATAAAATGTCAAACTGCTGTTACTTGAGCCGGCAAATAATTTATACCTATCGTTTGTCTCTCAGCCCTAACATTATGCTGCCGCAAGGACCACCTACCCACAAGTGTATGTTGTAGCGATCGTGTTCTTGATACAGATGCAGGCACAGAGAAATGTGAAATCTGAGTCGGTTCCAAATGCCCAGCTCCTAATCCGTGGCTCAAACAGAAAAAGAGAGAGCTTTTCCCCAAGCCCAATATCAATCCGTCAGTCAGTCAATCGCATTTACTGAGCGCTTACTGTGTGCAGAAGACTGCACTGAGCGCTTGGGAGAGTACAATACAACAGACACATCCGCTGCCCACAACGAGCTTATAAGCTTTTTCAGAAGGCTCCGGTCAAATCAGCACTTTGAGGCAAAATGGATGTCAACTGGCTGCTTATTTAGTTCCTTGTGGGCAGGGAACGTGTCTACCAACTCTGTTAAATTGTCCTCTGACAAGCATTTGGTGCGATGTTCTGCACACAGTAAGCGCTCGATTAATACAACTGATCATTCACGCCAATGGCGGGTCCGATGTCTAATAACAAATATGAAAAACAAGGGGAGGAGAGAAGAGGGCCATGTTTCTAATAACGACAGTAATAAATAATACTACAATATGAATAAAGATAATATTTGCTAATCACTTACTATGTTGCAAGCACTGTACTAGGTACAAGATATTCAGATTGGACACAGTCCCTGTTCCACATGGGGCTCACAGTGTAAGTAGAGGCAGTAGGATTTACAAATGAGGAAACTGAGGCCCGGAGAAGTGAAGTGATTTTCTCAAGGTCACGCAGAAGATGAGTGGCAGAGCTGGGATCAGATCCCAGGTCCTCTGACTCCCGGGCCTGGGCTCTTTCCACTAGGCCACGTTGCTTCCCAGCTCCTACTCAACGTAAAAATTCCTTCGCTTCTCTCCCAGAAACTTCCCTGCCTGGGAAAGCAGATCAGAGAAACGGGTCTTCTAGATCGACTTGAAATCTCATCATCCTTACCGACATTGAATGGCACGGCAAAAGAGTCAAGCAACGGGCTCTGAAACACAGTTGACGTCCGTGTTATCCCCCATAAATGATGCACTGTTCTAAGCGACTTTAGGAGAGCCGTGGGCTTAACGATTTCATACCAGGTAATAAAATTCATGCTAATTAGTGCCTCCAAAAAGGGGCACTAACTTATCCTGACCCCATTGTGGGGTGAGCACAGAGAAACCAATCCGAGAGCGTTCTCGCCCGGCATTCAGAACACCTCCTCAGACCACTCATTTGCACCTTCACAAAGCCAGAGCATTTCTCCTTAGCACAGTGGGCCCTCAGAGTAGGATGAAAGGAACAATGTCTGAGCTTCTTCCTGGAGAGTTAAAAATCTCCCAAGTCAAAATAACCGAGACACTAACTTGGCTCCCTGGGAGACCGCTGGACCTTTCTGAGCTCTCTCATGGCCGCCAGCGAAGGCCAATCTGCCCACGATGGGAGAGTGAAATTTGGATTTTTCCAGCCGTCAAAAAATCCTGGGTTCTAATCGCGGCGCCGCCGCCTGTCTGCTGGGTGACTTTGGGCAAGTCGCTTCACTTCTTTTGGCCTCAGTTCCCTCATCTGTAAAACGGGAATGAAGACTCGGGGGCCCCTTGTGGGACAGGGACTGTGTCCAACCTGATTGGCTTGTCTCTATCCCGGGGATCAGTACAGTGCCCGGCACATAATAAGCGCTTAACGAATACCGTAAAAACATGTGGTTTTGATTGAATCAGGTAATACCTACAGGTTGTGGAGGGACACACACACACACACACACACACACACACACACACACACACACACACACACACAAGCACACACACTCCAATGCCTCGTAAGGTTCTCCTCAAAGGGGAGTCAAAAGAATCAATCATACTTATCGAGCGTTGACTATATGCGGAGCACTTGGGAGAGCACAATACGACGGAATTAGCAGACACGTTCCCTGCCGATAACGACCTTACAGTCCAGAGGAGACAGATGTTAATATGAATCAATTTATAGTATAGAATTTAAAGACGTGTTTATAAGTGCTGAGAGCTTGGGGATGGGGAGAATATCTAATATCCAAAGGTCACCGATCAAAGTGCGTCGAAGGGAAGAAGCAAGGGGAATTTATCCTTCTACCCTCCCCTTGCCAACTCCGAAAGGAAAATCACTGCTGAAACCCCGCTTTGTTATTGGCAGCAAGAACTGCTGAAAACAATTTACTTCCACTGATCTTGTCAGCACGCACTATCACCCTGGCTTTTATGGGGGAAACCGTAACCTCTTCCTAGGAAAAGGAGAAGAATCAAGATTCTCATTTGCCCAACAGAATATCGATCTCAATAATCGCCCTGAGTTCCGAGGAGTTATCATTTCTTATTCCTTAAATGCTATGGAGACACCCAGCTACTGAGAAACAGAGACCAACTGCCTCAGAGTTCTAGCATTAAATCACGACCGTGCTGGCAAACTGTTTAAGCTATTTTACATTTTGGGGGGTTTTCTAATAGGTGGATTCATTTTTCTGATTTAATCGGCGTTTTTATAGCACCCTAGGGGCTCTTCTCTCTTCATATTTTCTCCAAGCCCTTGTGCCCGGCTACTGATGCCCCAGATAAAGCACAAGCTGTGTTTGTTCTTTGCCCCTCTAACGAAAACTCGATATGAAGTTTAGAAATTAGTTTTTCCTTCCTCCCTAGGGGCTGTTGGCCCAGTGTCACTGAGGTCGCCGCATAGAAGGATTCTAGCAGATTAGCTCTAGAACCAAGCTTCGTCTAATGGAGCGGGACATTATCCCTGAATTTCTGAACATCCCGATGCTGAGAATAGTCAGTCAGTCGGTCGTACTTAGGGAGCTCTTACTTTGTGCAGAGCATGGTACTGCCCGCTTGGGAAAGTACACTGCAACAATCAATGGACACATTCCCTGCCCACAAAGAGCTTACAGCCTAGAGTGGGGGAGAGACATTAATAGAAATAAATATATGATAGATATAGACATAAGTGCTGGGGGGCTAGAGGAGTGAATAAAAGGAGCAATAAAGGGATGCAGAAGGCAGTTGAAGAAAAGGAAAGGAGGGTTTAGTCAGGGAAGGCTTCTTGGAAGAGAAGTGCCTTCAATATGAGGTATCTTCTGGTTTCCTCATCTTCAGGGGTATTTATTGAGCACCTACTGCATGTAGAGCATTGTACTAAGCGTTTGAGAGAGTATACTCGAGTCGGTAGTGTCCGTTATAGTGTTATATTGTACTCTCCTTAAGCACTTTGTATAGTGCTCTGCACGTAGTAAGCGCTCAATAAATATGATCGACTGACTGACATACTAGACAAGTTCTCTGTCCAAAACAAATTTACAGTCTAGATATAAACTGGAAAGTTGCTGCCCAGTTATGAATAAACTGAGATTCTCACTGGATTCATCCGCCTCTAAGTCCGCCGCGTTTCTTCTCCCGAAAACTCAAGACTATAACGACATCCACATTAAAGGGGTCTTTATGCTCATGATTATACATCGTTTTTAAACTCCAATACTGTCTCAATTAACTCTCCTTTGCTAGCCGGATGCGAATTTACAAAACGACAACCCTGATCACACTGCCGAGAAGTTATAGCAAATGTGCCATTTGCTGCTGTGAAGTTAAATGATAAAATACTGACTTAATTCAACTTTGGAAAACACGCTTATGACTATTCCATTCCCTTTTCATCCCAGCATTTCAGTTTCTGGTTTTCTCCTATTCACTTCTCTTTACTGCTTTAAAAAAAAAACAACTCATTAGGTAAAAATATAAAATTCAGATTTACTACTGACACTTTTAATTCCAATTCAAGACCCACATCTGCTCAGCATGAACTAGAGTAAAGATACCATCTGCTGGAACTCGAAAACACAAATCTGTTTTCCATAGAAAATAAAGACAAGACCACCAAAGGTAAACTGTTGGCAAGGATAAAGTCCTTCATTTCCACAGGAGATTTGGAACATCCTGGACCATAATTTTAGTGCATATTGGACTAGGGGTTGCTCATTTTTAGACCAGAGTTTGCTGGGATTTTAGAATGTATTTTATCCTATTCTGCAGTTTGTTATAGTGAAAACTGAAATAACTTACATAAAGATGAATAGGTGCCAGTCAAACAACAGATCACCTGGAGGATTCGAGAGAATTTTTTGTACAACTCTTCAGTGGACATGTGGAAGGCCCTATTGAAGAGCAGGGTTTTTGTAATGTCACTTTTTCAATGCTAAGAATACAGCTCTTCGATGAGCCCGTCTTTTTGAAACGAAAATGTGACTCAAGCTCCTTTTGGCTCCAAGCGCTATTTTATATAAAAGATCTTTTTTTAAGGTATTTTTTAAGTGCTTAGTAAAGTGGCAGGCACTGTACTAAACACTGGGGTGGATACAAGGTAATTGGGTTGGACACAGTCTCTGTCCTACATGGGCTCACTGTCTTCATCCCCATTTTACAGATGAGATAACTGAGGTACAGAGAAGTGAAGAGACTTGCCTAAAACAACAGCAGGCAAGTGGCAGAGCTGGGATGAGAACCCAGTCCTTCTGATTGGATTTGATTGAAAAAAAGGCTCATCAGCATGCCTCTCCTTTGGAAGGCAGCTTCCAAGCACTCTGCACACAGTAAGCACTCAATAAATAGGATTGAACGAATAATAACTTTCCCATGGAAATATAACACGGAAAACCGGCTTGAGTTAGTTAACACACCATTTGCGCCTCTGTCCTCGGATGATATGGTTTGAAAAATGATCTTAAAAAGGTCCTTGGGAAAAAGATATCCTCCGCTGAACCTCATTTTGTGGGTATTTAACCTGAAAACTGACTTTTCCCCTCTGAATACTTCCCACTTAGAGTAATTTTTAGTTATTTCATCCCAGCCTTCTCCCAGCCTCCATTCCGTCCACAGTTACCGCTGTGATTTTCTCCTTCACACACAAACGGCGCGTTCTCTGTGATGTACTGACTTTGAGATGCACTTATTTTCCCGTTAATACCTGGCCCGTTAGGGCTTAGCCATAGAAACAGTTTGGAACTGATTCTGTCACTTATTCTCTATGGGGCAGTAGCTATAACTTTGATGTTTTATTGTTACATTTCTGATGCAAATAGCTTTAGATTATGCAGATGTTTATATACCTTGTGTTGCAGTAACCTCTAGCAGGTTATGATTACATTGAGTGATCCCATTTGAGGTATGGGTTTTAAAAGGGTCTTTTTAGTGTTTGGCAAATTACATGAGCTTCAGTACAGACCTACAGGGGAAAAAAAAATATGATGAGATATCTCTCAGCGGTCGGAAAACACAGAAAATGAGGCCGGCTGAAAAATACCTTTTGGAGTGCCTTCAGCTATAAGTCAGTTTATGCGTTTCAGAAGCGGAGCACTTCCCCCTGTTTATGAATTCTATTTTGGAAGCAAAAGACACTTACCTAAACCCAAGAAGAACCCCGGGAAGGTCCTTTGGGAACTCATTGGAATTCCTCATTCTCCTCCTCCTCATCAAAATAATGGTATTTATTGAGTGCTTACTACGTGCCAGGCACTGTCCTAAGCACCGGGGTGGATACAAGGTAACAGGGTTCACAGTCTTCATCCCCATTTTACAGATGAGGGAACTGAGGCCCAGAGAAGTGAAGTGACTTGCCCGAGGGCACCCAGCAGATAAGTGGCAGAAGCAGGATTAGAAGCCAGGTCCTTCTGACTCCCGAGCCTGTGTTCCGTCCACCAGGTCATGCCACTTCTCCCTACCGGAGAGAGCCCCGGCCTGGGAATCAGAGGACCAGGATTCTAATCCCTGCTCTGCCACTTACCTGCTGCGTGACTTCGTGCGAGTCACTTAAACTCTTCACCATAACCTCAGCTCCTGGATATGGCCAGACAGGAGTCCTCGTCAACGAGCAAAACAGAAAAAGATACTGCCCAAGTCAAGCAAGACAACCGGTCCTGTGTGTTTGCCCGTGCAAATCTGCGCCAGTCAAACTACTTGAAATTTCAAGGGGTATAACCGAGAGAATTTGGGAAAAGATAAATAACTCTCCAAATGCCGTGGTGAAATGCAGAAGAACTCTCTTCTCTTCTTGGGAATAATTTAGCAGCTCAAACAAGGCCTTCTTTGCTTAGTCGGGCTTCTGAACTTTGATTACTCCTCGTATGTGGGTGGGTTTGGGCGTCTGTGAGCGTAGATGTTGAGTGTGTGTGTGTGTATTCAGCAAATTGCACGTAAAGTTCATTCATTCAGTCATCGCATTTACTGAGTGCTTACTGTGTGTAGAGCGCTGTACTAAGCGCTCGGGAGAGTACAATGCAATGATGAACAGACACATTCCCTGTCCGCAATGAGCTTACGGTCTAAAGTCTTTGAATGGGAGCACGAAAAGCTGGAGAAAGCTGCAGTTCTGACTGTGGTAGACTATTGGGAAGGAGTCATTTCTTAGAAACACCCGTTCATCAAGCGCTGGTTTGCCTCCGTTGAAATTAAGATTTGTGAATCCGAATCAGAGCTGACAGTGTTAATAATAATACCAATGATGATGGTATTTAAGCGCATACTATGCATGAAGCACTGTTCTAAACACTGAGCACTGTTCAAAGCGCTGAGAGATCTCTTAACACTGTCAGCTCTGGCAATAACTTCCCCCACCTCCCCCTCCATCCTCCCATAGTCCTTTACTCTTCCATTTTTCAGCCTCACCCACAGCCACGGTGATCTGAATCACCCAAACTAAATTCACCCTGCAGCATTAGTGTGAAAATCCCTTCATAGCCGAGACAGCGCTAGCCTCTTTTCAACTTTTCATGCAGAAATCATTCTAAGTCACCACAGCCAGGACACAATTCTTCACCGGTTGGAGTCTATTTACACAAAGCCAGTAACTTTAGTGCCCAAGAAACTCAATCATAGCCGTCTCCTGTTAAAAAAAAAAAAAATACAAGTGTTCTCCTTCCCTCCTGGAACCGAGAAGGAAACAATTTAAGATTTTCCCCAGCGACTTTTAAATTCTACTCTGCCCAAATGCAGCTTCAAGTCCAAACAACATCATGTGGATTATGAATTGTGACCTACAGAATAATGAAGGTGGATGGGCATACGGTGAACTTTAAATGTGAGTGATGATTATCTTGTACCTAACCCGGCACTTAGTACAGTGCTTAATACATACTAAGCCTTTAACAAGTATAATAACATCAATGATAATAATAATAATTTTACAACTTTTCGTAGAGGCAACTGTTGTTTTTATTACATTTCTTTATTTCTAATACATGTAGCTCAAATGGAAAAATTCACACTATACGGCTTCAAAATGTATTGTCCATTCATTCATTTACTCAATCGTACTTATTGAGTGCTTACTGTGTGAAAAGCACTGTACTAAATGCTTGGGGGAGTACACTAGAACAATAAACAGACACATTCCCTGACCACAACGAGCTTACCACTGTTAGAAGAGAAACTGTAACATCTTCAAAATTGCTATTGCTTAATTCTGCATGTTTAAATTGGATAGTGGTTGAAGGAGAGAGCATATTTGGGGATAAGGTTCTCTCCCTTGTAGCATTTTCTATTCTGTGATGCAGGAAATCATGGAGAGAAGCTTGGGGGTAAGGATTCAACCCAACAAATGAGAACCTTGTAGTCTTTGACACTGCAACATGTCCTCTCTGGGTTTCTCTAAGGGACGGAGAACGGCTCTGACTGTCTCCACTTCCAACCCCGCCAGAAGCCTCCCTTGTTTCCTTTCTGAATCAGGGCCTGTTGTCCATGTAATCAATGAAAACCTAAATGATTTGCTGCCTTTCACACGTGTCAGGAAAGCAGAGGAAAAGAATAGAAAAAGTGACAGTGACCTCCCACTCTGACTGAAATTCAACAGGAGAAGTAAAAACCTCCATATTTCCACCTCCTTCTCTGAAACGCCCAGTCGTGGGGGCTTCCTGTCAATCGTGGTCAACTCTCTCCCTCACGGCCCCGGAACTGAAGTGGAATTACGATGTCGTGCTCTGGCTCCCTGGGGGGTTATTTCGCGAGGGTCGGATTTTATTTTTCTTTTCTTCCCCTTCTCGAAACAGGCCAGATAACTGAGTCGACTATAGTGTGAGTCTCTGGATGAGGGGTATATATGCTCACTCACCACACAACTGGAACGCGATGACTTTATCCTCTCTCCACTTGGTTTCGGGTCCCTGGGGACTCCTAGCTGCTTAATATTCAGTTCGCTCCTGTTTTGATTGGAAAGGGGAAAGTAAACCTTTTGGAAATGAATTAATCATTTCCAACGGCATAAGAGGCTTTCTGGAAACATGTCTGATTCCGTTCTACAGGCAGACGCCTCCTTGAATGAGAGACTTATCTCAATTAAGGCCGCTTGCAATACTGTACTTATATTAATAACGTGCTTATGGTTAAAGGTATTTTTTTGACCTTTGGGAGTGCAGAAATCAATAAGAAGTTGATAAAGCCAAGTTCATTGCTGCCTAAAGTAAAATAAGCCTGATTTGTTTACTTACTTTCAACCTAGAGCTGCCAGGCCCATTGCAAAATGATTTATAGACCCCCAGCCAATGAAATCACTGAAAGTAGATTAGATCCAAGGAACAATCACCTCTAATATGACAAGCTGATGGAGGCTGACAGGTAACCAAGTTCCCTCGGATGGCAAACAAGTTTCCGAAATTCCGATTGAATTAAAATATTAATGGTGCCGCCGGGAAAATGAGATTGAATCGCGTTAGGCCGAGTCGGAATTAGGACGGAAATAAAAACGCCGAATCACCTCGGGAAGCCGGTAGAGGCATCCGGAAAGTTACCTTAGGAAGGCAGAAAGGCGGAAATGGATTCAAACGAGCAACAACATGGCTCCTTCATGGTCTCTGGGGCAGGTCTTGTACTTCCCAAGGGGCCTCCTTGTTTATACTGACTCACTGTCCCCAACTAATTAGCCTCTCCGCTGGTCCTTCATTTCCTGGTACCCCAAGTCGGTTCGTTTTCTGCTCCGCAGTCTGCCTCGCAAAATCAAAACACGACAGTTCCCGACTGCAGGACGATCCCAAAAGCACAAGCGAAACAACTTTCGCAGTCTGTCTGGGAATGTCGGTGGTGTTTTCCTGGAGAGAAGGGGCACGTGGAAGACTTTTTCTGGCTGCCAAGAGGAGAGTGGATTGACTCATTCATTTTTGGGCTCTTCAGGCTATTGAATTTATTCGAACCGACTCGCCACAACTTGATTCCAAGTTCCAACATAGTTCGGAATTGACAGAAGTGAAGAAAAAAAAAGAATTAGTAGACTCCCCTGGTGCCTTGCTGAAATCAATAAATCACTCCCTGATGCATGGGCACATCCCTGTTCCTCACTGTTTAGCTCTGAGGATTTTAGACGTTACAAATATCCCAAAGTTCCGTATCCTCTCACAAATCGCGAAGACATATTTTCACGGAATACCAATGGAAAGCCAGATGAGCTAAAGTAGGATAATGCTATCAAATTCCTAATGATTCAGTCTGAGAAAGGTACCGATCTGGGTTACCCTTTAAACAAGGTGCCTCAGAGAAATCAAACACCAACTTTAAAAATCCGGAGATCTTATGTAACTGGAAAGAACCAGCAAAACTCTAATTAGCTTTGCTCGGGATCGCTGCTAGTTCAAATTCCACACAGAAGCGATTCCAGCTAGGTGATGAAAAATGCACCTAAGATGGTGTTGGTCTGCTTCAAAAATTACTATTTATTTGTTTTTTTAAATCTGGGATAAATTTTGAATCCAGAGAGGGGGATTGTTAACTAGCTTCTGTGTCAGGCAAGGAGGCAAAAGATAAGCAGACGAGGAAATGGGAAGCACCATGGCCTAGTAGAAAGAGTGTGGAGTCAGAGGACCTGGGTTCTAATCTAGCTTCCTCCACTTGTCTGTTGTGTGACCTTGGGCAAGTCACTTCATTTCTCTATTCCTCAGTTACCTCGTCTGTAAAATGGTGATTAAGACTGTGAGCCCTCTGTGGGAGAGGGACTGTGTCCAATCTGATTACCTTGTATCCATGCCGGCGTTTAGCATAGATCCTGGCACATAGTAAACGCTTAACAAATACCACAAAAAAAAAAATACAGTTTCCTCAGCCGCGAACTGGGGATTCAATACCTGTTCTCCCTCCTACTTAGACTTTGAGTCCCATGGGGGATCAGGGACCGTATCCAGCCTGATTAACTTGTACCCACCCCAGCGCTGAGAACAGTGCGTGACACGTAGTAAGCGCTGAACAAATGCCATTTTTAAAACTGTGGAAGATCAGACCCCTCTTCCTAGATCACAAAGTAATCTGGCAGCTGGGTACGGAATTCCTTGAAGTCGAGAGAATGAAAATTCAGGGAGGCCGTAATAAAGGGTGTGACCAAAAAAAACTGTTGGGAAGACAGGAAGTGATTAAGACATGAACAAAATTTTCCAGGAGAGGAAGGGTCAAGGGATTCATGACTTCTGACTAGCTCGAGAGGGTGAGAGAGAGAGATTTATGGGTTTAGGAGATGTGGGAGGAGAAGTACATCGAAAGTCCCAAAATTTTTAGATACAAATTTGCTTAGAAAAGAGGCACTGAATCCAAGCTGACCACCCTAAATCAAAGCCCACCCCACCAAACGCATACCTTTCAGGACAAAAGATCTCCTCCACCCTGTTCTCCTTCATTAAAAAATACACTGAATATAAAGCCAGGCGAACATATGCCGGCTCATATCCCCCAGATCCAGTCCTTAAGTGGAAATGGCAAATGGTTTCCATTAAAACCGCTTACGGCTCACTCGTTTTCAGAAATATATCACTTAGTCCCTGCGTGTCGGACTGCCCTTCCTTTCCAAGGTAAATCTGTATTTTGGAAAGTTTAGGGAAAAATCTTTTGTTTATTTTTAAACTGTGAAAACAAGTCAGAAAGAGAATCCGTTTCCCCAGAGGCGGACGTGAACGTTACTTTTGACAAAAATCAATGAAAACTCACTCGGCTCTGAAATCCCGACGTTGGCATGAGAGTGGTCCTTGCTGAAGTTTTCTTACGTTTTCCCTGTTTGAAAGAAAACAGGGATTGAAGTTACGCGACCGGATGGGTTTAAAATTCTTCACTTAGCACGTGCTTGACGAGGCATTTTTGACTTGAAGTTTCATTCAAGATTCAGATAATCTAGAGGAGCCACGTGAACAAGTGGAAAGCGCACAGGCCCAGGAGTCAAAGGATCTGGGGTTCGAAAACCGCACCTGCCATTTGCCTAATGTGTGACCTTGGACAAGTCTCTTAACTTCTCTGGGCCTCACTTGCCTCAACTGTAAAATGGGGATTAAATACCTGTTCTTCCTCCTACTTAGACTGTGAGCCCCATGTGGGTCAGGGGCTGTGTTGGACCTGATTAATTTGTATCTACCGCAATGCTTAGAATAGCATTTGATCCATAGTAGATACTTAAAAGATACCATTAAAAAAAAATTTAGAGAGATTTAAATGCAGCAAACCAAAGGACTCAGTAGGACATCTGAGTCACTCACTAAAAAAGAAAAAAGATGCTTATAGGATGAAACATTACACCTGCCGAAACGACTTATTACATTCATAGTGCTTAGCAGAGTGCTTAGAATAGAGTAACCGCTTAATAAATACCACAATTATTATCATTATTATATTACTATTATGATGAGAAGCAGCATGGCTCAGTGGAAAGAGCCCGGGCTTTGGAGTCAGTGGTAATGGGTTCAAATCCCGGCTCTGCCAATTGTCTTTGGGTAAGTGTGACTTACTTACCCAAGTGTGACTTTGGGTAAGTCACCTAACTTCTCTGGGCCTCAGTTCCCTCATCTGTAAAATGGGGATTGACTGTGAGCCCCCTGTGGGACAACCTGATCACCTTGTATCCCCCCCAGCACTTAGAACAGTGCTTTGCACTTAGTAAGTGCTTAATAAATGCCATTATTATGATAATGATTATTAAAATGCACAGGTGGGAATTAGACTATGACCCTGTCCCTCAGGGGGCTTACACTGTACTAAGCGTAAGAAGAGGTGTCATACGTGGGAATTAGACTCAGCCTCTGTCTCTCGGGGGGCTCGAAAACTTTTGAGTTGAAGTAGCGGGGAGAAGGGATTGGAGACAGACACTTCGGGAGTGACGAAGACTTAAAACACACCACTAACAAATACACAAAATAGTTTTCAAGCCACAGAAGAGATGGAGGAGTCGGAGAGCGTGCGGAAAAATGACGGGGGCAAGGACTCTTGGTGACACGTGCGCTTTTCTTGGGGGATATGAACAGCACCACTTGTCTGCTGTGTGGCCTTGGGAGAGTCACTTCACTTCTCTGGGCCTCAGTTACCTCATCTGTAAAAGGGGGGTGAAGGCAGGGAGCCCCATGTGAGACAGGTACTGTGTCCAACCCGAATCGCCTGTATCCGCCCCAGTGCTTAGTACAGTGCCTGGCACATAGCACTTAACAAATATCACAATTATTATTATTGCTGTAAGTTGTCCCTTTGATTCCTCTAAACGACCCAGGGGGCTGGAAATAAGATATAAGCCAACAATAAAGATGTCATCTGCTTACCGATCAAAAGTGACAACGATTAAGTGAACGGGTGAATTTCCCTGTGTTGGCAGATGGATAGTTTCTGCTTACTATTAAATATGGTTTGCCTCAGTATTTTAAACATCCACCAATTCCTCAAATTGAAAGTTTTTCACTTAATGGTAATGATCCATGAGTAACTTGACCACATTACGCAAAAACTGAGTATTCCCATCTGGCATAACCGGATTTTTTTTTAAACTTGGCATTTGGTATGATCACAGAGGCCTCTCTTGGTTGCTAGGGTACAAAGAAGCAGCATGATTTAGTGGACCGAGCCCGAGACTGGGACTAGGAAGAAAATGGGTTCTAATCCCGCCTCTGCCACTTGTCTGCTCTGTGACCTTGGGCAAGTCACTTCACTTCTCCATGCCTCAGTTCCCTCATCTGCAAAATGGGGATTGAGACCGTGAATCCCATGTGGGACAGGGACCGTGTCTAACCCGGTTTGCTTGGGTCCATCCCAGCACTTAGTACAGTTCGTTGCACATGGCAAGCAATTAACAAACACCATAATTATTATCGGGCAAGTCACTTCACTTCTCAGGGCCTCAGTTACCTCTTCTGTAAAATGGGGATGGAGACTGTGAGCCCCTCATGGGATACAGACTGTGTCCAACCTGATTATTTTGTATCTACCCCAGCACTTAATACAGTGCCTGACACATAGTAAGCACTTAAAAAAACCCCAAATGGGACCAGTGAACCCTAGCTTTGAAGTAGACAGATGTTTTCGACTTGATTAAAAAATGGGGTGATAGTAATACTATGCTGAAGGAAATTTGGGTGCTTTTTTCCCAAATATGCTAGTTCTAATGGAAATAATTATTAAGTGAACATTGCTTTCAGCTCCCTATGGTATATTAAAGAAATGGTATGGAAATAAAGATATTACCATGTTATTAATGTTTATTGTCGAAATATGAATACACAGAATATACGACTGAGTACAGTATTTAAATTGCAAAAATGCAGAGATGTTTAATAAGGTGGCAGCAGAGTGGGCTTTTTTTTCTCATAATTTTCAATATAATCTAAATTAAGCTATAAAAAGTCATTACCTTTAGCAATTTTTAAAATCATCTTACATCTGAGAAAGCCTAACTCATGAGCCTGCTGCAAGTATTACAAGTAATACTGTATTAAGAACATTGATTATTTTTTCTTAATCAAATTGCAGCATATTGAGACTTGAGGCAAAATTATGGAAAGTTATAGAGGTACCTTATGGGGAGAGAGAAACCTTTAATATATCTGCAAGGGAAATCCAGTCTCTATTTTAAGTACACCTTTCGGTAACTCAGTAGTTTCTTCAAACCATCCCTGGAAAATACATATCTGTGAGCTATAACTGCGCAAGTTGAATTGATGGCCCGAGGTTTAATCCATCTCTGGGTATGAGCTGGGGAAAAATTGGAATATTCAGGAAAATATACAGTAGCATTTAGGATGCAAGAGCCATTTTTAATAGTCATTCCGCAGGGATGACAACTGTGGTAAGAAAATCTTTTAGCATCGCTGTGAGATGGGCAACAGATAGGAAGTCCACTTTGCTCTAAAATTTCCACTGGGAGGGCTTCTGCCTTCCATCTGTGAGGAAATGGAAACTCTCTACTCATTTAATCACTTGCTCGGCCTCAATAGAGGCCTTCACTTTGCCCTCTACCTGAGCTTGGGATATACTAATGGTAGTTGCAGGGAAAGTAATAATGATAATAATGGTATTTATTAAGTGCTTACTATGTGCAAAGCACTGCTCTAAGCACTGGGTAGTAGCAGTAGTAACAATAGCAGTAAAAAGAAGGAGAAGGAACAGTTGAAGAAGTAGTAGCAGTAATGGTAATAGTAGTAGTAGCAGCAGTAAAAGTAGTAGCAGTAGTAAAAGAAGCAGTAATAATAATAATTATGGTATTTGTTAAGCGCTTACTAAGTGCCAAGCACTGTTCTAAGTGCTGAGCTAGATACAAGGTAATCAGGTTGTCCCAAGTGGGGCTCACAGTCCCCACAGCTCACAGTCATCTGTAAAATCCCCATTTTACAGACGAGGTCACTGACGCACAGAGAAATTAAGTGGCTTGCCCAAGGTCACCCAGCAGACGAGTGGTGGAGCCGGGATTAGAACCCACGTCCTCTGACTCTCAAGCCCGGGTCCCTCCACTAGGCCCTGCTGCTGCTAGTGATAGTAAGAATTAATAATAACTATGTGCTTTGCACAGAGTAAGTGCTTAATAAATGCCATTATTAAGAGTTGCAGTAGAAGTACTAGACGTAGCAGGAGTAATACCAGTAGCAGTAGAAGAAGTATTATTTGTGGTGATAGTAGTAGTAGCAGTAGTAATGGCAGTAATAATAATACTTTCGCTCCTCACCGATTCCCAAATGAAACCAGCTGGGTGCGGGCAGGGATTGTCTCTCTTTAACGCTGGATTGTACTTTCCAAGCGCTTAGTACAGTGCTCTGCACACCGTAGGTGCTCCGTAGGTGGAGAGATCAGCCAGGTACGGTAGGGAGCTTTGGAATTGGGACCCAGCTGCAGTTAAGAATTATTTCCAATGGTTATCTCGCCATTTAGGTTTCCGGACCTGTACTGTCCTTTCTTTAAAATCTGCCCGAGGGGAAATTTGACACCCAGGCAAGGTAAGAGAGGTATTTCTGAGGTCACCGGAGAGGTGGAGAATGAGAACTCAGAATAAAAATCCACCTGCAATAGCCTGTCAGCGTTTTAGGCTTTTCTCCCCAGCCGCCAAGGCATCCAAATGTGAATTTCTACAGAGATTAGCCCTGAATATGTCAATATCAGCATTTTGTCCACTGAGCAGTTGAAGTGAAGGACAATTGATTTCTTCTGGAACAGGTTTAAATATGATTCAGAGTCGATGAAGCAGTGTTCTCTGGGGTAGGACAAGTTCCCCTTTTAGACCGTGAGCCCACTGTTGGGTAGGGACTGTCTCTATATGTTGCCAACTTGTACTTCCCAAGCGCTTAGTACAGTGCTCTGCACACAGTAAGCGCTCAATAAATACGATTGATTGATTGATTCTCCTACACTGTAAGCTCACTGTGGGCAGGGAATGTGTTTATTGTTCTAGTGTACTCTCCCAAGAGCTTAGTTCAGTGCTCTGCACACAGTAAGTGCTCAGTAAATACAACTGACTGACTGACTAAGCTCCTTGCGGACTGGGATCGCATCTACTAACTCTATCGTCCTCTCCAAACGCTTAGTACAGTGCCTTTCACGCAGTAAATACTCAATAAATACCACTGATTCAGATCCCGCAGCAGGTAAGTGGCGGAGTCACAATTAGAACCCAGGTCCCCAACTCCCAGGCCAGGGCTCCTTCCACTAGGACACGCTGCTTTCCTGGTTCTTAGCAATCTTAGCTAATAGCCCTTCTGGTCATCAAATTCTAATTAAACGCCTTACAAGGGTCTCCAGCCTCCCTCACCACACTGCCACTTGCCTGCTGTGCGACCTCAGGCACGTCGCTTCACTTCTCTGGGCCTCAGTGACCTCATCTGTAAAATGGAGCTGAAGACCGCCAACCCCATGAGGGACAGGGACTGTGTCCAACCTGATAAATTTGCATCTACCCCAGCGCTTAGTACAGTGCCTGACTCACAAGAAGCGCTGAACAAATGCCACCTACCAAATTATAGCTTGGTAGGAATAACTCTGCCTGTCTAAAAGTGCTCTGCTTGGTGGACTTTCCATTCACAATTTCAAAGAACATCTCGTAGAAGGTTGAGCTGAGGGCTTAATCACTCTTAATACAATAAAGCAGCCCTTTAAAATATTATTAACCTCATCTGTCTAGATTTGAAACTAATAGACCATTGTATGTGTATTGTCTTTCTCCCTGCCACCTGCCAGTTAATGTACATATTTATTAATCCACTCTCGCTGAGGAAACATTTCTAAAGGAAAACAAACGGTAACCTTCAAGCAAACGAACACAGGTTAGGGGGGCACTAATTAAATGTCAGGCTTGACAGATTAAAATTATGAAATTTAAAATCACCACGGAGCTCTTTGTCATTGTCAAATTAGGAGCCGGGATGATGAGGAGCAGGAAGTTTAATGGATTGAGTGGGAATGCTTCTTAGCAGTCTCCTTTCCTTGAATTCCGAGCAGCCCGGAGTTCAGATCAAAGGCTGGTGGTTCAATTTCGCATTCAAAACGGGCGGTAGTGATGGCTGCATCTTAGGAAAAAGAGCCAGGAGTAGGGAAGGGGAAAAGCTACGGAAAAAAATTTTCACTGGGCCACTTCATGAATTTAGATCGGAAAGGTCCAAACCTCCACCTCACCATATTTTCTGTGGCAAAGTGGTTGACTCAGAGTGACGCCTTAGAGTCAAATATCTTACTGCCCACTTCTCTTTCACTGGACGAAATTTAACGAACAAGAAGTGGAAAATGAATAGACTCCACTCTCTGGATAAAAGGTGATTAAACCCAAAGGAGTGCTTTATAATTGTAAGCGCTTATGTGTTCCAAGCACAGTTCTAAGGTACCTTACAAGGTAATCAGGTTGGACGCAGTCCCTGTCCCACATAGGGCTCCCGATCTTAATCCCCATTTTACAGATGAGGTAACTGAGGCCCAGGAGGTAAGCAGCTTGCCCAAGGTCACCCAGAAGACAAGTGGCAGAGCTGGGATTAGAACCCACGTCCTCTGAGTCCCAGGCCCGGGCTCTATCCCCTAGGCCACGATGATCTGTGGCACCTTACCCAGAAGAACCAACCCAACTTCACACTGTCAAATAAAAATTATTAAACAATTCATTCATTCATTCAATCGTATTTATTGAGCACTTACTGTGTGCAGAGCACTGAACTAAGTGCTTGGGAAGTCCAAGTTGGCAACATATAGAGACGGTCCCTACCCAACAGTGCGCTCACAGTCTAGAAGGGGGAGACAGAGAACAAAACAAAACATATTAACAAAATAAAATCAATAGAATAAATATTAACCCTAAGAGTCCCATTGACAGTGGGTAAATGAATCCCTCAACCAGAAATGGACTCTGTGATTTTCTGTCAGTCAGCGCGGAGCGGAATCAGAAGACACCGTGAGAAAAGTATGCAAAATCACAGGTGAATTATTCAGGAGCGGAAACTGTTGAAATCTGTCACCTTTCAGAGAAACTGTGCATTGTGATATTTCTTAAGAGAACTCTTTCCCGTTCTTCCAAGAATAGCTTCTGGTTATAGAAACAGGAAAGCCCGTTGTTGCATAGGGATTGTCTCTATTGGTTGCTGAATTGTACTTTCCAAGGGTTTAGTATAGTGCTCTGCACACAGTAAGCGCTTAATAAAAACGATTGAATGAATGAATGAAAGCAAGGAGTCTGCACACAGTAAGCGCTTAATAAAGACGACTGAATGAATGAATCAAAGCAAGGAGTCTGCACACAGTAAGCATTTAATAAAGACGACTGAATGAATGAATGAATGAAAGCGAGGAGTCTGAGTCGAACGCTCTGTTTTGTACAAAAAAAAGAAATGAGTCTCAAGAGTCTCCCCCTCTGTACTGTAAGCTCGTCGTGGGCAGGGAATGTGTCTGTTTATTGTTGCATTGTCCTCTCCGAAGTGCTTGGTACAATTCTGTGCACAAAGTTAGCACTCAGTAAATCCAACTGAATGAACGAATGAACCAAGTCACATGCATGACATGTAACAATAATAATAATGGTATTTAAGTGCTTACTTTGTGCCAAGCACTGATGTCCCTTCCCCAAATTTATATCCTAAGGTTACATTCATTCAATTATATTTATTGAGCACTTACTGTGTGCAGAGCCACACGTACTTTCCCTCTGGAACATATCATCACCTAATAATAATAATAATAATAATTGTGGCATTGTTAAGCACTTACTATGTGCCAAGCACCATACTAAGTGCTGGGTTGGATACGAGCAAGTCGGGACTCCCAGTCTCAATTCCCATTTTACAGATGAGGGAACTGAGGCCCAGAGAAGTGAAGTGAGTTGACCAAGGTCACACAGCAGATATGTGCCAAAGCTGGGATAAGAACCCATGACCTTCCGACCCCCAGGCCCGTGCTCTTTCCACTACGCTAGTAATATTCTCTTTCAATCAGTGGTATTGATTGAGGTTTCCCTGTGTGCAGAGCGTGGTACACTTTGAAGAATTCGATTCAACCCAGTTGGTAGACACCACCCTGCCCACAACGAGCTTACAGTCTAGAGGGGGAGATGGACAGTAATAGAAACAGATAATTTACAGTGTATACATTCATAGATATGTACATTTTCATCTTTGATTTCATTCCTAGACCTGAAGAGGAAATCAAGAAGACAGTTCTCCGACCAAGAGAGATATGCGAAGGAAGTGGAAACTCCAAGGAAGATATTATTGATTGTGAATCTCAGGGCGATTCATCCCAACCCGAAGGAATGGCATACACACACCCAATCCGCTTTAGACCGTCAGCTCCCTGTGATATCCTCCTCTCCCAAGCACTTAATACAGTGCTCTGCCCCCATTAAGCGCTCAATAAGTACCACTGATTGACTGATCACTCTGCGACTGCCAGGACCTCTTCTGACCTGTGAAGGAATACTTCACTTTGAACAATTCTGCCTTCTTGTGCAAACATTTCTCATCCCAGAGAGACCGGTCCCAAAATATGCTACTTCATTCTCTTAACTCCACGTGAAAGAAATAAAGAAAATCTTTTTTTTTCTCCCCTTCTCCTCCCACTAAATTAGCAACCCTTCTTCTGTTTGTTATTATAGTCATGGTTCAAAGCTCTCCACCAAAGCAAGGTCCCACTTTATTACAGGAGAATCAGGTTCAGGATACATCTTGCAATAAAGAAATTAGCAAACCAGAAGCCCGCAATTCTGGAGAAACCCTCAAAAACGAAGAGGATTTAAAGTGACAAGATCCAATTAAATTTAATTACCCAAGCTGTATTTTCATTTTAACTGACACTTTTTATTAAGGAGCTGTGTGCGCTAAAGCTAGAGATCCGGACCAAATTGCATCCCAGTAATATGGTTATCTCATGCAAAATTCCGAGGATCTAATTTTCTAAAACGAAATTAGAGGCAGGGGGTTTGTAAAAGGTTTCCTTTGTTTGGCCCAACAAGGCGTTGTTTTCAAAGTACTTGCAGGACTGAGTGATCGTCATCAAACTAAACCCTGATGTTCCCTGTAAACTTCTGGAATGGCATGATTGTCCCTGTATAGCAACAGCTCTTGCCTCGCTAAGACCAACATCCGAACCGCCTCCGCTTCTCCACAATTTTTGGGAACATCAATCTCGTCGTTTAATCGCTTGGCAGGTTTGTAAAGCCACTAAATTGGTGTTTTTAAAGACGTACCCTTTCCGCTGTTGTTCTATCTCCTTAGTGTAAAAGGAGGATTTTCCAGTTGTGATCTTTAAGCCATAAGCAGATGGAGGGATTCATATTTTTTTCCCCGCTCTGAAAGTCTCCGGCTCGATGGGCTCGTTAACACCACTAAACAGTTCGATACGAGAGACGTAATCAAAAGAGGCCGCATTTCAGATTCAGAATGCCGGTTTAATAGAGAGCGCTATCCCAAGCCAGAGCCGTGATAGGGAAGCCGGCTGGCGTGATTGGAAATAAGTATTCTTGTACAGTTGCCAAACTCATAAACCACGAGAGGTGTAGGGGGATGCGTGTGAGTGTGCGATTTCGATTTGGACAAGGATACGGAAAAGATTGCCATCATAGAGGAATAACCCGTTCTAAATCACCGGCTTAGCGAGCCGTGCATTGGTCGTGATTTATCAGATGACTCAAGTTGAGGGTACAAAGTGAATGGAGTTCATTATAAGCTCGGTGGGTTTTCTTTAAGAAGGTGAACTTGTGAACCAGCTTCAGAGACATGCGAGTGATCTGTGAGAGTTTAAACACGTGGAATGCAAAACAGCACAAACTGCCCAAGTAACGTTCGCTCACGGGCACGGCAGAAAGAAAGGACGCTCCGTCCGTTTCCACGATTACCTCTCCTTGGATGACTATGAAAATGGAGATTCCACAGGTGGCCATTTCACATTTTAAGTTCCCCACCGGAACCGCGTTTGTCCCTGACAGAAATGGCGCACCTTCCCATCGCCTCTGTGTAAAATCCGCGATTAGAGAAGCGGAGCAGACAACGGGCCTGGGTGTCAGAGGACCTGGGTTCTAATCCTAGCTCCGCCACTTGACTGCTGTGTGACCTTGGACAAGTCACTTCACCGGGTCTCGGTTCCCTCGTCTGTAAAATGGGGATGAAGTCTGGGAGCTCCGTGCGGGGTGTGGACTGGGTTCAACCTGATTAGCTGATTACCCCCAGCACTTAGGACAGTGTCTGGCACATAGTAAGCACTTAACAAATAGGGTGGGGGAAAAAATTGCTATATCGGACCCTATATCTCCCTGCCAGTTGACCCAGGAAACAGTGCAGGCCTGGCACTTAGTACAGTGTCTCAGCTGCTTAGTACAGTGCCTGGCACATAGTAAGCACTTAACAAATACCATAATTAATTAATTGACCATCTTCTGGAACGGACAATGGTGGTTTGTGTGGATTCATCTACTGGCCGGATCCAAAATTCCCCACACAGCATGAGTGGTGATGGGTAGGAGTTCAAACAGTATCAATCCATCATATTGAATGAGCACTTACTGTATGCAGAGCACTGTATTAGGCCCTCGAGAGGGTAGAGAAGCAGCGTGGCTCAGTGGAAAGAGCCCGGGCTTTGGAGTCAGAGGTCGTGGGTTCAAATCCCGGCCCCGCCAATTGTCAGCTGTGTGACTTTGGGCAAGTCACTTCACTTCTCTGTGCCTCAGTTACCTCACCTGGAAAATGGGGATTAAGACTGTGAGCCCCCCGTGGGACAACCTGAACACCTTGTAACCTCCCCAGTGCTTAGAACAGTGCTTTGCACATAGTAAGCGCTTAATAAATGCCATTATTATTATGTGTTCATATAGTATATATATAATATAGTGTAGTATATATCATCAATCATCAATCGTATTTATTGAACGCTTACTGTGTGCAGAGCACTGTACTAAGTGCTTGGGAAGTACAATTTGGCAACATATAGAGACAGTCCCTACCCAACAGTGGGCTCACAGTCTAAAAGGGCATTTATTAAGCGCTTACTATGTGCAAAGCACTGTTCTAAGCGCTGGGGAGGTTACATGGTGATCAGGTTGTCCCACGGGGGGCTCATATATATATATATGAGTGCTTGTTTTATATATATGTTATATATATAGTGCTCATATATATATGAGTACTTGTTTTATATATATGGGTGCGTATATGTATATATATATATATGTATATAAAAATGAATAAAACAAGCGCTCAATAGATATCACTCTCGGATTGATCGATTGTGAGCTCCTTGCGGGCAGGGAAAGTTTCAGCCAATTCTGTTACACCGTGTTCTCCCAAGCTCTTAGCACAGTGCTCCGCACACAGTAAGCCCTCTAGGAACACAATTGCCAGGTTTTACCCTCTCCCTAGCCTTCTTTCACTAGGTCTACACCTAGTGAAGAGTCCGCTTCCCTCTCCGTAATATACAGGGTAGCTCTCGGAAGTGCTCTGATTCCACCGGGCTGTATAAAAACGCCGAAATCCACCCTCTGAAAGCAGTTATCTTATCAATTTCCTCGGCCCTGGGACAGTTAACCGCCTCTCTCGAAGAACCGTAATCAATTCCAAACCCAACGGGATGAGAGCCTCAAAAAGGAAATTGCGTCCTCGGCTGTTTGTCATTATGGGATTTCAAAATATAAACGGTGTTTCCATTTGTTATTTATGTTCCAGGAGAGCGTATTAGTTGTAAAGATTAATTTCCAAATTTATTCTAAAAGGGCACTTCATAAATATTGAGTAGTGTTATTATCTGCCGGCCAGTCCATTTATTGTATTAAAATGGAAATGCGGGAATCATCAATAAAAAGAGTCAGTGGGTTTCCCAAAAAGTATAAGAATGATGAAGAGGATGCTATTGGATATCCAGTCTTCCTCTGTGTCGCTTGCCCCCTCCCCGCCACCAAATCTGGGCTGTGGCCCCAACTCCGATCTGATCCTGTGTGACCTTAGGCAAGTTGCTTCACTTCTCTGTGCCTCAGTCACATCATCTATAAAATGGGGATTAAGATCGTGAGTCCCATGTGGGACATGGACTGTTTCCAACCACTTAAAACAGTGTCTGACACACAGTAAGCATTTAGCAAATACCACAGTTCACTACTCTGAGCCTCAGTCCCTTCTTCTGTAAAATGGGGATGAAGACTGTGAGCCCCATGTGAGACAGGGACTGTGTCCAACCTGAATGGCTTGTAACCACCCCAGCGCTTAGTACAGAGCCTGGCACATTGTAAGCGCTTAACAAATACCACATGGACTGTGTCCAACCTGACGGAATTGTATCTACCCCAGTGTTTGGAGCAGTGTTTTTAGACTGTGAGCCCACTGTTGGGTAGGGACTGTCTCTATATGTTGCCAACTTGTACTTCCCAAGCACTTAGTACAGTGCTCTGCACACAGTAAGTGCTCAATAAATACGGATTGATTGATGGATTGATTGGCGCACGGTAGGCGCTTAACACATAACCGTTAAAAAAAAAATAGAATTGTTTGATTCTTACGTCCATATCTGTAATTGATTTATTTCTATTAACGTCTGTCTCCCCCTCTAGACTGAAAGCTCGCTTTGGGCAGGGGATGTGTCTGTTGATTGTTTTACTGTACTCACCCAAGCGTTTAGTACAGTGCTTTGCACGCAGTAAGCTCTCAACAAATACGGCGGATATGTATATATGTTTGTACATATTTATTACTCTATTTATTTATTTATTTATTTTGCTTGTACATATCCATTCCATTTATTTTATTTTGTTAGTATGTTTGGTTTTGTTCTCTGTCTCCCCCTTTTAGACTGTGAGCCCACTGTTGGGTAGGGACTGTCTCTATATGTTGCCAATTTGTACTTCCCAAGCGCTTAGTACAGTGCTCTGCACATAGTAAGCGCTCAATAAATACGATTGATGATGATGATGATGATTGAACCGCTTAGAACAGTGCCTGGCACAGAGTAAGCGCTTAACCGATACCGTAAAAACCCCACCATTACGCCCATAACAACTTATTACGGGTATCATTATGTTACTACTATTATTATGGTATTATGGTATTATTATTATGGTGGTATCGCCAGGGTCAGGTCTGAAACTGTTTCCAAGGTTGCTAAGCAATGTCCCGATTCAGAAATGACTCAACATCAACCCAATCTGCCCCCCGCGCCCCGCATCCTGTCTCTATATGTTGCCAATTTGTACTTCCCAAGCGCTTAGTACAGTGCTCTGCACATAGTAAGCGCTCAATAAATACGATTGATGATGATGATGATGCTCCTTCCCCTGCTGGTCTGACCCCTTCTTCCTGTTGAGCGAGGGAGGTTGGTGATGTGGATTCTCCTTTGACTGTCACCTATCCAAGTGCTCACCAGGCCTAATCTTGTTTAATTTGTGAAATCTAACGAGATCGCAGCCTATGGTGAGATGGTTTCGGTTCAGCTGACAGAACCGATCAACAGACATCCTTAAAGCGATGTCTTCTCTCCCGGCAGGACAGAGAAGCTCGGTACGTTGACCAATTCATTCGTCCATTCATTCAATCGGATTTCTTGAGCGCTTACTGCGTGCACAGCACTGTACTAAGCGCTTGGGAAGTCGGCAACATATAGAGGCGGTCCCTACCCAACAACGGGCTCGCAGTCTAGAAGGGGGAGGCAGACAACGAAACAAAACACGTAGACAGGTGTCAAAGTCGTCCGAACAAATAGAATTAGAGCTATATGAAAAATATGGAACGCTTCACGAATTTGCATGTCATCCTTACTTTGCGCAGAGCACTGTTCTAGCTGCTTGGGAGAGTACACTCTGACAATACAACTGACACATTCCCTGCCCACAACGAGCTTATAGTCTAGAGGAAAGGCGGAAAACATCGTACCTGACTGACGTGACAGGCAAAAAAGATTCCCAGCGGTGCTTGATTTGGTGTAATGGACAGCGCTCAGGCCTGGGAATCAGAAGGACCTGGGTTCTAATCCCAGTTCCACTATTCATCTGCTGTGTGACCTTGGGTAAGTCACTTCTCTGTGCCTCAGTACCTTCATCTGTAAAATGGGGATCAATTCGGGAGAAGACTCACGACCTAGGGGGAAAAACTCGGGCCTGGGAGTCGGAAGGAACTGAGATTTAATCCGAGACCGCTGGGTGACCGTGGGCGAGTCATTCATTCGTTCTTTCAAGTGTATTTATCGAGCGCTTACTGTGTGCAGAGCACTGTACTAAGCGCTTGGGAGAGTATGATAAAACAATAAACAGACACATTCCCTGCCCACAATGATCTTACAGTTTAGAGGGAGTTTTTAATCTAAAGGGGAGTCGCTTCACGTCTCTGGGCCTCAGTTCCTTCAGGTGCGAGACGGGAATTCAAAACCTGTTCTCCCTCCTACTTAGAAATATATATTATATTTATATTGATGGCATTCATTAGCGCTTACTATGTGCAAAGCACTGTTCTAAGCGCTGAGGGGGATACAAGGTGATCAGGTTGTCCCACGGAGGGCTCACAGCCCCCCGTTTTACAGGTGAGGTAACTGAGGCACAGAGAAGTGAAGACTTGCCCAAAGTCACACAGCTGACAAGTGGCGGAGCCGGGATTTGAACCCACGACCTCTGACTCCAAAGCCCGGGCTCTTTCCACTGAGCCACGCTGCTTCTCTAAATGTGAGCCCCATGTGCGACAGGGACTGTGTCAGCCTGATAGACGTGCATCTACTCCATCACGGAGAACGGTGCTTGATATATAGTAAGAACTTAACAAATACCTTTAAAAAAAAAAAGTCCCTCATGGGATTCATTCATTCATTCAATCGTATTTATTGAGCGCTTACTGTGTGCAGAGCACTGTACTAAGCGCTTGGGAAGTACAAGTTGGCAACATATAGAGACGGTCCCTACCCAACCGTGCTGGATGGTGTCATGGCCTAAAGGATAGAGCACGGACACGGGAGTCGGAAGGACCTGGGTTCTAATCCCGGCTCTGCCACTTGTCTGCTAGGTGACCTTGGGCAAGTCATTTCCCTTCTCCAGGCCTCAGTTCCCTCATCTGGAAAATGGGGGTGAAGCCCATGAGCCCCACGTGGGAGGGACTGTGTCCGACTGTGTGGACAACACAGTCAACCACGTTGACACAGTTGTCGCCTTGTGCGCTGGGGTGGATGCAAGCAAATCAGGTTGGACACGGTCCCTGTTCCTCCTGGGGCTCCCGGTCAATGCCCATTTTACCGATGAGGTAACTGAGGCACGGAGAAGTGAAGCGACTCGCCCAAGGTCACAAGTTGACAGGTGGCGGAGCCGGGATTAGAACCCAGGTCCTTCTGACTCACAGGCTGGGGCTCTGGCTACTAGGCCACGCTGCCCAGAGGTCACGGATCCGAGCGCGGAGCCGATAACGGACTCTTCTTCCTCGCCTCCACTGGCACGGAAGAGAGTTTCTCTAAGACGAGGCGAGGATAGTTAGTGTTTTAATTTGCCACCTAAGAAGCAAATTACCCTGTAGACAGCCCAGCAGAGCCGCCGCATAACTGAATCGCAACCGCCGACTTTAGACATGGGGCGCGTTCGCCGCGGGAGGTAAATTCTCAAAACTTCATCTTGATGCCGTCAGGCAAAATGAAAGGGAATATTCTTTATCGGCCGCAGATTGTCGCAGATGAACTCCTTTCATATGAGCCGAAATAAGATTTCGGGTCTCCAATCCCTCAGCCGGTCACAATCGAGAGCGATCGGGGTCGATAGCGCCGGCTCGGAACCGCGCGCGTCGCAATCGGGGGGCTGGTATTCCAAAACTTGCCCGTGTCAAATTAATTTCCGCGTTGGCCCCCAAATTCAATTAGATGGGAACCCCGTGTAACTGAAAAAGTGTCCGACATCGCGTGGTGACAAATTACCGTGCTTAGTGTGCATATCAAGGCGGAGTGTTGAGCCTTGCTAATCTTCTCACTAATTCTCAATTACCGTAAAATGAAGCCATAAATCACACAGACAGGGGATCGATGGAAATGTTGTTTTCAGGGTGATTGGCAGCCTCCCCAAAGGTTTTCTGTAAGTTGGTTTAAGGTTACCGGGTTCTCTGAGGGAGGGAGAAGGCGGTGGTTGCAACGGGGCAGAGGCCTGCTCAATCTCTATGATATAATCCCACTGGCCTTTGGGGAAAAGCAGGAAAGGGACAACACCAATTTCAGCCCATCAGACATCCAATTTTTCTCCTTTTCATACCTGCTGTAGTAAATGAGAAACAAATTAAATTTCACTCCACTATCTCCACAGAAACCATTTAAATTTTTCATGGAAACTAAATTGTCCCTAGACAAATAGCCCCCTGATTCTATGAAAATATACCTCAGCACTGGGGACAGAAATAAATTTGTGTCAGTCCAGATATGCCACACTCTGTAATGTCATTCACGACCGGCCAATAAATGAAGTCCTTCCGAACAATAGCCTGGCGGCTCACGGAGGCGGATTTGCATTGTTCCTCCACTCCGGAGCGGGTCTCCGATTCTCCCTGTTATTAATTTGCAGGCCGGGTTTTACATTCATGAGGCCGAGATTGAAATGTAAATGAGGCGCAAAATAAGTAGTCAGCAGCAGCCCTGGCTGAGCCACCTGTGTCATAGACTCATGGACTTACATGAAAATAGTTATCACTCAGAGAGATTAGCAGCTCAGAACATCAATCACTGCTCCGAGGAAACAATGAATAAAATCAGCCCGACACGAGGAAGGAAATTACAAGCGCTCTAAAGTGGAGAGGGAATATGGAGGTGATACCTGATGTGAGCCAGCTAAGGGGGTGGATAATAAAAGAAGCCGTATTCCTCGTCTCTCTCCCCCTCTCTCCCTCTCTGCTTCTTGATCTCTGGTATTTAAATCGTGCCATTTTTTTTGTCATCTCAATTTATCTACTAAACGAGCCCCCGGGTCTCGGGCCCCGAGGTACATGACGCTTCCCACTGGTGACAAATGAAGTTCGGTCGGAGACCGTTTGAAAAGGAGGGGACCGTGTCTGTCGCCCCGACTGATAAAGCCCACCGCCGCGGATAACTAATGATTTTTTTTTAATTCACCACAGTTACACAACCCCGGCATGTAACACACTCAGTAAGCAAACAAAGGGCCCAGGTTTCGAGCGTGGCCTACTGGATAGACCCCGGGCCCGGGAGTCTCAGTTCCGCCACTTGTCCGCCGTGTGACCTTGGGCCAGTCACTTCACTTCTCTGGGCCTCAGTTCCCTCATCTGGAAAATGGGGATGAAGACTGGGAGCCCCATACGGGACAGGGACTGTGTCCAACAAGGGAAGTTACTTGACTTACCCAAGGTGACACCATGGGCACATGATAAGCGCTCAATAAATACCACCGACCGATCGGCCCACAGGAAGAAACTGAGGCAGAGAGAGGTAAAGCGACTTGCCCCAGGTCATGTGGCAGGCCACTCAAAGAGACGGAATTAGAACCCGGGTCTTCCGACTCTCAGGCCTCCGCTCTACCGCTGAGCCTTTCAAGTGGGGAGTGGGAACAAAAATTTCGAAGAGTGGTGAAGCCCGGGCACGCGGCCAATTGCGTGGGAGACACAGCCGAGGGTAGTGTGCACTCAAGGAGGAGAATTTAACAGATCACAGAAACATATTTGCCGACAAATAAATAAATAATGATGGCATTTATTAAGCTCTTACTATGTGCAAAGCACTGTTCTAAGCGCTGGGGAGGTTACAAGGTGATCAGGTTGTCCCACGGGGGGCTCACAGTCTTCATCCCCTTTTTACAGATGAGGTCACTGAGGCACAGAGAAGTCAAGCGACTTGCCCAAAGTCACACAGCTGACAATGGGCAGAGCCGGCATTTGAACCCATGACCTCTGACTCCAAAGCCTGTGCTCTTTCCACTGAGCCACGCTGTTTCTCTTGTCAATCAATCAATCAATCGCATTTATTGAGCGCTTACTGTGTGCAGAGCACTGTACTAAGCGCTTGGGAAGTACAAGTCGGCAACACATAGAGACAGTCCCTACCCAACAGCGGGCTCACAGTCTAGAAGGGGGAGACGGAGAACAAAACCAAACATACTAACAAAATAAAATAAATAGAATAGATTTGTCACTTGTCACTTGTCAACTGTGTGACCCTGGACAAGTCACTTCACTTCTCTGCGCCTCAGTGACTTCATCTATAAAAATGGGGATTCAGACTGTGCGCCTCATGAGGAACAGGGACTGTGTCCAACCTGATGAGCTTGTATCTACCTCAGCTCTAAGTTCAAATGCCCGGCACATTAAAAAAAAAGAAATGAGTAGCTCCTTGGGATCGAAACAAAACTAAGGTCTACACAACTCCCGTATGGGACACACAGACCAAGCTGAAGGGCAACTGGGATTTGAACCCATGACCTCTGACTCCAAAGCTCATGCTCTTTCCACTGAGCCACCGCTGCTTCAATCATGTTCGTTAAACGAATGCGATTGCCTGCCTAATAATAATAATGATAATAATAATGATGATAATTCTCTGTATTTAACAGGGATGCTGGAGTGGACTAGAGGACTTTTTTACTAATGAATAAATCCCCTTGGCATATTTAGAGATCTCTTCAGCTTCATTATTTATTCGTTAGTAAAAAAGTTCTCTAGTCCACTATGTATTTAACAGGGATGCCGGAGTGGACTAGAGGACTTTTTTACTAATGAATAAATCCCCTTGGCATATTTAGAGATCTCTTCAGCTTCATTATTTATTCGTTAGTAAATGCCCGGCACATAAAAAAAAAAGAAATGAGTAGCTCCTTGGGATCGAAGCAAAACTAAGGTCTACACAACTCCCATATGGGACACACAGACCAAGCTGAAGGGCAACTGGGATTTGAACCCATGACCTCTGACTCCAAAGCCCATGCTCTTTCCACTGAGCCACTGCTGCTTCAATCACATTCATTAAATGAACGCGATTGCCTGCCTAATAATAATAATGGTAATAATAATGATGATAATTCTCTGTATTTAACAGGGATGCCGGAGTGGACTAGAGGACTTCTTTACTAATGAATAAATCCCCTTGGCATATTTAGAGATCTCTTCAGCTTCGTTATTAATTCGTTAGTAAAAAAGTTCTCTAGTCCACTCTGTATTTAACAGGGATGCCGGAGTGGACTAGAGGACTTTTTAACTAATGAATAAATCCCCTTGGCATATTTAGAGATCTCTTCAGCTTCGTTATTTATTCATTAGTAAAAAAGTTCTCTAGTCCACTCCCTGTTAAATACAGAGAATTATCCTAATTATTATTATCATTATTATTATTAGGCAGGCAATCGCATTCATTTAACGAGTGTGACTGAAGCAGCTCAGTGGAAAGACCATGGGCTTCGGAGTCAGAGGTCATGGGTTCAAATCCCAGCTCCGCCAACTGTCGGCTGTGTGACTTTCGGCAAGTCATTTAACTTCTCCGTGCCTCAGTTCCCTCATCTGTAAAATAGGGATTAAGACTGTGAGCCCCACGTGGGACAACCTGATCACCTTGGAACAGTGCTTTGCACATAGTAAGCACTTAATAAATGCTATTATTATTATTATTATTACTCTCTGTGCCTCAGTTACCTCATCTGTAAAATAGGGATTAAGACTGGGAGCCCCACGTGGGACAACCTGATCACCTTGTAACCTCCCCCGTGCTTGGAACAGTGCTTTGCACATAGTAAGCGCTTAATAAATGCTATCATTACTATTATTACTCTCTGTGCCTCAGTTACCTCATCTGTAAAATAGGGATTAAGACTGTGAGCCCCACGTGGGACAACCTGATCACCTGGTAACCTCCCCTGTGCTTGGAACAGTGCTTTGCACATAGTGAGCGCTTAATAAAAGCCATTATTATTATTATTAATGCTTACTGTGTGTGGAGCACTGTTTTAAGTGCTTGGGAGAGTACAATAAAACAACAACAACAAAAAGACACATTCTCTGGCCACAGCGAGATCACAATCTAGAGAGAGAGACAGACATTAGCAAATAAAATACTATTATTATTATAATCATTAATACCCAAGCCCCTCAGTTTCTTCCGTCTCTTCATCAACCCCCTTGCCCACATCCTACTTCTGGCTCAGTGCTTCCTCCCACTTCTTGTCCAAAAACATCTCCGCTCCCCTATCTTTAAAGCCCGACTAAAATCATAATTTGTCCAAAAAGCGTTTCTTCACTAGCCTCTCATCTTCTTCACCCTCCCTTCCTCATCAATTAGGACCGTGGGCTTTCAGCACTTTTATCTCTAAACTTGGGGAAGGGAATGTGTCCGTTTACTGTTCTGTTGGACTCTGCCAAGCGCTTAATACAGTGCTTTGCACACCATAAGCGCTCAATAAACAGGATTTGATGGTTGAATGAATGAATACTTTCCCCAACCCACAGAACTTATGTTTCTATCCCCGTTCCTCCTATCGCAATTTATTTCAGTATCAGTTTCCCCCTAGATTGTAAAGATCCTTGAGGGCAGAACCAACTCTGTTTGCATTGTCCTCTTCCAAGTGCTTAAAACAGTGCTCTGCACACAATTAACACTGAATAAATACCACTGATTACCAATGATTGATAGGGGAAAAAAAATCACAGGCTTGAGAATTAAATGGTTCTGATCTTGGCTGTTTCAGTTACCTACTGTGGGGCCTTGGGCAAGTATATATGTTTGTACATATTTATTACTCTATTTATTTTACTTGTACATATCTATTCTATTTTATTTTGTTAGTATGTTTGGTTTTGTTCTCCGTCTCCCCCTTTTAGACTGTGAGCCTACTGTTGGGTAGGGACTGTCTCTATATGTTGCCAACTTGGACGTCCCAAGCGCTTAGTACAGTGCTCTGCACACAGTAAGTGCTCAATAAATACAATTGATTGATTGATTCTCTGAGCCTCAGTTCTCTCAACTGTAAAATGGGGATTCAATACCTGTTCTCCCTCCTATTTAGACTGTGAGCCTCATGTGGAACAGGGACTGTGTCCAACCTTGATTACCTTGTATTTACCCCAGTGCTCACAACAGTGCTTGGCACAAAGTAAGCGCTTAACTACGTAAAAAAAAATTCACAACACCGTACCCAAAAAGACTCGCTAAACCACATCCTCCCCCTCCTTCCTCTCTCCTCCCCATTGTCTTCACTCTTAGTGTCTGGGAATATCTTTCTAATTGCTTATCAAATGGAGAGTTATTGTATCATAAAATCTTCAGAGCCATTTCCCAGTCCCATTCGGTTGTGGCGCTGAACTTTCATGCGATGATAGATGACAATGGATTATGCTAATCAGCTTGTTAATAGTTCTGGTGATGAGCACTCCGGGTCCTTCCAATGGATCGGGAAATGTTTTATAAGGCAGAGGGGCCAGGGACTCCTTAACAAGGCCAGTAAATAACCGTGGAAGCCGGGAAGACTTAAAGAAATCTCAGTTAAATTATTCATGCCTTAATCAGAAATCCAGTTGTTAAGCAATATCATTAGTTCGTTACTAATTATTATATGGATTTGGAAGGAATGGCTGTAACAGGATGGCAAATGAAGCCGAGGCATTTACTTGGCCTGTTTTAACCTCCCAGAAAGGCTGTTTTCCTCTCGGAAAATTCTGTGGAGACACTGAGGTGTTGGACAGGTCAAGCAGTGGAGGACAGAAGGATTTTTATTTTGGGGGGGGGTATTTGTTAAATGCTTACTACGTTCCAGGCATTGTACTGAGCTCTGGGGTCAATATGAGCTGATCCAGGTGGACGCCCCACCTGTCCCACATGAGGCTCACGGTCTTAATCCCCATTTTGCAGGTAAGTAACTGAGGCCCAGAGGAGTGAAGTGACTTGCCCCAGGTCACACACGGTGGAAAGGTGGCTGGGTCAGGATTAGAACCCAGGCCCAGGCTCTAGCCACTTGGGCTACGCCACCTGAAGATGTGTGGCTCAGTGTGGCTCAGTGAAGCAGTGTGGCCCAGTGGAAAGAGCCCGGGCTTTGGAGTCAGAGGTCAGGGGTCCAAATCCCGGCTCCGCCAATTGTCAGCTGCGTGACTTTGGACAAGTCACTTAACTTCTCTGTGCCTCAGTTACCTCATCTGTAAAATGGGGATTAAGACTGTGAGCCCCCCGTGGGACAACCTGATCACCTTGTAACTTCCCCAGCGCCTAGAACAGTGCTTTGCACATAGTAAGCGCTTAATAAATGCCTTTATTATTATTATTATTATTATTATTATTATTATTATTATTATTATTATTATGTGCCAAGATTCACGAGACGGCCTTAATCTGCAAGGTAATGGTAACTCTACAATGCAGAGTTGGATGGGAAGAGTAGATTCCAGTTAGTTTCAAATGGCAACTTCCTTTATTGTCAGGATGATAATACTGGTTATTAACTAAGTAACATCAAGGCATATTCAGAACAGCTGTGAATTCATTCATTCATTCAATCGTATTTATTGAGCACTTACTGTGTGCAGAGCACTGTACTAAGCGCTTAGGAAATACAAGTTGGCAACACAGAGAGACGGTCCCTATCCAACAACGGGCTCACAGTCTAGAAGGGGGAGACAGACAACATAACAAAACACATTCATTCATTCATTCACTCATTCAATCACATTTATTGAGCGCTTACTGTGTGCAGAGCACTGTACTAAGCGCTTGGGAAGTCCAAGTTGGCAACATATAGAGACGGTCCCTACAGATGAATGATAGACTGCAAGATCACTCATGTCCGTTTATTGTTCTATTGTATTCTCCCAAGTGCTTAGTACAGCGCTCTGCACACAGTAAGTGCTTATTGAATGAAAGACTGAATACGATAAAGCAGAAACATCAGCTCCATGAAGACAGGTGGGACCCTGATCTAGAAGGTCTCCGGCTCCAGAAAGATGCCATGAATCAAACAATGACATTTACTGAGCGCTTACTGTGAGCAGGGCACTGTACTAAGCATTTTTTTCTTGGTACAGGCTAAGCGTTTACTAGGTGTCAAACGCTGTTCAATCAATCAATCAATCAATCATATTTATTGAGCGCTTACTATGTGCAGAGCACTGTACTAAGCGCTTGAGAAGTAAAAATTGGCAACATATAGAGACAGCCTCTACCCAACAGTGGGCTCATAGTCTAAAAGGGGGAGACAGAGAACAAAACCAAACATACTAACAAAATAAAATAAATAGAATAGATATGTACAAGTAAAATAGAGTAATAAATATGTACAAACATATATACATATATACAGGTGCTGTTCTAAGCTCTGGGGTGAATACAAGTTAATCAGGTGGGACACAGTCCCCGTCCCTCCTGGGACTCGCAGTCTTCATCCCTGTTTTACAAAATGAGGCAGCGAGAAGTGAAATGACTTGCCCAGGGTCACACAGCAGACAAGTGGTAGAGCCAGGATTAGAACCAGGTCCTCTATCTCCCAGGCCACGGCTTGATCCACTAGGCCACGCGTTTCTCATTGGCTTCTCCTTGAATCCAGATATATTTTGGGGGTCATTCATAGGCCGGGCCTGAGAGTCGGAAGGATGTGGGTTCTAATCCCGGCTGTTTGACCTTGGGCAAGTCAATTCACTTCTCCGGGCCTCAGTTCCCTCATCTGCAAATGCGGATTCAATTCCAGTTCTCCCTCCTACTTAGTCTGTGACCCCCATGTGGGATCTGATTATCTTGTATCTATCCCAGCTCTTAGTAAGAATAATAATGATGGCATTTATTAAGCGCTTACTATGTGAAAAGCACTGTTCTAAGCGCTGGGGAGGTTACAAGGTGATCAGGTTGTCCCTCGGGGGGCTCACAGTCTTAATCCCCATTTTACCGATGAGGGAACTGAGGCACAGAGAAGTGAAGTGACTTGGTCAAAGTCACACAGCTGACAACTGGCGGAGCCGGGGTGGCTCAGTGGAAAGAGCCCGGGCTTTGGAGTCAGAGGCCATGGGTTCAAATCCCGACTCTGCCAATTGTCAGCTGTATGACTTTGGGCAAGTCACTTCACTTCTCTGGGCCTCAGTTCCCTCATGAAAAATGGGGATGAAGACTGTAAACCCCCCGAGGGACAACCTGATCACCTTGTAACCTCCCCAGCGCTTAGAACAGTGCTTTGCATATAGTAAGCGCTTAATAAATGCCATTATTATTATTATTATTATCTGAATACCTCACATCTAACCCAGTGTTTAGGACAGTGCCGGAGCATAGTGAGCACTTAATGAATACCATAAACAAAATCCCCAGGAAAAATCGGAGAGCCAAAGAGAGCGAAGCAGGCCATCTCTTCTCATTATAGCCAAGAGACCCAGCCTTGTGATAACTTCAGGAACTCAATCTAAATAAGGCTCTATCCTCTACTCTCTTTCACATTATGAATAAAAACATGAAATTAGTTTTATGTCAGAAGAACAACCCCTAAGACACTTGTAAGTTATAATTATGATTTCGGAGCTGCTTGGCTTGTCAGTATCGAGGAATTCACAGCTCGAGACTTGGAGGGTTTTATAGACTGAGACACCCTCCGCTAGCTGTGGAAAATTAATCATGAATCTCTCATCTGCATCCTGATTTATTAACAACAGTGAGAAACGGAAACTGAGACAGACTCGATACCTGAAGGATATTGGCTGGGAAAATCTTCCTTGGATAAGTGTAACTTTGGCCACGAGATACCCCAACGGGGTTTTACTTGATGCTACATGAGGATGTTATGTGATCCATCACTTTCCATTTGCAATCCTTGCAAAATTGGGAAGGTTTCCTGTACCCACTGGGCATACTGAGCATCCGAGATTCGAGGAATGGATTTGTCCGAAGTTGCCAAGCACGGCCTGGTGGAAAGAGCCCGCAACAGGGAGCCACAGGACCTGGGTTCTAATCCCGGCTCCGCCACTTGCTTTCTGCGTGACCTTGGACCAGTCACTTCACTTCTCTGTGCAACGGAGATTAATATCTCCCTCCTACTTAGACTGTGAGCCCCATGTGGGACTGAGTCCAACCTGATTATCTACCGCGGAGCTTAGAATCAATCCAGTGGTATTTATTGAGCACTTACGGTGTGCAGAGCACTATACTAAGTGCTTGGGAGAGGACGATGTAACAGAGATGGTAGACACATTCCCTGCTCACTGAACAGTGCTCGACACATAGCAAAGCGCTTAACAAATAGCATTTTAAAAATAAATAAATAAAAGCTGACATGTCTTCAGCCTTCCCTCCTCTACTCATCCAACTTTCTCAAAAGTTCAGATTGTTCTCTGATTAACCTGACATGTCTCTTCTGTTTGCCCTTGGGCAGAATCTCTGATTCCTGGAGTAAAACTAGACTAGACTCTCCCCTCTAGACTGTGAGCTCACTCCGGGCAGCGCATGTGCCTATTTTTTGTTCATTCATTCATTCAATCGTCTTTATTGAGCACTTACTGTGTGCAGAGCACTGTACTAAGTGCTTGGGAAGTACAAAAAGTCGGCAACATATTGAGACGGTCCCTACCCAACAACTGGCTCACAGTCTAGAAGGGGGGAGAGAGACAGCAAAGCAAAACATGTAGACAGGTGTCAAAATCGTCAGAATAAATAAATAGGTAATTGTTGTTCTCTTGCAGTCTCCCAAGCATTTAGTACAGTGCTTTGCACACAGTAAGCGTTCAATAAGTGAATGAATGAGAAAGAACTACCAGACGACATTCGCAATACTATTGAGGCAAAGATACTTCCTCTCATTTTGTCGAGCTAGCAATCCCCGCTCCCACAGGAAAGGATAAGAAATGAAATAGTTGTAATTGTAGAGGGAAGTGGCCTGGCCCCAGCACGGCACGGGCTTGGGAGTCAAAAGGACCTGGGTTCTAATCCCGGCTCTGCCACGGGTCTGCTGGGTGACCTTGGGCAAGTCACTTCACTTCTCTGGGCCTCAGTTCCCTCATCCGTAAAATGGGGATTAAGGCTGTGAGTCCCACGTGGGAAGGGGACTTGTGCCCAATCTGATTAGCTTGTATCTACCCCAGCCTTAACACGGTGCCTGGCACATAGTAAGCGCTTAAAAAATATCATAAAAAAGTGCACTTTGGAAGTGTTACCCTCAATAAGTACAATGGATTGGTTAACCAGACTCATACCCAACAACCTTTAATTCAGATTTTAGAAGCGTTACCCCAAAATTTCTTGGGCACAAATCTAGTTAATCCAGAGTCCTTATTAACTGCTTACTCTATGCTGAGCACCGTACTAAGCGCTTGGGAGAGTTCAGTATTTAGTAGACCCAATTCCTACCCATACTTATACTCTAGTCGGGGAAACGGACACACACACATAAAATTAATAGATAAATATACAAGATTTGTTTTTGAACTTTTAGCATTTTAATCTTGGAAACACAGGGCTTTCTATTCCCTTGCCAAATCCAATCTGCTTTACCATTTGAAGGTTCAGATTCAGCCAACCTCATAGACGAGAAACTCCTGAAAAATCTCCAGAACAAGTTTCTCTCCTCCCTCTTAACTCTACTGATCTGGTCTTTTGTCCCTTTTTCTCTCCCCTCTATCTCCTTTTTCTCTCCTCCCTCTCCCCTTTCCCTTCCTATTTTCCTTTCTCTCTCTCCCTCTTCCCTTCCCTGAGAAGCAAAATACCTGCATTTCCCTTTTCTCTCCCCTCTATCTCCTTATCCTCTTCTCCTTTCTCCTTTCTCTACTTCTCTCTCTCTCCCTCCTGAGAAGCAGATGTCTCATGTAAAAAAAAAAAATTGAGTTACAGCTTCAGAGACCAAGATTCGCAATGTCTGCTACAGTTTATTAATGTTAACCAAATCAAAAGGACATTAGCGAAACAGATCTACATGGTATCTAAGAACTCCCCAGATCTGGACAGATGGTCACTTCTAACTGATGTAATCGAGTAAACTCTGTTGAGAGGCAGCTTATTGATTGAATTTCTTTCTTTAAATTCAGGGCCCATTTCTACACGCATCCACACTGATCTCCGCTGCTTGAAATCCAATACAGAGGTGTAGATTGGGAGATGATGTCCATTGCGCCCTATTAAAACTGTCAATTCCATCTGCTGTCTAATACTTTAAGGGGCTGGGTGTAGTTTTTAATAGATCAGTATTGGATTAACGAGCCGTCTATTAAGATGCTTTTTGGTGGAATGGGTGTGGTTAAGCCGGTAATTAAATGATCCATTGGATCGAGAGCTGTTTTGGCTGGCCCTGGATAAAAATTACTAAAAAAAAAAAAATGGGGAAATTGGGAAAGGCAACCAGAAAGACGGAGTTTCGAGTCCTAACCGTGTCTTGGTTTGGGGCCCTATAAAGATCAACTCCAGAGGCTTCCCTGTTAGGAAGCCCCACTTCATCCTGAACCCCAAATCCACGGTCATGCTGTTGGATCACGGGAGATTCCCAGGCCTTTTCCAGAATGCCCTCCCGTGGCCCCAATGCACAGAGCCTGCCTCGCCTTTGTTTATCTTGTGGTATTTGTTGAGCGCTTACTATGTGTCAAGCGCTGGTTTGGGTCTCTCAAGTTAATCAGAGCCACATGGGGCTCAGTTTAAATTGGAGGAAGGAGGATTGAATCCCCATTCTAGAGTTGAAGATGGCCTCTGACTTCTGAGTCCTTGGCCAAAAGTATGGAATTAATAATAATAATGGCATTTATTAAGTACTTACTATGTGCAAAGCACTATTCTAAGCACTGGGGAGGTTACAAGGTGATCAGGTTGTCCCACAGGGGGCTCACAGTCTTAATCCCCATTTTACAGATGAGGGAACTGAGGCCCAAAGAAGTGAAGTGACTTGCCCAAAGTCACACAGCTGACAATTGGCAGAGCCGGGATTTGAACCCATGACCTCTGACTCCAAAGCCCGGGCTCTTTTCCACTGAGCCACGCTGCTTCTCTAATTCAGAAGAAGCGCGACTGAGGCACTTAATCAATCAATCAATCAATCATATTTATTGAGCGCTTACTGTGTGCAGAGCACTGTACTAAGCGCTTGGGATGAGAAGAAGGGCAACACAGTAGTGAATACAGCATGGGCCCAGGAGTCAGATGGTCATGGGTTCTAATTCCAGCTCCACCATTTGCCTGCTGTGTGACCCTGGGCAAGTCACTTCACTTCTCTGGGCCTCAGTTCTCCTCTATAAAATGGGGATTGAGACTGTGAGCCCCACGTAAGACAGGTGACTGTGTCCAACTCAATTTGCTTGCATCCACCCCATTCATTCATTCATTCAATCGTATTTATTGAGCGCTTACTGTGTGCAGAGCACTGGACTAAGTGCTTGGGAAGTACAAGTCGGCAACATATAGAGACGGTCCCTACACAGCAGCGGGCTCACACCCCAGCGCTTAGTACAGTCCCTACAGTCCCTAGCACATATTAAGCATTGAGAAGCAGCGTGGCTCAGTGGACAGAGCGCGGGCTTTGGAGTCAGAGGTCATGGGTTCAAACCCCGGCTCCGCCACTTGTCAGCTGTGTGACTTCGGGCAAGTCACTTCACTTCTCTGGGCCTCAGTGACCTCATCGGTAAAATGGGGATTAAAACTGTGAGCCCCCCGTGGGACAACCTGATCTCCTTGTAACCTCCCCAGAAGTGAAGTGACTTGCCCAAGGTCGCATGCCAGACGAGTGGCGGAGCCGGGAGAAGCACTAGGCCACACTCCTTCTCCACTGTCATATCCTTGAGGCCTGGATCTTGTCTGCAATTCTATCGTACTCTCCCACACAGTGCTCTGCATGGAGTAAGTGCTCAGTAAATCGCTCTAGACCGTAAGCTCATTACGGGCAGGGAGCTAATTCTGTTGTATTGTACTCCCCCAAGGGTCTCTATATGTTGCCGACTTGTACTTCCTAAGCGTTTAGTACAGTGCTCTGCACGCAGTAAGCACTCAATAAATATGATTGAATGAATGCTACAACAATTACCCCTTACTACATTATAATAATAATGGCATTTATTATCTGTATATATGTACATATGTTTGTATGTATTTATTACTCTATTTACTTATTTTATTTGCCCATATTTATTCTATTTCTTTTATTTTGTTAATATGTTTTGTTCTCTGTCTCCCCCTTCTAGACTGTGAGCCCACTGTTGGGTAGGGACCGTCTCTATATGTTGTCGACTTGTACTTCCCAAGCGCTTAGTACAGTGCTCTGCACACAGTAAGCGCTCAATAAATACAATTGAATGAATGAATGAATAATACACTGCTCTGGACCCAATAAGTGCTCAGTCAATTATTTTGATTCTGATGTTTCTAGAAGATGAAGCCACTCAGTCCTGAAACAGGGGGAAAGTAGACTCCTTCGCTCATCTCTATGCCCCCGAAGAACCGGAGAAAAATAAGTCATGTGATGGAGAAATAAGGAGAAGGACAGAGAAATAGACGAAAGTATAGGCTCGGCCTTAGAGGAAAGCCAGATTTAGTCAGAGCTGAAAGTGTTTTTTTTCTCTGAAACCCTGCATCTGAAGGGAGAGTCAATCACTAGTGCGGACTCTGAATCTACCTCTGAGCTTGGAAGAAAAAATTAACCCGGCTTAAAAAGAAATCTGTTGCCTTTGGGCTGAATTGGATTTTTTAAAAAAATCTCTTCGTCAGGGGTTTATTCTTGGCTAAAGAGAAATTGTTTGCCCTTTCACAGCTTCTGCCTTCTAAAGAGGTGGAGGGGGAAGGAGGATTGGAGGGCAACGCTTAGTACAGGGCTCTGTACGCAGTAAGTGCTCAATAAATATGCTCGAATGAAAGAATGAATGGCGAGGCAAAGCCAGAAACTCCAAAGTCATGGATTCGGCTCTTCCTCCCCAATGGGTTTCTTTTGACGGCTAATCGGAAATTCTAAAGGAGAAAGAAGGAAGGGAAATAAGAAATCCCAAACTTCCCTAGAGGACCTTTCCCTAAAAACCCACCTCCAACAGGCAAATTAAAATCTGACATCAGTGTTATTTCAGAAGAAAAGGGGGGCTTTCTGGAGGAGTACGATTCTGCAATTTAATGCTTCCAGAATGGTAGATGTTTTGCAAGGGGCTGGAGAAATCACAGGACTCTTCTGAGGCAGGTACACATCACTGGAAAAAATAAACGACGGCGAGAAAAGCTGTCTTTCCTTAGAGCCATTTTGAATGTGAAGCAGCGTGGTGCAGACGAAAAAGCCCAGGCCTGAGAGTCAGAGGACCTGGATTCTAATCCTGGCTCTGCCGCTTGTCTGCTGTGTGACTCCGGGCAAGTCACGTCACTTCTCTGTGCCTCGGTTCCCTCATCCGCAAAATGGGGATTCAATCCCTATACTCCCTCCTACTTAGACTGTGAGACCCATGTGGGGCCTGATTATCCTGAATCCTCCCCAGCGCTTAGTACAGTGCTTGGCACTTAGTAAGCGCGTCACAAATACCATCATTCAGTTTCAGTTCAATAATTAGTCGCGAACCAGCAGTGGAATTTATTAATCTGAAAGTGAGGAAAAGAATTTGGTTGGCAGTCAGACTCATTAAAGGAAATACTTTTTTAATGCATTTGTTTTTTTGAATCGCCAGCACTTATAGGGATTAACATTTAAAAGAAAAGAAAATATTTGCTGAGCTTTTATCATTATAGAAAAGGTGCTTCATAAATATTGAAATGTGCTCTCAGTTTTCTGCTTATGCCCTGTTTTTCTGCATTGAAATTCTGTAATTACTAGGTGATTAATCTATTTTTGAAACCTTCTTAAGTATTTGGACAAAGACTCACCTGGGCAAATGAAGGCCTCAAAGAATTGGAATCTAAGTAGGATAATGGAACACAGATCTTTAAAATGCACTAATAAAATGAACTCTCTCAGTTATAATAATAACTAGGGCCTTTGTTAAGCCCTTACTATGTTCCTGGCACCGTACTAGAGAAGCAGTGTGGCTCAGTGGAAAGAGCCTGGGCTTCGGAGTCAGAGGTCATGGGTTCAAATCCAGACTCCGCCAATTGTCAGCTGTGTGACTTTGGGCAAGTCACTTGACTTTTCTGTGCCTCAGTTCCCTCATCTGTAAAAGGGGGATTGACTGTGAGCCCCCTGTGGGACAACCTGATCACCTTGTAACCTCCCCAGCTCTTAGAACAGTGCTTTGCACATAGTAAGCGCTTAATAAATGCCATCATCATTATTATTATTACTAAGCTCTGGGTACATATAAAATAATCAGGTCAGACACAGTCCTTGTCCCACATGGGACTCACAGTCTCACCTAGGAGAGAGAACAGGTTTTGAATCCCCATCTTACAGATGAGGAAACAGAGGCCCACAGAAGTGAAATGACTTGCCTGAGATCACCCAGCAGGTAAGTAGAGGAGCCGGGATTGGAACCCAAGTCCTTTCACTCCCAGGCCTGTGTTCTGTCCGTTAGGCCGGGCTGTTTGTCATCTTTTTAGTCCTTGCGACTGTTCCTGTCTTGAAAGGTTTCAGCTGCATTTTCCCTCCACTTCAGCTGCCCAGGAACCAAACATGATTTAGCAGCACTAACAAACAGGTAAAGGGATAATATACCCCTCCTCTTCCTTCTCCTCATCCTCCTTCTTTTCCTCGTCCTCATCCTCCTCCTGCTTCTGCTCCTCATCCACCTCTTCCTCCTCCCCCTTCTCTTCCTCCTTTTTACTTCTTTCCTCCTCCTTCTTGTCCTCCCTCTCCTCCTCTCCTCCTTCTCGTCCTTCTCTTCCTATTCCTGCTCCTCCTCCTCTTCTTTCCCCTTCCCCTCCTCTCCTCTCCCTCCTCCTGCTCCTCTTCCTCCACCTCTTCCTCCTCCTCATTACAGGTGTCGCATCCCCATTTCTGCAGTGGAGGAAACTGAGACACAGAGAAGTTAGGTGCCCTGACCAAGGTCACCCAGCAGGCCAGCGGCAGAGCAGGGATTAGAACCCAGATCCTCTGGCTCCCAAGCCCATGCTTTATCCACTAGGCCACGCTGCTTGGCTCTGTAACTTCATTCACTGCTGCTGAGATGTCAGTAAATATTTATTGCTTTTAGATTATGCAAATAGATTGCCACACTCTAATTGGATCTAATTGGCCCATCAGTCTCGCGGACATAATTGAATTCAAAGAGTCCGTGAGTAGCAATTCAAAGTCCATGACTGGCAAAAATCAAGTAGAGCTAGCCAGCGGGTACTGGTGACCTTGGACATCAGAATATGCTTTGGATAGACAACAACGATCGGAACCCAAATCCTCCGACTCCCTAGTCAGACCGCTCCTTATCTTTTTAGCCCTTGAAACTAAAACAACCAAAGATAAAGCAAGAGCCTGGAATTTCCCTTTTTTAAAATTTTTACGGTATTTGCCGGGAATCCCCCGAGAAGCGTCCGTATCCAAAATTTAACGCGCGCATCTGTACTTTATTTATATTAATGCCTGTCTCCCCCTCTAGACTGTAAACTCCTTTTCTATGGGATTTGTTAAGGGCTTATTATGTGACCAGCGCTGTAGTAAGCACTGGTAGGGACCGTCTCTATATGTTGCCAACTTGTACTTCCCAAGCGCTTAGTACAGTGCTCTGCACAAAGTAAGCACTCAATAAATCATCATCATCATCATCAATCGTATTTATTGAGCGCTTACTGTGTGCAGAGCACTGTACTAAGCGCTTGGGAAGTACAAATTGGCAACATATATTCAATAAATACGATTGAATGAATGAATGAATGAGTAGCTATAGATGATCGGGTTGGAGACAGCCCATGTCCCACATCCAGTCGTACTTATTGAGTGCGTACTGTGTGCACAGCGCTGTACTAAGCACTTAGGAGAGTATAATATAATGGAGCTGGTAGACAGATTCCCAGCCCACAATGAGCTTATGGTCTAGTGAATTTATATCTCCGAATAGCCCTGACATTTGTTTCTGTTCGATACTTGAGATCAGAGATCATGCCTACCAACTCTACTGTACTGCCCAAGGTCACAAAGCAGACAAGTGGCAGAGCCGGAATTAGAACCCAGATCCTTCTGACTCTCAGGCCCGGACTCTAGCCGCTAAACCACGCTGCCTCTCCCCACGTTTTCCATTGTTAAGTCTCAGAACACTAGAATAGGGGGTAACGGCGTTCGGGGAAACCAGAGAGGGTGTCGTCTGACCCAAAAACTCGAACAGAAAGAAACCGTTGGGGAAATAACAATCCACATGACTGTGGTCTCGCTTCTGGAGGGCCTGGCTTTCTTATTAGCCCGGTCTGAGGGTAACAGAATCTTTTCATCCCTCCCCAAATGATATCGCGAGCCCTAATTAAACGCACCGGTCTCGCTTATTGTTTACATGTGTCCCAAACCAGGCTCGCCACAGACTCTCTGTGCCTTTCAAAGAAAAGTCGTTCTGTCCTGCTCCATTTCCATACATTGAACAGACTTCAAAAACGCGGCCCCTCTCCCGCTCTCCATTGGCTTTCAATGGAATAAGCTTTTATCCGCCACTATTAGCCTTCCCTTGAGCCTCTTGGCTAGCAGCGACTTAATTGCCAAAAGGTTTTATGGCAAATCTAATGGATTCAGGCATCTTCATATGCCACGAACCCTATCGGACTGCCAATATTCCCTGAACTCAACCCCAGTGCCGGGACACATTAGTTATTTAGTATGTGCTAGCAGTCCGCATTTTCTCTTGTGCTCCATGTGAAAATAGTTAACTACATGGAAAAAAGTCCCACCCCTGCACTTTGCAAAATGGTGAAATTAAGTTTTCCGTCCAGTTACCAGGGGAGAGTAGTAAATTATCCCGCTAACAGAGTTTACATTGATTCTGAAAAAAACACTTGTCCATATGTAACAACGATAACCTTTTAGAAGGTTTGGAAAACAAATCTGACACCCCATTAAAAGGCAAATGATTTTTTCTCCACACAAGAAAAAGCAACTTTTAAAGCATAGAAGGCTATTAATAAATAATGGGCCTTTTTTTTTTATAGGAGAGGTTGACATGAAAGCTTAGGCTATAAACTGTATCAGAAGCAGCATTTTGACTTGTGTGGTTTATTTGTCAGAGTGAGTTGGGAATCTCATTTTTATTAGCTGCACAAAAGATATTTTATTGGATGTCACGCTATAATTTGATTTTAAAAGGGAGAGAAAAAAATTACCTCTTCTCAGATACGTAATGCTGCAAAAACACGATAGTCCTCCCAACCACGGACCACAAAGAGGAGCAAACTGCATCGTCCAGAGCCTGTTTACTTTTTGCCACAAGGAGGATAAATTTGTAGGTCTTGTGTACACTTTTCTGAATTCTGCCTCTGTTCAGGTGGACGGGTGAAAAAATAAACCTAATGACACATTTCAGAATCTGGGAAGGTGGGAGGGGAAGAGTCTCGGGCGTGGAATGAAAAGCTTTGGTTCACACACGATTTCGGAATTTGCACCGAGAGGGGACGAGGTCATCAAATCAAATCGACTGGCTGAAATTAGAAATTCCGCAGAAGGAGAACTTCACCCTTTTGAAGATTTTGATGGGAGCTCTCCCATACCCTATAAATGACAACGGTAAGGCGACAGTTCAACCTCTCAATCAATCCATCCATCGATGGTATCTACTGAGCGCTTACTGTGTGCAGAGCACTGTACTAAACGCCTGGGAGAGTGTAGTATAACTGAATTCGTAGACACGTGCCTGCCTACAATCAGGGAACGTCAGGGAACGATCAGCTCTCACGATCATTTGGAAGCTAACTAGCAAAAGCATGAAAGTAGAATATCTGCTGCTCTCCCAAGTGTTTAGTACAGTGCTCTGCGCACCATAAACTCTAAACAAATACGATTGATTGATTGACTAGTATGGCACTATTTTGGACTAGCCTTGCATTCGGAAAGCGGATGATTCTCGTCATCGCAATCCCAACATGTAGGCTATGCATGCCAAATTGAGAGGACCTGTGGCCTAGTGGATAGAGCACAGGCCCGGGAGTCAGAAGGACGTGGGTTCTAATCCCGGCCCCACCACTTGTCTGCGGTGTGACCTTGGGCAAGTCATTTCACTTCTTTAGGCCTCAGTGACCTCCTCTGTAAAATGGGGATTAAGACTGGGAGTCCCATGTGGGACAGAGACTGTGTCCAACCTGATTAGCTTGTATTAGCTCAGCACTTAGTACAGTGCCTGGCTCATAGTAAGTGCTTAACACCACTAAAAAGAATATTAAGTGCTTAATAAATACCATTCTTATTCTTATTTCCTTCCCTTTCCCACAACCTATTCAGTTCGGTCTCGTTGGTTCTGGCAAAGTTAAAACTTTCGAAAGATAAACAGGACCATTACAAACTCCTAGGTCTTTGCCTGAATTTTCATTCCTAAGAAAGACCCATGAATTGTCCAGCAATTATTCACTTGTATATCTACCCCAGAGCCTAGAACAGTGTTTGACACGTAGTAAGTGCTTGACAAATGCCATAAAAAACATGTATTTATATGTATATATGGTTTGTACTCATATATATGGTATACACACACACACACACACACACACACACACACACATATATATAACTATATATAACTATATATAACTATATATATATAGTTTGTACTCATAGGCTTCCAAAAGCAGCCATCCATTTGTTAATGTTTACCAAATAAACTTCAGTTTCTCCATCATGGGAACATTATTAAAAACTACCCCCTTTTAATGTGTGACCTCCTAAAATCTCTTATATGTCTGGCTCTAAAGCAGGCGGGGCTTATTGGGTTTGGTAGGGGCTTTTTACAACCTAGCAGAGAATAAAAACTAATAAGTATTTCTGGTTCTTGAAGACATTGATTTAGGAGCGGCTTCCCAAACAGACGTCTCCATCTGGGGAAAGTCGTTTGCTCGGTTTTGATGGCGGCTAAACGGAAGTGAAACGGTCAGAGAGGCCTCAACTTTCTCGCAGCCTAAGACCCGCCGATCCCAGACTTCCCAGAAAAGGAGCCGCTGCCAGTGAGAACTGGAGGGGCCACCATTGTTACGGGCATAATATCTGTGGAATTTAATAATAATAATAATGATGGCATTTGTTAAGCGCTTACTATGCACTGTTCTAAACACTGGGGGGGATACAAGGTAATCAGGTTGTTCCATTTGATTACCCCCATTTTACAGACGAGGTAACTGAGGCACAGAGAAGTTAAGTGACTTGCCCAAAGTCACACAACAGACAGGATTAGAACCCATGAACTCTGACTCCCAAAGCCCATGCTCTTTCCACTGAGCCACGCTGCTTCTTCTATTTTTTAAGTGCTTTCTATGTACCAGATGCTGTTCTAAGCGCCTGGGGTGGATACAAGCTAATCGGGTTGGACACAGTCATCATCATCATCAATCGTATTTACTGAGCGCTTACTATGTGCAGAGCACTGTACTAAGTGCTTGGGAAGTACAAATTGGCAACATATAGAGACAGTCCCTACCCAACATTGGGCTCACAGTCTAAAAGGGGGAGACAGAGAACAAAACCAAACATACTAACAAAATAAAATCCCTGTCCCACATGGGGCTCACAATCTTTATTCCCATTTCCCAGGTTAGGGAACTGAAGGCCCAGAGAAAGGAAGTGACTTGCCAAAGGTCACACAGCAGACAAGAGGCGGAGAATTAAGACCCAGGTCCTTCTGACTTCCAGATTCGTGCTGTACACACTACGCCATGCTCCTTTCTTGAGGGGAAATACTCGTTCGCGACTGGAGTACGCCTAAACAATCCCCAGTCACCTTCTCTGAGATCTGGTCCTCTTCCCACCTCTTCCTATCTCCAAATTTCACGTCACCGATGCCGAAACGAAATTCCCACTTCAGACGGTGAGAAGGTCAGCACTGTTCTGATGATGACTGTCATGTGGATACGTGCAATAGTTCTGAAACCGGTTCATAGTCCACGATGCACTCCAAAAGCCAACGGGGAAAAAAAAATCGAGCGATAATGATAACATGGAGACCTTTTACTAAGCTCACTGGAAGAATAATTGTTCATTATGGAAAAGATGGACTTAAATGAGGGAAAGAGGAAAATGAGAAACAAAGAGAGCAGGAGAGAGGTGGAGAGACAGAGAGGAGAGGGGAGATGGAAGGAAGGAGGGAGAGATGGAGAGGCTTGGAGAGACATGGAAAGAGAGAGAAAAAAACCAGTGCACCTTTAATTTTGGGGGAATATAAGAAATATGAGAAGCAGCAAGGCCTAGGCTGCTGCTAGAAGAGCAGAACATGAAAAGAGCCACAGGCATGACTGTCAGAGGACCTGGGTTCTAATCCCAGCTCCGCTACTTGTCTGCTGTGTGACCTAGGACAAGTCAGTTCACTTCTTCGGGCCTCAGTGACCTCATCTGAAAAATGGGGATTAAATCTTCTTCCCTCCGATTTCGACTCAGAGCCCTTTGAGGGGCAGGGACTGTGCCCGACTCAATTATCTCAAACCTACCCCAGCACTTAGACAGGTGCTTGACCCATAATAAGTGCTTAATAAATACCATTTTTTAAAAAAGAGAGATAAAGAAGTATATGGTGGCTATTCTGACTGACCATCATCATTCTGAACGGGGAAAGTCAAACCCGGTTAGGAAGAGATTAAACTTACCTCTTCCTCCTTGACTCCTCAAATCATCTTCACTTTCCTTTTCTCTCTTTCACAACCCAGGAAGATTTCATCTTTCATCGAATCCAGCAGTTTTAATCTACAGTTCTGACACACACTCTCACACTCTGTTCTATTTCAGTGTTCTTTGCCAAAGGAAACAGCCCACTGGCCTTGTTTCTCGATAACAGTAAGTTATAATAAATAACCCAGAAGAAGCGAGGCTTGAGGGCTAGGGCGCCATGCTCGTCCTTGAGCTCATACGACGATTTCACTCAGAAACCAGAAAACGGAGGCCGGTGCCAGTAAAATGAAGTCTGTTGTGGCAACCGTTCATCATCATCATCAGTCGTATTTATTGAGCGCTTACTGTGTGCAGAGCACTGTACTAAGTGCTTGGGAAGTACAAGTTGGCAACACATAGAGACAGTCCCTACCCAACAGTGGGCTCACAGTCTGGGCATGGGCCTGGGAGTCACAAGGTTTGCTGCCATTTGTCTGCTGCATGGGGTTAGGGCACGGGCCTGGGAGTCATAATCATCAATCATATTTATTGAGCGCTTACTGTGTGCAGAGCACTGTTCTAAGCGCTTGGGAAGTCTAAGAAGTTGGCAACATATAGAGACAGTCCCTACCCAACAGTGGGCTCACAGTCTGGGCATGGGCCTGGTAGTCACAAGCTTTGCGGCCATTTGTCTGCTGTATGGGGTTAGGGCACGGGCCTGGGAGTCATCATCATCAATCGTATTTATTGAGCACTTACTGTGTGCAGAACACTGTACTAAGCGCTTGGGAAGTCCAAGTTGGCAACATATAGAGACAGTCCCTACCCAACACAGTTTAAAAGGTAGTCACAAGGTTGCTGCTGCATAGGGACGGGGCATGGGCCTGGGAGTCACAAGGTTTGCTGCCATTTGTCTGCTGCTTGGGGTTAGGGCACGGGCCTGGGAGTCATCATCATCAATCATATTTACTGAGCGCCTACTGTGTGCAGAGCACCGTACTAAGCGCTTGGGAAGTACAATTTGGCAACATATACAGTCACTACCCAACAGTGGGCTCACAGTCTAAAAGGTAGTCACAAGGTTTCTGCTGCATAGGGATGGGGCACGGGCCCTGTAGTCACAAGGTTTGCTGCCATTTGTCTGCTGCATAGGGTTGGGGTACAGGCCTGGGAGTCACAACATTTGCTGCCATTTGTCTGCTGCATGGGGTTAGGGCACGGGCCTGGGAGTCATCATCATCAATCGTATTTATTGAGCGCTTACTGTGTGCAGAGCACCATACTAAGCGCTTGGGAATTATAAGTTGGCAACATATACAGTCCCTACCCAACAGTGGGCTCACAGTCTAAAAGGTAGTCACAAGGTTTCTGCTGCATAGGGATGGGGCATGGGCCTGGGAGTCACAAGGTCTGCTGCCATTTGTCTGCTGCATGGGGTTAGGGCACGGGCCTGGGAGTCATCAACATCAATCATATTTATTGAGCACTTACTCTGTGCAGAGCACCGTACTAAGCGCTTGGGAAGTACAAGTTGGCAACATATACAGTCCCTACCCAACAGTGGGCTCACAGTCTAAAAGGTAGTCACAAGGTTTCTGCTGCATAGGGATGGGGCACTGGCCCGGTAGTCACAAGGTTTGCTGCCATTTGTCTGCTGCATGGGGTTGGGGTATGGGCCTGGGAGTCACAAGGTTTGCTGCCATTTGTCTGCTGCATGGGGTTAGGGCACGGGCCTGGGAGTCATCATCATCAATCGTATTTATTCAGCGCTTACTGTGTGCAGAGCACTGTACTAAGCGCTTGGGAAGTCCAAGTTGGCAACATATAGAGACAGTCCCTACAAAACAGTGGGCTCACAGTCTGGGCATGGGCCTGGTAGTCACATGGTTTGCTGCCATTTGTCTGCTGCATGGGGTTAGGGCACGGGCCTGGGAGTCATCATCATCAATCGTATTTATTGAGCGCTTACTGTGTGCAGAGCACCGTACTAAGCGCTTGGGAAGTACAAGTTGGCAACATATACAGTCCCTACCCAACAGTGGGCTCACAGTCTAAAAGGTAGTCACAAGGTTTCTGCTGCATAGGGACGGGGCATGAGCCTGGGAGTCACAAGGTTTGCTGCCATTTGTCTGCTGCATAGGGATGGGGTACGGGCCTGGGAGTCACAAGGTTTGCTGCCATTTGTCTGCTGCATGGGGTTAGGGCACAGGCCTCGGAGTCATCATCATCAATCGTATTTATTGAGCGCTTACTGTGTGCAGAGCACTGTACAAAGCGCTTAGGAAGTACAAGTTGGCAAAATATAGAGACAGTCCCTACCAAACAGTGGGCTCACAGTCTGGGCATGGGCCTGGTAGTCACAAGGTTTGCTGCCATTTGTCTGCTGCATGGGGTTAGGGCATGGGCCTGGGAGTCATCATCATCAATCGTATTTATTGAGCACTTACTGTGTGCAGAGCACTGTACTAAGCCCTTGGGATGTCCACGTTGGCAACATATAGAGACAGGCCCTACCCAACAGTGGGCTCACAGTCTGGGCATGGGCCTGGTAGTCACAAGCTTTGCTGCCATTTGTCTGCTGCATTGGGTTAGGGCACGGGCCTGGGACTCATCATCATCAATCGTATTTATTAAGCGCTTACTGTGTGCAGAGCACTGTACTAAGCGCTTGGGAAGTCCAAGTTGGCAACATATAGAGACAGTCCCTACCCAACAGTGGGCTCACAGTCTAAAAGGTAGTCACAAAGTTTCTGCTGCATAGGCACGGGGCATGGGCCTGGGAGTCACAAGGTTTGCTGCCATTTGTCTGCTGCATGGGGTTAGGGCACAGGCCTGGGAGTCATCATAATCAATCGTATTTATTGAGCGCTTACTGTGTGCAGAGCACTGTACTAAGCGCTTGGGAAGTCCAAGTTGGCAACATATACAGTCCCTACCCAACAGTGGGCTCACAGTCTAAAAGGTAGTCACAAGGTTTCTGCTGCATAGGGATGGGGCACGGGCCCGTTAGTCACAAGGTTTGCTGCCATTTGTCTGCTGCATGGGGTTAGGGCACGGGCCTGGGTGTCATCATCATCAATCGTATTTATTGAGCGCTTACTGTGTGCAGAGCACTGTACTAAGCACTTGGGAAGTCCAAGTTGGCAACATATAGAGACAGTCCCTACCCAACAGTGGGCTCACAGTCTAAAAGGTAGTCACAAGGTTTCTGCTGCATAGGGATGGGGCACGGGCCCGGTAGTCACAAGGTTTGCTGCCATTTGTCTGCTGCATAGGGTTGGGGTACGGGCCTGGGAGTCACAAGGTTTGCTGCCATTTGTCTGCTGCATGGGGTTAGGGCACGGGCCTGGGAGTCATCATCATCAATCGTACTTATTGAGCGCTTACTGTGTGCAGAGCGCTGTACTAAGTGCTTGGGAAGTACAAGTTGGCAACATATAGAGACAGTCCCTACCCAACAGTGGGCTCACAGTCTAAAATGTAGTCAAAAGGTTTCTGCTGCATAGGGACGGGGCATGGGCCTGGTAGTCACAAGGTTTGCTGCCATTTGTCTGCTGCATGGGGTTAGGGCACGGGCCAGGTAGTCATCATCATCAATCATATTTATTGAGCGCTTACTCTGTGCAGAACACTGTACTAAGCACTTGGGAAGTACAAGTTGGCAACATATACAGTCCCTACCCAACAGTGGGCTCACAGTCTAAAAGGTAGTCACAAGGTTTCTGCTGCATAGGGATGGGGCACGGGCCCGGTAGTCACAAGGTTTGCTGCCATTTGTCTGCTGCATAGGGTTGGGGTACGGGCCTGGGAGTCACAAGGTTTGCTGCCATTTGTCTGCTGCATGGGGTTAGGGCACGGGCCTGGGAGTCATCATCATCAATCGTATTTATTGAGCCCTTACTGTGTGCAGAGCACTGTACTAAGCGCTTGGGAAGTACAAGTTGGCAACATATAGAGACAGTCCCTACCCAACAGTGGGCTCACAGTCTGTGCATGGGCCTGGGAGTCACAAGGTTTGCTGCCATTTGTCTGCTGCATGGGGTTAGGGCACGGGCCTGGGACTCATCATCATCAATCGTATTTATTGAGCGCTTACTGTGTGCAGAGCACTGTACTAAGCGCTTGGGAAGTACAAGTTGGCAACATATAGAGACAGTGCCTACCCAACAGTGGGCTCACAGTCTGGGCATGGGCCTGCTAATCCCAAGGTTTGCTGCCATTTGTCTGCTGCATGGGGTTAGGGCACGGGCCTGGGAGTCATCATCATCAATCGTATTTATTGAGCGCTTACTGTGTGCAGAGCACTGTACTAAGCGCTTGGGAAGTCCAAGTTGGCAACATATGGAGACAGTCCCTACCCAACAGTGGGCTCACAGTCTAAAAGGTAGTCACAAGGTTTCTGCTGCATAGGGACGGGGCATGGGCCTGGGAGTCACAAGGTTTGCTGCCATTTGTCTGCTGCATAGGGTTGGGGTACGGGCCTGGGAGTCACAAGGTTTGCTGCCATTTGTCTGCTGCATGGGTTTAGGGCACGGGCCTGGTAGTCATCATCATCAATCATATTTATTGAGCGCTTACTCTGTGCAGAGCACTGTACTAAGCGCTTGGGAAGTACAAGTTGGCAACATATACAGTCCCTACCCAACAGTGGGCTCACAGTCTAAAAGGTAGTCACAAGGTTTCTGCTGCATAGGGATGGGGCATGGGCCTGGGAGTCACAAGGTTTGCTGCCATTTGTCTGCTGCATAGGGATGGGGTACGGGCCTGGGAGTCACAAGGTTTGCTGCCATTTGTCTGCTGCATGGGGTTAGGGCACGGGCCTGGGAGTCATCATCATCAATCGTATTTATTGAGCGCTTACTGTGTGCAGAGCACTGTACTAAGCACTTGGGAAGTCCAAGTTGGCAACATATAGAGACAGTCCCTACCCAACAGTGGGCTCACAGTCTAAAAGGTAGTCACAAGGTTTCTGCTGCATAGGGATGGGGCACGGGCCCGGGAGTCACAAGGTTTGCTGCCATTTGTCTGCTGCATAGGGTTGGGGTACGGGCCTGGGTGTCACAAGGTTTGCTGCCATTTGTCTGCTGCATGGGGTTAGGGCACGGGCCTGGGAGTCATCATCATCAATGGTATTTATTGAGCACTTACTGTTTGCAGAGCACTGTACTAAGCGCTTGGGAAGTGCAAGTTGGCGACTTATAGAGATGGTCCCTACCCAACAGTGGGCTCACAGTCTAAAAGGTAGTCACAAGGTTTCTGCTGCATAGGGATGCGGCATGGGCCTGGGAGTCACAAGGTTTGCTGCCATTTGTCTGCTGCATCGGGATGGGGTTAAGGCACGGGCCTGGGAGTCATCATCATCAATCATATTTATTGAGCACTTACTCTGTGCAGAGCACTGTACTAAGCACTTGGGAAGTACAAGTTGGCAACATATACAGTCCCTACCCAACAGTGGGCTCACAGTCTAAAAGGTAGTCAAAAGGTTTCTGCTGCATAGGGACGGGGCATGGGCCTGGGAGTCACAAGGTTTGCTTCCATTTGTCTGCTGCATGGGGTTAGGGCACGGGCCTGGTAGTCATCATCATCAATCATATTTATTGAGCGCTTACTCTGTGCAGAGCACTGTACTAAGCACTTGGGAAGTACAAGTTGGCAACACATACAGTCCCTACCCAACAGTGGGCTCACAGTCTAAAAGGTAGTCACAAGGTTTCTGCTGCATAGGGATGGGGCACGGGCCCAGTAGTCACAAGGTTTGCTGCCATTTGTCTGCTGCATAGGTTTGGGGTACGGGCCTGGGAGTCACAAAGTTTGTTGCCATTTGTCTGCTGCATGGGGTTAGGGCACGGGCTTGGGAGTCATCATCATCAATCGTATTTATTGAGCGCTTACTGTGTGCAGAGCACTGTACTAAGCGCTTGGGAAGTCCAAGTTGGCAACATACAAAGACGGTCCCTACCCAACAGTGGGCTCACAGTCTGGGCATGGGCCTGGTAGTCACAAGGTTTGCTGCCATTTGTCTGCTGCATGGGGTTAGGGCACAGGCCTGGGAGTCATCATCATCAATCGTATTTATTGAGCGCTTACTGTGTGCAGAGCACTGTACTAAGCACTTGGGAAGTCCAAGTTGGCAACATACAGAGACAGTCCCTACCCAACAGTGGGCTCACAGTCTGGGCATGGGCCTGGGAGTCACAAGGTTTGCTGCCATTTGTCTGCTGCATGGGGTTAGGGCACGGGCCTGGGAGTCATCATCATCAATCGTATTTATTGAGCGCTTACTGTTTGCAGAGCACTGTACTAAGCGCTTGGGAAGTCCAAGTTGGCAACATATAGAGACGGTCCCTACCCAACAGTGGGCTCACAGTCTAAAAGGTAGTCACAAGGTTTCTGCTGCATAGGGATGGGGCACAGGCTCGGTAGTCACAAGGTTTGCTGCCATTTGTCTGCTGCATGGGGTTAGGGCACAGGCCTGGGAGTCATCATCATCAATCGTATTTATTGAGCGCTTACTGTGTGCAGAGCGCTGTACTAAGCGCTTGGGAAGTCCAAGTTGTGGCAACATACAGAGACAGTCCCTATCCAACAGTGGGCTCACAGTCTGGGCATGGGCCTGGGAGTCACAAGGTTTGCTGCCATTTGTCTGCTGCATGGGGTTAGGGCACGGGCCTGGGAGTCATCATCATCAATCGTATTTATTGAGCACTTACTGTTTGCAGAGCACTGTACTAAGCGCTTGGGAAGTACAAGTTGGCAACGTATAGAGACAGTCCCTACCCAACAGTGGGCTCACAGTCTAAAAGGTAGTTACAAGGTTTCTGCTGCATAGGGACGGGGCATGGGCCTGGGAGTCACAAGGTTTGCTGCCATTTGTCTGCTGCATGGGGTTAGGGCACGGGCCTGGGAGTCATCATCATCAATCGTATTTATTGAGCGCTTACTGTGTGCAGAGCACTGTACTAAGCGCTTGGGAAGTGTGAGGGACTTTGCAAGAATGTTTACTATGTAACAAGCACTGTTCTAAGCCCTGGGGTAGATACAAGTTTATCAGGTTCGACACTGTCCCTGTGGCACATGGGGCTCAAAGTCTGAGTAAGAGGGAGGAGGATTGAGTCCCCATTTTACAGATGAGGAAACTGTGGCACAGAAAAGTCATTTGTCCAAGTCCACACAGCAAGCAACCCGGTGTGGGCAGGGATTGTCTCTACTGCTGAATTGTACTTTCCAAGTGCTTAGTACAGTGCTCTGCACACAGTGAGCACTCAAATACAACTGAATGAATCACTAGCTGCTATAGGCACATTCAATTCTAATTGCTGCTGAGGATGTTAATACTTGAACTACCTTTCTTTAGCTTCAGTATTTTTTAATCTTTTTTACAATGCGGGTTGGGGGGGGGGGGTGTCCTGGGAAACCTGTCCGTGTTGGGACCGCACTCCCAAGGGAGAATACAGCACTTAGAACAGTGCTCTGCACACAGTAAGCACTCAATAAATACACTGATTGACTGATTAGAGGGGACAGGGGTCAGAAACCCCCCACCCCCTACCTCAAGCCCAGCTACCGGCCCCTTGAGTTGAACAAGGCTAGACAGAACTCTGAATGTGGGGGGCTGTAACTTTTGGTCCTGGGATGGTAGCAGTGATTTACCTGAGAAATCTCCAGGTGGTCTACCTTTGGGACATTCCTTTAGGAGCACAGAAGACTGGGGACCTTGAGATTACAACCAGTTCCGATGGTTTAAATTGGAGAAAAATCTCTAGCTGCTGCAGGTGGGAGGAAGCCTCGATGCTGCCCAGGTGAGCCGTCTCTCAATTTCTCTCATTAGGTAATGAACGACGAAAATATCAGTATCAAACAGTTTCGCATTTGGGGGCTGCTTCAGTGATAACGTCAGCAGGAAATGTGTGCTTCCCAATGGAAGGGTCGTGGAGAGAACTGTCATCTACGGGAGGCCGATATCATCAAGCCGAGTGGATTTTAGCCATCGGCAGATAAGGCCCCGACAGTTTCTCCCTGTTGAGAGAAGAAATGTGGTCCAGTTTAACAAGACCAATGGAAATTCTAGAGAAGGAGCTTCAAAACCATCATCCCCCCCTAAAACACCCTATTTTTGACATTTCCTTTATGAGTTCTTTTGCACTTCTGGGCTGGAAAACCAGCACATCAGATAATAATAATTGTGGTATTTGCTAGGTGCTTACTACATGCCAGGCACTGTACTAAGCACCGCGGTAGATACAAGATAATTGGGTCAGACACAGTCCCTGTCCCACAAGGGGCTCACAGTCTTAATCCTTAATCCAGTTTTAGAAAAGCTGCGTGGCTTAGTGGCAAGAGGGCGGGGGTCAGTGGTGTTTGTTAAGTGTTGTGTTACTATGTGCCAGGCACTGTACTAAGCGCTGGGATGGATACAGGCTAATCAGGTTGGACACAGACCGTGTCCCACGAGGGGCTCACAGTTTCAATCCCCAGTTTACAGATGAGGTAACTGAGACACAGAGAAGTAACTTGCCCAAGGTCACACAGCAAACAAGTGGCGGAGTCAGGATTAGAACCCATGACCCAGGCTCTTGCCACCAAACTAAGCTGCTTCTATTTATAAGTAACCCCATAAAGTATTTTCTCAATCGCTTTGCTTGAAAAACCCATCCTCTAGACTGTAGGCTCGTTGTGGGCAGGGAATGTCACTGTTTATTGTTGTATTGTACTTTCCCAAGCGCTTAGTACAGTGCCCTGCACACAGTAAGCCCCCGATAAACACAACTGAATGAAAAACATTCGAAAACCCCTTTTGCCCTGCTCAGAAGGCAGGAATTTTCCATGTATCGGCAGGTCTCCAATGTGCTAAATTCCTTCATGCCAGACATTTTTCCTGGAGAGCCCGGAAAAACTCGTGCTTTCAAAATCAATATTTTTCTATTAAAAAAGGCTCCGATTTGAAATTAATTCCTCCATGTAGAGTTCAGCATATTTGAGATGGAATGAGGAGGGTGGTTCGAACTTCCCCTTGCAGAAACCTCAAATCCAGGATGTTTCTCCCCCTGGCCTAGGGGAAAGAGCCCGGGCCTGGGAGCCAGAGGACGATGATGATAATGGCATTTTTAAGCGCTTACTATGTGCAAAGCACTGTTCTAAACGCTAGGGAGGATACAAGGTGATCGGGTTGTCCCACGGGGGGCTCACAGTCTTAATCCCCATTTTACAGATGAGGTAACTGAGGCCCAGAGAAGTGAAGTGACTTTGCCCAAAGTCACACAGCTGACCATTGACGGAGCCGGGATTTGAACCCATGACCTCTGACTCCAAAGCCTGGGCTCTTTCCACTGAGCCACGCTGCTTCTCCTAAGGATCTGGGTTCTAATCCCGGCTCTGCCGCTTGTCACTTAATTTATCAGTGCCTCAGTTTCCTCAATCAATCAATCAATCGTATTTATTGAGCGCTTACTGTGTGCAGAGCACTGTACTAAGCGCTTGGGAAGTACAAGTTGGCAACAACTTGTTCAATGCGGGGATAAGTACCTGTGAGCCTCATGTGGGGCAGGGACTGTGTCCCACCTGATTAACTTGATCTATCCCAGTGCTTAGTACAGTGTCTGGTGCAGGGTAAGTGATTAGCAATTACCATAATAAAAGTTATTATTATCAACATCAACTCTGTTGATTGATTTTCCTTGGGGACTCCAGAAGGCATCTACCGCAGAATGACTCAGTGGAAAGAGCCCAGGCTTGGGAGTCAGAGGTCATGGTTTCTAACCCCGGCTCTGCCAACTGTCAGCTGTGTGACCTTGGGCAAGTCACTTCACTTCTCTGGGCCTCAGTTACCTCATCTGGAAAATGGGGATTAAAACCGGGAGCCCCGTGTGGGACAACCTGATTACTCTGTATCTACCCCAGTGCTTAGAACGGTGCTTGGCACATAGTAAGTGCTTATCAATCAATCAATCAATTGTATTTATTGAGCGCTTACTGTGTGCAGAGCACTGTACTAAGTGCTTGGGAAGTACAAGTTGGCAACATATAGAGACAGTCCCTACCCAACAGTGGGCTCACAGTCTAAAAGATTAACTAATACCAACATTAATTATCGAATACCAACATTATTATTATTATTATTACTGCAGTGTGACCCCTACTACAACTATTACTACTGCTATTACAACTCTAAGTACTATTATTATTAGTAGTACTACTCTTATTTCTATTACTACAATACTACCGCTATTACTACTGTTACAACTCTACTATCAGTATTAATACTATTTCTATTACTTTTACTACAATACTACTACTGCTATAACTGCTACTAAAACTCTTATCACTATTATTATTAGCATTACCCCTATTACTACTACTGATACTACAACTATTACTACTATTACAATTAGCAACGTGACTCAGTGAAAAGAGCCCGGGCTTGGGAGTCAGAGGTCATGGTTTCTAATCCTGGCTCTGCCAACTGTCAGCTGTGTGACCTTGGGCAAATCACTTCACTTCTCTGGGCCTCAGTTACCTCATCTGGAAAATGGAGATTAAAACTGGGAGCCCCGTGTGGGACAACCTGATTACTCTGTATCTACCCCAGTGCTTAGAACGGTGCTTGGCACACAGTAAGCGCTTATCAATCAATCAATCAATCGTATTTATTGAGCGCTTACTGTGTGCAGAGCACTGTACTAAGTGCTTGGGAAGTACAAGTCAGCAACATATCTATGAAGCCGTCTGCAACTGCTGTTAATTTTATGGAATGATAAAAAAAAAGTTTATAGGCTGGTAAAATGTTTGGAGCTAATCTGATTTTTAAAGAGACACCTCTAGAGCTGGGATACCAAGACATAGGACCCGGACTAAAAACACTGAAGAAAAATCCCGCTTTCCCCCAGATCTTTCTCTGGGATCTTTTTTTTTTTTTTCAAATGATTTTTGTTTTGCTTTTTGTGGTATTTGTTAAGCACTTACTATGGTGCCAGGGACTGTACTAAGCCCTAGGGTAGATACCAGATAATCAGGTCAACACAGTCCCTCTGAGAGGAAAATTCATTCATTCATTCAATCGTATTTATTGAATGTTTATTGTATGCAAAGCACTGTACTAAACACTTAAGCCCTGTACTTCCAATAGGCCTTGAACACAACTGCCACCCTGAGCAGACTTTGGGTCTTCATTCATTCATTCAATCGTATTTATTGAACGCTTATTGTATGCAAAGCACTGTACTAAGCACTTAAGCCCTGTACTTCCAATAGGCCTTGAACACAACTATCACCCTGAGCAGACTTTGGGTCTTCTGAGAAAACTATTTCCTCCCAGTAAAGGTGAAGGAATAAAACGCTGGTTTTATTGAATAAAACCAAAAAGAAACAAAAAAACAACCTTAATGATAGCAATGATAATCAATCAATCAATCAATCAATCGCATTAATTGAGCGCTTACTGTGTGCAGAGCACTGTACTAAGCGCTTGGGAAGTACAAGCTGGCAACATATAGAGACGGTCCCTACCCAATAGTGGGCTCACAGTCTAGAAGGGGGAGACAGGGAACAAAACCAAACATACTAACAAAATAAAATAAATAGATAATAATAACAATAATAATAAGGATGGCATTCGTTAAACATTTACTACGTGCTAGGCACTGTACTAAGCACTGGCGTAGATACAAGCAAATTGGGGTGGACTCAGTTCCTGTCCCACATGGGGCTCGCGGTCTTCATCCCCATTTTCCAGAGGAGGTAACGGAGGCCCGGAGAAGTGAAGTGACTTGCACAAGGTCACGCGACAGGTTAGTGGCGAAGCCGGAATTGGAACCCTGGTCCCAGGCCCAGGCTGCCACGTCTGGAATGTCTATCCAGACGATTTTTTATTTTTTTAATCTCCCATCCTCTAAGCCATTCCGTGTCTGAGCGAGCGCACACTCTTACCCCGTAGTCCTGTGCCCTGAATCATTTATTTATTTGTCCGGGCTTTAAGTACAAGAGAAAGCTATGGCCTGGGATTAGCAAGGAAGCAGTTTTATGGTAAGTCGGGGGTACTTAAAATTTAAAAATGCATTAAATGAAATCCACTGGTCTGCTTCTTTTCTTATTAGCGAGCCCCCAGTAGACTCTTTATTTTGCAAAACGTATTGATTGACTGCTTTTTTCCAGGTAATAGGCTTTCTCTAGTCTGTTACGAGGATTAAATTATAAGCAATCAATGCGGCCCCTTTGTAGCCATATATTACGTGCAAAACTAGCAGATTAGCCTCGTAATGGATCCGCATCTTTTGCCAAGATCTTTCCCTAAATGAGGGTGGAAGGGAGGGAGAGAAGTGAATACGGTCTTCTCTAAGGCATGGCCTAGAGGCGGACCTGGGTTCTAATTCCGCCTCCTCCACTAATCTGCTCTGTGACCTTGGGCAGGTCAACAGAAGCGGCCTGGCCTAATGGAAAGAGCACGGACTTGGGAGTCAGAGGTTGTGGGTGCTAATCCTGTCTGCTGTGTGACCTTGGGCAAATCACTTCACTTCTCTGAGCCTCAGTGACCTCATCTGTAAAATGGGGATTACAACTGTGAGCCCCACATGGGACAACCTGATTACCTTGAATCTACCCCAGGGCTTAGAACAGTGCTTGGCACCTACTAAGTGCTTAACAAATACCATTATTATTATTATTATTATCTACCCCAGTGCTTAGAACAGTGTTTGGCACATAGTAATCACTTAAATACAAATACCACAATTCCCTGTGCCTCAGTGACCTCATCTGTAAAATGGGGATTAAGACTGTGAGCCCCACATGGGACAACCTGATTACCTTGTACCTACCCCAGGGCTTAGAACAGTGCTTAGCACCTAGTAAGTGCTTAACAAATACCATTATTATTATTATTATTATCTACCCCAGTGCTTAGAACAGTGCTTGGCATATAGTAAGCACTTAAATACAAATACCACAATTCCCTGTGCCTCAGTGACCTCATCTGTAAAATGGGGATTAAGAGTGGGAGCCCCATGTGAGACAGGGACTGTGTCCAACCTGATGATCTTCTATCTATCTAGCCCAGTGCTTAGACCAGTGCCCAGCACATAATAATAATAATAATAATAATAATAATAATGGCATTTATTAAGCACTTACCATGTGCAAAGCACTGTCCTAAGCGCTGGGGAGGTTGCAAGGTGATCAGGGTGTCCCACGGGGGGCTCACAGTCTTCATCCCCATTTTCCAGATGAGGGAACTGAGGCACAGAGAAGTCTCCCACTCCCGCGTCACCCTGACTTGCTCCCTTTATTCGTGTCCCCCCCGCCTTCAGCCCCACACCACTTTTGTCCATATCTGTCATTTTATTTATTTCTATTAATATCTGTCTCCCCCTCTAGACTGTTAGCTCCTTGTGGGAAGGGAATGTATCATGCTCTCCCAAGCACTTAGTACAAGGTTCTGGACACAATAAGCGCTCAGTAAATCACTCCTTCATAGCCACGTGCAAGTATAATAATAATAATAATGGCATTTATTAAGCACTTACCATGTGCAAAGCACTGTTCTAAGTGCTGGGGAGGTTACAAGGTGATCAGGGTGTCCCACGGGGGGGCTCACAGTCTTCATCCCCATTTTCCAGATGAGGGAACTGAGGCCCAGGGAAGTGAAGTGACTTTGCCCAAAGTCACACAGCTGACAATTGCGGAGTCGGGATTTGAACCCCTGACCTCTGACTCCAAAGTCCGGGCTCTTTCCACTGAGCCACGCTGCTTCTCTAAGTATAGACCCTCGAAGAGCAGCACTGCCTAGTGGAAAGAGCACGGCCTCGGGAGTCGGAGGATCTGAGTTCTAATCCCGCCTCTGCTACTTGTTGTTATGGTGCTTGTTAAATACTCATTAAGCTGCGAGCCCTGGAGTAGCCACAGGTTAATCAGGTTGGACGCAGACACCGTCCCACGTAGGCTGCGCCTAATAAATAACATCTTCATTCGTGAAAAATGAGATTTCCATTTTGGAGAGGATGACCGGGAAGCAGCCTGGCCCAGCGGATAGAGGTCAGAAGGACCAGGGTTCTAATTACGGCTCCGCCACTTGTCTGCTGTGTGACCCTGAGCAAGTCACTTCTCTTCTCTGGGCCCCAGTCACCTCATCTGTATAATGGGGATGAAGACTGTGAGCCCCCCGTGGGACAACCTGATCACCTTGTAACCTCCCCAGCGCTTAGAACAGTGCTTTGCACATAGTAAGCGCTTAATAAATGCCATTACTATTATTATTATACTTGCACATGGCTATGGAGGAGTGATTTACTGGGACAGGGACGGTATCCAACCTGATTAGCTCGGATCTATCTCAGCCCTTAGAATGGTACTTACACTTAGTAAGTGCTTAATAAATAGTAGTAATGGTAGTAGTATTCCACTCTCAGGACGGATTTTATCTTCCCAGAAAGTCACACGGGGTTTCTATGTAGCCGAGGAATTCTCCAGGCCTAGAAAGTCCCAACATTCCCCCAGAAAGAATCTTTCCAACCCTGGCATCCTTGGGGACCATCTATCAGCGACTCGATAGGCCCAGATGCGATTATCAGCGCTCTCAGATCAAATGGCTGCATTTAAGCATCTCAAAATCAGGGATGGCTATGCCTTCTTTCATAAGGATCGCCTAAGAGAGACTTTTCCTACTCGCATTCAATAGAAACTGAAAAAATGGATCTTAGGAAGAATCTTACCTCACTTTAATCGGGCTAATTATTAGAAAATGCACTGTTGCAATCAGCTTTTTTTTAAAAAAAAAAAAATAAGCTTTCTTTTGTACCCTGCCATCCAGCTGTTTTGAAAGGTACCACTCTAATCTCTTTTCCTCCACATGTTCAAACAGATGAAAGTAATTTTGTGCTCAACTGTCTATAAGTAATTAGGCTGGGACGTAAAGGAGTCTTTATATATCTGTTCAGAAACGCTCAGCCTACAGAATAATTATTAGCAATCTTCTTCATCTGTAAGGTATACCTTATGCATTTCACATGAGTTGCCATTATTAACATAACCCGACTATCAAAGCACTATTGAATCTGGGGTCTTCTTTTTCATGTAACTGACTGAAATTCCCCAGAAATGGAATAATTTGAAAACAGTGCGCTGATGATTTGTTTCAGCTGTAATTTGTTACGTTCTTTCCCTTTCTTTGTTCCCTGCATTGGTAAAACCTAATGTACAATACACAAACAAGTGATCTTTTTTTTTTTTTCCAAGGCAAGGTGGATATTAACATTCATTCAGGGAACATCGTGTCAGACTAACAAGCTAAATTCTCTTCAACTCCATAATTAGTCGGTCGCACGAGCGAGTAAGTTTTCAATTCAGGGAGTAACGTCAAATTTTCTAGGATGGACAGAGGACACGGTGATTTTAAAGGGGTTAGGAAAGGTTGAGAAGCAGCATGCTCTAATGGTTAGAACCCGGGCCTGGGTGTCGGCAGGACCTGGGTTCCAATCCCGACTCCGCCACTGTCTGTTGTGTGACCTTGGACAAATGGCTTAACATCTCTGTGCCTCAGTTACCTCACCTGTAAAATGGGAATGAAGACGGCGAGCCCCGTGAGGGACATGGCCTGTGTCTAACTTTATTATTTTGTATCTACTCCAGCGCTTAGTACAGAGCCTTGCACATAGTCAGCACTTAACAAATAGCATTAAAAAAAAGTGCTTCCTCCTCTTAAAGTTGCCTGGCTGGGTCTTTTAGAGGAATCTAAACTTTTGACTGCTCTCCTTTGGCAAAATTTCCAGAGAAATCTGCTTCAACAGAACTCCCTTAATAATGATCATGGGATTTGTTAAGTGCGTACTATGTGCTAAGCATCATCATCATCATCATCAATCGTATTTATTGAGCGCTTACTGTGTGCACAGCACTGTACTAAGCGCTTGGGAAGTACAAGTTGGCAACATATAGAGACAATCCCTACCCAACAGTGGGCTCACAGTCTAAAAGGGGGAGACAGAGAACAAAACCAAACATACTAACAAAATAAAATAAATAGAATGGATATGTACAAGTAAAATAAATAAATAAATAAATTAAGCACTGTATTAAGTGCTGGGGTAGATGCAAGACAATCAGGTTGGACACAACCTCCTCTCCCACATGCAACACACAGTCTAGAAGGGACGGAGAACAGGTATTTAATCCCCATTTTACAGATGAGGAAGCTGAGGTCCACAAGTTTAGCGATTTGCACAAATCACACAGCAGGCAATGGCAGATGTAGGATTAGAACTCAGGTCCCTAGGCTTCCAGCCCTCTTCCCAAATACCACAATTAGTAGTAGTAGCATTAGAATTTTTGTGCTAAATCTTAAGTCAAGGTATTTACAATTAGGCCATGTAAAAAAACAACGGCTGATTATTATTCAGGCACCGTAATGTGAAGCTTTCCAAGCGCCTCTCAAAATCTTGCAGGAGGTAAAGAACCCTCAATTTGTGAATTCGAGGGACAAACCTAGTCTATGTGTAATGCTCTTCTGTCTTTTTACTGAACCCAAATCAAGAATATTCACTTTAATTCAATGCCCCTCCCCTTACCCTAATCGCCTACACATTCTTGCCTTTGCATTTAGAATGGATTCTTTAGTGAGATTGCAGGCTCTCCCTGGAAAAAAAAAAAAAATCATTTCCCATTCAGAGCCCTGGAAGTTATGCGATCCCGGCTTTTAAAGATGCATCATCATATTATTTAAAATATCCCCATTATAATAAAAATGACGTTCCCACAATTTGAAAAGAAAATGTGTCACGGCGGAGATTATGGCCTACATTACATGTTCAGTAACCATTATTTCTGCTTAATGGGGAGGGTGATTAGAATCACTCTAGGTCTGATTGATGGCCGAGATGTTATGTCACTTATTTCGACCTTGTAATAAGTAATCAGATTGCATTACGGCCATTTATTTTGTTAGAGAGCAGTTGTTATAAGCTGTTTCAAATTGCCACGGTTATGAAAGGGCCACTTCATAATTGCAAGCTTGGTAAACATCCAGGCTTCAGCTATTATTGTTCTGAGAACCTGGTTAAGTAAATCAAGATCCTTCTTGGTTGTTTAACCCAAGAAAGGGGGAAAAAAAAAGATTCTCTTACTTAGTCAATCTGCCCACATGCTACTCTGGGTTGGTCGTTTGAGGGAGGGAATGTCGCTGTTTATCGTTATACCGTCAAGCGCTTAGTACAGTGATCCGCATACAGTAAGCACTTAGTACGGGGCTCTGCACAAAGTAAGGGATTAATAAATACAAAAAACGTGACGCCGGGGTTTTCCCAGCACTTGGTACAGTGCTCTGCACACAGTAAGCGCTCAATAAATACGACTGAATGAATGAATGAATGACCCCATGTCACGGTGGGAAGTTGTCTGGGGGAGAGAAGCAAGCGTGGCTTAGTGGTTGATAAGCACTTAACAAATACCATCCTTATTATTATTATTATTCTCCCGACCGGACTATCAGCTCGAAATAGCTTTAAAGTCTCTGAGGCATTCTGGGCTCAATGGCTGAAATAACCTCCAGCGGTCTGCCCGTTCCAGAATAAAGAATAAATAAATAAATGAGCGAGGTGAATGGAGCCCACAAATAACTGCGAAATTTGAAGGGAACCGAGCTCTTAAGCGTTGATATTTCAAGTTCCCTCGTAACCTGTTTACTCTTGAAAAGCTACCGCGTACCTAAGGTCGCAGTGGCCCAAGTAATTCCACGCGCTAAAATGCCCCACACATAAAGCGCTCCTATGGAGGACTAGGAAAAGCGGGGTGAGATGTTTTGGGTTTGGCAAAACCATCTTTGACTATTTTTCCAAACATTTGGGTTTGGCAAGACCCAAAATACGTTTTGCCAAGCATGTTTTTCTTAATTTTTAGTGCGTATCGCGAGGGACATTTAATCCACATGTCCGGTTTATTTCGATTCGGCACTTCTTGACACTCGAGATGATTTTTTTTCACTGCAATTTGAAGCAGTTTAACCATCTCATGCCCCCGATTACCAACCAGGACCAATCGAGGGTATTTATTGAGCGCTTATCGTGTGCGGAGCACTGTACCGAACGCTTAGACGAGGAGAGACGGAAGGTGAATGTCTTCCCCAGGAGAATGGAGAGCCAAAGGAGAGTCATCGTTTTTCTTATTGTGTCATTCCAGCTCCTGTGAATGCCCAAAATCCTCTCCACTCCACCCACGATCATCCTCACCCTATCTCTGGGAGCAGGAAACAGACACCACCAAATTTCTCCCATGGCAAAATGGATGGAGCCCGGGCCTGGGAATCAGAAGGTCAAGAGTTCTAATCCCGACTCTGCCGCTTCTCTGCTGTGTGACCTTACTTCCTTCATCCATTCACTCATTTAATCATATTTATCGAGCGCTCACTGTGTGCACAGCACTGTACTAACCGCCTGGAAAGTACAATTCAGCAATAAAGAGAAGCAATTCCTGCCCATGTCGGGTTTACAGTCTAGAAGGGGGAAGACAGACATCACAACAAGTAAACAGGCATCAATATAAATAAACAGAATTACAGCTATATACACACCCAAACAGTGCTCTGCACACAGTAAGCGCTCAATAAATACAATTGAACGAATGAATGAAAACAAGTAAACAGGCATTAATAAATAAATAAATCCATAAATAAAATCATAGATATGTACATATATATACAAGTGCTGTGCGGCGGGGAGAGGGGGTAGAGGACAGTGAGTCGGGGCGGTGCAGAGGGGTGGGGGAGCTGAGGATAAAGGGGGCTTAGTCTGGGAAAGCCTCCTGGAGGAGGTGAGCCTTCAGTAGGGCTTTGAAAGGAGGAAGTGTGATTTTTTTGGAGGATTGGAGGAGGGAGGGCGGTCCAGGCCCGAGGTAGGATGTGGGCCAGGAGTCGAGGGCGAGAACGAAGCCCAGTGAGGAGGTTAGCGGCGGCAGAGGAGCGGAGGGTGCGGGCTGGGCTGGAGAAGGAGAGAAGGGAGGTGAGGTAGAAGGGGGCGAGGTGATGGACAGCTTTGAAGCCAAAAGTGAGGAGTTTTTACTTCACGTGAAGGTCGATAGGCAACCACTGGAGATTTTTGAGGAGGGGGGTGACAGACCCGCAGCGTTTCTATAGAAAGATAATCCGGGAAGCAGAGTGAAGTATGGACTGAAGTGGGGAGACACAGGAGATTGGGAGGTTCTCTGTGCCTCAGTTCCCTCATCTGGAAAATGGGAATTAAGACTGTGAGCGCCACGTGGGACGGGGACTGTGTCCAGCCGGATCTGCTTGTATCCACCCCAGGGCTCAGTACAGTGCTCGGCACGTAATAAGCACTTAACAAAGACCACGATTATTATCATTATAAGACCTCACCATCGGAGCATCACGTTCGGAAATCATCATCATCATCATCAATCGTATTTATTGAGCGCTTACTATGTGCAGAGCACTGTACTAAGCGCTTGGGAAGTACAAATTGGCAACATATAGAGACAGTCCCTACCCAACAGTGGGCTCACAGTCTAAAAGGGGGAGACAGAGAACAAAACCAAACATACTAACAAAATAAAATAAATAGAATAGATATGTACAAGTACAATAAATAAATAAATAAATAGAGTAATAAATATGTACAAACATATGTACATATATACAGGTGCTGTGGGGACGGGAAGGAGGTAAGATGGGGGGGATGGAGAGGGGGACGAGGGGGAGAGGAAGGAAGGGGCTCAGTCTGGGAAATGAAGTGTCGGGACATGTACATATCCACCCCCGAAACCAGAATCATGGGAAATCATGTCAAAAAAGAGCACAGGCCTTAAAAATGACACAGACATTACCAAACCCGAAATCAATTCATCTGTTCGTATTCCTCTCGCAAAGTAGAACGATAGGCGGTGAATGGAAAAATGTGGAGAGGGTCAATGATTTTCAATTCCGGATGCATGAAAAAACTATTAGCTATCACTTTGAAAAGAGCGCTTTGAAATAAAATAACGTCTGAGAGCCCGGTGCAAGTTTCCATTAGAAACCAATTAATCTATGTCCACAAGAGAGACGCTCAAATCATCCGAGTTTATGCATAGTGCCTAATGCACTTATGACCACAAAATAAGTAGTCCTCTGGGATGCAATAATGTGTAAACAGCAGAGAAAATGATCTTCTATTCTCCTCCGTCCAATCTGTTATTGCAACGCTAAAAATCGTGGTGCTCGGATGTGGAATGTTCTTTTAGCTTCAGGGATTTGCGCCCTTTCAGTGGAAGAAAGATAAACATAAACAATTTGACCTGTGGTTTCTCATTTAAGACATTCCCTGTGCCAATTCCTTCAGATTCGCGTGGACTTTTTCCTTAAACGCTAGAAATCTGGTCATCTTTCCATCCCTCCCTGCAAAGACCGGGTACAGACGCCCGCCCCAATTCACGTGAAATAGCGTCTGTGCTTTGGGAAGGTACCAGGCTTTTTTTTTTTTCCAGAAGCATTCAGCCTTATTATTGATCGCCAGGATTTTTGTTTCTTAATTAGTTGCAAGTCATTCACAGGTTAGATACCTCCTCTCACCACAGCCCACTGTTGTTAAGAAGCAGTGTGTCCTAATGGAAAGAGCCCGGGCCTGGGAATTGGAAGACCTGGGTTCGAATCTCACCTCTGTCTGCTGTGTGACCAGGGGCAAGTCACTTGGTTCTCTGTGCTTCCCTCAGCTGCAAAATGGGGATTCAAACCCTCTTCTTCCTAGTTAGACTGTGAGCCCCACATAGGATCTGATGATCTTGTAGCTACCCCGGCGCTTTAGTCCAGTTCTTGGTGCATAGAAAGCACTTAAACCTGTATATATGTATATATGTTTGTACATATTTATTACTCTATTTATTTATTTTACTTGTACCTATCTATTTATTTTATTTTGTTAGCATGTTTGGTTTTGCTCTCTGTCTCCCCCTTCTAGACTGTGAGCCCACTGTTGGGTAGGGACTGTCTCTATATGTTGCCAACTTGTACTTCCCAAGCACTTAGTACAGTGCTCTGCACACAGTAAGCGCTCAATACGATTGATTGATTAAACCACACCACAATTATTATTATTAACAGCACAGCAAAACAAGTAGATTCATTCAATCGTATTTATTAAGTACAAGACTATGACTTCTAGACTGTGAGCCCACTGTTGCGTAGGGACCGTCTCTATATGTTGCCAACTTGTACTTCCCAAGCGCTTAGTACAGTACTCTGCACAGAGTAAGCACTCAATAAACACGATTGAATGAATGAATTGAGTGCTTACTGTGTGCAGAGCACTGTACTAAGCACTTGGGAAGTACCAGTTGGCAACATATAGATCCCACGGCAGAACTGTCCATCAATTCATCGATGGCAAATAACAATAATAATATTCATTCAGTCAGTAATATTTATTGAGTGCTTACTGTGTGCAAAGCACTGTACTAAGCGCTTGGGAGAGTAAAATAGGACAATAAATAGACACACTCCCTGCCCACAACGAGCTCACACTCTAGAGGGGGAGAGAGACACCGCCGATCGGGTTGGACACGTTTTCTGCCCCACACGGGGCTCACGGTCTTAATACCCATTTCGCAGACGAGGGAGCCGAGGCGCAGGGACGTGCAGTGACTTCTCCAAGGTCACCCGGCGACAAGTGAAGGAGCAGGGATTAGAACCCAGGTCCCTCTGATTCCCAGGTTTGGGCTCAATCCGCTAGGCCTGCACTGCTTCCCTTCTCTTCATTTTTAGACTGTGAGCCCACTGTTGGGTAGGGACTGTCTCTATATGTTGCCAATTTGTACTTCCCAAGCGCTTAGTACAGTGCTCTGCACATAGTAAGCGCTCAAAAAATACGATTGATGATGATTTACTGAGGGCGGCGAGATAGACAAAACACCCACATTATAGGACTAGAAACTACCGATTTGGATGCAAACTAGCCAGGCCTCCAAGCAGAGGTTAGCAGATTTAGTCATCCAGTCACTTCATTTTAGTACCGTTGTTGACTAATGGTGTGATTGATTGCTGGACGACTTTATCCCCCAGTAGCACCATAAAAATAGGTATCCGCCCTCCCAGAGGAGCTTAACTCCGTCATACCGGATTGACGTATGGACGGATAAATCACTTGTTGAAAGGGAATTTCTTAATCCACTCAAGTATCCCCTGTTTCAAAACTGTATTTCTCTCTTTCCTCTGGCAGTTTCGGCCAGAGTTCTGGTCCGAGATATAACAGGGAACTCCCCCACTTCTTACCCACTGTGTTTCTCAGCGCGAAGATAATAATAATAATAACAATAATGGCATTTATTAAGCGCTTACTATGTGCAAAGCACTGTTCTAAGCGCTGGGGAAGTTAGAAAGTGATCAGGTTGTCCCACGGGGGGCTCACAGTCTTAATCCCCATTTTGCAGACGAGGTAACTGAGGCCCGGAGAAGTGAAGTGACTTGCCCAAAGTCACGCAGCTGATAATTGGCAGAGCCGGGATTTGAACCCATGACCTCTGACTCCAAAGCCCATACTCTTTCCAACTGAGCGATGCTTCTTCTCCAAGATCGGCTGAACGTGAATGTTACCACGTGGAGTAGCTGCATGGGGATTCTTTTTTTATGGTTATCTTTTGGGCTTTGGAGTCTGGGGTCATGGGTTCAAATCCCGGCTCCGCCAACTGTCAGCCGTGTGCCTTTGGGCAAGTCACTTAACTTCTCTGTGCCTCAGTGACCTCATCTGCAAAATGGGGGTTTAGACTCTGAGCCCACTGTTGGGTAGGGACTGTCTCTATATGTTGCCAATTTGTACTTCCCAAGCACTTAGTACAGGGCTCTGCACACAGTAAGCGCTCAATAAATATGATTGATTGATTGATGGGGGTTAAAACTGGGAGCCCCCAGTGGGACAACCTGATCACCCTGTAACCTCCCCAGTGCTTAGAACAGTGCTTTGCACATAGTAAGCGCTGAAAAAATACCAACATTATTTTTCGATTCAATCGTATTTATTAAGCACTTACTGTGTGCAAAGCACTGTACTAAGTGCTTGGGAGAGTGTCCTGCGCTGTTCTCAGTGCTAGGGTAGCTATGAGTCTACACTGACTTCTCTGGGGGTCCCAAGCTGAAGGTCTCCTGGTTACTAAAGGAACCGTTAAGTGCTCACTAAGGGCTAAGCACTGTTCTAAGGGCTGGGGTAGAGGCAAGTTAATCATCAATCGTATTGATTTATTGAGCGCTTACTGTGTGCAGAGCACTGTACTAAGTGCTTGGGAAGTACAAGTTGGCAACATACAGAGACAGTCCCTACCCAACAGTGGGCTCACAGTCTAACAGGTCTAATCAGGTCGGTCGCAGTCCCTGTCCCACATGGGGTTCACACTCTTAATCCCCGTTTTACAGATGAGGTAAATGAGGCCCAGAGAAGTGCACTGACTTGCCCAAGACCACACAGCAGGTGACGTTGATGGGAGAAGGATTTAATCAGTCTATCAGACAATGGTATTTATTGAGTGCTTACTGTGTACAGAGCACTGTACTAAGCACTTGGAAGAGCCCAGTATAGCAAGAGAAGCAGTGTGGCTTAGTGGAAAGAGTACGGGTTTGGGAGTCAGGGGTCGTGGGTTCTAATTCCAGCTCCGCTACTTGTCAGCTGTGTGACTTTGGGCAAGACACTTAACTGCTCTGTGCCTCAGTTACCTCATCTGTAAAATGGGGATTAAGACTGTGAGCCCCACATGGGACAACCTGCTTACCTTGTATCTACCCCAGTGCCTAGAACAGTGTTTGGCACATAGTAAGTGCTTAACAAATACCATTATTATTAATAAGCAGACACATTCCCTGGGTTCTAATCCTAGCTCCGCCACTTGTCAGCTGGGTAACCTTGGGCAAGTCACTTCACTTTTCTGGGCCTCAATTACCTTATCTATAAAATAATAATAATAATGATGATGGTATTTGTTAAGTGCTTACTATATGCTGAGCACTGTTCTAAGCACTGATGGGGGTGAAGACTGTGAGCCCCACGTGAGACAGGGGACTGTGTCCAACCCGATTTGCTTGTATTTCCCCCCACCCCGCGCGCTTAGTGCAGTGCCTGGCTCATAGTAAGTGCTTAACAATTACCACAATTATTATTATCTTCCCATCCGTGGATATAAATCTGGATCCTACATCCCACCAAGGAGATCTTCCCCATGAATGATAGGGCTGGGGGGAGAGAGTGAGGTTGAACGCATCTTCTTCCAATTTATTTTAGCTCATAACTACGCATGTCCTTCGCGACCCTTCCGATGACCAGACCCGTGTCTGAATTTTCTCCCATTTTGCCATTTAATGGTGTCACACGATAAACAGGTCAAGTCTCTTACTAGCCCATAAAATCATAATAGGACCTCGACTTGCTTGGATCAAACAACTCCCCTGCCCCATCGTATTTTAAACGGAGAGACGCTCCGTCCAACGCCTCCGGCCTGGGGTCTTGGGCAGAAGGGGATTTCTCCCCGATATCCCTCACTCTCTGACTCCACATTCCCACCCACCCGGCCCCTTTCATCTGCAGGACGGTCCAACTGCTCAGGGAAGCAGCGTGGCCCAGTGGATAGCGCGCGGGCCCGGGGGTCGGAACGACCTGGGTTCTAATCCCCGCTCCGTCGGGTGACCTCAGACGAGTCGCTTCACTTCTCTGGGCCTCGGTTCCGTCATCTGAAAAATGGGCATTAAATCTGCCAGTTCTGTCTTAGTGTACTCTCCCAAACACTTTGCACCGCTCTCCGTCCAAGCCAAGGTTCCGTAAATCCCAGTGATCGATAAGACTGATTAAATCTTCCTTCCTCCGACTTAGGGTGTCTCTGGCACTTAACTCTTCTGGGCCTCAGTTTCCTCATCTGTAAAACGGAGATTAAATCCTACCGTCTCCCACCTAAACGGGGAGCCTCATGGGGCTCCTGGACTGTGTCCAACCTGATTATCCCGAATCCACCCGAGCGCGCTCAATAAATACACTGATCGGCTGGCTGATTGACTGACATTAAATCCGCCTCCCTCCTGTTTAGACTGTAAGCCCCAAGTGGGACAGGGACTGTGTCCAACCCCACCCAGTGCTTAATACAGTGCCGGGCACAAAGTAAAGCGCTTAACAAATCCCATAAAAAAAGAAATAGATATAAACCGCTCATTAGCCGGCTGTCAGAAGGCCTCCCTGAAACAAACCATAATATCCACTTAGAGCTCATTTGAGGGCAAAATGGATTTGGTAAAATTCCTGAGCTAAATGAGTGATCCGGTGCCATAAATCTTCATATCGAAATGATTTACCTCAGCTACGCGATATTAACGGTCAGTAAATTAGGCCTGGAGAAAGAATGACATTTCCTCGGCCATTAACTGAAGATAATGAGGCGGGCCCATTCCGTTACACGACAATCGTTTCTCGGGATGTATCGTCCCTCCTCTCTGCGCTCCGTCTCCCGAAAGCAACTCGGGTCGCTCTGACGCAGCCTGAGTCTCAGATCAATTACCGATTTGGGGAGGCTCGTTTAGACGGTCCGTGCTGTGGTGTAGGAAAAAAGAAATTCATTATTTATGAGCGTGAACAAAGCAGGGTTATTGTTGTTCGATTCAAAACACATGTTCCTGAGAATTTCCAGTCATTTACGGGGTCTCATCAGCTCGAGTACAGGATTCCACCGCAAATTAGGGTTGATTTCAAGCCTCTCTGACCTAGTCGAATTTGCATCTTAAACAACGAAAGAAAACGGCCCAGTGAACGAGACGGGAAGGAGACCAACTATGCAACGATAGCAATCGCTGTGGTGTTCGTTCCGGGCTTAGCAGTGCCAAGCACTGTCCTAAGCGCTGGGGTAGACACAAGACTAAGAGCTGAACAAATTATTACTGCTATTATCATTATCGTTATTAAGAAACCAAACCAATACACTCTCCACTTTTCAGGTATCCTAGCTGATTAAAGCACGGTAAGCTTCGGTCTGAAGGCCCAGGATGAGACGTCTAGGCATCCGAGGTGTTGAGAGCAAAGCCAGGGTAAATTACCTTTTTTTGACAGTTTTTACAGTTATAAATAAAAATGCCAAGGGCCCCTAATAGTGTAGTTTATAGGAGTTCCGTCGGTATTTATGGAGGACCAATTGGATGTTTTCCCATTAGCTCTTAGACGGCCCGATTTGGGGCTCATTTCTGAAGGAAGTTATAAACCAAGTGGTTCCTCGTTCCTCCGCATTTGACATATTCTGATTATGAAACATTTGACGGTTTACATGATTTACTGTAAATAATCCCTCCTCGAATATTCACAGCACAATAATTCACAGCGCCGAGGATGGGCAATGCTTAAAAAATGGCATTATCCAGAGGTCCGGCCCTGCTGAATTTACCATTTACGCATTGTGTTCAGAATCTTTATTCCGACGTAGATGGGGTTGCTCAAAACATTTTTCTACACTTTTTTCGCCAGGTGCTTTGTGGGGAATTTAAGACTCCCGACGGCCACCAGGACATTCATTTGTTTATTAAATCGTATTTACTGAGCTCCCACTGTGTGCAGAGCACTGTACCAAGCACATGGAAGAGGACACTAGAACAATCAACAGACACATTCCCTGCCCACAACGAGCTCACTGTCTTGACCGTGGGCCAAAACATAAACCAGGGTGGCCTAGTGGAAAGAGTCCGGGCCTGAGAGTCGGGGGACCTGGGTTCTAATCCCGGCTCTGCTATCTGTCTGCTGTGTGACCCTGGGCAAGTCACTTGTCTTCTCTGTGCCTCAGTTCCCTCTTCTGAAACAAGGGGATTAAGATTGTGAGCCCATGTGGGACAGGGACTGTGAACAGCCTGATTAATTTGTAGCCACTCCAGTACTTAGTACAGTGCCTGGTACATAGTAAGCATTTAACAAATACCCTCATTATTATTATCATTATTATTATTATTATTATCTATGTCCATGGAATTCTGACCTCTGAATATTTGATAGTCACCCTACCCCAGCCCCACATGTACGTACCTTTAAACAGTATAGTATAAATTACTTCTTAATGTCTGTCTCCCCCTCTAGACTGTCAGTTCGTTATGGGCGGGGGACGTGATCACTAATTCTGTTGTATTGTACTCTCCCAAGCGCTTAGTACAGTGCTCTGCACACAGTAAACGCTCACTACATACCATTGACGGATTAAAACCTCCCGATGACATGTCATCTCCACTTCCACAGGCTAAAGGAGAAAGTTTGACAGTTTGGTGCATTGGTGAAAGAGCAGTTAGCTGCCAAAGGAAGTTCCTTGTCTCTTTATTAACTTCTGGTCTCCTAGAAACAGAAATGTGCATTAGAAGATTAATGAGATCTTGACCCCCATGAAAATTGAGGACACACAGTTCGATGTTGTAAATATCTCTAGTCATTACGAATAGTCATTATGAATGAGAAATCAATGTAGGCAAGGTTCTTGGAAAAGAGATTTCTAACCATTTAGAATGGCGCTGGAAGTCTAGAATGGGGGTAACGGGTGGCTATGAAAAGAATTAAAAAGATGCCTGAATATTTCACCAATTTTTTCTTGCCTAGGAAAGAGCAAATATTGTGTCTGCCTTTCAGAAAAAAATGCTGTCAATCGATCATTTGTCTGCTGTGTGACCTTGAGCAGGTCACTTCGCTTCTCTGGGCCTTAGTTCCCTCATCTGAAAATGGGGATTAAGACTGTGAGCCCTCTTTGGGACAGGAACTGTGTCCAACCTGGTTATTTTATATCTAACCCAGTGCTTGGAATAATGCCTGGCACATAGTAAGCGCTTAACAAATACCACAGTTATTGCTGTCATTATTATCATTATTATTATTAATCAATCGGAGGCATTTTTGAGCACTTACTGTGGGCAGAGCACTGTATTAAGTGCTTGAGAGAATACTATACAACCAAGTTGGAAGACACATTGCCTGCCACCCCCGGGAGCTTACAATCAATGGTATCTATTGAGCTCCTAGTGTGCGCAGAGCACTGTACTGAGCGCTTGGGAGAGGACAATACCACAGAGTTGGTAGACTTGTTCCCTGCCCACAACAAGCTTATGAAGTGGGGACACGGGGCACAGAAAGATGATGCTTTCGTTTTGGAATAGAACATGAGGGATACACAGGAAAGAGCACGTAAAAATAATAACGGTATTTTTCCAGTGCTTCCTATGAGGCCCAGAGAAGTGAAGCGACTTGCACAGGATCAAACAGCAGACAAGTGGTGGAAATGGAGTTGGTCCTCTAACTCCCAGGCCCGGATGGACTCTATCTACTAGTCCAAGCCGCTCCTCAGCTCTGGGATAGGGAAACTTGCCAGCTGCGTGACCCTGGACAAGTCACTTCCCTTCTCTGCACCTCGGTTTCTCCATCTGTAAAGTGGGGATTTAATATCCGCTCTCCTTCCTACTTAGAAGGCAAGCCCCATGGGGGACAGGGACTGTGTTTGATCTAATAATGATGATAATAATGATGGTATTTATTAAGCACTCACTATGCGCCAGGCACTGTACTAAGGCTGGGGTGGATACAAGCAGATTGAGTTGGACACAGTCCCTACCCCCATTTGACAGATGAGGTAACTGAGGATTGAAGTGACTTACCCAAGGCCGCACAACAGACAAGCGGCAGAGGTGGGATTAGAACCCAGGTCCTTCTGGCTCTATCCATTAAGCCACAACGTGTTTAACAGAGAGCATTTTTTTAAAAAAGCAATCGAGGAACTGTTAAATTCCTTCTTGCCACCTCTGAATTCACTTCCCTCGTCAGCCCCAAAACGGCAGTGAAAGAAACCCCCAACCCCACGGCATCCCCGTAACGCAAGGCAAAGAGGGAGCGAGATCCCATCCGCGTGAGGAGGAATCGACGACTGCCGGATTGCGGCTGGCTCGTCGGGCGGACGGATTTGACCCCGGGAGTCACTTTTTAATAATTGACTCTCTCTTGGTTCATTAAACACTAATTGGCGCTGAGGAAGAAAAATAGGGGAAGTATATGCAAAACGATGGAAACACCAAACATGATTACGAGGCCGCCCCGAGGTGGATGTCTCGGGCCTTTACGGCTTTTGTGCTCCGATTCCTTACGGTCGGTAACCGTCAGTCAATTGTATTTATTGAGCGCTTACGGCGTGCGGAGCACCGTACTAAGCTCTTTGGAGACTACAGTACCAAACAGATCCATTCCCTACCCAAGACGCGCTTACAGTCTAGAGAGGGAGACAGACATAGAAATTGGTAAATGACAGATATGGAAATAAGCACTATGGGGTTGGAAGGGGGGATGAATAAAGGCAGCAAGTCAGGGCGACGCAGAAGGGAGAGGGAGAAGAGGATAGAAAGGTTTAGTCGGGGAAGGCCTCCTGAAGGAGACTGTATTTATCAAGCGTTTGCTGCGTAAGTATGAATGAGTGTTAACTGGTACTAGGTGGAGGAAGAGCATGTAAATACGCAGGTCTGGGACGGAGAGAAGAGGAAACGCAGAAATAATCCAGGGGGTTCTGTGCTTGCGGGTTTAGTTCCCCAGTCAAACCAACACTCGTCATTTGGGGCACGGCGGATGGGGGACTCCGATATCTGCACAGAGGGGAGCAGGATAGCCCTTCATTGGCAAAATCAGAATGGTCAAGTGGACGGAGCCCGGGCCTGGCAATCAGAGGACGTGATTTTTAAGCCAGGCTCTTCCACTTTTGTCTGCTGTGGCCTAGGGCAAGTGGCTTCAGTTCTCTCGGCCCTGATCAGTTACCTCAAAGCAAAAACGGGGATTAAGACTGCACTCCAGGTGGGACATGGATTGTGTACAGCCTGATTAGCTTCTATCTATCCCGGCGCTTAGTACAGTGCCTTAGTAAATGCATGACAAATGCCATAAAAAAAAATAAACACCACTCAGACTGTGGTATGATAATCAATAGATTGATTGTATCTGTTGAGTTTTAAGTACGTGCAGAAAACTGTGTGCTGTGTGACCTTGGGTAGGTCACTTGATTTCTCTATGCCTCAGTTACCTGTTATCTGTAGGATGGGGATTGGGACTGCGAGCCCTATTTGGGAGAGGGACTCTGTCCAAACTGATTGGCTTGTAGCTACCCCAGTGCCCAGAACAGTGCTTGACACGTAGTAAGCCCTTAACAAATACCTGTATATATGTTTGTACGTATTTATTACTCTATTTATTTTATTTGTACATATTTATTCTATTTATTTTGTTTTGTTAATATGTTTTGCTCTCTGTCTCCCCCTTATAGACTGTGAGCCCACTGTTGGGTAGGGACCGTCTCTATATGTTGTCGACTTGGACTTCCCAAGCGATTAGTACAGTGCTCTGCACACAGGAAGCGCTCAATAAATACGATTGAATGGATGAATGAATGAAACTCTTGGGAGAATTCGATACAACAGAGTTGGTAGACATTTCTATTCTCTTTCTCTCTCTCCCTCTTCCTCTCCCTTTCCATTTCCTTTCCCTTTCTTCACTCTCTCTCTCTCTTCCTCTCCCTCTCCATTTTCTTTCCCTTTCTTCCAATTTCCGCTTCTCCTTTAAAGACATCAGTTTTCATTTCATCTCTGCCTTGCATCTACCAGACCCCAGTGAGTCAAGATTTTGTTAAAAGCTAGATTTGGGGGAGCCGATGGATGGTAAAGACCCCCTTCAACAACTCCAAATCTATCATGTCGCTGTAGCAAATGCTTATCAGATTTGTCCGTCCTGAAATGAGTGTGCACTGGCAGAAGAATATATTTCCAAACCCGATAACTCAATTGCTCAAAGTTATTTTTCCCCAAATGCGCTTTAATGCACCTCAAATGTCTTTAGATACACTTATAGCTCTAGGGATAAAAAAAATGATAATTTAGGGTTGGGCATAGGCTATGTCTTCCATTCCCCAAGAAGTCAAATGATATTCCCGTGGCTGCTCGTCAAATAATAGTATTCACTGGACAAGCGGCGAAAGGGGGATTAGAACCCAGCTCCTTCTGATGAACCTGTGTTCTTTTAGGTCACTCTGACACCTCCTTATTTACGTTCGTTATTCTGCACTTGAATCTGTTCCTTTTGGACACTTCTCTATTCACTACATTATCTTCCCCACAGCACTTAACGTCCATCTCCGTAAATTATTTATCCCTTTAATGCCTGTCCCCCGCTTTAGACTGTAAACTCCTTGCAGGGAGGGAAGGTATCTACCGACCCTGTTAGATTGCACTCTCTGAAGAGCTCTGTACAGCGCCCTGCACACAGTAAGCGCTCAAGAAACACCGCTGATTAATTACCCTGTCATTTTATCGAAAAATATCCCAGCCCTCCTAGACTGAGTTTCTCCGAACCGAAAATCTCTTTCAAACTTACAGCAGAGTGAAAACCACGTATGCCCCGTTGTCCAGGATGATCATATTCTTCTTGTCCCTGGGTGAGTTATGATCGCATTAGCACTTTGAACTTGGAACTCTGCGCCGAATGAGGCAATAACAAGATAGATAGGTCCTTATGAAATCGGCACTATTAACGCTATTCGTTTTGCCATGAGTTGACAACTTCAGTAAACTGTCCATAATTGGCTATCAGGGAAAAAACCTCCACCACTCACTGTTATGATGGTATCGATTTTCAATAATTACTTGGCTTTTCCGGGTTGGTTTGGCTTTTTTTGAACCCGGCTTTTGGGGCATTGGCATGAAATCCGGCACGGAGATCACAGAGGGAGGATTCGCTATCCCCCGCTGGACACCCCGCGTGGAAAGAAATATAAAAAAGCCGGCTGGCGCTACAAGGACACAGGGCATTCCTGGGTTCATCCCGCAGGACGCGAGTGGGGGTCGAGTCCGAAAGGAGTCAAAAAGGAAGGCAGTCGGAAAGTGCTCATTGTGGGCAGGGAACATGTCTACCGAATTAGTACGGTGCTTAGGGCAGTGCTCTGCACACGGTAAGCACTCAATAAATAGAACTGATTGATTGATGTAGTCTAGAACAGTGCTTTGCACATAGTAAGCGCTTAATAAATGCCATCATATTATATTATTATTGTCGTGGGCAGGGAATGTTTCTACCAATTCTGTTGTATTGTGCTCTCTCTACCGCTTAGTACAGTGCTCTGCACACAGTACGTGCTCAATAAATACCAGTAACTGATTGACTGATTGACTGACTGTGAGCTTGTTCATTCATTCATTCAATGAGAAGCAGCGTGGCTCAGTGGAAAGAGCCCGTGCTTTGGAGTCAGAGATCATGGGTTCAAATCCCGGCTCTGCCAACTTGCAGCTGTGTGACTTTAGGCAAGTCCCTTCACTTCTCTGGGCCTCAGTTAGCTCATCTGGAAAATGGGGATGAAAACCGTGAGCCCCCCCGTGGGACAACCTGATCAACTCGTAACCTCCCCGGCGCTTAGAACAGTGCTTGGCACATAGTAAGTGCTTAACAAATACCATCATTATTATTATTATTAAGTGCTTACTGTGTGCAGAGCACTGTACTAAGCACTTGGGAAGTTCAAGTTGACAACATAGAGAGATGGTCCCTACCCAACAACAGGCTCACAGTCTAGGAAACCTGCTATCGCATTCCACGTTTAGAAGCAGTACGGCGTAGTGGATCAGAAGGTCATGGGTTCTAATCCCGGCTCCGCCACTTGTCTGCTGTATGACCCTGGGCAAGTCACTTTACTTATCTGGGCCTCTGTGACCTCATCTATAAAACAGGGATTGAGACTGTGAGCCCCACATGGGACAAGGACTGTGTTCAACCCGATTTGCTTGTATCCACCCCAGTGCTTAGTACAGTGCTTGGCAATTGATAAGTGCTTAACGGATACTATCGTTATTATTGTTATTATTATCATTATCACTATTCCTGCTCTTGGGCGCTTGGGATCCATCCAGGGAAAGTGCTTGGAATTCCCCGGGGAGATGACACCCTCCCAAATTCAATTAGCCCCAGATTTCAAGCTGAGTGGAGAAAAGAAAGGGGATCTGGAATTTCAGACTATTTTCCCACAGGCTGTAAGTCACCCAACAGTCAACGCCCGGTTGATTTCCGCACCAGACCCCTCTTACATTGCCAAGCGGTTTGAAATCTCTCCTCATCACTTCTTTGCTCCAGAGATGTCAAAGGATTGCCATGAAAGATTGGAAACGAAGAGCTATGAAGATTTAACCCTCCCTAGAGAGCTCTGCCCAGAATCGCTATAAAACTCACCACGATCTTTGATCTTCCGACAACTTGTCCTCTTCTCCATTACTCGAAACCCGGCGTTATGATTAAGCTTAAGTAGATTGCTTTAAACTTCTAAAATATTTACTCTCCTGCCTCCCGGTGGGATGTTAATAAAAAGAGCGAGGCCTCTTACATTTGTTTTCACTTTCCATAAAGGGATTGAGAGGTTTCTCCCATGCTGATCCGCCCGCTCTATAATGTAAAGTAAGCTATGTTTTTTTAAAACAAATAATAATAACAAAAAACTTTCCCTCTTATGTATTTACCGGATTTTAAGAAGCAGGAGAGAAAAGAGAAAAGAGAAAAGAAACTTCCAGCGCATCTTCTCCGGCATAAATTCTTTCAGTAGAATTTATTGAGCATTTACTGGGTGCAAAGTACTGTACTAAGCGCTTGGGAGAGCGCATTAGAAGCAGCACGGCCTAGTGACTACAACTCAATCTCGGGAGTCAGAAGGTTCTGTTCCCGGCTCTGCCGCTGATCTGCTGTGTGAGTTTGGGCAAGGCACTTCACTTCTCTGGGCCTCATTTCCCTCATCCGTAAAACGGGGGCTATGAGCCTGTGGGACTTGGATCGGGTCCAACCCGATCGGCTTGTAGCTCTCCCACCGCTTAGAACAGTGCCTGCCACATGGTAAGTGCTTAAAAAATACCATATTGAAAAAAAAAAACCCAAAATGAGAGGTAAAATCTGGGCCCGAGATGAGAAAACTGACCTACAGTCTCAGCTGTGTTGTTTGCTTTGGGTTTGGGGAGCTCTGGTTGAGAGAGGGCAGGCCCTTTATTCCTCCTTGGGCTTCATCCCTCGTAACCATTATTTAATGACTTTTTATTGGAAAAGCTTGGCTCCGTTTATGAGAAAACAATCTCTCTTTGAAACGGAGGGGCGCGGGGGGCGTGTTTTCTGACATTCTCCTGTTCGTTTTTAATATCGGGTTTGCACTGAGCTTGACTCCTGGTGCATTTTAGACTATAAGCCAGCGCAAGAGATGCTAACGGGATAAGAAATAACGCGGGGAGAAAACAGTCCCTTTTGAAGTCGGGCTAGGAAATCCGGGAAGGTTTCCTCTTCCTGCGTCGGCTCACACAGGCCCCCGAGCATATGTCTGTGTGTTTTTGCGTGTGGGCACGTGTGTGTGTCTACTAATACTAATTTTGGTGTCTGTTAAGCGCTTGCTTTGTGCCAGGCACTGTACTGAGCGTCGCGGTGGATACAAGCCGATCGGGGTGTGCCCGGTCCGTGTCCCACATGAGGCTCACCGTCTCAATCCTTATTTTCCAGATGGGGTAACTGAAGCCCAGAGAAGTGAAGTGACTTGTCCAAGGCCACTCGGCAGATAAGTGGCAGAGCCGGGATGAGAAGCCATGACTTTCTTGCTCCCAGGCCTGGGCTCTATCCAGTAATGCCACGCTGATTCTTTGTGTCTGCGTGTATCATCCTTTCCACAAAAAGAAAGTGCACCCGTCTTCTGGATGACTTTTTCCAGAATAGAGTTAAGAAAGAAAACAAATATCACCGTGGGCGGGGAACGTGTCTACCGACTCTGTTACACTGAACTCTCCCAGCACAGTAAGCGCTCAGTAAGTATGACTGATCGATTGATTGATTAAACACTGCTTTAACAACGTCAAGCCGATCTGGATTCCACCCTCCTTAAGGAGTAAAATAGAAGTCCATCTTACGGTGGCAATGAAATGGGGCAATTTACAGCTCTAGAGAAGTGACTTCTTTCCATTCTGGAGCAGCGCATATTCCCCAGAGAAGATCAGATGGGAATCTGTGAGTTTATCTACCACAGGACATGGGATTAAGAAGGACTCAATGATTTTTTTTAGAGGCTTCCATTCCCTGAGCAGGTACCAATTGACCCTTGGTCAATAGATACAATAGAATTAGGACACATGATTCCTGCCCTCATCGACCTTACAATCCAGTGGAGGAGGAGACAGTAAAATAAATTAAAGATGGGGCTCCTCCATAGTTAGTAATTCAGGTGCATATCCACCATGCTGCTTCAATGCTTCATTACCACTGAGTGATTTGATTTGATATCTTCCCATCATCACTTTTTATTATTGATATTTAACTTATTTTCATTGTAGATTGGATTACATTATGTTTCTGTGCATCTGACTCCTCCATTTAGAACGCAAGTCTCCTGTGGTCAGGAATTGTCTCTCGCTTGACTGTCCTGTCATCACCCCAGAGTTTAGTAATAATAATAATAATGATGATGATGGTATTTATTAAGCGCTTACTATGTGCCAAACACCGTTCTTGGTGCTGGGATAGATACAAGCCTACCTCACAGTCTTAATCCACATTTTGCAGATGAGCTAACTGAGGCACAGAGAAGCTTAGTGACTGCCCAAAGTCACACAGCTGACAAGTGGCAGAGCAGGGATTAGAACTCACGACCTCCCAAGCCCGTGCTCTTTCCACTAAGCCACACTGCTTCTCGTCATAGAGTGCCAGATACATTATATGAGCATAATAAATCACAATAGTAATAATCATGGTACTTGTAAAGTGCTTACTTTGTTCCAAGCCCTGTTCTAAGTACTGGAGTGGATACAAGTTAATCAGTCCCTGTCCCACACTGGGCTCACCCTCTTTTTCCCCATTTTTTACAGATGAGGTCCCTGAGGCCCAGAGAGGTAAAGTGACTTGTCCAAGGTCACACAGCAGACAAGTGGTAGAGTCAGAACCCGGGCTCTGCACATAGTAAGCGCTCAATAAATACGATTGATGACGATGATGTCGTTGTGGGCAGGGAATGTGTCTGTTGCTGTATTGGAATCTCCCCAGCGCTTAGTACAGTGCTCCACACACAGTAAGCACTCAACAAATTTGATTGAATGAATGACTGAACCCTGCTGCTTCTCAAAACACTGCTTAATAACATTTTTTTTTAAATGTAGGCAGTAGCCCAGCTAATTCAAGAAAATAGAACTATTTTGCCCTCAATTACGTCAGTATAGGAGACCGGAGTTCTTTTTCTCTCCGAACAATGTAATTAGAGACTTCCTCAGCCCTAGAATAAAGGGAGCAATTCACAGCCGCTCTTTTCCCACACATAAAGGCTCGCTGCACCTTGAGAAATAAAGAAGGGCACGTAAAAGATGCTTCTCTATGGGCGCACACTTGGAAAAATCCACGGACGGATGGCAAAACTCCTTAGAGCAGCCGGAATCCATGGAGCGGCGGGAAAATCCACGGAGTCTCTGCAGACGGGCTTTAAAGAAGTGCTAGTGGCCGCCCTCACCCCCTGAGCTATTGAAACGTTGCGGAGAAAGCGGTGTTCATCAGGAAAACCTGCTTCCCTTCTACTTAGACATCAGAAAGCCCCTTTCTTCCCTTTATCGCAGGCAGAGTCCCGGCTCGCTCTTCATCATCCTCAATCCGACCCATCCTGATTTGTTGCCTAAGAGGGAACAGAGAGAGCCGAAAGGCTGGATTTTGGGTGCTGCCGGCTTTTTGGGTTTTATGGCGTCTCTTCAGCGCTTATTCCGAGTCAGGCTCCCTAGTAAGCGCCGCTGTAGATAGATAAATCTATCTATCTCCCTTCAAGGCCCTACTGAGAGCTCACCTCCTCCAGGAGGCCTTCCCAGACTGAGCCCCTTCCTTCCTCTCCCCCTCGTCCCCCTCTCTATCCCCCCATTTTACCTCCTTCCCTTCCCCACAGCACCTGTATATATGTTTGTACATATTTATTACTCTATTTATTTATTTATTTTACTTGTCTATATCTATTCTATTTATTTTATTTTGTTAGTATGTTTGGTTTTGTTCTCTGTCTCCCCCTTTTAGACTGTGAGCCCACTGTTGGGTAGGGACTGTCTCTAGATGTTGCCAACTTGTACTTCCCAAGCGCTTAGTACAGTGCTCTGCACACAGTAAGCGCCCAATAAATACGATTGATGATGATGATAAATCAATCAATCGTATTTTTCGAGCGCTTACTGTGTTCGGAAAACTGTACTGAGAGTTTGCCTGGCCTACTGGCCCGGGAGTCTGGTTGTTTATTTATTTCTAGTCATGTCTGTCTCCCTCTCTAGACTGTCAGCTCGTGGTGGGCAGGGACTGTGTCTGTTTATTGCCCTCTCCCAAGCCCTTAGTCCGGTGCACTGCACATAGTAAGCGCTCAACAAACACGACTGACTGAATAAACGCCACTGACTGAATGACCGATTCATTGCTTCACAATTCTCAAGCGCTTAGTAAAGTGCCCAGCACCCAGGGGACGTCCAACAGATACCACTCCCCGTTCCACAGCGTGAAAGGAAGAGGAGGGCCGGGGTTGGAAATTAGGGAATTTATTTATTTCTATTAACAACCGTCTCCCACTCCAGACTGTAAGCTCGCTGTGGGCAGGGAATGTGTCTGTTTAATAATAATAATAATAATGATGGCATTTATTAAGCGCTTACTATGTGCAAAGCACTGTTCTAAGCGCTGGGGAGGTTACAAGGTGATCAGGTTGTCCCACGTGGGGCTCGCAGTCGTAATCCCCATTTTACAAATGAGGTAACTGAGGCATAGAGAAGTGAAGTGACTTGCCCAAAGTCACACAGCTGACAGTTGGCAGAGCCAGGATTTGAACCCATGACCTCTGACTCCAAAGCCCGGGATCTTTCCACTGAGCCACGCTGCTTCTCAATACTGCTCTATTGTACTCGCCTAAGTGCTCAGTCCAGTGCTCTGCACGTAGTAAGTCCTTGATAAATGCGATCGAATGAATGAACGATCAGGAGGTTAACTGGTCCTCTTTGTCGTCCCCTTCCAGGAAAGAAAACTGCCGGTCCTCAGTTTACCCCTCTACAAAAAGATAATAATAATAATTGTGGTACTTGTTAAGCGCTTACTAGGTGCCAGGCACTGTACTAAGCGCTGGGGTAGACACAAAATCATCAGGTTGTACACAGTCCCTGTCCCCGGTGGGGCTCACAGTCTTCATCCCCATTTTCCAGGTGAGGTAACTGAGGCCCAGAGAAGTGATGCGACTTGCCCAGATGACCCAAATGTCATTTTTTTCCTATTTTTTCCCTCTCCACCCACCCCCTGCATCGTCTAACCTTCACTCAGGGAAACGCTCCCAGGAGCCGGCGAGTGGCCGGGACTTCTAATTAAATCCAGTAGATTGGGCGGCCTGTGGCATTCCGGCTTAATTTGGATTTCGGCTTAATTTGGACATCCATCACCGGCCCCCCGGCCCCGGGTGCGTTGCCCCGACGAGCGATGTGAAACGTGAATGAACTGCAGAGTTGAGGAGCCGAGTCCCAAGAGAGAAGGAGGAAGGGGAAGACGGGTCGGGGGAGAGAGGAGAGAAGAAATAGGACGACGGGAGCTCGCGGTGGGAAATCCTAACAACTGCGGTGTTCGTTAAGCGCTCACTATGTGCCGGGCCCTGTGCTAAACGCTGGGATGGATACGAATTAATCGGGTTGGACACGGTCCCCGTCCCGCATAGAGAACGGAGCATTTCCTTGATTTGAAAAACCACTGGAAAAGATAAAAACAGAAAAGTGAACGAGCGCCCAGACTCGCATTTACGTTCAAGCCGCTCCACGGTGTCTGCTTTACAATCCGAAGGACAAAAAGCGGGGATGTCAAATGTGAAGTTGTTTCTTTGTTTCTTTTAGACTGTGAGCCCACTGTTGGGTAAGGACTGTCTCTATATGTTGCCAACTTGGACTTCCCAAGCGCTTAGTACAGTGCTCTGCACACAGTAAGCGCTCAATAAATATGATTGATTGATTTGTTTCCTTTTTCCCTGTCACACCCACCGCCTCTTTGATTAATTAACGATGGCATTTGTTAAGCGCTTACTAGGTGCCAAGCACCGTTCGAAGCACTGGGGAGGATACGAGGCGGTCGGATTGTCCCACCTGGGGCTCACCGTCTTCATCCCCATTTTATAGATGAGGGAACTGAGGCACAGAGAAGTGACTCGCCCAAGGTCGCACAGCTGACAAGTGGCGGAGCCGGGATTAGGACCCGTGACCTCTGGCTCCCAAGCCCGGGCACTGTTGGGTAGGGACTGTCTCTATGTGATGCCAATTTGTACTTCCCAAGCGCTTAGTACAGTGCTCTGCACATAGTAAGCGCTCAATAAATACGATTGATTGATTGATTGATTGATTTCCACTGGGCCACGCCGCTTCAATGTTGATAATAACGACGTTGGCATCCGTTAAGGGCTTACTCTGTGCCAAGCGCTGCACTATCATCATCAATCGTATTTATTGAGCGCTTACTGTGTGCAGAGCACTGTACTAAGCGCTTGGGAAGAACAAGTTGGCAACATATAGAGACAGTCCCTACCCAACAGTGGGCTCACAGTCGAAGCGCTGGGGTGGATACAAGCACTTTGTGGGACAGGGAACGCGTCCGCTTACCGTTGTAGTGCACTCTCCCCAGCGCTTAGTGCAGTGCTCTGCCCGCGGTAAGCGCTCCATCAATACGGCCGAATGACTAAATACAAGAGCATCAGATTCCACCTGGAGCTCCCATTCTGAGGAGGAGGGAGAACAGAAAAATCCCCATTCCCAGAGGGAACTGAAGCACAGAGAAGTCCAGTGACTCGTCCTAGGTCACACGGCAGAAACGTGGCGGAACCGGGATTCGAACCCAGGGCTTCTGACTCTCGGGCCCGTGCTCTTTCCATTAGGTCACGCTGTTTTCAACCCATGACACAGCTCTCCAACGTTTAGCGGGAACCGAAATGCGATTCCCTGGCGTCGAATCCTTCCCGCCGACTAAGCCCTCTCTCTCCCATCCCAACGTCATTTCTGAATCGCCACCTCCCAGCCGAGTCTCGAGACGGAAACGTTACCCCAACATATTTATTGTGTTCATTTCGATCCCGGAGACGACCGCAATTTCGATGATAAAAACATTCGGAGATGAGTTTTCACCCAGCTCATCAGGAAAACAAATAAATACAAAGATGCACGAGGGCCCTTGGACCCCAAGGAGTCGGGAAAACCTCTCCACCTCGGGGCGCGGACACATCGCGTGGGATGATCCGCCGCGCGGGCCCGTGAGGCACTTTAGAAGCTCAAGGAAAGAGCAGAAATGAATTTGAACAAATCACTCTGGACAAAAAAACAAAGGAGCCTCCAGAGCAGAAGGCCGCAGCGATAGGACTTCACGACGGATTGAGATTTCTGGCAGCTTTCCATCTGAATGGGTTGATTCGGCGTGAATGAACACAATAATGAAATTGAAAACACGCATTTTCGTTGACAGGAGTTCCCCCAGAAGATTCTGTATATATATGTATATATGTATATATTTATTACTCTATTTATTTATTTATTTTACTTGTCCATATCTATTCTATTTATTTTATTTTGTTCATATGTTTGGTTTTGTTCTCTGTCTCCCCCTTTTAGACTGTGAGCCCACTGTTGGGTAGGGACTGTCTCTATATGCTGCCAATTTGTACTTCCCAAGCGCTTAGTACAGTGCTCTGCCCATAGTAAGCGCTCAATAAATATGATTGATGATGAAGCAGCGTGGCTCAGTGGAAAGAGCCCGGGCTTTGGAATCAGAGGTCACGTGTTCAAACCTCAGCTCCGCCAATTGTCAGCTGTGTGACTTTGGGCAAGTCACTTCACTTCTCTGGGCCTCAGTTACCTCATCTGTAAAATGGGGATTAAGACTGTGAGCCCCCCGAGGGACAACCTGATCACCTTGTAACCTTCCCAGCGCTTAGAACAGTGCTTTGCACATAGTAAGTGCTTAATAAATGCCATCATTATTATTATGATGATGATGATGATGATTCTAGAGCTCTCTCCTCTTCTCAGGACGGGCACAGGGGAGATTTGTTGGCTAAACTGCTCTCACACTGTCTTGACGCCCTCCAGCCGAACAGAGCTCTTCGTACCCGATGCTACTCCGTCTCTTTTCCGGAGCGGTTAAACCCTGACACGGACTGTACTGAACTACCTAGAAGAGGCGACTGAGAACCGAGAGAGGATAAATGCGCCTCCCTGGAAAGACACGGAGCTCAGAAAGTCGTGGAAAAACCCATCTCCGGAACTCGCAGGGTCCTCCTCCTGATGGGATTCGGTAAGCACCGGGTACTGTACTAAGCGCTGGGGTTGGACCCAGTCCCTGGGTTCCACGCTTAATCCCCATTTTCCAGATGAGGTAACTGAATCTATGTATATATGTATATATGTTTGTACATATTTATTACTCTATTTATTTATTTATTTATTTTATTTGTACATATCTATTTATTTTATTTTGTTAGTATGTTTGGTTTTGTTCCCTGTCTCCCCCTTTTAGACTGTGAGCCCACTGTTGGGTAGGGACTGTCTCTAGATGTTGCCAATTTGTACTTCCCAAGCGCTTAGTACAGTGCTCTGCACATAGTAAGCGCTCAATAAATATGATTGATGATGATGATGATGATGATGATGAGGCCCAGGGAAGTGACGTGACTTGTCCGAGGTCCTACAGCAGACAAGGGGCGGAGTGAGGATTAGAACCCAGGTCCTTCTGACACCCAGGCCCGGGCTCTATAGTAGGTATAGAATACTATACTATACTTAAGTATAGTATACTTAGTATATACTTAGTATACTTAGTATATACTTCGTATATACTTAGTATACTTAAGTATAGTATACTTAAGTATAGTAAGTACCAGGCCCGGACTACTTAGTATATACTTAGTATACTTAGTATATACTTAGTATACACTTAGTATACTTAAGTATAGTATACTTAAGTATAGTAAGTACCAGGCGCGGACTGAAAAAGTAGGCCACGCTACTTTTTCCTCACCTTTGACCATGCGACAGACTGTGAGCCCCATGGGAAAGGGGACTGTGTCCAACCTGATTAGACTGTATCTCCCCCAGCGCTTACTACAGTCCCCGACACACAGTGAGCGCTCACCGAATGCCGTCAGGATTACATCAATATTTTTCCTTCTACTTCCGATGCACGCGTCCGGCTTGTGGAGACGCGATCTTGCCAAAGCCGAGGTTCGGAACAAATTACCATTTAGTATCAATAAACATCCGTGGTGCTTATTGAGCGCTTGCTGTGTGCAGAGCACTGTAGTAAGCACTTTGGAGGGTCCAATCCAACAGAGTTGGTAGGCACGGTCCCCGCCCACAGCGAGCTTACTGTCTAAAGGGAGCTCCAGTCAGAGCAATTATTGACTTTGATCTCCTTTTAAATACTTTTACATCTGTCTCTGCTCCCATTAAAGTGTAAGCTCCTTAAGGGAAGGGGATTCTGTCATGTCCCAAATATTTAGAAATATTCTAATAATTTAGAAATAATTTAGGCTATTGATATATTAGAATACACTTCCCAAATATTTAGAACACCGTATTGTACCTAATGAATGCTCAAGACAATGATGATGATCATAGACTGTGAGCCCACTGTTGGGTAGGGACTGTCTCTATATGTTCCCAATTTGTACTTCCCAAGCGCTTAGTACAGTGCTCTGCACACAGTAAGCGCTCAATAAATACGATTGATGATGATGATGATGATGATGGCATTTATTAAGCGCTTACTATGTGCAAGGCACTGTTCTAAGCGCTGGGGAGGTTACAAGGTGATCAGGTTGTCCCATGGGGGGGCTCACGGTCTTAATCCCCATTTTACAGATGAGGTAACTGAGGCTTAGAGAAGTGAAGTGACTCGCCCAAGGTCACACAGCGGACATGTGGCAGCCCGTTGTTCGGTAGGGACCGACACTGTATGTTGCCAACTTGGACTTCCCAAGCGCTTAGTACAGTGCTGCGCACATGGTAAGCGCTCAATAAATACGATTGAATGAATGAATGTGGCAGAACCACGTGTAATATACACCATTACTAGACTGTAAGCGCCTTGTGGGCAGGGAATGGGTCTGTTTATTGTTCTTTCGTACTCTCCCAAGGGTTTAGTACAGTGCTCTGTGAGCCCACTGTTGGGTAGGGACTGTCTCTATATGTTGCCAATCTGTACTACCCAAGCGCTTAGTACAGTGCTCCGCACTTAGTAAGCGCTCAATAAATACGATTGATGATGATGATGATGATGATGCTCTGCACACAGTAAGCCCTCAATAAATGCCGCTGATGAGTACTACTACTACCCAGCGCTTAGAACAGTGTTTTGCACAGAGTAAGCGCTTAATAAATGCCATCATTATCATTATTATTATTATTATTATTACTTCTACAACATGGCCTAGCGGATAAAAGTCCGGGCTTGGGAGTCAGAAGGAAGTGGGTTCTAATCCCGGTTCTGGGGTGGATACAAGTGAATCGGATGGGACACAGTCCCTGTCCCAGGCTCACACTCTTAATCCCAATTTTACAGAGCAGGGAACCGAGGCCCGGAGAAGTTATAGGGATGACAGTGCTGTTGTCCACAGTGACGGGAAAGTCCGGGAGAGGAGAGGGTTTGGGAGCGAACGATAATAATAATAATAATGGTGTTTGTTAAGTACTTACTATGCGACAGGCACTGCGCTAAGCGCTGGAGTCGATACAAGAGGCAGCACGGCCTAGCGTCATGAGGACGGGTTTGGGAGTCAGCGGTCTTGGGTTCCAATCCCGGCTCCGCCACTTGACTGCTGGGTGACCTCGGGCAAGTCGCTTCCCTTCTCTGTGCCTCAGTGACCTCATCTGGAAAACGGGGATGAAGACTGTGAGTTCCTCGCGGGACCGGGACTGTGCCCGACCTGATGATGAGAAGCGGCGTGGCTCAGTGGAAAGAGCCCGGGCTTGGGAGTCGGAGGTCGCGGGTTCAAATCCCGGCCCCGCCAACTGTCAGCTGTGTGACTTTGGGCGAGTCACTTCACTCCTCTGGGCCTCAGTTACCTCTGGGGATGAGGGCTGTGAGCCCCGCGTGGGACAAACTGATCACCTTGCGTCCGCCCCAGCGCTTAGAAGAGTGCTTGGCACGTGGTAAGCGCTTAATAAATGCCATTGTTATCATCATCATCATCATCAATCGTATTTATTGAGCACTTACTATGTGCAGAGCACTGTACTAAGCGCTTGGGAAGTACAAATTGGCAACATATAGAGACGGTCCCTACCCAACAGTGGGCTCACAGTCTAAAATTATTATTAGCTTGTATCCGCCCCAGCGCTTAGAACGGGGTCTGGCCCACAGTAAGCGCTTAGCACATACCACAGTTACTATTAATCATCATCAATCGTATTTATTGAGCACTTACTATGTGCAGAGCACTGTACTAAGCACTTGGGAAGTACAAATTGGCAACATATAGAGACAGTCCCTACCCAACAGTGGGCTCACAGTCTAAAATTATTATTAGCTTGTATCCGCCCCAGCGCTTAGAACGGGGCCTGGCCCAGAGTAAGCGCTTAGCACATACCACAGTTACTATTAATCATTATTATTACTCTCCCATGTGCTTTGTCTGGTGCTGTGCACACAGTTAGCGCTCAATAAATACCATTAACGCCCATCGGCTCCCAGATAACTCCCTCCCCTGCCTACTGGGAGAGAACTCTTCAGAAAGGGAACGATCCTTCAGATGTCAGCCAACTAAAGGCCCTGATCTCCTCGGCCCAGGATCCCGGAAGAGGGAGTTGGACACGGGAATACAAATATTTATAAGTTTATTCATATCTCACTTTTACAAGCTGTACATTCATACCATATGATTCAACAAAATACACTCTGGGTCTCGAACTGAGCATGTCTGGTGGACTGGCGGAGGAGCATGCTGGTGTGATCCAAAAGAAAAAGAAAAGAAAAACCCAAAATGGTTTTCCCACGATAACCAAAGGGATACAAACTTTAAGACCAGGAGGTTTTGGATAGTTTTTTTTTTTCTTTCCGTTTTAGCAATCCCTGAATTGTCCATAAGTGCAGATACACTACGTACACACGGCCGAGCGGCGCGTGACGCCGCCGATCGTGTCGGCTGCTCGTAAGCTGTCCAAAGCAACGGGTTTTCAAAATACAAAAATAAATGCAAAGCGTCGTCAGATTTACACTCAACGGAATTAAAATATCACACATTTAGAAACTTTCAAACCAAACAATAAATAAAACATCCACATACATCAGTACAAAGAAACCGAGAGATCTGCGGGTCTCCGTCGTGATCCCTACCGACCGGAGGCCCGAACTCATGAAAAGAACCGCCCTTCAATAAATAGTGTGTCCCTACCTTCGAAATCTGACATTTTCTACATTCCTCGACCGATCCTCCCCGTGAAACGTCACGTTGCGATAAAACGTTTATAAATTGCATCAAGTTTCAATGGGTCGCGCAAGCCAGCGTTTTTCTCCAGCTGATTTCCAATACATTAGGCACCAGCTGAGACGTCATCCTTGACGCTGTGGAGGACCCCTCTCCCCGGGGTTAAAAAACACAAGTTTCAGGGGCCCAGAAGCCCTGCCCCTTCAGCGGGGACGGGAGAGGGAACTCAGCAAAGGGAAGCCCGCTCCTCCTCTCCTCCTTCCCGCCCCCAGCCTCGGCTCTCGGACTCCGGGGTCCTTCGGGACGGATGAAAACGGAGGCCCGGACCCCCTTAAAAGACAATAACGTTCCCCCCCCAACATCTACATCCATGGACCCTCAGTCTCAGGCCTTCCCAACGATGATATTCTCACCTCCCCCTCCTCCAGGCACAAAATTCCCACCCTCCCGGAGCAAAGCCGGCCGGAAGACTCAATCCCAACGCACACCCGCTCCTCTCCCCGGGACCCCGGCCCACGGGGCGGGTCGGGATCCCCCTTTATCCCTGCCGCTCTGACCGGCGACAGAAGATTCGATATTCGCATCGCATCCCTTGACGGCCAACTGGCTACCGGTCTTGAAAAATCGGGCCTTTTTCTAAATCTTTTTTGGGTTTTTTTGACTAAATCATCACCATCAATCGTATTTATTGAGCGCTTACTATGTGCAGAGCACTGTACTAAGCGCTTGGGAAGTACAAATTGGCAACATATAGAGACAGTCCCTACCCAACAGTGGGCTCACAGTCTAAAAGGGGGAGAATCCCACCCAAATGGACCTGCCTCTTCCCATTACCCGTAGTCAGCCAACGAACCGGGTGGAATTCCTTTCCCGTCTCATAATCCACAGCTCTCCCCTCGCCCCCCTCACTGGGACATTTTCTCTTTCCTACATAACGACATCGCCATGGGGCAGATCCGGGGAGAGCCATATTGAAACTCACAGCTCGGGGCCTCCCGACGCTAACTCGATCAAATCCCTCTTCAGTCAGCAGGGCTTCGGGGCGGGAGGGGAGGAAAGAAAAGGGGGAGCGAGGGGGAGAAAAGGGGGATGCGCTCTGCCCCGCGGATCCTCGGCATAAACCGGGTGACCTCCTCCAACGCCTCCCAACGTCCCTCCGTTTTCCCAGGGTCCGAGACCACCAACCAGAGGGAAATACGGGGGTCCGGAAACTCCGAGAATCGGCTGCTTAACCAGAAGCAGCAGGGCCTAGCGGAAAGAGCCCGGGCTCGGGAGTCGGAGCACCCGGATTCCGATCCCGGTGCCGCCACGTGTCGTCCGCGTGACCTCGGGCAAGTCGCCTGGCTTCTCTGGGCCTCGGTTCCCTCATCTGCAAACCGGAGCCGCGATACCCGTCCTCCCTCCGACCGTGCGGCCCGAGTGGGAGCCTTGTGACCCCCCCGGCGCGCCGTCGGGCGCTCAGCACAGGGCGGGCGCTTCCCAGGCGCCCCAGTTGCTATTTTCGCGATCGCTTTCCCGGTTGGAGGGCGACCCATCTCACCTCCATCAGAGGACTGGCAACTGAGGCTTCCTTTGCTCAGAGGGTGACCCGCCTTCCGAAGGGACCCCGAAGCCACCCAGCCGCCCCGTTCCCGACGGCCTGCGGGAGGTTTGCGACTCTCACGGCAAAAACCGCATGCAAAGATTAATTCGTGAGGCGCCAGCAGGGCAGTGCTCTCTGGCAAATTTACACACATGCACACACACTGTCGGCATCCGGAAACACGCCAAAGCCACGCGTCCCTTAAAGGAAAGGAAAAAGGAGACAAAACCGGAGAGGAGATTGGGCCGAGGGCACGCCCACCTGCTGGGTGACCTCGGGCGAGTCGCTATACCTCTCTGGGCCTCGGTGACCTCATCCGGAAAACGGGGATTTAGAGCGTGAGACCCGGGTGGGACGGGGACCGCGTCCAACCTGATTAATTCGTACCTCTCCCGGCGCTTGATACGGTGCCTGGCACATAGTAGGCGCTGAACGAATACCATTTTAAAAATTTTAAAAAAACAAAAACCAGACGTCCCGTATTTCTTCCCGAAAACGCGCTGGAGGAAGAAGGGAAGACCTGAGGGGTGTCTCGTTCGCTCGGCGCCCGACTTGGCCGTCCAGGGCGGGAGGGAAGAAGGCCTAATCCAGGCACCAGATTCTCCAAATTCACCCCCCTCGGGAAGGCCGTGGGCCACCCCGAGAGCACTAGGGGAAGGAAAAAATAAAACCCGGATGACGCTACGTCCCAGGGGTTAGAGGGTGACCCCCAGGGCCGTGCCAAGGGCCAATTCACACCTCTCTCTCTCTCTCTCCAAGAAGCGGAGACCCAGAGTTGTCTGGAATATAGAAATCTGGGTCCGCGGAGAGATGGATTAGCCATCCGCCTTTTCCGACGCGGGAAACGGGAGCGTCCGACGGTTCTCCGAGACCGTCACAGACGGCCGGAAGACAGGGGCCCGAGGAAGGACTCTAAAAAGGTTTCTGCATTTCCTGCACTGCTCCTTCCCTCCCTTCTCCCCCCAGACTACCGAAGAAAAGTGCCAGAGTTGGTCGTCTTTATGAGGGAAAAGGAACTGCCTTGGCTACCTTAGAAATAACGCAGTTCCTCCGAAAAATGTCCATGGGAGTCTAGGACCCTGGGCCTGTTTTACTTCTCTCCCTACCGCCGTTTCTGTTTTGCTTCAGTTACGACCTTTAAAAAAAAAGTCAACGGGTTTCGGCGAGGGGCTGGGATGCCGGCGGATCAGAGCGATCGACCTTCGAGGGTAGAAACCGATCGCTTTTCCTCCCGACGCGAACCGGCGGAAAACGTTTGAGAAACGTTTCGATTGAGAAGACTCGCCTGGGGAGGACGAGTCTGACCAGTCGGGCATTTTCGCCCTGACGAAAATCGGTGAAATGAGACGGCCGAGAGCAGCGGGCGTCGAGGCAGATAGACGAACGCACGCAGGCCTTCGAAAACCCGACGGACAGACGGCCCGCGTCTGCCAGACATCAGGCTCCGTCGGCTACGGGCCTCGATGACTTGGCGGGAGAAAAAGCAACGAAAAACCGGACGCCTGGTTCGAGGTAGACGGATCGGGTATACAGGGAACGCCGGCGGACCGAGAGAGAGAGGATTCCGTAAATATCCCGGCCGAGGGTCCGGGAACCCGGACGCTTTGGTTACATCGTTTCACGGGGGTTTTCCCTCGTTTAAGAACAGACCGCTAAAAGGAGTTACTACTCGGTGTCTACGGGACCGGCTGAAAGTAAAAAGACGGGAATCGCCTACCGCGTTTCGTGTTTTTTAAACGGGCCCCCTTCCCAGACATCCGGCACGTTGGCCGGGCCAGCGACCGCGGTCTCGATGGTGTTCTACGTGGGATACGTACATTTCATCCGAGCCCAGAGGCTCCCGACTTTGCTTTTGGCAACGGACGGCGACGCCCCGGTCCGAGCTTAAAGGGACGAGGTTCCGGGTCTCGCGGGGCTGGCGGGCCGCGGAAGGAGGAGGAGGTCCGCCCACCGGTTAAAAATCTCTACTATTTACAGTATTGCACTTTACTGCACTTAATTGCATGACACGAAAAGGAACGCGGCGCCGGTATCACGCCGCGACACCCCACGTCCGTCCTTCGGAGCGTCGCTCCCCGGCGACGGCCGAACGTCCATCCCGAGTCCCGCTCGTCGGGGGACGGGAAACGAGGACATCAACCGGTCGCCGCGGCCGGTCAAAATCCTTCCCCGGAATCTCGAGTCACCGCCCGGACGGCCGCAGCTTCTGTCATCTGCTCCCCCCCTCGCCCCGCTCTTCCTTTCTCTCTCGAAGGACGCAGCCATCTGCGACCCGCGTTTTGTTTTCCGGGGGGGACGAGAAGGCCGGCCTCGTGCCTCCGACCCGAAATCCCGCATTTCAATTCGAACCGGCTCCCGCGGCAGCTCTTCGGCGGACGGGAGACCTTGGCCGAGGTGAGGGAATACCGTCGGCAGCGAAGGAACGTCGACTTTGATGGAGACCAGCCCCGGGGATCTTTTGTTTCATGTATTTTACGATCTTCGCAACGGGTTTGGTTCGACACGTGCACGGGGGCGTCCAAACAGACGGCGGTGGACGACGGCCCGCTGGCGGGACGGGGTGGGCATCCGCGAGCCCCGGCGTTCGCGGACGGGCGTCATTTCGGGGGGCGTAAGGGGTGTTTTTGGGGCGGTCACCCCTTCCCGCCCAACCTGCTCGGAGCTGGACGCCCCTCGTCTGCCGGTGTCCAGGAGGAGGTGGACGCCCCTCATCCGCAGGTACTGGATGCCCCTCGTCTGCAGGTATTGGACGCCCATCATCCGCAGGGGTAGGATGCCCCTCGTGTGTGGGTATCGGACGCCCCTCATCCATGGGTGTTGGAAGCCCCTCCTGCACAGGTACTGGACGCCCCTCGTCTGCAGATCCTGGACACCCCTGGTGTGTTGGTACTGGACGCCCCTTGTCCGCAGGTGTAGGGTGGTGGACGCCCCGTGGGCATGGGTATTGGATGCCCCTCGTCTGCAGATACCGGATGCCCCGGTGCGTGGGTGTTGGATGTGTCGCCCGCAGGGACTGGACACCCCTCACGAGTGGGTGTTGGACGCCCCTCGTGAGCAGATGTTGGACGCCCCTTGTGTGCTGGGGTTGGATGCCCCTCGTGAGCGGGTGTTGGACGCCCCGGGTGAGAAGGTGTTGGTCGCTTCTCGTCTGCGGGTGTTGGATGCCCCTCGTGCGCGGGTGATGGACGCCCGTCGTCTGCAGGTACCGGACGCCCCTGGTGCGCGGGTGTTCGACGCCCCTCGTGAGCAGGTGATGGACACCCGTCGTCCGCAGATACCGGACGCCCCTGGTGTGCGGGTGTTGACGTCCGTCGTGCGTGGGTGATGGATGCCCGTCGTCTGCAGATACCGGACGCCCCTGGTGCGCGGGTGTTGGACGCCCCTCGTGAGCAGGCGATGGATGCCCGTCGTCCGCAGATACTGGACACCCCTCGTGGGCAGGTGTTGGAGCCCCTGGGTAGGTGTTGGACGCCCCTTGTGCGCGGGTGTTGATGTCCCTCATGCACTGGGGTTTGATGCCCCTTGTGCGTGGGTGCGGGATGCCCCTCATGCGCGGGTGATGGATGCTCATCGTCTGCAGATACCGGATGCCCCTGGTGCGCGGGTGTTGGACGCCCCTCGTGGGCAGGTGTCAGAGCCCCTGGGTGGGTGTTGGACGCCCCTCGTGCGCTGGTGTTGACGCCCCTTGTGTGCGGGTGTTGGACACCCCTTGTGTGCTGGGGTTTGACGTCCCTCGTGCGTGGGTGATAGATGCCCGTCGACCGCAGGTACCGGACACCCCTGGTGTGTGGGTATTCGACGCCCCTCATGAGCAGGTGATGGACGCCCATTGTCCGCAGATACTGGACGCCCCTGGTGAGCGGGTGTTGGACGCCCCTCGTGGGCAGGTGTTGGCTGCCCCTCGTGAGTGGGTGTTGACGTCCCTCGTGCGCAGGTGTTGACGTCCCTCGTGTGTGGGTGTTGGACGTCCCTCGTGCGTGGGTGTTCGACGCCCCTCGTGAGCAGGTGATGGACGCCTGTTGTCCGCAGATACTGGACGCCCCTGGTGAGCGGGTGTTGGACGCCCCTCATGGGCAGGTGTTGGATGCCCCTCGTGAGTGGGTGCTGGCTGCCCCTCGTGCACGGGTGTTGGATGCCCCTTGTGCGCGGGTGTTGATGTCCCTCGTGCACGGGTGTTGGACGCCCCTCGTGAGCAGGTGATGGACGCCCGTCGTCCGCAGATACCGGACGCCCCTGGTGGGCAGGTGCTGGACGCCCCTCGCGAGTGGGTGTTGACGTCCCTCGTGTGCTGGGGTTTGACGTCCCTCGTGCGCGGGTGTTGGACGCCCCTCGTGCGCGGGTGATGGACGCCCCTCGTGCGCGGGTGATGGACGCCCGTTGTCCGCAGATACTGGACGCCCCTGGTGAGCGGGTGTTGGACGCCCCTCGTGGGCAGGTGTTGGACGCCCCTCGTGCGCGGGTGTTCGACGTCCCTCGTGCGCGGGTGATGGACGCCCGTTGTCTGCAGATACTGGACGTCCCTCGTGTGCGGGTGTTGACGTCCCTCGTGAGCAGGTGATGGACGCCCCTCGTGCGCGGGTGATGGACGCCCCTGGTGGGGGGGGGGGGGTGAGGGGGTGTGTGGGGGGGGTGTGGGGGGGGTGTGGGGGGTGTCAGAGGCCGAGGGCCTCGGCGTGCTTGCGGGCCTTGAGCCTGAGGTCGGCGATGCTGGAGCTCTTGCTGTTGCTCTTGGCGGCGGCGGCGGCGGCGGCGGCGGCTGCGGCGGCCACCACGGCGGCGGCCGAGGCGGACTCGGCCAGGGAGGCCAGCGGGAGCCCGAAGCCCGGCGGCGGCGGAGGCACCACCGGGGGGGGAACCACCGGGGGGGGCACCGACGACGACGGCGGGGGAGGGGGCGGGGGCGGGGGCGGCGGCGGGAACATGAGGTAGGGCGCGTGCGCGGACAGGGCCCCGCCCAGCACCCCGCCCAGGGCCCCGCCCAGCGCCCCGCCGGGAACGCCCTCCAGCTGCAGCTGCGCCTGCACCTGCAACCCGCCACCACGGGGGGCGGCGGGGCGGACCGCGCGGCCCGGGCGGGGGCGGGGGCGGGGGCGGGACCAATCGCCGGGGAGGGGGCGGGGCCGGAGGCGGGGCGGGGCCAATCGCCGGGGAGGGGGCGGGGCCGGAGGCGGGGCGGGGCCAATCGCGTCGCGGGACCCGTCGCGGGGGCGGGGCCGGAGGTGCGGGAGGGGAGGAGGGCGGGGCGGAGTCGAAGAAGAGGGAGGGGCCAAGCACGTCGCGGGGGCGGGGAGGGGGGGAGGGGCGGAGTCAAAGAAGAGGGCGGGCCAATCACCCGGCAGGGGCGGAGTCAGAGGTAGGGGCGTGGCCAATGACGTCGCGGGACCCGTCGCGGGGGCGGGGCCGGAGGTGTGGATGGGGAGGAGAGGGGCGGGGCCGGAGGTGTGGGACGGGGAGGAGGGGGGCGGGGCGGGAGATGTGGGAGGGGAGGAGGGGGTGGAGTCAAAGGCGAGGGCGGGACCAATCGCCCGGGAGGGGCGGGGTCAGAGACGGGGGAGGGGCCAATCACGTCGCGGGACCCGTCGCGGGGCGGGGCCGGAGGTGTGGGGGGGAGGAGGGAGGGGCGGAGTCAAAGAAGAGGGGCCAATCACAGGGGAGGGGCGGGGCCGGAGTTGTGGGCGGGGAGGAGGGAGGGCGGAGTCAAAGGCGGGGGCGGGGCCAATCACGATGCGGGATCGGTCGCGGGGGCGGGGAGAAGATGTGGGCGGGGAGGAGGGGGGCGGAGTCAAAGGCGAGGGCGGGACCAATCACGTCGCGGGGGCGGGGCCGGAGATGGGGCGGGGCCAATCACGTCGCGGGACCCGTCGCGGGGGCGGGGCCGGAGATGTGGGAGGGGAGGGGGGCGGGGCCGGAGATGTGGGAGGGGAGGAGGGGGCGGAGTCAAAGACGGTCGGGGGCGGATCGGGGGCGGGGCCAATCGCGTCGCGGGACCCGTCGCGGGGGCGGGGCCGGTGGTGTGGGAGGGGAGGAGGGAGGGGCGGAGTCGAAAAAGAGGGAGGGGTCAGTCACGTCGCGGGGGGCGGGGCCGGTGGGGGGGCGGGAGGGGGGAGGGGCGGAGTCAAAGGCAAGAGCGGGACCGATCACGGGGGGCGGGGTCAGGGGTGGGGCGGGGCCAATCGCGTCGCGGGGGCGGGGAGGAGATGTGGGCGGGGAAGGGGGGGGCGGAGTCAAAGGCAAGGGCGGGACCAATCACAGGGGAGGGGCGGGGTCAGAGATGTGGGCGGGGAGGAGGGAGGGCGGAGGCAAAGGCGAGGGCGGGGCCAGAGATGGGGGAGGGGCCAACACGTCGCGGGGGCGGGGAGGGAGGAGGGGCGGAGTCAAAGACGAGGGCGTGACCGATCACGGGGGAGGGGAGGGGCCGGAGAGGGGGCGGGGCCAATCGCGTCGCGGGACCCGTCGCGGGGGCGGGGCCGGAGGTGTGGGAGGGGAGGAGGGAGGGGCGGAGTCAAAGACGAGGGCGGGGCCAATCACGTCGCGGGACCCGTCGCGGGGGCGGGGCCGGAGATGTGGGCGGGGAGGAGGGGGCGGAGTCAAAGGTGAGGGCGGGACCAATCACAGGGGAGGGGCGGGGAGGGGGCGGAGTCAAAGGCGAGGGCGGGACCAAACGCCGGGCAGGGGCGGGGTCAGAGACAGGGGCGGGACCAATCACGGGGCGTGGCCAGTGACGGGGGCGGGGCCAGTGACAGGGGCGGGACCAATCGCGGTGTGCGGCCCGTCACGGGGGCGGGGCCCGAGACGGGGAGGGGCCAATCACGTTGCGGGATCGATCGCGGAGGGCGTGGCCAGAGACGGGGCGGAGCCAATCACGTTGCGGGATCCGTCACGGGGGCGGGGCCAGAGACACAGAGACACAGAGAGACAGAGAGAGAGACAGCGTCCGAGATGGTGATGGGGAGGGGGGGAAACAGAGATAAAGGCGCCGTTAGAGACAGGAGACGAGATGGGGAGCGGGGGACCCGCCCCCCAACCGGGGCCCCTCCCCCTCCGGGACCCTCCCCCCATCAGGAGCCCCACCCCGGGGGGAGGGGACCGACTTTCGGGGGCCAAGTGCAGCAGAGACACCTCGCTGAACCCCAGAGACACTAGGGTCCCCGCTTGGGGACCGCCCCCCCCCCCATAGATCGATAGATATATCTAATTTATCTATCTATTATTATCTATTATTTATCTATATCTATCTGTTTATCTATTATTTATTTATCTATTATTATATTTGTATATATTACATAATATATATAATATATTTATATAGATATATTTATATCTATTTATCTATTATCATCTATCTATCATCTATCTGTCTACCTATCTATTCCTGTTAATGGCGGGAGGGGTTGGGAAGGGGTGGGAAGGGTTGGGAGGGAGGGATTGGGAAGGAATTGAAACGGCAGGAGGGGGTGGGAAGGGGTTGGAGGGGATGGGAAGGGTTGGGAGTGGGTGGGGGGCGGGAAGGGGGTAGGAGGGGTGGGAAGGGTGGGAAGGGTTGGGAGGGAGGGATTGGGAAGGAATGGAAAGGGCAGGAGGGGGTGGGAAGGGGTTGGAGGGGATGGGAAGGGTTGGGAGTGGGTGGGGGCGGGAAGGGGGTAGGAGGGGTGGGAAGGGGTTGGAGGGGATGGGAAGGGTTGGGAGTGGGTGGGGGCGGGAAGGGGGTAGGAGGGGTGGGAAGGGTTGGGAGGGAGGGATTGGGAAGGAATGGAAAGGGCAGGAGGGGGTGGGAAGGGGTTGGAGGGGATGGGAAGGGTGGGAAGGGGTTGGGAGTGGGGGGAGGGATTGGGAATAATAATAATAATAATAATAGCATTTGTTAAGCACTTACTATGTGCAAAGCACTGTTCTAAGCGCTGGGAAGGTTACAAGGTGATCAGGTTGTCCCACTTGGGGCTCACAGTCTTAATCCCCATTTTCCAGATGAGGGAACTGAGGCCCAGAGAAGTGAAATGACTTGCCCAAGGTCACACAGCTGACAGTTGGCGGGGCCGGGATTTGACCCCCTGACCTCTGACTCCAAAGCCCGGGCTCTATCCAATGAGCCACGCTGCTTCTCTTGGGAAGGGGGCTGGAGGGGGTGGGAAGGGGGCTGGAGGGGGTGGGAAGGGGGTGGATGGGTGGGAAGGAGTGGGAAGGGGTTGTGAGTGGGGGGAGGGATTGGGAAGGAATGGGAAGGGGGCTGAGGGGGTGGGAAGGAGTAGGAGAGGGTGGGAGTGGATGGGAAGGGGGGGGTGAGGGGTGGGGAGCGGGTGGAAAAGGGTGGGGGGGTGGGAGTGGAGAGAGAGGTTGGGAAGGAGTAGGAAGGGGTGGGAGGGGTTAAGAAAGGGGTAGAAGGGGGTGGGAAGAGGATGGGAAAGAGGTGGGAAGGGGTTGGGAAGGGGGCGTTTCTCCTGCCCTCCGCCCCCACCCCCAAGGAGTAATTTGCGACGTTTTTACAACGTGATTTTAATACCTGCCAACTTGCCTATAAATGCCCCTTGTCAAAGGGCCCCGCTTCCTTCCTTTAAAGCCCCCCGGGGGGGTGGGGGGGGTGTGTGTGTGTGTGTATGTGTGTGTGTGTGTTGGGTGGGGGGGGGGCCGGGAAAAGTCAGCCAAAGTCTGTACCTGTTGGAAAGGCATCCGGAGCGCGCCCATGTTGACGTAGGGGGCCACCCTGCAGGCGTCCAGGTGGCTGGCGGTGCCCAGGATCACCCCTGCTCCACGGGGGCCGGGGGGGGGGGGGGGGGGGCGGAGAGAGCCTCAGAACCCCGCCTCCGCCCCCCCCCACACAAACACACATACACACACACACACCCTGAGCAAGGCACTAGGCTCCCCACCCGCCCATCACATCCACTTCCCCCCACCCCTCTCTCTCTCTCTCACACCCACATACACACACCCTGAGCAAGACGCTCTGCACCCCCATCAGTTCCACCTCCTCTCTCTCTCTCTCTCTCTCCCACACACACACACAATCATACACCCTGAGCAAGACACTCTGCACCCCCATCAGTTCCACCTCCTCTCTCTCTCTTTTCTCTCTCACACCCACATACACACACCCTGAGCAAGACACTCTGCACCCCCATCAGTTCCACCTCCTCTCTCTTTTTTTCTCTCACATACACACACCCTGAGCAAGACACTCTGCACCCCCATCAGTTCCACCTCCTCTCTCTCTCTCACATACACACACCCTGAGCAAGACACTCTGCGCCCTCATCAGTTCCACCTCCTCTCTCTTTCTTTTTTTCTCTCTCTCTCTCACATACACACACCCTGAGCAAGACACTCTGCACCCCCATCAGTTCCACCTCCTCTCTCTCTCTTTTCTCTCTCACACCCACATACACACACCCTGAACAAGACACTCTGCACCCCATCAGTTCCACCTCCTCTCTCTCTCACATGCACACACCCTGAGCAAGACAATCTTCACCCCATCAGCTCCACCTCCTCTCTCTCTTTTCTCTCTCTCTTTCTCTCACACACACATATACACACACCCTGAGCAAGATACTCTGCACCCCCATCAGTTCCATCTCCTCTCTTTTCTCTCTCACACACATACACACACACTGAGCAAGACATTCTGCACCCCCATCAGTTCCACCTCTCTCTCTCTCCCTCTCTCTCTCACACACACACATACACACACCCTGAGCAAGACACTCTGCACCCCATCAGTTCCACCTCCTCTCTCTCTCAAACACATACACACACCCTGAGCAAGACACTCTGCGCCCCCATCAGATCCACCTCCTCCCTCTCTCTCTCTCTTTCTCTCTCTCTCTCTCAAACACACACACACATTCATCCATTCAACCGTATTTATTGAGCGCTTACTGTGTGCAGAGCACTGTACTAAGCGCTTGGGAAGTACAGGTCAGCAACATATAGTAGACGATCCCTACCCAACGACGGGCCCCCAGTCTAGAAACACACTCACAGACCCACACCCTGAGGCACTCTGCACCCCCCAATCAGATCCACCTCCTCCCCCCCTTCAAACACACAAACACACACAAACACAATGCCGAACCCGGCCCCCCACATCCGACCCACCTCTTCACACACACACAGACACACAATCAATCACACACAGACCCCCATTCACACTCACACCTCCCCCCCTGCCCCGTCGGAGAGTGTGTAGGGTCCTCTCCCGGGCGCTTAGCCCAGTGCTCTGCACACAGTAGGCGCTCACTAAATAGGACCCACCTTTGTGCATCTGGTTCTCCTGTTTCCGGCACTTGGCTCTCCGGTTTTGGAACCAGACCTGCGGGGAAAAAAGCGCTCAGGGCCAAGGCCCAGGAAAGTGGGGGGCCTCCCCATGCACCCCAATATTCATACCCATCCCCCCCCCCCGGCACACACAAACACACACACACACACACACAATGAGGAAGGGTGTCTGGGACAGGGGGACGACATTGGTTCCAACCCTGGCTGCCATCCGATATTGGATCAATCCATCGTATTTATTGAGCGCTTCCTGTGGGCAGAGCACTGTACTAAGCGCTTGGGAAGTCCAAGTTGGCAACATCTAGAGACGGTCCCTACCCAACAGTGGGCTCACAGTCTAGAAGGATATTGGGGTGAGGGTGGGGAGGTTTGGGGGAACCCCTGGGTTTCCTGAGTCTCGTGCAGACCCCTTCCCCACCTCTCCCCCGGGGCCTGGGGGATTCCCCAATGCCCAGAGACGTCCTGGAGGGATTTGATAATAATAATAATAATAATAATAATTGTTAAGTGCTTATTATGTGCAAAGCACTATTCTAAGCTCTGGGGGGATACAAGGTGATCAGGTTGTCTCGTGCAGACCCCTTCCCCACCTCTCCCCCGGGGCCTGGGGGATTCCCCAATGCCCAGAGACGTCCTGGAGGGGTTTGATAATAATAATAATAATAATAATAATAATAATAATAGTATTTGTTAAGTGCTTACTATGTGCAAAAGCACTGTTCTAAGCGCTGGGGGATACAAGGTGATCAGGTTGTCTCGTGCAGACCCCTTCCCCACCTCTCCCCCGGGGTCTGGGGGATTCCCCAGTGCCCACAGACGTCCTGGGGGGATATGATAATAATAATAATAATAACAATAATGGTATTTGTTAAGTGCTTACTATGTGCAAAGCACTATGCTAAGCGCTGGGGGGATACAAGGTGATCAGGTTGTCTCGTGCAGACCCCTTCCCCACCTCTCCCCCGGGGCCTGGGGGATTCCCCAATGCCCAGAGATGTCCTGGAGGGATTTGATAATAATAATTATAATTATAATAATAATAATTATAATAATGGTATTTGTTAAATGCTTTCTATGTGCAAAGCACTGTGCTAAGCGCTGGGGGGATACAAGGTGATCAGGTTGTCTAGTGCAGACCCCTTCTCCACCTCTCCCCCGGGGTCTGGGGGATTCCCCAATGCCCACAGACGTCCTGGAGGGGTTTGATAATAATAATAATAATAATAATAATAGTATTTGCTAAATGCTTACTATGTGCAAAGCACTGTGCTAAGCGCTGAGGGGATACAAGGTGATCAGGTTGTCTACTGTAGACCCCTTCTCCACCTCTCCCCCGGAGTCTGGGGTTCCCCAATGCCCACAGACGTCGTCCTGGAGGGATTTGATAATAATAATTATTATTATAATAATTATTATTATAATAATGGTATTTGTTAAATGCTTACTATGTGCAAAGCACTGTGCTAAGCGCTGGGGGGATACAAGGTGATCAGGTTGTCTAGTGCAGACCCCTTCTCCACCTCTCCCCCGGGGCCTGGGGGATTCCCCAATGCCCAGAGACGTCCTGGAGGGGTTTGATAATAATAACAATAATAATAATAATAATAATAATAATAATATTTGTTAAGTGCTTACTATGTGCAAAGCACTGTTCTAAGCGCTGGGGGGGATACAAGATGATCAGGTTGTCTCGTGCGGACCCCTTCCCCACCTCTCCCCCGGGGCCCAGAGACGTCCTGGAGGGGTTTGATAATAATAATAATAATAATAATTTCTAGACTGTGAGCCCGCTGTTGCGTAGGGACCGTCTCTATACGTTGCCAACTTGGACTTTCCAAGCGCTTAGTACAGTGCTCTGCACACAGTAAGCTCTCATTAAATGCGATTGAATGAATGAATGATGGCATTTGTTAAGCGCTTACTATGTGCAAAACACTGTTCTAAGCGCTGAGGGGATACAAGGTGATCAGGTTGTCCCACGTGGGGCTCACAATCTTAATCCCAATAAGACAGATGAGGTAACTGAGGCCCAGAGAAGTGAAGTGACTTGCCTAAAGTCACACAGCTGACAAGCGGCGGAGGCGGGATTAGAACCCATGACCTGTGACTTCCAAGCCCGGGCTCTTTCCACTGAGCCACGCTGCTTCTCTATCTGTTTGATAGTCAGAAAGGGAGGAGAGGGTCTGCAGAGAACCCCAATTTGGACGAATAATAATAATAATAATAATAATAATAATGGCATTTATTAAGTGCTTACTATGTGCAAAGCACTGTTCTAAGCGCTGGGTGATACATGGTGATCATGTTGTTCCACGTGGGGCTCCCAGTCTTAATCCCCATTTTACAGATGAGGTAACTGAGGCTTAGAGAAGTGAAGTAATAATAATAATAATGACATTTGTTAAGCGCTTACTATGTGCAAAGCACTGTTCTAAGCGCTGGCGGGGATACAAGGTGATCAGGTTGTCCCACGTGGGGCTCACAGTCTTCAGCCCCATTTTACAGATGAGGGAACTGAGGCCCAGGTTTCTCCCCACAAACCCTCATCCCCCAAGCTGTTTCCAGTGCTTAGAACAGTGCTTGGCACAGAGTAAGCACTTAATACTACTACTACTACTACTACTACTACTACTAATACTACTACTAATAATAATAATAATAATGTTGGTATTTGTTAAGCGCTTACTCTATGCCTAGCACCGTTCTAAGCGCTGGGGGAGATACACGGTAAACAGGCTGTCCCACGTGGGGCTCACGGTCTTCAACCCCATTTTCCAGATGAGGGAACTGAGGCCCAGAGAAGTGAGGCGACTCGCCCACAGTCACACAGCTGACAAGTGGCAGAGCTGGGATGCGAACCCATGACCCCTGGCTCCCAAGCCCGGGCTCTTTCCACTGAGCCACGCTGAAGTGACTTGGCCAAGGTCACACAGCAGACAGGTGGGGTTGTCGGGATTAGAACCCATGACCCTCTGACTCCCAATCCCGGAGAGCAAAGGGAGAGAGTCAGGGTGACGCAGAAGGCAGTTCGCTCCTCCTTATTTATTTTTTTTTGGGGGGGGGGGGGTCCCGCAGGGCTTAGTACAGTGCTCTGCACACAGTAAGGAATGGGGGTCCCCCCTTCTCCAGGGAGCCCCTCAATCCTGGAGGACTCCCCCCTGAATCCACCACCACCCCCTAGTCTAGTCTCCCCCCCAAACCCTCAGCGCTTAATAAATGCCATTATTATCATTATTATTATTATTATTATTATTATTATTAATTATTATTATCCCCCAAGCTGTTTCCAGCGCTTAGAACAGTGCTTGGCACAGAGCAAGCACTTAATAATAATAATAATGTTGGTATTTGTTAAGCGCTTACTCTAGGCCAAGCACCGTTCTAAGCGCTGGGGAAGACGATGATGATGATGATGATGATGATGATGATGATGATGATGATGATGGCATTTATTAAGCGCTTACTCTGTGCCAAGCACTGTTCTAAGCGCTGGGGAGGTTAGAGAAGCAGCGTGGCTCAGTGGAAAGAGCCCGGACTTTGGAGTCAGAGATCATGGGTTCAAATCCCGGCTCCACCAACTGTCAGCTGTGTGACTTTGGGCAAGTCACTCAACTTCTCTGGGCCTCAGTTACCTCATCTGTAAAATGGGGATGAAGACTGTGAGGCCTATGTGGGACAACCTTGTAACCTCCCCAGTGCTTAGAACAGTGCTTTGCACATAGTAAGTGCTTAATAAATGCCATTATTATTACAAGGTGATCAGGTTGCCCCACGGGGGGCTCACAATCTTCATCCCCATTTTACAGATGAGGTAACTGAGGCAAAGAGAAGTTAAGTGACTCGCCCAAAGTCACACAGCTGACAGTTGGTGGAGCCGGGATTTGAACCCACTCCCAAGCCCATGTTCTTTCCACTGAGCCACGCTGCTTCTCTGAGGTCAAGCTTAACAAATTTATTATTATTATTATTATTATTATTATTATTATTGTTATTATTGTTATTATTAGCGTGGCTCAGTGGAAAGAGCCCGGGCTTTGGAGTCAGAGGTCATGGGTTCAAATCCCGACTCTGCCAATTGTCAGCTGTGTGACTTTGGGCAAGTCACTTCACTTCTCTGGGCCTCAGTGACCTCATCTGTAAGATGGGGATGAAGATTGTGAGCTCCCCGTGGGACAATCTGATCACTTTATAACCTCCCCAGCACTTAGAACGGTGCTTGGCATATAGTAAGCGTTTAAAAAATGCCATTATTATTATTATTATTGTTATTGTTATTATTATTACGCGCAAGCTACAGCCTCCGCTAGCTCAGTCGTCTCGTCCTAACACTAATAATAATTACAATATTTCTTGAGTGCTTACTAGGTGCCAGACACTGTACTAAGCGCTGGCTGGATCCAAGCAAATCAGGTTGGACACAGTCCCTGCCCCATAATCTCCATCCCCACTTTATGTCTGTACCTATTTATTATTCTATTTATTTTATTAACGATGTGTAGATCTCTATAATTCTATTTATTTATATCGATACTATTGATGCCTGTTTATTTTGTCTTTTTGATGTCTGTCTCCCCCCTTCTAGACTGTGAGCCCACTGTTGGGTAGGGACCGTCTCTATATGTTGCCAACTTGGACTTCCCAACCGCTTAGTACAGTGCTGTGCACACAGTAAGCGCTCAATAAATACGATTGAATGAATGAATGAATATAATAAGTGCCATTATTATTATTATTTTGATGCCGAATTGTGCTTTCCAAGCGCTTAGTACGATGCTCTGCACCCAGTAGACGCTCAATAAATACGATTGGATGAATGAACGAATTTTCCGGATGAGGGAACTGAGGCCCAGAGAATTAATCACCTGTATATATGTATATATGTTTGTACATATTTATTACTCTATTTATTTATTTATTTTACTTGTACATAGCCATTCTATTTATTTTATTTGGTTAACATGTTTGGTTTTGTTCTCTGTCTCCCCCTTCTAGAGTGTGAGCCCACTGTTGGGTAGGGACTGTCTCTATATGTTGCCAACTTGTGCTTCCCGAACGCTTAGTACAGTGCTCGGCACACAGTAAGCGCTCAATAAATACGATTGATTGATTGATTAATTAATTAATTAATTAAGTGATAATGGCCTTAATTAAGCGCTTACTATGTGCAAAGCCCCGTTCTAAGCGCTGGGGAAGTGACAAGGCGATCAGGTTTTCCCACGGGGGGGGCCTCAGAGTCTTCATCCCCATTTTCCAGATGAGGGAACTGAGGCCCAGAGAAGTCAAGTGACTTACCCAAGGTCACTCAAGCAGGCCAAGGGGCACTTGGCGCAGTGCTCTGCGCAGGGTGGGCGCTCAGTCAGTAACCGCTGGGAAAGAAGGACTACTAGGGACTGCCAATTTGTACTTCCCAAGTGCTTAGTACAGTGCTCTGCACATAGCAAGCGCTCAATAAATACGATTGATGATGATGATGATGACTACTACGTCCCCGGGCTCAGAGATTCCGTCGTCGCGTCCTCTCCCGAGCGTTTAGCCCAGTGCTCTGCCCAGACGAGGCGCCCAATAAATAGGCCCCACTTCCCCACTCCCCTGGTGATGATGGGGAACCAAAGGGCCGCGTTGAGCGATAATAAATCAGGCCGGGGGTGATCGGAGATCAATTCCAATTAGGCGAGAATATGCTAAGTAAAGCGCAGTACACTGGTTTGGACAGTTATTTCTTCATTAAGGATCACTCGGTGATTTCTTTCACAAACGCTCTAATCTGATTTCCTTTTGATTTCCATTAGAGACAGTGAATAATGACATTTAATTTAGCCCCGCGCCATAAACCCAAAGATATTTGTTGTAATTGAATTACTGCCTGCTTCCCGGGAATGGCCTCATAACTTTCAATTATAACCCGGACAGCTGGGCGATATGACTTTTCCCGGGCAACGCTAAAAATAAAAGGTTAATAAGGACGAGCTACCAGAGGAGCTTCAATTTATTTACGGCGGATTCCCCCGCTAAATTGAAACTCTAGCCTTTCGCGACAAGGGACGAGCTGTACGGGGAGGAATTATCAAACCATTCGGCGAGTATTAAAAATACAACGGCTGATGGGCCCAAAAATGCCTCGACTTCCTCGCCTTAGGTGGGCGACCAAACGTTGTGGTCGTGCTATACAAACGCGTTTTGTTATATGGCCCGGTGGTTTTGCGCTTAGTGCACACCCTAAGCGCTCAATAAATACGATTGAATGAATGGATTTGTAAATGAATACACTGAATACGCGCACACACACACTCATCTGTACCTACAGACATCGACATCTATAATATAGATGGGTGTGTACATCTAGATCTAAAAATATAGATGGGGGTGTGTGTGTGTGTATTTGCGCTTAGTGCACACCCTAAGCGCTCAATAAACACGATTGAATGAATGGATTTGTAAATGAATACACTGAATACGCGCACACACACACTCATCCGTACCTACAGACATCGACATCTGTAATATAGATGGGTGTGTACATCTAGATCTAAAAATATAGATGGGTGTGTGTGTGTGTGTAGTCAATGTATTAATTTACAAATCCACCTGTAGATCTCTTATCTCTAGATATGGAGATAGATCTACATCTATCTAGAGAGAGTATGTAATATAGAGAGAGATGTGTGTTTCTACATACAGATATAGATGTGTGGGTATATCTATAGCTAGAAATGTGTTTATTACATGTATTCATTTACAAATCCACCCCTACATCTATAGCGCTAGATATCTATCTATCTATCTATCTAATCTATCTATATCTATCTATCTATCTATATATTATCTATCTATATTATAATACTATCTATAATATTATCTATAATATAATAAAATAATATCTATAATATAATATCTATAATATCATCTATAATATTATCTATCTATATATTATTGATAGATAGATATCTACAGTTATATCTACATCTAGATATGTAGATATACATACACCTCTATATCTATTATAGATATCTATACCTATAATATTATCTATATCTATCTATCTATCTATATCTATCTATCTATATCTAATCAGAGTATGTAATATGTAGAGAGATATGTGTTTCTAGATATAGATATAGATATGTGGGTATATCTATAGCTAGAGATGTGTTTATTACATGGATTCATTTACAAATCCACCCATATATCTACAGTGCTAGATATATATATATATATAATATTATAGGTATAGATATCTATAATAGATATAGAGGTGTATGTATATCTACATATATATGTATATATAACTGTAGATAGAGATGTGTGTATTAAATGTATTAATTTACAGATCCACCCATCTATCTATATCTCTAGAAGAGATGCGCGTGTGTCTATATATCTATATCTAGATATAGTTATATAGATCTAGATCTAGTTAAACTAGATATAGATGTGTGCATGCTAATAACAGATATTAATATATTTAATAGCCATAGCTAGCATATTATATATTAATCTATATTAAATTCATCTATAGACAGCTAGATCTGTATGTATGTATATCTTTGGATTTAGATGTGTGTATTAATACATTTAATAGGCAGTGGTATCTATTATAATAGAAAATATATTGATAGATATTAAACGTATCTATCTAACTAGGATGTGTGTGTGTGTGTGTGTGTGTGTGTGTTTGAAATTAATACTTTTTTTCTTTTCCACGAACGCTCCCTTCCCGTCTCTCCTCTTTTTAATGGGACGTCAAGAAGGGGCATTTCAAGATGACTCTCTCTTCCTAGAGTTTCCTGCCTTTTTTCTTCCGCCCACCCCCGGTATTTACAGTTGTCCTTTTTCTTTTTTTCAGTCGCAGCTGAATCAATAACCCGCCTCCTCCCCTTACTTTGGATTGGGGGTTCTTCGAGCGCTTGGAGAACCAATTTTCTGTAACTATGAACATCCTGTTAAGGTGCTACTCGGTAATAAACTACTGGGAGGAAGAGGGCAGAATTCAATTACGAGTAATTTATTTTTATAGAAACAGTACATCAAGGCCCGGGCGATATTACAGAGTCTGAGCCGGAGATACCGGGAGATGACATAAAAGTTGATGTCCCCTTGGGCCAAAGTTTAATCTTTCCATTAATTTAGACGGCTCTGGGAGATTCATCTTGTGGGAGCCGAGGGGAGATCCCCGTTGGCCTGGAATTGTCTGGTCGTTTTTCCCCCCCGCCTTGGAAAGAGGAAAGGGACCCGTCTCTCTCTCCCCCTCCACCTCTCCCAAGTGGATTTCCCGAATTTTCCCCCCCCAAAAAAAACCCGCATTGGGAAGCCGTGGAGTTCCATTCCCGGCTCCGTCGCGCGGCTGCTGTGTGACCTTGGGGGAGTCATTTCCCTCCTCAGGTCCCTCACCTGTAAAACTGGGGACGTGGGACGGTCCCGACCCGACCGGCTGGTATCCACCCCGGCGCTCAGTACGGTGCCCGGCACTTAGTGAGCGCCTGAACCAATACCCTCATTATTGATTGTTTATTTGAGGGTTGGTTTGGGGTTAGGGGTCCCTAAGGGGGACCCCTTCCCCCCCGCGCAGACTCGACAGATACGAGAGGCGGGGGGATGGATCTGTGTCTGGTTTATTGGGGTGCTGTCCTCTCCCAAGCGCTTAGTACAGTGCTCTGCACACAGTGAGCGCTCAATAAATACGACGGAATGAATGAAAGGATCAGAGACAGAGGTGGGAGGCCCGGATCAGAGAGAGGGAGAAGGGATCAGAGACATAGGGAGACAGAGGTAATAATAATAATAATAATAATAATAGTATTTATTAAGCACTTACTATGTGCAAAGCACTGTTCTAAGCGCTGGGGGGATACAAGGTAGAGAGACAGGATCAGAGACATAGGGAGACAGAGAGCAAAACTGCATCTTGCAATGTGGGGCTAGTTTGGACCCTTCTAGTCCCTTCTAGGCTGTGAGCCCGTTGTTGGGTGGGGACCATCTCCGTATGTTGCCGATTTGTACTTCCCAAGCGCTTAGTACAGTGCTCTGCACACAGTAAGCGCGCAATAAATTCGATTGAATGAATGCATGAGGATCAGAGATGGAGGCAGGCAGATGGAGGTGGAGCCACACGACACCCCCAGGTCTCTCAAGAGAAGCAGTGTGGCCTGGTGGATAGAGCCCGGGCCTGGGAATCAGAAGATCTGGGTTCTAATCCTGCCCCCACCGCTTGTCTGCTGGCTGTGACCTAAGGCAGTTCTCCGTGCCTCAGTTTCCTCATCTGCAAAACGGGGGGAAAGAGCGGGGACATGGATTGTGTCCAACCTGATTAGCTTGCATCTACCCCAGCGCTTAGTACAGTGCCTGGCACAGCGTAAGAGCTTAACAAAGACCAGAAAAGTGGGTGGGGGGGACGACATCTCCGGTGGGGGGGGAGCTGAGAGAAGACCCTGCGTAGCTTAGCCGAGCCTGGGACTCAGAGGACCTGGGTTCTAATCCCGCCTCCGCCGCTCACCAGCTGTGTGACCTTGTGCAAGTCGCTTCACTTCCCTGTGCCTCAGTTTCCCCTCTGTAAAAAGGGGACGAAGACTGCGAGCCCCACGTGGGACAACGACCTGTATCCAACCTAGACCGTGAGCCCGTTGTTGGGTAGGGACCGTCTCTTTACGTTGCCGACTTGTACTTCCCAAGCGCTTAGTACAGTGCTCTGCACACAGTTAGCGCTCAATAAATACGATCGAATGAATGAATGATTGAACCTGATCTTCTGGTATCTACCCCAGGGCTCAGTACAGCGCTTGGCTCCAAGTGAGCACTGAAAAAAATACCAGTTTTTTAAATAATAATGATAATGATAATAATAATTCTTTTATTACCTGCACCCTGGCTTCGGAAAGGCCCAGCCTCTGGCTGAGTTCCTCCCGCATGAAGGCGTCGGGATAATGGGTCTCGTCAAACAGTCGCTCCAACTCGTTGAGCTGTTCCAGTGTGAAGTTGGTTCTGCTCCTCCGCTGCTTCAGTTTGGTCTGGCCATCCTCGTCCTCCGACTTGACATCCTCCCTCTTCTCCTTGCACTCGTACAGGCCTGGGGGAAGCAGGGGCCGAGGGGTGAGGAGGGAAGGGAGTTCAGCCTTGGGGGGGGCGGCAAGGGAGGGGGGCCCCCCAAACTCCCTCCTCTCGGCTGGAGAAGATGTCCCAGCCGGACTCCTGGGGGAAGGCCGAATTTTCTCCCGCATCGCGCAGACGGGCCTCTCCCTGCTCTTTTATTGGACCATCTGTCTCTGGCTCTCTCTCACCATCTCTCTCTGTCTCTGGCTCTCCCTGACCATCTCTCTCTTGCTCTCTCTGACCGTCTCTCTCTGTCGCTGGCTCTCTCTGAGCATCTCTCTCTGCCCCTGGCTGTCTCTGACCATCTCTGTCGGCCTCTGGTTTTCTCTGACCACCCCTCTCTGCCTCTGGCTCTCTCTGACCATCTCCCTCTCTCTCCCTGACCGCCTCTCTCTGTCTCTGGCTCTCTCTGACCATCTCTCTCTGTCTCTGGCTATCTCTGACCGTCTCTCTCTGCCTCTGTCTCTCTCTACCCATCTCTCCGCCTCTGGCTCTCTCTGACCGTCTCTCTCTGCCTCTGGCTGTCTCTGACCATCTCTGTCGGCCGCTGGTTTTCTCTGAGCCTCTCTCTCTGTCTCTGGCTCTCTCTGATCATTTCTCCCTTTCTCTCGCCCTCTCTGACCATCTCTGTCAGCTTCTGGCTCTCTCTGAGTGTCTCTCTCTCTGTCTCCGTCTCTCTCTATCCGTCTTTCTCTGCTTCTTGCTGTCTCTGACCATCTCTGTCAGCTTCTGGTTCTCTCTGAGCGTCTCTCCCTGGCTCTCGCTCTCTCCGACTGTCTCTGTCGGCCTTTGGTTCTCTCTGAGCGTCTCTCTCTGTCTCTGGCTCTCTCTGACCATCTCTCCCTGTCTCTCTCTCCGACCATCTCTGTCAGAGAGACAGACCATCTCTCTCTATCCTCTGGGTCTCTCTGACCATCTCTCCCTGTCTCTCTCTCTGACCATCTCTGTCGGCCTCTGGTTCTCTCTGAGCGTCTCTGCCTGTCTCTGTCTCTCTCTGACCATCTCTCTCTATCCTCTGGGTCTCCCTCTTCCTTCCCTATTTATACCTCTGCCTCTGTTTCCCTACTTTGTTTCTCTCTCTAACTCCCCTGGTCTCCGTTTCCCAAATACCCTAGGGTCCCACACAGGAAAGGAAATATTCCCTCCGGGAAATTAAAGTCCGAGCCGGGTGTCCAATGGCGGGAAGGTGAAAAGTCGGGCCCAGACGGACAGATACTTTCTTATTTTTTTCTTTTTACAGAGCTGAGTCTCGTTCGAAATTTCTCCGGGGGAAAGAGGGCGTGGAAAGAAAGGGAGAGGGAGAGAAACAGGGAGAGAAATGAGGTTATTGGAGGGGGAGAGCGTAGCAGACCTCTCCAAATTTTTCTCTGAGATACCCAGGGCTCCAGTGAAACACACACACATACACACACACACACACACACACACACACACCAGGGAAACATGGACAAATTGTTCAGTGAAACACATTCGGAGACTTCAGCGTTATGGGCTCCCATCCTCCAGTGAAACTCGCATTCACTCCTCAGCCAAATATATATGCAGACTCCAATGAAACACGCATGCACTCGGCACTGAAACATGCAGAGGCTCAAGTGGAATGCAATCCTCAGCACGAATGCAATCCTCAGTGAAAAATGCACGTACTCCTCAGTGAAATATACACAGAGTCAAGTGGAACACGAATGCAATCCTCGGTGAAAAAATGCACCCACTCTTCAGTGAAACAGATTCAAGTGGAACACGAATGCAATCCTCAGTGAAACATAGGAAGATTCTAGGTGAAACATGAATGTAATCCTCAGTGTAACATATTCACGGACTCCAGTGACATCTGTTCACTTTCCAGTGAACCAAGGGAAATAGACACACAAACTCCAACGCATTCATTCATTCAATCGCATTTATTGAGCGCTTACTGTGTGCAGAGCACTGTACCAAGCGCTTGGGAAGTACAGATCGGCAAACGCCTTACGAATAATAACAATAATAGTGGAATTTGTTAAGCGCTTACTACGTGCAAAGCACTGTTCTAAGCGCTGGGGAGGCTACAATAATAATCATAATGATAATAATGGCATTTATTAAGCGCTTACTAAAGGAAGTCACGCTGGAGTCTCTACTCTATCATTCTCTCTGAAGTTATAGGAAGAGCTGCCAAGTGCCAAACAGACAGACTGACAGTTATCAAAATGTATGTAAATACATAAAAAAGGTAAAATTGAGTTTTATGCCACTGAAGTCTTAATAATAGGACGTAGTTGTGAGTGCTCTGATAAGAGGTCAAGAGAAAACACTATTCACTGCTTGGACCGGTGAATCCAATGAAACTTGGTCGCACTCCCCGGAGAAACACGCACACGACTCTCCAGCGAAATATCCCCACGCTCCCACAAGTTCCCGAGCGCTTTTCATTCATTCAATCGTATTTATCGAGCGCTTAACGGGTGCGGAGCACTGTACTAAGCGCTTGGGAAGTACAAGTCGGCAACATATAGAGACGGTCCCTGCCCAACAACGGGCTCACAGTCTAGAAGGGGGAGACAGACAACAAAATCAAAACATGTAGACAGGTGTCAAAATCGTCAAAACAAATAGAATTAAAGCTATGTGCACATCATTAGCAAAATAAATAAAATAGCAAATACGGACAAGTAAAATAAATAGAGTAATAAATCTGTACAAATATATATACAAGTGCTGTGGGGAGGGGAAGGAGGTTGGGGGGGGATGGGGAAGAGGAGAGAAAACAGGGGGCTCAGTCTGGGTAAGCCTCCTGAGCGCTTCTGTACCTTTCCATAATACATTTATTTATAATAATAATAATAAATAATAATACTTCTATTATTGTATAAGTATATTATTTACAATAATGTCTGTCTCCGTCTCTAGCACGTTGTGGAAGGTGACTGTCACGGTGTTATACTCTCCAGTCCAAGCGCTTAGCAGAGTGTTCTGCGCCCAGTGAGCGCTCCATAAATACGACTGATTGATTGATCGATCGACTGAGAAATACAGGCGCGCGCAGACACACAACACAAACGAAAACAACCGACTTACATTCACAAAACGGGAGGGCACACACTCGCAGATGCAGGCACACACCAGGGAAGGGCCTCCCCTCCCAAACATCCCTCTCGGGGACAGGCAATTGAAAAATATTCAAACCCACGAAATAGGCTCACAAACGCGTGATAAAACGCGGAGGGAAAGGATTCGGGATGCCCAGGGATCTGGGACCCGATTAAACTTCCACGCCTAACTCCAATCGGGGAAAAACACACATAAAATGCGTTCCTCTCTGTAGGACACCCAAGACGCACGCTAGGAAAATATATTCCCATTTATGCATCAGTTCATCATCATCATCATCATCAATCGTATTTATTGAGCGCTTACTATGTGCAGAGCACTGTACTAAGCGCTTGGGAAGTACAAATTGGCAACATAAATCATCACAGATTTACCCACCCAAACTCATCCTCTACACCCTTAATCCTGTCACCCCTCTTTTCCTCATTTTTCCCCTCCCCACCCCCCATCCCTACTCCCTCCGGGTGGCTTCGTAAATCAGACCAGGATTTCAGTCAATCGTATTTATTGAGCGCTTACTGTGTGCAGAGCACTGTACTAAGCGCTTGGGAAGTACAAATTGGCAACATAAATCATCACAGATTTACCCACCCAAACTCGTCCCCTACACCCTTAATCCTGTCACCCCTCTTTTCCTCATTTTTCCCCTCCCCACCCCCCATCCCTACTCCCTCCGGGTGGCTTCGTAAATCAGACCAGGATTTCAGTCAATCGTACTTATTGAGCGCTTACTGTGTGCAGAGCACTGTACTGAGCGCTTGGGAAGTACAAGCTGGCAACATATAGAGACGGTCCCTACCCAACAGTGCCCGCGTTGTACAGAAAGCGGGCGCGGAAACGGAATAAGCGGGGAGGAAAGTTATCGGTGGGCAAACGGGGAGCGTTCCTCCGGGAATCTCGATGCAGGGGAGTCGTCCAGTCCATCGTATTTATTGAGCGCTTACTATGTGCACTGCGCTAAGCGCTGGCGCCGTCGAATCCCCGGCTTCTTTCCCGCACCGACTTGATATGATTCCCATCGAAATCCCGTCGAGGAGGTGAAATCTCCCCATCCCAATCCGATCCCAGTAGGGATCCCAATCCGATCCCAGTCGGGATCCCAATCCGATCCCGTTTCCCACCGGGGCAACGAGGCTGAGCCCGAGGATTCACTCAGTCGTATTTCTTGAGCGCTTACCGGGCAGGGCACTGTACTAAGCGGTGGGAAAGTACAATCCAACAATAAACGGGGCCCACCAGGAGTTTACAGTCTGGGGCTGGGGGAAGACACAAATCGATCCAGAAATTTAATTGCAGAGCTCTGGATTTCCTTTTCCCTCTTGGAGCGAACCCCGAAATTCCCCTGCTTTGAACTGAGGATACACACACACACACACCCCATTTAGACACACACACATACACACAATACACACACAAACACAAACCACCCCGGAATCAAAAGGGAAGCTTGGAAGAAAAGTCGGCCACCCGAGTCTTCTCTCCGGCAGATTTCAGAGTTCTGAATGCGTGGGAGCCTCTGGGGAAGGATTCCTGAGTTGTGAACTTAACTTTATATATACATATATATATATATATATATATTCAAATATATATATGTATCTTTTTCATCACTACGAATCCATCAAGAACTGCTTAAAGATTGACACCAAACCACCCAGTCTCCTCGATGCCCAACTGAAACGCAGGAATGCAAAATTCCCACCTGTCTGGATGGAAGACGCCTTTCTGGACGCGTTTTTTAATTAAGATTGCCACCCCCTCCCCTTGGTTTTTCTCCCCTGAGCCTGCAAATTTCCCGTGGAGGCGAAACGAGGTGTAAGTAAGCTCTCACAAGGAGGGCAAGGACGGGCCGGTTTGGGAAAGTCTCCTTGCTGCAGAAATAATCGATAATTGAGAATAATCGGGTCCGGGAGGTTCACACTTCCAGGCACGCACACGACACGAGGATTCACAAGCCGTCGCCCACGAAATCACTCTGCACTTTGGAGATTCTCAGAAAAAAAATAATAAAGCCACCTGCATTTTCCTGTCGAAACCTCTTTCCTGGGGGGCTGTTTGATCATTCCCCAGGTAAAGCATCCAAATCGGGAGAGGGAGTACACCCCAACTCTCTTGGATTCGGTTTGGTTTATGAGTTTTCCCGTTGGAAGAAACTCCGTCCCGAATTTGGGAAGAACGAGTCTCTCTCTGGGCTTCTCCGTCGGCCCTGGGCGAAAGACAGTCGGTCTAAGCTGGTTGTGGGAAGGGATTGTGTCTCCTTAGGGTTGTGTTAATAATGATAATAAGTACGGTATTTGTCAAGCACTGTTCTAAGCGCTGGGGCGGCTGCAAGCCGATCAGGTTGTCCCTCGTGGGGCTCTCGGTCTTCGTCCCCCTTTTCCAGATGAGCTGACTGAGGCCCAGAGCAGCGGAGCGACTTGCCCAAGGTCACACAGCCGACAAGTGGCGGAGCCGGGATTAGAACCCACGTCCTCCGGGCTCTTGCCACTGGGCCACGCTGCTTCTCACTGGCCGCTCCTGGAGAGTTTAATACGGCGCTCTGCACACGGTAAGCGCTCAATAAGTACGATTGAATGAGTGGGGCAATTATTCGGGACATAAAAACACACACACACACACAAACACATACAACAATGGCCCAGCTCCCCTCGCTAGGACCCCCGAGCCTCCAGGCCCCGGCCCAGATGATGCCCTCCCCTCTAAATCTCCCCTCATTTTCCCAAATCTCATCCCTGCGGAGTCCGAGCTTCCCGGTTTCACAGGAAGAACCCGCTGGGATCCGGTCCGCATTCCCGCCAAGCTCGCTCTCTTCCTCCCTTCAAGGCCCTGCTGAGAGCTCACCTCCTCCAGGAGGCCTTCCCAGACTGAGCCCCTTCCTTCCTCTCCCCCTCGTTCCCCCTCCATCCCCCCTATTTTACCTCCTTCCCTTCCTCACAGCACCTGTATATATGTATATATGTTTGTACATATTTATTACTCTATTTATTTATTTTACTTGTACATATCTATTCTATTCATTTTATTTTGTTAGTATGTTTGGCTTTGTCTCCCCCTTTTAGACTGTGAGCCCACTGTTGGGTAGGGACTGTCTATGTTGCCAATGTGTACTTCCCAAGCGCTTAGTCCAGTGCTCTGCACACAGTAAGCGCTCCATAAATACGATTGATGATGATGATGATTCCCTTTTTCTCAGGCCCGGAGTCTTCGTTTCCTAAAGACCTGAGGTTGAGGGTGGTGGTGGGGGGGACGCCTACCTTTCTACCAGTCTGGGGGGGTCCTGTCTGTCTTTCCGTCCGTTTTGGGGGGGCGTCTAGCCCCTGTGCCCAGCTGTCTGTCCGACTAAGGACCAGCTAAGGACCGGCCTGGTCATCAGGATAAGGGAAGAGGCCGATGGGGCTTCCGGATGAGTGGGAAGTTTTTTCCCCCCCTCCAGCCCCCCAAATCCCCCCAATCCCCCCGGACCTTACCTTCGGCCACCCTGGCCGGCCCGAAGTCCTTGACTTTGTCCTTGTCCCCATCGCCGGGATCCTTGAACAGATGGCTCTCGGGGAGATCCGGGAGGTCGGCGTCCGGGCCCCCCAGCTCCCGACCTCGACACAAGCCACTCTCCAAAACTTCCCGGTAGGTGATAGTCTCCTTTTTACCTCCTCCACCCCCTCCTCCTCCTCCTCCTCCACCTCCTCCTCCTCCTCCTCCGCCACCGGCCTCCTTGCTTTTCTGGTCGAAAGATTTGGACACAAAAGCGGTCAGTTCTTCCATGACGGGCCGGGGGTCGTATCCACAGAGATCCCCGGGAGAGACAGAGAGAGAGAGAGAGAGATCTCGCCCGTCCCGCGTCCGGAGAAGATGGGGTTGGAGAGACTGGGCTCCCCCCTCCCTCTCCCCCCGATCCCTCCTGCTGTTATTTATGCCTTTCGATGGGAGATCGCGCTATTTATACATGTCTACCTCCCCACCCGCCCCCCAGCCTCGCTGTCTCCAGCAATTACTGGGTTTCCAAGTCGCAGGACGCTTCTGCACAGGAAAAAGCAGCTCTCTTTTTTTTTTCTTCCCCCCTCCCTCCTCCCACCCCTTTCCCCCACCCCCCCCCAAAAAAAAACCTAACCCAGCAATTGGCTTTTCGGGGCGTTTCATCACCGTTTGGCGTCTCGGAACCTAAGGGGCAGGGTGGGAGAGAGAAAGCATGGAATTGGAGAGAGACAGGGAGGAGGGGAGAGATAGGGAGAGATGGGGAGGGGGGAGAGACTCTTGCAGGGAGAGGGAGACAGAGAAAAAGAGGGAGAGGGGGTAGAGAGATGGGGAGAGGAGGGGGAGACATTCAGGGGAGAGGGAGACAGAAAAAGAGGGAGAGGGGGTAGAGAGATGGGGAGAGGAGGGGGAGACACTCACAGGGAGAGGGAGAGATAGAGAAAAAGGAGGAGGAAGAGAGAGGTAGAGGAAGATGGGGAGAGGGAAAGGGGAGAGAAACACAGGGAGAGGGACAAGAAAGAGACAGAAGGAGGGGAGAGAGGGAGAGGAACAGAGGGAGAGACAGGGAGAGGGAGAAGAGAGACAGAAAAAGAGGGAGGGAAGGGGGGAGAGAGGAAGAGAGGGAGAGAGAGACAGGGAGAGACAGGGAGGAGGGGGAGAGACACACAGGGAGAGGGAGAGAGACAGAGGAAAAAGAGGGAGAGAAGGAAGGGAGAGAGGAAAGAGATGGGTAGAGGAAGAGAGGGAGAGAGACGGGGAGAGATGGGGAGAGGAGGGAGAGAGACACAGGGAGAGGGAGAGAGAAAGAGGGAGAGGGAAGGGGAGAGATAGGGAAAGACGGGAAGAGGAGGGGAGAGACACACAGGGAGAGGGAGAAGAGAGAGAGAAAAAGAGGGAGAGAAGGAAGAGGGGAGAGATGGGTAGAGGAAGAAAAGGAGAGAAAGACAAGGAGAGACAGGGAGAAGCAGGGAGATACCGAGAGGGAAGGGGGACAGAAACCCAGGGAGAGGGAGAAGAGAGAGACAGAGAAAAAGAGGGAGGGCGGGAAGGGAGAGGGAGAAGAGAGATGAGTAGAGGAAGAGATGGAGAGAGAGCCAAGGAGATCGAGAAAAAGTGGGAGGGAGAGATAGAGAGAGGAAAGGGAGAGATAAGAGAGGGAGGGGGGAGGGAGAGAGAGGGAGAAAGGGAGACAGAGACAGGGGAGGAGGAAGGGAGGGGAAGGAAAATGAAAAGGGAGAGAGTTATCCCGGGATCTTCCCGAGGTAACTAGGTGACAGTCACGGGAAACCTAGATTAAGGAGCCTCGGTAGCCAGCACCGTGAGTAAAACCAATCTGGTTTCTAGGACCTTTTCTTCCAGGGGAATTTTTTTTCCTAGGGAACCTTGAGGATTTCGGGGGGGGAGGCTGGGGCGGGAAATAAAAACGAGAATGTCTAGAGTGTTTGCAGACGCGGGCTTTATTTTTTTACTTTTTTTCTATCTGCATTTCTTTTTTCTAACTATCCTAAAGTGGGAGCAAGGGAAACACAGCTTTGCAGCCTCCTGGGTGTCCATCAGCTAGGAGGTGCTAAAAGGGGTGTGTGTTGTGTCTGTGTGTTGTGTGTTTATTGTGACGGGGGCATGTTGTATCGCTTTGGGGAAGGCGCTGGGCTGCGAAGTGCGTGATGCGATTCAGGTCCTTGCCAAATCATCTTACGATGATCCACGATGAATAAGGATAATAATATTAATAATAATTCCCACCAGGCCCCGTCTCCACAGAAATGCGAAATCGATTTCGGAAATGTGGAAGCAGAATCGGCCATTCAGATCTGCACAAAACCTTCCCCAAAATCAAGTGTAATTTTGTTGTTTTATTTTTTCCTCCTCCCACACCCCAGGAGAGGAACCCGAAGGTTTTCTAAAAGGGGCTACTTTCCTGTCCCAAAGCGTGAATTTCTCATCTTTGGGGATTTGTGGATCTCCCGGGGAGGAGATCCACAGTTCACTCATCCACTCATTCGTTCACTCGGATTTATTGAGCGCTCACTGTGTGCACAGCACTGTACTGAGCGCTTCGGAGAGGACGATACAGCCAACATTCCCTGCCCGTAGCGAGCTCACAGACTAGAGGGGGAGGAAAAAAAAATCATAAATACAGTGGAAAGAGCCCGTGCTTTGGACGCAGAGGTCACGGGTTCAAATCCCGGCTCCGCCGCTTGTCAGCTGTGTGACTTTGGGAGAGTCGCTTCACTTCTCTGGGCCTCAGTTCCCTCATCTGTAAAATGGGGATTAAGACTGTGAGCCCCCCGTGGAACAACCTGATCACTTTGTAACCTCCCCAGAGCTTAGAACAGTGCTTTGCACATAGTAAGCGCTTAAAAAAATGCTATTATTATTATTATTATTATTATTATTATTATTATTCTCTGGGCCTCAGTCCCTCATCTGTAAAATGGGGATTAAGACTGTGAGCCCACCGTGGTACAACCTGATCACTTTGTAACCTCCCCAGGGCTTAGAACAGTGATTTGCACATAGTAAGCACTTAAAAAATGCTATTATTGTTATTATTATTATTATTATTATTATTATTCTCTGGGCCTCAGTCCCTCATCTGTAAAATGAGGATTAAGACTGTTGAGCCCCCCGTGGGACAACCTGATCACTTTGTAACCTCCCCAGGGTTTAGAACAGTGATTTGCACATAGTAAGCACTTAATAAATGCCATTATTATTATTATTATTATTATTATTATTGTTATTATTCCCTGGGCCTCAGTCCCTCATCTGTAAAATGGGGATTAAGACTGCTAGCCCCCTGTGGGACAACTTGATCACTTTGTAACCTCCCCAGCGCTTAGAACAGTGCTTTGCACACAGTAAGAGCTTAATAAATGCCATCATTATTATTATATAAATACAATTACAGATATGTACATGCATATATACATAAATAAAATTACATATACATAAAATTATATACATACATATATATCTGTAATTTTATTGATGTATATGTAATTGGGGCTGGTGAGGGGAGGAGAAAAGGGAGATGAGGAAAAGGGGGCCTTAATCTGGGAAGGCTTCTTGGAGGAGATGGGCCTTTAAAAAGGCTTTGAAGTCTGGGGGGGTCGCTAGGAAGCCCCTGGGAGGACTCTAACGGAATTCCCATTTTATTCCCAACATCCCGCAACACACACCCACACAAATCCAGACACACAGAGACCCACAAACACACAGAGACGCATGAGGCAGAGACTCTCCCACCCAGCCCCAAGGGCAGATGCAGCCCCGCAAACGCACAAACACACACAAACAAGAGAAGCAACGTGGGCTGGGAGTCCGAGGACCTGGGTTCTAATCCCGGTTCTGCCGCTTGCCTGCTGGGTGACCTTGGGCAAGTCACTTCTCCGTGCCTCAGTTCCCTCATCTGTGAAACGGGGGTGAAGCCTGGGAGCCCCACGTGGGACAACCTGATTGTCGAGAAGCAGCGTGGCTTAGTGGCTTGGGAGTCAGAGGTCTTGGGTTCGAATCCCGGCTCTGCCACTTGGGCAAGTCACTTCACTTCTCTGGGCCTCAGTTCCCTCACCTGGCAAATGGGGATGAAGACTGTGAGCCCCACGTGGGACAAACTTGTGTCTACCCCAGCGCTTAGAACAGTGCTTGGCACATAGTAAGCGTTTAACAAATACTGACATTATTATTACTCTGTCTGCCTCAGCGCTTAGAACTGTGCGTGGCACTTAGGAAGCGTTTAACAAATACCATAATAATAATAATAATTATTATTGTCCTCTCCCAAGCACTTAGTACAGTGCTTTGCATACACTAAGCTCTCAATAAATAAGATTATTTTATATAATTAATAATATATAAATAATAATGACAATAATAAATATAATAATGATAATAATGAATATAATAATGATAATAATAATAATAATAATAATGCAGATACACACACAAACAAACCCACGTACAGAAAGATACAACTCATTGCTCTTGCAGCTGCGGGGGAGTCTGCATAAATCCGAGCCTCTGGGGTCGTGGGTTGGTTTTTGGGGTGCTAAACCAGTTGGGCTAAACCAGAGGGGAGCAGAGTCAGAGACAGAGACTCCCTGAACCCCTCGAAACCCCGAACCCACTTTTCCACCCGTAGCTCCTTTCCTCGAGGGAAACTTTTCCACCACTAGGAGATTGCCATCCTGGATCTCTTTCCCAGCTCCTTTCTTCCCAAATAATAATAATAAAAATGCTCCCTTCTGGCCTTCCCGGAGGGTGCTCATCTGTACCCCCAGACTGGAGCAAAATTTGGCTCAGGGTTTTCTCAGATCCTCTCTCAGGCCTCAGGGGCGGATTTATTATTATTATTATTATTATTATTATTATTATTATTATTTCAATTCTCCCCCCAGCCCCCACCCTCTTCCAGCGTCCAGCACCCAATCAATCGGACGTATTTATTGAGCGCTTACTGTGTGCAGAGCGCTGTAATGAGCGCTCGGGAGAGTCCAATAACCTTGTCCACAAGAAGCGCACGGTCAGTCAAGCAGAGGTTAAGGTCTGGGACTTGGGGAGACGCCCCCCAACTTTCTGTCTCGAACAGAACAGTCGCTAAAGATCCAGCACTGTCCCGAGCAGGGACTCTAGCAGTTAATAATGATAATAATAATAATAATAACATTTATTAAGCGCTTACTATGTGCAATGCACTGTTCTAAGCGCTAATAATAATTATAATAATAATCCGGCTGGGCCCTGGGGAGGGGGACTCAAATCTTGGCTAGAGACCCCCGTTTTTCCCCTCTCTCCCCCCTCCGTCCTGTTGTGACTCCCCTAAAAATCTCTTTCTCTCTCTCCCTCCCTCCTTCTCTCACCTCTTCCTCTAAAATTAAACTTTCCCTTTATTACCTTAAAGGTGAAAGGTGGAAAGTTTTTTTTTTCTCCTTTCCAGAAGAAAATGGATTTACAAATTACCCTCTTCTGCCTAAATTCCACACACACACATACACACACTTTTTAAAAAAAATACAGAGGCGGAAATGTTTTATATTTTTACACCCAAGTCTAGAATTCTCCCTCCCACATCCCCCCACCCCGGATTGAAGACTTGGCTCATTCAGACTTTATTGAAATGACTACATTATGGAAAGTCGTGTTTACCTTTTGACAGACTCGGGGTTTATGGTTTGGGATTATCCACTACTCTGGGATTGGTGGAATCTACGGGAATTTGGACAGAATGGGGGATTGTTTTGGTTTTAAAGGTGATTTGTGGAAGAAGGAGAGACGGAGAGACAGAGAGACTGCCTCTAAAGCAAATAATAATAATAATAATAATGGTATTTATTAAGCGCTTACTATGTATAAAGCACTGTGGAGGTTAGAAGGTGATCAGGTTGTCCCACGGGAGGCTCACAGTCTTCATCCCCACTTTCCAGATGAGGGAACTGAGGCCCAGAGAAGTGAAGTGACTCGCCCAAAGTCACCCAGCTGACAATTGGCGGAGCTGGGATTTGAACCCATGACCTCTGACTCCAAGGCCCGGGCTCTTTCCAATCAATCAATCAATCAATCGTATTTATTGAGCGCTTACTGTGTGCACAGCACTGTACTAAGCGCTTGGGAAGTACAAGTTCTGCTTCTCTCAGATTTCCTTTAGCAAATCTTAAGGAAATGTTTTGGGGTAACGCAGTGGCTGTGTAAATTGCTTAAATTTCATCATCATCATCAATCGCATTTATTGAGTGCTTACTGTGTGCAGAGCACTGTACTAAGCGCTTGGGAAGTACAAATTGGCAACATATAGAGACAGTCCCTACCCAACAGTGGGATTTCGTATTTTCCACTTCCCAAGTCCGGAGCTCACTTTTCCCAAGAATTTGCCAAAGCGCTCTTGTCTCTAGGAGATCTTTACCTGTATATATGTATATATGTTTGTACATATTTTTTACTCTATTTATTCATTTATTTATTTTACTTGTACATATCTATTCTATTTATTTTATTTTGTTAATATGTTTGGTTTTGTTCTCTGTCTCCCCCTTCTAGACTGTGAGCCCACTGTCGGGTAGGGACCGTCTCTATATGTTGCCAACTTGGACTTCCCAAGAGCTTAGTACAGTGCTCTGCACACAGTAAGCGCTCAATAAATACAATTGATTGATTGATTGATTGATCTCTGCGTCTCTTGACAGCTGCTCTGTCCCTCCAGGGATCCGTCTCTTGGGGGGTCTGGGCTTGGGAAGAGAATAACCGGGGTGGGAGGATGGGGGGGCCCAGGAAGATGGAAGATTGGAGATCATCAATTAATCAATTGATTAATTGATTGATGGTGTTGATAGAGCGCCTACCGCGTTGCGAGCGCTTCCGCTAAGAGCATGGGAGAGTTTAATCGACTAATATTATTATAACAATAATGATGGCATTATTATTACCCCCAAGCACTGGGGGTAGATACAAGCTAATCTTAAAATATATATTATATATATGTATATATAATATGTAATAATAATAATAATGGCATTTATTAAGCGCTTACTAAGTGCAAAGCACTCTTCTAAGTGCTGGGGAGGTTACAAGGTGATCAGGTTGTCCCACGGGGGGCTCACAATCTTAATCCCCATTTTACAGATGAGGGAACTGAGGCTCAGAGAATAATAATAATAATGGTATTTGTTAAGTGCTTACTATGTGCAAAGCATTGTTCTAAGAGCTGGTAAGTTAAATGACTTGCCCAAGGTCACACAGCAGACATGTGGCAGAGCCGGGATTAGAACCCACGACCTCTGACTCCTAAATAATCATAATAACAATGATGGCATTTGTTAAGCGCTTACTATGTGCAAAGCACTGTTCTAAGCGCTGGGGGGGGATACAAGGTGATCAGGTTGTCCCACGTGGGGCTCACAGTCTTAATCCCCGTTTTACAGATGAGGGAACTGAGGCTCAGAGAAGTGAAGTGACTTGCCCAAGGTCACACAGCAGACATGTGGGGGAGCCGGGATTCGAACCCATGACCTCTGGCTCCAAAGCCCGGGCTCTTTCCACTGAGCCACGCTGCTTCTCTATTATCTCTTACATTCTCTGTTTATCATCTATCATCATCTATTATCCCGATGCTTCTCGCGTTGCCCTCTCCCAAGCGCTTAGTACAATGCTCTGCACACAGTAAGCGCTCAATAAATACGGCGGAATGACTGAATGAGTGTCAGCCAGCTCTGTTGTAGTGTCCTCTCCCAGCGCTTAGCACAGTGCACAGAGCTCACTAAACACCCTGCACCGTGTCCGTCTCTCTAGACTGGAAGCTCGTTGTGGGCAATCAATCAATCAATCAATCAATCGTATTTATTGAGCGCTTACTGGGTGCAGAGCACTGTACTAAGCGCTTGGGAAGTCCAAGTTGGCAACATATAGAGACAGTCCCTACCCAACAGTGGGCTCACAGTTGAGAAGGGGGAGACAGAGAACAAAACCAAACATATTCACAAAATAAAATAAATAGAATAGATATGTACAAGTAAAATCAATCAATCAATCAATCGCATTTATTGAGCACTTACTGGGTGCAGAGCACTGTACTAAGCGCTTGGGAAGTCCAAGGTGGCAACATAGAGAGACGGCCTCTACCCAACAGTGGGCTCACAGTCTAGAAGGGGGAGACAGACAACAAAACCAAACATAGTCACAAAATAAAATAAATAGAATAGATATGGACAAGTAAAATCAATCAATCAATCAATCAATCAATCGCATTTATTGAGAGCTCAATAAATACCCTGCACCGTGTCCATCTCTCTAGACTGGAAGCTCGTCGGGGGCAATCAATCAATCAATCAATCAGTCGTATTTATTGAGCGCTTACTGTGTGCAGAGCACTGTACTACTACTACTAATAATGTTGGTATTTGTTAAGCGCTTACTATGTGCCAAGCACTGTACTAAGCGCTTGGGAAGTGCAAGTTGGCAACATCTAGAGATGGTCCCTACTCAACAGTGGGCTCACAGTCTAAAAGGGGGAGACAGAGAACAAAACAAAACATATTCACCAAATAAAACAAATAGAATAGATATGTACAAGTAAAATCAATCAATCATTCATATTTATTGAGCACTTACTGTGTGCAGAGCACTGTACTAAGCGCTTGGGAAGTGCAAGTTGGCAACATCTAAAGACGGTCCCTACCCAACAGCGGGCTCACAGTCTAAAAGGGGGAGACAGAGAACAAAACAAAACATATTCACCAAATAAAATAAATAGAATAGACATGTACAAGTTAAATAAAATAAATGACAAGGAACGGCGCTTAGCACAGTGCTCTGCACAGAGCTCAATAAATACCCTGCACCTTGTCCCTCTATCTAGATTGGAAGCTCATCCTGGGCAAGGAACGTGTCGACCAACTAACTCTGTTACACTGTCCTCTCCCAAGCGCTTAGCACAGTGCTCTGCACACAGTAAGCGCTCAATAAATACGATTGATTGATTGATTGGACTGGAAGCTCGTGGTGGACAGGCAACGTGTCAACCAGCTCTGTTTCTCTTGTACTCTCTCAAGTGCTTAGTACAGTGCTCTGCACACAACAGGCGTTCAGTACATAGCACTGATTGATTGCTGTCCCCAAGGAGCTCACAGTCAATCAATCAATCCATCGTATTTCTTGAGCGCTTACTGTGTGCAGAGCACTGTACTAAGCGCTTGGCAGTCGGTCGGAGACAACTGGGAGCCTTGCTCCTGTCACGACTTTGGGGAGATTTTTCTGGTTTCTGCCCTGGAGACAAGTGAGATAACTGCCTAGAGACCCCTCCATTCTTCTTACCCGCCCATAAATACGCATTTATTAAAAAAATGCTACTTATTAAGCGCTTACTATGTGCCAGACACTGTACTAAGCGCTGAATCACAAAGCATTCCCCCTAGATCCCCACTGATTGTCTCCGACCCCCTCCATTCTACTTACCCGCGCATAAATACGCACTTTTTAGAAAATGCTATTTATTAAGCGCTTACTATGTGCCAGACACTGTACTAAGCGCTGAACCACAAAGCATCCCCCCTCCATCCCCACTCATTGTCTCGCCCCCCTCCATTCTTCTTACCCGCGCATAAATACGCATTTATTTAAAAAAATGCTACTTATTAAGCGCTTACTATGTGCCAGACACTGTACTAAGCGCTGAATCACAAAGCATCCCCCTCCATTCTTCTTACCCGCGCATAAATACGAACTTTTAAAAAAATGCTATTTATTAAGCGCTTACTATATGCCAGACACTGTACTAAGCGCTGAATCACAAAGCATCCCCCCTTCCATCCCCACTCATTGTCTCCGCGCCCCTCCACTCTTCTTACCCGCGCATAAATACGCACTTTTTTAAAAATGGTATTTATTAAGCGCTTATTATGTGCCAGACATTGTACTAAGCGCTGAATCACAAAGCATCCTCCCCTCCATCCCCACTCATTGTCTCCGCCCCCTCCATTCTTGTTACCCGCGCATAAATACGCACTTTTTAAAAAAATGTTATTTATTAATTGCTTACTATGTGCCAGACACTGTACTAAGCGCTGAATCACAAAGCATCCCCCCTTCCATCCCCACTCATTGTCTCCGCCCCCCTCCATTCTTCTTACCCGCGCATAAATACGCACTTTTAAAAAAATGCTATTTATTAAGCACTTACTATGTGCCAGACACTGTACTAAGCGCTGAATCACAAAGCATCCCCCCCTTCAATCCCCACTCATTGTCTCCGCCGCCCTCCATTCTTCTTACCCGCGCATAAATACGCACTTTTTTTAAGAAATGGTATTTATTTAGAGAAGCAGCGTGGCTCAGTGGAAAGAGCCCGGGCTTTGGAGTCAGAGGTCATGGGTTCGAATCCCGACTCTGCCAATTGTCAGCTGGGTGACTTTGGGCACATTTCACTTCCCTGGGCCTCAGTTCCCTCATCTGTAAAATGGGGGTGAAGACTGTGAGCCTCATGTGGGACAACCTGATCACCTTGTGACCTCCCCAGCGCTTAGAACAGTGCTTTGCACATAGTAAGCGCTTAATAAATGCCATTATTATTATTATTAAGTGCTTACTGTGCCAGACACTGTACTAAGCGCTGAATCACAAAGCATCCCCCCCTCCATCCCCACTCATTGTCTCCCCCCCCGCTCCCCACCCCGCCAACAGGCTCATAAAGGCCGGGCGGCGAGGAGCCCACTATTATAATCATAATAAATAATGATGGCATTTATTAAGCGCTTACTCTGTGCAAAGCACTGTTCTAAGCACTGGGGAGGTTACAAGGTGATCAGGTTGTCCCACGGGGGGCTCACGGTCTTCATCCCCATTTTCCAGATGAGGGAACTGAGGCCCAGAGATGTGAAGTGACTCGCCCAAAGTCACACAGCTAGCAATTGGCGGAGCGGGATTTGAACCCATGACCTCTGACTCCAAAGCCCGGGCTCTTTCCACTGAGCCACGCCGCTTCTCTGGTGGAGGTGGCAGTGATGACGCGAGTGGCGGCAACAATGATGGGACGGCTATAGTGGTGGTGATGAAGGTGATAGTAATTAATAATTACCTGCATATATGTATTTATTACTCTATTTATTTATTTTATTTGTCCATATGTATTCTACTTATTTTATTTTGTGAATATGTTTTGTTTTGTTCCCCGTCTCCCCCTTCTAGACTGTGAGCCCGCTGTTGGGTAGGGAACCGTCTCTAGATGTGGCCAGCTTGAACTTCCCAAGCGCTCAGTACAGTGCTCTGCACACAGTAAGCGCTCAATCAGTACGATTCATTCATTCAGTCGTATTGATTGAGCGCTTACTCTGTTGTATTGGACTCTCCCAAGCGCTCAGTACAGCTCAGTACAGTACAGCTCTATTTATTTATTTATTTTACTTGTCCATATGTATTCTACTTGTTTTATTTTGTGAATATGCTTTGTTTTGTTCCCCGTCTCCCCCTTCTAGACTGTGAGCCCACTGTTGGGTAGGGACCGTCTCTAGATGTGGCCAGCTTGGACTTCCCAAGCGCTCAGTACAGTGCTCTGCACACAGTAAGCGCTCAATCAGTACGATTCATTCATTCAGTCGCATTGATTGAGCGCTTACTGTGTGCAGAGCACTGGACTAAGCGCTTGGGAAGTCCAAGTTGGCGACATAGAGAGACGGTCCCCATTTGACGGCGGGAATGGAGCGCGCAGGCCTGGCTGATCCGGGTCCCTCGCTTCCTTTCCCTCCGCGTCCCCCCCAATCCCACGGACCCAGAGAAAGGAAAAATCCCGCAGAAAATCCAGGGCGAGATTCGCTCCCGGGACCAACACGAGCAGAGAGATGCCCAGAGACCCAAAGAGAAACACAAAACGTTCAGCTCAGACCCACGGCAGAGAAACACGCGCAAATCCCACAGGCCCACCCCTAATCTGCCTTGCTCCTTCCCGGAATCCGGATTAACCCCCTCCTCTTGGCCTAATTTCCTTTTTTTGTTGCTTTTTCTGCGGGGAATTTTCATTTTTCCTTTCCTTCTCTTTCATTTTCGGCTGAAGCTCGCGGGGCGTGGGGAGGTGTGAAGTGGGATTAAGGACGCACATGCTCACAGTTACTGCTCCGTCCGATTGCTTCCCGGCCCCGATTCCAATGAACTGCTAGGTTTTCCCAATTCGCCAGCCAGATTTCCCGGATTATTGAGATTTTTTTCCCCCTTTTCCAGTGGGACTAGAGTATTGGGGGGGATTATCGTCTGGGGCTGACCTAGATCCCGATTTCCAGATGTTCTGTGCTTTGCGACTCTGCTGTATTGGACTCTCCCAAGCACTCAGTACAGTGATCTAGACTGTGAGCCCGCTGTTGGGTAGGGACCATCTCTATAATAATAATAATAATAATAATAATACTAATAATGGCATTTATGTTGCCAACTTGTACTTCCCAAGCGCTTAGTCCAGTGCTCTGCACACAGTAAGCGCTCAATAAATACGACTGAATGAATGAATGAATGAATGATCTGCACACAGTAAGTGCTCAATAAATACCACTGGGTGATTATTGTGGGCAGGGGATGTGTCTGCCAACTCTGTTGTATTGTGCTCTTCCAAGCGCTCAGTACAGTGCTCTGCACACAGTAAGCGCTCAATAAATACCACTGGTTGATTATTATGGTTAGAGAACGTGTCCGCCAACTCTGTTGTACTGGACTCTCTCAAGTGCTCAGTACAGTGCTCTGCACACAGTAAGTGCTCAATAAATTCATTCATTCAATCATATTTATTGAGCGCTTACTGTGTGCAGAGCACTGTACTAAGCGCTTGGAAAGCACAATTCTGCAATAGAGGCGGGCTTATAGTCCGGCCTGATTATCTTGCGTTCTCCCCGGTGCTTAGTACAGTGCCTGGGGCGTGATAAGTACTAAACAACTATAAAAAAAGGGGAAGGGGGATACGTATGTGAATCAGACGTTAAATAACAGGGTACGGAAGAGCCAAACAAAAGTGCTAAAATAGCACAAAGGCGCTCAACAGTCAGTAGGTGTGGGGAATTATGAGTGTTCACAATTATTATTATTTGTTATAATTATTATTATTAATAATTATTATTGTTGAAGAATTATTATTGTTCAACATTATTATGTTCTCGCCTGTCCCGCCGTCGACCCCCGGCCCACGTCATCCCCCTGGCCTGGAATACCCTCCCTCCGCACATCTTCTAGACTGTGAGCCCACTGTTGGGTAGGGACCGTCTCTCTATGTTGCCAACTTGGACTTCCCAAGCGCTTAGTACAGTGCTCTGCACACAGTAAGCGCTCAATAAATACGATTGATTGATTGATCCGCCAAGCTCGCTCTCTTCCTCCCTTCAAGGCCCTACTGAGAGCTCACCTCCTCCAGGAGGCCTTCCCACACTTCCCTCCTTCCTCTCCCCCTCCTCCCCCTCTGCATCCCCCCCGCCTTGCCTCCTTTCCCTCCCCACAGCACCAGGATATATGTATATATGTTCGTATGTATTTATTACTCTATTTATTTATTTTATTTTGTCCATATCTATTCTATTTGTTTTATTTTGTTAACATGTTTGGTTTTGTTCTCTGTCTCCCCCTTCTAGACTGTGAGCCCGTTGTTGGGTAGGGACTGTCTCTCTGTGTTGCCAACTTGGACTTCCCAAGCGCTTAGTCCAGTGCTCTGCACACAGTAAGCGCTCAATAAATACAATTGATTGATTGATTGATTGATTGGGCCCCACCTGGGACCACCTGATTACCTTGTAACTCCCCCAGCACTTAGAACAGCGCTGGGCACATAGTAAGCGCTTCACGAATGCCAGAATTATTATAATAATTATTATTAACATAGTAAGGACTCAACAAAGGCCGTAAAAAAGTGCACCTGAGCACAACTGCAAAGACCACACCCTCCCCCACCAAACCAGGTCTTTCTAAGGTTTAATTCTTTAAAGGTTTAATTCTTTATTTTCTAGCCGCCAAACCCACCCCTCTTTCCCCCCAACTCCACAAACTCTTAGGGGAAGTTGGAGCTGGACGAGGTGAGCCCTTCCTTGCGCCGGGGAGGGGAAAGCTTTTCTTTTCCCCCTTTTCATAAACCCATTATCCTTTATTTATCTATCTATTTATTTATTTATTTATTTATTTATTTATCTATCTATCTATCTATCTATTCATTCATTCACTCACTCATTCATTCATTCATTCACTATTTATTTATTTATTTCATCATTTATTTATTTATTTATTTATTTATTTATTTAACTTGTACATATCCATTCTATTTATTTTATTTTGTTAATATGTTTGGTTTTGTTCTCTGTCTCCCGCTTCTAGACTGTGAGCCCACTGTTGGGTAGGGACCGTCTCTAGATGTTGCCAACTTGTACTTCCCAAGCGCTTAGTACAGTGTTCTGCACACAGTAAGCGCTCAATAAATACAATTGATTGATTGATTGATTGATTGATTGATTGATTAAGCCTCTGTTTGCAGCTTTTGCAGAGGAATCGCTTCGGCAGACAACCGTGAAGCTCACTCTGCTCTAATTAATGGTGAGCCCAAGGAGAGAGGGACATTCAAGAGGCAATGGGATGACTTCATTCACTCATTCGTTCATTCAATCGTATTTATTGAGCGCTTACTGGGTGCAGAGCACTGTACTAAGCGCTTGGGAAGTCCAAGTCGGCAACATCTAGAGACGGCCCCTACCCAACATTCATTCGTTCATTCAATCGTATTTATTGAGCGCTCGCTGTGTGCAGAGCAATCAATCCATCAATCGTATTTATTGAGCGCTTACTGTGTGCAGAGCACTGTACTAAGCGCTTGGGAAGTACAAGCAGAGCACTGCACTACGCAACTGGGAAGTCCAAGTTGGCAACATCTAGAGACGGTCCCTACCCAACAGCGGGCTCACAGCCTAGAAGGGGGAGACGGACAACAAAACATCTCAACCAAATAAAATAAACAGACTAAATATGTACAAGTAAAATAAATATTCATTCATTCATTCAATCGCATTTATTGAGCGCCAACTGTATGCAGAGCACTGTACTAAGCGCTTGGGAAGTACAAGCTGGCAACATCTAGGGATGATTATCATCATCAATCGTATTTATTGAGTGCTTACTATGTGCAGAGCACTGTACTGAGCGCTTGGGAAGTACAAATTGGCAACATATAGAGACAGTCCCTACCCAACAGTGGGCTCACAGTCTAAAAGGGGGAGACAGAGAACCCTACCCAACAGCACCTTCAGAGCTTTGGAAATTACTTGTAACCATTACAGGATTGATTTTAAATCAAGGGAGTTATACAAATGGGAATTGTTCCCACCTCTTATTTATTTATTTTATTTTTCGGTATTCGTTGAAGTGCTTCCTAACATGCCAGGAACTGTACAAAGCCCAGGGTAGATTCGGATTCAGAGGTGGTAACTGAGGCAGAGAGAGTAATAATGGTGATAAATAATTGTGGTATTTGTTACGCGCTTGCGACTAAAATTGGTTTTTGTTGGAAAGATGGTTTCTGCAGAGTCAGAAAAGCCACCAGGACGCCAGCAGTCTCAGCCGTGGACCCCATCTGTCCCCCAAGAATGAAATGAGTTGCTCTTGAACGTCCTCTGGATTTACTGGGGGTCTTAAGGCCTCCTTGTGCTGACGTCTTTGCGGAGCGTGAGTTATTCCCCAAGCCCCCTGCATTAATTAGAAGATTATCGGCGCTGGGGGGGTCTTTCTGGGGGCTACAGTGCCGTGCCAACGCTGTTCAGCTTCTGCCAGGATGGCTAGAAGTGGGTCGGTTGGGTCGCCGGAGAAGCGGCGTGGGCCCGGCGGATATACAGCTTGGGCCCGCGAGTCGGGAGGATCTGGGTTCTGATTCCCGCTACGCCACTCAAATGCTGTGTGACTTTCGGAGCGTCGTTTGACCTCTCTGCGCCTCGGTTCCCTCGTCTGTAAAATGGGGATGAAGGCTGGGAGCCCCAGGAGGGGCATGGACTGTGTCCATCCTGATTAGCTCGCTTCTACTCCAGCGCTTAGAACAGTGCCTGCCACATAGTATTAACAAATCCCATAAAAAAAAATTTGCTTTCTTTCACTCATTCATTCAATTGTATTTATTGAGCACTTGCTGTGTGTAGAGCACTGTATCATCATCAATCGTATTTATTGAGCGCTTACTATGTGCAGAGCACTGTACTAAGTGCTTGGGAAGTACAAATTGGCAACATATAGAGACAGCCCCTACCCAACAGTGGGCTCACAGTCTAAAAGGGGATTCTCACTGTACTAAGCATTTGGGAGAGTACGGTATAACAATATACCAATATAACGGTATAACAGGGAACAGACACATTCCCTGTCCAACTTGAGTTTATAGTCTAGAGTGGGAGATGGACATTAATAGAAAAAAATAAATAACAGATATGGCCCACAAGTGATGATGATGATGGTATTTGTTAAGCACTTACTATGTGCCAAGCACTGTCCTAAGCGCTGGGGGAGATACAAGGTAATCAGGTTGTCCCACGTGGGGCTCACAGTCTTAATCCCCATTTTACAGATGAGGTAACTGAGGCACAGAGAAGTTAAGTGGCTTGCCCAAGGTCACACAGCCAAACAAGTGGTGGAGCCAGGATTAGAACCCACATCCTCTGACTCCCAAGCCTACGCTCTTTCCACTAAGCCACGCGGCTATTTTAGGTTAGTTCCTTACTAAGAAGCAGCGTGGCTCGGTGGAAAGAGCACAGGCTTTGGAGTCAGAGGTCACGGGTTCAAATCCTGGCTCTGCCACTTGTCAGCTGTGTGACTCTGGGCAAGTCACTTCACTTCTCTTGGCCTCAATTACCTCATCTGTAAAATGGGGATGAAGATTGTGAGCCCCCCCATGGGACAACCTGATCACCGTGTAACCCCAGCGCTTAGAACAGTGCTTTGCACATAGTAAGCGCTTAATAAATGCCATTGTTATTATTATTATTATTATTATTTAGTTGTAGTTTAGCTTCTTTAGTTCCTCCTAGACTGTAAACTCATTATGGGTAGACAATCTCCCAATTCTGCCAGACTGTACTCTCTGAAGTGCTCAGTTCAGGGTTCTGCACGTGTAAATGCTCAATAAATATCATTAATTGATTTAGTAGTAACATATAGCATCAATCTTACTGCTGCTGCAGTTTTTACTTTTGTTTTGTCTCATTTTTTTCTTGCCCGTCTGCACTATCTACCCTCCCATCCCTACTTCTTTTTTTATGCTACTTGTGAAGCGCTTACAAGGTGCCAGACATTGTACTACGCACTGGGGTAGATCCAAGTTAGCCAGATTAAACACAGTCCACGTCCCATGGGATGCGCGCCGTTTTCATCCCCATTTTCCAGATGAGGTCACCGAGGCCCAGAGAAGCCCAGCAACTTGCCCAAGTCACACAGCAGACAGGCGGCGGAGCCGGGATTAGAACGCTAATAATAACTGTGGCATTTATTCAGCATTTACTAAGTGCTTGGCACTGCGGTAGACTCTAAGATTAATAAAAAAAATTGGACACACTACACGTTCTAGTCTAAGGGAGAAAGAACAAGTCTTTCATTCGTTCAGTCGTATCTATTGAGCGCTTACTGTGTGCAGAGCTCTGTACTAAGCGCTTGGGAAGTACAATTCGGCAACAAATAGAGACAATCCCTACACAACAACGGGTTCATCGTCTAGAAGGACCCCCATTTCACCCCCATTCAGAAGAGGAAACTGAAGCAGAGAGGAGTTAAGTAGTAATGGCATTTATTTCTAAAATGCTTACTGTATGCAGATCACTGCAATAATAATAATGATGGTATTTGTTAAGCGCTTACTACGTACCAAGCATTGTTCTAAGCATACTGAGTGTTTGGGAGAGTACAATAGAACAATAAACAGACACATTCCCAGCCCACAACAGGCTGACAGTCTAGAAATAAGTCCAGTCTCACACCTGAAATACAGAATTCTCCTTTTACCTCTCCCTTTTACTAAATACAATATTTGGCACGATTCAAATGCTCGACAAGTCCAAGAAATAATAAGTTGAACGTTTGAAAATGGAAAAATAACCAGAATCCTCTAGACTGTAAGCTTGTTGTGGAAAGGGAATGTGTGTGTTTCTTGTTGTATTGGACTCCCCCAAGCACTTAACTTGTCTGCTGTGTGGCCTTGGGGAAGTCACTTCACTTCTCTGGGCCTCAGTTACCTCATCTGGAAAACAGGGATTAAGGCTGTGAGCCCCATGCGGGACAGGGACTTTGTCTAGTCCGATTTGCTTGTGTTCATCATCATCATCATCATCATCATCATCAATCGTATTTATTGAACGCTTACTATGTGCAGAGCACTGTACTAAGCGCTTGGGAAGTACAAATTGGCAACATATAGAGACAGTCCCTACCCAACAGTGGGCTCACAGTCTAAAAGGGGGAGAGAGCTTAGTACAGTGCCTGGCCCATAGTGAGCGCTTAACAAATACCACAATTATTATCACAGTGCTGTGCATGCAGGAAGCGCTCAAGAAATGCGATTGAATGAATGAACTAGAGAAAGTCCCCTGGAAGTTTTCTATTCCCGCAAAAGGGAAGATGCCTTCACTTTGAATGGAAGATGCCGTTTCCCTTTGGAAAATGCTGATATTCTGGAGCCGACCCCTCGGCCGATTGGCTTTTTCCCTAAACCTCTATGTGATAAACCCCTGGTGAGACATGACAAAATCCACGCTAGTCTGCGGAGGTCGGTCATAGTGGCAAGTGGGATGGAACGGTATTTGTATTTAACTGAAAAAAACATCTAAAAATCACTCAGTACTGAGTGGAGCACGGCCTCTAGCTGAGGAAAGGTCTCCAATCAATCAATCAATCGATCGTATTTATTGAGCGCTTACTGTGTGCACAGCACTGTACTAAGCGCTTGGGAAGTACAAGTCGGCAACGCATAGAGACGGTCCCTACCCAACAGTGGGCTCACAGTCTAGAAGGGGGAGACAGAGAACAAAACCAAACATACTAACAAAATAAAATAAATAGAATAGATATGTACAAATAAGATAAATAAATAAATAGAGTAATAAATATGTACAAGCATATATACATATATCATCATCATCATCAATCGTATTTATTGAGCGCTTACTATGTGCAGAGCACTGTACTAAGCGCTTAGAGACTTTTCGTTAAGGTCTCAGAAACCACCAATAGTTGCCCCCTTAAAGGCAGGGGATTCACACTCTGAAAGGCCCACAGGTGTTGCAGAGGCGGAGAAATGTCGGATCTCTGCTATATTTCACCCCTCACCCCCGACCACGTTCTCTAGAAGGAGCCTAAAGCGGTTTTATGGACGTCATTTTCCTCGTTAATAAGTGTCCCACCACCTGCTCCGCGGCAGAACGTATTTCTTCCTCCCTAATTAGAAACAAACTCCAATCCAACGGCGTTTTCTGCCCTTAAGAGTTCCCTGAAATCGATGATTTACTGCTCACGCTCTCTCAGAGGTTTATGGGAGTCAGGCGAGAAAGGTTGCTTGAGAGCAGAGGGTGACTGAAAGTTTTAAAACGGGCCAAGAGTCTTCTTTTTTCTGACATTTGTTGAACGCCTACTACGTGTCAAACACTGTTCTAAGCCCTCATCCGTACTCACCGCAGCCACACAGCACCTATGGAAAGATCTTTCGCCTTTCTGTACTCTATTTTAATATCCGTCTCCCCCTTTAGACTCTAAACTCCTTGCGCCTCTATTGTTCTGTGTGACTTTGGGCAAGTCACTTAACTTCTCTGGGCCTCAGTTCCCTCATCTGGAAAATGGGGATTAAGACTGTGAGCCCCCTGTGGGACAACCTGATCACTTTGTAACCTCCCCAGTGCTTAGAACAGTGCTTTGCACATAGTAAGCGCTTAATAAATGCCATTATTATTATTATTATTATTATTATTATTATTACTTTCCCCAGACGCTTAGTACAGTGCTCTGAACACTGTAAGTGCTCAATAAATACCCCGGATCGAGAGCTCGGTGGATAGAGCCCAGGCCGGAGACCTGGGTTCTGATCCTCGTCCCCCTCTCCATCCCCCCATCTTACCTCCTTCCCTTCCCCACAGCACCTGTATATATGTTTGTACATATTTATTACTCTATTTATTTATTTTACTTGTCCATATCTATTCTATTTATTTTATTTTGTTAGTATGTTTGGTTTTGTTCTCTGTCTCCCCCTTTTAGACTGTGAGCCCACTGTTGGGTAGGGACTGCCTCTATACGTTGCCAATTTGTACTTCCCAAGCGCTTAGTACAGTGCTCTGCACATAGTAAGCGCTCAATAAATACGATTGATGATGATGATGATGATGATCCCAGCTCCTCCGTCTGCTGTGTGACCTCGGGCAAGTCACTTCGCTTATTTTATTTTGTTAGTATGTTTGGTTTTGTTCTCTGTCTCCCCCTTTTAGACTGTGAGCCCACTGTTGGGTAGGGACTGTCTCTATATGTTGCCAATTTGTACTTCCCAAGCGCTTAGTACAGTGCTCTGCACATAGCAAGCGCTCAATAAATACGAGTGATTGATTGATTCGCTTCTCTGGGCCTCGGTTCCCTCATCTACAAAACGGGGATGGAGACTGTGAGCCCCTCGCGGGACAGACACCGTGCCCAACCCGGTGATTTTGCGCTTAGAACAGTGCTTGGCACATAGTAAACGCTTAACGCGTACCATCGTCATTATTATTCATGCGCCATGAGTGATAGACAACTGCTGGATTTGGGGTGGGAGAGTTGAGGTCGCCGTGACTGCAACAGACGGCGTTCGGTGTAGATGAGCCTAAGCAAAGGCACAAATCCAGCGCTTAGAACAGTGCTTTGCACATAGTAAGCGCTTAACAAATACCATTAAAAAAAACAAAAAAACCTCACATCTTTAGTGCATTACGCGATGCGTTCAGAACCCATCTTTGTCTCCCAGAAGCTACGACGTTGACCGCTCATCGCAACTCCGCGCCTCACGGTTGGGCGCCACTAAGGGCCTGATTAGCTATAAATTTATGGATAACGCTCACCGCCTTGCATTTCCCTCCTGATAATATCTCCTGACACATATCAGGACGCTCGGCTAATCTGTTAGGGATTATGTATACTAGGTGCGGTGTACACAGGCGATGAGGAGGATGGGGGGGTCCATTGGAGACCTTTAGCTATAGAGGAGCACGTAAGGAAGACGGTTTCCATGGTAACGCCCCCCTCACTGGCAGTGAACGTAAGAAAAATAGTTTTAGGATTATTTCCACGAAGTTTTGCCTTTGTTTTCTACACCTGGGCTAGTTGGCGGCTTGTTTAGGATAGATACTCTAACAGCATACAGGCCGTTCCAAGTGCAGGGAATCAGAGTAAATTTGTCAGGGGCAGGGAATGTGCCGTCCTACTGTCGGGTCGTTCTCCCCCAAGCGCTTAGTACAGTGCCCCGTACACGATAAAGCGCTCAATAAGGACGACTGATTGATTGAGCAGAGAGAATCCTTGAGCCCTGAGAATTAGAAAGTTCTAATCTCGAGGTCTAATCCCAGCTCCGCCAGTTGACTGCTGTGTGACCTTGGGTAAGTCACTTCACTTTTTGGGGCCTCAGTTACCTCCTCTGTAAAGTGGGGATTAAGATTGTGAGCCCCACGAGGGATCCACAGTCCCACCAGACTACCTTGTAGATGCCCCGGCACATAGAACAGTGCTAGACACCTAGTAAGCGCTTAACAAATACCATCATTATTATTGTTTATTATTATTATTATGATTTTTCTCCCTTTCCAATCAGACCTCTCCGCCTCTGGGTCCGTGCCCTGGATTTAGAGAAGCAGCGTGGCTCAGTGGAAAGAGCCCGGGCTTTGGAGTCAGGGGTCATGGGTTCGAATCCCGACTCCGCCACACGTCTGCTGTGTGACCTTGGGCGAGTCACTTAACTTCTCTGAGCCTCAGTTCCCTCACCTGTAAAATGGGGATTAAGTCACTTGACTTCGCTGAGCCTCAGTTCCCTCATCTGTAAAATGGGGATTAAGACTGTGAGCCCCACATGGGACAACTTGATCACCTTGTATCCCCCCACAGCGCTTAGAACAGTGCTCTGAACATAGTAAGTGCTTAACAAATGCCATTATTATTATTATTATTATTATTATTATTATTATTATTATTATTTTCTCTTGGCTTGAGCCACCGAGAGCCCGTTCGTCTCGTCGCCTCTTGTTTGCGAAGGGTTTTTCGCCCGCTGAGGAAATCTGCTCTGTCTGACAACGGTGTGGAATTCATTAGTGGGAGCCATTCACCTGTGACAGTGATGGAGGTGACAGGTAATTTCCAGTCTTGATTCCTTTTTTTATTTTTTTTTTTGGTTTCTCCATCCCTGTACAATAGGGCTCCACTGCGCTACTGCGAGATTCCCATCTGTCCTTGGAGAGGAGCACGAGACAGGCAGTTGAGCCGGGTAGAGGGAAGGGGGTGAGGCGTGGGGGTCGGGATGGGATTGGGAATTAAAGCAACATGGCCTAGTGACTAGAGCACGGGCTGGGGATAGTAAGCGCTCAATAAATACGATTGAATGAATGAATGAATGAATGAACCCCCCCGTCTTACCTCCTTCCCCTCCCCACAGCACCTGTACATATTTTTGTACAGATTTATTACTCTATTTATTTATTTTACTTGTACACATTTATTCTATTTATTTTATTTTGTTAATATGTTTTGTTTTGTTGTCTGTCTCCGATTGATTGATTGATTGATCTGGTTTTTCTGTGTCTCCTCAACCAATCAACTGTATTTATTGAGCGCTTACTATGTGCGGAACACCATACTAAATGTTCAGGAGAGTACAATACGACAGAATTAGCAGACAAATTCCCTGCCCACGACGAGCTTACAGTGTAGAGGGGGAAGACAGACATCATTCATTCATCGTTCAGTCAAGAGGCAGGCGCATTCCCCGAATAAATAAGTGATCTTCACTTGAAGCGATCAGATGCGAAGCGACTGCCTTCCCCCAAGCAGACGTGTTTGGATAAGACATCTGTGGGGCTGCCATGGCCTTGATTGTCCATGATAACTTGGCAGGGAAATGCTTAGCGAATTCATCCCCGATGTCATCACTCGCTGAAATGAACGGGATCATGACTCACCCAGAATCCTAGGGAATGCAGAGCTAGGGAAGTGGACTTTAGGCTCCATTCTCATGGGCAGAGCATTTTCCACAAGACACAGTGGCCCCCAAGGGAGGGGGGCTGAGAGGAATCCCTCCGTCTTAGACTGGGAGTCCCGTGCGGGACAGGGACTGTGCACTGATGTTCCGAAATTTTCCATTAGCCACAACCACACACAAAGTCTGACCAAGGAAAGCATGTTTTGGGAATGAAAGTGGCCTTCCCTCAATGTAAAAATCATCTCTTTGAGCAGTTCCATCCACCACAGAGGAAGGACTGGGAAGTCCTTTCCTTCTGGCCACTGAATCCATGCGGAAAATGTCGGAACCACAGGTTTGTTGTGAATGTCTAAGAGCATTTCTATTACAAGGAAGGTCAGAAACAGCAAATCTGAAGAGGAAGTCACTTACTCTCCACCATGAAATAATTTCCCAAAGAACATACTAGATTCAATCTTGTCATGCATATCCTGAGGACCATTCACTATACGCGGCCCATTTTGACTAGCAAAGACTTGGGTGGGAAGGGGAGACAAAGGTGGCCCATGTTTAAAGCCTTACTGAGAGCTCACCTCCTCCAGGAGGCCTTCCCAGACTGAGCCCCCTCCTCCCCCGCCCACTCCCCGCCTTACCTCCTTTCCCTCCCCACAGCACCTGTATATACATGTTTGTACGTATTTATTAATCTATTTATTTCTTTTACTTGTACATAATTATTCTATTTATTTTATTTTGTTAATATGTTTTGTTTTGTTGTCTGTCTCCCCTTTCTAGGCTGTGAGCCCGCTGTTGGGTAGGGACTGTCTCTATATGTTGCCAACTTGTACTTCCCAAGTGCTTAGTACAGTGCTCTGCACACAGTAAGTGCTCAATAAATACGATTGAATGAGTGAATGAATCCCCCACCTTACCTCCTTCCCCTCCCCACAGCACCCGTATATATATTCTTATATATATAATAAGCGCTTAGTACAGTGCTCTGCACATAGTAAGCGCTCAATAAATACGATTGATGATGATATATATATATGTTTGTACATAGTTATTACTCTATTTATTTTACTTGTACACATTTATTCTATTTATTTTATTTTGTTAACATGTTTTGTTTTGTTGTCTGTCTCCCTCTTCTAGACTGTGAGCCCCCTGTTGGGTAGGGACCATCTCTACATGTTGCCAACTTGTACTTCCCAAGCGCTTAGTACAGTGCTCTGCACACAGTAAGCGCTCAATAAATACGATTGAATGAATGAATGAATGTTGCCAACTTGTACTTCCCAAGCGCTTAGTGCAGTGCTCTGCACACAGTAAGCGCTCGATAAATACAATTGAATGAATGAATGAATGAATGACCTGTAAGTGACTCGTCCAAGGTCACGCAGCAGACAAGCGATGGAGCCGGGATTAGAAACCAAGTCCCTCCGGCTTCCAGGCACGTGCTCTATCCACTAGGCCACATTTCTTCTCCACTGCGGAGTTTCCAGTTTCCTCACTGATCTTCCCGCATCCAATCTCACCCCTCTCTATTTTGGATACCACTCCGCTGCCCAGATCATTTTTCTAAAACATCATCCTTTGCCCTTCTCTCCATCATTTACAAACCTCCCATGTTCATTCGTTCCTCTCTGGAAACTTTTTACCGCTGACTTGTATGTACATATCTGTAATCTATCTATTTATTTCTATATATGTATATATGCTTGTACATATTTATTACTCTATTTATTTATTGATTGACTTTACTTGTACATATCTATTCTATTTATTTTATTTTGTTAGTATGTTTGGTTTTGTTCTCTGTCTCCCCCTATTAGACTGTGAGCCCACTGTTGGGTAGGGACTGTCTCTATATGTTGCCAACTTGGACTTCCCAAGCGCTTAGTACAGTGCTCTGCACACAGTAAGCGCTCAATAAATACGATTGATTGATTGTTTGATTGATATTAATGTCTGTCTCTCCCTCCAGACTGTAAGCTCGTTGTGGACAGGGAATGTGTCCCTGTTATGGTAAGATTGTTCTAGCAGGCACAGACTGTGAGCCCACTGTTGGGTAGGGACTGTCTCTATATGTTGCCAATTTGTACTTCCCAAGCGCTTAGTACAGTGCTCTGCACATAGTAAGCGCTCAATAAATACGATTGATTGATTGATTGATTAATAAATACAACTGAATGAAAGACTTTTTTCAATCAATCAATCAATGGTATTTCTTGAGCGCTTGCCACATTCAGGGCGCTCTACTAAACACTTGGGAAAGTACAATACAAATACCATAGTTATTATTACTATTATCTTATGTTGCCAACTTGTACTTCCCAAGCGCTTAGTACAGTGCTCTGCACACAGTAAGCGCTCAATAAATATGATTGAATGAATGAATGAATGAATTAGACACGGAGCAGTTTATGTTTAGGGATTCCATCGCCTCTTGCTTCCTTATTTTTAAAATCTACTTATTTATCTACTCTCTTCTCCCACTACACCCCAGCTCCCACTCTTTGCTCATCTCAAGCTCACCTGCTCACTGCGCCTTATTCTCATTTCTCCGGCAACCAGCCTCTTGTCCACACCTTTCTCCCTGCCTGGAATTCCTTCGCCCTTCAAACCATCTGATCACGGCCCTCCCCGTCTGCAAAGCCTTTCGGAAATCACATCTCCTTCAAGAAGCCTTTCCCCAGTCGATTTCGACGCTCCCCGGATAATATCCTCTCAATCGCCACTTCAGCACATCTGCAGCACCCGAACGCTTGTGAACTCACAACTTCCCATAGCACTGAAATACCTGCGGATCTTATACACTTTTTCATTTAGTCACTAACTCCTGAACATATGGTCAGGGAATATGTCTATGCACTCTCTTGAATTCTTCCAAGTGCTTAGTAGTGTGCTCTGCACACAATAGGTGCTCAATAAATTCTACTGATTGATTCGGTGAGGAAATGTGCACTCTTTCTCCAAACTAAACTCTCTCCTGATGTTAGATTCTCTACCCTTTCGAGAACACCAATCCACCCAGATTGACTACTGTTATCCTTTGTTTTTTCTGCCTCTAACCACCTTTTACCAACGCCTCTCTTTCTGAGGGATATTCTGAAAACATTAGATTTCTTAGTGACCACACGAAATCACCTTTTTTGGTCATTTGAGCTTCTTGTTAGCACAATATTGTTTCACGTTCCAAGATATCCTTAGGGCCCATTTCCTTCCAGTCCACACTTCCAAATCTCTATGACGAACGCATTCTCTCAACTCCCAGATTCTTTCAGATTCGCCATTCCCAGAACTGGTATTTCGAAATTCCCTGCTCTTATCCAAGTTTTCTTCTCAGGCAGGTCACGACGTGAGAGCTACAATGAACAGCACTTACTACGCTTTCTAAATTACCCCGTCCTAGCTTTCCAGGTATCTTTTTCCTGGTATTTGTTAAGCACTTACTTTGTGTCAAACACTGTTCGAAGTGCTGAGGCAGATACAAGTGAAATAGGTCGGACGCAGTCCCTGTCCCGCATGGAGCCCACAGTCTTAGTAGGAGGGAGAAGAGGAGATCTGAGGGAGAGAGAAGTTCAGTGACTCGCCCAAGGTCACCCAACAGGTGATTGGCGTCGGTTGGGATTTTACAAAACCATCCTCCTTTAAGGCACTTGCCTTAAAATGCCCTTGGGAACTCTGCCTTCCCTGCTTCCACACCCCTGGGATTTCCTATCCATTCCTGCTCTGCTCCATCATGGGCGGAGAACGAAATCATGATAGCAGGAGGCCTTCCCAGCCTTTAATAATAATTATGATAAGAATTACGGCATTTGTTAAGTTCTTACTACGTGCCAGACATTGTATTAAACACTGAACGTTATCTCCCCCACCCGACTGTAAGCTCCCGACTCTGTTATATTTTTCTCTCCCACTTAGGACCGCACACAGTAACAATAATAATTTGTTAATCAATCCATCAATCAGTGGCATTTGTTGAGCTCTTTTTTTTTCAATGTTAGTACGTGCCAGGCACGATAGTAAGCGTTGAGGTAGATACAAGCTAATCAGGTCGGACACAGTCCCTGTCCCACATGGGAAACATGGTCTTCATCTCCATTTTACAGCTGAGGTAACTGGGAATAATAATAATAATAATAATGGTATTTGTTAAGCACTTACTATGAGCAAAGCACTGTTCTAAGCGCTGGGGAGGTTACAAGGTGATCACATTGTCCCCCAAGGGGCTCACAGTCTTAATCCCCATTTTACAGATGAGGTAACTGAGGCCCAGAGAAGCCAAGTGACTTGCCCACGGTCACACAGCAGAAAAGGGGCGGAGCCGGGACGACAACCCAGGCCCTTCTGACTCCCAAGCCCGGGCTCTAGCCACTCTTCAGACTCAAATCGTCTCCCAGGGAATTCTTCCAAGGATCAGGATTACGGCAATATTTCTTAACTAATTAAAGCTAGTTAGACCAGGCAGATTTTGGGCGTGAATGTGTGTGTATGTTTGTGTGTGTTTGTGTGTGTGTGTGTGCTGTTCACACATTATTCCACAATGTTGTCATCGCACAAGGCGCTCTGAAGGAGAAAATGCAAAGTACAGTTGACAAATTCACCGGAGAATTTCCTCCCGGGGCCGAGGAGAGAGCCTCTCCTGATCGAGCTTCCAGAAACTCACGTGGATCCATCGCTAATCCAATCAGTTCTCCGTCACCCGCCTTTCAACATTCGCAAGATCCTTTTTCTTTTTCTTTTTTTTTTTTTTAATTGCAGCTGAGCTCCAGAAGATGGAGAATCAGAAACCGGCTTAAATAAAAACCCGGCACGGGTCATCCTAACATCTGGGCTTAATTAGGACGCTCGATTTCCCCCAGCTCAACTCATAAAAATGGAAATGATCCGCGGCTTGTTTTTCGGCCACGGACAGAAGTGCCAATCGAGTCGGTCTCGATCTACGTGGGGGATTGGAGCTTTTTCTTTGCCCGTGGAGGAAACACGGGAGATGGCGATTGTGCGGTAAACAGGTCGAGAGACCCTTTCACCAGGGGAAAACTGCGTGAGGAACGACTTGCGTATGGAGAATGTGACTGGACTGCTAGAGAAGGAGCATATTAATGTGGAAAACATCTGTGGCTATCTGGAATCCTCTTTTTTTTTTGGACTATGACGGCCTTAAGAGGAGGTTCCTTCAGAGGCCTCATTCTCACCCGCAAAATCCTCTGCTAATCCTGACAAAGAGAGGGCAGTTTCTGGAGAAAGAGGTTTTAGATGATTCACATCCCTTAGCGTCGCTGGAGGGAAAGAGGATTTTGTCGCCTGCGTGTGGAAGGCCTGGGATTTAGCCTTTTTTTTCCACCCCTCTCTGTTGATTCCCACTCATTCCAAGAAGTTCTCCTCGGATCCTCAGGGAAATCCCGATGATTTGCAGGAAGCGGCATGGCCTGATAATAATGATAATAGTGATGGTATTTGTTAAGCCCTTACTAGGTGTCAAGCACTGTTCTAAGCGCTTAGGGTAGATCATCAGGTTGGACCCAGCTGCCCTGAGGAAATGGAGAAGCAGCATGGCCTAGTGGATAGAACCCGGGCCTGGGCACCAGAGGCCCTGGGTTCTAATCCTGCCACTTGCGATCTTGGGCAAGTCTGGGGTAGATCCAAGCTAATCAGGTTGGACACAGTCCCCGTCCCACATGGGGCTCCCCGGTTTAATCTCCATTTTACGGATGAGGTAACTGAGGCACAGAGAAGCAAGCCGACTTGCCCAAGATCACACAGAGGACAAGTGGCGGAGCTGGGATTAGAATCCATGACCGTCTGACTCCCGGGCCTGTTCTCTGTGACTGGCCCAAGGTCACACGGCGGGTGGGTGGCGGGGCCCATGGATTAGAACCCAGTTCCTCTGTCTTCGGGGACTGTGCTTTTCCACTAGGCCAACTGGAAAAGGACTTTTGGAAATTCCGGAAGGGAGGAAACTTAGAGAGTTTGAATTTTTCTTTTTGCCTTGCACCGTTAAGAAAATCCTTCTGGGAGGGTATTCATTCATCCACTGTATATATGTTTGTACATATTTATTACTCTATTTATTTATTTTACTTGTACATATCTATTCTATTTATTTTATTTTGTTAGTATGTTTGGTTTTGTCTCCCCCTTTTAGACTGTGACCCCACTGTTGGGTAGGGACTGTCTCTATATGTTACCAATTTGTACTTCCCAAGCGCTTAGTACAGTGCTCTGCACACAGTAAGTGCTCAATAGATACGATTGATGATGATGATCTACTCATTCAGTCATATTTATTGAGCGCTTACTGTGTTCACAGCACTGGACTAAGCGCTTGGGAGAGGAAAATAGAAGAATAAACAGTCACATTCTCTGCCCACGACGAGCTCACAAGGAGGGGCCTTCCCTGACGAAGCCTCCTTCCCTCTTCTCCCGCTCCCTTCTGTGTCACCCTGATTTGCTCCCTTTATTCATCCTCTGCTCCCAACCCCACACCACTTATTTCCATCCTCCTTCATTTATTTATTTCTACTAATGTCTGTCTCCCCCTCCAGACTGTAAGCTCACTGTGGGCAGGGAACCAGTCTTTATTATTGTATTGTCAATCAATCAATCGTATTTATTGAGCGCTTACTGTGTGCAGAGCACTGTACTAAGCGCTTGGGAAGCACAAGTTGGCAACATATAGAGACAGTCCCTACCCAACAGTGGGCTCACAGTCTAATATCCTCTTCCAAGGGTTTATTCCAGTGCTCCGCATACAGTAAGCGCTCAATAAATACGATTGAATGAATGAATGATAGATGGCGGAGCCGGGATTAGAAGCCAGATCCTCTGATTCCCGGGCCTGTGCACTTTCCATTAGGCCACACCGCTTCTCCAAACACTTAGGTTGTCATCCCACCCCCTTGCCACTTGATCTTATCAATCAATCAATCAATCATATTTATTGAGCGCTTACTGTGTGCAGAGCACTGTACTAAGCGCTTGGGAAGTACAAGCTGGCAACAGAGACAGTCCCTACCCAACAGTGGGCTCACAGTCTAGAAGGGGGTGACAGAGAACAAAACCAAACATACTAACAAAATAAAATAAATAGAATAGATAGGTACAAGTAAAATAAGTAAATAGAGTAATAAATATGTACAAACATATATACATATATACAGGTGCTGTGGGGAAGGGAAGGAGGTAAGATGGGGAGATGGAGAGGGGGACGAGGGGGAGAGGAAGGAAGGGGCTCAGTCTGGGAAGGATCTTATACTTTGTACATATCTTTATACACTTACACCATTAATAAACTTTATAGTCTGTCTCCTTGTTTAGACTATTAGCTCCTTCAGGGCAGGGATTATGCCTCCTTACTCTAATATGCTCTCCCAATCTCTCATTACAGAGCACGGAGCAAGTGATCGATACGTACCTTTGATCCACTGATTGACTGATTTATTGGTTAGAAGACTCAGTGCAAACCATGACTCCTAGTGCCAAAAAGCACATCAGTCAGTCAGTCAGTCAGTCTATTTATTATTCATTCATTCATTCAATCGTATTTATTGAGCGCTTACTGTGTGCAGAGCACTGTACTAACCACTTGGGAAGTACAAGTTGGCAACATATAGAGATGGTCCCTACCCAACAGCGGGCTCAAAGTCTAGAAGGGGGAGACAGACAGCAAAACAAAACATATTAACAAAATAAAATAAATAGAATAAATATGTACAAGTAAATAAATAGAGTAATAAATATGTACAAATATATATATATATATATATATATACAGGTGCTGTGGGGAGGGGAAGGAGGTAAGGTGGGGGATTCATTCACTTATTCGATCGTATTTATTGAGCGCTTACTGTGTGCAGAGCACTGTACTAAGCGCTTGGGAAGTACAAGTTGGCAACATATAGAGACGGTTCCTACCCAACAGCGGGCTCACAGTCTAGAAGGGGGAGACAGACAGCAAAACAAAACATATTAACAAAATAAAATAAATAGAATAAATATGTACAAGTAAAATAAATAGAGTAATAGATATGTACAAACATATATACATATATACGGGTGCTGTGGGGAGGGGAAGGAGGGGGAGAGGAAGCGCTTACTAAGCACTTATTAAGTGCTTACTGTGTGCACAGCACTGTACTAAGTGCTTGGGAAAGTACAATAAAACAATAAACAGATTCCCTGCCCACAGGTTTTTCACTCTAGAAACTTTGGTGGTAGAACTTTCTCCTTTTGCCATCTGAGAATTGCTCAGGTGACTGGAGTAGGAGTGTAGCCTAGTGCTTAGAACAGTGCTTGGCATATAATAATATAATAATAATGATGGTCATTGTTAAGTGCTTACTATGTGCAAAGCACTGTTCTAAGCGCTGGGGAGATACAAGGTGATCAGGTTGTCCCACGTGGGGCTCACAGTCTTAATCTCCATTTTACAGATGAGGGAACTGAGGCACAGAGAAGTGACTTGCCCAAAGTCACACAGCTGACAATTGGCGGAGCTGGGATTTGAACCCATGACCTCTGACTCCAAAGCCCGGCCTCTATCCACAAATACCATCATTATTATTAATCCCACCTCTATCACATGTCTGCTAGGTGACCTTGGACAAGTCACTTCACTTCCCTGGGCCTCAGTTCCCTCATCTGTAAAATGGGGATTAAGACTGTGAGCCCCACGTGAGACCTGATTAGCTTGTGTGTTCTCCAGTGCTTAGTACAGTGCCTGACACAAAGTAAGCACTTAGCAAATACAAAAACAAAAAAAGAGGGCCCACAGATGTCTGGCTTCGATCAGCACCTCATCTTAACCTGAACCTACTGCTCCTGCTAGGCCCCGGCCTCTTCCTGGGAAAATTCAGTAGAGCCTTGAGGAACGAAAGCTGCTGCCACTTCCAATCACGGAGAGATCCCGGGTCCCGAAAATGACCACGTAACCGTGTTTTCTTCCCCACTCCCCGGGGAAGGCCCGAAAATTATTAACATCATTTTGGAGAGGGATGAAAAAATTCCAGTCGATCGGCTGCAAACTCCCGCCCCCCGGCCTCCGCGCCTCAGGAAAACGGGAAGGGAAGCGAGGGAAGATCCCGCTGCCTGAGACAGAACCGTCCGCTGAGGGTTATTATCCTGAAACGCCGAAGGCCGCGGATCGTCTTTCCTCACCGCAGGAACGGAGCCTTAGGGAGCGGGATCCCCTCAGGTCGGCAGCTGAGGGGAGATGGCCATTTTTCCAAGGTGGTCCCCGGGCCTTAATCTCTGAAAAATCAATTTTCTGTTCCGTGAAATGGCCGCCCCGTTTCGACCCTGAGTTTGATTTGGAGCCTCGAGCTGTTGTCGACCCGAATCCCGTCGTCTGAAGCCGGGTCGTGTTCTGGATCCCGAACTCCGAGGATCGTTCCTTGGGAGGGTTCGCGGTGCCAAGAACAGGCCGGTCAAAGACGGCGTTCTGAGACATCTTTCTAACCGCAGGCCTTAGCTCGCGACGGTCGGTAGGGTTTTTACGCTCTAAGTGATCCTGTTTCCAGTGCACTAATCCAGAAAATATTTCACAAAACAACAGAATCCTCCGATGTAAGGCCTAGTTAAAACAAGAGGCTAGCTGAAATTATGGCCTCCGTGGAGAAAAACATATATGATTTTAATAGATTCCCCATGTGGGCCATTTTTTTTCAAGGCCCTTTTAGTTCTGCTGGCTTCTTGAAAAAACCTTTCGGTTTCTTTTTATGTTTTCCTGTAATCTGTCTGAGAATTAAAAAAAAGCGAACCTTAAAACTAAAATTTGGTGTTTCCCGAGACCCTTACTTTCCAATTTACTTCATTCACTCCTCCAAGGGGTATTCACTAAGCACTATGTGCGGAGCACTGTACTGAGCGCTTGGGAGAGGACGATATAAGTGAGTTGGTGGACATGTTCCCTGCCCACAAGGAGCTGGCAGGCTAGAGGGGGAGACAGATGTTAATAGAAATAAATCAATGACCAAGCGCTTAGTCCAGTGCTCTGCACACAGTAGGCGCTCAATAAATACGATTGATTGATTGATTGATTGATTGGTTCCGTACTTCCCAAGCGCTTAGTCCAGTGCTCTGCACACAGTAAGCGCTCAATAAATACAATTGAATGAATGAATGAATGTTGGGTAGGGACCGTCTCTGTATGTTGCCAATTTGTACTTCCCAAGCGCTTAGTCCAGTGCTCTGCACACAGTAAGCGCTCAATAAATATGATTGAATGAATGAATGAATGAATGGCGAAATTGCTGTGGGGCTGAAGGTGGAGTGAATTAAGGGGGTGAATCTAAGTGCAAGGGTGATGCAGACTTTGAGCTCGCTGTGGGAAAGGGATATGTCTATTTATTGTTCTACTGTCCTCTCCCACGCGCTTAGTACAGTGCTCTGCACCCATTAAGTGTTCAATAAATATGACTGAATGAAATGAAAGGCTTAGTCGGGCAGTGCGCGATATACTTCAAACTCCGCAGAAACGTATTTATATTGGGAAACATATTGGGAAGCAGCATGGCGTTGTGGATAGAGCACGGGTCTGGGATTCAGAAGTCTTTGTTAAGTGTCTACTATGGGCCAGGCACTGTTCTAGACACCGGGTTAGATCAAAGTTTATCAGGTTGGACACAGCCCCTGTCCCACAAAGGGCTCACGGTCTAAGTCGGGGGATTGAATCCCCGTTTTACAGGTGAGGAAACTGAGTCAGAGATGTTAAGTGACTTGCCCAAGGACACACAGCAAGCAATTGACATGGCCTAGCGGCAAGAATGTGGTCTCGGGAGTCAGAGGACGTGGGTTCTAATCCCGGCTCCGTCACTTGTCTGCTGCGTGACCTTGGGCAAGTCGCTTCACTTCTTTGGGTCTCAGTTACCTCATCTGGAAAATGGGGATTAAGACTGGGAGCCCCACAGGGGACCGGGACTGAGTCCAACCTGATTACCTTGTATCTCCCCCAGCATTTAGGACAGTGCGTGCACATAGTGAGTGCTTTAAAAGATACCATAATTATTATCACGGTATTATTATATTATTTAAAGGGAGTCTGGCTGGAGAGAGAGAGTGATGCTAGATGGAGCGGTAGTGTCGTTTGCCAAGCCTAGTCGAAAGTGCCCGGGCCTGAGAGTCCGAGGATCCGGGTTCTAATCCCGCCACTATGCTGTGTGGCCTTGGGTGAATCACTTTGCTTCTCTGGGCCTCAGTTACCTCATCTGGAAAAATGGGGATTGAGACTGTGAGCCCCACGTGGGACAGGGACTGTTTCCAACCTAATTTGCTTCTATTCACCCCGGGTTGGGCTTAGTACAGTGCCTGGCACATAGCATGTGCTTAGCAAATACCATTATTATTATTATAATTACTAGAGATGGAAAATACCTTTCCTATGGTCACATAACGGAGGGACGGGGTGAAATTCAAATCGACATTTCTTGGCAGCATCTTTCGCACCCTGGATCATGACCGTTGTCCCTATCTCCCTCCCACCCCCTCCAACGTGCCTCCGTCAGCTTAATCCTCAAAATGAGTTACCAGAACAGCAAAATTGACTTTAAAATTAAATGAGATTCTTTAAGATGGTGGCCTCCGTGCATATGGAAAGCGACAAATGAATTCCGAGTACGCAGAAAGTCACCTCTGGTGTCAAATATTAGGAAGCGATTGAGGGGTGAGAGGTCATCTCTGCTGTGGAGTTATTTTTCCCTTGCAATATGGTGCATTTTTGGTCTCTTCCAGATGTTGCGAAGTGAATTAAGCAGTCACTTATGGATCTGAAATGTGAATAAAACATTCTGGAAAGACGCGAGTCACTCCAGTGCTATTAAGGACAAAGTAGCTGCTGACGGAGAAGTCGGCACGGCCTAGTGGATAGAGCACATGCTTGAGAGGCTCAGGGATCTGGGTTCTAATCCTGCCTCTGCCACTTGTCTGCTACGTGACGTCGGGCGAGTCGCTTCACTTCTCTGGGCCTGCATTCCCTCATCTGTAAAATGCTGATGAAACTGCGAGCCCCATGTGGGACAGGGGCTGCGTCCAACCTGATGAGCTTGTACGTACCTCAGCGGTTCGATCGGTGTTTGTCACACAGTGCGCGCTTAACAAATAGCATAAAAAGAAAAATGGACAGAGCTGGGTCTTCTTTCCACTAGGCCAAGCTGCCATTTTCCCTGATTCCCCTTCGTATTTCCGGACCTTGTGGGAACGAAGGGCCATCATTTAGGCTAATCCCAGGAGACCCGCTTTAGGGTTGAGACAACCATCGCCATTATCCTAAAGTACTAAATCATTTCTAAATTACAGGAAAAAAGTTTGACTTCAACTCTGCCATCCTAACCCGAGTTCTAAGATCCGTTTGTTTGTTTGTTGTATTTTTCTTTTTTCCAAATTACAGGGCCATGGCACCCGAGGAAGTCGCAGGATGCATTCCGGTCAGCTCGGTTTTCCCGAAGATTAGACGGTAGGGCTCCCGCCTCTGCAGCCCTGGGGGGGATCGAGCTATTTTTAGGCCAGGGAAAAAAAATGCAGCGGCAGGCCTGGGTTCGAGAGCATCCTTTCTGCCTCTGAGAACTCGATGGGGGCGAGATCGTCTTTTGAGGTCATGATAACTGTGGTAGTTATTAAGTGCTTACTACGTACCGATCAATCAATGGTGTTTATTGACCACATAAAACTGAGTGCAGAGCGCTGTACTGTGGCACTCTAATCTCCCAAGCGCCTAGTACAGTGCCTTGCACCAGTATGCGCTCAATAAATACGACTGATTGCTTGATTGACTTTCAGGTGCTAATATGAGTGGAAAGATCAAGGGAAGTGAAAGGCGTTTTTTTTAAAAATATTTGTTAAGTGCTTACAATGTGCCGGGCACTGTGCTAAGCGCTGGGGTAGATACAGGCTGATCAAGTGGGATATAGTCCCTGTTCCACATAGGGCTCACAGTCTTAATTCCCATTTTACAGATGAGGTTACTGAGGCATGGAAAAGTTAAGTGACTTACCCAAGGTCACACGGCAGGCATCCCCTGAATGGGATGATTTTAGGAGGTGCCCAAGAGGAAGTAGAGGGGTGACTCTCCCCTTCTGGAAGAATAACTTGAGTCTTATTTGAAACTCAGAGGCCTTGTATCCATCCCAGGACTTAGTACAGTGCTTGGCACATAATAAGCGCTTAACAAATACCATAATAATAATAATTATTAGTATTATAGAGTGCTTTGCATTGTGATTGTGTCCAACCTGCTAAACGTATATCTACCCCAGTGCTTAGAACGGTGCTTGGCACATAATAAGCGCTTAAGAAATACCGGGAAAAAAATAAATTCTTATCGGATGGAACAACAGCCAACAAGTGAAGTCTACTGACTTCTAGGCTGCAAACTCGTTGTGGGCAGGGAATACGTCGGTAATATCGCCGTGTCGAACTCTCCCAAGCGCTCAGTACAGAGTTCTGTCCACACTAAGCGCTCAATAAGCGATTAATTGGACTTTCAGGTACCAACGGTCGTTGAGAAATCAAGGAAAGGAAAGGGAGTCTTCCTTGAAACTCAGATGGCATAGAAACTGTGAAGTGTGATACGGTACAGTTAAGCCTTGAGGGAGCAGAGTTTGGATTTGAAGGTTAAGCCAATATTAGCCAAAAATAAACTAAAATAAAATAAAATAAAATAGAGTGAGTCAAATGGCCCAGAGCATCAGAGCGGCGGTCGATTCCAAGAATGTTTAGTTACAAAATGAGCAACTGACTAATTGTGTAAATGCTGTTAATTAGCTGCAAAGCCCCCTAGCTGGGTTTTTTCCCTGTAACTAATAAGAAATCAATTAGCTAATGAAGTGGTCATTAAATGCAATGCTAATCTCAGCCGGGGTATTTTTAAGGCTTCCTCTTTTTTTTTTTCTTTCCCCCTTTATGATCCTCTCTAATTGCCACCGCCATACGGAGCTCACAGCTTTCAGCATGTCTAATGAAACATCATTATATCATAACTGGCATTCTTGGAAGAGTTAGGGGGGGAAAAAAACCCTGCTTCCCAATTATTTTTAATTGCCAGACATCCTCACAACTGGGCCTTTCACCGGGCCCACACTGTAACACACGCGCACAAAGATTGCGTTTCCTTTTCTCTGCGTGTGAAGGTTGGCGAGGTGGTTGGATGCGATGCGTCCAAACAGGGAACTGGCTCAGATGGCCTTCCTGCTTCTTTGATCGGGGCTTCGTCTTCTCCTTGGAGAGAAACGAGGGTGAAAAATCTCAGGGAACAATGGTGAGGGCATGGGCTGGATTATGCACCCCTGGTATCTCCTGTGCCCCAGCGCTAGAATGCACTGGACTCTCCCAGGCACTCAGTACAGCCCCCGGTTCACGTCGACTAACTCCAACGCGCTGGGCTCTCTCGAGCGTTCGGTACATCCGTGTCGACCGACCGTAACGCTCCGGACTCTCCCAAACACTCAGTACAGCCCCCAGTTGGTGTCAACCGACTTTAATGCTATCTTCGGCGCTCAGCACAGTTCCTGTCAACCAGTTCTAATGCAATGATTTCCCGCAAGGGCTCAGCCAAGTCCCCAGTTCACGTCAAGAATTGAGAAGCAGCGTGGCTTAGTGGGAAGAGGCCGGGCTTGGGAGTCAGAGGTCACGGGTTCTAATCCGGACTCTGCCACTTGTCTGCTGGGTGGCTTCACTTCCCTGGGCCTCAGTTACCTCATCTGTCAAATAGGGATGAAGACTGCGAACCCCACGTGGGACAACCTGATGACCTTGTATCTACCTCAGCGCTTAGAACAGGGCTTAACAAATACCATTATGTCAAACAACTCTAATGCACTGGACTCTCCCAAGCGCTTAACACGGTACTCTATCCACGCCTACCAACTCTGATGGACTCTCCCAAGCGCTCGGCACAGTGCTCTTCACGCAGGGCACGCTCAGTAAATACCCTCGACGGATTACTCCTGCAAAAACACGCATTTAACCCCGAGCACTTTAATCAATCAATCAATCAATCATATTTATTGAGCGCTTACTGTGTGCAGAGCACTGTACTAAGCGCTTGGGAAGTACAAGATGGCAATATACTCTTGAATTTGCAGAGTTCAAAAGGAGGAAACTCTGGGGTCCTAACGCAGATACCGAAAGTTTTCAGAGTGACTATCTATCTCCGACCCAAAACTCTCGTCAGCGAGAGGGGTGATTTCCCTCCCGGATCCGAACGAACTCCTCCGCATCGAGCGGCGTCGCTTGGAGCGGCTGGTGGGCCACTTTGGGCCTCCTGCCTTCTCCCTCCCTGAAATACAACAGTTTTCTGGACATCTGCGCTCAGAAACGTCCCTTTAAAAAGGGAGAAGGTTTTCAAAAGGGATTTCCGCCCACCCCTCCCGCCCTTGATTTTAGAACATGCAAATGGAATTGGTTAATTTGGTACTCCGCTTTTTGGGAAATCTGCCACGGGCAGCTGCCACGGTTTCAGACGTCAGGAAGATGCAGACGCGCCGTGACATTTTCTTCATTAAATAAACAAACCAGGTTCAGGCTAACAACATTAGGTAGAAAGGCCCATCAATTCTCATACATTTGGTTCCCGTAATAAGAAGTGACAATTTCCTTTGCCTCATAAGAACTATATGGAAGAACAAAAGGGAGAAAAATTCAGGGAAGAAAGGGGTCCCCCCCGCCCCCCGCCATTCACCAAGGCCATTAAAAAAAAAATCAGAAGCTGATGTATATTAATGAGGAGCGTAACTTTTGGCCTACGGCTACAGAAGAGGAATGTGGCTACTAACAAGGCTACTGGGGAGAAATCCCCATCCTCCAAGAACGGAGATGTCGGTCACGTTCAAGTTTGGGGAATTTTTCAGCTCTATTTGGTTCTACGTTTTAATCCAAGCGTTCGCTGTCCATTGGAGGAGACACCGGTTTTCCAAGTGGGCGAGAGGGCAAAAGCAGAGAGAAAAAGAGAAAAACACACTGCCCCCCCCCATGCGACCCACAAAGATGAAACTGTTTATCCCTCTCCCCCACTTCTTCAAAAAGAATTCCCGGATTGGCATGTAGAGGAAAACAGAGAGGGCTCGCATCTTTCCAGATCGCAAAGATCCAGGCAAGGAACCAGATGGTTTGGAAAAATTAAAAACTTTCATCATCGGTCCGGCTTCCAACCCCCTCGGACTGAAATTCCTGGTGGAGAGAGGCTCTTGGAAGAGACCTGATTGTGCTCCTCCTGGGACACTCTCAAATGCGGAAATTCGATAAAAAAAAAAAGATATACCAAAACAGAAGAGTCTATCTATAAATTAGGCATCCAAAGCTTGGAAATTGAAGATAAGGCTGTCAGTCAGGCTTAATCTGAAAGGTATAGACAATGGGAAAAAAAATCATGCATTAATATTTATAATGCTGTGATGAAGCTTTCATATTCCAAAGAGAGTTCAACCACCCTTTGAAAAAAATCACAGTTAAAGTTTAAAAACTATTGTTAGGTTGGCATTGCCTGTCCTCAAACCAAAAAGCAGGTAAGGGTAGAAACGGTCTCCCTGGCCAGGCTAGTGGAAATAATAATAATAATAATAATAATAATAATAGCATTTATTAAGTGCTTACTATGTGCAAGGCACTGTTCTAAGTGCCAGGGATATAATAATAATAATAATAATGATGGCATTTATTAAGCGCTTACTATGTGTAAATCACTGTTCTAAGTCCTGGGGAGTTTACAAGGTGATCAGGTGTCCCACAGGGGGCTCACAGTCTTCATCCCCATTTCCCAGATGAGGTAACTGAGGCCCAGAGAAGTTAAGTGACTTGCCCAAAGTCACACAGCTGACAAGTGGCAGAGCCAGGATTCGAACCCATGACCTCTGACTCCAAAGTCTGTGCTCTTTCCACTGAGCCACGCTGCTTCTCTCAAAGAAAGAGCCCAGGCTGGGCGTCAGAGGGCCTGGGTTCAAATCCCGACTCCGCCTCTGGGCCGCTGTGCGATCTTGGGCAAGTCGCTTCACTTCTCTGGCGTCAATTTCCTCATCTGTAAAATGGGCATTCAGACTGTGAGCCTCCTGTGAGACATGGACTGTATCCAACCTGATTAGTTTGTAATACTACTACTACTAATAATTATGATATTGGTTAAGCACTTACTATGTGATCACCTTGTAACCTCCCCAGCGCTTGGAACAGTGCTTTGCACATAGTATTTATTAGTATTTATTTTACTTGCATATATTTACTATTCAATTTATTTTATTTTGTTGATATGTTTTGTTTTGTTGCCTGTCTCCCCCTTCTAGACTGTGAGCCCGCTGTTGGGTAGGGACGGTCTCTATATGTTGCCAACTTGTCCTTCCCAAGCGCTTAGTACAGTGCTCTGCACACAGTAAGCACTCAATAAATACGATCGAATGAATTGAATGAATGTGCCAAGCACTGTTTCTAAGCACTGGGGTAGTTACAACGTATTCAGGTTGGACACAGTCCTTGTCCCACATGGGGTTCACAGTCTCAATCCCCGTTTTACAGAAGAGGCAACTGAGGCACACAGAAGTTAAGTGACTTGCCCAAGGTCACACAGCAGACAAGGGGCAGAATAGAATCCAAGACCTCTGACTCCAAAGCCCATCCTCTTGACACTAGGCCATGCCGCCTCTTGGATCTGTATTTGTTACTCTATTTATTTATTTCTTTATCTTACTTGTACATATCTATTCTATATATTTTATTTTGTTATTATGTTTGGTTTTGTTCTCTGTCTCCCCCTTTTAGACTGTGAGCCCGCTGTTGGGTAGGGACTGTCTCTATATGTTGCCAACTTGGACTTCCCAAGCGCTTAGTACAGTGCTCTGCACACAGTAAGCGCTCAATAAATACAATTGATGATGATGATGGATCTACCCAGTGCTTAGTACAGCACCTGGCCCATAATAAGCATTTAAATACCACAGCGATTATTATTATTCTCTCCCAAACACTCTCCTCTCCCGGGCTTTCCCACCACTATTACTATTCTCTCCCAAACCCTCTCCTCTCCTGGACTTTCCCAACGCTGTAGATGGGAAAGTCTACATCATCATCCCTGTAACTTCTCTGGGCCCCAGTTACCTCATCTGTAAAATGGGGATTAAGAGCGTGAGCCCCCCGTGGGACAGGGACTGTGTCCCAACCTAACTTGTATCTACCCCAGCGCTTAGAATAACACTTGGCACCTTGTAAGTGCTTAACGTGGCTCAGTGGAAAGAGCCCGGGCTTTGGAGGCAGAGGTCACGGGTTCAAATCCCAGCTCGGCCACTTGTCAGCTCTGTGACTTTGGGCAAGTCACTTCTCTGAGCCTCAGTTCCCTCATCTGCAAAATGGGGATCAAGATTTTGAGCCCCCAGTGGGACAACCTGATCACCTTGTAACCTCCCCTCCGCTTAGAACAGTGCTTTGCACATAGTAAGCACTTAATAAATGTCTTTATTATTATCATTATTATTATTATCATTACAATCCCACCACCATGCTATTATCCTTGACTCACCTTTCTCCTACAACCTGCAAATTCAATCAGTCACCAAATCCTGCTGCTTCTGTATCGGCACATCTCCCGAATCTGCTCTTTCTTATACTTTAAAATTGTGATTGGGCTGAGCCAAGCTACTCAGTATGCCTCCATCTCCTTCTTTCTTACCGCCGACCTCTCGCCCATGTCCTGCCGCTGGCCTGGAAAGCCCTCCCTCCTCAAATCCGACAGACCATCAGTCTCCCCCACTCTCAGAGCCTCAGTGAAGGCCCATCTCCTCCAAGAGGCCTTCCCTCCTTTCCTCTACTCCCATTCCCTTCCACGTCACCCAGACTCGCTCCCTTTATTCACTCGGTTCAACTCGGTTTCGTCGTTTTTTTCACGACAGGGGCTGCTTGACAGAGTTTGGGATCGCTCTCTTCCCGCTCCCTTTCTAGTTCGTGGATGCAATTTCACCGAGGCGTGTTTAAGCCCTCCTCTCCTCTTCTCCCATTCCCTTCCACGTCACCCAGACTCGCTCCCTTTATTCACTCGGTTCAACTCGGTTTCGTCGTTTCTTTCAGAACAGGGGCTGCTCGACAGAGTTTGGGATCGCTCTCTTCCCGCTCCCTTTCTAGTTCGTGGATGTAATTCCACCAAACGCTACCTCTGACCTCATCCCATTTTGGGGGACTCAGAGACCATCCGATTCGCTCGTAGGAAAACGCCACTGAACTTAGTTACCAGTGAACGGGAACCATTTCCATCTCAAGATGAACTCCTACGCCAAACAGGGTCCGGAAGATCCCGGCAGCGGTTGGAAGTCAACGATTAGACTTGAAGTTATCTCCCATTTCCAACGCACCATTTCCAGGTGAAACTCTCTAGCCCTCTGTGGTTAGCCACAAATAATCTGCTTGAAGGGCCCGGATTCTACGGCTAAACTCCTGGATGTTAGTTTCCCAAGTGACTTACGCAGGCCCGACCCCGCTGTCCTGTGATAGACGCTCTCTTTGGAGACTGTGGCTTGAATGAGGCCCACGATATCGGCCTCATGTGTGAACTCCGCGGGAGAACCGGTGAGTCGAATGTTCTAAGTTCCCGACCGCAAGGAATCGGCTTATCGGTTTGGAAGCGGTGTGGCCTAGTGGAAAGAGCCCGGGTCTGGGAATCAGAGGGGGTCACCTCAAGCCTCTGGCCTCGGTTCCTTCATCTGGAAAATGGGGATGAAGTCTGTGAGCCCCACGGGGGACAGGGACTGTGTCCGACCCGATTAGCTTGGACCTACTCCTGAGTGACGCTGTGCATGATAAATTTCCCAGACAAATACAGGGGAAAAAAAAAGAGCTCCCAGAGAAGTGAAGTGACTCGCCCAAGGTCATGCAGCAGACAAGAGGCGGGGCTGGGATTAGAACTCACGTCCTTCTGGCTCCCTAGCCTGTGCTCTATCCACTGGGTCATACTACTTATAAATATATAAGTATATACTACTTATATAGTATAGTACTATAGTATATAGTATATATGTATATATTTATATGACATTTATTAAGCACTTACTATGTGCAAAGCACTGTTCTAAGCACTAAGGAGGTTACAAGGTGATCAGGTTGTCCAACGGGGGGCTCACGGTCTTAATCTCCATTTTCCAGATGAGGTAACTGAGGCACAGAGAAGTGAGGTGACTTGCCCAAAGTCACACAGCTGACAATTGGCAGAGCCGGGATTTGAACCCACGGCTTCTGACTCCCAAGCCCGGGCTCTTTCCACTGAGCCACGCTGCTTCTCACGCTACTTCTGCTTGAGAGCAGGCCCAAATGATTAGTTACGTTCCTTACTGAGGGCTGAACTGCCAGCTGTGTGACTTGGGGCAAGTCACTTAACTTCTCTGGGCCTCAGTTACCTCCTCTGTAAAATGGGGATTAAAACTGTGAGCCCCCCCCGGGGCAGCCTGATCACCTTCTAACCTCCCCAGCGCTTAGAACAGTGCATAGTAAGCGCTTAACAAATACCATTATTAATTATTATTATTATCATTATCATTATTATTAAGCCCCCGGGTAGATCTGAGATGCTCAGGCCGTTCAAGCCCCTGGCCTACACGAGGCTCACGATTTGCCTTAACCCCATTTTACAAATGAGGAAAGTGAGGCCCAGAGAGGTCAAGTGACTGGCTCGAGGTCACACAGCGGGCCATTCATTCATTCATTCAATCGTATTTATTGAGCGCTTACTGTGTGCGGAGCACTGTACTAAGCGCTTGGGAAGTACAAGTTGGCAACATATAGAGACGGTCCCTCCCCAACAGTGGGCTCACAGTCTAGAAGGGGGGACCAATATCAGATTGTGGGGGGACCTAGGCTATACTCTTATAGGCCTGGGGCTACATGAAATGCCCCCCCCCAAAAAAAACCAATCTACATCTAACTTGTGTATAACTTTCCATAAAATTAATGAGAATATTCACCACCAATTCATTCATTCATTCCATAGTATTGAGCGCTTACTGTGCGCAGAGCACTGTACTAAGCGCTTGGGAAGTACAAGCTGGCAACGTATAGAGATGGTCCCTACCCAACAACGGGCTCACAGTCTAGAAGAAGTAGAGAAGCAGCGTGGCTCGGTGGAAAGAGCCCGGGCTTTGGAGTCAGAGGTCATGGGTTCAAATTCCGGTTCCGCCAACTGTTAGCTGTGTGACCCTGGGCAAGTCACTTCACTTCTCTGGGCCTCAGTTCCCTCATCTGCAAAATGGGGATGAAGACCGCGAGCCCGCCGTGGGACAACCTGATTGCCTTGTAATAATAATAACCAACCTGACTGCCAGCCCACTAGGCCACACTGCCGACGGTTACCTTGAGCTGCTCTCCAAGAGCTTCCCCTCACAGGGGTGGGATTAATCCTACATGTCCGTTGTGGGCAGGGAATGTGTTTCTTGTTCTATGGGACTTTCCCAAGCGCTAAATACAGTGCTCCGCAAACAGTGAGCGCTCAATAAATACGTTTGAGCGAACTGAATGACAACAGGCAGTCCCCCCTCCCCACAGCCAAAGGCTGAGCCACAGTCCCTCCTTCTCCTCCCCGTCTCCCTCTCTGCCTTAAAATAACTGTGCGAATGGTAACGCTAAATAAGGAAAATGTGAGCACCGGTAACTCAAATTGACAAAAACAAAGATGACATGTTTACATAATTAGTTACACAGCTCACTTTTCTCCGCTCATCTTCTTTTCATTCTGCCCCCGCTGACTTCCAGGACCCCTCTATAAATAAAACAACTGAAATGAGGAAGCGCGGCCGTGAAATCGATCGATTTTTTCTTCCCTCCCTTAGCCTCCTCCCGGGCCTTCATGACTGCTGACTCCTCTTCTCCCCCCGGGCCTGCCTTCAGACATGCCAACAGTTGACTCAAAGTTAATTAGCAGGTGAATTTCCCCCCCTGCCTGGTTTTTCCCAGTAGTCCAGGGAGCCAGTCTCCCGCTTGAATGTCACCCCGATATTGTTGCGGTCCAGGGGCGAACGGCAAATTAACCTGTGTGTTTCCCATTAGGAGCCTCAGCTGATAAAAGAGGGGGTCCCGTCTCATTCTAAGGCCTGGTGGTGATGGATGAAATCATCATCAATCGTATTTATTGAGCGCTTACTATGTGCAGAGCACTGTACTAAGCGCTTAATCCTGCTGCTTTGACTCCCCCGGTGCTTTGGGACCCGAAGACAGGTCTGCTGATGAAAGCTCATCGATCAACCCATCGGGGGTATTGATTTTCTTTAATGATATTTTCTGAAGCGCTTCTAACGCGCCGGACCCTGTTCTCAACGCCGGGGTAGACACGAGATAATCAAGTCGGACGCAGTCCCTGACCCACATGGGGCTCCCGGTCTTAATCCCCGTTTTACAGAGGAGGCAACTGAGGCCCAGAGAAGTGAAGTGACTGGCCCAAGGTCACACAATAGAGAAGTGGTGGAGCCGGGATTAGAACCCAGGTCCTTCTGACGCCCAGACCCGGGACATCCCGACGCCTCCCCCTTCTACACTGTGAGTTGGGTAGGGACTGCCTCTATATGTTGCCAACTTGGACTTCCCAAGCGCTTAGTACAGTGCTCTGCACACAGTAAGTGCTCAATAAATACGATTGATTGATTGACTGATTGATTGACAAAGCATTTGCTCAGAGAACAGTCCCTCTCCCGACATTTGCTGTCCACTCTGGTCTGTCTACTGTAGTCCAAAAGGTCCAATTAGCCGTCTAGCGTCTTAGTCAGAGTCCAAAACGATCTCTGAAAACGTTTCTGGACTTCTGCCCCACTGACTTCCCCTTGCAATCGTGAAAATCATCATCATCATCATCAATCGTATTTATTGAGCGCTTACTATGTGCAGAGCACTGTACTAAGCGCTTGGGAAGCACAAATTGGCAACATATAGAGACAGTCCCTACCCAACAGTGGGCTCACAGTCTAAAAGGGGGAGACAGAGAACAAAACCAAACATACTAACAAAATAAAATAAATAGAATAGATATGTACAAATAAAATAAATAAGTAAATAAATAGAGTAATAAATAAATAGAGAAAATGACCCTTGACAACAGTCCGTTGCTGTTGCAATGTTTGAAACTGGGATTCACCATGCCTTAGAGAAGCAGCGTGGCTCAGTGGAAAGAGCCCGGGCTTTGGAGTCAGAGGTCATGGGTTCAAATCCCGGCTCCGGCAATTGTCAGCTGGGTGACTTTGGGCAAGTCACTTCACTTCTCTGGGCCTCAGTTACCTCATCTGGAAAATGGGGATCAAGACTGTGAGCCCCGCGTGGGACAACCTGATCACTTTGTAACCTCCCCAGCGCTTAAACCAGTGCTTTGCACATAGTAAGCGCTTAATAAATGCCATCATTATTATTATTATTCAAATCCTGGCTCCGCCACTTGTCTGCTTTGTGAAGTTGGGTAAGTCACTGCACCTCTCTGGGCCTCGATTACCTCATCCATTAAATGGGGATTAATAATAATAATAACGGTATTTGTTAAGCACTTACTACATGCAAAGCACTGTTCTAAGCGCTGGAGGTGGGGCTCACAGTTTTAATCCCCATTTTGCAGATGAGGTAACCTGAGGCCCAGAGAAGTGAAGTGACTTGCCCAAAGCCACCCAGCTGACAAATGGCAGAGCCGGGATTAGAACCCAGGACCTCTGACTCCCAAGCCTGTGCTCTTTCTACTGCTTCTTCTTCTCTATTATTCGTCTAATAAATCAAAGGCCAGGCGTATCATCCTTTCTGGTGATGACCGCGACTCGCCCAGGGGTCGGAGAACTAAGGATTAAGTGGGAAGGGAAGGGGACTGTGTCCAACCTGATTTGCTTGTATCCACCACAGCCTGGCACGCAATAAACGCTTATCAAATACCACAACTACCATTGAGAGCTTACTGTGTGCAGAGCACTGTATTAAGTGTTTGGGAGAGCACAATTCAACGATAAACAGACACATTCCCTGCCCACAACGAGTTGATAGTCTAGAGGGGGAGAAAGACATTAATAGTAATAATAATAATAATAATAATGGCATTTATCAAGCGCTTACTATGTGCAAAGCACTGTTCTAAGCGCTGGGGGGGTACAAGGTGACGAGGTTGTCCCACGTGGGGCTCACAGTCTTCATCCCCATTTTACAGATGAGGGAACTGAGGCATAGAGAAGTGAAGTGACTTGCCCAATGTCACACAGCTGACAAGTGGAAATGAATAAATAATAAATTTGGACAGAAGTGCCGGGGGGGCTGGGAGATGGGGACGAATAAAGGGAGCAAGTCAGGGTGAGTGGGAGAAGAGGAACAGCTGTGTGACCCTGGGCCAGTCATTTCCTCTGGGTTTCAGTTTCCGCATCTCTAAAATGGGCGCTCGGCACCTTTCCTCCCTGCCGACTTGTACTTCCCAAGCGCTTAGTACAGTGCTCTGCACACAGTAAGCGCTCAATAAATACGATTGAATGAATGAAGGAAGGAAGGAAGGCCTCTTGGAGGAGAAGTGTCTTTCATAAGGCTTTGGACAGCTTAGTACAGTGTCCGGTATGTAGTGAGCGCTTAACAAATGCCATTAAAGTGGGGCCCCGGAATAAGAAACCACCAGTCCGCTCCTGAGGGAGGCACAGCAGGATGCTAACTCGGATCGGCTTTGGAGAGGTTTACGTTACTGTCTTTTAATAATAATAATGATGGTATTTGTTGAGCGCTTACTATGTGCAAAGCACTGTTCTAAGCGCTGAATAATTCATAATGGTATTTGTTAAGCGCTTACTATGTGCCGAGCACCGTTCTAAGTGCTGTGGTAGATACAAGGTAATCAGGTCATCCCAGGTGGGGCTCACACACTTAATCCCCATTTTACATATGAGGTAACTGAGGCCCAGAGAAGTTAAGTGACTTGCCCAAAGTCACACAGCTGGTAATAATAATAATAATAATAATAATAATGGCATTTATTAAGTGCTTATTATGTGCAAAGCACTGTTCTAAGCACTGGGGAGGTTACAAGGTGATCGGGTCATCCCACGTGGGGCTCACAGTCTTAATCCCCATTTTACAGATGAGGGAACTGAGGCCCAGAGAAGTGAAGTGACTTGCCCAAAGTCACACAGCCGGTGAGTGGCGGAGCCGGGATTAGAACCCACGACCTCTGACTCCCAAGCCCGGGCTCTTTCCACTAAGCCACGAAGAAGCCTTTTGGGGCTGGGGGTGGTGGGACACCCTGCATGTTAATGGCATTTCCAGACGATTCTGGATCGCGAGGCTTTGCGGAAAACTGCCGGGGGCTTTGGGAAGTTGGAAATTCGGCCCGAAAAATCACAAAATGTGAGAGAGCCAACTTGGAAAAGTGCTAAGTCATGGACCTAGAGTGTCAATCCGACGCTGATCGCTTCTGCACGGGAAAGGGATTTTATGCCAAAGGAGATCTGTTGGGGAAGACGATAGCTAGCGGGTTGGAGTACGGGAATTTCGGGGTAGGGGATAGAATCAGTTAGTTATCGAGTGCTTGCCGTTTCTGTCTCCCCATCTGGATTAGGGCCTGGGCTGTAGTAGTAGCAGAAGCAGCGTGACTCAGTGGAAAGACCCCGGGCTTTGGAGTCAGAGGTCATGGGTTCGAATCCCGGCTCCGCCGCATCATCATCATCATCAGTCGTATTTATTGAGCTCTTACTGTGTGCAGAGCACTGTACTAAGCGCTTGGGAAGTCCAAGTTGGCAACATATAGAGACGGTCCCTACCCAACAGTGGGCTCACAGTCTAAAAGGGGCAGACAGACACAGGTCTGCTGTGTGACCTTGGGCAAGTCACTTAACTTCTCTGGGCCTCAGTTCCCTCACCTGGAAAATGAAGACTGTGAGCCCCACGTGGGACAACCTGATCACCTCGTAACCTTCCCAGCGCTTAGAACAGTGCTTTGCACATAGCAAGCGCTTAATAAATGCTATCATTATTATTATATCCACAGAGGCAAGTTATCATCTCCCTCTTATCCCGTCCTGGGATTCAGCGGCTCGAATGTTCCGGCTCAATCCACTCCCTTGGTCTTCCTGTGTCCTCGGGGAAATGATGAAAGATGGGATTTGCTTCCCACCTAAGAATCCCTCCTGCTCAGAGAACCCCTCAGCCTTCTCTCCCAGGATGTACACTTCATGGTATGTAAATCTGCATGCGGTGCCCTTCATTAGCTATGTAGCCCTCGGGAAAACCTAGGGAGAGATCACGGCTTCCAATGATCCGACAGTCAGGTAGCCAGTCAAAAATCGCTTTTTTTCCCCGCTCCTTCAAACTCCAGCCCCATACTAACTTTAAAAAAAAAAATCTCCATCATACCAGGAGAAACTTAAAAGCCATCCACTGTCAGGTGAAGTGTTGTGTAGCTCCCCTCCACTAGAAGAGAATAAAAACACTGCTTAAAAAAAATAAAATAAAATAAAAATTACTGTCACAGCCGGGGTGGCTCACAGTCAGGCCGCTTGTAACTCTGCTATTTAAAAGCTCGAATGAGAGCATTAAACAGTGCCCAATTAATATATACCTCGATGCATGAAGAGTTACACACATCCACACAACTTGTAGACTGTGAGCCCACTGTTGGGTAGGGACTGTCTCTATATGTTGCCAACTTGGACTTCCCAAGCGCTTAGTACGGTGCTCTGCACACAGTAAGTGCTCAATAAATACGATTGATTGATCGATTGATCCATCCCTGGGTGGAGAGTGGTTTGTGCTGTGTACCCTTTGGTTTTTTTCTACGCAAAATTAGAGTTCAAAGCGAACAGAAGTGGTTGAGAGTTGCATTCGGCGGGCGTCAGAGTGACGTGACGATGGAAGAGGTGGGGAGGAAAGGAACTAAAAAATTACAAACAGAACAGTCCACATGGTGTACGGTTATCTTTGCCTCTCCCTGTCCACCACCAGGACTTCCTGAGATGTAAGCCCCCATATGGGACAGGGACTGGTTCTCATTGTTAATTCATCTATTTTATTTCTATTGCATGGCGTAAAGCGCTTATATGTTCATTCGTTCAGTCATTCGATCCATTCAATCTTATTTATTGAGCACTTCCTATGTGCAGAACACTGTGCTAAGTGTTTTGGGGAGTACAACTGAACAATAAACAGACACAACCCTGCCCGCATCGCGCTCACAATCTAGAGGGTGAGACAGGCATTCATTTTATTTTTCCTTTATGGTATAAAGGGCTTACTATGTTCATTCATTTATTCGTTCAATCCATTCAATCATTTATTTGAGCACTTACTGTTTGCAGAGCACTGTACTGCTTGGGAGTGGACAACAGAATAATAAATAGGCACATTCCCTGCCCGCAATGAGTTTACAGTCTTTTTTTTTTTAATAGTCCTTGTTAAGCACTTACCAAGTGCTACACCCTGGACAAAGCGCTGGGGTGGATATAAGCTCATCGGGTTGGACACAGTCCCTGTCCCACGTGGGGCTCAGTCTTCATCCCCATTTTATAGAAGGAAAGGAAAAAGGAAAGGAAAAGAAGAAGGTAAGGGGAAAGGAAGGGGAAGGAAAGGAAAGGAAAGGAAAGGGAAAGGAAGGGAAGGGAAGGGAAGGGAAGGGAAGGAAAGGAAAGGAAAGGAAAGGAAAGGAAAGGAAAGGAAAGGAAGAAGGAAAGGAAAGGGAAGGAAGAACGAAAGGGGAAAGGAAAGGAAAGGAAAGGAAAGGAAAGGAAAGGAAAGGAAAGGAAAGGAAAGGAAAGGAACAAGGAAAGGAAAGGAAAGGAAAGGAAAGGAAAGGAAGAAAGAAAGGGGAAAGGAAAGGAAAGGAAAAGAAGAAGGTAAGGGGAAAGGAAAGGAAAGGGAAAGGAAGGGAAGGGAAGGGAAGGGAAGGGAAGGGAAGGAAAGGAAAGGAGAGGAAAGGAAAGGAAAGGAAAGGAAAGGAAAGGAAAGGAAAGGAAAGGAAAGGAAAGGAAAGGAAAAAAGGAAGAAGAAGGAAAGGGAAAAGGAAAGGAAAGGAAAGGAAAGGAAAGGAACAAGGAACGGAACAAGGAAAGGAAAGGAACAAGGAAAGGAAAGGAAAGGAAGAAGGAAAGGGGAAAGGAAAGGAAAGGAACAAGGAAAGGAAGAAGGAAGGGGGAAAGGAAAGGAAAGGGATGGATGAAAGCCATTGTTTTCTCAGTGAGATCTCCCCCTGTACCAGTCTCCAAAGTTATCTGAGGAAAAAGTGATGGTTTTTCCTTTCCCCCATGCTGGGAGGTGAGCCTCCCTCCATCACTGAACTTTCTGCTCCACGGCCTCCTCTGGGCATCTTCCAATTGGAGAGTCCCAGGGGGTCTAGATATTTCTTAGACTGCTTTAATATTCAAACCCTTTCGATCATTCCCAGTTCATTTAGTAAAATATTAGAAGAAAGATACCTTTGTCTTTTGAGAATTCTGTCGCCCTTTTTCCTGAATTGTGATGGAAACCATCTGTTCAGACGATGGAAAGAGTGATGTATTATTTTCTATACAATGCATCCACTTTTACTCTTTTTGCAAGTATTTGTTAAGCACCTACTATACTTCAGGCACTGTATTAAGCACTGGGGCAGGTACAAGCTAATCAGTTTGGACACGGTCCATATCCCATATGGGTCTCCCAGTCTTCATCCCCATTTTACAGATGAGGGAACTGAGTCCCAGAGAAATGAAGTGACTTGTCCAAGGTCAAACAGCCCGGATCACAACCCAGGTCCTTCTGGCTCCCAGATTTGGGCTCTATCCATCTCTCCTGGGCTTCTCGGGATCAGCAAAGCACTCTGTCCTGACAGCTGTCATTAAGACTGATATTATTTCAAACGATGGTATTTACTGAGCGCTTACTATATGCAGAGCACTGAACTAGTGCTTTGGAGAATATAATACAACACAGTTAGCAGACACATCCTCTACCCACAACAAGCTTACAGTCTAGAGGGGGAAACAGCCTCTAATATAAATGAGAAATTTATGATATAGAATTTAAAGATATGTATGTAAGTTCTGTGGGCTTGAGGGTGGGGTGAATATCAAAGGGCCAAAGGTCTCAGATCCAAGTGCATAGATGATGTGGAAGGGAGAAGGAGCTGGGGAAAAGAGGGTTTAATCAGGGAAGACTTCTTGGAGGAGATGTGGCCTTAATATCATCATCAAACGTATTTATTCAGCGCTTACTATGTGCAGAGCACTGTACTAAGCGCTTGGGAAGTACAAATTGGCAACATATAGAGACAGTCCCTACCCAACAGTGGGCTCAAGGGCTTTGAAGGTGGGGAGAGAGGCTATTTAACCCATCAATCAATCAATCGTATTTATTGAGCGCTTACTGTGTGCAGAGCACTGTACTAAGCGCTTGGGAAGTACAAGTTGGCAACATATAGAGACGGTCCCTACCCAACAGTGGGCTCACAGTCTAGAAGATCAGTCAATCAGTGATATTTATTGAGCACACACTGTGTGCAAAGCACTATACTAAGCACTCGGCCGGGTAACAATAATAATAATAATAATTATGGTACTTGTTAAACGCTTACTATGTCCCAAGCACTGTTCTAAGCACTGCGGTAGATACAAGTTAATCGGGTCGGACGCAGGCCCTGCCGCACATGGAGCTCACAGTCTTAATCCCCATTTTACAGATGAAGTAACTGAGGCCGAGAAGTGAAGTGACTTGGCCAAGGCCGCGCAACAGACAAGCGGCCGAGCCGGGATTAGAACTCAGGTCCTTCTGATTCCCAGCCCCGGGCTCTATCCGTTAGGCCACATGAGAAACAGACACATTCCATTTCCACGACTGCTCTAAGGCATATTCCAATTCCAGTTCGTTCATAGGGAAGCAGCATGGCCTAGCGACCAAAAGCCCGGGCCTGGGATTCAGAAGGATCTGGGTTCTAATCCCAGCTCGGTCGCACATCTGCTGTGTGACCCGGGGCTAGTTACTTCACTTCTCTGGGCTTCAGTTCCCTCATCTGTAAAATGGGGATGAAGACTGTGAACCTCATGTGGGACAGGGACTGAGTCCAGCCTGATTATCTTGCATATACCCCAGCGCTTACAACAGTGTCTGGTACATAGTAAGCACTTAACAAATACCATTAAAAAAAAAAAAAGGACACCAAGGACATTTCATGATGCTGCATGGCTAATTCACCACCAATTTGGGATCACTAGGGTTTTTTTACAATTTTTCCCGTCGAATCCCCTGGTGGCTATTTCCCTCTCTTCCTAATAATAATAATGGTATTTGTTAAGCACTTACTATGTGCCAGGCACTGTACTAAGCACTGGGATGAATACAAGCGAATCGGGTTGGACACAGTCCCACAGGGGACTCAAAGTCTTCATCCCCATTTTACAGATGAGGGAACTGAGGCTCGGAAAAGTGAAGTGACTTGTCCAAGGTCACGCAGCTGACAATTGGTGGAGCGAGGAAAAGAGCCCAGGGCCTTCTGACGCTCTTTCTGCTAGGCCACAATCCTTCTCCTCACATATTTCATATCATCATCATCATCATCAATTGTATTTATTGAGCGCTTACTGTGTGCAGGGCACTGTACTAAGCGCTTGGGAAGTACAAATTGGCAACATATAGAGACAGTCCCTACCCAACAGTGGGCTCACAGTCTAAAAGGGGGAGACAAAACCAAATGTACTAACAAAATAAAATAAATATCTAACATCTTCCTTTCTGGTCCAGAAAGTCGCCTCCCTCCATTTCTCAAGCACCGTCCATTCCGATGAGTTTCGCGTCCGCTAATATTTTTCTTAAATTTTGGAGGTTTCCAAACATTTCCAGGCTATTGTCACACACTCCAAAAGGCACCTCATTGAGGAAAATTGATCCCGCGGTCAATAGCCGGCTCCCCAGACACAGTTAGCTTGTGATCTAATAGCCTCTTAATCTCATTAAGCGAAGGGCTGGGAAAACGATTTCACCTCCGACAATCCCGAACGGAGTCAAACGGAACCCGAGGAGGCCGGCGGATTTTCCTCCTCTTTCGCGGCTTTCCTTCCTCTCCCCTTTCCTGTTCCCGTTCTTTAATAAGAGCCTCTGTCCTGTGAGGCAGGGTTGGCCTGATATCCATCACGGTACTTCGCGGGCTCTGGCACAATCCAGATGGACAATATTGCATTGTTTAAAACCGGCCCGCTCCATCCTTGCTGGAGATATTAAACCAAAGTCGGGATTATTAAAGCATCTGTGTACGCGACCTCCAGTGCTCACAAAGCCTTCTTCGGGCGAATCCGACTACAACTCTTGGAGTTTCTGGGGGCCGAGGGAGTCGGAGACGTCAAGGAAACGATGTGGGCAGGAGGCGCGGGTTTAAAGATGCAGACCCCAAATGTCTCTGCATGAAAAACCCACATCTCTCTCCTCCCCGATATTATTGCCAAGTTAAAATGAACTGTCAGAGCCGGGATAAAGATACAAACAGGATGCCATACCTTACCGGGGTCTTAAGCGACTTACACTTTGATCTAATTCTATTTGCTACTTTATGATGCATGAAGCTGTCAGATAAAGAGGTGTTCAAAAAAAATCCACTTGAGCTGTCAGAGCTGACAAACTCAGTGATGGATTACAGACGAAACAAAAGGCTTACTACCTTAACCGCAAATATTTATATCTTCTTTTTTTCATAAGGGCGCCTCAGTCGACAAGGCGTTAGCAGGGTGTGGGGTGTTGTGCGGTCTGCAGAGACACAGTTCCTGTGGCGCACGTTGAAACGGGGTTTAAAGCGTACAATGCGCTCGTGTGAGAAGCTCTGACAAGGGGATTAAGCTCCCAGTGATCAGAGGAAACTTGGCCTAGTGGGGAGAAGCCAAGCCCGAGAGTCAGAGGACCTGGGTTCTAATCCTGCTCTGCCATTTGTCTGCTGTGTGGCCTTGGGCAAGAGTCTTAACTTCTCTGGGCCTCACTTACCTCGTCTGGAAAATGGGGATTTGTTTTTTAATGGCATTTATTCAGCGCTTACTATGTGCAATGCACTGTTCTAAGCGCTGGGGAGGTTACAAGGTGATGAGGTTGTCCCACAGGGGGCTCACAGGCTTCATCCCCATTTTACAGATGAGGTCACTGAGGCACAGAGAAGTGAAGTGACTTTCCCAAAGTCACACAGCTGACAATAGGCAGAGCCGGAATTTGAACCCATGACCTCGGACTTCAAAGCCCGGGCTCTTTCCACTGAGCCACGCTGCTTCTCCACCGTGAGACCGTGAGGCCCACATGGGACGTGGACTGTGTGCAAACTGATTATTCACTCATTCATTCATTCAATTGTATTTATTGAGCGCTTACTGTGGGCAGAGCAGTGTACTAAGCGCTTGGGAAGTACAAATCCGCAACATACAGACGGTCCCTACCCAACAACGGGCTCACAGTCTAGAAGGGGGAGACAGACAACCAAACAAAACATATGGACAGGTGTCAAATCGTCAGAACAAAGAGAATAAAAGCTAAATGCACATCATTAACAAAATAAATAGGATAGTAAATATGTACAAGTAAAAACGCTTAACAAATACCATAATTATTGTGACCTTGAATCTACTACAGTGCCAGGCACTGTTAAAAAACAAAAAACCAATGCCTACAGTTTTCTGCCTAAATTATTTCTCTTTTTTTTTTAATAACACAGCATTTCACAGTTTTTCTTTTAACTCTTTTCACGGACTAAGGGGCTTCCTCCGACATGCAGAAATCAAGGCTGTTTCTCCTTAGAAAACGAATCTGCTAGGGTGGGAACCTCTCAGGGAAGATGCAGGGAAAATGTCGTCGATGGGGGAGACGCAAGAGCCAGATCGAGTCCAGATGGGAACGCGCAGTTCACATCGGGGTGAGATGGGAAGCCGGAATTTTTCAAGGAAAAAAAAAAATCCACGGCCCACGCTTGAATAAGCTCCTCATTATGGGACAGGGTTGACACCGATAATTGAAATAATTGAGAAGCAGCATGGCTCAGTGGAAAGAACCCGGGCTTTAGAGTCAGAGGTCATGGGTTCAAATCTCGGCTCCGCCAATTGTCAGCTGTGTCACACAACTTCTCTGTGCCTCAGTTACCACATCTGTAAAAAGGGGATTAAGACTGTGAGCCCCCCGTGGGACAACCTGATCACTGTGTAACCTCCCCAGCGCTTAGACCAGTGCTTTGCAAATAGTAAGCACTTAATAAATGCCACCATTATTATTATTATTAACTAGGAATCACACTTTAAAAAGAAACAGTGCCCGTGCATATTCCGGAGCACTTTCACATTTCACAATAATTGCCCTCCTATTCTCCCCATTTAACAGATGAGAACCCTGAGGCACAGAGAGGTTAAATGGCCCAAAGTCACACAGCAGAATACAGATCTTTGGACTCTCGGACTGAGACGGTGAAGGAGGGCTGTTTGTTTCGTGGTAGTTGTTTCTTGTCAGTTCCTGGAAAAGACGGGTCCTACGTCTAAAGACGGGTCGCAGTCTAAACCCCCATTTTCCAGATGAGGTGAGTGAGGCACGGAGAAGTGAAGTGACTTGCTTAAGGTCACACAGCGGACAGGTGGCGGAGCCGGGATTGGAACCCGGGTCCTTCCGACTCCCAGGCCTGAGGTCTCTCCTTTGGGCCACGTGCAAATTCCAGATTTGCCAGCGATTTCAGCGTCCTTCCCTGCTCAACCTTTCTACCAAGGGAGCGAACGAGGAAAATAGACTGGTGATTACAGGCGCTAGCTCAGAAGGCAGCAGGAACCAAGAGGAGGAAAAACAAGAGAGAGGAGTAGCAGTTGGAGTAGTAGCAGTAGTGGTAGTAGTATTCATTTATTCCTTCAATTGTATTTACTGAGCGCTTACTGTGGGCAGAGCACTGTACTAAGTGCTTGGGAAAGTGCGATACAACAATAAACAGTGACATTCCCTGCCCACAATGAGTTCACGGTCTAGTGATAGTAGTAAGAGCAATAGTAGAGTAATAGTAGTATTTGTAGTAGTAGCAGTAAAAGTAGTAGTAAGCCCTTCTCCACTTCTCCAGATCTCTTCTGCAGCAGCTCTCTTCTCTTCTCTTCCCTCCCCTTCCCCTCTCTCTTCTCTTCCCTTCCCTCCCCTTCCTCTCTTTTCTTCTCTTCCCTTCCCTCCCCTTCCCCTCTTCTCTTCTCTTCTCTTCGCTTCCCTCCCCTTCCCCTCTTCTCTTCCCTTCCTTCCCCTTTCCCTCTCTTCTCTTCTCTTCTCTTCTCTTCTCTTCTCTTCTCTTCTCTTCTCTTCTCTTCTCTTCTCTTCTCTTCCCTTCCCCTCTTCTCTTCCCTTCCCCTCTTCTCTTCCCTTCCCTCCTCTTCCTCTCTTTTCTTCTCTCTCTTCCCTCCCCTTTTCTTTTCTCTTCACTTCCCTCCCCTTCCCCTCTTCTCTTCTCTTCGCTTCCCTCCTCCTCCCCTCTTCTCTTCTCTTCCTTTCCCTCCCCTTCCCCTCTTCTCTTCCCTTCCTTCTCCTTCCCATCTTCTCTTCTCTTCCCTTCCCTTCCTTCCCCTTCTTTTCTCTTCTCTTCTCTTCTCTTCTCTTCTCTTCTCTCTTCTCTTTTCTCTTCTCTTTTCTCTTCTCTTTTCTCTCATCTCTTCCCTTCCCCTCTTCTCTTCTCTTCCCTCCTCTTTCTCTCTTTTCTTCTCTTCTCTTCCCTTCCCCTCTTCTCTTGTCTTCACTTCCTTCCCCTTCCCCTCTTCTCTTCGCTTCCCTCCCCCTCCCCTCTTCTCTTCTCTTCCCTCCCCTTCCCCTCTTCTCTTCTCTTCCCTTCCTTCCCCTTCCCCTCTTCTCTTCTCTTCCCTTCCCTTCTTTTCTTCTCCTCTCTTCTCTGTTCTTCAGAAGCCGCATGGCTTAGTGGAAAGAGCCCATGCTTCGGAGTCAGAGGTTGTAGGTTCTAGTCCTGCTTCTGCCACTTTTCAGCTGTGTGGCTTTGGACAAGTCACTTCACTTCTCTGGGCCTCAGTTCCCTCATCTGTAAAATGGGGATGAAGTCTGTGAGCCCTATGTGGGACACCCTGATTACCTTGTATCTACCCCAGGGCTTAGAACGGTGTTTTGCCCATAGTAAGTGCTTAACAAATGCCATTATCATTATTATTATTATTATTATGTGTCTGACTTGCTCCTTTTGTTCACCGCCCCCCCAAGCTCCATATTATTTATGTTCATATTTGTCATTTATTTATTTCTATTAATGGCTATCTCCCCCTATAGACTGGAAGCTCTTTGTGGGCAGGGAATGTGACTGTATATTGTTCTATTGTGCTCTCCCAAACACTTAGTCGAAAAGCAGCGTGGCTCAGAGGAACTAGCCCGGACTTTGGAGTCAGAGGTCAGGGGTTCAAATCCCAGCTCCACCAATTGTCAGCTGTGTGACTTTGGGCAAGTCACTTCACTTCTCTGTGCCTCAATTACCTCACCTGTAAAATGGGGATTAAAACTGTGAGCCCCACGTGGGAAAACCTGATCACCTTGTAAACTCTCCAGCGCTTGGAACAGTGCTTTGCACATAGTAACTGCTTAATAAATGCCATCATTATTATTATTAGTCCAGTGCTCTGCACACAGTAAGCGCTCAATAAATACAATTGACGGACTTATCGACTGACTCTGCACATAGTAGGCGCTCAGTAAATACCAGTGATTGACTGATTAGTTGCAAATGAGGAACCTGCATCAGCAGCCCTGACTGTGGAAGGACAAGTCTCCTGGCAGTCCAAGCAGCAAAAGATGAATCCTAACCCCTTCCACAAATCATATCCACATGGTGATCTGTTCCATCGCCAGAAAGCCTCAGTCGCTGATGGATTTCCCTTTAATATCTACTGCCCAACGTGGAACCCGGGTCCGGATGCCTGGCTGGTAAAAAGACATTAAATTAGAATTCCTCCTAAGCCCACCAGATCAAGCCTTTCCTCTCTTTTGCAAGCAAACCTATCGCGTTCGCCAAAGAGCAAGAGTTCCATCTCCGCCGATCTGCGTTTCCGACACACCTTGGCCCGCGCAATCAAATTTCTGACGCCCTTCCCTCCCCGGACACCAGCACCATATGCCAAAGTGCGTTCTCGGGGTCCTGACGGGCTAGTGGGCCAATAAAATCACTCCTGAAAAAGTTGAAAGGCGACCTCGTTCGGATACGCGATTATTAGTATGCTCGGAGCGTGTTCGATCTCGGCCGGTGGCGAATGGGAAATCGGCTAGCCCGAGCAGAGGCTGATGGGAAGCAGATGACAGTACTTATGTAGGCATGAAAGCAATCTGCTTTAATATCAGACACTTTAGTGCAAAGAATGCTAGGGTTACCGGAGGTTAAAGACGGGTCGGCCTTCGGGAAAGAAAAAAAGACAGAAAAGTCAGTTGGAAAACGTGGGGCGTCTCGCTGGTTTCCCGTTTTTTGGTCTCTTCGGACTGGCGGCATGGCCTCGTCGGTAGAGCTCGGGGCCTGGGATTCAAACCACGGGTTCCAATCCCGGCTCTGACACTTGCCTGCTGTGTGGCCTTGGACAAGTCACTTTACTTCTCTGTGCCCCAGTGACGTCATCTGTCAAATGGGGATTAAAACTGTGAGCCCCATGTCGGATGGGGACTGCGTCCAACCTTGTATCCACTCCAGTGCTTAGAACAGTGCTCCGTCTTCCGGGGAAATAAAGAACTCAACCACACTGCCTTCGGTATACAACCTCTCAGATTCGTAGGGGTGACTCCCCAGATTTCTCTTTCCGAGACACAATAATTACATAGTAAGTGCTTAACAAATACCATACTTATTATTATTCGTATTATTATTATTATCGGCCATTGGGGTTCAGGGCTGGGAGAAACATATTCCAAAATGGAGAACTGGAGACATGTGTTCAATCTGTCCCGGGCACCGTACTAAACGCCGGGGTGGATACAAGCAAATTGGGTTGGACACAGTCCCTGTCGCCCATGGGACTCACAGCCTCCACCCCCATTTTCCAGATGAGGGAACTGAGGCCCAGAGAAGTGACTTGCACGTCAGCCTCCCCTTCCTTTCCTCAGGGTTACCTCCTCATCTCTCCGGGGGGCCTGACGAACCAACCAGTCGGTTTTGGGGGGAAAATATTTCTTCGGAAATTTTGATTTATGTGCTCCCCCCACCCCTTAACTATTTATTGCTCCGTTCACTTCCCAATGATTTATTTTATTCAATAGAAGGTGACTAGTGGGCTTAGTACAGTGCCTGGCACGTAGTAAGCACTTAATCAATCACATTTATAGAGCGCTTACTGTGTGTGGAGCCCATAACAAATACCACTAGTATTATTATTGTTACTCTTTAAAGTTGGATTTTTATTTTTCCGGTTTCTCTGCCAGATTCCTGGGAGCCTGTGAATGGCAGGCGGGGAACAATCTCCATAAATGAGAAGCTCGTCTATCTTCCGTTCACTCTCCCCTCTTCTTCCTTCTCCGCACGTGTCACATACGCTCTATTATGCAAACCATCACAGTCACGGAGATGGGATAATATCCCGAGAACGGAGCATTACAAGGCTATCAATACCGGGAGGAGGTTTTGTGACATTGTAATAGACCGCGGGAGAGACGGCCGAGCTACCTTTATTAGGTTTTCCCCGATTATGTGTGTTTTTCTTCCTGTAAGATGCAGAATCTGGGGAAGACTGAATTTGTGTGTCCACATGGGAGTGGGAATTTGTTCATTCATTAGATCGTGTTTATTGAGCGCTTACTGTGTGCAGAGCACTGTACTAAGCGCTTAAGATTAAGCGGAGCGGAGATTAATCTCCGTTTAAGATTAAGCAGAGAATAGGACTGTGAGCCCAATGTGGGACAGGGACTGTGTCCAACTTGGTGATCTTGTATCCACCCCAGTGCTTAGCACATAAGCACTTAACAAATACCACTATTATAATTATTATGATTATTAACATTACTATTATTACCTGTCTACTGGGTGATCCTGGGCAAATCACTCCACTTCTCCGGGCTTCAGTTCCCTCATTTGTAAAATGAGGATTAAAACCGTGAGCCCCACGTAGGACAGGCACCGTGTCCAACCTGATTAACTTGCATCTACCCCAGCGTTTAGAACAGTGCTTGGCACATAGTAAACGCTTAACAAGTACCATAATGACTATTATTACGATTGAGCGCTTAACAAATACCATAAAAAACAGGTATCACCACGAACCTTTCAAGGGTGAAGGGAAAAAAACCAAGGGCAGCAGCATTCCATCGAATCCAAGGCTTTCACAAAAAGGGAGAGCATTTCTGGTTTGCATTTTAAGGAGTCTGGAGGACAGCCAAGATTTGGGAAGCAGGAGAGGAGAAGAAGCATCTTGGAAAGTGTGTTTTCCCTCTGCGGTCTCTCTCCTCATGAGAGGGGGTGGGAGGGGCAAGAAGCACAAATCTACGTGGAATTAATGAAAACAGCACCTTAGTGCCTCCGGTTTCAGCCACCTTACGTGCTTATTTGGTCATCTCGGCCAAACTCCCGGGTCTTTTTTCGGCAATTCCCCTCAAAATAAATACAGAGGCTCGCTCAGGATGAGTGTTTTAGCTCCACCAGAGAGCGTTCACTGCGAGGCAAAGAAACAGGATCTTCTGGCACATGGTTTGGAAACTACAGACCTGGAATTCAGGCTGCAGGCCTGGATCGCCCTCCCTCCTCGTATCTGACAGACCATCCCTCTCCCCACCTTCAAAGCCTTAATAAAAGCCCGTCTCCTCCAAGAGGCCCTCCCCGACTAAGCCCTCATTCCCTCTTCTCCCACTCCCTTCTGCGTCGGCTTTGCGCTTGGATTCGCACCCTTTATTCCCCCCTCCCTCGGCTCCGGCGCTCAGTACAGTGCCTGGCACACGGTAGGCGCTTATCAAATACCATCATCATTATTATTACTATTAGGAGGGGTTTGGGTCAGAGGCATAGAGTGTCTGAGGGGGCTCTCAGCCCGTCTCCCCACCATAACTGAGAGAGTTTCTAAAGCTGTTCTTCCAGCCCATGATAGAATATGGGATCAAGACGCCGACAGATTTAAGGAATAGCGATTGGAAGAGGACCATAACTTTAGACTAGCGTTTCTTGTCTTATGATAGTATTTGTTAAATGCGTACTACATTCATTCATTCATTCAGTCGTAATTATTGAGTGCTTACTGTGTGCAGAGCACTGTACTAAGCGCCTGGGAAGTACAAGTTGGCAACATGCAGAGACGATCCTTACCCAACAACGGGCTCACAGTCTAGAAGCGCTTAACAGATGTCACTGAATACAAAAATAGTCTTTCCCCTGTCTATTCTATTGTATGGATTTATTACTCTATTTATTTGACTTGTACATATCTAGTCTATTTATTTTATTTTGTTAATATGTTTGGTTTTGTTCTCTGTCACCCCCTTCTAGACTGTGAGCCCGCTGTTGGGTAGGCATCGTCTCTGTATGTTGCCAACTTGTACTTCCCAAGCGCTTAGTACAGTGCTCTGCACACAGTGAGCGCTCAATAAATACGATTGATTGATTGATTGATTGATTGATTGATTGATTACACCCCCAAGGAAGGGGTTCTACATCCAGTGATCCAAATCAGCGGTCAGGATGGGTGGAATTCACTCGATCTCCCGGTTCGAGTGTTCGATTTTGCTCACGACGTCATTTTCCTTTTTTTCCTCTGTGGTTGGCCAGTTGGCACCCAGACTAGAGAGTTTCGTTTTCTGGGCTTGGCGCTGATTATCGGGATGAGGCCGATTCACAGGCGGGAGAAGATCCCAGCCATTGTATCCTAGGGAATGGAGAAGCACAGTCTCCTCTCGCTGCTTGCCACGGACAATTACTCTCACAGAAACAAGCCGAGGGCCACCCGGAAGACGACAAGAAACAAATTCTCCGCCGACGCGGGGCTGGGAATAGGGACTGCTCGGGGAGGCAAAATCAGTCGGTCGATCAGTGGTATTTATCGAGCGCTTACTCCAGGCAGAGCGCTGTACTAAGCGCTTGGGGGAGTCCAATACAACAGAATTAGCAGACACGTTCCCTGCCCATAATGAGCTTATACTGTGCAGTGTGGCCTAGTGGATAGAGCCCAGGCCAGAGTTAGAAGGTCCTGGGTTCTAATTCCGGGCCCACCACTTCATTCATTCATTCAGTCGTATTTATCGAGCGCTTACTGTGGACAGAGCACTGTACTAAGCGCTCGGAAAGTACCATTCAGCAACAAAGACAATCCCTGCCCACAACGGGCTCACAGTTAGAAGCAGGGAGAGAGACGTTGAAACAAGTAAACAGGCATCAATATCCGCTGTGTGACCTCGGGTAAGTCGCTTCACTTCTCTGGGCTTGTTACCTCATCTGTAAAATGAGGATTGCGACTATGAATCCCACGTGGGACAGGGACCTGATTTGCTTGTACCCACTCCAGCGCTTAGCACAGTGCCTGACATTGTAAGCGCTTAAGAGATACCCCGATTATCATTATTATTATGACCAGGAATCACCCACTCAACTAATTATTATTGTTGGACTGGCTAAGCGCTTACTACGTATCGAGCACTGTTCTAAACATGGGGTGGATACACGTTGTTAGGTTGGACATCAGCCCTGTCCCACATGGGGCTCACAAGTCTAAGTAGGAGGGAGAACGGGTTTTGACTCCCCATTTTATAGATGAGGAAACGGAGGCCAGAGAAGTGAAGTGACTTGTCCAAGGTCACACAGCAGAGAACCGGTAGAGCTGGGGGGTTGGAGCCCAGGTCCTCTGATTTCCGTGCACTTTCCGCTAGGCCATGCTAGGCTGTAAACCCGTGTGGGAAAAGACCGGTAGCTTAAACCCCCCTGGCAGTTGGGGTTTCTCAACTTTAAAACACATGGCAACCGGATGGGAAGGAACTCTCCACTATTAAGAAATTAAAGGGGCGTGAGGGCAAAGGATGCAAGATGCGAAGTTTAACCGAGAGAGACGGAACCGCGTCTCACCGTCATCTGGCCGAGACATATCCCAAATCTCCCGACCGCGCGTTTCTCCCCAAACGAACTGGGAATCAGCGAACCGCCCCGGTCGCCGGTCGGAGAAATTTATTATGGATTCCTGGGTAATATCTTGCAGGTGCCACAGGTTTCCAACTTCTTTGTTAAGGCACAACTCAGCTTTTTCCCATTACCCGGTATCCCGGGTTTTCCTGATCCGCCTGCCGTGACACTAAGCAGCTTCCCCGCCAGATACCGGCAGCAGGTTGGATCACGTCTTCGCTCGGTCGGAGACGACTCGTAGGGAGCACCTGGTTCACCTAGTCACCGGAGGAGCAGTGTGGCTCAGTGGAAAGAGCAAGGGCTTGGGAGTCAGAGGTCATGGGTTTGAATCCTGTCAGCTGTGTGACCTTGGGCAAGCCACTTAAATTCTCTGTGCCTCGATTACCTCATCTGTAAAACGGGGATGATGACTGTGAGCCCCACGTGGGACAACCTTGTATCCCCCCAGCGCTTAGAACCAGTGCTTTGCACGTAATAAGCGCTTAACAAATACCATTATTATTATTAGTCCAGGTCGCCATGTTCCCAGTGAGTTAGAGCGAGCTTATGGCCAGATTTGAGGCTGATCTCCCAAACCAGACTCTAATTTTCGGGATTCCCTCCAGACTGTAAGCTCGCTGCAGGGAGGGAATGTGTCGATGGACTCTGTTGGATTGGATTCTCCCAAGCACTTAGTACAGTGCTCGGCACACAGTAAACGCTCAAAAAATGCCACTGATGGATTGACTGATTGACTGATCGTGCTTGGAAGCGAATCCGCCACCAAGTTGACTAAAAGCAGCACGAGAAGTTGCGTGATCTAGCGGGAAGATCACACGCCTGGGAGGCAAAAGACCCCGGATTCTAAATCCTGGCTCTGCCATTCCCCTGCGGTGTGAACCTGGGCAGCTCACTTCTCTTTCCCTCAGCTTCTTCATCTGTAAAATGGGGATTCACTACTAGTTCCCCCTCCTGCTTAGACGGTGAGTCCTGTGGGAAACAGGAACTGTGGCTGATCTTGTCAGTTGTCAGGTGACTGCATCTATGGGGTGCTCGCTGTGTGCACGCCACTGTAATAATAAATAATAATAAATGGTATTTGTTAAGCGCTTCCTATGTGCAAAGCACCGTTCTAAGCACTGAACTAAGCGCTTGGGAGAATAAAAGACAAAACTTTAACACAAACATTCCCGGCCCACAGTGACCTTACAGTCTAGAGATCGTAGATCTGATTATCTTGTATCTACCCCAGCACTTAGGACAGAGTAAGCACCTGAGCTCATCTCTAGACTGTAAGCTTATTGCAGGCAGGGAATGTGTCTTTTTACTGGTATAGTGTCTCCCAAGCGCTTGGTAAAGTGCTTTGCACACAGTAAGCACTCAATAAATACGACTGAATGAATGCATGAAATGCATGTAAGAAACATATCTACCAGCTCTGCTGTACTGTACTCTCCCATGGACTTAGTACAGTGCTTAACAAATCCCACCATATAATAATAATAATAACAATAATAATAATAATTATTATTATTATTACTAAACACACTTTTGGCTCTGAATCAGAAATGACCGCGAGAGACAGCCAATTTCATAGCCTCTTCGTTCACTGGATAACTGAGGGACACTAGCTTTCCAGCGTCTCTTTAATATCGCTCCGGGAAATTGCCTCTTAGAGGTTTTATGCTGAGTTATCAAATTAGATCCATCGATTTTTTTTTTTCCCGGTGTACATGGGGGGGAGAGGGAGCCCGCTTTTATGAAGTAATAATGAACTGAGCGAAAAAGGCTTAGCTATGATTATGTCAACAGTTGAGAACTAATCTCCAGCCCAACTCAATACAGGATTTCATCCGCTTGGAAAATATCCGAGTGGAAGACAGCTTGGGGAGGGAATTAAGAGGAGGGCGGGCGGGCCTGGGGGAGATCCGCAGGGAGCTGAGGCGATTAGAGAAGAGGTGGAAGGGGCGAGCTGGGAGAGTCCGAAGGCCGGTTCCCCCGGCTCCGGGCCCGGGGCCACTGGCTCCAGATGAGGCCCGCCGGCTTCCTCGAGGCCGGGCCTGGATCCCTCCCGCCCTGCCTGCCTCCTTCCCACGGGCGGCCCAAAATTCCCCCCGAAAAGATGTCTGGGGTCGCGGGCGGCCGCTTCCATTGGCCCGTTTCTCCGGGAGGCGGTCGCCTGAGCCGGACATTTGAATCACAAGGGCTTCTGGGATGGGATTTTCCCCTCAGAGATCTCCATTCGGGCCTGGATTAAGAGGATTAGAAGCCATTAGATGACCATCCTCGGGGGCCCCGAACGGATTTGCCCTTTTTGTTCTCCATCTCCTCCTTGGGCAGGGGCAGACTCTGGGGGTAACAAAGTACCTCACAAAAGGGGGCCTTTAGCATGACAAAGTCGGGGCCTAGTCTGGCCCGGGCCGGCCCGCGCCTCCCCGGTTTCAACGTCAAGCCGGGACACGCCATTGTTCGAGGACTGGAACCTCCAGCTCCTTTCTCTGTCTCCCCATACCGAGCCCAAGGTGTCACATTAATTATTTAAATCTTTCGCAGATTTCAGCCGGCCCCTCCGAGACCCTGCAACCTGCCAGAAGAGTCTCCAATCTGCATTAGCTTTGGTTAATTAGAGCTGAGACAAGGGCTTTGATCTCAATGAATATAATAAACCTCCCCCTCCCCGCAGCCCTCAGAAAGAAAGAAAAAGGAGCAAAACTTCCTGTGTGATTTATCTTTTACCTGATTCCGGCCTCTGCTGTTCTTCTGCTCCATTAGACTTTGATTCACCTTGTCTGAGGCCCATTAAACAACCTGGGTATAAAAGAATTTAAACCCCTTTAAAAGCCAGCCCGAAACGATCGGTAAATGCTCCAAGAAGGGATCCCGGATCTATAAACTCTGAAAGAGTTCGACAACGGGAGCTGCTGTAGTTTATACTGAGTGGATGCAGGGGTAAAGTGGGAAGAGAGAGGAGGTGAGAAGCAGCCAGGCCTACTGGATGGAGCCCAGGCCTGGGAATCAAGGGACCTGGGTTCTAATCCTGTCTCTCCTGTTTGCTGTGTCATCTCGGGCAAGTCAGTTCACTTCCCTGGGCCTCAGTTCCCTTATCGGCAAAATGGAGATTAAAACTGGAAGCCCCATGTGGGACAGGGACCACGTCCAACCTGATTAGCTGGTATTTCCCCCAGGGCCATAGTACAGTGCCAGGAGCATAGGGAGTGCTTAATAAATATTATTTTAAAAAAGGCTACTTTCTTACCGAGGCCAGATATCACCGGTTTTTCCATTTGGGTTGATCTTTAACCATTAAAACTGTGTCCCAAGGTGACCTCGGGGGGCTCACCACAAGGTCACTTGCTATCTCATGACCGCCCCAGGCACTGGGAAGTGCCGTTGGGATCCCCTGCCCCCTCATCCCCAAACTGGTAGAGTGACAGCCCAGACCGGGAATACCGAAGGTGGCCCCGGATCAATCTGTTTAGGTGTGGAGGAGGGTGGAGATTGGAGAAACTGAGGCCGGAAGCGGACCAGGCCAGGGGGGATTAATGGTTGCGGCCTTTGACCTTCTTGGTGGAGGCTGGAGGCTGGCAGCGACAGGGTGCTGGGCATCCGTGCCCATCATCATCATCAATCGTATTTATTGAGCGCTTACTATGTGCAGAGCACTGTACTAAGCGCTTGGGAAGTACAAATTGGCAACATATAGAGACAGTCCCTACCCAACAGTGGGCTCACAGTCTAAAAGGGGGAGAACTTTTAGTCTAAAAGGGGGAGAAGGGGGAGCCCAGGCTGGGGGATGCCACTTGGTCGGTGTGCTGGGTGAATCATCATCATCAATCGCATTTATTGAGCACTTACTGTGTGCAGAGCACTGTACTAAGCGCTTGGGAAGTACAAATTGGCAACAAATAGAGACAGTCCCTACCCAACAGTGGGCTCACAGTCTAAAAGGGTGAATGCCCCGCTGGGAGCTCCTGGGGCCGGGCGGTGGGCCGCGGAGTCACGGAGGGGTCAGGGCGGAGGGGATGCCCGGGATGATGCCCGGGATGATGCCCTCCGCCCCCAAGTTAGGGCCTGGGCGGGCTGCATTTGTTGGGGGGGTGCGGGTGGTGACCCCTCAGTCCGGCCCTCCCCCGAGGGAACCTCTAAGATCCGCCAAGAAGAAGCCACTCCCTCCCCAAAGGGAGGTCTCATTCACCATCTCCAAAATAATCAAATAATAATAATGATAGCATTTATTAAGCGCTTACTATGTGCAAAGCACTGTTCTAAGCGCCGGGGAGGTTACAAGGTGATCAGGTTGTCCCACGGGTGGCTCACCGTCTTAATCCCCATTCTACAAATGAGTTAACTGAGGCCCAGAGAAGTTAAGTGACTTGCCCAAAGTCACACAGCTGACACGTGGCGGAGCAGGGATTTGAACCCATGACCTCTGACTCCAAAGCCCGGGCTCCTTCCACTGAGCCACGCTGCTTCTGGTCTCACGGAATCAATTTTGTCTAAAACTCGGGCTTTCCTTCCCCAGTCTCGCTCTCTTTTCGCAGATTCCTGAACGAATCCAGGCCGGTGTGGGCAGGGATTGTCTCTTTTTATTGCTGGATTGTACTTTCCAAGCGTGTAGTACGGTGAGCGCTCAAGAAATACGACTGAATGAATGAACCTGTCCCCGGGCCACGGGTGACAGACTGTGAGCTCCCTGTGGGTAGGGAATATGTCTGTTTATTGCTCTATTGTCCTCTCCCAAGTGCTTAGTACAGTGTTCTGCGCACCGTAAGTGCTCAATAAATACCACTGACTGGCAAAAACGATGGATTGATTAAGAGTCTTGTAGCTAGCTTGTATTGATGACTGTCTCCCCTGTAACTTATTTATTATTTATTTATTTATTTCTATTAATGTCTGTCCACCCCCTCTTGACTGGGAGCCCGTTGTGGGCAGGGAATGTCACGGTTTATTGTTGAACTGTACAATCCCAAGCGCTTAGTACAGCGCTCTGCGCAGAGTAACTGCTCAATAAACGCGACTGAATGAATAAATGAATGACTAAACCCTGTGGATAACACAATCAAGGCAGCTCTAAGCCCTGGCTCAGACGATCCTGGGATTCAAATTATTAAGTGATTTTCTGTGGCATTTATGTGTCAGGCACTGTACTAAGCGCTGCAGTAGATACAAGCTAATCAAGTTAGACACAGTCCATGTCCCCACGTGGGGCTCCCAGTTCTCATCCCCATTTATGGATGAGGTAACTGAGGCACAAAGAACCTCTTTATTTCTCTTATTATTGTTCCTATTATCATTGTTATTGGTATTATCATTATGATTAGTAGCATGGTTATTTCTTCCACCCTTGGAACTCCAGGGCTGACTCAGAGAATTTCAGTAATTACCAATTGTTCTCATGCCTATTTACTTGCTTTGATGTTTGTCTCCCTGCTTTTAAAACCAGTGTGGGCGGGGATTGTCTCTCTTCCTTGCTAAATTGTGCTTTCCAAGTGCTTAGTACAGTGCTCTGCACACAGTAAGCGTTCAATAAATATGATTGAATGAATGAAGGAATGAAGCGTCCCTTATCGGACGTTGGTTTCTCAGTCCGCAGGGCTTCTGGACTGTGAGACTTTTAGACTGTGAGCCCACTCTTTTAGACCGTGAGCCCACTGTTGGGTAGGGACTGTCTCTATATGTTGCCAATTTGTACTTCCCAAGTGCTTAGTACAGTGCTCCGCACATAGTAAGCGCTCAATAAATACGACTGATGATGGTGGGCTCTGGCGAAGGGGATAATAAGGCCTCCTCCAGGAGGCCTTTCCAGATTGAGCCCCTTCCTTCCTCTCCCCCTCTCCATCTCCCCCATCTTCCCTCCTTCCCTTCCCCACAGCACCTGTATATATGTATATATGTTTGTACATATTTATTACTCTATTTATTTATTTTACTTGTACATATCTATTCTATTTGTTTTATTTTGTTAGTATGTTTGGTTTTGTTCTCTGTCTCCCCCTTCTAGACAGTGAGCCCGCTGTTGGGTAGGAACCGTCTCCATGTGTTGCCGACTTGTACTTCCCAAGCGCTTAGTACAGTGCTCTGCACACAGTAAGTGCTCAATAAACACGATTGATTGATTGATTAATAGGCCCCGCTGCTTCTCTGTGACTTGTTTGGCTCGGAGTCCCCCAAGTCCGCTGACCCGGGGGGGCCTCCCAGAAGCCCAGAGAAGCAGCGTGGCTCAGTGGAAAGAGCACAGGCTTTGGAGTCAGAGGTCATGGGTTCGAATCCCGGCTCCCCCACATGTTTGCTGTGTGACCTTGGGCAAGTCACTTAACTTCTCGGAGCCTCAGTTACCTCATCTGTAAAATGGAGATGATGACTGTGAGCCCCACGCGGGGCAACCTGATCACCTTGTATCCCCCCTACAGCGCTTAGAACAGTGCTTTGCACATAGTAAGCGCTTAACAAATGCCATTATTATTATTATTATTATTATTTGCAGTCAGCCTCGAGAAACCACAGTGAGGGCCTCCGGAGGGATGTGGGCTCCCAAAGCGGCTGGGATATTCCTGGAATCCCTCCCGTGGGCTAGCAAGTAGAGCCCGTGCCTAGGAGTCAGAAGGTCATCCCAGCTCCGCCAATCAATCAATCAATCAATCAATTGTATTTATTGAGCGCTTACTGTGTGCACAGCACTGTACTAAGCGCTTGGGAAGTCCAAGTTGGCAACATAAAGAGACGGTCCCTACCCAACAGTGGGCTCACAGTCTAGAAGGGGGAGACAGAGAATAAAACCAAACATATTAAAAAAATAAAATAAATAGAATAGATATGTACAAGTAAAATAAATAGAGTAATAAATATGTACAAACACATATACATATATACAGGTGCTGTGGGGAAGGGAAGGAGGTAAGACGAGGGGATGAGGGGACTTGTCTGCTGTGTGGCCTTGGGCAAATCCCTTCACTTCTCTGTGCCTCAGTTACCTCATCTGTCAAATGGGACTGAGACTGTGAGCCCCACATGGGGACCGTGTCCAACCCGATTTGCTTGTATCCACCCCAGGGCTTAGTACGGTGCCCGGCACACAGCACGTGCTTAACTAACACCGCAATTATTATTATCCCAGTGCTTAGCACAGTGCCCGGCACACAGTGAGCATCCAATAAATACCATCGACTGATAAGCGCTTAGTACAGTGCTCTGCATACAGTAAGCGCTCAATAAATACGATTGATTGATTGTTAGAGAAGCAGCGTGGCTCAATGGAAAGAGCATGGGCTTTGGAGTCAGAGGTCATGGGTTCAAATCACAGCACGGCCAATTGTCAGCTGGGTGACTTTGGGCAAGTCACTTGACTTCTCTGGGCCTCAGTGACCTCATCTGGAAAATGGGGGTGAAGACCGTGAGCCCCCCGTGGGACAACCTGATCACCTTGTAACCTCCCCAGCGCTTAGAACAGTGCCTTGCACATAGTAAAGCGCTTAATAAATGCCATTATTATTGTTAGCTGGATAATAAATTCCCCCGAATCCTCGACTTTGCCCGGTGCATTTGCTTACACCAATCTAAGTTCAGGCTTCTACATTATTTATCAGTATTAGATATTCCTTGAATACAAAACACGCGTGATGCCGTCCAAAATCTACGGGGAAACTCTCACCGTGCAGCCTGCTTTGTATATTCCAATCACACCTTTGCCCCCTGGGTTGGAAATGGCATTGACTCTTGGTATCCATGTGGGTGGATGTGACTGAAAGACTAGAGTGAGACCAGCAGATTAATCAGCCCTCTCCCGCCTTGGGGAAATCATCCCGATCTAAGGCAGGGCACGGGTTATATTGGGTTTTTTTGTGTTTTTCTTTTTCGTAGAGCCGTCTCGTCCCGGTTCTGGGGGATAGAGTCTCCCGTCACGAATGACGGACGAATCTCACCTCCGGGACCGAGAATCTCTGCAAAGAGATGGCCGACTCCCTCGACCCCAAACCGTGGCCTAGTGGACAGAGCACGGGGCCGGGATTCGGAAGGTCCCGGGTTCTAATCCCGGCTCCACCGCTCGCTCGCTGTGTGACCTTGGGCCAGTCGCTTCAGTGCCCTGGACCTCAGTTCCCTCCTCTGTAAAATAGAGACGGAGACCAAGAGCCCCATGTAGGATGGGGACTGTGTCCAGTTTCATTAGCTCGGATCTACCCCAGCGCTTAGAACAGTGGCTGGGACCTAGTAAGTGCTTAACAAATGCCATTAAAAAAAAAAAAAACCCAGTAGGTTGGGCACGATGATCAATCAATCAATCAATCGTATTTATTGAGCGCTTACTGTGTGCAGAGCACTGTAATTGATAATTGTATGCCGGGACCGGGACGGTACTTGACTCCAGAACATGGATGCCAGCTACCCTCTCATATGAGCTGATGGTTCTCTCAACCAATCCATCATTTTCTGTGTGCAGAACACTGTACTAAGCGCTCAGGAGAGCACAACACCACAGCAGCGGAAGACACGCTCTCTGCCCGCCACGAGCTTACAGTCTAGAGGGTTTAAGGCCATGCTGAAGAAATCGTGAGCCCATCCTTCCACGTCTCCACGGTCAGGAAGACCCGGCAGAGAAACCCCTCAGTCTGTTTGTGCTATTTATTAGGTGTTGCCTATGTACCAAGCGCTTCGGAGAATGCAATATAAAAGATATATTCCCTGCCCCCCAGGGGAATCGTACAGTCTACAGAAAGAAAGAAAAGGTTCCAGGACTGTAGCCTGTCTCCTCACCTTTCAATCCGTCTCCGAGCTCCTGACGGGATTAGAGGAGACAGAAATCGGGCACGGAAGCTAATTGGCTCACCCGGCTATTTGGGGGGAAAATTAGTTTTGCTCGTTTCCTGAGCTGTTCTCCTGGCCAGCCCTTCTCCATGAGGAAATCTTCTAATGCATCTTTCTTTCCCCCCCCTTCCTCCCACCGGCGAATGACAAGCTTTCGCCACTGAAACTGCGTTCTCGGACATTAGCAATTGAATGGGAAGCCTTCATACTGTATATCATTTTAATCTTTCATGTTTAAGTCAGCCAGATGGCTTATTATTACCAGCCCGGCCGCGGAAAAGCGCAAACTTTCTATCAGAGGATTTGTTAGGTGACGGTTAAATAGGGAGATTTTTGCATCACACAAACTGGGCTGAATTTTAATTGCGCCACGTAGTTTGGCGGTAATTTTCCTGTAATTGCCATTCCTGATAAATGAAAAGGCGGATTAGATGGATAGCTAAAATGGCACTGAAACATCCCAGAATGGACATTTGTCCTTAAAATATGGAATCGCTAAGTAAAATGGTCAGCTCCCGAGGGTCAGTGCCCCAGAATTAATATCTTCTCCTCGCCCGATCTTAGCATTGGGCTTCTTAAACTCCAAAGGTTTGCCCATTAAACTGGCCAACGCTGGGTTTTTATCTTGTAAACTTTGGAGGCGCAGAGTTCTTCCTTGTGGGTCAAATTTGATTCTGAACCCGGGCCTGGGAATCAGGAGGACCTGGGTTCTAATCCCGGCTCCGCCGCTTGCGACCTTGGGCAAGTCCCTTCCCTTCTCTGGGCCTCAGTTCGCTCAATCTGAAAAATGGGGATTAAGCGTGTGAGCCCGCTGTGGGATAGGGACCGCGTCCGGCCCCATTATCTCCTATCTACCCCAGCACTTAGTACAGTGTTTGGCAAATAGTAAGCACTTAACAAATACCACAATTAATTATTATTATTATGATAAGTTGGCAGAATTGAACGCCATTTACCGATGAGAGTCATTTCTAAATCGGATGATTGGTGATAGGCATGTGACCCCTCAGTGTTGTTGGAGAGGGATTATCTCAATTTGTTGCCGAATTGTACTTTCCAAGCACTAAGTACAGTGCTCTGCACACAGTAAGCGCTCAATAAATACGATTGATTGATTGATTGCTCTGCACACAGTAAGCGTTCAATAAATACGACTGAACGAATGAATCCGCCCCCCCTCCCCACTCACAGATACCCACTCACACTGGGAAGACACACCAGGTGTGAGGAGCATTTCTCCGTGCACCTTCCAACTGATCATAGGCTCAGCTGCAGAGAACCCAGCCTCCTGACCGAAAACTAAAATAGGAAAGAAAAACCTGCAAATTAAAAAAAACAACAACAAACCAACCAAATCACCTGGCTCGCTTTCCCTTTCACCACAAGTCAGTCCTCCCCGGGTGAGCGGTAATATTACATTGGGAAAACATTTTCAATCGCGGAAGCGTTTTCAATCGGAAAGAGCGGGGCGGGCGGCGGGAAAACGTCAAGCCAGGTAACGGCCAAGGGTTTGAATCTCTGATTGGAGGGGAAGTCTGGGCTCTAATGATATTTAGCATCGGTTTGGAAGAAAAGCAGTTGGCCGGAAAGGAGAGGTGGCTTCCGCAGCTACCCGGGTGATGTTCGGGGATTCTGAATTTCAGGCCTGTGCTCTTTCCGCCAGGCCCCACTGCTCTTCTACTTCTGAGCCCGGGCTCCCACATTCCAAGCCTTAATCCTGCTCATCATCATCATCAATCGTATTTTTTGAGCGCTTACTATGTGCAGAGCACTGTACTAAGCGCTTGGGAAGTACAAATTGGCAACATATAGAGACAGTCCCTACCCAACAGTGGGCTCACAGTCTAGAAGGGCCAGTGGGCTCAGCTGAAGCCTTCATGTATATAAGCGCTTAGCAAATACCATCATCATCATTATTATTATTATTATTACGGTCACTGAATCTGCGTACCGATTAGCTCGTGTGTATGCATTTCTGTCACTGAGGATGTAAACTGATTAGTTGGAGTGGAGTTCCACCCAGGACCAGATACACCTCCTCAGAAACCTTAGCAAAAGCCCAACGACCGCCACGTGTAGGCCTGAGACCCCAAACCTACGCTTGCGGAATCAATCAATCAATCGATCGTATTTATTGAGCGCTTACTGTGTGCAGAGCACTGTACTAAGCGCTTGGGAAGTACAAGTTGGCAACATTCAGAGACGGTGGGCTCACAGTTCAGAAGGGAGACATTCCCCTTTTAGACTGTGAGCCCAATGTTGGGTAGGGACTGTCTCTATATGTTGCCAATTTGTACTTCCCAAGCGCTTAGTACAGTGCTCTGCACATAGTAAGTGCTCAATAATATGATTGATTGATTGATTGATTGATTGACAGTGGGCTCAGCTGAAGCCTTCTTGCCGAAGACTTCTTCGGCCACAGAGTGTCCCCTCGATAATAATAATAATAATAATAATAATAATAATGTTGGTATTTGTTAAGCGCTTACTATGTGCAAAGCACTGTTCTAAGCGCTGGGGGGGAACACAAGGAGATGAGGTTGTCCCATGTGGGGCTCACAGTCTTCATCCCCATTTTACAGACGAGGGAACTGAGGCACAGAGAAGTGAAGTGACTTGCCCAAGGTCACACAGCAGACATGTGGGGGAGGCGGGATTCGAACCCATGACCTCTGACTCCCAAGCCCGCACTCTTTCCACTGAACCACGCTGCTTCTCGATGACCCAGAGCTGACAACGAAGGAGCTTGGCGTATAATGAGGGGACAATGAAGACAACAACAAACAGGGGCACAGGTCAGTGGAAAGAGCACGGGCTTTGGAGTTCAAATCCCGGCTCCGCCAATGGTCAGCTGTGTGACTTTGGGCAAGTCACTTCACTTCTCTAGGCCTCAGTGACCTCATCTGGAAAATGGGGATTAAAACTGTGAGCCCCCCCGTGGGACAACCTGATCACCTAGTAACCTCCCCAGCGCTTAGAACAGTGCTTTGCGCATAGTAAGCGCTTAACAAATACCATCATTATACCCATACTGAGCCCCCTTTTTTCTCTCCTCCTCCCCATCCCCCCGCCCTACCTTCTTCCCCTCCCCACAATCAATCGTATTTATTGAGCGCTTATGGTGTGCACAGCACTGTACTAAGCGCTTGGGAAGTACAAGTTGGCAACATATAGAGATGGTCCCTACCTATATATATGTTTGTACAGATTTATTACTCTATTTATTTTACTTGTACATATTTACTATTCTATTTATTTTGTTAATGATGTGCATCTAACTTTATTTCTGTTTATTCTGATGACTTGACACCTGTCCACATGTTTTGTTTTGTTGTCTGTCTCCCCCTTCTAGACTGTGAGCCCGTTGTTGGGAAGGGACCGTCTCTCTACGTTGCCGACTTGTACTTCCAAAGCGCTTAGTACAGTGCTCTGCATCATCATCATCATCATCATCATCAATCGTATTTATTGAGCGCTTACTATGTGCAGAGCACTGTGCTAAGCGCTTGGGAAGTACAAATTGGCAACATATAGAGACAGTGCCTACCCAACAGTGGGCTCACGGTCTAAAAGGGGGAGACAGAGAACAAAACCAAACATACTAACAAAATAAAATAAATAGAATAGATATGTACAAGTAAAATAAATAAATAAATAAATAGAGTAATAAATATGTACAAATATATATACATATAGATAGGTGCATACATATATACAGGTGCAAATATATACATATATTCATATATATATGTATATATATATATATATATACATATATATATACTCTGCACACAGTAAGCGCTCAATAAATACGATTGATGATGATGATGATGATGTGATTTGCCAGTCCGGCGCACGAACGAATAGGACTTGAGGGGAGGGGACGGACTAGACGGAGGGACTTGGGGCTGTGTCACCCAGGGAAGCGGGACCAGTGGGAAATATAAGTTTTTTTGTCTTTTGTTGCGACAAAATGAATAAAAGCCTGGCCTAACCTGACTCGTTACTTGGGATATTTTCCAACGCAGGAACATTCTAGACTGTCAGCCCGGTGTGGGCAGGGACTGCCTCTCTTTATTGCTGAACTGCACTTTCCAAGCGCTTAGTACAGCGCTCTGCACACAGTAAGCGCTCAATAAATAGGAATGAAGTCTAAGAGTAGCGGTAAGGCAAGCAGCGTGGCCTAATGGGCTAAAACCCAGGTCTGGGAGTCCAAAGGGGGCGTGGATTCTAATCACCTGACTGCTGTGTGACTTTGGGCCAGTCGCTTCCCTTCTCTGGGCCTCAGTTCCCTCATCCGCAAAGTGGGGATAAAGACTTTGAGTCCTCTGTGGGACAGGGACTGTGTCCAACCCGATTTGCTTGTATTCGTCCCAGTGCCTAGTACAGTGCCTGGAATATAGTAAGTGCTTAACAAATACCGTTATTATTATTAGGAAGAGAGGGAAATAGCCACCAGGGGATTTGACGGGAAAAATTGTAAAAAAAACCCCTAGTGATCCCAAATTGGTGGTGAATTAGCCATGAAAGGGACCAACCCGGTTAGCCTGTATCTATCCCAGAGCTTAGCACAGTGATTGACAGAGAGGAAGCACTGAGCAAATACCATTATTATTATTATCTCTATATGTTGCCAATTTGTACTTCCCAAGCGCTTAGTACAGTGCTCTGCACATAGTAAGCGCTCAATAAATACGATTGATGATGATGATGACGATGACTTTCCCTACCATTTTCTCTTCCACCCTGGGAGGACACCAAACATCCCACTTCGATCGAACACAGTTCTCAGATATGGCCGGATATGCTCGAGTTGTGCGAGCTCTCCCTTAAAGCTGGCGAAGCAGGGTGGCCTAGAGGAAAGAGCCGAGACTTGGAAGTCAGAAGGACCTGGGTTCTAATCCTGCTCCGCCCCTTGTCTGCTGTGGGACCCTGCGCAAGTCACTTCACTTCTCTGGGCCTCAGTTCCCCCACCCGTAAAGTGGGGATGAAAACTGGGAGCCCCACTTGGGACGGGGACTGTGTCCGACCCGATTAGCTTGTATTTATCCCTGTGTTTAGTACAGAGCCTGGCACATAGTAAGTGCTCAAAAAATATCACAAAAAAAAAATCTGGATTGCTTTTGAGAGCACTACCAACAAGCTTCCCCGTCTCTTTTAATATAATAACAATAATCATATTTAAGGCTTTTATTTGTGTCAAGCATTGTCTTAAATTGTGGGGTGGATTGATTAATTCATTCAATTGTATTTAATAATAATAATAATAATAATAATAACGATGGTATTTGTTAAATGCTTATGTGCATAGGACTGTTCTAAGCGCTGGGGGGATACAAGGTTGTCCCTTGTGGGGCTCACAGTCTTAATCCCCATTTTACAGATGAGGGGACTGAGGCACCGAGAAGTTAAGTGACTTGCCCAGAGTCACACTGCTGACAAGTGGATTAGAACCCACGACCTCTGATTCCCAAGCCCGGGCTCTTTCCAGTGAGCCATGCTGCTTCTCATTTATTGAGCGCTTACTGTGTGCAAAGCACTCTACTAAGCTCTTGGGAGAGTACAATATCACAACAGACACATTTCCTGCCCACAACGAGCTCACAGTCTGGGTGAGAGAAAGACATTGATAAATATAATATAATATAAGATAATATAAGAGAATATAATATAATATAATATAATATAATATAATATAATATAATATAATATAATATAATATAACATGATATGATATGATATGATATGATATAATATAATATAATATATAATGTATAATATAATATAATAATAATATAATATAAGAAGCAGCGTGGCTCAGTGGAAAGAGCACGGGCTTTGGAGTCAGAAGTCATGGGTCATGGGTTCAAATCCTGGCTCCGCCAATTGTCAGCTGTGCGACTTTGGGCAAGTCACTTAACTCCTCTGGGCCTTAGTTACCTCATCTGTAAAATGGGGCTGAAGACTGTGAGCCCCACGAGGGACAACCTGTTCACCTTGTAACCTCCCCCAGAGCTTAGAACAGTGCTTTGCACATAGTAAGTGCTTAACAAATACCATTATTATTATTATTATTATTATTATTACAGAGCGTCCACTGAGTGTAGAGCACTGAGCAGGCAGTAGACTGAGTGCACAGCACTACGTTGTTCTAATCCCGCCTCCACCACTTGTCTGCTGTGTGACCTTGGGCAAGTCACTTCCCTTCTCTGGGCCTCGATTTCCTCATCTGTAAAATGGGGGTGAAGACTGTGAGCCCCATGTGGGACAGGGACTGTGTCCACCTGGATTAGCTTGGGTCTGCCCCGGCACATTGTAAGCGCTTCACAGCTTACGTTATTATTATTAATAATGATAAATACCATTAAAAAATAGGTACTTTCCCTGTCCTTAAGGAGCCGGCAGCTTGCAAATGCACAAATCTACAATATGTACAAAGCAAGGGTAGAGACGTAAATGATTCCCGGTACCGTGACTGAAAAGAAATCAATCAATCGTATTTATTGAGCGCTTACTGGGCGCAGAGCACTGTACTAAGCGCTTGGGAAGTACAAGTTGGCAACATATAGAGACGGTCCCATGCCTTTTTCCTACTCCCCCCTCCTACCCACTAAAAAAAGTTTTGTCCCTCAATCACTTTAAAAAAACAGTGTAAACTTCTCCGCTTGTTCGCTCCCTTACAGGCAATGCCTTTTTATTGTCTGTTTTCATCTCCATTTTACTCTATCTGCCAAACTACTTTGCATTTGAAGACATTTCCACTCACCTTGAGTTCTTGGTTCAAAAAGAAACAATAAAGTTTAATCTTGCCACTTGACAATGATGTATGGGCCTGTTGCAAAACACTTTTCAGGTATTATCATTAAAAAGTCATTTTTTGTTTGTTGGTTGGTTTCCCTCCCACCCCACGCGAATGGTGAAAAAAATCTAAGGTGGCAGAGATGAGGAGGCTGGAATCGAGCTTCTGATAATATCATTTAATGATTGATTGATTGATTGATTTTATTTTATTTTATTATTTATTTATTTATTTTAATATATATATAATATATTAAATTATTAATTTATTATTATTTATTTTATTTTGTTAGTATGTTTGGTTTTGTTCTCTGTCTCCCCCTTTTAGACTGTAGGCCCACTGTTGGGTAGGGACTGTCTCTATACGTTGCCAATTTGTACTTCCCAAGCGCTTAGTACAGTGCTCTGCACACAGTAAGCGCTCAATAAATACGATTGATGATGATGATGATGATGATTGATCAATCAATTGATTGAATGAGGGGTCCAAACAAGCAGCGTGGCCTGATGGTTGGAGCACAGGCCTGGGAACCGGAAAGACCTGGGTTCTAATCCTGGCGCCGCCGCTTGTCTGCTGTGTGACCTTGGGCCAGTCACTTCACTTCTCTGGGCCTCAGTCACCTCCTCTGTAAAACGGGACGAAGACTGCGAACCCCATGTGGATCATGGACTTTGGCAAACCTGAGTTGGACAAACTCAGCGCTTAGTACAGTGTCTGGCACATAATAAGTGCTTAACAAATACCTTTAAAACGAAAACAAACAAAAAACCCCAATTCGCTTGTATCTACCCCCATGCTTAGTATAGTGGCTAGTACATAATAAGCCCTTAATCAATCAATCAATCAATCAATCAATCACATAATAAGTGCTTAACAAATACTGTTAAAACGAAAACAGACAAACTAAAAACCCCACTTCGCTTGTATCGACCCCCATGCTTAGTATAGTGGCTAGTACATAATAATCCCTTAATCAATCATATTTATTGAGCGCTTATTGTGTGCAGAGCACTGTACTAAGCGCTTGGGAAGTACAAGTTGGCAACATATAGAGACAGTCCCTACCCAACAGTGGCCATTATAAATACAAACAACAAAAACACCCTGATTACCTTGTATCTACCCCAGCGCTTAGTACAGTGCTCAGCACACAGTAAGCGCTCAATAAATACTGTTGAATGAATGAATGAATGAAAGGCACATAAGTGCTTAACAAATACCACTAAAAACAACAACAAAACTCTGATTAGCTTGTATCTACCTCAGCACTTAGTACAGCGCCTGGCATGTAGTAAGCGCTTAACAAATACCATTAAAAACAAAAGAAACCGATTAGCTTGCCTGGCACACAGTAAGCACATGACAGATACCATTAAAAAACAACAACAGCAACAAAAACACCTGATTAGGTTGTATCCACCCGAGCGCTTAGTATAGTGTCTGGCAAATGAGAAGCAGCGCGGCTTAGTGGGAAGAGCCCGGGCTTGGGAGTCAGAGGTTATGGGTTCAAATCCTGGCTCTGCCACTTGTCAGCTGGGTGACTTCGGGCGAGTCACTTCACTTCTCTGGGCCTCAGTTCCCTCATCCGGAAAATGGGGATGAAGACTAGGAACCCCACGGGGGGGCAAGTCACAACTTCTCTGTCCTCATTTCCTCATCCGTAAAATGGGGATTAAGACTGTGATATGTATGCATATATGTTCGTACATATTTATTACTCTATTTATTTTACTTGTACATATTTATTCTCTTTATTTTATTTTGTTAATATGTTTTATTCTGTTGTCTGTCTCCCCCTTCTAGACTGTGAGCCCGCTGTTGGGTAGGGACCGGCTCTAGATGTTGCCGACTTGTACTTTCCAAGTGCTTGGTACAGTGCTCTGCACACAGTAAGCGCTCAATAAATGATTGAATGAATGTGAGCCCCACGTGGGACAACCTGATCGCCTTGTATCTTCCCCAGCGCTTAGAACAGTGCTTTGCACATAGTAAGCGCTTAACAAATGCCAGCATTATCATTATTATTATCGTTATCATTATTATTATCATTATTATTATAGTTATAATTATTATTATATTATAATTATAATATTATTATTATTATAACCTGATTACCTTGTATCTACCTCGGTGCTTAGAACAGTGCTTGGCACATAGTAAGCGCTTAACAAATGCCATCATTATTACTCTTACTAAATAGTAAATGCTTTAACAAATAGCATGCAAAAAAAAAAGCTTTCCTCACGTTCCTCTTCTGATATTCCTTAACATTTCTTTGGTTGATTGTGGAGTGGAATCCAAGAGGCCTTCCCTGTTTCCTCTTCTCCCACTCCCTTCTGTCTCTATATGTTGCCAACTTGTACGTCCCAAGCGCTTAGTACAGTGCTCTGCACACCGTAAGCGCTCGATAAATACGACTGATTGATTGATTCCCCCCTCCCTGCCCCACACCACTTAAATCCATATCTGTCACTTCTTTATTTCTGTTAAAATCCGCCTCCCCCTCTAGACTGTCGGCTCGTCATGGGCAGGAAATGTCACTCTTTATTCTGGTGTACTTTCCCAAGCGCTTAGTGCAGTGCTCTGCCCACAGTAGGTGCTCAATAAGTACGACTGACTGAAGAAATGAATTGGGGATTGGAAATCTGCTCTTTTCTCCCCAGAATTGTGCCCTCCCAGTGAGGAAATCCATTCAGCCATAGCATCGAGGGACTGCCTTGAATTCCATATTCTTTCCCGCGTACTTACCTACTTCTTAGCTGGTCGAAACAAGGGGAAAAGCGCAGCTTCGCTGTTCGATCGTGTGCTCGTGACAGGCCCAAGTTCCATGTTGGAATGATCCCATCTGGCCTTTCCTTGGGATTTATGGCACTGTGGTATGGTGGTTTTGGAGAAGTCAACGCCTTTTAACTTCCCGGTCGTTGGGTTAGCGCCGTGGCTTAGTGGAAAGAGCTCAGAGGACGTGGGTTCTAATCCCGTCTCCGCCACTTGTCTGCCGTGTGGCCCTTAACTTCTGTGCCTCGGTTCCCTCATCTGTAAAATGGGGATTAAGACTGTGAGCCCCACGTGGGATGACCTGATTACCTTGTATCAGTGTTTGGCACACAATAAGTGCTTACCAAATGCCATAATTATTACTCCAGTGCTTAGAACGGTGCTAGGCACATAGTAAGTGCTTACCAAATGCCGTAATTATTATTATTAGCAGTGGTACAGTGCCTGGCACATAGTAAGTGCTTAACAAATACGATTATGGTTATTCATTCATTCATTCAATCGTATTTATTGAGCGCTTACTGTGTGCAGAGCACTGTACTAAGCGCTTGGGAATATTAACAGCTTCCAGTTTTGTGGAGGAGGATGTAAAAAATTATTAGCAATCCTACGCTTTAAAAGGGCATGATTCCCTGACCGGCAAGCTTCTGATGCTGAGCACCCTTGTCTGATAATTCTGTTGTATTTATTCAACCTGTACTTCCCAAGCGCTCAGTACAGTGCTCTGCACACAGTAAGCGCTCAATAAATATGATTGAATGAATGAATGAATGAATTCAGCCTATCACACAGGTCTGTGTGCAGAGCACTGTACTAAACGCTTGGGAGAGTCCAATAGAACAATAAACAGACACATTCCCTGCCCACAGTGAGCTTTACTGTATTGTTCTCTCCCAAGCTCTGAGTACAGTGCTCTGCACATAGTAAGTGCTCAATAAATCCGATTGAGTGAATAACTGACAGAAACTGCCAGTCATTTCCTTAACTAAGACAAATGGACTGAATTCTCAAGGTGTTAATAATCACAATTGTGGTATTTGTTAAGCACTTATTGAGTGGCGGGCACTCTTCTAAGAGCTGGGATAGATACAAATTAATCAGGTTGGATACAGTCCCTGTCCCATTTGGGGCTGATGGTCTTAATCCCCATTTTACAGATGAGGGAACTGAGGCCCCGAGAAGTGTAGTGACTTACCCAAGGTGATGCAGCAGACACGTGGCAGAGCTGGGATTAGATTGCCGGTTCTTCTGACTCCCCAAACCAGTCTCTGTCCACTGGGCCACACTGCTTCCTTTCAATAGCCTCCCTATAATCCTCCACTTTGCTTGCTGCCTTCTTTACTACAAATTACCCAGAATCTTCGGCTTCATTTGGTTCTTTCCTTTCAATAACCTTTACGTGCCTCCGTTAATTGGTCTTCCTTGCAACAGCCTCCCACGATCCTCCTCTTTGCTTGCTGCCTTCTTTATTATAAATTACCAGAATCTTCCACTTCATTTGGTTCTTTCCTTTCAATAACCTTCATGTGCCTCCATGACTTGGTCTTTAAAATGTGGATTAAGACTCCTGGCTTGTCCACTTGGCTCCCCTAATGTTGCACACCAATACCCCCGCTCTTAATCATAATGGTATTTGTTAAGCGCTTACTATGCGCCAGGCACTATACTACTACTACTACTACTAATAACAATAATGATGGCATTTGTTAAGCGCTTACTATGTGCACTGTTCTAAGCGCTGGGGGAATACAAGGTGATCAGGTTGTCCCACGTGGGGCTCACAGTCTTAATCCCCATTTTACAGATGGGGTAAGTGTGGCTCAGAGAAGTTAAGTGAGTTGCCCAATGTCACACAGCGGACATGTGGCGGAGTTGGGATTCGAACCCATGACCTCTGACTCCAAAGCCCGGGCTCTTTCCACTGAGCCACACTGCTTCTCTAAGCGCTGGAAGGGGGCGAGGGGCGGGGGGATACAAGCAAATCGGGTTGGACCCCGTCCGTGTCCCATATAATAATAATAATAATAATAATAATAATAATAATAATAATAATAATAATAATAATGTTGGCATTTCTTAAGCGCTTACTATGTGCAAAGCACTGTTCTAAGCGCTTGGGGGGATACAAAGTGATCAGGTTGCCCCACGTGGGGCTCACAGTCTTAATCCCCATTTTACAGATGAGGTAACTGAGGCTCAGAGAAGTTAAGTGACTTGCCCAAGGTCACACAGCAGACATGTGGCGGAGCTGGGATTCAAACCCATGACCTCTGACTCCAAAGCCCGGGCTCTTTCCACTGAGCCACGCTGCTCACATGGGGCTCACAGTCTTAATCCCCCTTTTACAGATGAGGGAACTGAGGCCCAGAGAAGTGAAGCAACTTGCCCAGGGTCACTCGGCAGACTCACCAGGCGGGATTAGAACCCAGGTCCTTCTGACTCCCAGGGCCGGGCTCTACCCACTAGGCCGCACTGCTTCCTGCCAAATCTGAACTCAAGATTTCTGCTCCCGCCCGGGGCTTGGGTTGCCAAGAGCTGGGTCGAGAACAAAGACCTACCTCCGACATCCTGATGGTTTACGTTTCCCTGGGAGAACCGTGATATTGCGCTCATTAACGGTCAAAATATCCAAAACCTTCTCTCCCCTCGCTGATCGCCTCACCGCATGCAATGCTCCGCTTCCTGTTTCCAAACTTCAAAACGGACAACAAGTTGCCTATTTCCTGCTCTGTGCATCTGGGTTGCAGGGATGATAATGTGAAGCAGGCGGAGGGGAGGGAGAAATCCCGATTTTCCGGTTCTTAGTGTCCTGCTGTCTTCAATTCCACTGCAGTGGGCAGAAATCCAGTGGGATATGGGGCTCAACAGACAGCGACCGGGGTATCGGGAGAGTATGAGAAGCGGCGTGGCTCAGTGGAAGGAGCCCAGGCTTTGGAGTCAGAGGTCATGGGTTCAAATCCCGGCTCCGCCAATTGTCAGCTGGGTGACTTTGGGCAAGTCACTTAACTTCTCTGGGCCTCGGTTACCTCATCTGTAAAATGGGGATGAAGACTGTGAGCCCCCCGTGGGACAACCTCATCACCTTGTAACCTCCCCAGTGCTTAGAACAGTGCTTTCCACATTGTAAGCGCTTAATAAATGCCATTATTATTATTATTATTATTATTTGGCCCAGGAACGTGTCTACCAACTCTGTTGTACCGTCCTCTCACGAGCGCTTAATACAGTGTGCTGCGCACAGTGAGCGCTCAAGAACTCCCGCCCACTGAACCAATACCATTAAAGAAAAGCAAAGCCCTTTGAACGTCTAACAAGTCCTCTGGGATGAACATTAAGTAGGCCAAACCTGTCTCCACTAGCCAATTCCCCATTCTGGCGGCTCCCCGAGAGAGAAATGGCGGTGATGAATTTTCCAAAGGCGTGAAATGGAACTCCATCCCCTTCCCACGGCAGTGAGGACGAGCAAATCTTGGACTCTCTCCCCCCGAATGGATCTCAAGTGGCAACAGAAATTCAGCCTCGATGATTTCCCTCTTCCCTCCGATTGAATTAACCGCCTGAGGGGAAAATATTCCACCTGCCTGACACTAATGCAGACTTTCCCAGCTAAGCTTTTCCACCTGTGACAGTTCGGAGGGCAAATCCCTAGCTCAGGGCTGGCTGGAATTCTGAATCCGGTCCCTCTCTTGACTCGCCATCCTGGAAGGGCCTCTCGGTGTTTGCCTTTTCCCTTCCGACCCGCCGACAATCCCGCGCTTGAGGCGCCGAGAAGTAAATAAAAACGGTCGCCTTTTTTTGTGACCTTCTAAGCGCTAACCGGGTTTTAAAGCATTATATTTTCAAGAAAGCTCTCAGGTGAATTTTAATCCTTCGTTACTCAGAAGGGACCACCTCACTTTGAAAATGACAGTCACGCTGTTTAAGCATAATAACTGTTCCTGAGTGAGCCTGGCTTATTGTCCCTCTTGATTTTTTTTACCTCGAAGGCAGGCTTCTTACTCCGCGGAGGTCAAGGGTCGCCTGTTAAATCATGCATCCCCACAACCCCTTGTGAATTATGCAGTTGACAAACTGCCGCTAATGATTAGTACAATCTGCGTTAAAACGCTGGCAGTGAATTGATATTACTTGAGTGATGGATCATTGAGTGGATTATTGCCACCAATGACCTTGTCAGCCGAAAGAGTGTTTCAATATAACTAACATCTCTCACGGTTTCACGTCGGAGTCGAGCTCAAATGTGCGGATGTGCCGGATTTTTTTTTTCCCTCCCGTTTATCCTGGAGTGGTCCCTACCCTTTCAACTGATAATGTGGAAGCGGGGCCTCTAATTGGATTAGCCACCTGAGTTGTAGCTGTAATTAGTATATCCTAATGCCCATAAAATAAAAATGTTCGGTCAATAGACTATTTCCAGAGAGGACTCCAGTGGCTGGTTTTTGGAAGGGTTTTTCTTCTTTATTCTCCGCTTACCAAACGGGGCTTTCAATCAATCAATCAATCGTATTTATTGAGCGCTTACTGTGTGCACAGCAGTGTACTAAGCGCTTGGGAAGTACAAGTTGGCAACATATAGAGACAGTCATTCATTGAGGCGTATTTACTGAGCGCTCACTATTGTGCAAAGCACCGTACTAAGCACTTGGGAGAGAACGGCGCAATAATAAACAGACACGTTCCCTGCCCACAACGAGCTCCGGGGCGATGGCGACAAGGGTTTGGGGTTGGAATCGGATTTGCGGGCCTTTTCCCGGGGAAGCCGGACTCCTGATTGTCAGCCTCCTCTCCCCTTTTCCCGATCCATAAATGCACATGCCCTCTTCACCTTGGTTCACTTCATCATCAATCATATTTATTGAGCGCCTACTATGTGCAGAGCACTGTACTAAGCGCTTGGGAAGTACAAATTGGCAACATATAGAAGCAGTCCCTACCCAACAGTGGGCTCACAGTCTAAAAGGCTCCCAGTCACTTCAGCTTAAGGTGTGATTTCGAGGCTATCCTCTTTAGAAGGAGACAAACTCTGCCATTGACTAAACTTTGTCCCGATTCCCAGACCCCGCAATTCAAGGAGAGACTTCACGTGGCCTCAGTATCGCCTTCAATCAATCCATTAGTCAATTGTATTTACTGAGCGCTTACTGTGTGCAGAGGGTGGGACTGAGCGCTCTGGACAGTACAACAACAGACATCTTAGCTGCCCACAGTGAGCTTTTGCGGGCTAGAAGGGGAGGAAGACGTTAATGGAAATAAAGAAAGGAGGGAGATGGACATAAGACAATCGTGGAGCTGGACATAGAGAAGCAGCGTGGCTCAGTGGAAACAGCCCGGGCTTTGGAGTCAGGGGTCATGGGTTCGAATCTCAGCTCTGCCAATTCACTTGAAGAGAACTTCACTTCTCTGTGCTTCAATTCCCTCTTCTGTAAAATGGGGATTAGGACCGTGAGCCCCCCGTGGGACAACCTGATCTCCTTGTATCCTCCCGGGGCTTAGAACAGCGCTTTGCACATAGTAAGTGCTTAGTAAATGCCATAATAATAATAATTATTATTATTATAAGCGGTGTGGGGCTGGCGGGGGGGGGGGGGATGAATAAAGGGAGCAAGTCAGGGTGACGGAGAAGAGGAAAGGAGGGCTTAGTCAGGGAAGGCCTCTTGGAGGAGATGGGGCTTCAGTAAGACTTTGACCCGGGGGGAAAGTAATTGTCGGCTCTGAGGAGGGAGGGCGTTCCAAGCCAGAGGCGGGACGTGGGCGAGAGCACTGTACTAAGCGCTTGGGAAGTGCAAGTTGGCAACATGTGGAGACGGTCCCTGCCCAACAGTGGGCTCACAGTGTAGAAAGTCCATGCCATCAGCTTTAAGGCACTCAATCAGCTCGCCTCATACTTTATCTCCCTGATATCTTACCACAAACTACACATTGTTCATTGTAACGTGAATAGTTACATATATATGTATATATGTATATATCTTTGTACATATTTATTACTCTATTTATTTTACTTGTTCATATCTATTCTATTTATTTTATTTTGTTAGTATGTTTGGTTTTGTTCTCTGTCTCCCCCTTTTACACTGTGAGCCCACTGTTGGGTAGGGACTGTCTCTATATGCTGCCAACTTGTACTTCCCAAGTGCTTAGTACAGTGCTTTGCACACAGTAAGCGCTCAATAAAGGGCTGCGGGGCCTCAGGTGAGTCAAGGGAGAAAATAGGTTCAAGAAATCTGGGCCCCATTAATAATAATAATAATAATGGCATTTGTTAAGCGCTGACTATGTGCCAAACACTGTTCTAAGCGCTGGAAGATAAGGCTCCTTAGGCAACGCGACTCCAAACATAATTACTCTTCACTGTAGGCGCCAAAAGTCACCAAGCAGCCGATACAAGGAAAAGGATCAGGACTACTTGGGGGCTGAAGATTGGACATTTCTTACTGGAACTGCTAACTCTCATCGAGACCTGGAGATCCCTGAACCTCAACGTGACGACTCAGAATCCTCATATCCTGAATTTTCACCGGGAATTTTCCTCGCCGCGGTAGCCGGCAGTTTTTTCCATAGCCGCTCCTCCACTGCTGTCACCGGGTAAACGGCTTTTGACACGTTTTCAATAGGATTACATTAGAACAAGTGGGTCATGATTGATAACCTAATATTCAGACCATGCAAATCATCCATCATCGGAAGTATATTAATTATTCAATGTACCACTCTAATGCAAGAATCAATGTTGAAAATGAAGTAAAGAAGGTTCTTGTTCCCAGGGGAGTCCCTGCTGGTTAATAAAAAAGGAATACGAAATAATCTCGGCCTATAATCATCTCTTTAATAAAATCCATTTGTTTGGCTGTCAAAAACACCGCCCAATTATTTCTTTGAGAAAGCGAGCTAATGAAAAATATTTTTAATTTTTGGTTTCGGGAAGGAAAGGTCTGGCCGACTGCAAGCGGGGAGGATGCGAAGTGACAACTTTGGAGTCTGGCAGGAGGGGCTCTCCTCACCTTCCCTCATCATATCCCCGAGCACCCCCAAAGACCCCAAGAAAGGTGAGAATCAAAAGGAAGCCAGTGTGACAGAATGGCAGGAGAAACTCTAGATTCCCCTTCAGACTTTTTGGTGATGGAATCAGTCCATCAGTCGATCAGTGGCATTGATTGAGCGCTTACTGTGCGCAGAGCACTGTACTCGGCGAAGAAACAGAACCTACTGGAAAATATCTTCTCAGGAATTATCGGCACACTTGAATGAACAACTTCTATTGATGCGGGAACTTGTTCACCTAAAAGATTTCTTTTTCTTGAAGTAAAATTGAGGGACAGGTTTGTATCTCCTTTTCATTCTTATAATAATTCTTGTATACATTTTTCACGGTATTTGTTGAGCTCTTAGTATGTGCCAGGCACCGTTCTGAGCTCTAGGGTAGATTCAAGATAATCAGGTTGGACACAGCCCATGTCCTACATAGGGGTTGCAGTCTAAGTAGGATAATAATAATAATAATATAATTGTTGCATTTGTTAGGCACTTTACTATGTGCCAGGCTAATCAGGTTGGACACAGTCCATTTCCCACAAAGGTCTCACAGCCTACATAGAATAACAATAATAATAATAATAATGATAATATACTTGTGGTATTTGTTCAGTTCTTACTACGTGTGAGCCCACTGTTGGGTAGGGACCGTCTCTATATGTTGCCAACTTGTCCTTCCCAAGCGCTTAGTACAGTGCTCTGCACACAGTAAGCGCTCAATAAATACGATTGAATGAATGAATGAATGAATGTGCCAAGCTAATCCGGTTGGACACCTCACGTGGGGCTCACACTCTTCACCCCCATTTTCCAGATGCGGTCACTGAGGCCCAGAGAAGTGAAGTGACTCACTGAGCAGACAAGTGGAGGAGCCAGGATTCGAACCCAGATCCTTCCGACTCGTAGGCCCGTGCTCTAGCCACTGGGCCACGCTGCTTCTCCCCATCACACGAGCCGTTCAATCCTCGAATTTCCTCAACTCCCTCCAGAACCTACAGCCTCAGAAGCCATATCAGTCAGAGATCATCTTTAACTCTGGTGTTTCCTAAAAATTTGTTTCCTAAAAATTTCCTAAAAATGTGCTGGAATGAAACCCTTCGTGGTTTGACTGGTTTTCCGAGGGAAAAGGGGAGAGAGGAGACCCGAAGTGTTCGACGAGAGCTATCAGCTGAAGCAGGGTAAGGTCACCCGGCAGACAAGTGGCAGAGGCGGAATTAGAACCCAGGCCCTTGGACTCCCAAGCCTGCTTCTCCCGCTGTTTCTACCTACTCTACTGTCCTGGCCCTCACCCAAGCGCTTAGCACAGTTGCGCTGCACTTGATAAGCGCTCACTAAATACCACTGATTAATTGAGTGCCTCCGAAACAGGTGTTGACCCTCCTTAGCTCTGGACGCCAAAGAGGAGGTGCTGCCATGGCAATCTTGTTTGGGAAGATGCTAACCAAAGATGGACATTTTTATCGCATTCGTTCATTCAGTCGTATTTATTGAGAGCTTATTGTGTGTGGAGCACTGTACTAAGCGCTTGGGAAGTACAAGAGACAGTCCCTACCCAACAATGAGCTGACAGTCTAGAAGGGGGAGACCTTCCGATGCAGACAACAAGTGCTTAAAGTGCAGGATGAGGAACTATCTGAAGCCTAATTATCAAGGCATTTATTAATTCTAAATGCCACTCAGCTCCCTGGGTAAAGTGAAGAGTTTAGAAAATGATACCCAGTTCTTCCGAAACTTGTAAATCCGGGCAATTTGAATCTATACTTGAGCTGAGCGGGGTGGTCGCGTTGCCGGCAGGCCAACGGCTTTCTCATTATATTTCTTTACCGAGACCGTGATCCGGAAAACCAGCTTTTTCAAGATGCCAGTAGGCACCGTTACAAATTAATGACTGCCGCATTCCTAAAGACGAAGCTGTTTTACCAGAAAGGAATCCCTCAGATTATTCACCACTTTAACGAGGTTATGTTATTTGGATTCTTTCCTAAATTTCGGATCGAAATCCAGACATAAATGCCCACGCCCTCTTCGCCTTGGTTCACCTCCGCTTAAAAGCTATTGGCGGGTCCTCTCCGTTGTGTTTATTTCGTTACCGTTACCGAAGGTTTCCAAGTGTGGGAGATGCCCTTTCTTTTCCGGTGACGTTCAGAGAAATCTTGTCTCGGGGGTATTAGGCGGGCGCATCCAATAAATGTATTTACATTATTTTATCTCCTTAATGGATCTGTCTTTTTCTCTGAGCATCCTGGCTAACATCACAGTTTCAACTGGACAGCGAGAAAAGTTTCAAGCCACATAAACTTGATGCTAAAAAATACTAACCAAGCCAACTGAGTGATGTGTTCTCTGTCTGCCTCGATGGCTATAACAGTCCATCTATTGAGATTGGCATGGCCTGCTGCAAGAACACAGACATGGGCTCAGTTTCCTCACCTGTAAAATGGGGATGAAGACCGTGAGCTCCGTGTGGGACGGGGACTGTGTCCAACCTGATTACCTCGTATCTCTCCCAGCACTTAGTACAGGCTAAGCACTTAATAAAATCCCATAAAAAAGGAAAACACCCCCCAAAATTTCAATCAGTGGTAGTTATTGAGCATCTACGGTGTGCAGAACACTCGTAAGTGCTTTTGATCTATCATCGATCATGGTCAGTGATATTTATTGAGCGCTTACTGTGCTCTGATCACTGCTTGGGAGATTCCTCCTCCCATCACCCCAGCGCGACTCAGCCTGGCCCCCATCGTCTGGTCATTTATTCAATCATTAAATCGTATTTATTTAGTGCTTCTACTGTGCAGAGCACTGTACTAAGCTCTTGGGAGAGGACAATGCGGCAATAAACAGACACATTCCCTTCCCACAAGGAGCTCACAGTTTAGAGGGTCCCATCTGTCCATTTCTCCCCCCGGCTACTGGGTTCGGTTCCCGCTTCCTTGCCTAGAAGGAGCGTCTGGAAATCCAATCTGGAGTCCCTTCTCTGCTCTTTGGGTCCGGAAATCCGAACGGCGATGAGCGGGAATTGGAGCCCACAAGGCAAGACTCAAAATATTACTGGAAAATATGGAGTGAGGGAGGGCAAGGCAACCCTGCTATGCTTTACCATCTTTGAGTGAGATTAAGTGCTGATTGTGAGATTATGAGATTATGTTTTCCCCATAAATCTTTTGGGCAGCAGAAGAACCACTGAGCTACAACACCCAATAATCAATCAACCGTATTTATTGAGCGCTTACTGTGTGCAGAGCACTGGACTAAGCGCTTGGGAAGTACAAGTTGGCAACATATAAAGTCCCTACCCAACAGTGGGCTCACACTCTAAAAGGGGGAGATGGAGAACAAAACCAAACATACTAACAAAATAAAATAAATAGAATAGATATGTACAAGTAAAATAAATAAATAAATAGAGAAATATGTACAAACACTGCTTACTACACAGGCTCTGAGGCATTGGATTTGGCTTTCCACACGTCTCTCACCACGGAAGTTGGCTATTTTCAGTGACATTTTGGGAATCATAAGGACCTTGGTCCTAATCCCGGCTCCTCACCTTGCTGTGTGACCTCTGGCAAGACGCTTCACGTCTCTGGGGCTCAGTTCCCTCATCTGGAAAATGGGGATTAAAGACTGTGAGCCCCCTGGGAGACGGGGGCCGTGTCTAACCTGATCAGCTTGTATCTACCCCGGCGCTTAGGAGAGCGCCTGGTACATAGCAAGTCCTTAACAATTTTTTTTAAAAAAAGAAAAGCGACTTCTAGACTGTGAGCCCACCTTCTAGACTGTGAGCCCACTGTTGGGTAGGGACCCGTCTCTATATCTTACCAACTTGTACTTCCCAAGCGCTTAGTACAGTGCTCTGCACACAGCAAGCGCTCAATAAATACGATTGATTGATTGATTGAGGGAAAGAGTGTCTGCAACTAGTTTCCAACTGTTCTCCCGCACCCCACACTATCACAACTCTCCTGTGTTTCTGACCTCTTCTCCTCTAGACTGGAAGCTCTCTGTGGGCAGGGAGAGTGTTTGTTATACTGTTCTACTGCCTTCTCAGCGTGGCTCAGTGGAAAGAGCCCGGGCTTTGGAGTCAGAGGTCATGGGTTCAAATCCCAGCTCCGCCACTTAGCTGTGGGACTCTGGGCAAGTCACTTCTCTGTGCCTCAGTTGCCTCATCTGTAAAATGGGGATTAAGACTGTGAGCCCTCTGTGGGACAACCTGATCACCTGGTAACCTCCCCAGCGCTTAGAACAGTGCTTTGCACATAGTAAGTGCTTAATAAGTTCCATTATTATTATCATCAATCGTATTTATTGAGCGCTTACTATGTGCAGAGCACTGTACTAAGCGCTTGGGAAGTACAAATTGGCAACATATAGAGACAGTCCCTACCCAACAGTGGGCTCACAATCTAAAAATTATTATTATTATTCTCCCCAGTGTTTAGTACAGCGCTCAGCACACGGTATGCGCTCAATAAATATGACTGGCTGACTGACTGACTTCTCCTCCCCAGCCCCATGGCCTGAGAGAAATAAAAAAATAAAAAAATAAATCTGGCATTTTTTCTGTCAATCTTCCATTTTTCCAATGAGACTGAGAAATGTGGAAGTTATGTGATCGTTTCTGACAGTTCTTGGCAGCTCGACCACGGAGCACTGGAAAGATATCTCTCTCCTGATCCAAGATTAAATTTGGACTGAAACACAGCGCTCATTTAGACAGCAATTAAAGGACCTTATAGACTGAGGGAGAATGAAATGATGAATGCAAAGAGGCTGATTTAATGGGGGATATTAAGTAAACTGCTGGTAAAAAATGCCCATTTATCATTCGCCGATTCCTAATTGGTTTCCTGTTCCCTCCCTGCATGTGGCATTTTCAGAAGGAATTACCTTCCTTCCGTGGACCCCCTTCCTAATGCAATAAATCAGAGCCCGAGGATTTTAGCTAATTTAGATAGAGAGTAACTAGGACCTGCACAAGTGAGAACGAATGCTCGCAATTAATGCGCGTTACCTCGCTGCAGCTCCCGTTGCGGAAAGGGGATGTTTTCCAACTACTCCCCCTCCTCTGGCCACCTTAATATAATAATAACGATGGCATTTGTTAAGCGCTTATTCTGTAGCAAGCACTGTTCTAAGCACCGGGGTAGACACGAGATTATCGGGTCCACGTCCCACGTGAGGCTCATGCTCTTAATCCCCATTTTCCGGGTGAGGTAAATGAGGTAATTGTTCAATAAACGTCACTGATTGATTAATAATTGATCAGGTGACATTATCTTTTTTTAAATGGCATTTGTTAAGTGCTTACTAGGAGCCAGGCTAGACTCTGGGAGCTATTTAGGCATGTCGCATGAGGGATTCACAGTCATTCATTCATTCAATCGTATTTACTGAGCGCTTACTGTGTGCAGAGCACTGTACTAAGCGCTTGGGAAGTACAAGTTGGCAACATCTAGAGACGGTACCTACCCAACAGCGGGCTCACAGTCTCACAGTCACGGCCCTGGCCCCCATTTTACAGACGAGGTAACTGAGGCCCTGAGAGGTGAAGCGACTTGCCCGAGGTCACCCAGCAGACAAGTGGTGGTGCCGGGATTAGAACCCAGATCCTTCTGACTCTCAGAGCCGAGCTCTAACGACTAGGCCTGCTGCTTGTCATCTCTCCAGGCTGTTTTCCCTTTCCCTTTCCTGTCATTTCTTGCCTCTCTTTCTCCGATCACCAGCTCTTCAACGATTCCTTGCCCATGTCGGGTGATGATAATAATAATAATAATAATAATAATGGTATTTGTCAAGTGCTATGTGCCAAGCACTGTCCTAAGCACTGGGGTAGATGCAAGGCAATCAGGTTGGACACAGTCCAAGGCCCTCATGAGGCCTACAGTTTTGATCCCATTTTACAGACGAGGCTCAGAGAAGCGAAGTGACTGCCCGAGGTCACACAGCAGGCAAGGGGCAGAGGCGGGATTCGAACCCAGGCCATTCTGACTCCCAGCCCAGGCTCTATCCACTACGCTGTGCTGCTTCTCTCAATCTAGCGGTCCAACCTCGGAGACTTCCTTTTAATTAGGGATCCATGACAACGATACCATCCAACACAGGGATGGACACTCGCACGCAAAAACGCCGATGCCAACCCGGACGATTTCCCTCCTCCAGCGGTCGGACCGTCTTCCGCCCGCTTCCGCGGATGGTGAACGGCATTATTCCCAGCTAATACGGAAGACCTGTCAGTCTCCTCGCGTCGGATCTATTTTCCTGGGCCCCGAGAGCCATTCGGGGAGAGGCTGTTTACTTTTTAAAGACGTGTCTGGGAACATGTCAAGTCCGAGGGCATGCGGAGTTCAATGGCTTGGAGCAATTAGCCGGGCCTGGCAGGAGGGCAAACGCATCTGGAAAAAGACTACGTTTGGAATCCGATAACCGAGATATTGGAGCCGCTCTGCCAGAAAGGAAAGATTCTTGCAAAGAATGTCATGTAAATAATATTAACAGCTATTTAGCCTTCCCTGGAGTCCGGGAGAATAACCTCTGCTTTCGCGGGGTTGGCCGGGATGGGGAGGCTGAAACAGAGTTTGGCAGCTCTCTGAAATTCACGTTGATGTCCCCGGACGGAGGGGAAGAGCTAACGGCCTCTTTTCCTTGTTTATCCCAAATAATGGGATAATGAGATGCTCGCCCGATTGGCTTTAAGGGCACGTGTCATCTTTTTCTCCGACTTTTCTCCTAGGTTTCTCCTGGTGTTTTGAGCCAAAGCAGAGCACGAGACGAGGAGTGGGAGGGGGTAGCAATAGCAGGAGCGGTAGTAATAATAATAATAATGATGGCATTTGTTAAGCGCTTACTATGTGCAAAGCACTGTTCTAAGCGCTGGGGAGGTTACAATAATAATAATGGTGTTTATTAAGCGCCTACTATGTGCAAAGCACTGTTCTAAGCGCTGGGGAGGTTACAAGGTGATCGGGGGTCCCACGGGCGGCTCCCAGTCTTCATCCCCATTTTCCAGATGAGGGAACTGAGGCCCAGAGAAGTGAAGCCACTTGTCCATGGCCACACAGCTGACAAGTGGCAGAGCCGGGATTTGAACCCATGACCTCTGACTCCAAAGCCCGGGCTCTTTCCACTGTTCCACGCTGCTTCTCTATACAGGGTGATGGGGTTGTCCCACGGGGGGCTCACAGTCTTCATCCCCACTCACTGATGGACTTAGTGAGTTTCCCCTTCTTTCCCCACCTACCCTAAATAAATCAATAATACCCTAGATAGTCCGGCTGACTAGATTCATCCCTCCCTCGCCAATAAAACAAACTCCTCATCCCCAATTTCCTTATTTTAAATGCAACGGCTCCCACTCCTGGATGGATCAAAAGCCACAAAGGAGAAGGAGAGAAGAAAAGAGACGGAAGCTCGAGGATCTGTGACCTTTGGGCATTTAATATCTGCCCCAATCGATCAACTGTATACTCTATTTATTTATTTATTTATTTATTTATTTATTTATTTTACTTGTACATTTCTATCCTATTTATTTTATTTTGTTGGTATGTTTGGTTCTGTTCTCTGTCTCCCCCTTTTAGACTGTGAGCCCACTGTTGGGTAGGGACTGTCTCTATGTGTTGCCAATCTGTACTTCCCAAGCGCTCAGTACAGTGCTCTGCACATAGTAAGCGCTCAATAAATACGATTGATTGATTGATTGATTGATTGAGCTATTACAGTGTGCAGAGCACTGTGCTGGCCGGCTTTTAATCTGGCCACTTGTCTTCTGTGTGACCCTGTGTCACTTCTCCGTGCCTCGGTTACTTCATCTGCAAAATGGGGTTTGCGATTGTGAGCCCACGTGGGACAGGGACTGGATCATCATCATCATCATCAATTGTATTTCTTGAGTGCTTACTATGTGCAGAGCACTGTACTAAGCGCTTGGGAAGTACAAATTGGAAACATAATCGGATCCAGCCTGTATCTACCCCGGCGCTTAGAACAGTGCCCGGCACGTAAGTGCTTAACAGATACCGCTTTAAAAAAAAGGAGTTTACAGTCTCAACCCTGCAGCACTTCCGTATGCGGCTTCAAGTTACGTATTATAAGTTATTTATTTCCATTAACATCTGTCTCCCCCTCTAGACTGGAATCTTGGAAACTCGTCTGCTAATTCTGCTGTATTGGGCTCCCTCTCGGGCGCTTAATGCAGCGCTTGACGCGTAGATGATTGATGATTGACTGAGGCCTAATCAAATGCTTAGGGGAGAACATTCCCACTGGGAGTCGGAACACCTGGATTCAAGTTCCGGTTCTGCCATTTTCCCTCCACGAAAGGAAAGTGGAGACAAGAGAAATAGGAGGGTTTCCTAAAGAGGACCGGTTATCTACTATGCAGAACAGGAGGAGCAGCGAGGCTTAGTGGAAACAGCACGGGTTCGGGAGTCCGAGGGCCTGGGTTCTAATCCTGGCTCCGCCGCCGGTCAGCTGTGTGGCTTTGGGCAAGCCGCTTCACTTCTCTGTGCCTCCGTTACCTCATCTGTAAAATGGGAATGAAGACTGTGAGCCCCGTGTGGGACAGTGGCTGGGCCCAATCTAATTAGCTCGTAGCCACCCAGCGCTCAGAACAGTGCTTGGCGCATAGTAAGCGTTGAACAAATACCATCATTAAGCGATTAGTACAGTGCTCTGCACACAGTAAGCTCTCAATAAATACAATTGATGATGATCATTGCTATTATTCTGACTTTCTCTGGTGGAAGGTGGGCTGCGGGACACTGCAAGGAGAAGGAGCACTAAGGGGACGGAGCGGTCGGGGCGGGAGGGGGTGGGAAAAGCAACGGGAAAAGGCAGGGAGGTGAAAACCAAGTTTAATAACTCCAAACCCGGTCACTTTTCTCGTACGCATTGTATGCGCGAGTCCGTAGTACGGCATAATGTGTCATAATTTGGCCTCCGATTTTGACAGCCCTGCTTGACTTGGGCATTAAATCATTGCCCGGAGGAATTCTCATTCCGGCAATTCCTGATGGTGGGACTGTCATATCCTCCCACGCATTACCTATCATTCTTGACATGATTGGATCGAAATTAGTCAGTACATTTAGATGTAAATTAGAGACATCCAAGAATAATAATGAGCACCAAAATATAGCTCTGTGTAATCGGCACAGGAAGGCCTTTAGTACGGGGCTCCCGACCGCTTCTTGGAGATGATTAAATACGGTGATAGCGAAAGTCGCGTATCAAAAAAGTGAGAAAACTTTTTTGAGGGGCACATTTAACCGAGCCTTAAATCCCAAATAAGTCGATGACGCGAGCTCGTCCTACAGTTACCGCGACCACGAGGCCGCAAATCGAGAAAAAGATGTCGCTGGCCTTTGGTGAAGCGGACGGCGGTCTTTGAGTCTTCCTGGGATAATCTTTAGGCTTTTCCCATTCTCCCAGGATTCCTTTCTAACCAGGATTCTGCTCCAGGAGAGGAGGATGTGTGGTCTCAATCAATCCATCCGTCGCCTTTATCGCGTGCTTATCGTGCACAGAGTCATGTATTTACTTCTATTCGTTTATTAATATAATCGATGATTTTAATTTAATTTATAACGTATATATATTAAGGTCTGTCTCCCCCTCTGATAATAAATGATAATAATCAAGGTATTCATTTAGCACTTAATGTGTGCCAGGCACTGTACTGAGCGCTGGGGTGGCTACGAGCAAATGGGGTTGGACACAGTCCCTGTCCCACGGTCTCGATCGCCATTTCCCAGATGAGGGAACCGAGGCCCGGAGAAGTGAAGTGATGTGGCCGAGGTCACCCAGCAGGCGTGACAGAGTCAGAATTAGAACCCAGGACCTTCTGAGTCCCAGGCCCACGTTCTAGCCACTATTCATTCATTCAGCCGTATAGGGACCGTCTCTATATGTTGCCAGCTTGTACTTCCCAAGCGCTTAGTACAGTGCTCTGCACACAGTAAGCGGTCAATAAATACAATTGAATGAATGAATGAATTTATTGAGCGCTTACTGTGTACAGGGCACTGTACTAAGCGCTTGGGATCCACTAACGCTGCTTCTCTAGACTGTTAGCTCCTCGGGGGCAGGGGATAAGTCTGTCTATTGTTGAACTGTACTCTCCCGGACTGTGTCCTCTGCACACTGTAAGCGCTCAGTAAATACGGTTGATTGCCTGGCAGTGTACTGAGCGCTTGGGAGAGGACAATATAAGAATAGAGCAGCCTGACTAGCTGGGAGTTCAGATGGCCGTTGGGTTCTGTGGAGGAAAACTTCACAGATGCTTGAGCGAAGCAGCACAGGCTTTGGAGTCCGAGGTCATGGGTTCAAATCCCGGCTCCGCCAACTGTCAGCTGTGTGACTTTGGGCGAGTCACTTCACTTCTCTGTGCCTCAGTTCCCTCATCTGCAAAATGGGGACGAAGACTGTGAGCCCCCGGTGGGACTGATCACCTTGTAATTTCCCCGGCGCTTAGAACAGTGCTTTGCACGTAGTAAGTGCTTAATAAATGCCATTATTATTATTATTATTATTATTATTATTATTATTGTGTCAGAGGCAAATTTATTACTAATAGCGCTTCTTCTAGCACGAGTAGGGAGTGGTGTTTGAAAAGCAGAATTTTGTCTGCGAGTCAAAGGCAGTTCCACTGCAAACAATTCGGACTTTCTTTAGATGCAGTTGGTAAAACTGCTTCACATGGGATCGAAGAGCACAGGAAGGGGTGAGCCCACTGTTGGGTAGGGACCGTCTCTCTACGTTGCCAACTTGGACTTCCCAAGCGCTTAGTACAGTGCTCTGCACACAGTAAGCGCTCAATAAATATGATTGATGATGATAAATGAGGTGGTCAGGCAAAAATCAGACAGGCTTAGAAACCAAACAGCTCAGAAGGATCGGTGGGATGAGGAGGCTAGGGAAGAAGCACGGCCTAGTTGCTAGAGCCCGGGCCGGAGAGTCAGAAAGACCTGGGTTCTAATCCCGGCCCTGCCACGTGTCTGCTGGGTGACCTTGGGTAAGTCACTTCACTTTTCTGCGCCTCATAATAACAATAATCATCGTCATAATGGCATTTATTAAGCGCTTACTAAGTGCAAAGCACTGTTCTAAGCGCTAGGGAGGTCACAAGGTGATCAGGTTGTCCCACAGGGGGCTCAGAGTCTTATTCCCCATTTTACAGATGAGGTAACTGAGGCCCAGAGAAGTGAAGTGAACATATACATATATATGTTTGTTATATGTACATATTTATTACTCTATTTATTTTACTTGCACATATCTATTCTATTTATTTTATTTTGTTAGTATGTTTGGTTTTGTCTCCCCCTTTTAGACTGTGAGCCCACTGTTGGGTAGGGACTGTCTCTATTTGTTGCCAATTTGTACTTCCCAAGCGCTTAGTACAGTGCTCTGCACACAGTAAGCGCTCAATAAATACGATTGATGATGATGATGAAGTGACTTGCCCAAAGTCACACAGCTGACAAGTGGCAGAGTCAGGATTTCAAGACTGTGAGTACCAAGTGGGGCAGAGATTGGGTCCAACCTGATTAGCGTGTATCTTCCCCAGCGCTTAGACTAGTGCTTCATACATAGTAAGTGCTTAACAAACACCATTGGTATCATTATTATCATCATCAATCATATTTATTGAGCGCTTACTGTGTGCAGAGCACTGTACTAAGCGCTTGGGAAGTCCAAGTTGGCAACATATAGAGATGGTCCCTACCCAATAGTGGGCTCACAGTCTAAAAGGGGGAGACAATTATTACTCGGGCGATCGATCGATCGCTATTTGTTGAGCGCTTACTGCGTCCTCAGCTCTTCCGGACTGACACTGGTTAGATAAGCGAGAGAGGGAAGCAGCATGGCTCAGTGGCAAGAGCCCGGGCTTTGGAGTCAGAGGTCATGGGTTCGAATCCCGGCTCCGCCACATGCCTGCTGTGTGACCTTGGGCAAGTCACTTCACTTCTCGGAGCCTCAGTTCCCTCATCTGCAAAATGGGGATGAAGACTGTGAGCCCTACATGGGACAACCTGATCACCTTGTTTCCCCCAGCGCTTAGAACAGTGCTTTGCACATAGTAAGTGCTTAACAAATGCCATGATTATTATTATTATTATTATTATTATTATAAGCGATTATCATCCATCATCATCATCAATGGAATTTATTGAATGCTTTCTGTGTACAGAGCACTGTAGTAACAGCGTGGCTCAATGGAAAGAGCCCGGGCTTGGGAGTCAGAGGTCATGGGTTCTAATCCTGGCTCCGTCACTTGTCAGCTGGGTGACTTTGGGCAAGTCTCTTCATTTCTCTGTGCTTCAGTGACCTCATCTGTAAAATGGGGATAAAGACTATGAGCCTCCCGTGGGACAACCTGATCACCTTGTATCCCCCCCAGCCCTTAGGACGGTGCTTCACACATAGTAAGCACTTAACAAATACCATCATCATCATCATCACTTGGAAGAACGCAATCCGAAAGAGTTGGTGGACCCATTCCAGGGCTCCGCACACAGTAAGCGCTCAATAAATACGACTGAATGAATGAATTCCCTGCCCACAACGAGCTTACAGTCTAGAGGGGGAGGATACAGTCCAGCGGGGCCTGTTTCAATTAATTGATCGATGCACTCACTGCAAGACGAACTGGGTTTTCCATTGGAGACATCTTTCCTCCTTCAAAGAATGAAGGATTCGGGAAAACAAGACAGAATAGGGGCGGTTTTCCAATAGGCTCGATAGAATTGAAAACGGAGCTTAAGGGGAAATAGTAGAAATGTTTCTCCTATGAACCCTAACTGTATTATGCTGAAAAAACACAGCAAATCCCAGTTTAATTTGACAGGTAGAGGTAATAGAGGACACACATATCAGACCACGTGTTGGTTTGTTTTCTAAGCTAATGTACCGGATTGAGTTAGATTAGGTAATTAATGCTTATTTAGCATGTCACAGGTGGTTAGGCAAGGACCCTGTTAAAGGAAAGCATAATTAAACACACGAGCAATCAGCCTCCAGATCCGCGTCTTCATTACATGACGCTCGGATGTGTGACTGAACTTCTGTAAAAATGAAAATGACGATTGCGTTGCTTGGTAAGTGCTTACTATGTGCTAAGCGCTCCGGGGTAGGCACAAGATAATCAATCAATCAATCGCATTTATTGAGCGCTTACTGTGTGCAGAGCACTGTACTAAGCGCTTGGGAAGTACAAGTTGGCAACATATAGAGATGGTCCCTACCCAACAGTGGGCTCACAGTCTAAAAGGGGGAGACAGGGAAGAAAACCAAACATACTAACAAAATAAAATCAATAGAATAGATATGTACAAGTAAAATAAATAGAGTAATAAATACGTACAAACATATATACATATATACAGGTGCTGTGGGGAAGCATTTAACAGATACCACAATTATTAATACGACTATTAGTACGATTATTAATCAGGTCTCAAAGGGGGTTCACAGTCGAAAGAGGAGGGAAGGTGGAGATTTGGATCCCCATTTTGCGGATGAGAGAACTGAAGCCCAGAGAAGTCAAGTGACTTGCCCCAGGTTACACAGCAGATAGGTGGCGAAGCCGGGATTAGAAACTAAGGCTGTTTGACTCCCAGGGCCGGGCTCATTCCACTAGATCCCGCTCTACTTCCTGAAACGCGCGCTCGACACACATTTAGCGCTCGATAAAAGCTGTATTTAATCGTCTTGCCCAGACCCCTCCCGAAGGCCTCCTCTCACTGGATTTACGTGAAATCCTTGCTCCGGCCCTGTAGGATCACGAAGCCTAAAAAGATGCTCGTCTGTCACGCCGGCGAGATGAAATTCACAGGCAAAACAACTTCACGCCTCGTCGTCAATAGGGGAGAGCTTAAATATCGTCCGCAACAGATGGTAAATATCCCTATCATCCCTGGTTCCGCTGGCAGGATAAACAGGTCCTGAATGGAAATGAATGTTTTCGGCCTTTCAAAACTTCGCTTTGTTTGGCAACCGGGGGGGTGTTCTTCTCATCTACCTGCCGAGGAAGGCCTTGAAATTTTTCACTAGAGTTTTCCTTCGTCGTCCACGCCTGCCGGTGTACAGATCCAATCAACGACGAGGGAAAACGGTCCGGGATCCGAAGGCCTCGGGCGCCTTTCTGTAGGCCTTCCCCATCCCGATCCCACAGAGCCGACGGAACAATCCAGAAGGGCACATACACGAATACTTAATTTGTCTTGATCCTTTCCAGACGGGAGAGTGCTAGGGCAGGAAACGGGGCTCACATTCCAATTACAGCATCTATTACAGAGACGCAACGCAGCCCCATTTTTAAGGTTTGGGCTGTGATTTTTCTCTCCCCGAGCGAGGGAAGACCCAGGGAAGGTTCTTAGGGAGAGCAGACACACCTCGATGTGCGTGGCCTAGTGGCTACAGCCCGGCTCTGGAAGTCAGAAGGACCTGGGTTCTAATCCTGGCTCCGGCACGTGTCGGCGGTGTGACCTTGGGCAAGTCACTTTGCTTCTCTGGGCCTCATTTCCCTCATCTGTCAGAAATGTGGATTAAGACTGTGAGCCCAATATGGGCCAGGGACTGTGTCCAACCCGATTACCTTGGGTATCTGGGGAAAAAATGTCCGATAAGGGATGCTTCGTGGATTACTCTGAGATAGCCCTGGAGTTCCAAGGGTGGAGGAAATAACAATGATATTAATCATACTAATAATAATGATGAGATAATAATAAGAGATAGTGATAATGATAAGAGAAACAAGATGGTACTTCTCTGGGCCTCAGTTACCTCAACCATAAACTGAGATTAAAACTTTGAGCTACATGTGATTAGCTGGTATCTACCCCAGCGCTTAGTACAGAGGCAGCGTGGCTCAGTGGAAAGAGCCCGGGCTTTGGAGTCGGAGGTCATGGGTTCAAATCCCGGCTCCGCCACTTGTCAGCTGTGTGACTTTGGGCCAGTCACTTCACTTCTCTGGGCCTCCGTTACCTCATCTGCAAAATGGGGATTAAGACTGTGAGCCCCCAGTGGGACAACCTGATCACCTTGTAACTTGTACTTCCCAAGCGCTTAATACAGTGCTCTGCACACAGTAAGCGCTCAATAAATATGACTGATTGATTGATTGATTGTAACCTCCCCAGCGCTTCGAAGAGTGCTTTGCACGTAGTAAATGCTTAATAAATGCCATCATTATTATTATTACAGGTTGTGGGTTCTAATCCTGCCTCCGTGACTTAGCTGTGTGCTTTTGGGCAAGTCACTTAACTTCTTTGTGCCTTAGTTACCTCATCTGTAAAATGGGGATGTGTGACTTTGGACAATTTACTTGACTTCTCTGTGCCTTAGTTCCCTCATCTGTAAAATGGGGATTAAGACTGTGAGCCCCCCGTGGGACAACCTGATCACCTTGTATTCTCCCCAGCGCTTAGAACGGTGCTTTGCACATAGTAAGCGCTTAATAAATACCAATATTATTATTATTATTGTTACAGTGTCCGGTACATAGTAAACGCTTAAATAAATACCACTCATTACCAGTGCTTAGTACAGGGCCTGGCACACTGTAATTGCTTAAACAAATACTATTATTATTATTAATGGGGAAAATGAAAATTGGCTTGGGAAGAGTGAAGGAAGGCTTCCTCACACCCCCTGACTGTTGATAAAAGCCCAAATCTAATACAGCGTGTCGAGTCAAATCTGTTGGCTAGTGTCACTGAGAGGCAGCTGTCACTGAGGGAATGTGTGGATTTGATAGATTTGGGGCCGTGTCATCCGAGATTCAGCCTTCAAGCCCTTTTGTGCGGGGAGTGTTATAAAACTGAACTATTCGAGTGGCTCAGGACACTCCAGTGGCTTCTAATGACAGAGATCGTGTCTGAGGGTCCAACATGCAGCCGGAAGGGGAATCCTGACAGGACGCCGACAAGGATTTGTCAGATTTTTTTTAACTCCTTCTTATTTCCGATGCTGGGAGATTTGAAGGGATAGCTACCTGTGGGCGCTTCTCCGTGGTGATCTGCCCTGAGAGTTTTCGCCGGGCCGGGGGCCTGCGTCTGAATCGGTGGCTGGAACTATTCTGCCCTGGGGTTGGAATCGCGATTTCGCAGATGACGTAGGGGTAAGAAGAGGATGAACAGGTAGAGGAAACTGGGCCTCAGTTTCCTCATCTGTAAAATGGGGATTGAGACGGTGAGCCTGGTATGTCAGGGATTGTGCCCAACCTGATTATCCTGTATCGACCCCAGCGCTTAGTACAGTGCCTGGCACATAATGCGCGCTTAACGACCGCTGCAGTCATTACTATCAACGGCATCGGGCGCTTGCTGTGTGCAGAGCACTGTACTAAGCGCTTGGGAAAATACAACACAGCAGAGTGGGTAGGTACGTTCCCGGCCAACGAGGAGCTTACAATCCCGAGGGGTGACAGACAGACATTCATCCAAATGAGTAAATAAATATAATACAATTAAATTCAAATAAATCATTTATAACATAAATTTAAAGGTACGTACGTAAGTGCCACAGGGCCGAGGGTGGGGTGGATATCCTTTATTCTCCTCTGATCCGACAACCACTAAACCTTATCGAAGGCCCATCTCCTTCAATAGGCCTTCCCTCCCTAAGCCCTTATTTCCTCATCTCCCGCTCCCTTCTGTGTCGCCCTTTCTCCCTTCAAAGCACTTATGTCCATTTCTGGAATTTTATTTACCTGTATCGATGTCTGTCTCCCCCCCTCTAGACTGTGAGCTCATTGTGGGCAGGGAACGTCACCGTTTATTGTTGCGTTTCCCCCAGCGCTTAGTCCATTGTTCTGCACATGGTAAGTGCTCACTAAATATGACTGAATGAACTCCCGCTCTCCTCACCTCCCCGCAACTCCTGTTCTCTAAAGAGCTAAGGTTCTGGGTGCTCTGTGTAAATTCTATAACCACCCGCCCTGAGGTGACCAGAGCGCGCTATTGATGGAATGATGCGATTTAACGGGATTTCATTTGGAGACCGACGAAACCCTTCTTAAATCGAATTAGGACCGAGAAGGGTTTCCGGGCACCTGAGGAGAAAGTGGAGGGTGAGGGTTAGCCGCTGTTCTTTAGACTCCAAAGGCCACCACCACGGCGGGTGAGAGGTTTCTCTTTTCGCAGCGGGGTTATCCGAAAGCCCCCGGTGGAATAGAAAGAGCCAAAAAGGGGGTCACAAAAGCATGTGGCTTGATGCCACCATTAATATTTCATCAGCTACGAGGCCTCTCAGGATTCCGGTCGAACAATAATCAGGCCCCACAGGTCTCTTCCTCCGAGCTGGCTCCATAACCACCGCTTCCCCAGAACGGATTTCGTAATAGATTTCATTTTCCCTTCATTTTGAAGGGAGCGGGGTGGGGGAAGGAAACAAAGAATCCGGGTCAAACGTTCCACGTTTTTCCAGAAGTAAGCGGCTTGGCCTCTTTCGGCCGCAGAGCTGTCGTTTTCCGGTTCAAGGGAAAGGGATAGGTTGGATCGGTTTTGTCATCACCTGCGTCCTTGAGTTCCCCTGATTCGACCTCCCGTATGTCGCTCTGCCTGTTGGCTGCAAAATTGGAGGATTTGGATCTCCCGATCTCCGCCCGGCCCCCTCCTTCCAATTCCGGCGACCCGAAACTTCTCGGGCTTTGTCTCCGGCCTGGAAGTTTGGAGCAAATTGGACAAGCGTTTTTGAGGAGCCGAACTCTGGAAAATGAATCTCTCTGGCTTTTGCGACAGGCCTGAACTTCCTCCTGCTCGGCATTCGAATACGGTGCGGCTGCTGAGTGGCCCTGGGTCTTCTCCCTTCGGGGCAGAGGTCAGCTGGCTAATATAATTCATTCATTCATTCAATCAATCGCATTTATTGAGCGCTTACTGTGTGCAGAGCACTGTACAAAGCGCTTGGGAAGTCCAAGTTGGCAACACAGAGAGATGGTCCCCACCCAACAGTGGGCTCACAGTCTAGAAGGGGGAGACAGATGACAAAACAAAACGTATTAACAAAATAAAATAAATAGAATAGTAAATATGTACAAGTACAATAGAGGAATAAATCTGTACAAACATATAATGATGGCATTTATTAAGCGCTTACAATGTGCAAAGCACTGTTCTAAGTGCTGGGGAGGTTACGGGGTGATCAGGTTGTCTCACGGGGGGCTCACAGTCTTCATCCCCATTTTACAGCTGAGGGAACTGAGGCACAGAGAATAATGATAATAATAATGATGGCATTTATTAAGCGCTTACTAGAGAAGTGAAGTGACTCGCCCGAAGTCACACAGCTGACAATTGGTGAAGCCGGGGTTTGAACCCATGATCTCTGTCTCCACGCTGCTTCTCTATCATCATCATCATCAATCGTATTTATTGAGCGCTTACTATCATCATCATCATCATCAACCGTATTTATTGAGCGCTTACTATCATCATCATCATCATCAATCGCATTTATTGAGCGCTTACTCTGTGCAGAGCACTGTACTAAGCGCTTGGGAAGTACAAATTGGCAAAACATACAGACAGTCCCTACCCAACAGTGGGCTCACAGTCTAAAAGGGGGAGACAGAGAACAAAACCAAACATACTAACAAAATAAAATAAACAGAATAGATATGGACAAATATGATAAATCAATCAATAAATAGAGTAATATGTCTCTGTGTCATCAGTGGTATCTACTGAGTGCTTCCTGTGTGCGGAGCGCTGTACTAAGCGGTTGGGAAAGTACAATATGAAACAATGTTACAATACAATGTCACAATAAATGGTGACATTCCCCGCCCGCGGCCAGGTCGCAGTCTGGAGGGGGGGGAGACAGACGTGAATACAAATAAATAAAATTACAGACAAAATACGGGACGCTTCACGAATTTGCGCGCCGGAGTGGTAATGAACCGAGGCCTACGTGTGCCCCAGCCGACGCGGCCCGTGCGGCCACGCTGTGACCGGCCGTTAGCGACAAAGCCCGATTCCCCGAGGATCCGGAGAGACACAGGAGCAGCGGCTCGGGGATCTGACAAGCCGACACGCACGGGAGATTGGAGCAGAAAAGTTAAATCGCCGTGACCTAATTCCTCTTGTGAGGCATTAAATCATCATTGGCGACATCATTTTTCGCTCCCCGAATCAAAGAGGACATTTCGGGAAGACGCGGGGTCAAAGCGGCGACGCTCTGGTTGACGATCGACGGCCCAAGATCACCCAAACGGAAAGAGCTGAAGGGCGCGCTTATTTTATTTTGCTTTTTGGGGGTATTTGTGGGACGCTTGCTATGAGCTCTGGAGGAGATACAGGATAATATCTTAAGCGCTTAGTACAGTGCTCTGCACATAG